>NC_063255.1:7040598-8302261 GCF_020740725.1 Corvus hawaiiensis | reverse complement strand
CAAAACTATAAACAGAGAAAAATCCAGCAGCACTACTCACATAGTAGTCCTTCAGTAGCTCTGCTAATAATAGTTATCCATTTAACTCTAGCCAAATATTCTTTCATTTCACTGTCTCTACTCTTTTTTTTTTTTATTATTTTCTTTCTTTTGGAGGGGTTGGTTGGGGTTTTTTATTATTTTTTGTTTTCCCTTCCAAGCTGCCAAAAGCCAGTTCATCATATTGAACAGTAAAAGACATACTTGAGTCTCTGGATTTGTACTTCTGAGAAGCTGAGAGCTACAATAGACCTTGGTTCTGTGAAGACAAAAAAGCGGCTGTTCTGCTTTTGTGGAAGCAAGTATTATCTCCAGAAAACTCTTCTTAAATGTACATGGACCCTTCTTTCTGACCCCGAAATGTACAATGGCTGCATTTTACAAATAAAGAAGATAACTTCCTTCTGAGCTCTGACTACAGATAGCATGTCACCAACCTGACCGCTGGCATCTGGGTAGACGCAGTGTGGTGTGCGGGCTGAGGGCTGGGAGAGTGCCTGCTGCAGCCCCACTTCACCTAAAACAGGGTCCCCCTGCCCCAGAGTGCAGGTCAGGTGCCTTGGACTAAGCACTTTAAAACGCACAAAACCCCAGCTTCTTACAAAGCAGGAAGACTCCTGCAGCTACGAGGTGGATCAAGGGTGTTTGAACTCCATCCTTCTCAGGCACCTGCATGAGGTGCCTCCTTCTGTTGAGGTCAAGGAGGGGGAGGAATTTTGGGAGACAGGCATCCAGTTCAGCTTTTTTTCAAGAGGTTGCTGTTTCATAAGTAATGGTAATAGTCACCTGGCAAACATGGTTTAGTTCTCCCTTGAGTCTCGCAGTGATGTAGATTCACCTCTCAGTGTTTTCCAGGAGCCTCTTTGCTACCAGGCAATAAAGCAGTCAGACAAGCAGCCTCTACTCTGTATATTGAGACAAGGTCTCAGTTCATCCCGGGACGTATACTCATGTTTCCAGACAGACAGGCAAAGGTACATCTTGTCTGTGGCCTAATGTCTGGGCACTCACGTGGGAGGAGTTCCGAGTTGGCTCTTTTGGACCAACTACCCATGCGATTACATTTGGTAATTTTGTTGTGCATAAAAAGAAGTTACTTAGCTATTTAGTTAAATAATTTAATTATTTCAAGTAGAAATAATTAAGTTGAAAATCCTTCATTGCCTCTTACTATTGTATCAGAGTGGGTTAACAGTAGGATAGGTTAACAGTAGAATACTTTGCTCTTAGGGCTGTTTCTACACCTGATTCATATTCTAAACTTTTGTGCAACTTTGTGTAATGAAACCTAAGTGACAGGTAATTTTAGGTTCATTTTGGGTTAGGCAGCTGCTGAATTCTGGGCTTCCTGGATTGTTTTCCTGATTTTAATGTGCCCAAATTCTGCCTAGGCACTATCTGGTGCCAGAATTGATCATTTCAAGGTGCATTAAAGTGCAATTTCAGGTGAGTGATTGGGACCACCTGCCTACCATTCAGGATGGCCAGCCATGAGCTCCCATTAAAATCAAAGGAGAGAAGGAGTCATTACTTCTGGCATAGGAGAACAAATGTTCTGATAATTATAGCTCTTCCAAGTATTGTATTATATATCCTGTGGTGCCTTGGAGGTTTTCTTGTTGCAGGAAACTGATGTAGCAAACTTTTTACAGCTGAGGCTACTGTTATTTCTGCGGCTGTCCATGAGCAGTGCAGAGAGCTAAACTCCCAGCTAGCTTCAAAAGCTGTGAGGGAGGAACAGGGTCTTAGACATGGTGTCCTAAAAATGGCATGATGACATGGTCGCTGTAGCCACTGCAGTCCTCATGCTTCAGGCTGTGACACTGCAGTGGCAGATGGATGGATGATCCCTCAGCTTTTTTCTAGTTTAGCCTTTCAGGTCACATTTAACAGTGATATTATATGATATAACACATGATACAATATGTTATAATACCCTGTAATAGCCTAGAGTGTGATATGGATAGGGAAGTACAGACACATGTGGTTACTTTCCCTTCTTCTTGATATTTGTGTGAAAAAATGCATTTTTTTCTTTGTACAATCATGTTTTCATAGCAGCTGAGAGGAGCAAATGTGGCAAATGGGGTATACAGATAGCAGTAACATTGCTTTCAGTGGGATGACATGCATTTCCTCTCTTACAGTTGTAATGTGGCTCAGGCTTCTCTGGCTATATTTGGAAATATTCCTGGTTTAAAAAAGACAAAATGCAACCACTGATAGCATGGACACAAGGAAAGAGAAACTGCTGGAGTGAAATGCCACTTGGAAAGTCAGTTTTTATCATAGGGAGGCATGCATTTTTTTTTTTTTTTGTGTATTTACCATCATTACTTGTGAAGGCCAGTGACAACTGCATAAACAACATATATGTGTGTACAGCCTGTTAGCCTCACATACTTTTAATCTCTTTGTGGTCTTGAGAAAAAATTGAGATACTCTAAGGACAAAGTTGAACAATCCTGTTTCTACCAAGATTAAAAAAAAAACGCATGGCATAATAAAAAGATGGAACTTAGGTGAATTTTCTGTAAAATAAAGCTTTTCCCCACTGAAAGCGTGGATGGAAACATGCCAGGATAATACATTTGAGATGGCTTGAATACTTGCTGTCTTTATTAAAACCTCATAGGAAGTTCTCAGTCCTGCAGGAACTGCTCCTATGCATTTTTTTGGAATCAGTCCTTGCGTGTACTGTAGGTTGTCTGGATTTCTTAACTGCAGATGAAGAGCAGTTTATTTGTCTGCTCTGGCAGCCAAGGAGGGCAGTATCTGGGCCACAAGTAGGGAGTTACCAGGAGAAAGACAAGTCTTGTAGAGTAACTAATGAAGTAGTGGGTAAGTTTAATTAGATCTCTTACTCTGCTGCGGTGTTAGAACAATAAAGTAGACAGCTCCTAGTTGTGTTACCACAGTCTGTCCAACATTTCAGTCACAATGCATGTCCTATCATGTTTGTGCTGCCTTTACAGCAGGTTATTGATAACTTCTCAGTGCAGCTCCTTGCATTCCAAACCGTTGCAAGTGAAAGGCAGTGACTCAGGCTTTCACACACGCAGAGGCTCTCAGGCTGGAAGCTGACCTATTTCCAAGAAGAAGCAGTCAGCCAAATAAGCCAAGAAAACTTGCTGGAAAGGAGGGGAGGAAGAAGGGTGGGAGGATTGTTACTAAATGAGGCATTGTTTCTCTTTTGTTCTGAGTGGTGGATTTGGTGGAGGCTTTTTTGCCTATAATTTATTTCTACTCTAAATGCTATAATTTCTGTTAATTATTAAGTAGTTTGAGATACTGTAGCTGTTGTGAAGAAAAACTTGGTCTCAAGATAACAAAGTTAAACAAGTAGATGAAGTAGTAAAATGAAGATGCCTTTTTCAAGCTTCTGTAAACATAATGAAACAGCAACAAAGAAACTGATGTGAGGATTATACAATGTTTCTACTTCCAGTACAAAAGGCAGTGTCTTGCCAATGACTTTCTTTGCTCCTTTCAATTCCTGTCAGAGGTTCACATTGTGTCTATTTAGGAGGTTGTTCTCAATAAGAAATCTGTTCAGTTTTAAATTTCAGATTAAACGTGATTATAAAACAGCTGGATTAGTATACAAGCTATCTAGATGCCATTGTGAGTATCTATCCCCGTGGGTGTGCGTATTGAAGAAAAAATTATTACAGAAAATAGAAAAGTGAATATAAAGGAGAAAACTAATGAGACTTTTTTTTTTTTCAGTTATGTTGACTGTACTGGGTAAATGTTAATATACCTTTCCAGATGGAGTTATAAATTGTCCTTTATTTTCCTTGCTTGTTGGGTTGGATTCCCTGTGCCATCTGTGAGTATTCTAAAGATGGATAAAAAAGATATTTTGTATTTATGTTCCTTTGAAGGAAAGTCCCAAACAGTGAAACCAATGTAGAATTGCTCTTCTAACATGAGAACTTGATTTGATGCCCTTACCTGTGCCTGCACGCAATGCACATGCCAATACAGTAAAATGGATAACAGTGGAGACTAGTACATTACAAAAGGAAAAAAATCTTCACTTTTTTGTGAAGATTTAGCTCATTGCAGTGAGAATTGCTCAGTGGCTTCTGAAAGCTATGATGAAGAACATCCCTATTGCAATTCAATAGACTAAATTAACTGCATGCTGGTTGTTTGTTTCTTCATGTTTTCACAGTCTTGTCAATAAAGCATTCAAAACATAATGTATTATGAAAGTTGGGTAGTTTTTCTGTAAGAATACTTGATTAATTCCAGTTGGATTATTGTTCTGATAATATACATTCTGAATAATAAGGGAGTAACGTTACTCTTATACCAAAACGTTGTTCCATTTAATAAAAAACAGTAAAGTAAGACTAAATATATTTAATATAAAGCAAATACTACTTTACTGCCTTTTTCATAACTTTATTGCTTCCCCTTCCTGCCTTCATTCCACCTTCTGACTAATATTTCAAGGACAGTAGGTGATTATAGTGTGAGGGGTATCTGTAGGTGCCTGTACTCCCTCTCTGACTTTGGAATCTGTGAGCCAACTGCAGCAAACTTGTACAGGGATGAAAAAATAACCAGCTGGGCATGAGACTGAGACAAAAGTGCTTTTACAAGTTCCCTGATAACTAAGGAGATCCAGTGAGACCTTGCACAACAGAAAATAGCTGAAAATCTACCCCGAAGAGAGCACTTAGAAATCTTTCAGTCATGGAGAAAGCTTGAACCAGAGTGTGCATCCACTGTGAGATGAAGTCAGTGGAAAACAACAGCTACAAGTTCTCTCATCCCTCCCACCCCTTTCTTTTCTCTGTCCCCAGCAGGGTCTGACAGGCTTTAGGGCACTGCTGATGGGTGTTCTTTGGAGGTAGAAGTCTTTGAGACCAAGGGAAAAACTTTCCTCATGGAATTTGTAGTGGCTCTCTTGGAGCAGTATAACATAAAGGGCAGAGCAAAGCCCTCTTCTGGAATGAATAGATATTTTTAAAAATGCTAGACTGAGCAATTAAGGCAATGCCAGCAGTACACATCTTAGTGACTGCCAATCTAAGAAACTGCTTCAGGAAGCAGACAATAATCCAGTGGGGTTTTCTTGATTCATTTTTTCCCCCAATAGCAATTTGTAGATGAAAAACCATAGTGCATGGTTTTAGCATAATGCAGGTCATGGCCTTGCTTTACTTTGGTGACTACATGCTTATCCCTTCCACCCTCAAATCCCTCAGCATGCTGCTGATTTTGAGTTTAGGTTTCTCAGGGTCAGCTGCCCTTCTGGAGCTGGCACAAGGGGCAGTGGTTTTAGCTGTGGCTGTGCTACCAAGTGGAGGGGAGCTGCCAAGGATGCGCTCTGGGCATTGTGACTGACACAAATGCTCACTCACAAAGACAAAGGGTTACTCAGCTGGGTTATGTAACAAACTTTCTCTGGTTTGTAGTTAGTAGTTGTTCAAAGAAGTGAACACCATAACAGTAAGGAAAAAAGGTGACATTCCCTACTGGCAAGGTTAATATTAGATATATTTAAAACTAGTACTTAGTGTGTGGTGGATCCTTACAGACTCAGTGGTCAAACTCCATTGTCGCTTCTTTTTTCTTGATACTGTCTTTGCTAGACCTGTTTGATGGAAAGCTATAAATAACAACAGCAGAGAAAGCCTCTTTTTGACTGGATATTTCAATGAGAGGTGACATTTGGCATAACCAAGTCTGTGTAATTATGGTATTTTTTAATATATTGCCATTTTAAATTGGAACATCACTTTTGCAATGTAGTAAAATGTGGTTGAAAATTCAATCTTTACTATTTAGAGTTTAAAAAATGACACATTTATTACGATACTTACGATACAAAATACAGACTAATAATATGTTCAGTATATTCTATTAGAATTTTATAAATGTATTTCAGCAAACAAAATAATCAAATACATAAAAATCTGACTTCATTCTTTTTCATCCAGTTGAATTTTTTTTAATGCTGGTTAATCTGAGTAAGGGGTTTCAATCAAACAACTATGATAATCGTAACATTAAATGATTGATTACCAAACAGATATTTTCTGCTTGATCCCTTTAAGCTGTGAGCTTTGCTCACAAAATCAAAACAATTATGAATTGGGTGTACCTAATATGAGTTTTACTTCATTAAAACTTGCTTCAGCTTGTACTGCAAGCAGAATGAAGCAAACAGAAGGCATTAGAGCTATCATTAGACATGACATTTATAGTTACAGAAGAATTCCCACACGTTGAGGCTTAAAGGTGCCCAGTCATGACACGTATTATTTTTTGTCCTGCTAGGAGAAAAAAAAAATGTTGTTGTTAAAGCATAAAACCAGCTATACACCTACACTGCAGCTCCCATGGCTCACACTGCAATAATGCAGTTGCTGAAATATGGGAATTCCCAGGAAAAAAAATACCATGTGAAGAGATACTGGAATTTATTAGAAAGATTATAGTTTCTTTTATCCCATTATGATTTTTTTTCTTGCATTTCCTGTCTGAATCTTGATGTTGGGAGTACTCTGCTTAGTGAAGGTGTTGCGTTGTCTTTAAACCGAACTGCCCAAATGCCCTTCCCAGCAGAGAGGAACTGCTGCTTTTGAAGTCTGCAGAGGGGCTTTCAGAAGCTTTAGGCTTGTATCTGGCTTCCTTTGTTCCACACAGTCTGTTTACTTGACTGTAAATAAAGTGCCATTTACAGACAGAAGTTAGGAAGTGGATTTTTACTTGCCTGACTAATCTTTCATCATGATCACTAGGTCACGAAGTCTGTCACCAAAAGCTATTAAAATCCAGATAGTGAATTAGTTTTCTTTATTTCAAGATTCTTAAATTATCAAAGTTCATTGCCTGAAGGCAGCAACAGATACTGAATCGTTCCAGCCTAGAATATACAGTACTTTGAACCTAGATATTTCAATGATTGGCACCCTTTTAATGCATGAGAGACCCTCTTATTTTGCACAGGCTTAAAATAGGTTTAAAAGAAACTTAGAATTTTCTCTTTTTTGGCTGCAAATGCTCGAGTTTCTTTTTCTGGATACTATATTAAGACAGATGTACAAAATGGATAAAAGATGTTCTTACAGTGTAAGCACCATATAAGATGGAGGAAAATGGCAGGAAAAATGCCCAGTACATTATTGCCAGTATAAACTTGCTAAGCCCAAACCAACTAAGATTTGTGTGGAGTAGATGTAAAAAAACCTGCTAATTATTATAAAAATGTGGAATTTAAAATGTGACTGAAATATGCTGAAACTAGGCTCACTTGATAATGATTGTGCTGAGTCAGATTGTGTTTGCCAGCCTTTCTACTTTGATTTTTGCAAAGCAGTTGTGAGTGAGAGGCAAAGCTGATCTGTAAGAATATTGCAGACAACGGTATATCTTCAGAGGCTGGGTTTTATGATTGCTTTTTTTTTTGCTCTTCTCTTGTCACTGTCCTCAACTGTCTGTCTGTCCAGAAAGCAAACATGATAGAGGCAGCTTTGAAGAGACCTGTGATCTGGCAGACACTTCTCCATTATTCCAGTTGGACATTTTTGCTCTCAAAGAGCAGTGCTCTGATGCTGCAGTAGTGCAATTGTTTAAAAAGAATAAAATCATGCCCCAGTGGTAAATGGGAAGGATGGGTAAAATGGTTCAATGAGTAGAAGGGGTGGGTTACTGGGAAGAGTAAAAGGGCACCGCTTCTGTAAGCTGTGGTGAAGCCCAGAGTAATTACAAGGAGTTGAAGTTTCCCAGTGCAGGGACAGGCAATGCCCTTGCTCCTTGGGATAAGCTCCCATCTTGGAGAAAGCAGGACCACAAGGAGTGGCCCTGGGAGGTCCAGGGATGGATGCTGCACAGCGGTGGGAGGTCAAGCAAGGAGATGAACAGGCAACACATAACCCAGCACACACTGTGCTGACCCCATCTGACTTGTCACAGCACCCCAGGAGAATTTGAACCAGCATGGGGACTTTACTCAGGCTGTTGGCTGTCATACCTGCTTACCTGTAGTTTTACCCAGTTCTGGAGGAATTTTTTGCCCTGCCTTTAGAATTTAACAAAACTCTCATCTTGGACATAGATTAGAAACATCTTCCATGTATTTGCACCAAAATTGTCCAATCCACTCAGATGTTCAACAGTGTTACCATTTGGCTTGTGATGTGATTTGCTAATAAGTGTGTAACAGTCCAGAGAGTCAAGAGTTTTTCTCTAAATGTCATTATATTTTGGGTCAGACTGGAACTGTTTATCATTCTAGATTGCTTCTGTCTCTTTGTTCGAAAGCCAGGGTTTATTTTCCTGTACAACATATAATGTGGAGGGTTCTTCTGTGTTTACATGCAGGAGAGCACTGTGTTACAGTTTCCTGTGGCCTCTTGAGAATGGGACATTGCTAAATTGTGCTTGATTTCTGACTGAGGAAAATGCAATTTAACAACAGACAGAAAACAACACAGGATATGACATGGAAAAAAATGTTTTTATAAAATAAAAGTGTATTAAATCACAAAAGAATTACCAGCAATTTTCAATTTCTATCTCAATACACCTCTTCTCTCTCCTCAAAACCCAGACATAAACTGTGATTATATGAGGTTGTGTTTAGTGTCAAAAGGATTGCAAAACACAGAGTAATGAGTCTGTACATATTCTCTTCTCCAGTCTTAAATGGCATGACTCAGGAAATATATTTGTCTCTAAGGATGTTTCTCAAGGAACTATACTTTTAGCAGTGGGTGACTTCTTGCCTTCCAGAGGCTGACTGTAGATAATGGTTGTTTGAGATAACTAATATATGATTTCCTGTTTTGAATTTGTGGTAAAAAAGTAGTAACTCTAAAAGAGTTGTATTTAGTCATCTGCTAGTGATCTTTGTGTTTTGAATTCTGTGGGCGACGGTACAAAATGCATTGACAATTTTTACAGGTCATGAACTTTGCCTGCAAACCTGTGGTTGTGATTTTAATATTTTCTCTATGATGTTACTGTCATTATTACTATTACAGTTCAGCTACTGTGAAGGGCTGTTTTATGCTGACATAAACCCTGCTAACCTCTCTTCCAAAACTGCTCCTGGGACCTGGGAGAAAGTGATACCAACAGTAAGCTCTCTGCCCATTAGAACTAGAGAAGTGTTTAGAATTTGAGCTTATATTTTTAAGATGCCATCTCTCCTTAAAAGGTCCTTGTTATGAGGGAGTATGGAAGAGGCTGCTTCTTTACAACACAATGACTCATACTAAATAACCGTGGTGAGGCCTATTTGTGTGTAAAGCAGATAAAACTCATTCTGTCTGGGCACACAGGAAGGGAGGGGGAAACATGAGTGATGTTGTTTAACCCATGAGCAACTCTGTGAACCTGCCTCACCTGGGAACCTAAGGGACCAGCTTCGCAGTGCAACCACAGGCCACGATTTCTTCCATCATTGTCATTTTTGGAGGGTTTTCAGGAGCTTTAAGGTGTTTCTCAGCTGGGCTGTAGCTTGTTCCTGGGATCCCACCGTTGTCTCAATCCTTCCACCTCCATGCTGGGGAAGGAGTTGCCTACTTACAACAGAGTCTCTCAGGGGAGTCTGGCCTTTTTCCTGCAGCTGCCCCAGTGGGTATTCTCCTAGATATCCACCTATTTCTTGATCAGACAGAAATCAAGCCCTTTGTGAATGAGGAGTGGGCCCCCATGTCCTACAAAATCAACTTTGTCCCCAGTGCACATTGCTGGTTCATCCCAGAATGGCATGGAATGGCACACCATTATTCCTAGTGCCCAGGGAAAAGCAATTAGTAACAAAACCACATCTAAGTAGAGTTGCAGTATTAAGTGTCACGATTTATTAATGCTGTTCTACCTTGCATGTTTGTATTTCTAAGTTTTTCTGTTTGGACAACTGTTCAGACTGTTTGGACTGAAAACAAAGACTTCTGGTGTGATAATGAAATGACTCAAAAACTTAGGTTTTCTAATGCAGCAGATAATCTCATTTTTATTCCGGTGACACAAATTAAAATATAAACAGTATTAGCAGATACAGTCAGGGCATTTTGTCTGAGCATGGAAAGTTGAGGTGAATGGAATTGCACCCAGCTGGTGGACAGTTACAAGCAGTGTTCTCCAGGGCACAGTTTTGCTTGATATCTCCATTGACCTGGATGAGGGGATTGAGTGCACGCTCAGTCAGTTTTCAGGTGGCACCAAGTTGGGTGGTGGGAGTGTTGATCTGCTGCAGATCATATGCAGAGGGATCTGGACAGGGTGGATCCATGGGCTGAGGCCAATGGTGTGAGGCTCAACAAGACCAAGTGCTGGGTCCTGCCCTTGGCTAACAACTCCAGGCAGCGGCACAGGCTGGGACAGAGGGGCTGGAAAGGACCTGGGGGTGCTGGTGACAGCAGCTGAACATGAGCCAGGGTGTGCCCAGGTGGCCAAGAAGGCCAAGGGCATCCTGGCCTGGATCAGCAATAGTGTGGCCAGCAGGACCAGGGCAGGGATTGCCCCCCGTACTGGGCACTGGTGAGGCCACACCTCGAGTGCTGTGTCCAGTTCTGGGCCCCTCACTGCAAGAAAGACATTGAGGTGCTGGAGGGAGTCCAGAGAAGGGCGGCGGAGCTGGGGAAGGGTCTGGAGCATAAGTCCTGTGAGGAGCAGCTGAAGGAGCTGGGAGTGTTTAGTCTGGAGAAGAGGAGGCTCAGAGGAGATCTTATCATTCTCTACACCTGCCTGAAAGGAGGTCATGGCCAGGTGGGAGTCAGTATCTTCTCCCAGGTAACAAGCGACAGCACAAGCAGAAATGACCTCAAGTTGCACCAAGGAAGGTTTAAACTGGACATTAGGAAAAAATTCATCCTGGAAAAGGTTGTCAAGTATTAGAACACTCTGCCCAGGGAAGTGATGGAATCACCACCCCTGCAAGTATTTAAAAGATGTGTAGATGTGGCACTTGAGGACATGGTTTATTGGTGGATTTGGCAGTGGTTGGGCAAGGCTTTTTCAGCCTAAAAGATTCTGTGATTCTAATGTACCTCAGCAGGCTGTTGATGTGTTTGCTCTGCCATAAGATTAATTTATGCCTAAAGGTAAAGGAGGATAACAGACCTCTGAATCATACATTTTGCCTCCATTCAGCTAAAACATTAGTAACGCTGTGACTTTTGTTAAGGCCAACAGTGAATGAGTCATTGATCTCTGCCCACAGTATCACAACACATGTAAAGAGTGCTAGAGAGGCATTTCACAGAGGCAGGGTACTGTAGCAAAAACACTGTTTTTTCAAGCATGTGTCAAAGGCTGTATTTATTTTCTTCTGTTGTGGGAGCTGTCTCAGATGAAGAGCCTTTTTCACTGGGATCAAAATTCTTCTTTAATTGCTTCTGTGGTAATCATAATCTTTGTCTTAACAGGCATTCTTCATAACTGCTGTGAAGCCTACAATGTTGGGCTCCTGGAAGCAAAAATATTTTCTGGTCCACCAAGAGAGCAGTTTGGCTATGCAGTTCAACAGTTTGTAAATGAACAAGGCAAATGGTAAGCAATTTGAATGGCTTGGTTTATGTCCAGCCAAAAGCTTAAGTAAAAAATGTTGCAACTCTTAATATTTCTTTTATAATTCCACATTTCTTTTAAATGCGTTCTGGCTAACTCCTTTTTATATTAGACCTATATTTTTACAAATAAATGCTTGGGGTTATCAGACCAAAAGTTGAGATATTCTAAAGACATATGCATGTGATGGTTCAGACTCTTTTCCTTAACACCATGTGACCTGAGGTCTTTCTTTCAGTAATCTTTTACTTTCATCTCCAGTACACTAATTTCCTTAGGCTTACAACTTCTCTAGAATTTTAACTCACATTTCATTCCTTCACAGCATCTTTGTTACACTTTACATATATGTGGGATATTTTTCCATTTTAACATTGTTAAGGTCAAAAACAAATTATTAGAGCCGGGGAGTTCTAATTATTAATATTAAATTAAATTAAATTACATCTATATAATTTTGTGTCTGATACAGTATTAACTGTTTGCTTTTCAAGGGATGGTGTATTTGGCTGTCTTTAGTAACACAATCATAACAAAGTCTTGTGTCTGCTACATCTCTTCAGCCATAAAATTTGACCTGAAATCCAATGTTGTTACCACAACATCGGGCTTGATGAGCAATTAGTTAAAATTTTTTTTCTAGAAATGTTGTTTTAACGAATTACAGGGACTAAGCACATTTAGTGGAAGACACATGGTTTCCTCTTCTTCAGCCTCCGCAGTCACAAAGCTTAAGGTGTCCTTACATGTAAGGACTATAAGTCTATGAAAGTAATTGAGAACTACTGAACTGTTAAATGTCTGTTTGCGTGTACATGGCTTTAAGTCTACCGCAGGAAGCCACACCAGATAATATAAATTATGGTATGCTGAGGCACTTCAGATGTGACATCCTCCATAGACTGAAATGTGTCAGAACCCAAATAGCCACAAACTGGTGGTTTTGCTTAAGTGACAACAGACTGATACTCAGTAACTGCACTTCTCTCAGTAAAAAGAAAGCGAGAGGTCAAAATCTGAAATTCATGGAAATGCATGTGAAAATGCATTTTGCAGTTAAAATTTGGAAAAACAGGTACAAAATTACTGAGACAGCAGAGACGTTTGTGACCGCACTGCTCAGAGGCACCGCATGGCTGCAATTGGCTACACATGCAAATGCACGACCCCTGAGATCTCAGCAGTGTTTACCTCCAGGGACCAGGAGACAGAGGAGAGCAAAGCTGTATCCTCAGAATTAAAACCTTGGCATTTCCTCTCCCTCAGCTCGGTAGGCTTCCAGCCTACCCCCACCCCTCATCTGATGCTGTGGTGGCTTCTCACTGCATTTTTGCCTGCTTTAATTGTGTTTAGTCACCCATAGATCAGAGATCTCTTTTTTTTAAAAAAAACAACTTCTGTGTAAAGCCACTGAAGGAGAACAAGAATGTGCGCCATGTGCCTGTAGTGAATTGAATGCTTTTGCCTCATATATGGAGAAATTGCCTTGTGTTTTATACTTCTCAGTTTTTCTGTAAGCTTGCAGCAGAAGCAATAGGTGCCTAACTCACTGAAGCTATTTATGTTTTATATTTCCCTCTTCTATTTTTGCTTTTGATATAAAAACTCCTCCACTATCACTTTCTTGCATAATGTGTGCTGGATTGCAGGGAAAAAAAAAGTAACTTTTTAACTTTTCCTGTCTTACAGAATCATAGAATCATTTAGGTTGGAAAAGATCTTTATGGCTGTGGAATTCAATCAATCTTCTCCTAAGTATATGAATATTTTTAATCTGGTAGACTTTTCTGTATATAGGCACTTCACCATTAGTTCTTTAACTGCATGATGTCTGACCTAGCTCCAAAAGTCAGGGAAATTTTATCAGCTCATTTTCAAGTAACTAGGACTTGTTAGAGGCTCTTCAGTGAAGAAAAGCCGTTTTTAGTCTCCCGCTCAAAAAATTATTAGGCAAGCTTAAGAAAAAGGTGAGTCATGTTCTACTGTCTCGTTCTCTTGATTTCTAGGCTATTTTCTTTTTCTTGGGACAACAGAGCTTTTTCCTGCATGCATTATTAAAAAAAAAAAAAAAAAAAAAAAACAACTAAAACCCAAAACAAAAAAGCCCAACCAAGCAGACAAAAAAACCCAAACAGAACAGTCAATCTGATTCAAGTTGTTCAGTAGGAGTTGTTTTCTCCTATGAGCAACGCAGAGGCTGCAGTCCATGCAGAGAGTTCTTGTTGACATGGCTGAACTGGGAACAAGATAAACAGTCTGAGATAAGATCAGGGTGATTATTTCTGTCCAAGGCGAGCATTCATCATCATACGCTTTTGTGAAGAGATCCTCACTGTGCAGCAAGAATGTGTTGTATTAGAAAACTGTCCAGGCATAGAGTGGGGCTGCTCACCACACAATGTGCTGCTGGGGTGCCCTCTCTCCCCAAGAGAGGTTATCCAGAATCTGAGGTCCACCAGAAATTCTATCATTTCCTAGATTTTCCTTAATAAATTAACAGGGTGCTATATAAAACACAGCTTTAAAAATCCTCCTGTACACTCTCAAAGAGTAGAAAGGAGAGATAGAGAAACACAGCAGATGCAGTTATATTATTCAGCTGTATTTCTGGGAGGTGCATCTCCTGAGCCAGTAAGAACTATAGAAATGATAGAGAGAGAAAAATTTTTGCTGAATTGGTACTGGTTTTCACTTTTCTTGGAGATGAGTTCAGAGAGAAGAGGGAAGGCAGTCCAAATGGGAATGCAGGACTATTGAAGAGTTTAGTACAAGTTAGGATGCTGTAACACAAACCACTGAGGAAGACTTTTTGTGTAGAGACAAATGATCCAGGATAATTGGGCACTGGTCTGCTGTGCATTGATGAGCCTTGATGGCATGTGATGCTCATAAATAAGGACAAACTTGCAAGTCAAGCACAGCTCAAGCCTTTCGCAGTGTCTGGTGGGAATTTAAAAACAGGAGCTCTTTAATGAACTCAAGGAAAATTGTGAATACCAATAAAACCCATCAATTAGAAAAGTTTAAGCAGGTCACCACACAAGTAATCAGACACCACAGAAACATCATTCAGTTTATGCTGTGGTTCTCCCTGTCAAGAGGCCATCTGCATTTGAATCCTAAATTGAGACTAAAATTTCTGTAATTTTATAAACATAGTCTTTTATAAAGCCAGATTGTACCCTGCCAAGTTCATCTTGAATGTGCATTCCCTGAACAGCAGCTGACAGTACATTCTTCAGAGATGAAGAATGCTGACCATTGGTTTTAGATCTGTCACAGGTGAGGAAGATTGAAATAGTTGTAGATAACTCTTAAAATGCTTCCTCCTACACATATGTGTCTTCTGACACATGCTGAGCTGTGCCTGTGTGCTTATGATTTTCAATTTTTAAAATTAATTTGGTTTTGAATTTATATTGTGGGATTTTTCTGTCTTAAAGTATTTTGTTTCACTTCACGTCGATAATGACACCTTAATATACAGTGCACTTACTGGTATATCACATAGTTATTGCACTACCAAAAATAGTTTAAAAAATCATTGCCTACTGCTCAGTGGTTACCAAATACAGTGGCCTTTCTCCTGAGGGTCTGTTCTGCCCCTTCAGACCAATAAGATGTTTTTCCAAAAAGACACATTTCTGTATGAATTTCTATTGAAATAAGTACATTTTCAAAGCTTTCTGATTTTAATGAGGATGGCCATTTCTTTTGAGGAGGGCAATTTTTTTAATTTTTTTTTCCTAACAGAAGCTGCCATTGTTACAGCTCTGTTGTTTCAGTGCCAGCACCATTGCTAATGCGGAGTTCTTTACCCAGCTTTTGTTTTCCCTGACTGCATGCACCACAGTTTGCCCTTTTTCTGCTTGGAGAAGCTCTAGCTGCTTTTTTGTAGGACTTCTGAGTTTGTCACTCAAACTCTCTTGCCACAGCTCACTGTAGTTTCTGAACTTTTGATTCTTGTTGAAAGGATCAAAATTTTAGATAGTGAGAAGTGTTTTAGTATGCACAGAGAGGCATCTATGAGAGTGAAGAGTTTTCTGGTCTTCATATCTAGTCATCACTTCCTGTAATTTCCTGTAGGAAAAAAGGCCAGATGATCTAAGAGGTCCTTTCTACTTTTATTTTCCTATTAGCCATCTTCATGTTTAGAAAACAAAACAAAACACAACACAATGAAGAGCAAATACATGAAAAGAAAAGAAAAAAAAAAAAGAAACCAGAAAATACAAAACATGCTCTGACAACAGCTGGGAATTCAGCCCTTCACTATGAATTCTGATTTTGCTTTCTGCTACATTGCAGTTTGCTGGTTACTAGCTTTGTCATGGTGTAATTTCTCAGAAATAATTCCTGTTGCACTTTGATCTGCCACTCCTCAGCTTGTGTGGTAAGGCATTTCTGCTGAACTTCATTTGACTTCCTAGTGCTTCATGTACAGTGTTGGAGAATGATTAGGGAGATGAATAATAAAATCGGTAGAAATATTACGTTATAGTCACTATCGTATTGTGTAAAGACAGTCTGCAAGGACACATAAGGAAATTTTGTAAAAATAAATATTTAACTCATGGCTGAAAATTACCCTTAATTAATACATTATCCATGATACAGTTTATTTGGAAACAAGCATTCTCAAGTATTTTAGTACTACTTTCTTGCATTCTTTCCTGATATATTCTGTTTCACTTTGCCTCATGCATCCTGTCTAATCACAGTAAAAAAAAAATTTGTAGTTAGCAGGATGCTAGCCAGATACTCCCTTGCTGTCTTCACTTCTGATGTTTCAGAAAGATACACATGCATTTTCTCAAAGCAGCATTGTGTAACTCCCTACTGTAATGGTTTATGTTAACTTTGAAAGGCAAGTAGGACTTCCTGATTTTTAATGTAGATTAAGGTTAGTATTAAATATAAATAAGGCAAAGAATACAAGAGAAATAGAAATTATGTTATTTCCTAAAGCATTTAAGGTTGGCAATTAAAAGTAGAGGGCTAAGCTTGGCTTATGCCAGTTAATAATTTTTTCTCAGGCATGTATTGATGACAGGTTAGTTAAATCAAATAATGGAATGGGTTTAACAGCTATGTTCATTTCTGAAAATCACAGTCAGTAACAGTCAGTTCTAAGTGTTAATTTCTGTGTATGGAGTGGCATTTTTTGGCCTTCATCATAGGTATGACATTGAGTTTCACAGACTCTGCAAATCTACAGGGGATATAGAAAAATAAGTTAATAAAATAACTCCCAGTAAGCTATGAGGGGTGCAAGATAAATGAAAGACAAAATAAAGTAGCTTTGTGCACACTTGGCATAGATTAAAAATTGTATCTAAAACAATAAAAGTTAATCTTGTTTTGTCTTATATTTTCCTCTTTGTACCATGCAACAGCTTCAAGGTTAGTTTCAGGGGTAGCAAAAGTAAAATTATCTTGTGAGTATCAAGTTTAAGAAGTGATGGTTCCTTGGTATAAGCAGATGTTTGGCTTGCAGTTAATGTTGAAGGCAGGGAAAATGGGAGCCAAATAATGTCCATGGAATGAGCAAAACTATGCGTGCTGAAAGGGAGAGAGCAGCTTTTAGCAAACACTGGGGATGATATTTGTCTCTAGTTTATGCCATTAGCAGGGGTGAAACTTGGAGATAGCTTGGAGTTAGGCTTGGATTTGGGTAAGCTAGTGCTGGACTATGCTTCTGTTTCTCTTCTTCTCTGGTTCTCACTCTGCTTGTGAGTGAAACTGTGTGCACTGGGCTCTCAGGAAAACCTGTGGCCGCACAGCAGTGCCAGCACAACACAGAGATTCACAGATTTCATGGCCAAATGGGAGTGGTTGCAGGGGTTATTTCCAAGATACAAGGTCATTCCCTGAACTCTAGCTGTCATCCTGCAAGAACTCTGAAATGTTTGCCTTCTGGGAAACTTAGAAAAAACATACAAGTGTTTATAAATGTACACAGTGCAATGTTCAGCTTGACAGTTAATGCTGGAAAGCTGTTCCAGTTTCAGATATTGCACATGCAGTGTTGCCATCCATTTTAAAACTATTTCCTGTTTCCACGAAAACTCTTACCCCTTCTCTCTCATGAGCCCAGTTAGCATTTTAAAGCCGTACCAAAATTGGTAGTACCTAGCAAGGTGGGAGAGTGTAACACCACGTCTTCTTCCTGTTCCTCCTCCTTCTTCCTCCGACTATTGACCAGCTCCAGCCCTCTGTGTCACTGCAAGTATTTGCAGATTATGTTATCTGTTGGCACATGACCAGTGCAGTAGTTGCTTATGAGCTCTGTTTATTTGATACTGAGCTGCAGCAGTTCTGGTTTCCACTGTGCCTAAAAGACTCAGAAACACACATAAAATAAGAAAATCAGAGGCCTCCTCATGGCTTCTGTAATGTACAATGTTATGATAGAGACAGGTGTTTATATGAACCTAAGCTGCATATTTAGAGATGCTGGAAGTACACAAAGTCCTGTTCCTGCTGCCTGCATAATCAGTGTTTTCCAACAAGGTAATTGAGAAGGAGTTAGGCATTCTTAAAATATCCAGACACACGAGAAAGATAATCTGAAACCAAACCCCCAGTCGAATTGGTAAAATAATGTTACTTGTGTTTAATTGAGGTGAAATAAACTAAAAAATGAGTACGCAGATAGCAGTATTTTTTCTGAGCAAACTAGAAAGGTCTAAAACTCTTTCTTGTGCATCTAAAACTCTTTCTTTTGCATCTAAAACTCTTTTTTGTCACAACCATTTTATTCAAAGTAGTAATAACATTGCAGCAGGAAAATCAGATGATCCATAGGAAGTTAATACTATATATAGCAATTGCTTTGAAATATAATAATTTCACAATTTTTTTAGTAGTGTAAGGTATATTTGTGTTAGCTACCTATAAAATTATAGAGAATAAAAACTTTGCTTCAAACAACCTATTGACACACTAAAAACAATGGTTTCTAATGGAACTCAATATTCTATATTGGGCCCCTATTACTTGTCCTCTTACTGTCCCCAAAATGCATTCATTGCTACCATGGATTGTTCTGTTTGAAAATAAAGTCATAGTGCTGCTGGAGCAAGTACCCATGATCCCTGCTTTTCAATAATCTGTTTTATTTTTAATAACCCTTGAGATCATCTTTTAGAGAGTTGTGATGAAATATAGGTGTTCTTAAGCAGTATTCCCAGAAGGTGAACTAAACAATTTTGTGAAGGCTTTCAAATAAAGATTAAAGGAGTCTTGAAGAGCAGATACTGGAGGGGAAACCTTATGGCAAATGAAGAAATGAGTCAGAGAATATTAATCACTTTGTATTGCAGGCAAAATGATCACAAGTATTAACTTTCGTGTTCAAGATCAGAGACTTTATGCAGCAGATTGTTACCACCAGCAGTACTTTCTTTCTGACTCAGTGTTATCAAGGTGTGGTAGTGTTCAAGCTCAGATGTAAGTGTTTGACTGCTGCTGAGCAGATCCTGTAGAAAACGTTTCTTATCAGTTAAAAGAATAACCTAAAAGGAATCAGTTAACCATTAACAGACAGAACAATAAATAATATGTCTCTCGATCCTCAACATATATATTTCTAAGTTTTTGTGTACCTGTATATATTAGTATCTTCACTGTGTTTCGTCTGACCTGCGACACAATGTCACATTAAAAACAGTACATGTGTTTGAGGCAGCTGAACCCCAAAGGCTCTCCCATTCTTCTTCTCCACCAAAGCTGCCCCTGGTGAATCCAGTGTAAGGTATTGACATGCAAATAAAGCTTCTGAACAGTTCTGGAGAAGACTCCTACACCTGAATGCCTTGGGTGCTATATCTCTGGAAAGCATCTTTTACCTGTTATCCATAGTGAGCCATGCATGCTGAACTTTTCCAGTATCATTGAGGATCTAATGACATTCCTTTTCCTCTAGGTTGTTGGTTGGATCACCCTGGAGTGGCTATCCTGCTAACAGAACTGGAGATATATATGCATGTCCTGTTGGTGTGTCCAAAAACACATGTAAAAAACTGAATTTACAAGGTAAGTTCTAACTGGCAATGTCTTGCTGCAATTGTCCAGTTTTTCCTTGTGTATGTATGAGGCCAATCGATTTTATTAAAACTTTTTCTAACTAGCTGTCTTCATAATCTCAGATTCTGTGGGGTGTGTGTGCTGCAAGGCGTCAGTGCCAGCTGCTGATGAAACCTGTGTCTCTCTGAGCAAAAATTGGTGCCTGGCACTGGAGTCAGGCCAGGTGGTGCCAGCTGCTGGAGGCACTGGGGTCTCAGTGTCACCCACTGGAGCAACTGGGGTCTTTACCCTGCAGCCATGGGGCAGGAACAGTGTGGGTCCCAAAGCCAATGTCTGGCAGATGCAGGGCTCTGTGTCACTGAAGGGCTCCATGCTGGCATCCAGGGGTGGGTGGCTGGCAGGGCAAGTGTCTCTACTTTCCCTAAACCAAGTAGGGGTGGGCATCTGTGTTTGCCAACTAAGTATAAAATGGAGTTCAAGTCTGGATACAGTGAAAATACAGGGCAGCAGAGTGTCCTGAGTTGCCTCCTTTATGTTTATTTGTGGTGCAGACCATATCTGCCCTCCACTGCCCCTTCCAGTTTTCTGTCTAAAGCCTGATACTGGATCAGAGGAGTCTGGTGTCCTGAGGAATGTAACAGTAGCTACTCAGCTGCAGCTACTCAGCCAGCCAAAAATATGCCATAGGTAGATCCTTTTTTCCTCTATTTCGTCTTCAGGTGTCTTGAGAGCAGATACTCTAAATGGCCATACTTAATTCATGTCTACAGTTAATGGTTAGCAATTTTTTTCCCAAAGATTGGCTTTTGTTTCTTTTGTCTCAGAATTGTACACAGCGATTTGGAAAAGGTGCCTTAGATTCTGAAAAGTCAAGTTTTTGAAAAGAATTCTAACTTAGTAAATTGCTTCTACATCTTATTTATTTATCTGTCATTACTTAATCTAATTTTATTTCAGCTTTAATAAATATTCCAAATGTGACTGAAATTAAAGAGAACATGAACCTTGGCTTGACTCTGATACAGAACTCAAAAACGGGAGGATTTTTGGTATGTATCAAGATCATATTCAGTACAGACAGACACTCCTGAGGAGACTGTAGAAACTAGAATTCTCCACATTTTTTCATAAGTCCAAGCTAAATGTATTTTATTATGCAGCGTGTATTAGTGTATCTTTTCCATATTTTAAAATATTGCATCCCACTGCAATTACCTAGGGTCCAAAAGCAATTGTGAAATGTATCATTAATGCAGGAATATTGAGAAGGCTCTCCTTCATCGTTTACCTAAGCATCCTATCCGAATTAATGACTCAGTAATTTAAGTCAGACAATATACACAAGAATATTATACAAGTCTTGTATAGTTCTGATTGTGCTTTCAAAAGACTTTATATAATCTCTCCTCCATCATTTGCACTAGCACAGGCACCTGTTCTCCTGAGATAGTAGGATTTCTAGTCCCATGGATTTGTGATG
Source organism: Corvus hawaiiensis (assembly GCF_020740725.1). Taxonomy (NCBI): domain Eukaryota; kingdom Metazoa; phylum Chordata; class Aves; order Passeriformes; family Corvidae; genus Corvus; species Corvus hawaiiensis. Next base: position 8,281,176 of record NC_063255.1, on the reverse strand, counting down.
TGTTTTATTTGGTTAGCAAGCTGAAGGAGGATGCATTTTCTCTGTGTATATTCCACAAACCACTGTCCTTGGAGCCTGCAAAACAGAATCTTACTCAAAAGGAAGCGAATGCCTGTTTCATGTGCTTTTTTATGATCCTAGTCATACGCATGAAAACTGTTGCTGTGTAGGTGTACTCCACTTTGATGTAGCCATGTGCAGGAAATAAGTGAAACAATAAATTACAGACAGAAGACCTCTAGGGTGTCCTTAAGCTTTGTAATTTTTGTTGCATCTTCCTAGTAATCACAAAAATATTCAAATATTTATTGTATTCATTAATACATAGCTCAGTTTACTGAAGTACTTAGAAGTATGCCTAATTCCAACTTCTTCAGCAGCTCTCTTGGAATTAGTAAAGTTACTCATAACTTCAAAATGCAGCAACAGGGCTTTTCTTGACTTGTGGCTTGAAAAGGCACTGATTAAAAAAATCTTACTCTGTCTCTTAAATAATACTTTCAATTACAGGTAATGTCCTATGCATACCCACTTTTAATCAGTGTGAGTAACTGCAGTGTTTTAAAATATCTCATGCAAGAAAATTTGTATTTTCTAATAATATTTAAACTTCTCTCAATGAAAAAGAATTTCCTGCTCCATATGTTACTGATTGACTCTCCTTAAGTTGCATGAATTAGAAAAGGTTGAATTCTAAGACATAAACAGCCACGTCTTTGTCAAAAAAGGCTTCTTTTTAACATGAGGAGAATGGAGTACTGGAGACAGGTGCTTATCTGTGACTCAGCCTCAACAAATACCAAAAGCCCCATGACTTAGTTGTGGCAGGTATTGGACCACATGCATGGACTGCCCGCTCATAATTGCAAGCTGCTGCCAGCCAGGACTTTGCTCTGAGACTCTGCCTGTGGCAGCTGGCCTCTGTGATGGGTTCTTTGGGTTCTTTCAGGGTTTCCCCCTCCCAGCTCACTGTTCTCCTTCCTCCTGTGGCCCCTCCACCTGCCTGTCCTAGTCTGTGCTGCGTGCTCAGTCCCTGGGCTGCTTGGCTTGGAATGCGACCCAGGCTGGCGTGTCTGTGCTGCAGCTCCCAAGCCCTGCTGGTTCAGCTGCTTGATGCCATGGGATTGGTTCCCACAGATATTCTAAGTACAGGGCAGTCTATTCCCACACGCTCATTACATTTTTCTGAGGCATGCTTAGTCCTGTTGGAGAGGTGCTGAAGAACTTCACTGATGGTTAACAAGATTTTTCTGGATTTCCTGACTAAATTTTTATCAGTTCGTTTTCTGGGCAGTGCTTTGCCTTTAGTTGAAAGAAGTAGCTCTCATCTCCCTGCATGTAAAATCTTCTTTTTGTATTTGACACCCCACAACCACTCACCTTTCTCCTTTGCCTTGCTAAACAAATACAGAGTTTTTGGCTGAAACGTGCTTTTTGAAATACACCTCTCTCAAATATCAGTGACCACATCTGTGCTGTATTCCATGTGAGTCTTTCCCAGGCACTATACAGTGTATTTGGTATTTCCCCAACTCAACAGCTTCTCGTCACAATACCTTTAAGCCATATTTGCTTTGCATGCCGGCTGCGTGCTTGCTGTCACCCTGCAGTCATCCAGGGCCCGATCCTTCTGCTTCTCTCCCTTCCATCCAGTGACCTTCCAGTTTAGGTCCACATTTCTTAATGTTAGTCCTGAAGGGCAAGCCTACACCCCTTTATAATATTCTGCCTTTCAAGTTCATCAGTTTTTGATATGTGATCTCCCCTTCATTAATGATGCATCTTGAATTTCTGACTTAAACATTAGAGTTTTTCCCTTTTTCTTTCTGAAGATCAACAAAGATTATTAGAAAATCTTTGCTTTTTGCTCCAAGATTAACATCACGATTTTGAACTCCCACCAATTCAGGAAAAAAAAAAAGAAAATGGCCAAACAAGACTGATCTAAAAGGAACTTTAAATTAACTCTAAAGGCCAGTAACTCTCCTCCAGCTTCATAGTTACCATTATAGATGATTTATTTTGCACCTTTCACCTCTCTAAAAAGCTGTCTTTTCCATTAAGAACTAACCATGCCCCATGTAGCAGCTAAAAAAGCACTTATCTCAAGATCAGATAATGTGGGTATACTTCCTTTCTCATCTAGAAAATCCACCATCTGGTCAAATATCTTAGGATAGTTTGATGTTGTCTCACTGGTAAACCAGTGAGTGATTTAGCTCATTTTCTATTTACTTTTGAATTTAATTACCTTTTTTTTGCCCCCCAGTATCCTTGAGAAAAGTGTAATAGTCCCTCTTTTCCTAAATAGAGGTGATGCAACCAGAGTGTATATATAAGGAAGCTATAATTTCTCACAGAACAGTTGGAGAGAGGTTATGTAGAGGTTATATTTATTTCCTTGAGTTTCTAATATTTTCTTTTAAGAAGGAAATACACCCACCGATTTTCCACCTCAGCCTTCCCCCCCCGCCCCCACGCACACAACTCCCCCTATATTCTCACGGCAAAATGCTGTCTCTGTATGTGGTTGATAAAAGCACACATAAAGATGCATAAAGACGTAAATAACAGCTGGTCGATCCAGATGAAAATACTTTTTTTTTTTTTTTTACAGAGATTGTTTTCAGCACCGAAGCAAGGTTGTTTTCCCCCAAAGTCAATGAACATGGGTGGTTGGTGGGGGGGATTGGTGGGGGGGCGGTGCGCGGCCAGGGGCAGACGTCTCCCGTTGGTGAGAATGGGACCGTGCTCACCGTGAGGAGGGAGATGAGGCAGTTTAACCTGCAAACGCGGGGTGAATTCCCGTTGGGACGAGGCTTTCCGAGGGCTCCGAGGGGTCCCCGCGCTCCGGTCACGGACCCCGCGCTCGGCGCCGCCGCGCGTTCCCCGCACCGCGTGCCCGGGGCGCTGCCGCCACCTGCCGGCCACGAGCGGCGCTGCCGCGGGATGGGCGCCGGGATAGCACCGGGATAGCACCGGGATCCGCACGGGCGGCAAATCCTCCCCGTGAGACTCTGTGAGAGGGGTTACGCTCACTGAAGGGATTTGGCCTGGTAACCCAAGAGAGCTTTGCTGATCCTATATCCCTGTCGTCCTGCTTGTGGTGGTTTTGTATATAGATATGGTGAGACAAGTATTGGTTATTTTTATAGTTTCTTTTTGTTGTTATTTTTTAAGACTTGTGGTCCCTTGTGGGCACAGCAGTGTGGAAGACAATACTATGCAACAGGAGTTTGTTCTGAAATCAGTCCAAGTTTCAAGATCCTAAGAAGCTTTTCTCCTGCTGTTCAAAGTAAGGTGACATGTGCAAATTTTAAAATTAAATTTTAAGTTAAATTAAAAAAAAAAAACCAAACATATCAAACAATAGCAACATATATTGTGTTGGGGACTGTTAATTTTGATTTCTTAAAAAAGTGTATGTGCCAAAAGCAAAGCCCTGTGATTGATATGTAAAGGCTGACAAATTGTGATCCAATGCTGATGTGAATATGGTCTCAGTCCTCTGTATTCAGGGGCATCGCACCAGTGCAGGCTCAAAACCCACATATGCTCCTATTGAGTCCTCATTCTGGCAAAGCCTTCTGGTCCAAAGCGTTGCCTGTGTGAGACCTAAATATGCACCTCTGGATTTAGCTGAAGAGTATACTGAGACTGCAAGTGCATTTAATGTCCACTTCTTATTTTTGTTTTAGAGTGTTCCTCTGTTATAGATGTTGTGGTGGTTTGTGATGAGTCAAACAGCATTTATCCCTGGGATGCAGTGAGAGCATTTTTGAAAAAATTTGTACAAGGCTTAGACATAGGCGTTAACAAGACTCAGGTAAGTCAAAGACACATTCAAGAAAGACCAAAAAAAACCCAAACAGAACAAAACCTAAAATAACCAATTTTAAAGGCAACCAAGTGTGATTTTGTGTAACTACAGTACCTCCCTCAAAGCCACAGATTACACAGTTATCCTATTCAGCGCTGGGGATTTTATCTTACGGTTATCCTATTTTGAAAGGGATTAGTAATTTGATCCAAAATACAACTGAAATAGAAGTCTAGGTTGTATCTAGGGGAGTCAGATCTCTTTCATGCATTAGGTGTAAAAGTAGTTGAAAATACAGCCTTTGGGGATATGATAAAAGTAGAACAGATTTTTAATGGGCTTTTCATACAGCTCTCACTTTCCAACTGCTGCATCTTTAAAACAGGAGCTTTTCCTGCTGGTTTACTCACTGATCTTTGAGGTTTTTTCCTTTTGATTTGATGATGGTAAGGAAAATTTTATTGCCTTTTTTTGTTTTAAACATCTTCTGTCTTTACAGTTGTCCATTTTCCCTAAACAGTTCTGAGAACAAAGACTGGGGCACTGGAAATCTCTCTCCCAAAGGCTGCCTTCTTCCTTGGGCTACTTTGGAAGTGAGGTGCTTAAAAGCTAGGCTTCCTGCTCAGCTCTTTCTGAACCTCACCTTCAGCATCTTCTCTTTTTTTCTTTCTTTTTAAATTTACATCTTATCATACAGCTTTAGCTTCACCTATATTAAAAATAAGTAGGGTTTGCAGTGCTGTAAAGTAACTAACCTTTAGGACTTCCTTAGAAGAGATCAGACTGAGGTGCTCTGAGCTTGTAGAACTATTACTATTTTCTTATTTTACCCAGAGCTCCTTGTATTATTGCTATCCATCAGCTCTTCCAGAAGTAACCAAGCAAACATTTAATGTCTGCTGTTTCAGATTGTTTGCAGTAACGTATTGTAGTCCGTAACAAATGATATGAAGTGCAACAGCATTTTAGCTTTCTTTGCTTTTCAAATGTGTTATTATTAACTGGTTTTACATGTGTTGAAAGAAAACCATGCATCTGCAGACCTTTTACACCAACCTGACACATAAGTAAGCATCATGATTCTATGTAATTAATTGTAAAGCATCATAATCTAATGTAATTTTTTATTGCATAGGTGGGTTTAATTCAGTATGCTAATGATCCCCGTGTAGTCTTCAACTTGAATACGTATCAAACAAAGGATGAGGTTGTTAAAGCAATGGAGAAAACATCTCAGAAGGGAGGAGATCTCACTAATACCTTCAAAGCCATTGACAATGCAAGGTGAGATGCATTGATGATTTACGGTGCAACTGTTTGACTTACTCTACGTGGCAATGAGAACATTTTGAATTTCATTCCCTTTGGAAGACCGTGTGCCCAGGACCTCTGGAGTGGATTCCCAGCACTAGGCAGAATCCATCAGGTGCATTTGCAGTGTCCCATGCAGATTGGTACAGGAATATATAAACTAGAATTGCTGAAAAGCATGTTGTTAACCACTGGGTTGAGCTCCACTCTGAAGTAATTCTGGTACCCAACAGAATTGCTTGTTCTGTCACAGATCTCTAAACATGACAGTGCATCAGAGTGGACAAGGTTTTAGGAAACATACAAAACCATTGAAAGAAGTAAAGTTTATCCAGGGATTCAGTGGGTGCAGTAACATTTGTGTTTGTGGATCAGGCTTTGGTTGATAGCAGAGAAAGTAAAACCTCTTGTCTGTTGTCTGTTTGTCACTGCAGCACCGTAAGTGTGAAAAACAGGTTAAACTTAAAGGGTTTTATGACTGAACACATATACAAACCAGGTCTGTTTCTCAACAGGAAGGTGCTGTTTTGAAGTTTTTTGAAGAACTCTAGGCCAAAATACATGCTGAATCAAATGAATTTGAGAATTTGGTTTAGGAACAGACTCAGCCTTCAATGGAGTCCATATATGCAGTAGAATTGAGAAGTTTTTTATTAATTGTCTTCCACTTTTGTCTGAGCTTGGTGATGCCAGCTCCTGGTGTCATAAAACTTTAAGAGTTCTGATAAAACCCCCTGTTCATTTAGAAATATTAGTACAAAAAATACACTGTTTTTCCTGAAATTTACATTTTTATCAGAAACACCATCCAATCCTTCCAGTCTTTTTTTCTGCTTCTTTGGTTACATTACTTATGCACTACAGAAGCACCTTATTCTAATTCAGTGATGAAGGTATTCATTACAGTGTATGTGCTGGATTCCATCCATTACGGATTGAGGTGTGATAAACCAATGTTTTATAACAGACAGTATGCCTTCTCACCTGAATCGGGAGGACGCCCGACAGCCACAAAAGTAATGGTTGTTGTGACAGATGGTGAATCACATGATGGATCCAACTTGAAAACAGTGATAGGTAAATGCAATGAAGACAATATAACCAGATTTGGCATTGCTGTAAGTAATACTGAAATTATACATTACTGCATTTTCAAAAGATTGTTTTGCTGTGTATGTATGAAAGTGCATGTTCTATACATAAGTGGTATATCATGCATACATTGTTACACTGGTGAGACTGAAACTAAGTCAAATTAATCCTATGAACTGGTGACAATATTTGTCTTTTCACTGGCTGAAAAAGCAAGACTAGAATTGCCTGAGCAACTTCAGTGGTTTTCCCCTTTGCCATACCTTATGTATTTTTCCTGTATGAATGGTCCCTTGCCTAGGAATGAACCTAATAAGCAATTCAGTAATACAAATAAAGGTAACTTTTTTTTAATACACAGAATATTTGCTAAAATAGTATGGAAGGAAATGGAGTAGCACCATGATCTCTTTCACTTTTCTTATTTTGCTGTTTGTTTGTTTCTTTAAACAAGGTTTTGGGATACTTAATAAGGAATGAACTTGATACTAAAAACTTAATTAAAGAAATCAAGGGAATTGCTAGTCATCCAACAGAAAAGTATTTCTTCAATGTGTCATCTGAGGCTGCGCTACTGGAAGAAGCAGGAACGCTTGGAGAGCGCATTTTTAGTATAGAAGGTAAAATACTCAATGTCCCTGAAAAATTAGATCAGTTTCTCCCAGCTGACAAGCTTAGAATTTTATTTTGCTTCAGCCTAGTGCAGTATTGTGAAAATAAGTGGCAGCTGGAGCTGCAGGCTGCTCCCTGCTCACCAGGAGAGCTCTTGTTTTCATAGGTGTTCCCCCAGCTACTCCACCCCTAATTAACCTGAGCTTCAAGTTAACTTCTGCAGTTTGAGGAAAACATTCCCCAGATGATGTAAATTTCTATCATATCTTGGGCTTCAGGCATGGGAGCTTTTCCATATGCAACCAAATATACTTGGAGCTATTATCACCAGCAGAATAAAGGCATCTTCATGCTTGTGAGCTTCACCTGTGTGAATCCTAAACCGTATTAAATTTATTAAAAAAAAACCAACCAAAAAAACCCAAACAAACAACAACAACAACAAAAAAAACCAAAGCAAACCAGAAGACTAGGTAACTAATTACAGAACTGAAAATGCAATTTGTGCGGTGCCTACCAGGCCCCCTCCCTCGCACCACCCCTACTCCTGTGTATTGTTCAGCGGAAGGTGTTGCAGAGGTGACACAGAGATGCTTTGTCTCCCTAAAGCCAGCTTTTAACTTTTAAGTTAAATTCAGACCTTGCTTCAGAGATGTGTAACCTGCCCTCAACACTCTTTAAGGAGCTTATGGCTGCCATTTTCCTGCACTCAGGATGAAATCTTCTCTTTCACTTTCACTTATTCTTTACTAGGCCCATGCTGCTACTCAAAGCAAGGGAACAGGTCTTTTTCCTGAGTACTCCCACTGAATTCCTATCCAGCTTAGGAAATGGATATCACAGTATTTTTCAGGAGAATTCCAACAGTTTTTAAAAATCCTATCAGAAAATTAAAATTTCTGTTCTATTTGAAAGTTGTGAATATACAGTTACTAAAGCTGTTAATTTCAGGATATTAATGCTTCCTAGAAAACACAAAAAGAGATCAGCCACAGTGACAAGGCTGTGCAAACTGATTCAAACCAACTTCATCATTATCTTCTGCTCTTTTTTTGGAAGAGACTTATAGCATGGCTCATGGTTTCATCTTATCAATTTGCCGTTAAATCCTCCAAATTTTCTACAGTTTATCAGCTCTGATTTCCATTGCTTGTAAATGCTTTAGCCAAATTCGTGTATATATACAACCCCCCTATACAGCTAAACTCAGAGGCAGCAAGGCAGGATTTTGTGTGACTACATAGAGATAACCATATATGCATATCTGTTTTACCAGGTACAGATCAAGGTGATACTTTCCAAATGGAAATGTCACAGGTGGGCTTCAGTGCATATTATTCACAAAAAAAGGTATGTGAGTTTAATTATTTAATGATACAAATAGAAGTAAGTATGTACACTTGAGTGCAAGAAAAGAGAAATAAAAGCACAATGTCCAATTTTAAGATCTTTTTACATGCAAGGAGAATGTCAAATAATCCTTTTAATTTTTTTAACTTGAATACATATTAATAAGTAAAGTTGCATAATAGTTTGTTTCATGTAACCATCTTGAGATGTATTAATATAATTATTTCAGTGATTTCTGAGTTCATGTAGCAGGAAAAAATTAATTCCTCTATGTTTGTGACTAACTATATTGTAAAGCTGGTAGGCAATCACCAAAATATAAATAAAACAAGTCTGAAAATTATTATATAATTTCTTTATAAATTATAAAGTTAATAATATTTGTTTAAAGCATATTTCACTTAAAACTTAGAACCAAAATATCAGATATATTTTAATGCTAATCAATTTTAAGATTATCTTTGTAAAATCCAAGTGTGGTTCAATAAGCTTTCAACTGAAAATACAAGAAGGTTTTTTCCTTCTCATAGCCTTTAAAGATGAATGAAATAATTTTTTGAAAGTCCTCTGTATTTGCACAAATTAAAGTTTTAAATTATGAAGAACTTGATGCTAAGAAATGGCAAAAAAATGAGAAACATATGGTTGTTTATTCAGGAAAATTACACATTCAATTTTATTGCAGTTTTCTATAACAGTATCTCAGTTTAGTGAAGAATTTTAATAACTTGAATAAACTAAACTATGTTTGCTTTCTGTGTACAAGATTAAGGATTTCTGTATGAAGTATTCTGTATAATAAGCCATGCTAATTTGGATTTTAGATCTCTCAAGAACATCTCCTTATGTAAAGAATTAAACTGTATCTATTTGCACCAGCTCTTGTGTGCTGTCATTGGCACTTTTGCTGGCCAAAACGGGCTTTAGCTTTTTCATACAGCTGGGTCTGTGTGATCCTCAGTCTTCTGAGGATCATGGGTGCATAAAAGCATGGACTTAGCAAGCCCAACCCCATGGTGGACAGACTTAGGAAATTATCACAGTGTTTAAATAAACCCATTTTATCATGAGTTGCAGTGCCATGGGAACTAAAGCAGTCACTTATCCTCTTCCAGTAGACGGGTGATAATCCCTCTTAATAGGGCAGTAAAGTCTTACACATAAGTGGTAACTCTGAACAGCTCCAGTCAGCTGCCTGCAGTCTTTAGTCTGCATCACAGGCTTAAACACAGTGATGTAGGAAATTAGGCATGGTAGCTTCAGCTTTGCTCACACTTTTTCTAAATCAGGTAGTTCTAAAATGTTGACTTTTATTTTTTAAAGGATGTTCTGCTGCTAGGTGCTGTTGGGGCCTACGACTGGAGTGGAACTGTAGTTCAGGGGTCTTCAGACAGAGTCACCACCTTTCCGAGCCAGGTGTTTGAGAAGATTCTTCAGGACAGAAATCATAGCTCATACCTAGGTAAGGGGCTGAAATGTAAATCTGGAAATGTGTGAAACCTTGATTAAGATATTAAAGAAGTTGGAAAATTCTCCTCTAGCCAGATTTGTGTTAAGAAATTATTTGAGAATATGAAAAGAATTTTCGGTCAAAAAAAGATTATTTTTTACTGGTCAACAGTTCATTGAATAAAAACTTTATTGTGTTTTTAAATTCTACTAATATCAAAGTGGTAAGCTAAAAAAAAAATCAGTCTTTGTCACTGCTGTGGTTTAATCCCAGCTGGCAACTAAGCAGACACTCAGTCACTCCTCTTGAGGGGAGTGAGAGTGGGGGATAGTCAGAAGAGCAGAAGTGGGTCAACTCATGGGTTGAGATACAGACAGGGAAAGTAAAAGTCATGCATGCAAGCAAAGCAAAACAAGAGATTGATTGACCACTTTCCATGGGCAAGCAGGTGTTCAGCCATCCCCAGGACAACAAGGCTTCAACACACACAGCTGTGACTTGGGAAGACAAATGCCATCACTCTAAACATCCCTCCTTCCTCCTTCTTCCCCTGGCGTTATATGCTGAGCATGCCACTATATGGAATGGGATACCCATGTAGTCATTTGTGGGCAGCTGTCCTGGCTGTGTCCCCTCCCAACTCCTTGTGCCCCCCCAGCCTCCTTGCTGGTGGGGTGGGGTGAGGAGCAGAAAAGGCCTTGACACTGCATGAGCACTGCTCAGCGGTAACTAAAGCATCCTTGTGTTATCAACAGTGTTTCCAGCATAAATCCAAATCACAGCTCCATAACAGCTGCTGTGAAGAAAATTAACTGTATTCCAGCCAAAGCCAGCACAGTCACAGAGACATAATAAATCATGGGATTTGAAAAGGCTGCTTAGTGAATCACACTGATCATTATGTGTTTCTTCTGTTACAATATTTGTGTGTTTTTCCCCAGTTTGATGTGGATGAGAAGCTGATTGGCTTTCTATTGTTTCATATGTGCTTGCTGTTTTCTTAGCCTTTACCACTTCAGTTTGTAGTTTTCGAATATTGCTACCATTTAATAGAGATTTTACTTATAATCTCCTTATGTATTTTTGACATGTTTTTTGACCCAATAAAGCCAGTCACTCTCTATTCTCAATTCATTTAAATGTTTTCTGTAAACTTTGAACATGCCTGCTCTGCTGTTTCATCCCTGAATAATGCTACTACATTAAGCACCTATGAATTTCTTATTCTTGAAGTTATTTAATAATATGCTGTCTTTGCAACCAATATACTCTTTTTTCCCCTATGACTCAGCATTACTTGCATCCAACAAAATGAATAAATTAAACCAAACCTAATGAGCCATAGCTCTTTTGCATGTATGACCTCTTCAGACTTTCTGTTACTTCATTTTCTTAATAATTTTTAAAAGCTCAGGTAATTTCCTTTCTCTACAAGGCAGTTTTAGTGCATTTACTTAAATCTTTCTGGAGAAAATAATGTCCCTTTTCTGTCCGTTCATTTCCCCTCCACTTTCTGTCCTCCAGTAGGAGCTCTCCATACCAGCTCTCTCTCACCAGCCTGGGGGAACATAAGTTAAAGAGCTGCTAGAACATCACAACTTGCTTGATTGGCCCCTGTTCTGCACTGCACCCCCTCACATCAAATGACTGTATTCTGTATTAATTAGGAAGGTGTGTACTTAATTTGCAGAACAAAATCTTGTTTTGTTGCTCATTGAACTGCCAGTCACAAAAGTTGTCCTCACCCTAGAAAAACTGTGTCTGAACAAAACTCTGAATTAGACTGGTATAATATAAAGATCAAGGCATAATCCTTTTAGACTGTGCTCCTTGTATTGTCCTGCAGGTTGCTAAAGATCTGCATATTCTGTCCCATCACTGGCATTTTGTAATTGTCTTTAACTATAGGCTTTATAAAGGATGACTTTGTTTTCTTCACTTAAAATAAATTTGCTGGAACTAAACCACCGAAATGTAAAGTGTGTACTAATGCTAGATTTATACTGCTAAAATATGGTTACATTTTTGCAGGTATTAAACAATGTTTCCTGAAAGCAAGTAAATGCTAGAATAATGGTAATGAGGATTAAAATGTTCAAAGAAGTTCAATCAACCCTCCCAGCTGACAAGCTGTTAATGTAGCCTGTTCTATTCAGACAAACCACTGGTCTGTGGTTTGGTGAGCTGTGGGAAAATGTGCTGCAAACTTTACAGAAGCTAGGTGTTCCTCCTCCCTAGTTTGAAGACTGGTCCAAATGTAAATCTCATATTTCTCTTTATTTCTTCTTTCCCCTTTTTTTTCTTCGCACTTTTTTTTCCTATCTCCTTCACAAGCATGACATTTTCGTGGTCTGTATTTTACTGAATAGGCTAAACTATTGTCCATGTGATTCTGTAAACCTGCTTCGACTTGATGCGTGTGTCATTGTTCTCTCCAGGAGAATATTGCAAATTTTATGCTTATGTGACAGCATAACTTCCCATCTGGAACCATCATTCTCTGTGATTAACATACCAGATTGACTCATCCTCCATGCCTTTATGGATAACCAACTGATGAATTGTAATTAATGGTCTCCCACACATGTTAAATATTGGCTTCTATCCCCAGGTTATTCTGTTGCTGTTCTCTCAACTATGAGCTCTGTCTATTTTGTTGCTGGTGCGCCAAGATCCAACTACACTGGCAGAGTGGTGGTTTTTGATGTTGACAGTGATGGTAATATTGCAATTGTGCAGTCACAGAGAGGCGAGCAGGCAAGTATATTTTGGTCATGAATACAGACTTTCGGGAATCTGTTTTTATTGACCCAGCAGTAAATTGCAATTAGTTTTGAAAATTCCTCTTTCTCTCCAAGCATTTAGAATCCACTTGAAATTTTCTCTGTCACTAGACTATTTCAATGAGGTTGGCTGTAACTCTTAAACAGTATTTTAGGAAGTCATCCAATTAGTGGTGAAATATAATATACAAACCTAACTAATGTATCCTTCTGTCAACAATTCAAACTGGGAGAGACTCAGTGAACTCTGTTCTGCCTGAGAAGTTGCGAAGTAGATGACATCAGAAGACAGATCTGGGAGCTCAATCTCTTTTTCTTATTTGGAAAAGAGGAATGATTTTAGGTGGTTTTGGTATCATGCGTAAGACAAATCTGAGAGTAGATCAGAGGTTGGGTAGTTTCATGCGCAGTTCTAAAAAAAATGTACTTCCCATATCTTACTTTCCATTGGCATTTGTATTGCTGACTGGTAAAGCCATGGTAGCAGCTACAGGACAGAAACAGTGAAACATGGTAAGGATATGATTCTTCCAACACTGAAGTATGCTACAAAGTAATTTTATTCAGCAACATTTAGTAGTACTGGAATCTTACTGGATGTAAGTTTTCTGAATCAGGTGCTAAAACATGATTCAGAAGAAGCATATGCAGTGACAACCCATTTACTACTGATTTCAGATTGGCTCCTACTTTGGCAGTGTGGTGTGTTCAGTGGATGTCAACAGGGATTCTGTGACAGATGTGCTTCTTGTGGGTGCACCAATGTTTATGAATGACCTGAAGAAAGAAGAAGGGAGAGTATACATGTTTTCTGTCACAAAGGTAAAAATGGCTCAAGCCAGCATTCCTTAAGGCTAGTTTCTTTCAAATCAGACTGGCCACATGCAGGCTAAAAGGCCTTTGGCCTCTCCAGATCTTCTAAGTCACTATTGAGTGAACATTTTCAAAGTGTTGGAAATATTTCAAGTGACATTTTTTTTAACAAGAAACAGAGCATGTGCATTTCCTGGGATGTGGCATAAGAGCAGGGATGAATGGTGCCAAGCCTACCTGGTTAGAGGGCTGTGTGTGGAGGCCTTTCTAGTGCTGCCTCATGTGTTCTGCTTTTCAGCAGCAGCTGCAAACTTTCCCCAGAATTGCTTGTGCATGTAATCTGGGAATTAGCCAGCTGGAACAGACCAAAATGGAGCAAATGAGCAAGACAGTAGCTAAGCACTCTTAGTGGTCAGGGGCCTGGTGTTCTTGGTGTCTCCCTGGTCCTAGTACCAAGGAATGTGCTTCATGGTAATATAGCATGGGTTGGCCATATCTCTGAAAAACTTAGCGCAAGGCTTTTGCTAATTAATCTGCCATTTGTTCTTGGTGAATGTATTCAATGCCTGACAGTATTCTCAAAGCAGTTCGAAGAAATGCTCTTCTACCAGTTTTCTGTATTGTTTTGTAGACTCTGACACTGGATGGTTACTATAACTCTTGTTGTCCCCTCTATCCAGTAAAGCTGTGTTACTTGTCTGATGCTTGACTGATGGCGCTTTTTATTCAGACCTGTAGTAGGTGTTTCCAGAATATCTGTATTAACCATATGGAGCCCTCTGGCAGTTTTGAACAGTCTTTCATTCACTGGGTGTCTTCAAAGCAAATTAATATCTGCCATCCATCTGAGAAAACAGAAAATGGTCTCTTTACTAGGTAAATTGCAATCAAATAAATAGAGAGAAAGGATCACCCTCCTCAGCAGGACCTCAGTCAGACCATCCTGAAGCAACAGGAAACTACCCTAAAGAAATTTCAAGGTAGATGAAGGAGCTGAAAGTTGGCAGCTGACACTGGTCTTTGTGCCTGTGGCATCAGACATGAAATATGAAAGAAAAGAAAAATGAAAGGATTTTTTTTTTTTACTTTTGAAAACCAAATAAATTGGAAGACCATATTACAACTTGTAGTTGTTGTCAAATATTAGGTTTAAAATTATTTAAATTTTAAATACCAAAGAATAATGAAAGATATTTTTTAATATTTTTTAAAATAATCTGGATTTGTGCAAGTTGTCCCTGTTGTACAAGTAATACTTTTCTAGTCATTTTTAATAAATAACTTGGCTGTTATTTCTAAAATTTTAAGCACAGCATGATAACTGAGGTTAAAGGTGAGAAAGCTATTTGCCAGAATTGCATTTTATCTAGTGTAAATGGGATTACTTAACTATGAAGATTTCCAGTCTTTCTTTCTTCATTGGCATTGGAGAGGTCAGGAGTTTACGATTTGGACACATGCTTTTTGCATTAGTTTAGTAAGGAAATTCCATTTCTGTTTCAAAGAATTATGTCCAGTTACATAATTTCCATTCCCTCTGCATAAAAACTGGTAATCCAAAACTGGAAACTGTACTTTTCAATGTATTGTGAAACTTTCAGAACAGTCAGATGAGGACAGTGAGGGCATTTAAGCTTCATACATATGGTTATATTTGCTTTTAGTACTTTGCATAGCATGCTTTGATTTTGCTGTGTAATTCTTGCCAAGACTTTGAGACATAATGCAAACTGAATGGGCAATACAATGGGGAAGGAATTCAATGTTGAGCTGTCCGAGGGGAATGTACTGGAAGACAGAAACCAAAAACAATGCACATAGATACTGCTCCTATGAATAATCTGATGCAATGATAGCTGTGTTTCGGTTTTTTCTTATTTTTCAATTTTTAAAGAGAATCTTGGATCAACGAGAACTCTTGAAAGGTCCACAGGGGTCAGAAAATGCACGATTTGGATCAGCAATTGCAGCACTTGCAGACATTGATTTGGATGGCTTTAATGATGTTGTAATAGGTGCACCACTGGAAAACCAAAACTCTGGAGCAATTTACATTTATAATGGATTTCAAAAGACTATACGTACCAAATATTCTCAGGTAAATAACTTTGTTGCATAATGCTGTACTCAGTGCCCTAAGATCTGCTAGGGGAAAACTGAAGGTTTCCTGTGTTTTAATTGGCTACTGTTTCATCCTCTTAAAGGAGTACTGTTATTCTCATGGTTTATTTCACGTTTTGTGACTCTCCTTCCTTCAGCATACCCAAGTTGATGTTGTGGTGCTTATAACTGAACCATATGGAGGAAAAGGATGTGCAAGATGCTCATTCTGAGCCATTTTTGATGCCTGAGTGTGAAGTCAGCTAATATCCTAAATGTTTTTGACAGCCATTATTTCCAGGTTTTTAGTGTTGATGTACAATGAAGATTAGATAAATCCCAGCTCTGCAAATTACCTATACATAGTATTAAAGGGAAAGTCTTTCAATGGGTTTCATATATACTATATTGGTAATCTAATATCACTTTCCATGCAGATTTTCTGGTTGCAGAAAAAGTAATTTGTTAGAACTCCTATTAAGCTTCATATTCTTTGAGTTGCTCAATGTGAATGGGAAAAGTTTCCATCTGTATCTGGCATACAGCAGTCAGTTAGCTGATCTACTCCCAAGATAGAAAAGTCTACTCCTTTGTCTGCTCCAACAGAGGAGAAAGAAGTGCTAAAAAAGCATCTGAGAAAACACCCACAAATGCATTTTGTTTAGACAATAGATTGGATATACAGGGAGTATCAGTGAAAATCTATTAATCTACAGACTTAAGCATGCTTTGGCAAACTCAGTAACCAAACTCTCTTTCTCAGAAAATCTTAGGATCGGATTCTGCTTTTGGACAAAAACTCCAGTTCTTTGGAAGATCAGTAGATGGCCATAGAGACTTAGATGACAATGACATTACTGATGTATCAGTTGGTGCTGACGGAAATGTGGTTGTGCTATGGTTGGTATACTCTTTCTTAGAAAGGAAGCAATTAGTGATTCAGATGCAGCAGTTGAATATTTAGTTAATTAAAGAGGAAAATAAGCAAATTAAAAAGCTCTTTTGTTCCACATATTCAGTGCTAACACACTTAGTGCCTCATCACTGCTATCAAAACTAGCTAAAAAAAGAGCATTAGACTAAATCTCTTTCAAGCATTTACCATTAAACCATTGGAAGCCCAGGCAGCACAGAGGGAGAGCCAGGGCATGTGGGAGGAAGCCAGGTGGCAGAGCCTGCTGGGGTGGCTCAGGACACATCTGCCTGCTACTGCTGTGCAGACACATGGTCCAGAGGGAAGGGACAGCAGCAGGGAACAGGGCTTGATGGAGAGTATTTGTAACAGCAGGTTGTGTACTTCAGTAGCCACAGTATAAATTTGACAGCTGAGCCTGAGACAGATGAAACCACCTCTCACACAACCTGCATGACTTTTTCTGGCTGGTAGGCTGGTATGGGGGGAGTGTTGTCCTGCAGGGCAAGGCCAGAGAGCAGTAATAAAGAGCTGACACCTATTTCTGGCAATAAATATCTTTTTAATGGTCCATGGCCTTTGCCACAGAAGTCTGAGTACTTTCACAGAATATAAAAAGGTTTCCCAGAATCCAAATCTTCGGCCTGCCTAAGTAGGGTGTGACTTTCACGCCTTGCTTGAAGAGCTAAATTCAAATGCTGTTTCCTTTTTCTATCTGCTGCCTGTCTTCTTGCCTGAGGCTCCCCATTGTAAGAAAAATATCACTGAATTGCTGCTTCTTTCATAATGAAACAAGATAATTAAAAATGAACGGTCAGTTTGGACCTTTGACTGCTGCTGCTGCTGGGAATTTCATTCGAGATGAATTATGCTCCTTGAAGTACCAGCATTTATTTAGATTTGATTAATGAAGATGCTCATTCTTCTTTCGCTCTGACATTTGGGCTGATTAATGTGTTTCATTTTGATTAAAGTGTTTGCTTTAACATGTAGGGCTCCTTTGAAACTGTTCTTCAAAATCTTCATTAATTACATGAAAGATGTTTTTTCTAAAAATTAGATTATTAAATAAAATGAAGAATTGCTCATTATCACCTTTCTGGAAGAGCTCAGTAACTTCCCTAAAGGAGCAGAAGAAGGTTACTTATTTGGAAAACAGGCCAAGGGCCTCATTCTCTGATACTTTGAGGGATTGATTAGAGCATTAGGACTAATACATTAATTATCTATTAATTTGACATGAAAATATTATTGTCATTACTGAAAGCTACTATATCAACAAATTCATTCATATGTAAGGAAAACTAATTTTACCAGTGCCACTAAAAGAAGTTTACATTGGGAACCATAAAAATCAATGCTAACATTTACAGATGTTCTTCAAAACCCATGTAACCTTTAAAACATATTTTTCAGGTCAAGAGGCATTGCAAATGTCTCCATAACTGCCTCCTTTAAACCTGAGAAAATCAGTCTGCTGAACAAGAATACGGACATAACTGTCAAAATATGTTTTCAGGCTACATTTAGACCTGCTAAGAAAAATAATCAAGTGGGTAAGAGTATTTCAATGACTTGTCTTATATTAATTTCTTCAAAAGTCCATTATTCAAATGAGTAATGGAAAGTCTAAAGACAGATTGAATGTCAAGAATCACAAAATCAATATAAACCTTAAGTTCTTGAGAAAGTGGTTTTCAGACCTAATTCGTCACTGGCTACATAATCTTTAAAAAGTGGGGAACTAACATTATAAAGCGGAGCTGTATCCTTGTTCAACAATCCCAAAAAAAAATGTTGTTAGTGAGAAGCTGGGTTTTTCCAACCTTCTGGTTTCAACAGCAGACTGCATACTTTTCTTCTCTCTTCAGAAAAAGAAAACTAAATATTTTCCAGATATTGGTTGCAGTGCAGTTGTCAGTGGGAGGAAGCTCTTCTTTTCAGAGGACAGTGAATATTTCTGTGACCAGCAGTGGGCTCCCATTAAGTTTTTAAATTCAATCTCACAGATAACACCAGTTGGACTGCTTCAGTGCTACATGAAGTGCCTTTAGGAACCCATGATTTTAAGCTATAAAATAACAGTGAACTTTCACAGCATATTAGTCATAACACAAAGAGAAGGCAGCAGAAATTATTATGTGATTGAACAGAAGATGCAGATTCCTTAAAGTCACCTCTAAGTTCAGTGATACTGCTGCAAGGCCCCTTTACCTAGAGTAATCCTGGCCCTGCTGACTGGCTTCTTGCCTGAGCTGCAGGCTCAGACATCTGCAGTGGAGCCTGGAT
The DNA here is from genome assembly GCF_020740725.1 of Corvus hawaiiensis. Classification (NCBI taxonomy): domain Eukaryota; kingdom Metazoa; phylum Chordata; class Aves; order Passeriformes; family Corvidae; genus Corvus; species Corvus hawaiiensis. The sequence goes on along the minus strand of NC_063255.1, from coordinate 8,262,643 downwards.
TGATTGCTATTTAATGTGCTCCCAGTGGACCAGAACTTATATCAATACCTAAACCTGTTTGACTGCTTTGCAAAACACAAGAGAAAGTATTTTCATTTTGAAACTGCTCTGTGTTTAGCCAGCTATGAAAAACATGAAATATTTAGTGTGGTTTGGAAAGCCTGGTCACTACAATATTGAGCATAGTAATGAGATCACAGGCAACCATGATCAGTGAAAAATGTACTGTTATTCTTCTTGTAGCTATAAAGTACAACGCAACACTGGATGCAGATCTCCAGTCCTCCAGAGTGACTTCTAGAGGATTTTTCAAAGAAAATAATGAAAGGTACATGCAGAGGGATCTTGTGGTGCATCATGAAGAGAATTGTGCTCATAAGGTCTTCAGTGTACAAGTAAGTGCAATTGCAAGTAGTCTTGCATAACAAAAGTGATCAGAGGAAGACATGGATCAATTTTTTGTTTGTAATGTGAGTTTCATGCATGGTGTACTGAATTATTTATGTTTCCCAAATCCCCCCAGCTGAAAAATACTTAATAAGATTATGATATCATAGAAACTAATAACTCTCATATTCAGTACAGATATTTAGGACAGGAAAGGGAGTTCTTAATTATGTTATTCAGCTTTGGTGTAACACAAAGCCCATGGTCTATACTTTAAATAGACTTTAATTTCCCTCTGAGTAGATTCTTCTGTAGGAACTAAGACATACATACAAATGTTTTCTCTCACACTAACATTCAGGCAGACTTCAGGTGCATTCTAACTCCTGGTATACACCAAGGAATTAAATAAAAATAACCAGGTCTCCACTTTTCTCCAGAAACAAAGACTGAACACAGCCCTGAGAGTTGCCTTAAGCCCTGTTGCATGACACTAGGTTAGGTAGAGGACTTCAGTCCCTGCTTTGATTTGCAATGACTTATTGATCACGTTTAATGCCCTGTGGAGCGGTGTGCCATAGGGCTAGAATGTGATTCATCCAGTACTGAGAAAAAGAGGAAACAAGGAGTTTATTGTGTTTTAGTGTCACTCAGGCCCAGCTGCTCTTTGTGATGGTAAGGCAGAGTGGAATAGGAATTTGACTTCTGAAGCTAGATGAGAGTGAAAGCTACCTGGTGATGGCTTTGAGGACCAGCTCCTACAGCTGCAGATAATCTGCATGTTCCTTAGTGCTAGTAGTTACTGTGATGTGTACAGTCTCCAAGAATCCGAGAAAAATCAGTTTTATCATGGAAATGGCAGTTTTAATTGAAAACTATTAAGCTAGAGGAGCACATAGTAGTCAATCTCACAAAATTATTTTCATTAAAAAATGAAGCTTTGAACTGTTGTTTCTCCTTGTTTAGGGCAAGTATGATTTTACTACGCATTCTCAATTCACAATAGAAATTACCAATTTTACCCTGTTTTCTCTGCTGACAGCCATTATCTGATCCACATGTTTTACAGGAGCCTTCAGACGCAGTGAATTCACTTAGTTTGCGCATTGACATTGGCCTTGCAAATCCTGTCTCCAGCCCTGTCCTTGACATATCTTCTCCAGCATCTGTGGCCTACAGTGTAAGTATGCAGATTTACTATTCAGAAATGCGTGGTTATGCACATCCATAATGTGTGGCCCCCACAAACACCAAAGAGGTACAGGCAAGTGAAAACTGGTGTTCCGTGTTAGTCATATGGAGCGGTCCCCTGGTTCCTTTTATACCTTTGCCTGTACTGCATGAGCTTGCTCATACATACACACATCAGCAACTGTAGCATAACAGGCATGTTAGTTCAGCCATGTCACTGTTGATGTGCATTTCCAGTTGATGGCAAAGATGAGTTCTTTCAGGTCAGTTTATTCTACAATAAAAAGGTACATAAAAGAGAGATTGAACTACTTTGACTACATCACCTTTGTTGTCAGTGAAAAGTAACCTGTCTGTACCATTCTTGGATCAGTTGACGTGTAGCAACACGTTACTCATTTCACTCGTTCACATGTCAAGAATTTTTAATGTCCATCAGAGGGATTTTCTTACCTGCAAACCAAGAATGTGCTTCAGCTCGAAGGTGTTTGCACTCTAGTGTCTGCAGATAATGTTAAAGGTTGAGCCCTGTCATTCAGGAAATGTTTTTGTTTTCCCCAGATTCCTTTTATTAAAGACTGTGGTGAAGATGAACTTTGTATCTGTGATCTTGTTCTGAATGTTCAGCAGAAGGCAGACGACAGGTAAGAGCTGAATCAGTGGAACTGTTGGAGTCTAGTGTTTTCACCAGTCGGTTTGTCTGGGGGCTTTGGATGAATTTCTAGAGGAAAGTGCCTTTCTAGTTCAACATCTACTTCGAAACAGCATGGATAAAAAAAGCAATGGCATTTTAATCTAAATTTAGTCAAGGAAAAAGAGGTAAGATAGGAACACAAACATAGAAGTAGGACGCTTGTCAGCTTAGACCAATCCAAGTTTTTGTATCTTAGAGATGAGGGCATAGGGTGTATTTGGACAAATTGTGTCTGACTGGCTGCTGTTGGGAAGAGGAGCACACTGGGAGAGTAGCAGCAGCTGCAGCAGCTGTCTCCATCCCTCCTGCAGGGAGCAGCGAGGATCCTGCAGTAGCTGTGCCAGTGGGGAGCTGTGGTCAGCTATTTGGGCAGCACATAATCCAAGTCCATGTCAGATACACACTTACATGTACAGCACAAACAGACAGGGCTGTCTATGTCTGCTGTCCACTCTGCCCACTTTCCCACCAGGGTAGACCCCTTGAAAATTCAGCAAAGTCACTTTGACAACACATAAGCAAAGTCCTGCACTTTCAGAAGAAAATAATTCTATCTGGTTTTAGGGAACACCATCACAGAATTTCTTATGCCAAGGGGTTTAGAAAGCAGAGCGTTTAAATGTGTAGAGTGTAGGAAATGTCTTGCTGTGCTTGTTATTTGTTGTTGGCTACAGGCAATGCATTTTCCTGATTCACAGCTGTTCTGGTACCTCTAGTTACAACAATGGACTTTATTTTCCAACAGCAAACAACAGTTTATTGTCAGCAGCAAAAAGAGAAGACTAACATTCAATGTGAAATTGAGAAATAAAAAGGAAAATGCATATAACACCAGAATCCAGGCTACATTTTCAGACAACTTGTTTTTTGCTTCATCGTCTTTACCGGTGCGTGATACCCAACCTCACTGTTTCTGTTATTGCCCCTGATTTTTGAGGTTCTCAGAGAAATTTTTTCTTCTTTCTAGCAGTGCCTATTCCAGAAAAGAATGTGTGTACAAAAATCTCTCCCAGTTTGTTTTCTTGGATACCAGAATTATTCCCCCGGCATATCAGTTTATTTAGGTCAAGGCAAAATACTTCCAACTCAGCATAAAAGTTGGCAACTTGTCGAGTTTGACCTCACCTCAGACATCTTTTCCTCACTTTAGGCCTTGGCACCCACATCTTCTCCTTAACTCTCAGCAACGTGCCTGAAGCAGTTGCTGTGCCACAGGGAATTTGTATTTGATAAATCAGATCACGCAGCATTGATGATGAATCCTTAAAGCACAGACTTGGGATCTAGAAATAGTGTTACTGCCAAGGTCATGTGTTCCAGCTAGACAGTTAGTCATATTGACATGATTGCTATACCAGAAACTCTTCTTCCAACAAATTTTGTCTTAGAGAAGGGGAAAGAGAGGACTTATGCATACTATTTTGGGGAATGCAGTATACCTATAATTTAAATTGTTGCTCCCAAGTCATGAAGGATGAAATGCAGACTTCAGTGCTTGGCTTATATGGTCAGGCTGCTACTGGAGAGGTGCGTGATAATTCTCGGGGTGAAATCCAGAGAAATCCCTATACTGAAGGGAGAGGAGGGATAGCATTCATTCCTGCCTGAGACCAGTATTATTCTGAACAATGAATTGGCAAAAGTATTGCACACAGTGCTGGGGGTGCCCCTCTACCTCCCCATCCTGTTGTGCAGAAAAATTGCTCATTGCACTCCTGCCAAAAGACCACACTGGAGCTAGAACTTCCTTTTGCTTTAAAAGCCCTTTTTGCTTAGAAGCACTTCAGCCTGCAAGTGAAGTTTGGACCAAAAATGTGCCTGCTTCAAAGCAGGAAGAAAAACATAAGCTGAGTATATATGGGTCTTTTGGGGAGTTTTGTTTTGAGGGGATTTTTGTAGCACAGCTCATGAATGGTAAATGTCTACTAGAAATTTTTTTTACAAAAGACAGTACTTTTTAAGAAATTTTTCTCCAAGGGTTGGTAACTGGTTCTGGTCTGTGAATTTGTCTTTGAATCAAGGACGATGACAAGCCAAATATTCTGCAGAATAGTAAATATTTACTACTAAAACAAACTATTATGTATTGCAGATTTTCCTACAGAAAGTTTGATTTCTGTAGGAATTCCCCTTTGCACACTAAATTCTATAGTGAAAGTACTTCACCAGCTCCAAGATTCTGTAAATATGTCTGCAAAAGTTCTGCAAAAATTCTGTAAAAAAGGACTGTAGAAGTTAGTGCTGGAGCTGACCTGTACTCTCTGGCCTGTATTCCTTCTTCCAAGCCCAGCACAAAGCTCTAATAAGAGGATTACAGCTCACAAGAAATCGCGTGGGAATGGTCCTTGTCCCACCTTTCTCGTGACTTCCTCCTGGCCCTGCCTATGCCCCACCCACCTGCTGCATCTCTAGAAATTACTGCCATAGCACCTATTTTCACCACTCCTTAGTATAATACAGATGCTGTTAAAGGTATACATCTCTCTACCTTATCAAAACCTGATTATTAAGATGGTGTTTCTGTCTGTTTTCTCTGCAGAGTGACGGGACTGAAGTCTCATGTCAAACAGGAACAGCACAAAGTACAGTCATTTGCCAAATAAGCTATCCTGTTTTCAGAACAGGACAACAGGTACAGCTAGCATGTTTAAATAACCTTGAATGACATCCAAAACCTTTTCTGCTGTTGTTTTTCCCTAACTCTGCATTTATTGCTGATAAGGGCTTCTTAGATTTGACAACAGAGGCATTAAAAGAAGTAAACTAGGGGTTAAATTTTTTTACTCCCTTCCAGATTAAAGGAAAAAAGACTCTCAAAGCTCATTTGTCACAACTCACAGCTTCCAAATGCTGCTGCAGTTGCATAACTTTTGGAGAGTGAAGCCTGGGGCCAGAGAAGCATGGAGCAGCATCATGTGCAGGCTCCTACAAACTGAGCACAATTCCCATCAAATCCCTCCTGCAGTGTGAACCTGGGGTAACTCCCTCACCTGCTCTGTGAATCTCATCTCTCCAAGAACGCAGTATTGTTTTGAGAAGAGATGGGAAGTCCACACAGGCCTAGGATGAATTACATACCTTTTTTTTTTCATATATACCATAAGCCTCAGGATATCCACAGTTTTATGGAATCTTTTATTCCTCAAGAAAGAATAGAAAGATATAATAATAGAATATAAAATAGAAAGAATACAAATATGATGTTCTGTGGTGAGACATGCAGAATAATAAAAAAAGTTGTATATAAAAAAGTCAGTTTGTTCTGAATTTTAATGGAATTGCTCGAAGTGCAGTTGGAACAAATGGAAGTAAAGAGTGAATACAAAGCTTGTGTTTAGCTGGAGTTTAAAAGCAAAAAATTGTGAACACCTTCTTTTGCAGCTTGTAGCTACTTATACACAATTTTAAAATGCATATAACTCATGTTTATGTAAGAATGCCAACTTGTAGGGGAACGCAAGAATAAATCAGTTCTGAGTATTAAGAAATTACTGAAGTATTACACAGAAATCTGTAGAAAATTCAGACACAGAAGGCAGTTCTAGATTGTTGCACACATGAATAAATAATTATGTCTGTTGGGAAGTCCTTTGGATGTTGTACCAACTCATTTACTATGTGTTCCTTGTCTTTTCCATAGGTATCCTTTGATATTAGTTTCGATTTTAATCTTAAAAACCTTCAGAACGTGGCAGTTCTAAGTTTTCATGCGTGGAGGTAAAGTACACACTGATACGAAAGCAAGTTAGGTATTAATAGCTTTCTTGTATAAAACAATATTATAACATCTGACTCAAATGTGTTTTGATGAACAGTGAGAGTAAGGAACAGCAAGACTCAGACAACCAGGTCACCTTATCAATTCCTTTGCGATATGATGCAGAAATTCACTTCACAAGGTATGCTGAATAATGTAAACAGACACTGTCATTTTGCCAAGGTGCTTGAAGTAACTGTCCTGAAAGGCCACTAAAAATATAGTGAAGTTTTGCTTTTGGTTTGGAAGTCATAAGAAATTCCTTCTTCACCAGTAGTTACAGATTTGTCTGTCCTTCAAACAACCTTACATGTAAAGAATCATTAAAGTTGTGGACCTGTGTTTACCTCTGAGCAGTTGTTACAGATGCTCCTGTGAACAGAAGCGATATAAAGGCCAAACAGTGCATGTGGTTTTGATACCATAAATCTTACATACTGTATAATAACATCAGGCTTCTTGGCTCAAGTGTAATGATACGGGATCAAATCTGGAGTTATAGTGATCAAAACTAAACAAAAGAACATCAAAAGGAAAAATACGCCCCACTCAAACTCTCAGCAAAGGAGGAAAAGAAAAAAAGAAAAAAATTATGGATGTATGAACCTGGAGCAAGAATATAAACTTTTTAGCAGTGTGAGATAATGATTTATACTAAAACCTGCTGTGCACATGGCAGATTCCCCATTGCTGCAGCTGAACGGGCACTGGGAGCAGACACCCAGCTTTCCCATGCACCCATCCAGATTCTGGCTCAAACGTACCCCTCCCTGCCTGGTGCCAGCCCTTTCTTCTCCATGTAGAAGGCAAGTCAGGGCTATTGCAAGAAGGATCCTTTACCCTGGGAAGGGTGGTTTGCAAGGAGAGGCAGCTGAGCAGACAAGGGGAGAGAGACCAACAAAAAGCCTTTTAAGAACAATCTTTATATAGTGCTCTTGAAACTTCTTACCTTGAGCCCTGGAAACCCTTGGTGATTTGGGATGCACTCAAACAGTAATTAGTCTGTAGCTGTTCCACACACACATGATTTCAGTTACAGTTTAACTTAGATTACAACTAAAACAAAAATACACTGGTTTCACTCTCGGATCAAGGTAGGATATTTTAATTTTCATCAAAGAAAAGATTTATTTATCTTTCCCAAGTACTGAATTTCAAGGATAAACATGTAATTACATTTAATGCACTTGGTCACAAATTCTTGGTGAAAAAATGCTTTTGCATCCCAAAGTGATCAAAAATTAGTAAATATAAACTGATAAAAAACAAACAGTAGTTATTCAGAGAATAACTTCAAAATGCACATCAACAATGGATCCAGGAAATTAAAATTCAGAGATGACCATAGCTACAAGAACTATTGGCTGCTGTGTAGGATGAGCTGGAATAAAGACCACAGTACAGAAGATTTAGTGTTATAACCTTCTTTGCAGAAGTAGTTTCAGAACGTTGGAGGCCCTGCATCATGACTAGGTGCACCAGTCCTGGAGTCATGCAGAATTTCTGAGATTATTTTAAGTGCAGAGAAGCATTTGAGTCAGTGGTGCAAGTTCTTTCAGCTCCCTGAGAAAGTTGCATGAGACTTTGTCAGAAGCAGCAGAGACTGCAAGAGCATCTGTATAGAGGGATAGCTTCTTAGGATATTCAGATGGTGCAAACTTGAATCAGCAGGTTTAATTAGCTGAGAAATATGAGCTGAAATGAAATGCTTCAGAAGAAGCAAGGAATGGAGTCTATAAAAGTTATTCAAGGGAAAACAGGGGTTTCAGTTCATCTACATCTCCTGAATATGAGAAAATGAAATTTCATATGCAAGTCAAGGAATGAAGGAATACCTCCTGCCAGAAAATTAGTTATTCTTGGAGATAATAAATTTTAAAGAACTAAATGAAAATACATATTAAGCTGTGTCATAACTTGGCTTGGGAAGTATTTACCTGGAACTAGTTCCTTCTTGAGGCAGGTAATACAGCCAAGAAGTAATCCCTTAAAATACAAGAGTTGAGAAAAAAGTATTGTTTTCATGAAGTGAAGTCTTTCTAGGGATAATTTCCTGAGTTTCTAGGAGAAGGTGTAGCAATATGTCTTACCAGAGACTTCTGAAAGGACACGGAAGCTGATACTGTGCATCTTGGAAGAACTGGAGTCTTCAGCAGTAAGGAAGCAGAAAATATGTCATGTGTGTTTTCCTTGGAGTCTTTGTGAGGAAGCCCGTCAAGGAAAGGGCCCATGGGAGAAAGTATGGAGGGTCAAAAAGGATCCACAGTGCAGTATGGAGGACCACAACTGATCAGGAAGTACATCTGTGAGACTGCACACATGTTAATTTGGTATTGAATGCACAGGTGTTACCCAGATTAAACAGGGAGAGTGGTAAAGAAGATAGATTCCCTGTGTAACAGGAAGAGCTGATGTAGGAGTTGTAATAGCCCCTATTTCTTGTTCACTCAGTCACCAGCTTGCTTTTTGACTGCTCAAATTATCCTTCTGAAGAAAGCTAATGATGAAGAGCAGACACCGTTCTGGGATGGTTTAGCAGAGGGGCTGTTCACAGGTAGCAGGCGGTGGGTGTGATGCACGGGGATATTTTCCTTGCCTTTGAGCATGGTTCTGTCTGACTGACTCAGCTCCTTGAGCACCCACAGGTCCTTGCACCATGTCCTTTCATCACACACCTGCCATTCCATGCTGCAGTGGGCTGAAACCAGCCTTACCTTACTTTGCAAATTCATATTTTAAACCCCATAATGACTCAAGAAAATGACCCAGAGAGGACTGAGGGCTATGTGATATGTACCATGTAAATAAGCAGGGTGATGCCTGTGTATCCCCACCCAGCCAGTTACAGATGTACCAAGGGAGACAGCCAAGGAGACCCTTTCTGAAGATGACTGCAAGGCTGGATGTTGTAGTTTGTGCCCAGGAAAGGAGTTTGCAGTATGGCCCTGAAACAATGCAGGGTCTAGAAGCCTGAGAGAGCCTGTACCCTGTACAACTCTCTTGTCTTAATTTCACATGTTTGTTCCAGCTCTGGGCTTCAGTACACCATTTTCTTAACCAACTTTGTAAAATTAAAACAGCAATCTAAGTGACGGACTTTTTCTCTTTCTGTACTTCTGACCTGTTTTACAAAGTCATATCCAGTAACATATGTTTTCAAAGCGGCTGCCAAATTGAAATGTATTGTTTTATGGTTGTTAACTAGGCTTGCCAACATCAACTTTTATGAAGTATACTCTGGTCATAACATTCCTTCCACTGTGAATAATTTTGAAGATATTGGCCCCACGTTCAACTTCTCAGTTAAGGTTAGTAAGTGTGTTTTGTTCTGGTTCAAGAAGTTGCCTTAGCTCCCTCTGTAGCCTGCTCCCAAAAACTAATTTAAAAAAAACCACTCCTGCTTTCATTGTCTGATTTTGAGGCTTTTGAATAAGTCAAGTAAGAAAAAAATTTGCAAATAGTGTAAGTGCTTAGAGTCTTCATAAGGTTAAGGATGACATTTGCACAAGCAGAATGGGGGAGGGATTGGTCCTGCACCATTTACATATTTAGAAGATGGTTAATGGTTAACCTTAGGCCAACTTAGACTGTTTTTTCACAGAGTCTCCTAACAACTTGATAAAGAAAAACAAGTCTTTGCAGGCTTGGACTTTAAAACTTGAAGTTTGGCAAGGGTTAAGGGATCAAACCTGATGCAAGAACCAGCCAAATCACAGTGCTTATTATATAACACAGAAAAAACTTAGATCCAAATATGCCAGGTGGAAGAAACTTAAATTATGTTCCATTTCCATTCCTGTAACTGCTACTCCAAAGGACTAAACAGGCATATTGGCCATGGCAGAATATTTGCTTTTCAAAACATATTTCATGCAGTTAATATGAGCTTTGCTAAGAAAACAGACAGGAACCTGGAGCTATATAGTATGCTTTCTGCTTTACTATTCACAAAATTACTACCCCAGTGTTTTAGTAAAAAATACATTGATGTAAAAGGATTCCAGTTTTTCCATACTCATCCATTATTTCTAATTTTCTTGCTATATCAAATAATTTATGCATAGCTACCTGAATTAACTCTTGAATTATTTGCTTTGCAGGTAACAACAGGAAGTATTCCAGTAAAGATGGCATATGTAACTATCAAACTTCCAGAACTGACCAGCAAAGACAACCCATTGATGTACCTAACTGCAGTCACCACAGATGAGGTATAGAACTAAACTGTGTTTCGGGGGTTTAGCAGTACTATAAACATCAATTATCTCCCCAGTATTATGGCTTAGTTTAAGAGAATCCATGCCCTTTCTCTTTGTCCTTTCCTCATAAAGGGGGGGACCACAATGCCCATAGTACACTAGCTTATTACTTGGCAAAGTCCAATCTGAATGTCCTCAGTTAGGTCTTTCTCCAAGTTCCTAGGAAAGTTATCATAAAAATGAAATTTTTAGGTGAGGAAAAACCCTTCAGGTCAATCTCGGGAGAAAAAAAGAGTGTCGTAAGAATTATTTACTTCTGACCAAAACCACATACTCTTAGTTTCCTAATGAATTCAGTGTTCACAATGTAGCCTTTAACAGCTACCATCTAATCCCAGACATATAAATTATTATGATGACTATAAACTCCCAAGTATCATATCATCCAGTCTCATTTCCCCCATCTTTCCTAGGCCAGAGGTGTTACTTGTGATGCTCAGATAAATCCACTACAAATAGGGAAAAGACCTTACTCTCCATCTTTCACAAAAGAGAACTTCAGAGCTTCCAAAGAACTGGTGAGTAAAACTCAGGGCTACAGTAAGCAGGACCTTCTGAGCTGAGGTAAGCAAAGCTGACCTTCTGAGCCCATTGCTGTACTTGTGAGGAAAGGTGTGATGGGGTGGCATTCCCCATTTACAGAGCCGGAGCTCAGCCTATGGATGTTGTCACAGATATTTCATCTGCTTTAGCACTGCAAGCACTTAATTTGTATGCACAGAACAGCATATGCAAGGGCAGAAAGTCTAGATGTTGAAAGAACATTTTAAAAGCGTATTTTTAATTCATGCTGTTGCCTCTTCTTGCTGTTTCCCCTGGAAGAACTGTAAGAATGTGAAGTGCAGTACCATCACATGCAAACTGGAAGACATTATGCTGAAGGGAGAATACTTTGTGAACGTGTCCACCCAAATCTGGAACGGCACTTTCGCTGCTGTGAGTATCATCTTTGTGGAGGATCCAATACTCAAGTTTTTTCAAAGTCCAGTAAAGAGACCTTACAATCTAGAAAGACCTTCATTTACTTTACATTAGTTTGTGTGTTTTACGTTTGTTTTTCCAGAAAACTTGAGACCTAAAAGTAGTGAGGTTGCATGATAAAACTTCAGTCCAGCAAAGGATCTAAGAAAATACTGTGATAATGCAACCTTCACAGCCGAATAAAACATTTCCTACATCTGTTATACTCATTCTAGGGGAACTACAGTTTCCACAAACTCATCATAGGACAGCAGAGCACAGTATCATCATAGCCTGTAATATAATCATGCTTTTAGCTTCTGAACATCATGGCCTACATAGTGATCATTTTAAATCACATCAAAATATCAAAACCCCGTTAGTGCTGCCAGTTTTATTTGATACAGAATGTGGAAAACATCTTTAATTGATTTTTTGTCTTTATTAGAGTAGGTGTTAAAGAAACAGCCCTTGCTTAGAGACCTACAGGATGTTTAAAATATCCATCAGTAATATCTCAGCCTTTTTTAAATCACCATGTGTCCTCCAGGATATAACTTATCATGAGTTACCAGACTTTTGAAGTTAGACCATGTTTGCTTCTTAGCTAGGCAACCAACCAAATGGTCTTGGAGTCCTGGATTTGCCTAACGTGTCGGGAACATGACGCAGTCTCCTTAGTGTGTCTGGCGAGTCTTGTGGCAGGTATTGACATTTAACAGCAGGGCTGTTGTCAGCTTTAGCATTCATCTCTTAAAAGGAAAAAGTCAGGTTGATATTGTAAAATGTGTTATGGAAATGTGTGACAAAAAGTATCTGTCTGTCTTTAGAGTTTGTATTTTTCTAATCAGCTGGGTCAAGACCATTTGTTAGTGCTGTTAGGTACGCAGAAGGTGGAGACCTGAAAAAAACGTTACTACCCTCACAAAAAAGTGAGTGGGAATGGTTTGTTTACCCCTGGCCAATGGGAAGGAAAGATCATGTCACAGTTCTCACATCTCCCATTTTGTAATTTTCTATTTGATTCATTGCAAATAATTTTGCAAGCACTACTCACTCAATCTGCACATCATCAGCCTTTTTATTTAGTGGCAATCAGCCGTTGTCCCAGAAGGGGATAGCAGGCTTGCCAGTACCTGCTAAGCAAAGAAAAGATGTGTTTAGGAATTGAGGTGCTTTGAATAGTGCTCAGGTGTGTTTCTAAACTTTTAGAAACTTTTTTTGGGCAGATGGCCACAGTGCAGGGATGCAATAACTTACACTGCAGAGACAGTTTGGTATGTGTGGGCTGCTACAGACCCATGGCTGCCCTTGTGTCCTATGTCAGGTCCATAGTACCTGGCCCTGCCACAGAGAAATGGCTGAGGAGGCAAAATGACAGAGCAGGCTTTGCCTTTGGTTCATCTGGAGAGTGGTGCTGTGTTCCCATGAACCTGAGGCCATTCCTCGTAGTGCTGTAGGAGAAGAGCAGTAGTGAGCTATCAGTTTCTACACAGCCATGCACCTCTCCTCCAGTACATCTACAGAGGGAAGTGGGATCTGGCACAAGGACCCTTTTCAAACAGGAATTGGCTTAAGATTTTTGTTATCTTCTCTGTTTAAACTGAGAGAGCCATGTCAGAATTTGAGACGTGGAGAGGAACATAGTGAAAGGAAAAAATAAATGGGGAAAACCAGAAGCATTGGATAGAGGTGAAGGCGGGGTGAAGTAAAAGAACATCCAGTTTCCATTTCTTGCAAAGGCCAGAGATATATTCCCATCTGTCTTTTGTTGCCGTGTCTCCTTTTCTCACTGTTATTTTACCCCATCTCTTCCCTGCTAGCAGCAGTGACAGCTTTGAAATAACTATGAAAAGGGTTACATAAATAATTCCTCCTGTTTTGCTTGAATTATACATTAAAGAAAAAGAAAAACGAGTTTCCCAGTGTCATTGCTAAGTGGATTACTGATATATTGTTACTTTGATTAACATGTTAGCTGGGGAAAAATAAAAAAAATAATTTAAATTTTCTTAATACTATGATTTTCTTTTCTGGTTGCAAAGTCTTCATTTCAAGGCAAGAGAATCATTTTAGGACATTCTACTTTTAATTGAGTTGCCCTATAACAGAGCTTTACAGTTGTTTTAATCTTCTCTTTCAGGTAACTTTCCAGACATTACAACTCTCTGCAGAAGCAAAAATTGATACACATAACACTGAGTTATTTATAATTGGAGAGAATACCCTAACTGTAAGTGATAGATAAGTATATTTTTTCAACTTCTCTATCTTTGACTGTATCAAAGTGATAGTATTTAATTTTCTGTGTCCTTTAGGAGTACATAGCAATTTGATTATGTTGAACTAATATATCCTTCTGATTATACAGCTCCCTTAAATTATTAAATTTTTTTCATTTCAGCCCACTGCTATATAAACCAAACATAGTTAAAACCTGTAGGTCTCAAATAAACTGTAGAACTATGAGAAAAAGTCAGCTAGAAACTTCTGAAATTCAGATAGCTTCTTGTTCATGAAAAGACCAAAATTTGGACTTCTTTCTGGAATGGAATTAATTCTTATAGATAAATGAGCTCTGAGAAGCATGTTCACAAATCTGATTTATAGTCTTACTTACTTCTATAAGTATATACAGTTTGATATTTCTACACAAATGTTTGGCAAAGTCTTCAGAAAATAATTTTATTTGTAAAGGAATGTGGAATATTTTTAGCATTTGGAATAGCCATTTTAGCATATGGACAATGTGGACACAGCTAATCTAAAGAGAAGTCTCCAAACTACTGCTTTATTAGTACAGAATTCTTCTCCCAAGCCTTCCATCTGCTATACACAAACATAAAAAGCACTGGAAGAATACAGTAGCACTGTGGTACTGTTGTAATAAAAGAGGATACCTTACTCTCTTAGTCAGTCTTGAGAGGAACGCCCTTCCATTTGCAGGACTAACTTCAGATTTATTTTTACAGGACTTAATAGCCTGTTTTATCCATAAAATAACCAAGGCCACTGAAGAACAAAATGCAAATTAGTAAATGAGAAAAATATGTGTAAGAATGTGCAGCATAGCCCATTCACAGGCAATGGAGACTTCAACTAAATATATACAAAAGCAGTTATAGATTGATCTATCTCTCTGTGTGATAAGACTATACCATTTTTAATCATTGGTTTCTCATGGATCACTCTATTTCTTGTGAAGAACCTCTAAATAAACCATTTTGGAATCAGGAAAACCTCCAGTGCCTGAAGAACAGAGGAAGAATGTTTTTGCAGAAAAATTACATGCCAGTGTTTGAAGTGTTCTGAGTGCTTCAGTTTGGCATGGTATCATTTCTAGTAGGAGCTGAAACTCATTACTATACAATGCAAATATTCCAGGTAATTGCACAGGCTTTTTAGGTAGCTCATAAGCCATGTATTAATAGGTATTTTTCCACCTTCTATTTTGAAGCATGGTACTGTCAATCTACATTACCAGAAGTTCTGATGGTAATTTCAGGAGAACTAGAAAAATGGTAGTTGACAAGTAAAAGTTCATTCCTCCTCCAGCCATTGACACATGTGGAGCTGGGACTTTTACACCTGTGAGGCAGTAGCTGAACAGACCCTGAAAGTTTTCCACAGGGTTCCTAAGAAACACGGTGGCTTTTGGTGACTTCCAGGCTGATCTTCACTCAATGGCCTACTGCCCCGTGAGAAGTCTTGGTAAATGTGCCAGGTTGTGGAGGTACATTCTCCCTACAGCAGACAGTTTGACACTTGGGGCCCGTACTCAGAACTGCGCTTAACTTCTTGTCAGGCCAACAGGGATACCGAGTCTGCCCTTCCCACTTCCTTGGGAACAGAACAGTGCAGAGGCAAATGGAGCTTATTTCCCTACTTACCCTGTTAATTTAGATGGATGTGATAGGATTCATCCAATTTAATATCTGCATTAGTCATCCACATTCTATAAACCCTAGTCCCTGAAAAGAACAGGTATTTCTGAAATGCAGTTCGTCTCATCCTAAAGATAATCCTGAAAATAACTAGGGTGAATTAGGCTCTTAAAAACCCTATTCTCCTTTGGAAGTCAAGGAACCATGTTGTAGATATAACACTAGATGAGGTGCATCCCAGTCTCATGGTGTCTTATTGACCACAGTTTAACTTCAGGAAAGATAATTTGTTCTTAGGCATCAATTGTCCTTTCCAACAGTGCCACTTCATTGTTAATCTAATGGAGAAAGCACTACTAGGCAAACTGCATATATGAAATTGGCTTTTTACATTGGATGAACTGGGTTGTTGTTTAGCCAAATGAATGAATATTGCCTTGTGATGCTATGTGGGGAAGCTGCTTAGGTATTTTTACGTAAAAGCTGTCAGATTTTTTCCAAGTTGGAAAGGACTGCCAGCTGGAGGACAGAATGTTAACCTGCTAGAATCATCATTATGGCCATTCAGTTAGAAAATACACAAAGCCATCCTGCCTTGGTGAAATGAATACACATAACCACACCTAGCACAACACTGGAGACTTCCAACAGAAATGACTTAAATCACTGAAATGTCAGTCCAGTGCAAGTTTCCCAGAAAGTTTAAGATTAAATTACTCCAGACAAATGCACCGAACAAGCAACCCTGAGAAAGTAAAACAGTGTGATTTGTTTTATCATGTTTCAGGAAGGGAAAAAACTTTCAGCTAACTGCATGTCATTCCAAGATTAAATCCAAAAATTTGACAGTTCATAAATATTATAGCAATGTCTCTCTGAGAAACCCTGTTATATGTAATTATATATTTAGTTATACCTAAGCCAGCTAGATAGGGTATCACTTGAAAACTAACTTCCAGACACTGTATACTCTTCTGGGAGCTCTCTGGTATTGCTTGTGGTTCAGGAAATGTAGGTGTGCTAGAAGTTCTCTTGTTTGACCCACGCAACTTGCAGCAAATTCATGCAGTTGACCCCAGAAAATACAGATCACCATGAGAAGATTTGTCAAGTCATTAGTGGTTTTACAGAAGGTAGGAACAGCAGGCAAAGGAGACAGAGGTACCTGCCCAGCAGGAGGGTTGGAATTTCAGCAGATGCAATGGTGTCTGGCCTCAGTGACTAGTACTGCCTCCTACAGCTGCCCACCACAGATAATGGGCTCTGAAAACACTTGGTGGAAAGTAGTTCTTCTCCAGCATTCTGATTTTGGGGTTGTACACCAGGCTGTTCCCCACCTTCATGAAACATGTCTACACAATGATGGTGTGTGGAGCCTCTGAAAGGCCTCCTGTTAATGGAGAGGCAGCTGGCATGAGAGATTGGTTCTCTGCCTGGTATGCATGGCCAAGAGCGATGAGGGCCTCTAGTCCTTAGCTGGCACTGCTGTGTGCCACAGTGGTGCAACCAGGCACCCACGGACACCAGTGAAAGGGCTGTAATTGCTTGGTGTTTTCCAGTCATTGATCCTAGAATGTATGCAGTCCACACATTCTTGATCCTTGGTTTATAAATCCTACCTTATTTGCAGTTAACATTAACCCCTAAGAAACAATCTCTCCGCTTTCAGATCCCAGTTACAATAATGAAGCCAGATGAGGAAGCTGAGGTACCAGTAGGTGTTGTGATTGGCAGTATATTGGCTGGACTTCTGTTGCTGTTGGTACTGGTTGCTGTTTTGTGGAAAGTAAGTAGGTATTTATATGCTTAAAACCAGAAAGAGATAAATGCATTTGGGCTATTTTCTTTGGAATCTCTCTTCTCTAGTATGAAACAAAACCACATCTGCAGTTTGGTGGTAATAATACTGCTTTGGCATTACACCCTTGATGTATTTCAGAAGGGTTTATAAAATGGGTCCTCATAGAAACTGGCAACATGAAGATGATAAATGAGTTCTCAGTCATTCAAAACAGGGGCTGTGGTATTTACTCTTCTCCTTCTGACACTGTCTATCTCCTTCCATAATACCCTAGCTGGGCTCTGAACACCCATGATATTCCCAGTGGACAAAGGTGGGGATTACAAACAAGGTGGGAGAGGATATATATTGAACAAACCACAAAAGAACAGAGAAAGGGCAAGGGGAAAAAGCAAATTACAAAGGTTACATAGAAAAAGTGGAAGGTTTTTCTGTGTGCCAGGGCATTGGTGGCACACCAAGGCATCATGGAAATGTCCTATTTTGGCAGGGAGAAAACTGGCTAATCAGGACTGCTGCTCTAGCATTTAGTTGCACCAGGCAAGACTTTAGGGCCCACCTCCTCTCATTTTAGAGGCAGGAATTGTCTACAAATCAAACTCTATACTGTGGGCATGCACATATGTGCATTTCTACTATCACAGTATTTAGCTTTGCTGAGAAATGAATTATCCGTGACTGACTGCAATGTGGTGTTATTTTAATACTTCTCACAGCTTGGCTTCTTCAAGAGACAGTATGAGAAAATGACACAGGATATAGAAGATGTCGATGAAATTGCAGAACTCACAAAGGACAAAGACTGAAGATGAGTTATGTGGATAAAAAGGAGATCTGAGCCACCAACAGTAGCTGTGATCAGTCAGTTCTTCAGCTGGAGTGCCTTAAAGCTTAGTAACGTTAAACATTTTTAATGGAAGTGTCTTTATAGATGAAACTATTTTACAGATTCTACTCTATTGTAAGAGTAACTGCAGGACAGTTTGGTTTTTTCAAAAATGATTTATAGTGCCTTTTCTTGTAAATTTTTGCCTTTCAAACAAACTTAACCCGTAGAACTGGCAGGTCCGGAGTATACAGTAACATACTGTACCAGCAGCCCTTCTCTTGATCCACTGCAGAGTGAAACAGAAGAATTTATTTCAGATTATTGTGGAACAGCATCAGTTGGTAATTCAGTTGACAAGTACCATATGTGTTAAAGGACATTTTCTATTAAGTTGATGATGAATGTGTGGTGAATACTGCTTCCAGACTGGGAGAAGAAGTCATTTTTTCATTGACTAGCTCCATCCTTATTGTTTCAGAAAAGTAATTTCCACCATCAAACCTTTGCTTTAACTAATCTATAAACTAGGAACTGTGTATGAAGATGTCTGTCTGGGTGCTACAGGACAACTGGTTGGGCAGTCTTCCAAAAGTTCACCATATTTCTTGCACTAAGGTCACAGCTAAATTACTGAAGGATATTGTTTTGGGGAAATACTGCCAAATGGTATGTAAAACTGTCTTCTGAATACTTTCTCCCTGAGAGGAAAATATTAACTTCATAATCACTTACAGCATGTACTCTGCAATGTTATTACTGATTTTCATCTTGAGAAGCACTACCACTACTGTTACACTGGCCTTTACACTCCCGGTCCTTCTGATATCAGTTTGGCTTTTGACATAAATAGGAAAGACAGTCAAGATCTTGTCTTTAATTCTGTACTGAAAGATTTTGCAAGACTAAGAGCATAGAGAGAACTAAAGGGGATAGCTGACTGAGGAATTATGCACGTTACAAAAGGGGATAGTGAAGATCTAAGCTCTGTAAAATGTTTACTGCACTTACTTCTTTAGCATCTCAGTGCCCTCCAGAAGACCAAAGTTCAGTACAACCTCCTTACCTGTCACATTATTTTTTGGTTCCACCTGTTCATGTCTTGATGAAGTGAACTTATGTTTTATACAGTGAAGTACTGTAGTGCTCTGGAATGAGCTCTAAGCACAACACTTGAGTGACTTTGTGTTGGTTACGCACCTCAAGTTTATCACTTGCTGTTACGCTGCCTGGTTATAATGAAAGCTCAGTCTTACAAAGGCCCATGCAGTAAGACTGGTAACAGTCAGGGGAATTGGCCTTTTGGCTGCCTTTCTCTCTCACGGCTGGCAGTTACACTTACAATTGATTGTGAGAGAAGATGTGTGTTTTTCTTATGTATGCTGCCATGCAAATGAGATTGTTTCCAACTTGAGGTGATTTACTTGAAGAGTAAAACATGCAAATGTGCCTGACTGAGAACACAAAGTCATGTCTTCTTTCCCCCAAAGCTGGATTGTAATTATGCTTAGGCACTTTTTCCATTATTTTCTGAGGGACTAGGCTTGAGCACGTTTGAAAGTTTTACTTTTTTAATAGGTAATCAGTCAAAAGCCAACCATCTCTTTGGCAAATAACAGCTTCATTTGCAGCAACAGCTGCTCAGTGTAGTTTCATATGTGTTTTGAATTTATTTTATATCTATGAAATGTTATGTTTTGGGATGTTTGGGGTTTTTTTTTAAATTCTGAAAAAAGATTCTTGCCATCAACTAAGTCTGTGACCAAAACAATTATTTAAAAAGTGGGGGGAAAGAATAGCAATTTCCTAAACCTAAAGAATAAGCTCCTGACTTGTAATTATAAACTTTGAGGGCAAATGCTCTGAAAGTAAAGATAAAAAATTTGTCTGCCTCAATTCTTATATAAACTTGTTCAGAAAAAAATAACCCCTACAGCCATGTATGTGGGAAGCTCCTACATAATCAGGGTCATGCGCTCCAGAGCAGAGGGGGAATTTCACAATAGACCAGATGGTAGAATCTTCGATTTTTGGTGCTGCCGGCAAGGGCAATTCAGGCATTCACCCAGATTTCCTTCTTCCACCTTTGGTGGAAGGTACAGGTCAATCAATATCTAATATGCAACTTCTTTGGGGATTTAACAGTTTATCAATCAGGTAGCAATGATTCAATTCACTAGACTTCACTGGGTTGTATTTTGACATGGGCAGCAGGATTCTCCTTCCTAGCCTGGACACAATACTGCTTTTCCAAAAAAAAGGGGAGACATAGCAATGGGTAAGGTTTTTGTATCCTAACCACTTCAAGTTACTAGTTTATTTTTCTTTTACAATTAATACTTAAAAGGTTAATTCAGTTTTTGTAATGGGTGAGTCTATTGCACTTCTAAGTTGGCACAGCCGCAAATAATACTGGAATATTATGTATATTTTGTATTGTGTGCAAGGGTTTCGTTGTTTTGGTTTTTTTTAATTTACTTTTTTAAAGCAGCATGTTTTAAATATCCTGAAATTTTGAGCTTCAGCATGTACTTCTGTTTGTGCTGGCAGCAAGAAAAGTCAGCAATACCTTCAGCAAACTCATTACATCTGATTCTGGTCTTGAAATCTAGCTGCTGATTTCCTGAAGTACTAGAATCAAGTCCAAAATCAGAGTTGGTTTCATATGAGCCTATGTATAAATTTGGGATGTACAAGAGAATTTATATTAAAGTTGACTTCTAAAAGCTAGCATGTAAGCTCTATGGGAGCAGGGACTGTATCACTGTGGTGGCCTGTCAGAGGGCCTAACAGCATTACTGCAATAAAACCCAAGACTACTGCTGAATGCAGACTCATTTGTTTTTAAACAGCACCCTAAAGAGAAGCAGTGCGACTGAAAAACCACTGCATAGAAGGGGGCAAATATGGCTTTGTTCCAGTAGCACACAGTAAGAACCCTACAGGAATGACTCTGCTAGGTATACAAAGAAACTGCACTTGAAGACTTGTAGATCACAGTCAGGAGTGTAACACTACCAGTAAGCTGTACTGTCGTATAACCCAGTTCACATTAGAGTAAAATATTTGGAAAGCTCTAGCTGAATAGATGGTGTTACAACATTACCATGGCCAGGCCATCCTATAAACATGGGGTTATCATCACTGGTATCTAAAATTACACACACATATCTGTTCTGTAAATAGATAAAGTCTCTGCATTTTATCTATTTACAGAACTGGTCAGCAGTAGTGTGTCATGATTCTGGCTCTGGCTACACCCCACCATATGTCAGAAAAGCTGAATTCAACTTTTCAGTGGGAAAAATGTGGCAAAGGAAGAGAGGAGGAACTTGGCTATGAGTAGAAAGACAAGAAGACAATATTGTCAGAAATTACCACCTGAAAACTACACGCTTTCACAGAGCTTTTTATTTCCACTTTCAACTCATCCATACTTTTTTTAACAGTGGTACATAAACATTTAGGTAGGCTACCAGTTTTAACACTTACATAATACTAGATGAACCTAATCTTAAGGCACAAAACTCTGTCTTTCACCAAGTCTCAGTGTTTTGCAGAATTAAAAGCCAGATTCCTTACACACTGACTTATGCATGTGCTGGTTTTGACTGGAGTAGAGGTACATTTCTTGACAGTACCTAGCATGGGGCTGTGTTTTGAATTTGTGCTGGAAACTGTTGATAACACAGGGATGTTTTACCTGTCACTAAGCAATGCTCACAGGTTCAAGGCCTTTTCTGCTCTTCACCCCACCTCACCAGCGAGGAGGCTGGGGGGCATAGGAAGGTGGGAAGCGACAGAGCTGCGACAGCTGCCCACAACTGACCACAGGTATTCGAAGTGTTTGGTGTTTGTCTTCCCAAGACACTGTTACATGCAATGGAGTTCTGCTTTCCTGGGGATGACTCAACCTGCCTGCCGATGGGAAGTGGTGAATGCATTCCTTGTTTTGCTTTGCTTGCATGAGCAGTTTTTACTTTCCCTATTAACCTGTCTTCATCTCAACCCATGAGACTTCTCAATTTTACTCTTCCTATTCTCTCCCCCATTCCATGAGTGGCAGAGTAAGTGAGTGGCTGGGTGGGGCTGAGTTGCTGACTGGGGTTAAATCACATCCAAAATTGAACTACAACAAAAGCTTGCAAATTAAAGACCAAAAAAAATGAAGGTATGAAAATGCATCTCAAAATTTATAGCTAACTGCCTCAATTTTTTATTGTCTTTGAAAGTAATTAAGTGTACATTTTCACAGCTTCAGAAAAGTTGAGTCCTATATTTTAAGTCAACCTTTCTGTTCCGAGTTAATTGGTCAATTACTTGTATGCAATCACAGGCTTTGGTATGCTCGCAGTTTTAAAAATGTACTTGCCTCTTAAAATAGTCAAAACGGAACTTTTATAAAAAGAACTGCTATAAAGATACATCAGGATGCTAATTTGTGTAACACTTGATAAAATCAAATTTTATGGTGTGTTTGTTTTTCAAAAAACAGGCCTAAGGTACTCAAAGAAACTGGTAATTTACAGTCATCAGCCTATTCTGAACCCTCTTCAGTCACCTCTACTTCAGTACACTTAATGGTACTGAATGGCATTTAATGCTCAAGACTATTTTTCACATCATTTTAACAGGGAAAGGGCAGCACTGTCTGCTTTAACATAAAATTTGTTAATAATTAGATTTAGCAGTTCTTTCTTTTAAATGCTTCTGAAGCAATAAATGAATGTGCTACTCTATAAAACTACAACTTTCTTGGAACAGCTGTGCATAAAGTGAGCTGAGAGAAAGGCCAAAAATCTAGTTCAAAGTCTAACAATCTAAAGGTTTCATTCTTGACTGCAACAGTGGCACTTTCATGAGCGACAGCCGACGCAAGGGCCTGTATTTCCCAGCACGGCCAGCACCTGAGTGGGCCAGGAGCCGCTCGTCCCGCTCAGCCATCTCTCGGCTGCCATCTCCTGGGTAGGCGCCTTATAACACAACCCTCTTCCTCCCCCGCCCCGTTTTTCCGCGACAATCCATCGGTTACTGTTTTCATCATGCACATCAGGCTGAGCTTCTCTTGAGAAC
This sequence comes from Corvus hawaiiensis, assembly GCF_020740725.1. Classification (NCBI taxonomy): domain Eukaryota; kingdom Metazoa; phylum Chordata; class Aves; order Passeriformes; family Corvidae; genus Corvus; species Corvus hawaiiensis. The sequence goes on along the minus strand of NC_063255.1, from coordinate 8,239,811 downwards.
AGAGCACAATGCTCAAAATCAGGAAAGCAAACTCTTAAAATCAATCAATGCTAGTATACGGATGTTCAGCCAGACAACAGGGGTAGATCAGTGTATTCAAATTTTGCCAGCCAAGACTAAGACATCTTTTCAGAAGGACAAATTATCACCCTGAAGACATGCACTCCCCTTCCACAGACAGCCCTCATCTGGCAGATCTCTACAGGAATCACATGGTGACCCTCTGCATCTGCAGCATTTGTTTCTAGGAACATCCCTCTATACCAGAGCCACCAACTCAACACAGCTGATCTCATGGAGAGGTGGGATTACCCTTCCCTATCGACAAGGCAGAGAAACAGCTGGACTCATTCCAGAAAGCTGGGACTTCCTTGTAGATAGGCAGATCTGCAGCTGTCTATCATCCCACTCAATGGACCTCACCATAACACGGAGTAGCCCTCATCCAGCACTGTAGTTCTCCATGTGAGGGACAGCAGGACATAACACAGCCACATCTTTTCCTAACACACAGTGAGCCACAGCTGGGATTCATCCCCTGGCCTGGCAATTTGGAAACACTTCTAAGTCACTCCAGACACAGCCTTTGGCATTTATCTTAGAACACAGTAATCTGCCTTCTTATGATAACACTGCCCTAGCAGAGAGGGGTAGCCCTACAGAGGGAGACAGAACACTGAGTTCAGAGCATGGACTTTTTTCAGTGAGATATATTTTACCTCTAATTAGCACACCATTCCTCCCAGAGACATTTGCATTTCGCTTTTACATGCCAGCTGAAGAACCCAAAGTTACACAAGACTGATATATCATTGTTCCAGAACAAAGCAGAACTTGCCTCATGCACAGCTAGGGACACAAAATGACATTTCATTGTTTTTACCATGGCAGCATACACACATTGTAACACTCAGCTGTGACTCAGTACAACATCTCTTCCATTCATTGTTCCTGGTCACTGTGGGGAAGTACACAATTATTCTCTCTTCTTTTCTGCACCATCCTTCCCAGCTGCATTACTGATGGGGAAGGTGCACTTAAGGTCACCCTGGAGAAATCTTCCACGAGACTGAAGTGCTAGAAAGGCCCTAAAGAGACACTACTGCAACTCAGGAATTGCCCCTGATCATGGGGTCCCAAGTAGAATTTAACTGTTCTAAACACCATGTTTTTCTGTATCAGAGCACAGCACTAGTATCCAAGCAGTGCATAACTTTTACTTCATTCATAAACCATCCACTGAAAGACAAGCTAAACATTTGTTTTTGTGAAATTAATACACTAATTAGTTGCATGGTAACAGCAAATATGAACATGGAAAAATGAACACCAAATACAAAGAAGTTAATGTATTTCTTTCTCTTCTAAAGAGAAAAATAATTATTTCACAGAGGAAGTGATTGTGCTGAGGATTCTGTACAATTCCCATTAAAAATGACATTCAAACAGCAGAGGGCTTCTTTCCAACCTCTGAAACAAAGGAAACCTCAGTCTTCAACTTGACCAGCTCTGCCTAGGTAACAGGGCCCACATGGTTTGTAGGGTGCATATCTGTAAGCACACAATGAGCAGCTGCTGTCCTGCAGAGGAAAGACTGACTTCCACTGAGGAAGTGCATCAGTAAGTTAAGAAGCCCAGATTAACGATGTTTCTGCCTGAAGCTGTATGTTTCATTACAATTTACTTAATTCAGTACAGTATCTAAGACACAGTAACTAAGTATTAAAAGTGATTAAAATCCCTGGGGGGAAAAAGGTCACCACCTACTTTCCTCATTTTACTTTGTGCAGTTAGCAGTTGTTAGTAGATTTTTGCTGCAGACACAAAAAAATGGAACATACAGCTGAGGCTTCACTAGTGCGTGATATAATGATTACAGAATAAAAGTCTGGTTTGGATTGGAAGGGACATTACAGATCATCTAGTTGCAACCATCCTTCTACAGGCTGGGACACCTGCCACCAGACCAGGTTACTCAGAGCTCCGTCCAGCCTGGCCTTGAACATTTCCAGGGATGGGGCAGCCACAGCTTCTCTGGGCAACCTGTTCCAGTATCTCATCACCCTCACAGTGAAGAGTTTCTTCCTAATACCTGATGTAAACCTACCCTCACTTCAGTGTAAGGCCATCCCCCCCCATCCTATCACTACATGCTGTTGTGAAAATTCCCCCTCCAAACTTCTTGTAAGCCCCCTTTAGGTTCTGAAAGGTGATGCAAGGTGTCCCTGGAGCCTTCTGCAAGCTGAACAACCCCAGCTTTCAGCCTGTCTTCATAGGAGAGGTGTTCTAGTCCTCTGATCAACTTAGTGGCTCTCCTCTGGACTCACTCCCAACAAATCTACATCCTTCTTGTGTTGGGCGCTCCAGAGCCAGATGCAGTGCTCCAGGTGGGGTCTCCTGAAGGCACAGTAGAGGGGCAGAATCAAACCCTTTGTCCTGCTTTTGATACAGCCCAGGACACAGCCAGCTTTCTGGGCTGCAAGTGCGCACTGCCAGCTCATATTGAGATTTTTGTTCACGAACACCCTCAAATGTTTCTCCCCAGGGCTAGTCTTGATCCATTCTCCCTCCAGCCTGTACTTGTGCTTGGGATTGCCCTGACTCAGGAGCATGACCTTGCACCTGTGTTATAAATAACTATATACGATATAGGAACATATATATGAGCAACTGAGCAAATCATTTTGCTTTATCTTACTTCCCTTCCCTTGTACCTTCCTTGTCTACACTGATAATGATGACTAGATAAAACTGCCTCTCAGAATTAGTAGAAATGCCATACACAATGGGGCCTTGAACTCTTACTATCTAAATACTATCATGGCACAGTGGAATAACAAATAAAATGACCTTACTCAGATAGGTAACCCATTATCTCCAGTGAAGCCCAGGCATATTATGTCAGTTCATTTAACTAGTTTTTAAAACAGCAACAAGAGAAAAACTGTATTAAAATTAAATCTTAAACATGAATATAAATGCATATATGAATTGCAATAAGTTCAATAAACTCCCTTTTCTTCAAAAAATTATTCCATTTGATGAATTTTAATCCTAACATATATGAAGTCCAATTACTAAAACTAATTACATTATAGTTGTGTATTTGTAATAATAGCTGATTTGGGTTTTTTTCCTGCAGCACCATACAATTACACAACCAAAAACTCACCTTCAAAATTTTGTCTAGACATCATTAACTAGTTACAGGTTGGCATGTTATTCCTAATGCAAGTCTTTTGCTGGTAGAGTACTAGATTTAACTTTGAATCAACCTCTATCCATATTTTTTTAATGCAATTATTTTGTAATACCAGCTGCACAGTAAAAATGTTTCTGTGAAACAGAGGTACTGGAACATAACCACTACTAAAAAGTTAATAACTCTGGGGTATAATTTGTATTTTCTTCTCTGTCTGTACTAAAATAGTTCATCTACTTCAAGTAGCTTTCATGTTACAAGAACGTCAAAATAGCATAAAGCCTGCAAACTAAGTCTGCAGTCATATAAAATTAAACCTCTCTGAAACCTTCTTTAAGATTAAAAAAAATGCAATTGTCCTGTGGTAACCTCCCATGCAGACAGAGAACACCAACTACCAAGGTAAAAGCATTAAAACAGTATTTATCAAAGAGTAGTCTAAACACCTTGCAACCAAGAATTTTAGGGAAGATGCTTTTAAAAGCTCACTCCATGTTAAAATGCACAAAAAAGCAATTCCAAAGCAGAGGTAAGAACACCTAAAACCCCTAATTAATCCTCATCCTTTTCACTCAGTCCAAACTACATGATTGAGATTGAAACAGCTACAAGAACTCTTTAGAAACATAGAGATACTCTGTAAGAATTCATAAGTAAAATATGCTCATCAGGAAGAGTAACACTTTATTTTTGAAAGAGTACAATTATTTTTCTGAATTTGCCCAAAAGCATTCCTTGTTTTCTTTCCAAGAATATTCATCCTCATAAATCTCCTGTAATATAAACAAAGAATGAGAAACATTGTGAGTCTGCTACATACAGCCACAAACCAGGCCAAATAACTCAATAGCCATTCCACTATTATTTACTGATCACAACAGCACTGCACAGCACTTGGCTGGCAAGCAGAAGAGAGGGCAGCACCCTCAGAACATATGAACTTGGCTGAACCTTGGGCTGATCCCCACTGAATTTAAAAGGGCCCACCTATACTGAAGTCAATTGAACAAAGAGATCTAGAAGAAATTATGTAAAAACTGTAGAATACACAGCATTCATACTGCCACATTAGCCTACTGTACCATCATTTTGAGAAGAGTATTTAGATGTAACAAAATGTCAATATTAAAAAAATTACATTAATATACTAAATACACTATCAGATCCTAAGGACAGACTGGATGACCCAGCTGCAGTCCAGTCCTAAGCAGCAAATTCAGAGTCCCTGACTATTCATTCTGAGAGAATTTCAGTCTCCTCAAGTAGGCATCAGAAAAGTGTAGAGCGAAGAATATCACTGTTAACCCCATGCCAAGTTCTGCCAGGGAGAGAAGGCAGAGATAATGCTCATTACTTGCATGCATCACTGTGGTTATACAATGAGGCTCTTTCTAGACCTGGGCTGGTTTCTCCACACACTGTTGTGTGCCTATATTAGCTTTGGGACTTCTGCTCATCCCTTCATTGTGTGCTGTTGCTTAATGCTTTGTGCTTTCTCATGGCCACAGCAATGAGCAGAAAAGAGAAAGGCAAGAAATGCTCCTTTTACTTGCAAACTGCAATGCTGTCCAAAGCAAAGCTGACTCAAAAGTTCTTGCACAAGCCAGTGCAGAATGGAGTTTTGCTACTCAAAAGAGGAGAACGCAGGCCTTCTTCACTTTGACCCCAGGATGGCTTCAAAATAAAGAGGAACTGGATGGTACAGGTACAGGAGAATCCTCCAGATACTCTACCTGTCACATACGGGCCTGGCTGCATTAGAGGGAACTCACTGGTGCTAGACACTGACAGCCCATCTGGAGCAGCTGCCTGTAATGCTTCTAAGGCAGCCCAGACATCTAAGACTAGCATATGCCTAAATTTGAATTTGTCCCCAGACATACCTTTTTCCATATCGGGACAGATGCTTTTAAGGTATTGATGCAGTACATTACAGCTTCAAGGGATTCTGCTCTGTGTGGAGAGGAGACTGCAATAATTACACCTGCTTCAGTTATTGGAACCACACTAGGGAGAGAAGAGGAACAACAGCAGCTTTAGCTAACACTTAACATCAAGAGTATCCAAAAGTTGTAGCCATGTCACGTCAGTATTCTGGTCACATGCTCTCCTGACTCATTCCTATGAAGCAAGTGTCAAACCACATCCAAAAGATTATACACTTTTTAAAAGAAAGAAAACCACAACTAAAAGCAGTACCAGATGTTAGAATTCCACACTTTAGAATAAATAAACCCACCAGACGTAGGCTTTTTTCTTCCATTCTTCCTTTTTTTTAAATTAAGCCTATGGAATTAAGAGGGAGAAGTTGTTAACTTGTAACAATACATAGGAAACTCAGTGGAAGCTGGCTTAATACTGAACAATAACAAGTTAGAACAGCCAGTTCTTATCTGAAAACCTAAGAAATCATCTCAGTTTGCATAAGAATTTGTGAAAGAAGAAATTAAGCACCTCACACTATGCAGATTTTGCAATGAAACCCAATTTTTGATGAATCCTGATTTTACATTCTGAAGTTTCCTACTTGGTGTGTTGTGTTACAAACTTAACAGAAGCACAAGGTTTTGTGTTCCTCCTCACAATTGCAGTATTCCCAAAATCTTCCTCCCAGTCCTCCTTGAATAGTAAGACTTCTCCAGCACAGTCCATAGGAAGAAATCTCAGCTTAAATGCTTTGAGCTGCCCTCAAGACAGCCACCCTCTCTGTTGACTGTAGAGGAAATCTAGGGAAACTACCCCTCAGACCTAGTATCTTACTTACCCTTTGCAATTACATCCTAAGTTCCTTCAGGATTTCTGCAAATCCTGCTAGTTTCAGCAAGAAATCTTCCCCGAACAGGGAAGACCCAAGAATACGTCAGACACTAGTATTCCATGTTTTGAATCTAAAGGAAAATGCTTATCTAAGATACAAGGAACAACAGGAGGTTCTCCCACAAGCATGGCTGGCAATTACTATGCCCCATATCCTAAGCTTTCAGACTTTTTATAGCATAAATAGACTTAAATCTGACAATAAGCACATTCTGCAGCCTCTCAACAGGAGAAAGAAGAAAAAAAGAAAAGTGCTGCCAGCTTCAGACCTTTTAAAAATAAAGAACAAAACAAACCAACAGCCTCCACTTCCCTGGAGTGAAATATCTCCCCACTTTCAAAACATCACACCAGCATCAAAGATCCTGCCAGGCTAAGCGTGGACTCCAGCAAACCCTACCAATAAACACAGTTTTGAAAATAAAATTTTTGAAACTTAGCTTCAGAGCAAGAGCTTGATCCTGCAGCCAGCTTTGCTGCACTATGGTTTCTAAACACTCCTGCAGGTTCTGCAACTACGTAAGCATAGCCATGCATCAGACAAGGATTAATACTCCAGTCGCAGAAGAATGGGGTCTGGACATACATACCCAAGTCTATGGTGCACTGCAATATGTTTGACTGAAGGCCATTTCTGTCTAACATCTCTGCAGATTTTCTTTATTTCAGTCTCTGCCATTGAAGTATATGCGTCATATTCTAAGTGGATCACTTTTTTTCCTTCAAAATTATTTCTTGTAGTACCTAAACAAAAGTGATTTATCAACTAAAAGCACTGAGTAAATAATACATATTGTATCCTTATAATACCTATTATGCATTTACTGCATAATAATATATACTATATTAATACGGACTAAGATCCAGGATCTCCTGCTATGGTCAAGGTCAGCACTGTGAAAATATAAACAACCTCCCCTAATCATGGCTGCATAATGACATTATTTGAACAAGATAAATCTTTACTAAAAAAGGAAGAGTTTAGTTCACACATTATATAGGTCTGCAGCCCGTTAACGCCCAAGGCTGGGACATCTTCTGCAGTAACTGCTAAGTTACGTGGCATTTGCCCATGCAATTTTTAAATGTCCAGTACTTAGGAGCCTAGTAGCACTAAGGTTTAAGCACAAAGGGGTTTCATATGTGTGCCACGTGCATTAAGCACAGGACAGAGTTACCAGCCTTACCTTCACCAGCCCATTAGTAGAAGAGTGCTTCACTTTCAACTAAGACCTGAGTTGCAGGACCTCACATACAGGTGTGGACATGAGGCTGGCCTAGCCACAATATTCCATTTCCCACCTTGAACAAGTTGTATCCCAGGGGACAGGAGAACAACTCCCAAGCAGTTCTCTACTCCAGAGCTGAGGTTCTGTTCAGTCCTAGGATAGCTATACCAGCCAGAAAGCTTCTCACCACTTCAGCCCACTGCAGCTATTTATGAGCTGCCATGGTCTTGCTCTAATAATTCAGAACCTGTTTTCTAGAAAACTTCCTGGGTTCAGACCAGGAATTGATTTATTTGAGAACTACAAGTCTGGGATGTGGACAGCCTAGGTCCCATTTATTAGACTATTAACATACCCACAGACTTAGCTCACAAATATGAAACTCACCAATGAACAGAGACACTGCCCCACAGTATGGTGAAACGACCAGCTCTGACACTTCATCTACAGAGAGCTTTTCAGACTTGAGCTTGATAAAATCTTTTGGCACATCTTCGCTTTCTTCCATATCGCCCTAGAAAAACTGAAACCAAACAGACTGTTGTTCGTGGAGATACTAGCATCAGGCAACTGCTTTTAATCCAGTGCTGATGCTTCAATTTATGCAGAACATAGGCACTATCTATTTGCCCAAGAGACTAGCCTACATGTGAAATTCACTTCTCAGCAGTCTCACTGAGAGAATATTAGCTGCAAATAACAAGCAATGACCTGGTTTTAATGCATACATATTTCTTTCTGATAGGAAAGTCTCATACAGTGGGATGAAACTATAACTAGCCTGATGCCCTGGTTTAACACTACGTTCAACCAGCACAGACCACCGTGTGCTGCTGGTAAAGCTGTGGTGATATTGTCAGTCCCTCCTACTTACCAAATCAAGTAATATATAACAGAGATTTCTGATAAACAGCGATTGGAGTTCTAATCCTAAAGCTGAGTATGCTCTCCAGGACATTCAGGACCTGATACTATCAGTCTGTTTCAGACACACAGGAGACACTTCTCACTTTTTTGAGTAGAAACCAGTCATCAGATTACCTAAGAATGAGAAGTATTTTGATCAGCAGCAATGGAACAAGCTCCAGTGAATAGACAGACAGGCACTTGAAAGTGGGCAAAGAAATGAAGCTATTCTAAGGACACCGCTTTAACAGCAACAAACTAACAAAATTTCTAAGCAGCAGAAAATTATTTTTTCTGTATTATCTTTCTGTTAAAAAGTGGCAGGAAATATTTCATTATTATCTTACTTAGGCAAGCCAAGTATCTATTGGTAGGAAGAAACAACCAGGAAAGAGTAACAAGACCTAAAACCCAGATTCAAAGCAATGCCTGACCTCTCTGCCAAATGTCTTACATTTACTGAATACATGTTAATCATTTACAGCGGCACTGGCTTATAGTTTCTGCTCAGCACAACTGCACTCTCCAGACAGAAATACAAGCTGGGTTCTCTCAAAAGAGTACTGGGGTGGAGGGAGAGAATTGCAGCCACATCTCCGGACCTAAACAAGAAAAGGTTCTTGTAACATCATACAGAATTCCTGAGGTGTTTTAGCACAGGATTACACACCACAGGAAACTAGGCAATGAGTGACACCTACCTAACAGAACCTGCACAGGTTCAGCCTCCACTAATCGGTGGGATGATGGCCACCTCGTCTCCAGGCTGCAGGACCAGGAGCTGATCTCCAAGAAGCACGTACTCCTGCCGAACAGCAAAAACCACTTGATCCCGGATGACAGCAAGCCTGAGGGGGATTGGCAAGAGCATAAATAGGTTTCCAAACAATGTTTGCATTTAACCATGAGATTTCATTAAATCACCAGCAAACTGGTACACAGTCTAGGGCAGCTGAGGTAAACCACTGAGACTTACACAACTTTGCTTCCAAGACATTGTCAAAAATACAACAAACACCCACCTCCTAATCTAGGATTTTCTTGTAATGGCCAGGAAGAAACAAGATCAGAGTGATTTTCAGAAATCAGGAATTGAATTTGTCATAGGCCTATGTCAGAACAAACCAATGCATACTAGACCCACTTCAGAAGCTTACAATAAAGAAGTTGGTAACTCAAGAGGCAGCAGCCATACAATTTGGAATTAGAAGGAAATATTGTCCTGATGCAGTCTGGCTGGACTGGAGTAATTTTCTTACACACCAAGAAGCATTGTGGTATGCTGTTCATGAGATCTCATGAAGATTCAGTGGTCAAAGAGTTGCTCTTGTGTGTGCTCAGACTTTATGAGGCTTTCGGTCTTTTGTACTTACTTACAGGTCTGAAATCTGCTATTCATAAGGAGTGGCCACAGAACTAAGAGAGTAAATGTGATGTGTCTTCTGGCAGATCTTCTACATATTTTTTTATGTGAGATATTGCTGAGAGAGTCCATAGCTCTGGATATCATGAGACAGGGAGTCATTTCCAGGACTAAGTGCAATTACACAGCAAGCATGAGGGCCACAGCAGTTAGACATCAGAAAAAAGAATTGCATTTTACTTCAGATGGTGCAGGCATAATAACAATTCTTGTTTGAGACTACAAAATCTGGCACAGCCAGCTCAGCTGTATTGCCTAGTAACAAATAAGCATACCAAAAGAGTAAAAGTAAAAATCATCTTATTTCCTACCAGCCAGATAGACAAAAGTAGTCAAGGCACAGGCTGAGCACTGTTCAGTCTGTCCTCTGAATCAGTAGTACCACTGATTCAGAAGACAGACTGAAGGGAGGAATTGTATGAAAGCAAAGCAAGCCACTAAAGAACTGCACATAACCATGAAACTGAAGTGCCCATTAGAAGGACGGGCTCTTATTGAAGTCCCTTGCAAGCTAATTAGTTGGGGAACAGAAGAGCACTGTCAAGTATGCTCAAGATGCAATTTGAATATCCATTAGCAATATGAATAGAAGTCTGTGGTCAATGCCCTACAATTATATTGAGTTTTTCCAGCAAAGCTAGGAACAGAAGCATTTTTCAAGGAGGCCGCTGTGAAGTAACTGCAAATGCAAATTGTGCTGCCCCAAGTCATCATTCATAAAAGGACAAGGTTGACAAATTATGGCAAAACGACCAACGATGATGCTGCTGCATTTGACACAGAGGAATAGGCTGCAAAGTAAAATACACACATTCCCTACTGCCTCTCCCACCCAAACATACTTTATTTCAACTCTCTGTGAGAAAAAGGCCCCTGGTCCAGCATTTTGTGAAGAGTTTCTCCCTTGTAAACAGATACCACTGTTAAATAGCTCATTTCTTTCATAGTGTTGAGAGTATTTTACTAAAGAAAGGTTGTGCCTAAAGGAAGACTTTGACATGTAAGTCCAAAGTTATGGAAATTCTAGAGCACTGAGCACTAAATCCTGAGGACCACAACCTCTCTTATACCTTACTTTTTTTTACCCCCTTCTATGCCTCCAAAATGGTGTTGCACCTTTGTCTGTCAGACTAGTTCTTGACAAGACTGAGCATCTTCCCTCAGCCTTAAACAGAGGGGACATTTCTGTTGACACCCCCAAAGAGCACCAGTACTGTAGAGGCCCTTACAGCAAACACAATGCTTTCTCAGGACCAGACTCCTCATGAAATGCAACCAGCAGTGGTGCGGGTCTTTTTCAAAGCATTGAAGTGGCTGAACTTATTTTCTGTGTCAGGGCTGAGTGGATGGAAGCCTGTGGGGGCTTCAGTTCCCTTCCTGACCTGCCTTCCAGGGTGTGCCATAAACTCGTACCCATGGCTTACAGTAGTTAATCACAGAATCAATTAAATTTGAAAAGCACTCTGAGATCATCAAGTTCAACCTAAGACTGAACACCACCATGTCAACTAGATCATGGCGCTAAGCCCAGTCCTTCGTTAAAAACCTACAAGGACAGTGACTCCACCACCTCCCTGGGCAATCCATTCCAATGTCTACGAACCCTTTCAGTGAAGAACTTCATCCGAATGTCTAACCCAAGAGACTGAAAACACCGGCATATTATAATTTATTTCTCATTTATTGTCCTGGCTGTGCTTGATCCCTCCTTGAGACATCTCACCTTCTCCACAGGCCAATAACAGTACAGCTTTCAGGTTACCACACCACAGCCCTCCTGGACAATGGGCCACGTGTATCTCTGAGGCCCAGTTTTGCGTACATGTACTGGATCTGGGCTTTCCTTGTGTATACATAAAGCTACTACATTTCCAACTGTGCAAAATAAAAAACATTTGGTGCAGGTTACCAAAAGAAGGCGGTAGCGCCACTGGTTTTGTGCTGTCGAAGTATTGCTATGTGCTCCAGCTCAATGCTAAACGCCGAATCTGTATTAAAAAAAAAAAAAAAAAAAAAAAAAAAAAAAAGGCAACCACACTTCTTTGCGCACCCTAAGGGTAAGTTCCTGGATACCTGGGGTGAGCCTTGACGATCTCCTCCCAGAGCTGCAGAGAGGTGATCTCCCGTGGCACCGAGAGGGTCTCGCAGCGCAGCCCCGCCAGCTCCGCACTCCTGGCGAAATACAGCACCGAGACCTGCCCGGGGAACAAACAGCGCTCAGGGGCGCGGGGCCTGCCCAAAACACTGCTCCCAAAATACCAGCACACAACCGGAACGAGAGCGCCAGGAAAAGCTTTCCCTGGCTTTTCTCGAAGCCGATCGGTTCTGCTGCGTATCTGCTGCCCCGGCTGTCAGGAGAGCGGGGAAAAGACGGAGAAGGCGGGGGGCGGTGAGTGACCGCGGATCCGCGCCCCGCTCCCGCCGCCCAGGCCGTTCCCGCTGCCCGCCGAGGCCAGGGGCAGCGGGAGCCCTGCCTCCCTGCACTGCCCGGCACCAGCGGAGCCTCCGGCAGGGCCGGCCGCAGGGTCACCGACAGGTTGCACCTACCTGGCAGCGCATGGAGCCGCCGTCCCGGGGCAAGCTGCCTTCAGCCGCGGGCCCACGGCGGCGCCTGCGCCCGGGAGAGCGGCGCCGGGCCCGGACCGCCCCCTGCGGCCTGGCCGGGAGCGCGGTGGCCCCGCTTGCGCTGTCGGGCCGGGCAGCCCCGGCTGCTGTTCCGGACGGGTGGGTGGCGAAGGTGGGAGAGGCTGCGGCTTTGCCCCAAAACTCAGGTTGAGGTTTTGGGAACGGCACTTTTACAAGCCGGATGTTCAGGGGGACTCGGAGCCCCGCGCGCATCGGGATTGCAGATGTTCGCAAACATTACGTGTCCACAGCCTTGCACGTGTTAAACATCTACTAAATGCACAGGTGTAGTTGGCGTGTAAAAGCCACGGATCCGTCGCAAGACACAGTACTTCAGGGTTAGGGCCTGTTTTAGCGCGGGATGGACAACTACACCTTTGCTTTCAGTAGCTAAGCATGGAAGGACAGAGGGTGGGAAAACGCTGGCTCTCACCGGGAGGGACGAGTGGCATGGTGTGTGTAGAAAGTGCTGCCGAGAGACCTACAGCAGTTGTTCCACAACGCACAACTGTGCACCGATTCCTTGTGGGTGGCGAGGGTTGTTTCTGTAGTGCTTGTCTGGTGACACTCAACCTCACAGCAGTAATGGAGGAGCTCCTCCAGGCAGACAAACCAGGGCAAGTCCACAGTTGTTACCAGTGTGCAGAAAATCATATTGCCAAAGGCCAGTGTCCACAAACAAGTCAGAGGATTCCTGCAAAAATCAGCTTTACTCAAAACTAGGGAGATTCTGCTGGGGCATACCCATCTGGGGTGTCTCGAGAGTTTTTAGGGGACACAGCCTCCATTTATTCTAAACGTCCTCCTACTTTCCTCATTGGGTGAGGTACTAGGAAGATACAGCCTTCCAGATCTGCATACTGCATATCTCCCCTCCAACATGCACCCCCACACCCATTCTTCCAGAACCTGATTGGTTCTTTCAGGTTATCTAGTCATTTGTAAAGACATGCACACTCATTTCTCCTGTCATCAGTGACACAGAATTTGTGGTCAGTTATTGTGATTTGGGATGGTGGTCATTGAGTTGTTAAGGTTGGAAAAGACCGTTGAGGTCATTGAGTCCAGTCGTTACCCCAGCACCACTAGACCATATCCCTGGGTGTCACATCCACAGGTTTTTTGAACCCTTCCAGCGCCAGTGATTCCACCACTTTCTTGAGCAGCCTGTTCCAAGGCCTGATCACCCTTTCACTGAAGTAATGGTTCCTCATATACAAACTAAACCTTCCCTGGTGCAACTTGAGGCCATTTCCTCTTGTCCTGCTGCTTGTTACTTGGGAGAAGAGACCCCCACCTGGCTACAGCCTCCTTTCAGGGAGTTGTAGAGAGTGGTAATGTCACCCCCGAGCCTCCTTTTCTCCAGGCTAAACAATTCCAGCTCCCTCAGCTGCTCCTCACAGGACTTGTGCTCCAGACCCTTCACCAGCTCTGTTGCCCTTCTCTGGATATGAACATCAATCTTTGCTGGATGCAACACTGTCAGTTAAAAAAAAAAAAAAAAAAAGCCCTCAAATAATTAAAAAGATGGCTGAGAAAGGAAGCAGACCTTTCTGCGTAATAATTCTTGCCTCTGAGTTACAAACACAATGAAACTTAAAGTGGTTACGTTTTCCAAAAAGTGTGTGATAGAAATATAATCATTTCTGCAGAGCAATTGTACTGCACCAGTTATTCAGTACATTGTGTCTTAATCCTCTGCTGTGAGGAACAAATAAGTTACTTTTTAAAACTCTGTTCTTTTGTGAATGATTAACTAGTGTTACAAATTGAACTCTCCTAAACACAGCTTGTGTCAAGTGCATAAAATAATTGATTTCTTTTTACTCTGGGATGTGTAATTTTGGATCTATACATCTTAAATGGAATAGATCACTTTGACATGGTGTGTATGACCCAGCCAGTAGCTAGCAAGTGGCTGGTACATTTTTCCCATGCAAAAGGTGTACCATAGGTGTTCATAGAGTGAAGTGAGGGAGTGCTGGGCTCAGCCAGAGAAAATTAGCCTCTCAGCCTAGAAAACAGTGAGCTTTGAAGGATTCATCTGTACATTTAGGGTTAAGAAAACTATGGAATAAGGAGAGAAGCTTTGCTTCTGGATTTCTTTCTTTTTTTCTTCTGAATTTTCTTTCTTTGAGCTCCATCTTTGAGATGTAGTATTAGTGTCTAAAACAAAATTCTCCCTGAGTACCTCTTCATTCTGGAGGCCTTATCTTCCAGGAACATCAGCCTCAGCAAGAGGTGGGGCAACTACACTGCTTGGTTTGCAAGAATGAGCTTGATCCGGATTGATTTTATTTGATTGTGTGGTTGTTTGGCTTGTTTGATGATTTTGGGAGGAGACTATGGATACCTACATAAGATTAAATAAGAGATGTTTTTATAGCTCTGGAGGAGATAAGTGAGCTATGTAGAGACCAGGATTCAAAATTATCCATAATTCTATAGACCAGCTCTCTATGATTTTCCCTTAAAATATTTCCTGTTCTGTATCATTTTTTCAGGCACCATTTTCTTCTTGAAGCTTTTGGTTTGGAGTATGAGTATCTGTAATGTATAACGTCTAGTTCTGTTACTTATTGAGTCAACTATTTTCAATTAAATCTTGTCCTAAGCAATGGGGTCTTTGCTGTAGCTGGAAGGTGTGTATGTATCCTCCCACACCAATAGGTACATTAGCCAGGATGTAGTATGTGTACATTTTCAGAATGTATTTCTTTCAGATGTCTAAAATTTCTAAAAAGTTATGTTATAAAGTCCTCCAAAGCAGGTATTTCCTATTCCACTTCCCAACTTTTCTTTGTTTTAATAATGTTTAATACTGAAAAACTGCAAATTGTCCTGTATGTATGAGATTTCCTTACACTGCCCAAATAGTGACTTAAAGAAGTTCAGTTTTAATAATACTAAGGAATCATAAGGGTGTGTTTTTCCTACTAAATTCTTTCTTACTTACCAGCAGCAAACTTTGAACTTTTAGATGTAGCTGGAGTATGCCCAGACACTATGCTTACAGTCTAAAGCACTGATTCTGCATGTGATGTTGAATGTCTACATGTGATGTTGAATAGAGAGAACCACAGCAAAGTCAGCAATACATGTACAGCATGGGTACACTAGCCTGTCTGCTAGTCCTAAGCTAATTTTGTAACAACTTATTACAAGAATTGGTATAAAATATGACTGGCTGCACTGCGAAAACCAAAGAGGAATGAACTGGAGACATGTTGTTAATCTTTAATTCTTTTTACCATTATTTACCTAATGTCACTGCAGAAAAAAAAAAAGCCTCTCTAGGACTGCACAAGATTGTGATTCTCTAATTTCTAGCAGATTTTCTGTTTCCCTTTGTTTTCATTTTAGATCTTTTCTCAGGACTATTTGGTATAAATCATGAGTTGCTGCTCTGAAGTTCAGATTTATACTTGGGAAATCTTCAGAGAATGCTTTTTACTCCAGTTTTGTTGTTGCGAAGAATTTAGGCCATGTTGATGGCAGACCTGAGTGCTTTTTTTTTTTATATGCTTGAGATGTAGATATTGATGCATAAGACTTTCTTTAGAAGAACAGAGACAATTCCTTTACTTCAGACTTCCTTAAGTAACTAGGAAAAATAAAGATTATCACTCATGACATGGAATAACCCTTCATTACCTCATTCACCCTTCATTTTCCTTGGGCAACCAGCCAAATTGGAAGTCATTTTAGCATTAAATTCTTGCTATTGATTTCATTTAAAAAAGCCAAACAAGGAATAAAAGAGAAAAATCAACACCCCAACCCCCCAAAAAGCTCCAAAAAACCATTTGGAATAATCTACAAGGATCCAGAAGTGAGGCAGGTATGGGAGACATGTCTGTGACACTGTGAATTCCAGTCATTCCACTGAATTCAGGTCTGAATTTGGCCTTGTACATGTCAACACTGGTAATAATCTGGAAAACATCTCCGTACTATTTTGGGAGGAAGAAGAGCTTTTCTTTGAGTTTCCATAGTGGAACAATGGAGAGAAGAACTTGGAAATATGAATCTGTCTGAGGCACTGTGACCTCTAGGATTCTTGTGTGTGAGGTATATTGTGGCCATTTGACCAATGTATTTAACATTCCCCTTGGCACTCTTTGAAATTGTCTATTACAAAACAGATGGTGCAGTAGTTACTTTTTGAAGGGCTAGAAGAGCATGACTACATCTGGAATTAATCTTTAGCTCCCTAAACCAATAGATCACCCAGTTTTAAGAGTGCCTTCTAATATAATTGCATTGCACAAGTACAGAGAAAGAATACACAGCTTTAAGGCAGAGTATAAGCAGTCCGGAACTATAATTCATAGGCACACAAGTCTTTCTGTTCAACTGTCGCATTTATGGGCAAGTCTTTTCTACAAGAATTTATTTTTATTGAGCAACAGCAGTGAGTGAAATGTGTAACTCCTTCAATAAGATTTTAAAAACCCACAATTTTTCAGGGTTTGTATAAAAGTGTTTTTCTTTTCTGTTGGCAACTATAGTATTCTTAGAGAGGTGACCTCTTTCATTTTTATACTCTCCTTTACCCAAAAAGGTATCTCAAGCTTGTGTTAAACTAGAATGCACACCATCATCATTCAAATAAAGCCAGTTATGGAGTTTTGGATGATTATTAAGTTGTACAACACATGCTCTGAAGAAGGATGGGAAAGGGCATTAGGGCATTCAGTGTTGATGCTAACGTAATCAGTGCCAAAGGAAAGTGCAAGTTTTAACCCACAGAACCTCATATTAGAAAGTGCCTTGTACTGAACTGCCTGGCTAATATTTGATCTGGATAATCTAAATATTTAAAATATCAAATGTGTTATTTGTCTTGGAAAAAAAAGAGATTGTATTGTCAAAAATGCATTGCTTCCTGCAAAGTTCTTGAATTTCTGTAACGAAGTGGTTAAAGGGCAAGAAATTTTGAATGCTATCAAATCAGATATCTGAAATAATGTTTAGAAAGATAAAATATCTCTCATTTGTAGTATTTCAGTGGGTTTGTATGCTTTTCTGTCCTTCTTTTGTAAAGCACCTAGAGCAGGGAGATGTGAAAGGTTGGCAGATAAATAATACATTGTTAGTTTACATTCCCAGGTGTAAAAATGTTAAATTGTTGGCACTCTAGTTATCATGATGTGTAAGAATTTGAAACAAAGCACGAAGTAAGCAGCATTTCACAATATCAGTTTGCTGAAGCCAATGGAATTCCCCAGGAGCTACTCAGATCTGTGGGTGGCAGATGAAAATGAAGTCAACCTCTTTATCTACCGGTTCAGAACTTGTAATGTCAAATTACAGATTGCAGTTACCTTGCCTTTCAATTCTTTATAATCATTGTTGCTGCTTTACTCAGCTTGGAAGTGGAAGTTTTGCAGAAGTTTTTACTTACTATTATTTCAGATTAATATTTTAGTTTAGTATCTTTATTGCAGGTCAGTGTCTTTAGCTGCCACTGGGGGCACAGATAGCACAATTGTGACAGGGCATTCTGCAAATAGCAGTCCATCTTAGGTTTAGATTCTGGTTATATGACAGGGTGATTCTTTTGATATCTGTTAAAACATTCTGGAAGTTTTGCTTCAATCTTCCTTACACTTAAGGTGTAAATATTATATAGCTGGTTCTGTAGAATACTGCACAACTTGACTAATTCTACACTTAGAGTTTAACATTTACGTGTAATAGAGTTAAAAATGCGTACACATTTATAAGCACTCCAAAGGAACAGTTGTACAGTAGACAGTAGAAGTGTACCTGCTCTGTCCATGGCAGGGAGTGTATTACAGCTGGTGGTGGGGGTCAGCGGCTCTGACCCAGGAAGAGGTGACCGGTCCGGGCAGATGGTCCCGAAAGGAACCGTCTTCCTGAGGCCCGGTGTCTTCCCTCAGCTGCTGGTAGGAGGGCCCTTGCAGAAGCTGTCAGCTCTTTAGTGATTGTCAGCTCGTGATTCCAGCTCAGCTCTGCAGGGCAGCCTCCAGGCCAGACAAGGGACAGAGAGAGAGACGACAGGTTCGTGTGGCTGGTTCCGCACAGAGGTAGCTTTATTGTTGGTCCCCTCCGGTGAAGGGGGGAGCCAGGGACAAGAACCCTCTCTGAGCTACAGGGGCCCATTGAGCTTGCTTTTATAGGGATACAGGGGATCAGCAAGGGATCAACGGATTACAGAGGATCTGGGACAGACCAGTGGGTTACAGAATGATCTGCATAGTGTCTCCCAAAGGATTGTGGGTCGTGACCAGAGAAGTGGTTGCCCTTCCAGGGAGTCCTGCTGGGAGATTGCCCAATCTCCTTATCTCAGCAGACATCCCTCCAGGGCAGTGGCTGGGCATACCCCACAGAGTAGGCTGCAGCTTGCATCATGCCCGCTCTCATACTTACCTACTTGCCATCCACAGGATCTCAGCTGACAGTCTGCAGATGTTCATCATCACACAGTCGGTAAATAAAACTGAATTAGTATTCTTATCTGTGCTTTTCACTTACCTGTTTTGCACACTTCCAGAAAACCACGTCTAGATCTGGACTGATAATTTCTTCCACTGAGGCTGATCAGAAGGGAATTATTTCCACCAGCCCATATGCCCTGTGCTTATTCAACTCTTCTCTGTGATGGCTGGCAGCTGGAATGCTTTCTTTGTAAATAAGAAAGGCATTTCTTCAAAAAGATTATATTCTGTTGAAATTTTTCCAAACCCTGGAAAAAAGTTGTGTGATTAGTTCTGAAAGCCAGTCACTTGATAACTTCTACATTTTAGAATGAATCTGTAGGGGTCTTTTGAGGGAGACAGATTGTGGTTCTGCAGATAAGAATGAGTTCAGTTTCATACTTAAAATTTACATTAAGACCTATGCTATATCCTGGCATCCAGGTAGAAAATTCTGCTTACAACTAAGTAAATGGCATTGCCTGTACTGCAAGTGAATAATTAAAGACCCTTAAACAATCTTTCCAAATTCTGTGTGCAAATCTGAGATGCTAAAGTTTCTGTGGCTTTGTTTTGACTAAAAGTTTCATTTTCCATTATATATAATGGCACACTTATCCACATGAGGGCACCAGCTGACATCTTATTCTTGGACCAGTGTGTAATCTGTTTCTGAGATGAACATGTTTATCAATGGTCATTCCATCTTTACAGAGCTAGAGTAAAGATTAAGCAGTTAAATGTTACAGTTCTGCAAATTTGACTGTTTTTTCCAATTCTTAGGGCAGCAATATTTTCACTTTCCCTAGACTCTACATGCAACAGAAATCTTGAAATATAGTTTAATTACATAGAGATGTGGGGATGTTAAGTTTTTAAAAGAAAGAAAATCAAAATTATTTTTTAACTTGGCTACATAATAGAATCTGAGGGAACATTCATTAAAATTTGAAAACTTTATTATTTCTTAGCTTTGGAAACAGAACAAAAATCCCAAGGTTTTAGCTTCATTCTTATTAAACCCACAACAATATGCAGTCAACACCCATTCCATTTGTAGGCAAGAATACAATCAGGTTATTTTTAATATTTTATTTTTATATATAATAAAAGTTGTACAATCTTAAAAAAGAAATAAATAAAGGCAGAGAGTAATTGATACTGTACTCCGGGTTAGGCTGAGGATCCAAGACCAAGCTTGTCCCCTTCCTTTCCCTGCTGAATATTAAGATCATTGACCAATGTACAGTTTCCTCTCCTGTCTCCTAAAGTGTCAGGCAATCAAAACCACAACGGCTTGAGGCTTTCCTCAGGGACCAGCAGACTGCATGTTGTAAGGAGGAGGTATCAGTCTGTTACCTGCATAGGGAAGGTTACCCAAGCAGACTGCAGGGTTTGACAGAGGAGAGTGCACACAACATGAAGATACATAAAGGTTATGTTTCTTTGAAATCAATTTGACAGCTTTTTGAAGGAAAGAAAAACTTGTCAGGAACTTCAAAAATGCTTCAGAGAATATTCACAAAAAGTTTTAGCCTAGTGAGGCTAATCTCCCTAGACTCTAAGCAGTGTGTACCCATAGGCTTTCCCAAAGAATGATTTTGAAGAAATTAACTTCCTCCCTGAGTTCTCTGGGTGGAGTGGAGAAATCCTAGGAAAATTTCTTCTCAGCAGAGATCCCATGCAGCTGGAAAAATCAGAAAAGGTGTTAAACTATCCTCAGTCCTTGTTAAAGCAGAGTTACAGACAGAAACATGTTTTGTAGCATGAGAAGTAACCTGAGCATTGGAACAGGTACTAAAAAATTGAGAAAATGTGAATCTACTGAAAATCCTAGTGCAAAATGTCAACTTAATAGCCTATTTTTTTAATTAAAAAAAAATAGCCAGTAAGTATTTCAAGTGTTGCAATAGAAGAGGTTCTGCTTGATCCATAAAGTATTTGATCAGCTATCTCGAAGGCTGGATTAGCTGCATATATATAAATCTAATGATGCACAAGAGAGAACCTGAGACTTCAGCATGCACACTGAGCCAACAGGAGTTAGGCAGAAAATGTAGCTTTGTTGCTGAGTAAAGCCCTGAGAGGGTCAGTGGCCTAAGCACTACAGAAGTGTCCATACCTGAGGAGACTGGTAAAGCTGATAACACTCTGTGTGCCAGGATTTTTGGCACATATGAGTCACAGCCTCTTGCATCTAAGTGGTACAAACAACTTAGAGAAACTTTCAAAGTCATCACAGGAGCAAGAAGAACTAAGAAAAAGATGAAAAACAAAAGACTGTAAGCTGAAGCTGTAGCACAGAGCAGTGGCAACTCTGGCTAGAGTAGCAGTGATTTCTGTAGGAAACTGAGAGGGAATGTGTCAGAAAGGATGGGAGTAGTGTGACCTACTTTTAGCTGTCCAATATAATGAACCTTATTTTGTTGCCTAGGTTTCTCTTATAGCTGATGAAGAGGTGGCGACATTTTCAGGTAGTGGTTCAGGTCTTTTATACCAATCTAACTTTGATACTTATCCTGGGCAAGATATCTGCTGTCTAGAGGCAACTGTACAGTTTCACTGACTATAGGAGGATCATCTGGGACTAGATTAGACACATAACTTTTAGACAGCCAAAGTTAAGTGAAACAGTCCCATCAATTTCTAAGTGGTGGTGTGCATTTATAACTTTTGTCTGATTAAAGGTGTCTTCTGCAAAGAATCGTAGAATCATCAAGGTTGGAAGATACCTCTCAGACCATTGAGTCCAACCATTAACCTAATAGCGACATTTTCACCACTGAACCACATCCCCAGGTGCCGTATCTACACATTGGATGGGTAACCTGACCTTCTTCTCTGACAAGGTGACCCACTTGTGGATGAGGGAAAGGCTGTAGAGGTTAATCAAGCAGGACCTGCCTGCTACATGGCTTACAATTCTATATAAGAAACTTCTAATATTTAGCCTGGTATGTGGAGACCCAGGTGCTAAAAGTAACACACAAATAAGGACACCAGTGCAACACAGGAGAAAGCTGTGATGTAGACAGAAGTTCAGAAGCATGCAGGCTTTGAATACACAGGCATCCTGTGGGAAGTGGCAACTCTGGAAAAAATTTAGAAGTAATAACAGGAATCATGTGTGGTGTTTTCTTCGACTCCTCTCTTGTTAATAAGTATTCAATGAGAATATGTATCTTTCTGTATACTTAAAAGCTCCTCTTCCTTGGCACTTCGAAACACAAATAAGAGTAAGTTGGTTCAAGTGGACCGTTTCCCAGACTGAATCCAAATGTGCTAACAACATGAAGGTTCTGTGATACAAGACCTAAAGTTTCCTTAAAGGCTTCTGATTTCCCAGTGACATATTTGAAATGATGATTAAAATTAAAATTAATGGAAAAAAACCCCAAACTCAACAATCTGTTTATTAAAAGAGTAATCCTTCCATGAGGAAAAGCACTAAGATGTTTTCCATAGATTAACTCAGATGATTTATCAGATATCTCTACCTTGGAGATCACTTAGTGGTATGATTGGTAAAGATAACTGCAGTGAACTAAAGTTATGGCAACTTTTGTCAAACTGCCTGTTGAAGCAAACATTTGCTAGTATAAATTATATTCAAGTATTCAAGTAGAATTAAGATGTTCTGTTACCTTTTTTTATTTTTTCCCAGTTAGGGGAATGTCCCACTTTTTTTCCCCAGCACAGCCTCAAGGCAGACTTTTGGCCTCCCCTTCCTCAGTCTGGACTTCTGGACTCCTCAAGTTTTTACCTTTATTAACATATAAGCAGTTTTATTTAATAAATATATATACTGACAGGGACCCCCAACCTTTTTTCCAGGCAGCAGCAGGACCTGAACATACTTGTTTCTGACTGGTGTTTGCTCTGCAGGACAGATGGCAGCAGCTTTTTTTTCCCCCCACCTTTGCAATGAGTCTAGATCTGCTACAGAATGTTTCAAGAGTGTGCCAAAAGTAATACCTGTAGCAGCTTGAGAGAAGCTTACTCCATACTTATGTACAGCAGCTTTACAGGGCTCTGGAAACTGCAAACCTGCTCTTTTACAGAGACTTGATGACCCTCTGCAGGACTGGTACAAATGGCAAGTGAATATTGATTAAAATAAAAAAATGTCTCTCTGCCTTTCCAAGGGTAAAACTACTACCAAATTTCAGTTTTTTCCTGGCTGGCCAGAATTTACAGCTAATCTTAAGAATGATCTTGTCACTTCCTCTTAAGCTTATACATCTAAACCACAAAATGTAAGAACAGCCAAAACTTTGAAACATACCATGTCTCCTTATTATATGCAGCATGGTATCTGTCGGCTTGAGTTTCACACATCTTTATGTACTTTCTGCAATGAGGCTATTTAATGTCTCTTTTGAAGAATTTGCACTTACAAGTCTTTTCAAAAATCAGAATACCCTGAAAGATTTGCAGATAACCACCTAGTGATTACCCCTTTTTTTGGTAATGTGCAGATACACTTCAACCAACCTGATGCTAATGATTACTGGCCTAGTATTAAAAGACTAACAAAAACATTTGTTGCCATAGTAGATACATATGTAGCATTTTTACTGTAAGCACTTCTGGTTAGTGTGGCCAGCCTCACAATCAAATGTGGTAACTGCTGAAAGATGTCCAGCCTCAGCCAAAAAAACTTTGCAGAGAAAGTGTATCAGTTCACCATGCAGGTGCATGGACATTGATGCCAGCTCAGGAGAGAAGATATGGGTAGGAGCTAGATGGAAAGTGGAATCATTTATTTCATCAGCGTATGCCAAAATAAACTGCTCATGGGTCTGCTGACTTAAGCGTTGCCAATATAACAATGATATGTAAGTAGAAACTCACTACTGATAAAGTCTTTTGATAGTCATTCATAAATTTAAGAATAGAAAACTGGACTGAGATCTAAAAAGAACCCCAGATGTTTGATACTAGGATGTAATTGTTCTCTCAAAATTAAATCCAAAGAAGAAACGGTCGGAAACTTGTCCATGAAGATAGGCATGCTGTTGTCAAAGAAATGAAGGTTTAAATTAATGAGGTTGAGTGCCTTTCATTTTGCTGTCCATGCACATCAGCAGCTGCTCTATGCAGCTGTAGTGAGGGTGCTGATAGCTCCAAGACACAGGCCATGATTTTGTGCAGACCTAGGAGTAGTTCCTGAAAAGTAAAATTGTCCTATATTTTGAGAATAAATCCAGACTCTGTGACTGGTTTGTCAAAATAAAGACTCACAAGTGGTTAGCTAAGCTGAAAAAAAAATATTTGAAGTTACAATCAGAAATTGCTAGAATATTAAGTAAGATCCTACCTTTACACCAGGGCCTATGGATTGCTCAACTAATCTGGAATAAAGCTTTCCCTGTAAAAGTAAACTCTCCAAAGTATAAAATTATATGGAATTTCCTTTGGGCTCAGTACTCAGATCTCAGGCCTGGGAAATAAATGTGGTCTGTAACAAACCTAATAGGGGCTCAAATACTACATAGCCTCCTTTAGTGACCCCAAGGTAATCATTCTTTTCCTCTGTGCTTCTGTTGCTACATCTTGAGAATGCTTCTCAGGACTGAGGGGAAAATGTCTCTTTTTAGACTGCACCTCCTAAGTTCTCATCACATTTTCACCCAGCACTGGCATTAGACCAATTTAAAACCGGTCACGTCCAGTTGTAGCCTCTTTATTACTAAGACTGAATAATGCACACAGTTATCCACACATAAATTAAAAAGATTAGTGGAAGCCTGTATCTTACAAGCCTAAAGTTTTTCCTTCGGATCTTTCCTTTGGATTCAAATATAGATAGAATGGACATATTTGTTATTTCTTTTTCAAAAAATTGCTGCTCAGTTTAGCGATGCTTTTTCTCTACAACGAGATGAGTGGGAGTTGTTACTTAAAAGACTTGAGTTTATAATCCAGCATACATATGACAATGCATATGGTATACATGAGCAGCTGTGTTTTGGAAATCACTTCTACTGTGTTGTCCATTTTTCATTCTGTTGATATGTGACAATCCTGGCTTTTAGACTCTCTTGGCATGCCAGAGATTGTGAAGCTGAAAGTAACAGGGCAAGAATTAAATTCAAATAATTTCTGACCAGTCTCAATATTATTTATACCTTCTGTGCCTGTTTCAGCCTGTCACAATTCCCTTTAACACAGCACAGATAAAGGAAATTTAATACTTGGTGCAAAGCCCAGCACCACTTTAGCTGCACATGCAAACTGTGAAAAATTTTCACCTTGGTGTTGCCTTTGTAGGTTGCTGAATGAGATTTGTCTTCTGTCTCTTCCAACAATGGATCTATTTTCCTTTTTTTTTTTTGGTCCTTTCGTGTGGATAGGGCAAATTATAGCACATTGCTTTTGGCAGCGATGAAGGAAAAATAATGTCCCCGCATTCAAAGGCCAATATTTGAAAGAACTATGTATAGATGAGCCATATATTACTGTCACATGAATGGGACAGAACAACACTGTCAAGAAGTGCTGGGAAGGAAAAGTAGAGTATCTTTCTTTCAAAGCCTTTGCATTACCACTGCTTTTACATTTTCATCTTGGAATTTCTTCAGTTCTGGCTTGACCACTGTCAAAGACATTCTGTTGTTAAAATCAGATTATTGGTGCTTCAGAGATTTTGCTACAGTTTAGTAAATGCAGAGGAAAGTGTCACAGCTTTAGTTATAAGCATATAAAAGGGAAAAATAATGTGAATTATCAAGTACACATTGTATGTCATTCTCTAGGAGCTAAAGTACAGTAAAAATCTTTAAAATTTCAATATTTCCCAGACTATAAGAGTTTTAACAATGGTGCTACCCCAAGAGGAAAATTTAAATGTCATCCAGTAAAATGATTCAACTAAGTATTCTATTTAAGACCAGTTTGTTTAATTTCACTGTCATGCAGACTAAAGCAACCTAGATCACCATAATCTTAAAGCTTAAACACGTCAAGCTGGAAAGAGGGCACAACAGCACAAAAATCCTAACAGAACCTGTTAACATTCATGGAGGGTGTGATACTAAGGGACACTATATGTGTATATATGTGTTTCCAGAAGAAACATAACACCACTCTGTCTCTAGGTGAGAAATATGGATGGATATTCACTGACATATGCTTGTCATGGATATCTGCCAGAACTGGCTCTGACCAGAGGTTACACCACACCCCCAAAACTCTCCTCCTTCCTTCTTGGTTGGTAGGAAGTGTGTGCAAACCTGGCCTCAGCAGATGAACCTGTGGACTATGGCTTCCCCCAGACCAAACCCAGACAGGGATGATTTTCAGGACAGCTGCTGGGTTTGGCTTTCTTGTGGATACATTATTCTCCCTTAGTCTTGTTTACTTGCCCTCAGACCTGAAGTAATTGAACAGTAGTGTTACCATTTTCATATCTCAAGTTCCATTAGGCAGCTTAAATCACAGTCCAAAGTCAGCTCAAGGTCACAGTTGGTCAAGGAGGGGTGGTCTCAGCCTCTTTATATGGTTTTGCTGTAATGGGCAAAACTGCTTCATAGCAGTGTTTAAGCTATTACCCATAACATTTCAGTCTCTGACAGCCCTGATGTGCCCAGAGTCCCTGTGAGGCTTTGGACACAGTGCCACACGGCACCCCAAGCCCCACACTGCAGAGGCCTGGCTTCAGAGGGTGGGCTATGCAGGGCATGAGGAATTGGCCAGATGGATGCATCCAGTGGGTTTTGCTCAGTGGCTCCATGTGCAGGTGGAGGCCAGGGACAAGGGGTGTCCCTCAGGGCTCTACCCTGGCACAAGGGCTCTTTAGTGGTTTCGCCAATAACACAGAGTGGATGGAGCTTCCCCTCAGCTCATTTGCAGGGAACAGGAAGCTGAGAGGGGCAGGGGCTGAGTAGAAGGACTTAGGGGTGCTGATGGACGAGAAGCTCAGCATGAGCCAGCAGTCTGTGCTCACAGCCCAGAAAGCCACCCATGTCCTGGACTGCATGAAAATGGGCAAAGAGCAGCAGGTCAAGGGAGGTGATTCTGGCCCTCTACTCCACTTTTGTCAGAGCCCACCTACACTACATCCGTGTCTGGGGGCCCCAGCACAAGAAGGATGTGGACCTGTTAGAATGAGTTCAGAGGAGAGCGATGGAGATGCCCAGAGAGCTGCAGCAGCTCTGCTATAAAGACAGGTGGGGCAGAGAATGAGTTCCAATCCAGTTAGGGAGAGATGCATCTGCCCAAACCAAGGCACAAATGATGCCAACATGCAGATTTTATTTAATATAGATTTTATTTAATGAGAAATGTGGAGTAGCGGGATAGAAAGAAATAGGAAAGAAGGTCTCAGAGAGAAAGACAGCAGAAGGTAGTCAAATGGAACTAGAGGATCTTTAAGGCCCTTCCCAACCCAAAACATTCTGTGATTCTAGAAGATGTGTGGGTGTGTATTTTAACTTGATATTATTATTATTATCATCATCAATATAATTATTATTATTATTTACTACCACTATTTCTTCTTATTATTATTTCTAGACTTATTTTGATTTTCATTAGTAGTATTATTTACTACTACTACTATTTCTTTATCTTAGTAGTCTTATCATTTTCCTTCTTTTACTTATTGTGATTTTTACTACTATTACTATTTCTTCTTCTACATCATCTTATTCTTCTTATTCCTATTCTTATTCTTATTCTTTACTACTATTATTTCTTCTACATCTTCTTCCTCGTCTTCTTTGTCTTCTTCTACTTCGTCTTCTTCTTTTTCTTTTTCTTCTTCTCATTCTCATTTTTATTCTCATTCTTATTCTTATTTAGTACTACTATTTCTTCATCTTCTAAATCTTATTATTATTATTCCTATTCTTATTCTTCATTTTGTGTTTTTTTTTGTTATGAGGTTTTTTTGTGGGTTTTTTTGGTGTGGGTTTTCTTTTTTTTACTACTACTATAACTTAAACCCAACTTTCATTTGTTTTAGATGAGCTGCGTGTGTCGCAATCCTGCAGTGTGCATTGGAGTCCTGGGAGCAATACCTTCTGTCTGTGCCCATTCCTCATGGATAAAATCCCGAAGGATCAGCATGTAATCCTTTCAGGATGAGAGGAAATGGCCTTTCCTCCAGAGAAGGTTCTGCCAGGGGAGGTTCAGATTAAACTTCAGAAACAATTTTTCCCTGACAGAGTAGTCAGGCATTGGAAAAAGCTGCTCAGGGAGGTGGTGGAGTCACTATCTCTGGAAGTGTTAAAGAGTCATCTGGATGTGGCACTTGGGGACATGGTTTCAGGGTGATGATGGTGGTGCCAGGGTGATGGTGGGACTGGATGACTTTCAAGGTCTCTTCCCACCTTGATGATTCTCTGTGATTCACCGCTGAGCCATCTGGCACCAAATGTCCCCCAGGGCTGCTTATTTGGGGCTGGCCACATCAGTAATATTTGGTCTTCGGGACACCCACTTGGGATGATCCAAAGCAGCCAGGGATTATTCAGGCTGTAGGGACATGTCCAGGCAAGGGCAGTATGTGTGGCTTCCTCAGGACGCTGGGCAGGCTGCAGGCCAGCCACCATCTGCAGGGCCTGGCCTGGTGCTGGCAGAGGGCATTAACCCTCCAGCGGTGGCATCAGGCAAGGGCAGCAGAACAGGCTGCGCAGTGCCTGCAGGATCCGTCTGGCAAGGGAAGGATGTTTTTTGTGGGGAGCTTGCTGCCACCTGAGGGCCTGGGCTCCCACCTGGGGAGCTGAGCAACTGGGGCAGCTGCACAGGGCAGGGCAGGCCTCTGGCACCTTCTCCTTGAAGGCAGGAGAAACTGGACGTCCTCTGGTGGCTTGGGCTTTCAGATGGAGAGGCAAGGCCCAGAACAGCACTTGGGGGTGCGTCTCGAATGCCTGGTGCTCAACCCAAGCCTCCCGAGGGACAGGCACTTGGAGCCCATCTTCTGCAAAGCGTCTCAGTCTTTGCTCCCTGTCTTCTTCTTCAGGCAGCTCGAGGATGCTCAGTTCATCCGACCTGTCCTCCTGCAGCAAGGGCTTGACCCAGGTGCTGTGGACACTCACGTGTTCCCAGTTGTCCTGCATGAGCTCTTTATAACTGTTGTTTTCCCAGCGGGACTGCACAGAAGGTCTATTAACATTCCCTTTGGACACCTCCTGGACAATAGAGTCTTCCTCTTCAGAAAGCTCTTGGCCGATGGACTCTTCCAGATCAGAGAGTTCTTCATACCTACCAACTTCATGGGACAGCTTTTGCTCACTGTATTCTTCCCAGTTAGACAGTTTTTGGGAGCTACCGACTTCTCCTTGGGAAGGCTTTTTCTCTGTGCATTCTTCCCAAAATTCTAGGGAGCTCCTGGCTTCTCCTGGGCACGGCTCTTGCTCCGTGCAGGCTTCCCCTTGGGACAATTTCTGGGAGCTCCTGGCTTCTCCTGGGCACAGCTCTTGCTCTGTGCAGGCTTCCCCTTGGGACAATTTCTGGGAGCTCCTGGCTTCTCCTGGGCACAGCTCTTGCTTGTTGGAGGCTTCCCCTTGGGACAATTCCTGGGAGCCACCAACTTCTCCTGGGGACAGCTCTTGCTTGTTGGAGGCTTCCCCTTGGGACAATTCCTGGGAGCCACCAACTTCTCCTGGGGACAGCTCTTGCTCGTTGGAGGCTTCCCCTTGGGACAATTCCTGATAGCTGCCGACTTCTCCTGGGGACAGCTCTTGCTTGTTGGAGGCTTCCCCTTGGGACAATTCCTGGTAGCTACCAACTTCTCCTGGGGACAGCTCTTGCTCGTTGGAGGCTTCCCCTTGGGACAATTCCTGGGAGCCACCAACTTCTGGGGACAGCTCTCGCTCGTTGGAGGCTTCCCCTTGGGACAATTCCTGGTAGCTACCAGCTTCTCCTGGGGACAGCTCTTGCTCGTTGGAGGCTTCCCCTTGGGACAATTCCTGATAGCTACCAACTTCTCCTGGGGACAGCTCTTGCTCGTTGGAGGCTTCCCCTTGGGACAATTCCTGATAGCTGCCGACTTCTCCTGGGGACAGCTCTTGCTTGTTGGAGGCTTCCCCTTGGGACAATTCCTGGTAGCTACCAACTTCTCCTGGGGACAGCTCTTGCTCGTTTGAGGCTTCCCCTTGGGACAATTCCTGGTAGCTACCAGCTTCTCCTGGGGACAGCTCTTGCTCGTTGGAGGCTTCCCCTTGGGACAATTCCTGGGAGCCACCAACTTCTCCTGGGGACAGCTCTTGCTCGTTGGAGGCTTCCCCTTGGGACAATTCCTGGGAGCCACCAACTTCTCCTGGGGACAGCTCTTGCTCGTTGGAGGCTTCCCCTTGGGACAATTCCTGATAGCCGCCAACTTCTCCTGGGGACAGCTCTTGCCTTCTGGAGGCTTCCCCTTGGGACAATTCCTGGTA
This sequence comes from Corvus hawaiiensis, assembly GCF_020740725.1. NCBI lineage: Eukaryota > Metazoa > Chordata > Aves > Passeriformes > Corvidae > Corvus > Corvus hawaiiensis. Next base: position 8,209,782 of record NC_063255.1, on the reverse strand, counting down.
GCTACCAGCTTCTCCTGGGGACAGCTCTTGCTCCATGGAGACTTCCCCTTGGGACACGTCTTGGTATTTGTTTGTTTCATGTTGGGAAAGCTCTGGGTCTTCCTCATCGTTGTCAAGCTCCCCAGCCAAGGTGCCCTCCTTGCTCTCTTGCTCTGCCAGGACTGACCACCTCTCTGCCTCCTCCTGCTGCTCACTGCGCACCTGGGTTCCCTGCAGGCTGGGCAAGGGGCTGGGCAGGCAGCGAGTGCTGTGTGGGGCAGAGGCTGAGCTCTCTTCCCTTTCTTCTGGAGCTTCCAGTTCTGCAGCCATGCTTTGCTCCAGGTCCCTCTGTTCCTCTGACTGCTGGCCTGATGCCTGGACCTCAAGCAAAGCCTGGCTCACGATGTCACAGCTGATGCTCTGCGCAAAGTCCAGCAGAACCTGGCTGCAGCCTGGGGGGCTGGGTGGGGCAGGGACTGGGCTCTCAGTCCCTGCTGATGGCACCTCCTCACTGAGGACAGGAGAAGCTGGTCCATTTTCCACATTGGGAGCTAGAGGCTCGGGAGGCTCCTCCTCAGCAGCTCCAGCCAGGGCAGCAACAGCTGCTGGCTTGGCCTCCATGGGACTTCCTGGGGCAGGAGAGGTGCTGGGCAGCTCATGGGCCACCTGTCCTGACATCTCAGTGCCCGCACTGCTGGGAGAGCTGGGCCTCTTCTGCGCACAAGTCTGGGCATCGTTATCATTCTGTGTGTGCAAGGCTTTGTCCCCGCTCTTGTAACTGACTCCTTGTCCCCATTGGGATAGACCCTGGCTGCTCATACTTTCTTTCTGTTGGGACAGCTTTTGGTCACTCCCATATTTTTCCCATTGGGGCCACTCTTGGACATTGTAGTCTTTTCCTTGGGATAGCTCCTTGTCACTGTTTTCTCCCACTTGGGACAGCTCTGAGTCTCTCTCGTCCACTTCCCATTGGTACATGTGCGGACAGCCTCGCACATGTTCCAGAAGAGACAGTTCCTGGTGTCCCTCCCCTTTGCTCTGGGGCAGCTCTTGGCCTGTCACATCTTCTTCCCAGTGGGACAACTCTTGGTATCTGTGATCATCTTCATCCCATGGGTACAGCTCCTGAACTGTCATACTTTCTTCCCTGTGGTACAGCTCTTGCTGTGTCCCATCTCCCCAATGGACTGTCACACCTACCTCCCACTGGACTGTCACTTCTTGCCATTGGTAAAACTCTCGGACTCTCACTTCTTCCCATGGGCAAAGCTCTCGGCCACTAATATTTCCCCCTTGGGAAAGCTGTAGATCCATGTCATCTTCCCACTCTTCATCCATGTTGACAAAGGCCCCCTCCTCCTCAGTGTCCAACTGGGGCAGGCTGGAGCCGCCACCTGCCCCCGCCCACTGCCCGCTGAGGGCCTGGTCTTCCTGCCAGCTGGGCAAAGCACTAGATGGCTGGGAGTTGGGGTTCACCTTGTCCTCTTCCATCTCGGATCTCTGGGACGGAGGGGTCCCAGGAGCTGCTTTCTCCTGAGAGAGTGGCTCTTACAGGACTGGGCACCCCAGGGCTCTGTGCCCCTTAAATATGTGACTCTGCCTTGTCACAAGGGCCTCTGGGCATCACAATGTCCTGCATCACCAAGGGCCCTGACACAATACACCTGTGTCACAAAGGGCCGTACCTGACACCCCTTCAACAGCCAAACCTGCTGGAACTGTGGGCTTCTAGCCCTCTCATAACTTTATGATTCCTTTATTAAAATTATCAGAAATGCCTCTGCCCGAGTTAAGGTGCAAACAAGACCATATACCAAAGTAATTAGTATAGTTTTTATTCAACAGTAAATGAGAGAGACACAGAGAGAGAGAGAGAGAAAGAAAGAAAGAAAGAGAAAGAAATAGAAAAGAGGTGGGGGCGAGAAAGAGAGTGACAGAAACAAATTAAGTAGAAAATATCATCACCCTGTGGATCCCAATGGTGTCCCGTTGGTGCTCTCCATGAGGGCTTTTTGATGGTGAGGGCCCCCTGAAAACATGGCGTTCAGTGGATTGATATACACTTGGGCCAGGTGGGAAGGCCCAGGTGCCTCCCCTGGCAGAGGTGAGTTTAACACAGTCTGTTGCCGATCTCTCTGAATCTTGCATCACTTTGCAGTGCACGCAGTGGTCTGCTGCAAGACTACTGCAATGAGTCTAGGGAGAGATTTGGGGGTCTTTGATGGATTATGACACCTCCTCAGCTGCCCCTCATGTGCATGTCCCATGGATGTGGCCTTGCTGGGGTGGGGGGTTTTACAGCTGAGCCAGTTTGTGTAAGGGAGGATGGCTCACTGACGTGCTGGGAATTCAGTTGCCTTCCCCAGAGTGGGGCATGTCTAGGGAGCTCCTCAGCTTTATTTCACCATGCAATCTCAAGCAGCTAGAATACCTATGGCAGGACAGGCAAATTTACAGAGTATTTTCCAGGAAACTGTTAGGTATTGATAATATGCAATTATACAGATCATAAATTTTGCAACTATTCCATGTTCAATATCTTTCTTGAAGGAAAATTTGCAAGTGGGTAATTCTCATATCACTGGCCTTTAGCTCTTGGCATTTATCAACGGTATTGGCCATTACATCAGTGTTACATTTAGTCGTGGGGAAAGAAGTTGCTGTAAACAGTCTCTCAAAACAGGGATCAAGGGCAGAATTGATTTAAACTGACCCTGACAATGAAGTGGTCTCATTATAGGGCTCTGCAGCTAGGGCCCATTAAAATAATCGGGTGTTTTTTCCTTGTTGTTTTTGAGACACTGAAACTTTTGTCAACATTGAAATAGAATGAACTGCCAGGAGTGTATTTGTAGATGGCAATGACATCTCTTTCAATATTGTTCCAATTCCACTGAGTGCAAAACACAAAAGTATAGGTTACTCTGTGACATTTACGCAAAGAAAACAAAAATCTTAGTAACTCTATTATCTGCCCCTTTTATTTTCATTTTTCTTTGGCATCTCTAAGGTTTCCAGTTATAACAGCTTCTGAAGGGGCTATTCTTCCAAGAACAATTTTCTTAGGGGGCAAATGGAAGAAGAATATACTTGTAACATGAATTTTTAAAGTTTCCAGAGAGAAAATACTTTTTTTATCTCTTCCAGGAAATGTTTTTTGTAATGCAAACATTCGACCTTTGAATCAGTTCAAGATAATTGGATACCTGCTGTTACTCTGGGAATTACCCTTTCAAGATGCTAAGGAAAATATTTTCCAAGTGGGATCAGGCAGCCACTAGAACATGTTGCCCCAAAGGGATGTGGAGCCTCCATTCAGCTCATCTGAGCAAGGCACTGAGCGTCCTGAGCTGATATTGCAGGTTGTCCTGCTCTGAGCAGATTCTTGGATTGGGTGATATCCCACACTCCCTTCTAAAGTCAGTTCTTCTCTTAATCTATTGTCTTGAGGACTTACACAGAAAGTGCTAATTTCTTCAACTCTTGCACTTCAGTTGACAACAGATCTCTGTGCTCAGGAACATTTACTGTCTACTCAAGCCTGGGCCTTTATTAATTAGTAAAATAAAATAACTGACTGAGAAGGAGGAAATGAGGATTTTTACAAAATAAGTGTGATTTTAAAAGTGGGGCACTTTTCTTTTGACCTTAAGTAAGCGCTGAATAATCATGGTTATCAATAATAAAAAGTGAATTTCTTTTTACAAAAACTACTTTTACAGCAGCCTAACACAAATTTCTTGAATGGGGTTAGCTCTGATCTACATATTCTTGAGAACAGAAGCCGGTCATTGCCTCTTAATAGCTTGGATGTCAAAATACTTTTTTGTACTGACTGTTCTGACTGCAGTTGCACATGGCCAGAAGTATTAGAAATTTGAAATCAGCCCTGATACAGACAAAAAACCCAAACAAGTTCATGTTTTTCTTTAGCTGAGGCATGGTCTGGATTTTTTCTTTCTGTCCAGGTAGTGGGTTTGGACCACAAAATTCTGATCCACAGATAGAACTAACCCAACCTGTAGGACTCTTCCTATCCAGATTTTTTCTCGACCCATTAGGTTGTAAACTGCTCAGTTGCAGAAAATGTCATTGTTTGTGTATATTCCTTGGAGAGTAGGAGACCTGGTTCCATTATTTGACTCATTTTTGTGGGTTTCCTTCAGACCTCTCAACATTTGTTTCTTGCTGGCTGAGTCTCTGGGGATGTAGGAAACAAAGATCGGCACGTTTTTTTGCCTTTAGCACTGAGCAGCGCTGTGGCTTCTCTGGTTACCGTATGTCCCAAAAAGCAAATTCAGGGTGCCAGATGATGCAATGACATGCGCCGTGCTACTGGCTGAATAAAAGTGTCACACAGGATTCAGCTGCACCACTTTCTTGCCTGCAGGTCTACACTCTCATTCTTCCTCAGTTTTATGCATTCAGAGTTAAAGTTTGTGAGGCACAACTGAATGCAAAAGACAAAGATCTAATTCTCTCAGTTTGACTGAGGGACTGAAATCAGGATCATATTTGCAGTAGGCTATCTTAGTAGTTTGTTAAGAAACAGGCTTTTTCAGGAGAGTGTTAAGGCTGAGCTGCATAAGAGACATCCCCTTCTCTTTCAAGAGGGAGCTAACGATGAATACATTTCTGATTAAGGTATCTGGCTAGCTACCCAGAGTTAGGGGAGAGGAAACCAGACAGAGCACAAATGCTAACAAGGCCAGTCCTAATCCAAACAGTCTGAATCCACAATTTAATTTTCCTAGGAGTCACACAGACCCAGACTCTTTAACCTTTTTTCTGTGCTTCTGTCCTTCACTTTTCATATGCCAATGGCATTGTCCTTACTAGCAATGTGGGGGTTCCTACTCCACACTAATTAATTTTTCTTTTATGGAGGAGTTAACAATAGCAGCTAGCTGGCATGTCTCAAGGTCCAAACCTGCTCACAGGCAGGAGCCACAGACCATAGATGAACAGATGCATGGAATAGTTTTTGGAGGCAGAACAGCAGACAGGCAGAGGAGAGGGAAAAAGGAGATGCTGAGCTGAGGAGATGAAAGATAGGAAGAAGAGAGGAAGATGAGGGATGATAGAAAGTCTTGGGTTGTGAGAATATGCATCTGGGCTTTTGGGAGACATGTAGAAGCCCTAATTGCTGGCAACATCCACAGCTGTGTGAAGTCTGCCTTGTGCAAGTAAGTGATCAGCATATCACCCTGTACTACAGCCCTTCCATCCTGTTACAGAATGGAATCCAGCAATAGCTCAAAAATCATCCATGAGATTCAGAGCCTGATTTGGATTTCATTCTGCCCTGCAAATATCGAGTGACAAAATAGTTTGGAAGTACAGGAAAAGTACAATGTGAGAAATTAAAAGAAGGGAGAAATGCAAAGCTGACTAAGACCAGAAAGGTGAATTGCAGCTGGTATGCTTGGATTCTGTAGGGATTTCTTTTTCCTCTTTTGCTTAAGTATTTCCAGTTTATGTATCTGGCTGTCATTTTGCAAATATTTAATAGCTATCCACTAGTCAATACCAGGTGCACCTTGCTAGCCTCGACCCTTGACTTCTGGGGTCAGAGAGCTTTCTCTACTTCTTGTCAGCTTTATCAGTTGTTATCCACTTTTTTCCTGGGAAAATATTTCAATCTGCTGCAAAGGAGTCCTGCAGTTGTTTGGGACTCCTCCTATCCCACTGAAGTTTGTATACATGAATAACTGCAGTGGATCTGGTGCATTCCTTTTCACTGCTGAGCCTACATTTGGAGCCATTTTGTATCTCATTAGAGACACACAGAATCTCTTAGCATTTTAAATGTCAGTGTTTTCTGGAAGATATTTTACTTCATTCATAATATGCAAAGAATTAATATCCTGGATTTATATGCCAGACTGGCAAATAGAAGAGGGAATGGGGTCTAGCAATAGTGTTTCAGTTTTTGCCTTGTTTCCTAATTTTTCTCTGACCATCTATCTTTGTGCATGATTATTCTATTATAAACCTTGTTATGATACCAGAATAATTTTATAAATATGCAATTAGAGGTGGGCCCAGTTCAGCCTGAACATTCGTGTTTATGTTTGTGTGTTTATCTTTGCCTCTTTGTATGAAGTTCATTTCCAAGGAATCCAAACCTGGATCCAAGTCCAAAGACCTCAAATGGTCCCTGTCATTGCAGAAGGCTAAACCAAAACAGCTGAGCACAACTTTGAAGACATTTTGATCCTAAATCCTGGTCCAAATAACTAGAATTCCTTTCCTTCTCCCATCCCTTTAATCTAGATTGAAGATAAAATCTAGGGAGCACGGGAAAAAGAAAATACAATATCAACAGTTGATATTAATTGCCCTTTGTCAATCCCTGAAGAGTTCTCAAAATATATAAACAATCTGCTCTAAGTAACAACATTAATAAACCAAATGTGAGAAAGAACAAAAGCCAGTAATTACAGCAGAGTTTAAACATCACATCTGATAAGTAACAAAGACGTCTAAATTAAACAAATAAAAAAGATAAAACAGAAAGCATAGTAAAGAAAAAAAAAATCAAAGCATTGTCCTAAATGGCATAGAGGTCACATGAATTAAGCCTCTAAAGTCTTTCCAGAAAGAAAACATCATTAAAAGCCTGGAAGAACTGAGTTCTAAATTAATTCTTCATCAACATTCAAAGCGCTTCCCCCTCCCTTCTATCCCAGCATTTTCCTAAGGCCTCTTGCTTGACCCATAAAAACAATGTAATTGTCATAAACAAAAAATAAACTTTTGACCATTAATGGAAGATTAGAGCATTGTAGGAAGTAGTTGGATTATGAAAGCCTTATGCCAGGAGTATGTTCAAGGTCTGAGAGAGGCTCTCTATATGGAATATATATGAAATACGTGGAATTTATTTGTTATTTATTGCAATTATGCTCTGTGTTTGCTAACCAATTATATTTAGGAAGTGTCAGTTACTAGCAGATTCATTTGATTTAAAGGTAAAATATTTGTCAGTTTTTTATGCCAGTTCTGCAATGTTGTAGAACCCAAATTTTTGCCAAAATGATCCCAGTCAGTGCAATTTGCAAAAGCTTGTGGTGTGTTAGCTTGACCCAACCTTTTGGGTTAGAGATAAGGTTGCCGAATTGTTTCATACATGATTTATCTTTAACTGAACTTGAATGGACAGATACCTAAAATCCACTTTTATTTAATTTGTACAAGGCCTTTGAGCAAGCAGCTGTTCAGCAACCTCTGCCAGCACTTCCTTCTCCCTACTTCTGAAACCTCCTCACTTTCATTCTTCTTGTTTTACATCGCTGATATTCTTGTCTTTCATCAGTCACTTCTAATGAAGTGAGACAGTGGAGTTCAATATACTTCACTCTAGGGTAGCAAGTATTTTTTTTTTCTGGTTTTGCTTGCATTTACTATTAAGAAGTTACATTTTTATCCAACTCTACAATAATTTCGTTAAGATGAAACACTGGAGGCATTTCCATTGAGATGAAAGATATGTCAGAATTTTAAGACTGTTTCTCATGTGGTGCTTCAGTGACATATATTTTTTCCTGTTAAAAAGAAGAAAAAAATGGAAAAAGAAAAGAAAACCCAACAAAGGAAATTGGCCTGGGGAAAATGCCACTGAGATACTGTTAAGAGGCCTGACTTAAAGCCAAGCAGCATATGCAGGGCGAATGCTCAGTCCACCCATTGTGCTTACAGCCACAGGGGGCTGAGAATAATACCCTATGAGATTTTACTAGAAGTGTGGTAAAAAATATTAGTATAGCTGCCTCTCTTTCTGAAATGAGAAACCTTAGTTTTTACTTCAGCTTATACTATCTACTTTGACACAGGTTTTTATTTCTATGTTGACACTTCATCATTATGCATTTGAAGAAGTGCAGTGAAGAAAGTGCAGCCTACTCCTTAGAATACTGCAAAGTTAGTTGTAACCTGGGTATCACTTATTCCAGTGCAGGTGATGAGTGGTCAGTGAGTCCATGGCTGCAGAAGTTATGGCCATGGTGCATTTACTAGTTAGTTCTTTTACCAGAACGCAGCCTATGGAGACCTATTTCAGTCTAGTCTAATTTTGAACGATTTTCAGACTGTTTTGAGTTGTACTAAGGAAAGATCATTTTCAGGCATAGGGCAGAATTAGGAAGGTGAAGAGAAGAATCACCTTTGTTCATTTTGAATTCTCCTGTTCTAAGAACAGTGTGGTTTACCAGAGAATCTGATCCATGTTTGACAGTTTTTCTTTTCCTTTAAATTAAAATAAGGAAATTAATGTAGGGCTATCTGATAGCTTGGAAGTACGGAAGTGCAAAGCATGCTGTGCTAGCTGATCTCCTGTGAAACACACCCTTTAAACGGCGGACACTTGGTGTAATCACTGCTTCCTCACCCCACTGAGGTGGCCAAAGCACACGGTGGTTCCTAAAATTGTGAGCACAGCCCTGGTCTTTGCTGGTGGCAGTGCACGATGCTCTTCCTCTTTCTCCAGGCTTGGAATAAATCTGCTGTTCAGCCTTAAGGAAAGGCAAGTTTGTCAGCTAGAGTATTAGCTACAACCTTCGAAAGAAAACTTGTTAATATATTGTCACAGAATGCCTGTAGATTTATGAGGCCTTGGGAATACAATAAATTAATTGCAGTAGTACTTGTTTGTTTTTACAAAGGTTTGCAAAACAAGTAATAAAGTGTTGATGTGTTTTTTTTTTTACTCCAAAATCCATTAGATACTGATCTGAGTCTACTTTTCTTTAAAATGAGCTGTTCTAGAATGCATCTAGAGTCATGAGTTGGTTGAATGTAATTAGGATTTTCAGGAGTTATAGTCACGAGTCAAAAATCATCAGATCCTAAGTTTGATCTCCATTTTATTTGTTCTTTAGCTACAATAGTAATCTATAAATTTTACAAAAACTACATGCTACGTTTTATATTATTAAAAAGAGCTTGCGAGGGGGGAAAAAAGGAGGATTATTAAAGGAAATAAGCACTGACTTTCCAGTAAAATAAATGGAAGTATAAAATAGTTTTACTTTATCTCTTGAAGTAATTAATAATTTAATGGAAGCTTTCTATTTTAGAACTCAGATGTTTTTTATTAGGACTGCTAAAATGCTTAACAAGCCATTTAATAATTTGTCAAATTACAAACTGCTCTAACTAATAAAATACTCATTTTCAGTAGTTCTGAAGAGGTATTAATTCAAAAATTGGTGTACAAATCATTCTTCAAAATCTAATTCTGTTCCTGTTCTGCATCTCACTTTACATTGAAAACCACCACGTCTTACGCCTAAAACACGCTGAAACCACAGGTATCCCTGCATGCTCCAGCAATGGCAGCCTCAGCTCCTGGGGATGCCTGCTATCTTCATTCTACATTGCCTCTTGAAGGAGTATGTTTTCTCAATTGATGACATTGCACAGCTTTTATTTTTGTCAAGGCTTTTTCAGTAGAGTGACATGATGTGGAAGAGAATAACCTGATGAAATACAGTAAGTTAATAATAGTGCTGTACACAGAGCACCTTTCATCATGGCAGATCCCAAAGAGTTTAACTTAGACTGTACATATAAAAATCATTCTTCACCCACCACTGAAATGCAGTTACTGTTACAGAAGAATAGGGTAACCATACCATGCCAGGAATAACAGCTTTTTTTGAGTAAGAGAAATTAAGAAAAACATCTTCATATGAAACAATAATGGGAATACTTCGGGATGCTGAATCTAATTACTAGCATTTGCATTTGGTCAACGTGTTTAAGGGATTTCTTGTAAGTATATGAATCAGTAATAGGAATACGGGTATCCATAAATATTTAATTTGCCACAAGTTCTTGTGACTTTATTTCATCTTTTCTCAGAAATGGCACCTTGAGCAGCAAAAAAAGAAGAAAAAACCCATATATTTAAGGATTGCTTCAAAATTTAGTCAAAGAAGGGAATGTCATTTATTCATGAACAATCGGCTCTACAATGTTCACATTTTTGCCCCAAATGCTGGACAATTCTAACTCTTCCATCTCGTGTAATTCAACAAAAAAAAACCGTTTTGGGTGTTGTTGCAACCTGCTGCAGAATGTAAAGGTGACCCAGGTTCTTTTAATAGATCCCTTGGGGCAGATTAGAGTGAACAACTGTGAATAATTGGTGTTTATAAATATACACATGTAGGGTTTATTATGAAACAATTTGGTTGCAAAGCAAAGAAAGTATGTAGGCATTTTGGTTATTATCACCTATAAATATGTGAAGAAAATCATGCTATGAAAAGCCAGTGTCCATGAAGGAGACAAAGGAGTCCTGCAACTTTATTTGAATAAAAGGAGACTCCACTGGGGTCATGGGGTTTCTCGAGGTTTTGGAGGACGCAACCTTCTTTGATCCTAAACTCCCAGCCGCTTGTTGCCCTCTTCCTTTCCCCTTGGCTGAGGTACTAGGAAAGTATAGCCTTCCCAAACCGCATACCACATATTCCCCCCTTGAACATGTCATTTTCCTCCAAAATTCAGAAATTCAGGCTATCTGGGTCCTGCAATAGACTTTGTGCACACCTATTTGTCTATTGCCCTAAAGTTCAGGAGTTCAAACTGTAGTCAAACTGTCTGGTTTCTGCAACAAATTTGTGCAGCTTGAGGTTGGTAGAGACATTAAGACCCATTTCAAAGACATTAACACCCATTTCTCCTAAAGACCCTCACCCATCGAATTGTTTGCAAAGACATTAGGACCCACCTTTCCTATCAGTAATACAACCACATGAAAGCATTGCAATATGAAAGTACAACATCACCCAAGAACATACACAAGGGAAAAGAGAGAGAGAGAAAGGACAAGAGTGTGAAGATCTCACCACCCATAGGCCCCACAACAAGCCTTGATTGCTTCACAGTCTTCATTGAAGTAGTGGTCACAAACTGGATCCATTGGGTCACGGGGAAGTTCCGAAGAAGTGGTGGGGAAAAATCCACAGGAAAATCCATGGAACACAAAATCTACTGGGTTTATACCCACTCAGGTTCTGGTGGGAATGCCCAGGTACCTCCCCCAGGGTGGGGGCCCTTTGTGAATCCTTGACACCTTCTGAGACAGCACAGCTGCCCATCACACCAGTACAGTTGAGTTGATTATGGCCCATTATGGCCATTAACAGAGATGAACACTCTCAGGCCACAGTCAATGGCCCAGTACTTCCCCAGGGTGGGATGGAGAGGGAGCCCCACAGCCCAGTGTTCTGTGCAAGGCAGGACAACTCAGCATGGCAAGAGGCACCTGCCCGACTCCACAGGACCCTCTGCTGTCTCACTCATAGCCCATCCTTCACCCTCTGTCTTTTTAGATCAGAGATTTAGCCACTGCACACCCAACTGCTCACCTCCTCTGCCTCAGCAAAGCACTCTGGCATCTCCACAAATTGAATGGTTTGAGTTGTTATCCCTCAACAATTCAGTGTCTCACAGGTATGTCCAGGTAGAATCCTGTCACACCAAAATCAGAGTCCCAGCGCCATTCAATGTGATACAATACTGGCAGTGGCAAGACAGATGCTATATTTGTTCTCAATAGTTCGTGATATATGAATATATTGATATGGGAATATCAGAGCCAATGGAACTGTGATCCATAAGCATTTACAATACAGATTTATCACTCTTGACTTAAAAATGCAGTTAAAGTTCCATAAGTTATTCAAGGCATGGTAATTGTGTGGGGTTTTTAGCCTCCACTAGTTACAAAGTAATTTAAAAACACAAACATTTACCTTTGTAGATTAAGTCCATTTGCTGCAGGCTAACAGCATTCCCCGTCAGTAGGCTCAGTTAATGTACTGCACACTTTGCAGCCTGGTCATTGTTCTTGCTGCAATTTCTGAAAAATGGAAATGATCATATCAAGATAGTTACAGAGAGAGAGAAGAATACCCATTGCAGCATGTAAGTCAGCATCAGTGACATTTATGACACTGTATATGTAGGAAATCTAGCCAGATATGAGAGAGGAATTTTTTTGATGCTTCTCAAAAACTTGGAAAGTTATTGTAAATTCACTGGAAGAGAATGAGCTCAAGAGTTAAAAATGAAAGTAACAGTTCATGGCAATAAGTTAAGCTGGTGATGAATTATCCATGCAGTGTCATAGGCATTAGTCTCATTGCATGTCATTATTGATTCAACAGAAAAGGATACAGTAATTAGGTTTGGAAACTGAAATAAACATGAAGGAGGCCAGAAGTCCACACTAAAAAGTAAGGAATATGGATTGAAAGTATTATACTGTGATTCAGTATGAAAAAAATGCAACCTAATATAACCAAAGAATCTAGAATTTATGGATATCAGCAAAAATGAAAGGTAATAATGATGGACAGTGGTTTGGATATGTGTAATATGATCTAGTGCCTAAAAAGGGTGTTTCAGGGCCAGACACGCATAGGAAAAGGCAGTGAGTGGCAGCAGGAACTGAGATACAAATCAACTTGAAAAACTAAACCTACCTACAGCTCTGACAGGAGAGCCAGCACTGCTAGGTAATAGCCATGTAGGGCTCCTAAGTTTGGTACACTTCTAAAAAGTATAAAGCGTCACTCTTATGATTTTTTTTGCCCACAGCTATAAGGAAATTCTCCCATCCCCTCCCTCCTTCAGGCCTCACTTGAATATCTGTCTCACTGATACCACAAAACTTACCTTCAAGTTGTGCTTGTAAATCTATATCCCTTATCTCAGATTTTTCTCTCATTCCAATCCTCCATTCTGAGAAAAAGCCATCCAGATTGTAGAAAAGGGAAATAAATAATTTTTGTAGAATTTTTGCCAACTTTACAGAATTCCCCATCTTGAAAAACATCACAGCAAAGATAATACTGGGAGGGTGAAGCATGCAGTAATTAAGGCTTTAGTCAATGATCAGGAAGGTTTCAATTCATACCCTACTGAGGCCTGAATCACCTATTTGATCCCAGCGTTGTTCTGGCTCTCATTCCTCATTCTTAAAATGAATTTAAAATGGATTTAATAGTCCCTCTATATATCACAGGAGTCTTGTGAGAATAAATATGCCACAGATGGTAAAGTACTCAGACATTAAACTCCTGAGGGCCAGAGGAAATCGAAAGTTATATCCTTGTATCTGACTTTGGAATCATTTGAAATTGAGTGCACAAAGCTTTCAGAGAGCGTACTAGACACAATTGCCTAACTTATAGCACACATTTTATTCAATTAATTAAATTTCCTTTATGCTTATGAATTGTCCATGAGTGGTTTAGGAACACAAGAATTCCCACCCCATCAAGAGGAGAGTTTAATAGAAGGCAGGCACTGTGGCACGTCAGCAGGGTGAGCAGCACATGGCCTCCCCCAGGACCAACCTCCCAGCTCTCCACCATCTGTGCAACTCCTATTTCCACAGTTAGTGGGTTTTGATAGACGTTGTTGAGTTGATTGTTTCCCCCCACACACTTTTTTTTTTAAATTTTTTGATGTTTTGAGGTATGCTGTGAAGCTCACTAGAGAGTCGAATATCCCAATAGAAATGATGGGATGTTTTTCTCAGAAGAGAAACCAAAATGAGCCCATTACCATCAAGCTGTTGCAAATATGGATGGAATTCAGTGAATATGTCATCACCCAACAAGAAGAATCTCAGCATCAGCCAGCCCACCTAATGTATTTTATCAGTAATACTCTGTGTGTGGTAGTGCTTATCTGTATGTTAGCTACTACATTTATAAATTTGACCTATTTTCTGTGACTAGACAGGATCTGTATTCAAGTGAATTTGGGGTATGGTATAAACATTTGCAAATATTTACAAACAGGGCCTTGAATACTCTGCATTTCTAATCTGGAGCTGCTTTTTCCAGTAATAGACTTTCTACGTTTTCAACGCTCTGGTTTGACTAAAAGATATTTTTTTCTTGATTAAATCTGTTTTCTTTATGCCACCTTTTAATCAGGAAAAGACTCACTCATGCTCAAGATCACTTTCTTGTTACACAAAACTGCTTGTTGACATTATCAACACACATTGTTATTAACTAATTCTTAGAGCAAGCTTTGAGATCATTATCCCCTCACTGAACTGCTCACATGTGGAAGCAAAGGCAGGCAGAATATGCAGTATTCCTCCAGGCCACAAAGAAATCATTAGCAGAAGACAGATTAAAACCCTTATTCTTTGTCCATTATTTAGATTATGCCTTTTCCTTGCTAACTTCCCCTGTTGTTCACCACGCTAATACAGTACAGTACAGTACAGTACTTCTTAGAGCACTCATATTTTGGTTTTAGAGGAACATAATAACTACAGTAGTAATAGCTGAACCCTTTCGGGTTTCTTGGAGTGCAAGAGAAGAACTGAAATAGAGATAAACACAGCTCTGGGAATGTGGCATGGTTTTGAACCTCTGTAAGGTGAAGCTGCCCAAAGAGATCACTAGGTAGTAGCTAACTAACCTCTTCCAGCTTACAGGAAAAGAAACTTCACAGTTTTTTCATAACCCCAGCAAATCTGTCTTATTTTACAGAAATAAGCCTAAATTGCCCCCCTTTAATTTGAATGCTGTTTTTGTTCTGGGAGAAATGTTGACTTTTTCTACAAGAAGATATCTATGAAACTCTACAATGTGATATGTGGTTCTTTTTTACAGTTTTTATTAAAAAAAAAAAAAGGAGAAAACTTTTAGGTCTTGGCTACTTTTTTACTATTAAATATTACTTGGCACTTGCCTAGATTATGGAGTAATCGCTTGCACAACATCATCCTTTAAATAGGTCAGCCAAGACTCTACTTCCAAATACATTCTAAGCTTTACTCAGATCTCAGACTTTTACAGTTGGGTTCTGTCACTCTAATGGTCTGAATCAAAATTCTGGATACATCCAAATACCCTGAAGCAAGGGTATTGCAAATGCAGATCCAGCATGTCTGGCACAAGTCTATCATTTTCAGGCTTGTTTTTTTTAATTCTCCTCTTCCCCACCCCCATCTCTTCCCCTTCAATTAGGCAAAAGCATATTGTTATTTCATGACATCTAGAAGAGATTATTTTCCATGATATTCACATGTGAAAAATGATAAAGTGATTAACTTGCAATACATCTTGAGTAAAACCACAGAGAAGAATAAAAAGATGGAAATTCAGCACATATGTTTTGTAAAGAAAACCTATTGTCCTCTCTGGGAGGTTTTATTTCCCGAGCTTTTTAGACAACATTTCTTTGGCCCATAAATCAGTATGGAGGAGGTCCTGGTGCTCAAGCCTCTGTTACTAGCTACAGTTGCAGAAGGGTTATATGTATAGTAGGATAGGCACCAAAAGTCTGGAAGAGTCCTCTCAGGACATTACAGTAGTTATGAGTAGTTGAGGTAATCATATTATATACAATGCTTATTGTTTTTTTGTGGCTGATACTTGGCTTTCTATCTTAAAAGTAGAGTCAGAACTCTAATTAATCCTGAACCATCACAGTGACACATTTTCCAGAGGATAGGCGAACTGAGACTAATTTTTCCACGGTTTTTTTTGAGTCTCCCCTTTACTTGATTGCTTTTTTAAGTCCATGCTGTTGCCACAGACAAGCATAGGATAAGATCTCAGTATTTGTTATGTCTTGCCCTCCAGGATATAATTTTTCCTAACTATCTTTAATTGAATGGAATTAACTTTCTTTTATAAGTCTACAAAATATAAGGTGTGCTCAGATGCCTAAATACAAGCATTAACATTCTATTAACCCAGTCTAGTTTTGTGACTGAGATGCCTAGAAGAGCATACCAAAGCTTGGTTTTGGCATACTGGAGCCTGTCTCCTGGCTGCTGGTGCTTATATGCCAACATGTCCTTTCATAAAAAAATTAACTTCATATTTACAAATTATTCTGTGCATAATAACTACAGGATTTATGGATACTTTCTTCTATTCTTGTCATTTTAATCATCTGTTGAGCACTTAAATTTGCTCTTTTGGCATTGCTATCTCTCTCTGTCGTTCCTGGGGTGACAGCTTTGATGCCCCATTCATCTCAAAAAGGCAGCTTTACACATCGTCTCAGATTTCATCTGCACCTTTTCCTCCACTGTGCCTTGGTTTGCTCTCACTTTTGGGTCCCTCAGGCCAAGAAACATGGACTACATTAACAACTTTATTTCTGTAAAGACCAGAGCTGGAAAATAAAAAATATATTATCCCAAGCTGGTCACATGCCTTCTCTAACTACCAGCAATCTCAGTACTTTATCTTGTCCTTCATCTTTTATTAATTCACAACTTCTACTTCCCCTTTTTTGTCTCATCCCATCCAAACTCAGACAGGGAGAGGTCCATGCCAAAGGCAGCTTTCTCCCTCTGCTCTAGCTCTAGCACAGCTGTGGGTGCCGGTAAATAAAACCTCTTCAGGCAGATGGAAGACACAGTGCTGCCTCAAGGACTGCACAGACTAAAGGCTTTAACTGTTTTTCTAGCTGAGTCATGCTGCTCTTCCACATGGCTCAGCACCCACTTCAACATCTGTTGTAAAAGGGTATCTTGGATAAGGACTGGCCTTTCCATCTCATCACAGAGTCAAAGCTGGGGTAACACTTCCATACTAGAACAATGTCTGAAAGTCCCTCTGAGTTCCCAGCTACTACACAAGAGTAGTCCTCACCTCAAATAAGTCAGTCTTTGGGTCTTTTGTTTGTTTTGGTTTTTTGGTTTGTTTTTTTCTATTTTAGCCCAAGTACCAACATTAGGACAGTCTGTGCCTGAGACCATGAGAAAGGAGATGCCCATTTTACATTCCTATGCCACTAACACCAAAATCTGACCGTAAGTTTTGCTGGTTTTTTGCAAGTCCTAGTTACTATTGATTCATGTTTTGTTTTATAATAGTACCCAGATGTCCCAGTCAGGGTCCTGCTGTGTTCAACACCATAGAAACATATAAGAAGAAACAGGCTTTTCTCTGGAGAACTTAAAATTACTTTGGGAAACAGATGCAGTATTGTAAAGAAGGTGAGATAGGCATCAGGGTGACTAGTTGCTATAGGCTGGTATGGTCACCAAAGAACAGAGCTACATCATGCACTGGGACTTCTATGGTGTTGGAGAGCATCGGTCACTGACGCACTGTGGCTCTGTCATCAGCCATCAGTTGGTGTCAGGAACAAGTCCTGAAACAGAATTTGAAGGTGACAAGATGAATTAAGTAGACAAAGCCATGCAGACTGAGGGGGAGGAATATGGCTTGGTTAGTTTTTTTTTCTTTATTGCCCTAATGAGGGGACAGTAAATCCCTGACAAGGTAATGCTGGGTAGGCTTGCGGAACAAAAGCTGTAGAAAAGTATTAAAGGGGAGAAAAGGCTCCTTCATGCAGCAGTGAAGGGACAAATCTCAGTTCAGATGTGGGATGATCAGATGTCAGTGAGGAAATGGTGTAATAAAGGCTGGAACTGAAAGAATGAAGGATAGGAAAGGTATTTTAAAAGGTTAGGCAATTGTATTTAATACAATAATAATTTCCCTTTGGATCTGAAACATCTATCATTCTATTTTCTGTTCTTGAAATACTAAGTACTGTATGCAATTTATTATTTTATAAATAAAGCCATGTTTTTTGTACAAACAACATAAGTATTTTCTGAGAATACTGGTCATTTTGCCTGGTGTATAGGAGAAATGTGCTTTTCATTTAATTGACCATTTGGTGGCAGTACACGTTAGCCTCACTTTTGGATGATAACGTGTTATTCATTACGGTTGTATCTCAAATTTGTTCCTCTCAAATGTGTCGAGTACAGGAGCCAAATCTTTATATAAATTCTGCAATGCAAAGGGGTGAGTGCCTGTTCTTAAAGCCTACTAAGAGAAACAGGTAAACAGGATATTCATATGAAAAAATGGTGTTCATTAACATTTTGTAGTAAGTCTTTAATCTATGACAAAACAGTTCATTTTATTTCCTACCATTCTTTCTTCTATAGTAGTGTGACATATTTTCACAGAAATTATGCTTATAATGAAATATCAACAGTATGCCTGGATTACTTTCTTCTTTACATGGAAATGAAAACGACGACAAAATAAATAAAATTAATGACCTGCACACAAAGGAAAAATTCCAGCTATATGATAAAAAACATGGCAGGACTTCCCCTGGTAAAAGGCACATGTTACCACACTCCTGCAATGCAAAGCACACTACACTCTCAGTGAACAGTTCTATCTGGTACAGTTTAGAGAAGCATACAATATCCTGTTTTTAATGCAGCATAGGTGTTGGCAGATCGAAATACTGTCTCATTAAATCATATATATATCATCATGAAACCAAAATTCTATTTCCAATACTAGTGTACTAGATCAGACTGTTAAAACTAAGATGAAGGCGAAAAGGGATCAGTTATGGTGCTCGGAGGCGTTGATACTTGCTAATCTCAGTTTTGATACAAGCAGTATTTCACTGGATTGTTTATTTTCACTAAGTTGTTTTTTGAACTTATTTATTGAGCTGTGATACTTCTTGGGAACTATTTCTGGCTGTGGACAAAAGCCATCTGCAGTAGAGTAAGCTTGTGTATAAAGAAGCTCATTAGGACAAGCTGAAACCAGGAAAGGATCCTAGAAAGGGCCCAAGGAGGAGACCTGTAAAAGTAATGACAGGATGGAAGGGCAGAAGGACACTGAGCTTCAGTGCTGGACAACAGTAAGGCTTCAAGCTAAACAACGTGTAGTCGGCTTGTATTAATGTTACTGTGTGCTCTCAAGCAGGCTGCAACCACCTGCAAAACATTCCTGGATGCAAAATAATTTCTGAAATATGAACATAGAGGTGCAGAATGCACGAAGTATAGATCACATATATATCTAAATATTTATGCATAGTAATGCTTATGTATACAAAAACTGAGAATATAACCTCTGCATTTTAAAGTCTCTGTGAATTTGAAGACTGTAATCTGAATGAACAGTCTTAACTTCGGAAGTCCCTCAATTTTCAACAAGACCTACAGGTGCACTCCAGTTTGTAGTAGAGATGGGCATCCCTAATGCTTGAATAGAGAACTGTCAGTTTGATTTGATTTGATCTTCTCTGGTTTGACAGTCTGGCTTCCTACATTTTATAGTGTTTGCATTTTTTCAGTATGGGACATTTATGAAACCTCACAACACCTGTCTGCAGGAGACAAGTGTCACTACACCTGAGTTTTGGGTTCTGGAAATGAAAGAACAGAATCGTTTAAAATATTGCTATGCCATACAATGGTCAGAAATATAGAAACAGTAACACTCTTGGGATAGAACACTTAGTAGTTTCTGAGTCATATTGTTAATATCCTTCTTGTTTTGGCATCCAATTAGTATATTACACTGAGAACTACACTGGATTCAGTTTAGAATTTAGACATTAATTTAAAGCATAGCTTTTCACAGCAACAACACATTTTGAACTAAGAAGCAGTAAGTATACTTGAAAATTGACTGATATTTTCTGAAGATATTTGGAAAAAACATTGTTAGCGGTAGTCACAGTGTTTGAGTGTTACTTGCAATTATTTATTCCTGCCAGTGGGAATACCTAAGTTTCTCCAAATCAGGAAAGACCTGGGAGTTTTCACTGAAGACCTCAATAATAGAAGAGGTGGATCTGTCACCTGCTCCTCACCCTCAGCAGCTGTAAAGGAGCTCTCCTAAAATAAGAAGATTTCACTGGCGAAGGAAAGTTTCTTTAAGTTTACAGTTTCAACAGTTAAAAGGAAGATAAGCAATATATCAGGCAATATATATAATGAGATACTGTTTGCAAAAGGTGGTGTCAGATTTCTTAATGGGCATTTGCTTCAGTCACAGGAGTGATTTGTGACAGGAAAATCACCCTGGAAGATGGATAGACCTGCTGCACACTTACACTTTTTTTTTTGTCTTCATTAGGAAGGATCCAAGTTCACTGAGCTCACCTATGCCGGGACTTTGTCATATAAACTTGTTGCCACAGAGCCATGCATTAATTTGGTTGCTCTGTATTTGTTCCTTGCACATCATATTCTGTAGTAAGTACAAACTATCCTACTCTTGCTGCCGTGAAGGAGTCAATTCCATGAAAAAAGACACCAGGATAGTTATCACAAGCAGTCCTGTGCTTATTCCATGCCTGCAGTGACTTGCTCCTCTGCTACGAACCAGAATAAACATAGGGTAAAATCCTGCTGAAGACAGCTCTGCTTCTGTTCCTAGTGTAAAGTAGCTTACCTATACCTGGCAGCCGAAGGGGACCCTGTGCCACACATGATAGCGCAGCTCATAATCAAAGCCAGATCAAGGTTGCTATCAACCTATGGCCTTGTATTTTCCTGCTATCTGCAGGGCCTCCCGAAATGTGTAAAATCTTTAATCTGCCTTCTCTTCACTAAGATTTTGGTATTGTGGTAGTCTTAATAGTTAAGAACAAATCAATTTTCATAATAGAGAGGTACCATGTCTCTGTTTCCTACCTTTGCAGTGGTACAGACTTTTCCTACAGATTTTTGGTTTTTTTCATACTGCTGAAATGGAGTAAATGAACTCAGGGTGGTTTTTTTAAAAGCCTAAACTTTTTCAGTTTTTCAAATTAGTGAGTTTGCCAATGACAATAGTAATTCCAATATGCATCTACTCTTTGCTGAGTTGAGGCACAAATATCTCTAAGTAACATGATTCTTGTCCAAGGGATACAAAAACTACAAACCTTTACCTTGAAGGAAGCCTGGTAAGCCAAAATATTTATGTTTTCAGGAAACTGAAGTCTTCTCAGGTGCACTGGGACAATCTGGGCTGACATTGCTTGTGCTTTACTCTTCCTTGTAGCTCTAAGATTATTATCATAGAATCATAAAATATACAGAGATGGGATGGACTTGTCAGTATCATTGAGTCTAATGCCTGGCCCTGCATAGGACATCCCCAAGAATTACACCATGTGCCTGAGAGGGTTGTCCAAGCACTTCTTGAGCTCTGTCAGGCTTGGTGCCAACCAACCAACCTCTAGGTGAAAAACACTGATATCTAGTCTAAACCCTCCCTGACACAGCTTCAGGTCATTCCTTCGGGTGCTGTCACTGGTCAAGAGAGTGGAGAGATCAGTGCCTGTCCCTCTGCTTCCCCTCATGAGGATGTTGAAGACCACAATGAGGTTCCCCTCAGTCTCCTCCAGGCTGAACAGACCAAGTGACCTCAGCTGTTACTCATACGCTTCCCCTCCAGACCTTTCACAACTCTCATGGCTCTCCTTTGGACAGACTCTTATAGTTCAATGTCTTTTTTATATTGGGACTCCCAAAGCTGCCCCAGCACTGGAGGTGAGGCCGCCCCAGTGCAGAGCAGAGGGGACAATCCCCTCCCTTGCCCGGCTGGCGATGCTGTGCCTGATGCCCCCCAGGACACGCTTGGCCCTCCTGGCTGCCAGGGCACTGCTGCCTCCTGTTCAACTTGCCACTGACCAGGACCCCCAGGGCCCTTTCCATGGCACTGCTCTCCA
Organism: Corvus hawaiiensis; assembly: GCF_020740725.1. NCBI lineage: Eukaryota > Metazoa > Chordata > Aves > Passeriformes > Corvidae > Corvus > Corvus hawaiiensis. The sequence continues at coordinate 8,188,308 of NC_063255.1, read as the reverse complement.
GCCTCTCACTCCCCAGTCTGTCCATACATCCAGGGCTGCCCCATGCCAGGTGCAGAATCTGGCACTTTCCTTTGTTGAATTTCATATGGTTGGTGAATGCCCATCTCTCTAATTAGTTAAGGTCTCTCTGCAGGGCTTCCCTGTCTTCAAGAGAGTCAACAGCTCCTCCCAGTTTAGTATTATTGGCAAATGCACTTAACATTCCTTCGAGTTGTGCATTGAAGTGGTTAATGAAGATGTTGAGGGTCACTGGACTGAGGATGGAGCCCTGCGGAACACCCCTCTAGTGACAGGTCACCAGTCTGATACCACCACATTCACTGAAACCCTTTGTGCCCAACCCATGAGCCAGTTCTCACCCATCCCATGATGTATTTGTCCAGCTGTGAGCTGGACATTCTGTCCAGTAGAATCCTGTCAGAGACAGCATCGAAAGCTTTGCTGAAGTCCAAAAAGATCACATCAACTGGCTTCCCTTGATCAACTGGGTGGGTTACCTTGTCATAGACGGAAATCAGGTTCAACAAGCAGGACTTCAGACATTGTGAACCATTCTCTCTGTGGGCAATATTTGGAAACAGCATTGTAAAGAGCAATTCCCACCACCATCCTAGGAGTGAAACCATGCATTAAGTACTGCCATTTCTGCTTTAAACCATCCATATCATGTTGCTTTAATATGTGGCTATGTTGCTGCATGGAAGACATGTTCTGGTCACGGTGGGCTTTACCTGTACTCAACAGCTACAGCTTCCTGGCAGTATTCTGTCAGCACAGCAGCGTACAGTATATCCTGCATGGCTACAAGGAATGAACAACACAAATACATACCTTCTGATTCAGTGGGAAATTGCCAGTCCATTACTTTGGGTCACTGCATGGTTTTGTGCCTTTAATGGCCTTTATGTTCAAAAATCATTATTTTTCCTCCATAAAAGTCATAGCATGGCTTTTACTATGTTATGGTAAGGTGATAAATAAGAATTATTTGACTCCAAATCCATTTTTGAAAATTACTGCTTCATCTATATAAAATTTTGCCTGCAGTTATCACCCTGATCTTTGTATGTATTGGGTTTGCATGACCAAGTTTTGGTAGTGGTGGGACTACAGAAGTGGCTTCTTTGAGAGGCTGCCAGAAGCTACCCCGTGTCCAACAGAGCCAATGCCAGGTGGCTCCATGATAGATGTGCTGCTGGTCAAGGCCAGGCAAATCAGAATGGTGGTAACACCTCTGTGATACCATATTTAAGAAGAAGAAAAAAAAGTCATTGCACAGATGTAATTGTGGCCAGAGAAGAGTGGGGTGAGAAGATGTGAGATGAACAACTCTGCAGACACCAAGGTCAGTGCAGAAGGAGGGGCAGGAGGTGCTTCAAGCACTGGAGCTGAGAATCCCCTGTAGCCCATGATGAGACCATAGTGAGGCAGCTGTGCCCCTGCAGCCCACGGAGGACCACAGGGGTGCAGAGGTCCACCTGCAGCCCATGGAGGAGCCCACACTGGAGCAGGGTGATGCTCGAAAGAAAGCTGTAAACCCATGGGAGGCCTGACCTGGAGCAGGCTCCAGGAAGGCACCTGCAGACCTGTGCAAAGAAGAGCCCGCGCCTGGAGCAGGTTTCCTGCGGGGACCCACATTGGAGCATACTGTGCCTGAAGGACTGCACCCCATGGAAAAGTGTCCCACGTTGCAACAGTTTTTGAAGAACTGTTGCCTATGAGATAGACTTACATTGGGGAAGTTAATGTAGAATTTTCTCCTGCAGGAGAGACCCTGTGCTGGAGTAGGGGAAACAACTCCTTTCCCTGAGCAGTGGCAGGAGCAATGTGTGATGAACTGACCATAACCCCCATTCCTTGTCTCCCTGAGCTGCTGTGGGGGAGGAGGTAGAGCTGGGAGGTGGAGGGGTGGGGGATGGTGTTTTTAAGGTTTTATTTTGCGTCTCATTATCCTTTTCCGATTTTATTGGTAATAAATTTAATTAATATCTCTAATTCGAGTTGGTACTTGGGGAGAGATTTCTCCTGGATCTTATCTCAACCCATGAACCCTTCTTCATATTTTTTCTCCCCTGTCCAGCTGTGGAGGGAACTGATAGGCCTGCTTTGGTGGATGTCTGCCATCCAGCCAGGGTCAACCCCTACAGTCCTGTGCAAGATTTGACCAGCCAGAGGAGGGGTGCAGGTCACTTTGCTGGGATACTTTTCCTCTGAGTACACTGTAGGGCATATGATCTTTTTTGTACCACAGGAGTTGTGCTAGACATAGGAATATCAAATCAGAGAGAAACTCAAGTGAAGTGCTGTGAGGATGGGCAGCTTCTATGTGTGTAAGATCATTTCATGTGGAAAAAAAAGTGAACCTTTTGGACCTGGCATTGTCCTTCTTTTGACTATAGAGCTCTCTGGTTCATAAAAACAGTGTCACAGCCTGTAATTAATAATCAGTTAGAAAACCAAGGCAGACCAGACATCCAAAGATGTCTGTGAACTGTTGTGCTGATTTCAGCTGGGGTAGAGTTAGTCTTCTTCACAGCAGCTGGTATGGGGCTGTGTTTTGGATTTATGCTGGAAACAGTGTTGATAACACAGCGTGTTTTTGCTATCACTGAGCAATGCTCACTTAGTGTCAAAGCATCTCTTGTGTTCCTCACTGAACCCCAACAGCAAGGAGGCTGTGGGGGCACAAGAATTTGGGAGAGGATACAGCCAGGAGAGCTACAGCTGACAACAGGGGTATTCCATCCCATACAGCATCAAGCTCAGCATATAAAGCTGTGGGAAGAAGGAGGAAGGGGGCGGGGGGGGATGTTTGTGGTGATGGCATTTGTCGTCCCAAGTCACTGTTACATATGATGCAGCTCTGCTTTCCTGGGGATGACTGAACACCTGGCTGCCCATGGGAAGCAGTGAATGAATTCCTTGTTTTTCTTTGCTTGCATGTGTGGCTTTTTCTTTACTTATTAAACTGTCTGTATCAAACCACACTTTTAGTCCACCATGGGGGGAGTGACTGAGTAGCTGCATGGGGCTTAGCTGTCAGCTGGGGTTAAACCATGACAGCTGTCCATAACACTATCTGTCAAAACTTGTGTAAGAGACAATAACTCCAGTCATATTATTACATTTGGGATTTTTATTTAAGGAAAAGAAGAGCCATGAAGGAAATTAAGTATTGGAGACCTGGTTACATCTTGCTGAATCAGAAGAGAATTTGAAGTAGTAACTAGACTGGATAAGATCAGCATGCATGTAAACGTATGGGGTTAAGCTCCAGTATTGTCTCCTTGGAGAGAATGTCCACACATTTAGCAGGAATAAAAATGATGAATATGTGCCCCATTTTCAACTTATGCAAGCAGTAATGTTCAGTAACCAGTGGGTTTGTAATACCCTCTCCTTTATGTTTACATAGGAAAAGAAAAAAGAAACCCGGACATAGAGCCTTTGCTACAGCTACTGGATTTGTTTTCTGTAAAATACAATGTTGGCCCTCAATTCAGGGAGCATACCAATGGGTAGAGTCAGAATGTGCTCTGAATTACCCTATTTTATAATCAGTAATTAGATAGTTATGGCACTCTTGCTGGACCTTTGCTTAGCTAATACTGGCTTGACACCAAACAGAAAAGAAGGTTGTAGTCCAATCTCTCCATCTGCATGTATTAACCAGTTTCATTTCAGTTCAGGACATTGAGTCCCTCTGTCTATCTATGTCTATCTGCCCCATCACTACTCAGCTGAACAGGAGCAAAGTGCTCTTGTAGTGAGTCTTGGCCACAAGAACCAAGCCAAGAGTGCTGCTGCTGTCTGCAAGGGCAGGCACAGCAAATTCATCAGTCTGTGAATCTTTAATGTAACAAAGGCTCTGGCTCTGCAGTGGCCAATGCAAGCACCAAGTGAGGCTAGAACAGACTAGCTGATGTCTGGGTGACATCATTGTGGCACCATTGTATTTTAACCAGTGGGAAGGGTAAGCATAAATGAGGAGAAGAGGAAGGGGGTTTGCCTCTGATGACATGCTCTCAGTTGCCCTGCCTGGGAGAAAGAGAGGAGATGAACATGAAAATGAAGGATACAGCAATGGGGCAGAGACCAAGGGACTTATTCTGGAGCCATGGCCTTGCCTATGTATCCCTCTCAGCGCTACATGGCAGGGCAGGGAGAGGAAAGGCTGGAAATACATGAAATTTTACTATTCCCATCCTATAGACTTAATCCATTTTAAATACCCAGTCCAGTTTTCAAACCCATTCAGACATCTGGTACCTCTGCAGGAAAACTAGAACCCAAAATTACTTGTCTATAAATGGTCCATGCATGGTTATGTATATTAGAATGCCCAAATCTAAAACGTAAGAGCAATCTAAGCCAGGAGCTACCTTATGTCAGTGAGAACACAGCTGCCAGGAGCTAGACAAAAAAGAAACTCTAATGCTATTGTGTGTCTTAGATCTTACGCTTTACTATGGGCTGCAAAAAATTGATTTTACACACCCAGTATGTGCAGCCAGGACTCACTCTGGAAGCTATGTGTCTCTAAAGAGCTAGGCAGAGCTCGTTTGTTTCTTTTAAAATGTAGTTAGAACTTGTGCTGCCTCCTTCAAAAGTAGTGAGAGCATTCAAGAAGAAACAGACTCAATTCTTTCCTCATTTCAGAATATTTTAATCCCTCTTTTCCAGATTTTCAGAAGACAGAGATCACCAGGAGGTGGTCTATTCCTCACAGGCTTTTCTGGGAAGTAGAAGAGGACTCTTCTCACCCCTTTGGGAAAATGGGCTTGCTGCGCACAGTATATGAAAGACTGAGTCACAGAGGCAGAGAATGAGTCTCTGGTCTAGTGGTTAGACTTAGAGCTGAGAGACACCATTTGGGTGCCAATTTCCATGGTCATCCCTATATTTTAACTAAATCACCTAAAATACAGTTACTGTCCTGGGGGTGAAAACCAAAACTCAGAACTTCTCCTACCGAATTAAGCCACTTACCCACTTAAGCTACTGAATTGTGTTTCACCCCATAAACCTTGAAGTCTTGCCAGTGGAATGTACATCTACCCAAATTGGTTTAGTCTGGTGGCAGGACATTTCCCTCAAAGAGAGGACATATAACTCTGAATCATCTCATAAACAAGACGGAACTAAACTTGATTGACTATGCCAAGATGGGTCAATTTAGATACACAAACTGAGCAACTCTGGAGGAAAATTTAAGCGGAAAAGGGTCAACTGCCTATTATACCCAGGTGTCTTCAGGGATAGGCAGGCATTTTCAGTATCATGTTTTGAACTTCTAGCTTCTAGATCCCAAATAAAGTGCTTAAGTACTCTTTTGAACCTGGCCCAAAGTCATGTTTAGATCTGAATATAGCATTTACATTAAAAGTCACTGCTTTCTCACCTTACTTTTGGGTGCAAAGTTCACTGAGTTCATGAGTATAAGCCAGTGATCGTGAAAGTTTGGCAAACACAAGAAAAGTTTGTTCAGAGAGCTGGGAATCTGGCAGACCTACACCACTCAGATTCTGGTGTCCAAACATCCTTAAAGCAAAAGCGATTAAATTTACCATCCCAAGCACCAGCCCGACCAGAGCTCAGTGGAGCAGGCTGGGAGGGAGCAGAGAGTCTGACCTGGTACCACTGTGCCTGTAAACGCTGTGCCATTGGAGATTCCCCTGCTAGCACTGCTTAAAGCACTGTGTGCACAGGGAGCTGCCCTTCAACAAGCCTGCAAGCTGTTTGTGAGCACAGCATGTAATATCCTGGCACTGCAGCTGATTGCTTACAGGTGGTAAAAGAGACCCTCACATCCATGCTGAAAGCACCTTTGCGCAATATTAGCCACTGCAACACACATCGGAGACAGGTGACAAAAATGCATCTGCAGTCCTTACTAATGTATCTCTGTGCATTTACGAGGAAGTTGCAAGGGAGGATGACAGAAACAGCAGCTGGAAGGATCTCTAGAGACTATTCAGTCATGCCTCCCACCTGAAGTTTGAAACTGTGGGGTTCTTTTCAGTGTCTCACTCTTACTGTCTTCTCAGGCCCCTTGCGTGCTGACAGATTCAGAGATGTGGCGTGCATTTTGGGTTCTGTAGCACAAAAGTCAAATAAAAGCCTAAATGAAAAGAGAAAAAAAGAGAGAGGAAAAGAGAAGTCAGGAAAGAGCCTCTAGTTTTAAAACACGTCGAAGTCCATGGGTAGTCTTGTTGCAACTGGAATGTGTGGAGCTTTTTTGCCATTAACCTGAAGATGAATGGCTTGTTTCAAAGACAGTAAAAACACCATGTTGTGCAGGTGCCTTTATGTGTGGGTGGATTTCTCAGGGGGACGTCAGGGACTGTAGCCACAGCATTGGCACTCCCCAGTGCTCTGCGCCGTCTGTGGTGTGTGAGGGGGAAGCAGCTGCAGTGCTGCACAGCCCTTTCCCCAGGTCCTCCTCTCCATCACCACCCCATTCGCCTCCAGACCTCTATACCTGAAATTCCAGACCTGAGGTTGTTAAACAAAATGCCAGCTGAATAGAGCAGAAACTAGTCAATGAGCAATAAAGGAATTTGAACACCAGAGGGCAATTAGAAAAGGAGTTGAAATGGGAAGAATTAGATAATACAATTCTAAATGAACAGTGAATCTTAGTTAATCCTATTAACTATTTACGATAAATAGAGCAAGTGGCTTGTCAAAGTGCTGCTAGTTTTTCTATGGTTTGATAGATCAAGGTTAGTTACTGTTAGAACCACAACATTATGCTTTGTTTCCAACTGATGAAGGAATAAGATTGATTTGAAACATATGGTGAAAAATACTGCAGTTCTTTGTTTGCATCTGTTATACTTTTACTTGTTAGTAATTGGTTCACAAGTTGCTTTTCTATTTCTTCGTTGTATTTTTTAATATATTAAGTGAAAACAGAGACTTTTCAGCAGATGTACGAATGAGAGGATAAACGTCTCAGAAAGCTTTGAAGCTGTGTTGTGTTTTTTCTCCAGTTTTATATCTCTAGGGCTACGCACAGGGTTTTCTGCTGGCGAACAAGGGTCTAAGGCTTTTTATTGGGTCATTTGGACCCAGTGAATAGGGGGTCCATATCTGGAATCACATAACAGCATTTTTCAGAGACATAAGATTGCACCCAAAGTAGTAGCACCTTTCTCTGTGGTGTACCTCTGTTTTTAAAAGGGTTAATTTGTATTGCTTCAGAAGGGTTCTGAAGGAAGTTCCAGAGTGTTTATTTAGCTAAAGCCAAGGCATTGTCACATGACTAGTTCTTTTAAAATGCCTTCAAACTGTGAACAGCCCAATATTTAAAGTTAATTCTTAAAGTTGCAATGCAGTGCATTTACAGCATTTTCACATATTTACTCTCTTGTTAAATTATGAAGAACAGCTAATCGTAACCCCATGATCTGTGAGCTTATACCAGAGCAAGCCTAAAAGCTAGTGGAAATTACAATGTGTGTGTTTCAGTACAATCAATTTTGTTTGTTGTTTTAGTGGCATGATTCCTGTTTACAGCAATCAAGCCATCATATTATACAGAGTAAATCAATAGGGTGATAATGTAGCTGTTTACTGTACTTATAGGCTTGCCTGTGACTATGGCTAGGACACACTGTATTGCACTATACAATGTTCTTAATTTTTATTTCCCTTTGGATGAAGGTTGACATAACTCACAGGTACTAGCAAATCCCACCATGCTACAAAATGTAACATTTATAAGAGATACATATGGTACATATTTATAGTGAGCAAAATAAGGACTTGTTTCAATTATGCATGTGGATTAGCTCTTTGAAGAAAAAAAAAAGTAGGTGTTACCTCATGCCCATATAAATCCAGGGGTAAAACATGCCTAAAACAAAACCCCCTTTACGTGCCAGTACTTGTACATGAACATTAACATGTTTCAGGCACAACTCTGAACAAGATACATAGACATATGTTGCTATGAATCTTGGAGAACACACTGTGCTTACATTTTTCAAGCTATCCAACAATTTCTGCAATAGATTTATGCTGTGCCAGAAAAGGACAGTATATGGTTATCCTGTGGACATGAACAACATATATTGAATGCACATCAAAAGCATATAGGTAGACAAGCATGTTACTATTGGCTAAATTAGGAAGTAAACTTCCAGCATTTCAGCTGTTTGAGACATCATCCCATGCACACATTATTACCTATTGTACCTTGCACTGTACCCAGCACATCCTGTCTGCCTGTCATTGAGATGTACACAACATCATCTCTGGGAGGGGATACTGCAGAATCACAGGTCACTCTAACTTCTGCCACAAATTTACTCTGCAGCAACCAACTCACTAGAGAAAAAATACAAACAGTAACACTGCGTCAGTTAGTTGTCATTAAGAGTTCATGCATGTCTGTTTCATAGGATGGAAATTGCAGACTTCAATCCCAAGTTCCTTTTCTGGGAGACAGGGGAGGACTAGGGAGAAGGCAGAGGCAGGACAACCTCTTGGAGAAGGACCTTCAGGCAGAATACCGCTTCCTGATTTAGCACAGGATGAATCTAGCAGATAGTGACATTACTGCATGTTGGAACCCTGAGTTCTGAGAATTTCAATCTTTCGGTGCTGACAGACAATGAGCTTCAAAAGAACATTGCATTTGACCTGAGGCCTTGGGAAAAGCTTCCTAAATTGTGTGATGACACTGAGGTTGTTGCTGTGTAATTATGTCACTGGGCGGAATATATAGAGATGTAGAAAAATTAGGCTTATGAGATTTAGTAACAAAATGGAGGATTTTGGTGTGGATTAGTTCTTCTTCTTTTTCCTCCTTCTTCACAAATCTGATGGTTTTGGTGTTGGTTCGAGAAACATGCAGTGCGGATCATAAATGAATATTTACTGGGTTATAAGTAAAAAAATTAGTTGGCATTCCATAATTGAACAGTTTGGACTTTAAAAGGCCTTGGAAGTTAAAACTCAGGGCCATTTTCACCTTGTTAACTCAGAGGCACATTCTGTGCAGCTGTACTATAGATAAGAAATAAACAACATTTGAGTCCAAAGATAAACCCCTTGTCTCCTGCATTTCAATCTGAACTCTGAGTAAAAGAACTCACAAAACTGAGGCAAAGAAGAAAAGAAATGAAACGGACAAAATTAATAGCTACAGACTAGGATTTTCACAATTTTTAGGAGAGTTACGTGCACCCACTTTCTAAATCATGTTGTGTCTGGAAAAAAAAACTTTCATCATTAAAAGCAGCATTACTTTCCAGCAACATGGGCAAAGTGGAGATTAATGATGTCTGTAACTAAGTTACATTTTCTTTGTGTATTATTTTGTGTATTCACTTGAAATTAATTCATAAGGGGTGAGAACTTGAAGACTTCTTTGTGTTATTTGCAGCACAAGCTTTTTTTGGAGGTTAGTGACACTGACTCTCTCTCCCTGAATCTCTTCTATTTCCATAATTTCTGGAGTGCGTAAGTGCTGTCTCCAGAGTGTGCCCATCAAAAGAAACTGCAGTATGTCATGGTCTAAAAACTTTACCAGAGCGTGCTAGGTTTGGCCCTTATCCCTCTGCCTTCTAGAGACTTCCAAATCTTCCCTTGAGGGGAGCATTCTTTGGCACTTCTCTAAGTAAACCTGGCTTTGTTTGCTGAGGTTTCAGCCTTCCTTCCTTAGGTTTTGCTCTATATAAATGAGTTATATTCCTGAGACTATTGACAGATAGCCCATTCCTACTTCCTACAAGCCCTCTAGGGTCTCTTCTAGGGTCTAGATCATACCAGGTAGAAACATATTCTTTTGGGTTTTTTGGGTAGTTTTTCCATTATAACTTCGCACACTAATTATTTGTAAAATCAGATTTGTGTGTTTAATAAAATGAATACAATTTTTTTCAGATGATTTGACATTTTATGGAATTCTATTTATTTGTGTTTCAATTAACTTTGTTAACAATGGCAAAGTTAGTAATGATATTTGGCAATCAAAACCCATTATGAAGTATTTGAACAATACAAGGTTAGTTAAGTTAAAGGAGATGTTGTGCAGAGCATTTCAAATTGAATTTGGATAGTGGCAAGCATCTGTGTGTTTGGAAATCTCTAAATTTGTGCCTGAAGGGTAAATTGAAGCTTATATAAACAAGAACTTGTGATCTAATGTTTGGGCTTTTACTGACACAGACACAAAGACACACTCAGATGCACACACATAAACCTCTATGGGAGGTTACAAAAGATAGGGAAAAAAAAGAGAGAAGAGTAGAGGAAGAGATGAGACATGTTAGCTGTCTATTTAATGTTTTTCACTCATGTAATACAGTCTGGCAAGACATTTTCCACAGTTCCACCAAATCAGACCTGTAAAAGCAATTATCTGTCATCATAACGTGAATCAAGCTTGAACTGCTGTGGTTCTGAAAAGCGTGACAAAGTTAATTGAAATTTAGGCAGTGAATAGTTTTCACTTCCTGAGATAAGGTATGTTTTCAGGGGAAGTTTGTTGCTATGTTGGCTTTAGTTAACAGTTCTTAAGTCTCTTGTTAAAGGATTTGTATTATTTCTGTGGGTGGATCATAGTCTCATCCAATTATGACTTCAGTAGAGCCAAGCTTTGTGTCATATGCTTTACTAGCCCATACTGGTTTGCACATTCCTTTCACTTCACAAGAAGATTAAAAAAAAAAAAAAAGGCAAAATTTTCTGTCTCAAGTGATTACAAACAGTACTTTGGAAGTATCAAATTCTACTGAATGTTCATTTCATTCCAAAAATATAATTTTGGTGGCTTAGTGGTGTATTGTTTTAGTAACTACAATAAATATAAAATTGTTTAATATATGGCAAAAAATAATATTAGTTCTCAGCCTAGAAGCCAAATGTGATATATATTTATATTTCCTTGGCTAGTTATCTTCTAATCTCCTGACTGTAGAGAAGCATGAATTTGCTTTCATGTTGTGTTACATCTTTTTTAAAGCAATCTCTATATTTAAATGGTTTACTGCTAATGACTAAAATTCTGAAGGCATCCATGGTATTGATATGAGTGCAAGGATGGTAAATATTGTGTGGAAAGGAAACTGGAACTTCCTGAGTCCCTGGGGTATATTGCCTGATTGTCTTTTTTTTAGCCCTGTTTTGCTCTAAAATTGTTGCAAGTTTTGGAACGTCTCTGTGCCAAGTTACAAGAAATATCAAAATTACCATTTAATTTTTGGGGAGGTTTTTTTAGAACTGATTGTTTTGATACATTATAATTTTTATTTTTCTAATGCTGGCCCTTAGTTCTTGCCCTTGAGGTCTTTTCATGTCCCAGAGAACACAAATCTTTAGTCACTTTGAAGAAGAAAATTATTCTAAAGAATTTCTTAGATATTACAAAAAATCTGTTTCATGAAAGAAGAGTTAATATTTCAGTACATTTTTCTGGGTTAGACATGCCAGTAATATAGATAGGATCTGTGGCTCTAAAAACTTTTTCAGAATGAAGACTTGACTAAGAGTCAAAAGAAGCCTTAGTCCTCCTGTCAAACATCTCATAACATAGAAGGACAAAATAGTATTATATAATAGTTGTATGAAGGTTTCTTCTCAAATAGACTAAACCCCTTTATGGCATCCTCCTGCAGCTCCCATTTCATCTTCCCTCTGACCTCCAGCATTCCCCAAATATCTCTGAAGCAAGAGAGAAACTAAGAGTGAGGATACCAGAGAGGATCACACCAGAATCTAATCTAGCAATTTTGAGCAGTTATGAGGATCCCAGGAATACTGCAAGACCTGACATTGGTACACGAGGTTTAAATTTAATCCCACTGAAGTCATTAAGGTCCAAATTAATGCTATGGAAGTCAATCTAGCATTTAGGGAGAGCAACTATGTTTAGACTGTACATAACAGGCTTCTGTGACCTAATGATTTAAACAGAATGTATTTCTGTATTTAGTATTTCTTTTTGAATGAAAAATGCAAGACCTGCATGCCCCAGGTCTACTTGGACTTGTTGGCCATTTGGGACTAATGCTCAGAACTGAGCATCCCCAAATTGATTCTGGTCCTGGGTAACCACTGGAATTGTACCTGAGGAAAATTAAAGCCTAGCATCTGAGCATGTACCATTTGATAAAATGATCAAAAGACAGGCAACTCAACTAACCTTGCAATGGTAGAGTTCTCCTTTCCCACTCCTCTGCCAAATGCACTTATTTGATTATAACAATTCTAATTAAGCTCATTATAACGCAATGGAAACTTCCCAGGGCAGACTTCATTGCTAGAAATAGGCTAAATGATACTTACTGGAATTATTATTTCCCTGTAAACTAGTTATATTTTCTTCCTTTCTTCTAGTGCAAGGTCTAATTTTGGACATGCAAAGAGCTTTCCAGTTTTCCCCCATTCTCTCTACCCTCTGGAAACTGTTGCATTTTTGAACACTGAAGCAGACAAACTATGAAGTATTACATTTCTCCTATCTGGCCTGCAGCCTACCCCCTCAGGCAATGAGCTCACTGGATCTCATAAGCCATGACAGGGTTAGGCTAGGTCAGCAAGTACTGGAGAGGATGGCCAAGCAGAAGGTTGGGTGCTGCAGGAAATGTGAGTGGCATTTCAGTAGGTGGCATCCTTTCCTTTGGAGTTAACCCCAAAATGACACTGCTGCGTGCTGGATGGATCCACACATGCAACCCAAGTTCAAGTCACCCCCCAAGTCCATGAAGGTAACAAGCAGAGTGCCAAGTGTCCCCTCCATTTCACAGGGTCAGCATTAATGGCTGCTGAGCCCCACGTAGGCAGCAGGACAGTGTGTTCATCACTGGCATATGCCACCATTTCGTCTGGGAGAGACAGACACATCATGTGGGCTTGGAAATGACAAGGTGTGGGAGTGTGTTTCTGTTTGGTTTGGTCTGGGTCTCCCCTTTGGATTTGTATTATTGTGATAACCCAGTTTGCACCCTCCCAGTTTCATGTTAATTGCCTTACTCTCCCTCCTTGTCTCCTCCCGGGCCCCTGCCAATCGCGTTGGCACTCCTCCCAGGCTTCTAGAAAGCTCTGGCCGGAGCGTCGAGTGATTGGCCATGGGGAAAGGGTCCCTCCCTTCCTTTCCCCTGATTGGTCCCTTTGTGCGCCCTTCATCCCATAGACCGCACCCTCCCCTTCCATGATTGGATACCCTTGTGACCCCTCCCTTGTCGCCACCCCCTCCATAAAACCTGCTGCACGAGCTTTCCAGGCTCACTCTGAGCTGGGTTTTCCTGGGAGGTGCGGGCTCGTGCTCGAGGGCACAATAAACTTCCCGGATTTCACCCAGATTGGAGTCTGCCTCCTTCTTCCACCACCTGCCTTTATTGCTGCAGTCCTGTGGAAGGACCCACGAACCAGACCTCTGGTTTCCCGGATTCCGGAGCCTGGCCCCCGCAGCCTGCTGCGTCCAGAGCTGACCGGGCTGAGTGGGAACCGCTCCGAAAGGACGCAGAGGCAACAAGGTCCATCTGCTCCACCACTTCCTACCTGCCACCTGCCAAGCAAAACCTCTTAAGGATCAGGGGAAAGGAAGCCCAGGGCAGTTCTCCCTTGAGGATGTTGAGAACTAGCAGGATCTGGGAGACACAATGCCAAGGTTAAATATGACCTAATTAATGAGATCTAACTGCTCACAATGTCCCTGAAATGTCAGGTCAATAAAACTTCCCTGGCTTTCAGCACTGTCTGCAACAATTTGGTCCTGTTGTTCTGCATCATCTGCAGCTCTGTTCTGTCTCCCAAAGGCTTAAAACTTTCTGACTGCTGTAGACACTAAGAATATAAAACAATGTCCGAAATTCAACTGTTAGCAATTTTCCCCCAAAAATTAAAGAGGGCTCTGTAGCCAATGGTGTTTCAGCTTTTTTTTCCCTCTGGAGTCCACTCACACAGCAAGAAAGAAGTCACCTTCTGGAGCACTCGATTCTTTTCGTGAGATCTGTTGGGTATAGTGTAGTTCCCAAAACATTTAACTTCCCAGACCACCTGGGAGAGCCCCACAAACCACTGGTGGTCCATAGACCACAGTCTGAATGCTGTTCTGTTAGGCTACTGGTTAAAGAAAAGGAAATTAAACACAGAAAGTTGTTTAAATGACATTGTGTGTGAGTCATGGCTCCACATTTAGTAATACTCATACAGAGCACTTGTCTTGTCCCCCTGGATGAAAGCTCCCCACCTTCTGTCTCTAGTCTCTACCTCTTAGTAATAAATACCATATTTTTTTATTTCAGAAATGAAAGAAATGCTAATGCTTTGTCTGAGAAACAATGAAGTGATAGAAATAGAAATGTAATGAGAGGTGTATGACTGAATACAGCACTCACATATTTCTGCTACTGACATGCAAGGAATCCTTTAAATTTCCACTGAAGCTTGTTTAAATGAAATTTGTCAAAGAATACTTCTTTTTCACATTCTCTCTTTCCAAAGTGCACCCTAGTGCAACAAGATTGTTTCTTTTTTTGTTCAATATTGGGCTGTAGCAAGCTTGCTTCAACCCTGCTTGCCAGCTGATGGGATCATGCAGAGATAGTGTCTAGCGGCCACAGGTTTGTGCAGTTCCCTGTCCTATTTTGAAGCCATTTTTTAATGAGCTAATTTTTGTGATTGCGGACTTGCTTGGGCTTTAAGAAAATTGGTTCGGTCTGGGGAAAGACTGCTGTGCAACCATGATCCATTACAATTGCAGTCTATTATTATGCTTCTTTCATCAGATTACAAATGTGGTCCCTCAAATCCCAGATATGATGATGCATCACACAGAATATAATACAACCGACAGAGGACAGCAAAAGAAGGCTTTTTCCCTTGGCATCCTCCCACTTTCAGATCTTGGACCCAGAATATACTGCTAGTTTGTAGGGCTGCTTGTGACATGGTCACATCTGCATCTAGATTCTCAATTCAGACCCTGTCTGTTATATGTGCATGGAGCAAGCAGAGTTCTGAATTTGGTTGATTCTTTCTGTGAAGCAATAGGACCAAGACCCAGATGTGTCACACTTGGGACCTGCTCCCCATGGTGGGTGGGATGATCTTGTGCAACCCATAGCAAAGGAGAAAGGTCAGAACAATAGCTTTCTGCCAGCAGGAACATAAAAAATTGAAGTGTCAAAAATATGGTTAGTAATGCACACAGGATTGTTGTCAGCCTTTTGTAACTGAAAGCTTTTATTTTCAGCTAGTGCCTCATTTCTAAGGCTTTTGGAATATTGGAACCCTCTCAGTATTGCACTAGAGGTGTGGATAGATGAGGCAGGGCTGCCAAATCCCTTGGTTGCATGAGGCGCACAAAGCTAGACAGGCTGGCAAGGAGCTGTCAAGAAACTGGCTGTGCTATCACAACACTAGGTTGATGGTCGCTCCCCTTCCTGACCCAGGGGTGGGATCTTACCTTGCCCACCAGCAGAAAGGCAAGATTTCTAACTTCTGGGGTTCCAGGTATCACTTTGTGAGAGCATGACTTGGTTCACTTTTTTAAAGAATTCCCCAGCAAATCCACTATACTGACAATATTTCAGCAAGACCTGGCAGCATAAAGCTGGAAAGAAAGGAAGGAATGATGTAGACAAGGCTCTCCAGAAAAGCTCTTGTTGGAGTGGCTAACATGTGAATTGTCCAGCTGGTATTTGCTGCCCATCTCTCCAGCAAGGGTTGCCCGTTGTCCACCTCTTTTCAGGCTGGACATCACCAACACAGTTCCTCTGTGGTGTGTGTATGTGTAAAGGGGACACTTCGAGAGAATTTCTGGAAGTGTGTTGGCTACTTCTGTATTCTGGAATTGATATTCTGAGCTTGGATAGTAGGCCCATGGTATCAGTTGTCAATGACAACATATTGCACTAACAGTAGTTATGATAATAATTGGAATTATGGTAATAATATATGGAATAACTGATGGTAGTAATACTAAGGAACAGTATTTTTTCCAGCAGAATTCTCAGAACCACTGCTCAGGGTGAAGATATGGAGAATTTTACTATACCTTCAATGAAGTGAACAAGATATTGTTGCAGTGGGGATCCTGCAACACGCATATATCAAACCAGGAGTCTCGTGGAAAGGAAACATATATGGACAGACAGATTCTTGATAGCTGTTTCAGAGAGATGTTTATTTCTCCAGCCGCATGGCCGGAGCTCTGCCCAGGAACTGTTCCAGTCACGGGACCAAGGGTCCTTCTGCCCGCGCAGGGAACACAAACCAACCAATGGGAACGAGGCTGAGCAGGGACAGGGAAGCCCCGTGTCTGTGCCCTCAGGGCCCCTCTCCCAGGGCTACACGGCGGGGGAGGGACCCCAACACCTCACCTGTTTTATTTTAATAAAAGGAGAATGAAAACAACTGGATAAACATAACAAGAACAGTTTCAAAACAAAACAAGCCACCCTCCTGAGCCTTTAAATGTCCAAACAGATTCTGTGGAACATCTTAGGGCTGACAGAAGGGAGACAGAACTCTCTGAGCATGCTTTGTGGGGAAACTGAGGCAGGAGAGGGTTTAACTTCTTCCCTCCCCCTTTTCATCCCCCACTCAGCATTGGAAAGGGATTTTTGGGGAAACAATTGGCAAAAGCATGGTTTTGTGAGGGAAACCATGGATGAAAAAACGGATTGGGAATACACTGGGGGTAATAGGATATAGGATAAAAGGGAAAGGTGGGATTAGGAAAGGGAGACTGTAGGGAGGGCTTACAATGGAGATATTGTCTAACATGACTACGATTTTTTGCATATATACTGCCTTTTACAGAAACACCATCAGGCCCAGTGACCTGTGATGCTTGTAACCCTTTTCTCCCTTGTGTAATTTTGAATTCCACCACCTCTCCATCTCCCAAGCTTGGGATGCATTTTTCAGGGTTATTCTTTTTAATAGCAGTTCTATGCACGAATGTGTCTTGCTGGTTGTCACACCTTGTTATAAAACCATAATTTTGCTTAACATTATACCATTTTACTATCCCTAAGATCTTAGCTACTATGATCTTTTCCTTTTTCTGAGTGGCTGCTGTTTTCTGTCTCGCTGCGTCTTTGCTCTCTCGGTCGCTCTCGTGTTGGAATTGTCGGAGCTGCTGGTGCCTGCACGCTCTTCCTGGGGTCGCGTTCAAGGCTGCGCGGGCCGGGCCGGGCCGTGCCGCTCAGTTCTCCGTGCGTCGCCTCCTCTGGTCGCAGCTTCGCTGCCGATGCCAGGCGCTGTACCCACGTCTCAGCCGGGCCCCCGAGCGATGACCCCCCTGTGCCCTGCTCCAGCACGCGTTTCGGTTCGGCGCGGCTCCGCTCCACCACCGCCAGTCGCCGCCCGCGCGCCGCCCCTCTCGGTCGGGCATTCACGGGGCTCGCTCCACCATGCGCTGTGCGGGGCCGGGCGGGCACCGCCGGGTCCCGCCACTCCTCGCTCCACTGCCGATGCTGCGGCTCGCGTGGCTCTGCCTGCACGCGGGAACTGCCTCGCTGCTGCTCGCAGAGCACTCGGTGCACGTGGCCTGGGCCGCACGGTCCCTGCGCCAGGCTTCCCTTCGCCAAGACACAGCTGACATTGCTCAACAGTCTCGGTAACTAAGTAATATTCACGAAAATATTCTTGCATTGGCATATATTTTGACTCCAATATTAACTGTGTCCAAACGGTTTTCCAAAAGCCCTTGGTAAGAATTAAATCCCAAGAAACATAGAAAAAGTTCTTAAACAACCATGCCAGGAAGTGTTTCAGTTCTTTTTGAGCTTGAATCAAGCTAAAATTTACAAACGTTGTTCAAGAATCCTATTAAGTTTAAGATAAATGTCCATATGCGGCTCTGAGAGCCAAGAGTCTTCCCACGGTTCCTCCATAGTTTAGATATGGAATAGCAAAACAAAACCAAGAAGAGGAATCCAAAGTTTCCAGGGTTTACTCACACAAATCAGTCGCTTAGGGATCGGGGATCGTTCTGCTCACAAATCTCCACCATTTGTTGCAGTGGGGATACTGCAACACACATATATCGAACCAGGAGTCCCGTGGAAAGGAAACATATATGGACAGACAGATTCTTGATAGCTGTTTCAGAGATGTTTATTTCCCCAGCCTCATGGCCGGGGCTCTACCGAGGAACTGTTCCAGTCACGGGACCAAGGGTCCTTCTGCCCGCGCAGGGAACACAAACCAACCCATGGGAATGAGGCTGAGCAGGGGCAGGGAAGCCCCGTGTCTGTGCCCTCAGGGCCCCTCTCCCAGGGCTACACGGCAGGGGAGGAGACCCCAACAAGATATGATATAATCTTCCAGCAGTAATCCTAGAACATTTTCCTTGGTTTCTTTTAGCAGATTTGCATATCAATGTAAAGCAAGCAAAATGTCAAACTATTGTTCACTGCCAGACACTTGGAGAATAGGTTCAGAAAGCAACTAATCCTGCACTTCTAATTTTTACTTTGATTAGGCATTTGAGACATGTTAGTAATGCTAGAGGTAGTAAACAAAATTTATTCAGAAAGCACTTGAAAGCCAGTTCCACAGCTTCTGACATAAAGAGTGGAACTTATGTCCCAGTCAGCTGGCACAAAGTGAGCACAGATCCTGGTGTAACAGTTTTTTCCCATTATCTTGGCTGCTGAATTTTGTTGGCTTCTATGTGGAACACCAGAATTAGACAAGGTGAGGTATCAGAGGGTGATCATCTCCCTCTGTGAAAGAACAAAGGTTTGGCCAGGACTGCAGAGAATCCACAAAGCATCCTCTCACCACCATCACCTCCCATATTAAATCCAGCTGAATTTGGCTGAACAGACAAGGCTGAACAGACAAGGATGGAGACCCAGAGAAGGACCCAAGAGCCCTGTATACCTCTCTGTGATACAGCAATGTATGCAGAGCAAAACCAAGAGATGCTTCTGGTTGGAATTTGAAATCTGGCAAATTTATTTCCATATAAATATTCAGGAATGCCAGAATTTGTGTAACGACCTCAACCTTGGGAAACCAAATATCACCAAACACCAGAGATCAAGGCTCAGAACAAAAACTGTCATGTCAATTGGAGACATTATAGTGAAAGCAGAAATACTATTAAATAATTCTGGCATTTTGGAGAGGGTTACAAAGTGCGTATGGACATAGCCCATAGCAAAATAATTTGATGGCTATTTAGCACTTTTGAAGTTAGTTCCACCATCTCCCCCGCCTCCGTACATGAAACTCTTTGGCCTATGGATGGTCTGGATTACTGTGGGAGCTAAATAAACCCTTAACCATAATAAATATGGAATGGTGTAGCATTGCCTTGTTTGTTTCATGGAAAACAAGGCATGATAGCACTTACTTAGGACTTTCGTGCTTTTTTATATGTCTCTGTTCACTCCATGCACCTGGTGCCTTTTGATGATTTATTTTAATGTGTTCAACACATGCTCGTACACAGACTGAGATCACGATAGAAAAGTGCTGCAGTGTGAGTATCCAGGAATCTATGCCCAATCAGTTGTTGACAATGACAGAGTGACAAATGCTGTCAATATTGTATAATGTGAAGAAAAAAAAAACCCTACTAGAAAATTCAGTCTTGGAAAATTCAGACCTGGAAAATTCTGAAAAACACAGGTTTCCAAAGGTTTCATGATATAAGCAAAAAGTCCCTCAAGCACATATTTCCCTTGAAGAATGTGGATGGTTTCAGTACTTAAAGTCAAGCACACGCATATGTTCTGTGGTGATCCAAAGCTGTTACCACTGAAAGTGTATGGCTTTATCTGTTCCCCTTCTACTATGATAATTTATGTCAGATTTATCATTTACTGTAGATTGATGACATACACCAGACTGTCATTCGTCATAACTAGGTAGCTGAAGTAATCTCCGAAATATTTAGCATCGTACCTAGAATGTGTGTTGATGGTACTCAGTGAATTTTGCTGAAATTTGTGTAATACCTTACAAGGGTATGTGGTTCCTGGTACTGAAGAGGGATCCAGAGACAGAAAATAACAACTCCTGTTATTCCAAAGTACTAAAGGCTGTCTTTGCAGTGCATTTTCAGTTTTGTTTCTTTACCTTTAAGAGCACAGATTACTTTTATTAGATAGGCAGACAGACAGACAGACAGATAGTTATGGCTAAAAGTACCACAACAGAAAAACAATGTTTTTCATTTAAATTGTTTTGCTTTTCAGTCAGCTTGTCTTACTCAAAAGCAACAGAAGACCCTTGACTTCATTTATATTTCAAAGCACAGTCACTCTTAGACATCTGTTTTGGTGGAAGTTTAAACTACTTTGCTGACTTTGTTGCTTTATATAAATGTTTAAAGACAATTCAATAAAGTGCAATTTCTTTGAGACAGGTACTATCATGTCAGTTTGAGGTAATCATGGCCATGCCTGCTTGCATGTTTTTAATGCCATTTGATAGGTGTCATTGACTTTTATGAAAATCTTTGAGGCACTTCCTTATAGACTGTGTTTGGAATTACTGTACATATCTCTTTCCTGGCCTCTGGCTGAATCTTACAATGTAAATAGGTTCATATGGCTGGCACAGAGAGGAATAAGGTGTGTATTACTAGAGCCAATACTTCAAAGGGGTATGCATGATTTCAACCAAAATTAAGAACAGGAGAGCCCTACGCAGACACTTCTTCTTTTTTTATTTTTCTTTTCTTTTTCTCCTAGTTGTCTGTTTCAATGAAGAATGTATGGGGTGAAGCTTTCCAAATAATTATTTTGAATAATTTAAATAAAGTTATATGTTATTCTACTTGGATGGGTTTTTTTCTTCTGAATTTGTTTGGTTTGAGGCATAACAATTTAGAAAACAAATTAGGGATGTTAGAACTTCACAATAGATCTATTACTGCATTATCAGCATGTTGAGCCGAGGAAAGGACAAATGCCCGTACTTGATATTAAAAATGAAATAAAATTATTTAAAAATATGACCACCAGAAAAATCGTATCAACTGTATAAATGCTTTAAAAAACATTGAAAAAGCTGTATACACTAAGCAACAAGCTTGACAAATATAATTATGCTGCTGGACCTACCCATAATAATTAATATCTTATTCACATTTAGAGGCAAGAACTGCAACAGAATTCATTATAGGAAGTCCATACAACTTCTGATAAAACTTTATACACTCTTAATGTCCTTAGAAGAGTTAAAATAAGTATTCTATTATTTCATTTCAGGCGTGGAATGAAAACTATGCAAGAGAAAGTTATTTTTAAAATGCTTTCATTGCAGCCAAGGAGACACAACAGTTTGAAATGAGTTGCACTTGATCTCATTAGCACTGAATTTGGTAGCACTACTATAAAGTGTGTACCCCAAATGCCGTACAGCTATGTTGTGTTTCAATCATAAATAGCCTTTTTTACTAGGGTCAGGCAAGAAAAAAATTATCTCAGGTTAGAATGGACAGACTTGAAGTATAGGCTAGAGGAGTACCATACTTACACACAGAAAGTACAGGAATTACAAAATTTTAAAAACTTTCTTCTGTAGTTTATAGAAAATTATTTTATGCCACATCTAGTTTTTTGGCCAAAGCTGTCCATTGAATGTCTTTTTTCCTCTCTTTCCTTTCTCCAGCATGTATTTCGGGTACTATTTCTGGGGTTATTTTCACAATATCAAATTACATTTTAAAGGAAGAAAAGAAAAGAAGGGTTTAAGATCTGAGTCCATAGCAATTATGAGGAAGAAGCCCACATACAATGTCTTTTGGAGCATCTGTTCAAAGGGAGGACAGAAGCCCTACAACAGCTTTTGGGCAGGCAGGATGTGGGCAGTCCTAATGCCCTGCAAGAATGCATACAGCATTTTATAGCCAAGTTTTTCTGGGATCATTCAATTTCTGCTACACCACCACAACAGAGGAATAATACACACTACCATCTAGACAGCAACACCTTTTGTCTAAAAGCAATTTGCTGGACACAATAATGCAACATTATTTTTGTCTCACCAATAATACATCCTTTCATTCCTACTACTTGTAAACAAAACAAAAAAGCCCCAAAGTGGTTTTCCTCAATAGAATTTTGTGTGAGATATGAAACCAAGTAAGTAATAGTAATTATGAAGTGACAAGAAAAATAAAAATGTTATTCTTATAGTTACAGAAGGTGAAAATCCTAAAATACCGTCTGCAAATTGCGTGTCATGCTATATCTGATAGCTTTGGTCTTCCCTCAGAATATTAAGAAAATATGGCTACACCACCTGAAAGCAAATGTTGCTTTAATCTTCTCTATGCTGTGGAAGAAAAATCATCATTGGTTGCATCCTGTAGGTATGATCTATAGTGTACTGAAGTCTACAGAATCCATTATACTATTTCAGTGAAGAGCTGGACTAGATCCAATGCTAGGTGCTTTAGAAGTCTAATAAAGATGGAATTTGGTGGCGTATTTAAGACAGAAAGTCATGAGGACCTGACCTATAAAATAGTAAAGAAAGTTGACTCTTCTTAATAATAATAAATAATGTAAATAATGTTTGCCAAGACAAATTGGAAAGATGTTATTGATGCAAAAATTGGGCAACATAATACACCCAAAGAAATTGTGTGGGAGGCCACTCACATCAAAGCAGATGCTGAACTTTAGTTTGAGTATCTTTGAAACATTAGAAGTAAGCTAAGAATCATGTTATTTGAAAAAGTAAAGTAATCCATACATTTTTCTCTCAGATACTCTTAAATACTATCTAAATTACTGTAAATCACTCTGTTGCCATCTAAACAAAGACTTGGTGACCCTCACAGTTTGCTAACTTGGATTCTGTTCCACAAAATTATATGAAAATTTTGCTTTCAATATGGCCCACTCTGAAAAAAAACCCCTCAGAATTATTAATGTTATTGTGGTTTTTACTTCTTAGAGTTCTAATTATGCCATGGGTTTCTTTAAGTAAATTTTAGACTTTTAAATTTGTCCATCAGTGTTCCCTTGAGCTCTTAACACTTCTGACTGTGTCCCTTCATTAGTCAATAACAGAGCAATTTACTGCTATTTTGAGTTAAACCTTGAACTGTAATTTTTGTACCTGAGTTGACTTGTTCTCGACAATGCTGGATATTTTTCTCCTCCACCACAAGCCAATTTTTTCTTCATGTTGTGATGGGGTATTAATGACTTTATTCCTTCCAGCAACCTAATTAACCACTTACGTAATTTGTGTCCAGCTACCTGCATAGGCACGGGATTGCGTTCCGGGTGGCTTAAACCTGAAGGTCCTGAACAGCTGGAGTAGCTTCTTGGTGGGCTGGGAATGCTAGACTTTCTAGTTAGGACTGAATTTATGTTGCGCTATTGCCTGCCCTTGGAAAGAGGTCTCTTCCCAAATGAGTCTGCATCCTACTCAGTCTAATGCACCAATACAAGATCAGTAAGACTTGTCTCATATTTAATGGTTTTTACTACTTAATTTAATTGCTTTAATTTACTTTAGTCTTAATTAAGAACATCACTAATCACTTGCACTCAAAACATTGCAAAACCTTGACATGAAAGGACTGTTCTCATCCAAACCCAGCCTTCTTTTCTAGGCAGGCAGGAGTGAACTGAAAATGGATCAGCCCCAGGTGTTCTCCTTGTGCATGTGTCCAGCTGGTGCTGGTCACTGACTGCCCTGAGCTCTGCAGATCTGGGAAGCAGTTTCAACTGCAGATCCATTTTGGTAATTTTTCCACAGCCTGTGTGACTCCCTCCATGACCACAAACACTGCAGCTCCCCACAGCAGCCTTCCTGAAATCCCCAATCAGTTGTATGTATTGCCTCTGATCTCAGTGTGAATGCTCTAAATTAAATGATAAATTCTGTCCGGAATCACCTTGGAATCACTTTACTCAATGGTTAACATATTTACCCTTTCAAGTGCACTGAATGAACCGTTTTAGCCAGACAGATTTGAAAGAGAGAGCTGCTTCACAAGCTTTTTAATTGAAAAATAACAACTTAGGAGTGTAAAAACTCAATATTGACCTGGTTAGTATGCTTCAGTATAACAAACAGCATAAGACTTTGAATCCAACAGACAGATATTCAATATTCACTTCTTACTGCTGTCTGTCAGGGACATACATCTGGTTTTTCTGACACATATTTTGCTTTTCCAGTACATAGCATTCAAGAAAAATTACCTGTTAAGTGATTATTTAACTAAAATACCCATTTTCACATCCATTAATTAACATGATAGTGCAGTCCTTTGGCTAAGTCTCTTCATAAGGTTTCTAGAAACATGCAGCACAATATTGTATTAGATTGGATTATCTTCTTTTCTCCTCATACTTGTAGAATTGTGTAAGAACTATATATAGAAATACTTTACTGTATGCAACTAGCTAAAAGTAGCAGAATTTCCACCCTACTCAGAGCAAGCCAATAATTGCAGCATTAGACTTGGCACACTAAAGAAGACATGTAAGAGCTTTTTCTAAAAAATAATTTTTTAACAAGAGTTTCTTGTGGTAACTTTAAGTTTTTTCCATCATGCTTCTGCATAATAGATATAATATCCCAGGACTTTGTTCCTAGATGCAGACCTTTTAACCTTTACATTCAGAAATGCAGAGATTTTTCTTATATTTCAAGTGACTTAAGGGTATCTTATGTCACAATTACAGAGGTGCAGGTTGACATATGTATTTCGGCTCACTGCCCATAGGGTATTGTTGATGTCACGAGGAAAAGGCAGGTGTTCTGCACTCTTTTACTGAAACTGCTTATAGAAGATTGGTCCAATTACAAATGCTCTTCAACACCTGTTTTGTTAATACCGAGGATTCAGTACTGAGCGTAACTTGGAAGTTTGTGTTGTCTTCACACAAAGGAGAAATCCTGGGCAACATAATTTGACCTTCCGGTTTTCTCTGATAAGTTTCTTGCTTATATTTCATTATAAAAAAAAAATAAATAGACTTAAGTTTGCCTTCCAGTCCTAATTCTTGGTTTTGCACACAAGTTCATGTCTGTTACTGCCACCTCAGGATGCAATTTGTATTCTTGTGAAGGGCCAGAAAAATATAAATTCCTGCCCCCAGCCTGTGTGAACTGAGATGAAATACAAGAAGTCTGTATCATATAGGGCTATTCATCTTTGATTTGAGAAACTGTGTCAGTGATTCAGAGCTCAACTGATGTCTTACAGCACTCATTACAGTTGTGTACTGGAGGCAGCATACCTCATCTGGATAAGGTGCAACACAGAGGTCGGGTCTGCTCTGTGGCCATTAAGGGTTCATCTTTGAAAGAGAACGAAGTGTTGGGCATTAAAGTGTCAGTTAACTCATACCTCTGGTACTTTCAGAGGCACACACACACATATGTATATGCTTTTGGAGCTCACATTTCAGTGCTTCTTTAAAAACACACTGAACACCATAAGTGCTAAATATGATGGTTACTATGATTAATAAAAAAATCTGATATCCTTCCAGATAAAAAGTTTATAGAGAAATGTAAAATTTTCCACTTTTTTTCACAGTGCTTGGAGGCCAGAGGGGACCATTAGATCATCTAGATTCATCTCCTGTATGTCACAGGCCATTAACTTTCCCTAGTTACCCTGTTTTAAGCCCAGTAACTTGTGTCTAAGTAAATCACAACTTGTATATGGCTCCAACCAGGCATTTCCATCTGGCTGGTGTGACAAATGCCTTCCTCAGTCTCCCATGAACCCACATTTCCTATAGAAGTCTTCTTGCTGCTTGTAAGTTTCTCTGCAGAGTTACTATCCTGTAGAGGAAAAACAATAGCTCTTAGCCCAAACCAAGAACTGGTACTAGTTTCTCTCTCTATCAGTTTTATTTGTTTGTTTCTTTTACACATTGTAGTCCTTTGTCCAGGTCTGTATCCTCCACTCATGGCAAATATATGTGTTTGCCATAATCTTTGGGATCACACTGTGGTTCAAGGTAATTTTACAACAACCTTCTGTTCTCTGACCTCTTTTCTGGCCTATTCATTGAATATTTGTCTTTGTGGCTTTGAGATATGTAGGGCAGCGTAGGCAGTATACACCCATGTACTTCATCTCTGTGAAAACAAACTCTTGGTAATTAGTCGTTTGCTATTGAGTTGGTAATCCAGTGAAATCCATATTGCAGCATTTGTTAGGACTCTGCTGACAGCATTTGGGTTACTGAACCAGTGGACTTACTGCCCAATGCAAGGCATGGTGAGAGGATGGGTGACGCTTGTGTTGCATCATGCTTGTTCTGCTTTCCACTTCCTGTTGCATGAGCTCCTGCTAGCAAAATATACCCATTACTTAGTTATCTTAGAAGGGACAGCATAATAAAAGCCTCCTCTCCTGGAATCATTAAAAGATATCCCACCCAAACAAGCCAAACATTGATGACCTGCCTTGCTCTGGTGTCCTTGTTGATGGATACAGCAGTTCGTGTGTACCTGTTGGAGAGCTAACACAAAAACAGGGAGTGTTTCCCTCTCTTTCCATATCGGTCAACCAGTCAATGACATCTACATGTGTAAAGAACCCCGAAGCCACATTGCAAAATCAATATAAACCAAACATAGTTTAGAAAACGAAATGAAATACTCAAGGTTAATTTTAGCATTTAAGAGAATAATAGGTCAAAATCACTTGTCTGTTTCCCAGATTATACTTTCCATTTTACTACACAGGTGTCTGTTAAGGCTGGCAAAAGCTCCTCTGTTAGAGAGTGAGGGAGGGAAAAGAGGAAAGCAAGAGTAGCAGGGAGAGATGACCTTATTTTACCTTTTCTGACAAAGGCAGATAACATTGCTAGATTAGAGAGACGATCCCACAGGCTGCCAAAGGCTCTTTCCTTTGGCAATTTCCTCTTTCTGAACAACTCTCACTTTTAATTTTATCATCTTGACAAAGCCCTCAGCACTCATAGTTACTTCAGAGGTGGAGAAACTTCACATTCACAGTGGTACAAGGAGTTAGCATGAGGTCAACTTCTTGTTTTAAATAAAATGCTATGCTGAAGAGCAGCTGTAAGAAGAGCAACAATGAAGAGGGGTTCTATATCACTGATGCTACGTGTACGTATAGGGTAGGGGGGCAGTGATATCAGGATAGCACAGCACAGCCTAGCAAATCAGGTTTTTCTTGCATAAAGTGATAGATTATGCAGCAGCCATGTAAGCATCACCCTGAAGCCTTGGTCCTAACTTCAGTTAAGTTGCTGTTCTCTCATTTGTGCACTTCACTAGCACATTGCCCACTCATATAGTGCTCACAAAATAACTGCATAAGATAAAAGCTTTTAAGTAATTATTATGTAGATACTGCTTGTATCAACAGAGACAAAAGCCCTGTGAAAAGCTGGGGACGCTATATGATATCCACACAGTAGTTGCCAGTGATGCCTCATCTCCTTTTCCACTTCTGTAGAAGACACAGGGGTGACTTTGAGTTGTCACCACTCATCAACTTTTCATGGCAATGAGGAGACAAAAGGATCCACTGACAGGTACAAAATGACAAAACTTTAGCTTGATGCCTATGTCAAAATGGTCACCTATGAAATCATAACCACTAATCTCTTAATTTGCTGCAGACTCCAGGAGACATATGTACTTGCTGGTTATTTCAGAAGATTTTGCCCTTACTAGAGGGAGGCCATTCTTTTAAATGAATCCACAGGTGATAGTTCATAGAGCTGTGACAATCTAAAGAACTCTGTAATTACATTAAAATTTATACAGCCATGGAATTACTGGAAAAATATTTATACCACCTGTTTCAGTGCAGACAGCTATAAATTTTTATTCCCAACAGGACTATTAGTTCTTCTCATCATATTACCTGCTCAAAATACTAAGCATATCATTGTTCAACAAAGCAATAGATAGGGTTGATCATTTGAATTCAGAAGGCAATTTATTGTGTTGTCTTTCTGCAATTACTGCCAAGATTCCTTCACATTAAAAAATAGTATTAAAAAGAAGAAGAAAAGGAAAGAAAAAAAAAAGGCTCCATTCATTTTGGCACTACTACTGCTGAGTGCCAGCCAGCAGCAGTATCTGGCAGGGTGCTCTTGAACCACTCTCCCAGATAAATATAGCAGATGTCAGTCAGGTGTTTTTCTACCCATGTCCAACCACTCACCAAGGAATACGTTTTTATTTTAGGCCCACAACATCCTAGTGTAAAGAATTTTTTAAAAAAATTAGGTGTCCTAGCTAAATAGCAGGAATCATGGAACATTTGCCTTCAGTATCTTATTTGGTAAATCTGAGTCTGTGTCTGAGCTCCTTGTATATCAGCCAGGCCTAACCAAACCTTACCATCTCATGTTGAAGCGTTGAGCTCTCTAAACTCCATTAAAGTGTTCAAGTTCCAGCATTTGCCATATTGGTCCCATTATTCTCCAAAAGCACTTGTAGACCCCACAGTGCATGGTGGCACTGGCTTTACCTTTGCAAAGCTCAGCAGGATCTGATGGTGTCAGCCCACAACACCCAAGACCCTGCAGCAGAGCTGCCTCCAACCCAGGGATTACAGTGAGCAGCCTCCAGTGGAGGTGAGCAGAGTGATCTCTCACAGTGGTCTCTTTAGTTGCTACTTAAATCAATGAGTTCATCTGCTTGTGTTGCTGCTTGCTTGCCGTGATCAAAAGGTTAGTTTATACACACACAAGAGCACCAGAGGTAATATTAAGAGTTAATAAGGGTTATGCTTATGGATTGCTTTATGTGATTCATACATACACCAAATGGAGGTTTTGCGCGTTGTTGTGGACCTATCACTCCAAGCTTTTTGCAACAATTAGGCTTGATCACTGCAGTTCACCTTGCTATCATGAGATTCTTACTGTGCAAATGCAGCCAATTCAGTGCTACAGACCTCCCCTGTTTTTTAACTGGCATGTGATGATCAGCTTTTCCCAGTCACTACGCACTTTTCATACTTTCTTATCTTTGCATGCTACATAATGAACCAAGGAACAATTATATGTTAATTTTCCCCATCCTTTATATGAAGATATAAAACAGCCCTTGTTGTTCAAGTAGGCTACTCACTTCAGTGTTACTTGCCTCGATTTCTCAATACGCTGTTTTCACTGTACCTTTTTCACTGAGAGGGAATAGTATTTCTCTTGTAAGTTCTACTCAATTTCCTAGCCAGGATTGCTGAGACACTGGTCATATGACCCTGAGATGCAGTCTTCAGCAGGGTTTGGGCCATGGCCATCTAATCATACCCTCTGTGAGAGTCACTTCTTGATGCACAGCAACTCCGTCTACGCTTGTGCCTGGGAGCTTCCAGGCACTAAAGCCAATTGGCAACGTATGGCTCAAGACTATGCCTTTGCCTCTGAAACAGGCTGGCTGCATGAAAACTGTCTATTGGAAGCAGTCTCTGGATCACTGAACTCCTAAACTGTGACTCAGAACTGCTCTTGAGAGCACAGGGTGGACAGGTCAGGTTCATGCCCAGGACAGCTGTGTCCATGTCCTGGTGTTTGGGAATGTTTTGAAGCTTTCACCATTGCTGGCTGCAACACTGCTCCTGAAGTGACTTGCTCTAGCCATTTAGGTGACCCCTAGTTTGATCTGATGCCTATAACAGTCAATGTTTAGAGGCTCATTGACTCCAATGGACTTTGGCCTAAACATACAGATCTCTGGATTTCAGATGTTTCTGATTTGCAGGAGCAGGCAGGTTGGCAAATGTCAAAAAGGGACATTTGCTTCTGGCAGGAATCAGTAAAAGAGAAAGCCCCTGCCAAGTATGCTATTTACTGATCTACGTATTTGACCTGTCAGCACAGTGTAGTAGGCAAACACTCAAAGGAAACATGTTTGTGACATAACTTATTTTAGTAGAATTTTGCATTTACTACAGCAACTTGGTTTTATAATTTACAGGTGCAAGTCAGAAGGATGAGTTTTCCAAATGTACCCCTAGAGTTTTATATTTTATTTTTACTGTATTTTAAATGCCAAATCAAAATTATCATGTTTAATTTACTTTATTCTCAGTGGTTTTGCTTAGATTTATGAATTACTTTGGATTAATTGGTGTATAGCATTCTGGTTTTATAGTGTAATTTGGGTGTGTCTGAGCGCATTCCATTTTATTACTTGCTTTAGGGTATATTTTGGATGAACTGTATAATATAAAATAGATTTGCTGTTATGTTTTATATAACGCCAGAGAAGGCACAAAAACTGCATTTAAGTTTCTAGCTTTGTGGGTTCCATGTCCAGAAAACTTTGAAGGACAAATCTGCTTATTTTCCATTTTTCTCAGTTTGTTCTGAGTTCTTCCATTTCAATTTTTCACAATAACCTTTGAATTATTGAAACCTGGTGTCAGTCAGAACAAAACTAGTAGTCCACCCTGAATGATAGTATAAATACCAGTATCATATCTTCCAAGACCCCCATTGAAAAAGTCAAATCAGAGCAACTAACCAAAGCAAAATGAATACCCCACATGAGGGCCTGACACCCTTATTGTATCAGACCTTTCTTCTTTCTTGTCTTTGGAGGGATCAAAGTGAAATACTTTTCACTAGCTGGCACACTGCAATTGTTGACATCTGGAACTTCTGACTCTCATAAAATCACAAAATATTTTGCTATGGAAGGGATATTAAAGAAATCATGCAGTTTCACCCCTCAGCCCTAGGCAGGGAACTGCTTTCTAAATCAGGTTACTCAAAGCCCCATCTGACCTGGCTTGAACACTTACAGAAATGGGGCACCCACAGCTCCTGAACAACCTGTTCCAGTGTCTCCCCACCCTCACAGTAAAGATTTTCTTCTTAATATATAATCCAAACCTGCCCTCCACCAGCTAAACGCCATTCACACTTGTCCTTATCACTATATGCTCTTGAAAGTACTCTCTCTTAGGCTTCCTTCAGGTATTGCAAGGCTGCAATTAGGTTACCTCAAAGCCTTCTCTTTTCCAGGCTGAACAATCCCAATTCTCTCAGCCTTTCCTCCTAGGAGAGGTGTACCACCCCTCTGATCATCTTTGCAGCCTCATCTGGACTCACTGCAACCAGTCCATGTCCTTCTTATGTTGAGGGCCCCAGAGCTGGATGCAGTGTTCCAGGTGGGTCTCACCAGAGCAGAGCAGAGGGGCAGAATCCCCTCCCTCCCCTGCTGCCCACACTGCTCTGGATGCAGCCCAGGACACATTTGGCTCTCTGGGCTGTGAGTGCCCATGGCTGGGTCATGTCCAGCCTCTCACCCACAGCACCCCCAAGTCCTTCTCTCCGGGCTGCTCTCAGTCTGTTCATGCCCAGCCTGTGTTGATACCAGGGATTGCCTCAACACAGCTGCAGCACCTTGGTCTTTGTCTTGTTAAACCAACATGAGATTCCCAAGGGCCAACTTCTCCAGCTTGTCCAGGTCCCTCTGGATGGCATACCATCCTTCAGGAGTGTCAAGAACACCACTCAGCTTGGGGTCATCTGCAAACTTGCTTGAGGATGCCCTTTGTCTATGTCATTGATGAAGGTATTAAATAACTTTGGTCCCAACACAGACCTCTGAGGGCACCACTTATCACTGACATCCATTGAGACTCTGAGCCATTGGCCACCACCCTCTGGGTGGGACTGTACAACCACTTTCTTATG
This sequence comes from Corvus hawaiiensis, assembly GCF_020740725.1. Taxonomy (NCBI): domain Eukaryota; kingdom Metazoa; phylum Chordata; class Aves; order Passeriformes; family Corvidae; genus Corvus; species Corvus hawaiiensis. Next base: position 8,156,704 of record NC_063255.1, on the reverse strand, counting down.
CACATAATAGTTCACTCCTCAAATTCCTCTCTTTTCAGTTTAGAGGGAAGGATGTCTGGGAGGAACCATGTCAAAGGCTTTACAGAGTCCAGATAATTGAGATCTGTAATCCTTCCCTTGTCCACTGATGTGGTCACTCCACCACAGAAGGCTACTGGGTTGGTCAGGCAGGACTTACCCTTGGTGAAGATGTGCTGGCTGTCCCGAATCACCTTCCTGTCCTTGATGTGCCTTAGCACAGCTTCTGGGAGGATCTGTTCCATGATCTTCCTAGCAGAAGGGTGAGGCCGACAAGTCTGTAGTTCCCAGGGTACTCCTTTCTACCATTTTAAAAGATGGATAAAACGCTTCCTTTTTTACAATCACATCTCCTGACTGCCATGACTTTTCAAATATCGTGGAGAGCAGCTTGGCAACTACATCAGCCAACTCCCTCAGGACTCTGGGGTTCATCTCATCAGTTCCCAGAGATTTATGTACATTCAGGTTCCTCAGGTGGTCGTGAACCTGATTTTCACCTGCATTGGGAAACACTTCAATCCCCAGTTCCTCTCTTGCAATCCAGCCACTCAAGAAGTGTGGGAAGAGAGGTTGCCATTGAAGACTGAGGCAAAAAAGTTGTTGAGTACCTCAGCCTTCTCCTCATCTGTTGCTGCCAGCTTGCCAGAACTGTTTATCAGAGCAGGGGGCGTTAATGTCTTCTTTGACCTGCCTTTTCTAGATTATATACCCATAGGAAGCCTCGATTAGTAAAGCCCAATTTTTAAGTCACAGGCTTCTGTAGGGATTGCTATAAACTGCTATTGACTGCATTTAGTACTTTGATGTGCTTAACCCAAAACTACACATCCTTGTCAGCCTTACAGCATGTTCTCTGATTCCTTTTATGCCTTTTATACCCCCCGTCTTTCATTGCATTTGTGTTGATGTGTCTCTGTTCTGCACAAAGAAGCACCTTCCTGCAGTCAGAGTGAAGAAGACTGAACAAAAAAAACCTCTGAATGTTAGAAACTTGCATTTTTTTTTTATCATCTTTGTGACTCCTTGGCTTGCCTTTGGTGCCATTACAGCTTCTACATTTTAGTAAATTGGTGGACCTGTAGTCAAAATGCTACTCCAAAGAACCCCTTTCCAGGCATTGAAATAAAACACTTCTGACCCCTCTTGTCTGCCCCTACTTCAAACAGACTGGTAAATGGTGGATTTCCTTCCAACATAACATTGGACAGTCATGTTAAATTGTAACAACCACTGCCTGGAACGACAGAAGGCAATCTAGAGACAACAAATTACTAGGTAAGAAGAATACAATTCACGAATCCCTGACAAACAGAGTTGAAACTGAAAAAACAAATGAGTCACTAATGTTATGTTAAATGAAAATTGGAAAGTACTGAAGTGTTTGAACTACTGTACCAACAAAAAGAAGTTTTCCATATAAATGTCACGAGATTGGCTTCAGCATCAGAAGTCTGACTAATGAATCACTAATATGACGTAACTGTGGTTGATACCTTGTCTCACAAAAAAGTACCAGAGAAGTATTAATTTCTTAGAATTTATTCGAAGTATTGAGCATGAATCACTCTAACAAAGAGATAAGATCCAAAATTTTCATTAATTGAAGAACATGTGAAACACCTTAGAGTATATTTTGTAGGACAAAGGTAAAGCTAGTTAATAAGTTCTCCTATTTATTTTGGAAACTGGAATCATTGCAGAATCATTCTACAACTTGATAGCTATACTATCGTCTCTTATTAATGCAGTTTCAATTAAAATGACTCTGTGCTTAGTGTTTAGTAAATACAATAATTACACACTGTATTTTCTTTGCTACTTTCTCCTCTCTCCTTTTGGGCACTTGAAAAAATTTCACTGGCAATGATGAATTGAATCTCACAGTGCATAGAAGTACACAATGCAGCTGGCTGCAGGGCAGAGAACTGAACAGAGTATTTATGTGACTCTCAGCCCCACATTGGTAAAGTCTCCACAGGCTGGCTAACCCTGGTGTCCCTAGGAGCTCAGTCAAGCTGAATCAGAGGGAATGGCACATACCATAAAATTCATGTGCAGCCTATTGGGGCTCAGTATCTAGCAGGAGTTAGAGCCTAAAGTGACTTTGGAGCTTTTGAAATCTCCAAATTAGATGCTGCTTTGTGTTGTAAGTATATAAAAGCCTTGAAAGTTCTATTATAAGCAATTTTTCCATACACATCAGCAAATTTACAATAGGATCTGGACGTGTATACAGCAGAGACAGCATCTCAAAAGGCATATGGAGACCTGCAGCTTCAACTAGTTAATTTCAAAGAAAATCCACAAAACAGTAGTATTTCAAAAAGTAAATTATCTCAGAGATTCCAGAATACAGGAATATAAAAACAAAATGTCTGCCTGTTACTGACTTTACACTCCTGGTGATCTTTGCAATTCAGTGTTAAATTTCCATTTAACGTTCGTAAGGTGTCAACTGTTTTCAAAACATAATTTTCATTACCTAATATTTACAAAGACATTTGGTCTCAAGTTCTGAATGTACATTGGTCATATATCCGTGCAACATGTAAGAATGAACATCTGTATAAGGGCTGTGAGGCGATGAAGATTAAATGCTAACTTTGTGAGCTTTACGTAACTCCTACCAAATCAGCTGCCCACAAACCACAGGAGTTCACCACATAAGCAGATAGAAATTTTGTTTGGAAAGGACAGGATGATGATTTCCAGTTCATAAGATATTTATCCCAAGACACATTCATTCATCTGTTGCACATTTAAATGTCTGCTTTTAGTCACTTGCTGGAGCAATACAATTAGAAAGAGCATCTCTTTCTAATAACGGCTTCATTCCACACTGAGTTACAGCAGTCACTGTGTAATCTAAAGCAGTAGGAACAAAGTGTGAGTTCAGGAAGTCCAAGCCACAAGGAAGGAGATTCTGCACCAAAGAGACAGCTAGCCAGAGGTGATTAATGGGGATGTGGAGCCCAAATCCTGCAGGAGGAAAGGAAAATAAAAGTCTAAGTAAGTTACTCCACCAATGCAAGGACTGTTGGTCTTCAAGCCTGCCTGGTGGATGTTGAGGACTGAGGTCCATGTGTTTTCTTACCACATCAGCCGCCAGACAACCTTCACTCAAGGCTTGGGGTGTAATCCTAGACTGGTCCAATGATAAATGAGCTTTGGTTGTTTTTAAGAAGAAAAACAATGGTAAGAATATGAAATATCTTTTAAAGGTAAAGTATGAGAAGTATTTAATTTCAACAGTTACCAAATTAATTAAATTTAATTACAAAAAAATTATGTGGGCATTTAAATCAAAGAATAATTGGAAATCATTTATCTCTATCTGAATGCTTTCAAACTACTTTCAGGGATTTATTAACTACAATAACCTTCGTTTTTAAGCAATGAGTACAGTCATGCATGAACAATTACATTCTGCAGTCTTTAATTTGATGGAATTTATTCTCAGACATCCTTCCTAGGATGGAACATGTTCCTGGAAGAGGTTATGGTTTGATCTAAACACTGTCAGTTTGGGTTCAGATTGATCACTTCCAGTATAGAGTTCAGTAACAAGTTCCTGAAAGAAGAAGGCTTCACCCGCAGAGACCACTGTTCCAAATTGGTGCTTTATGCTGTGGAAGGATGTGACTGTCTAATTGGATTGTGATAGATGCTGAAGGTCTGAGACTGCAAGACTGATTTATTATGAACTTTGCAAATGAGTCCTTGGCTACATGTCTTTTTCTGACTTGAATATTCAAATGTTTCTTAAACAATTTTTTTCCTGACCATAACATTCATTCCTGAGAGATGCTCTTGATGTCAGTATTCCAGCTCATCAGTCTCTTTAAGCACTGTATTAGACCATAAATTCACTTTGACTAAGATGCAAAAGAGACAAAAGATTGCTTATTTTGTAAAAACAATAAAATATTTTTTTGCGTTTACATGTGAAGATTATTTTGTGAATTTCTTATTCACTGAGTTTCCTTCTGTTGGTTATTGGTCTGATGGGATTTTTTTAGAGGCATGTGGTCCTACCATATAAAACTAAAGCACTACTATAATTTAAAAATTACTCTGGTGATATTTTCTTTCTAGTAATATGTGATACTTATTAATTTTCTCCGCTTCATTTGTTTTCTTCCTTGCCTTTGTTTCGTGAGCTCTTTTACTCGGAGTTCAAATTAAAATACAGGAGACCGGGAGCTTGTCTTCGGATCTTAGATGTTTACTATATCTTATCTATAATACAGCTGCACAGAGTGTGCCTCTAAGTTAACAAGGTGAAAATGGCCCTGAGTTCTAACTTCCAAGGTCTTTTAGGGTCCAAATTACCCAATTATGAAATGCCAAGTAATTTATTTTTACTTATAATCCAGTAACTAACTATTCATGATCCGCACTGTGGGTTTTTTGACCCAATACCAGAATACCCAGATTTGTGAAGAAGAAGGAGAAAAGAAGAACAAACCCACACCCCAAATCCTCCATATTGTTACGTATATCCCATAAACCTAACATATTCCACCCAGTGATATAACTTTTAGTTACACAGCAACAACCTCAGTGTTATCACACAATTTACAAAGCCTTTCCCAAGGCCCCAGATCAAATGCAGTGTGCTTCTGAGGATCACTGTCTGTCAGCACTGAAAGGCTGAAATTCTCAGAACTCAGGGTTCCAACATCTCCCCCTCCTGTTTGAACCATGAACACTGCTTTAACTGTTTTGTTAAACCATTACTGGATACATGGAAGTACACAAGGTACAAGTACCATGATGACTATAATGACAATCAAAACATACATGCCCAATTTCAAAAGCTTTCTCCACAGTGGTGTGAGGTTCAACCAATCGAACAGATCATCCAACCATGATCCTCTTTCAGCTTTGAGTTTGGTGAGACCTTCTTCTAATTGTTGAATGCTCTCGTGCATTGATACTAAATGGTCAGAAAGGTTCATGCAACACGTTCCATCAAAGTCTTTGCGTCCATGTCCGTGCACTAACAAAAGGAAATCTATCGCTGCTCTGTTTTGCAAGGTTGCATGTCTTACACTTTGAACACCTGTTAACAAATTGCTCAATGTGAGAGAAAAGGCATCAGAGTTCTTACTTAGCCAACAGTGTAATTGATCCAATTGTTTCAAGGCTGCTCCTGCAGTAGCATGAGGTACAAAGAGCTGCAGCAAACACTCTTCCAAAATTCCAAGCTTTAAAATTATTATTACAATCAGCTGTATATTAATCGACAAATCTTTTTTCTCTGTGCTCATGTTCTTTTACTGTTTTTACATTATGTGTTAGTAAAGTAGGTCTCCCAATCCTACATGGTCCACCTTTGGGGTTTGATGGAATGGCAGGCCAAACTCTATCTCCACAAATGAAAAAGTCTCCTTGTGGTAATTATAAAGGAACATGGTTGGGTGCTATGTGAAACTGAGGTGAAATTGCACCAACATGTCACATATTCGTACAATGCATGATTTGGAGTGACATCTGTGATTTTGTTTTTCTTCTGTTTTGACTCAGGAGAATCAAATATTATGCAAAAATCCATTTTTACTGAGCCAAGGATTTCTAATTCTTGAAGTTCATAGGGTGTATCAGGGAGAAATTTAGTCCAGACACCCCATTCCTCTGTGGGATTCATGAGGAATTGTGAAAGATCTGAAGGGACATTTTTTGGTATTGGCCAACTGTCTACTGGTAAACTGACCAAGCAGGTTGAAAATGGCTTTTCTGAATAAGTCAATGTCCTGGGTTGCAGTGTATTCTAATGCCATCCTCATGAGCTGTTAAAATCAGGTGCGGGGCAGTGTTTCCTTGCCTCCTCCCCCCAGACTATCTTGCTGTTAATGGCCCATCACTGTCCTGCCACATGACTCAGAGATAACTCCCTCCGGACTATCTTCTGTTAATGAGCCTAATCAACACTTGGCCTCATGACTCATTACCCCATTGTGAGATGCTCCACCCAGAGGGAGGAACCAAGCATCCCATCGTGGATGTAATCTGAGGCTGAACACCAGAGACACTGGCTTCCCACTGGATTTCCAGAGGACAGGAGCTACACAGCCACCACTGGACCTTCTGAGAAAGAGCAGACCCTTTTTCTACAGGATCAGCACTTCAGAGGACTGCAGCCACCACTCTACTGCTACCACCACCCTGCCAAACAGGGACTCAGGTTGTATCTTGACTGTCAGTTTGAACCAGTGTTTTCTTTTAGTTTTTTTTTCCTTTTCTTTAATTTCCCCATTAAATTGTTATTCTGACTCGGTGCCTCCCACTGGTTTGTTTTCAAACTAATACAGTCAAACAAATGGTATCCAAACCTGAGGCATCGGCTAAGGTCACCCAAACATTGGTTTTTGGTTGACTCATGGGCAGGATCGCATTACTTAAGGCAAACAATGAAATAATAAGGCACAAGTATGATACCTGATTTAGTTTCATGTTTTTCTTTGGTTTCTTTTCTCAGTCTCGTTTTGAGACAAGCCAATCAGAAGGCACAAAAGTTACTTCTTTTGCATTCAATTTCACGAATTTGGACCTCTTTGGATTCTCTCTAAAGTTCTCTCCAATTATTGTGGAGACGAGGACTATTCCCTTCCTTGTGATCTAATATAATTAAAATTTCAATGGCCTTACATTTTGAATGTAATTCCGAATCATAACAGGATCCACACCACGCACTTGTGTTGGGGTTTTAAGAGTTCTCCTAGGTTTTTTTTTTTCTGTTAAAGGAATTTTTTCCCCTATACATGTTGCTAGGGGAACAAATGGCCAAGTACTTAAGAAAAACAAAGGACCTGGCTTCTTTTTTTTGTTTCACCTGGGTGTGTGGTCAGTCGGTGTCGGCATCCGGAGAGAGAGGAAGCTGCTTTTCCTTCAGCCACTTTTCTTTCTGCTGGAGAAACACCGGGATCCCAAGCCTGCCTTCCCTGCTCCGCTTGGAGCCGGGCCGTGGCCGCCCTGCCCCACCGTTGCTTCGAGCCTTCACTACGTTGTAGCCCTGTGTGACCTGCCTGCCCAGACCTCTGGAGGGGTTCTCTGTTTCGATACACCTCGTCTGCCATCCGGGATTTGTGCTCGTCCCTGCCGTTCCAGCCTGCCGTTCCAGCCTGCTGTTCCTGAGGGTCCGGCCGGACACCAGGGTCAGCTGCCCAGGGGTTTGTGAAGCCTTTGTCCCATCCCTTCCCGGGATCCCAGGCCGCCAGTGCCGCGTGCTCCCCGAGCTCGCTCCGGAGCGCCCCCTGCAGCCGCGGGGGAACCATCGCACCTGCCCTGCTCACCGGGAGCCGCCAGCGCCCCTGCCGGCTGCGAGCGGAACTGCACCCGAGGGGAAAGGGCCCAACAGCCGAGAAGGCTGGGACTGGGTTTGTGATTGTTTGCTGTTACTGCCAGAGTTATTGTTGTTTGTTTGACTGGTTATACACATAGATATATAATAGTAAAGAACTGTTATTCCTATTTTCCACATCTTTGCCTAAAAGCCCCTTGATTTCAAAATTATAATAACTCGGAGGGAAGGGGGTTGCATCTGCCATTCCAAGGGAGGTTTCTGCCTTCCTTAGACACCTGTCTTTCAAACCAAGACAACTTGTCAACAAGGCTTTATGATATCAACAATTCCTACACTGTTATACCGGTACGAAACCCAAAGTTCACAGCTTCTGCATATAAAATATGGGATAAAAGATGTTTATCATCAGCTGCAGTCTTTTGGCAGTCCATGTCTGCTTCTCTGCTTCCGGGGGCATCTTGGTATTCCTGTGGTTTGTAGGGCTTCATGTTTTTTGAAGGAATCCACTTTGGACCACCACCTGTAGAGACACAAGCATACCCTTTGCCCCAGGTTATTAGTGGGAAAGGGTCTTCAATTTTCCCTGTCTGTGGATTTCTTATTAAAACTAAAGGGGTTTCCTTTAACTTTGCTTGTGTGGTGTTGGAAAAATGTCTGATTATTGGTGGATTTGGTTCTGCAAAAGGGCTGTTCAAAAAATTTAAAATGTACAGCGCTTTATTCAAGCACATTTGCGGTGTAGCCTCTGCCTCCCTCCTTTTTTGTTTGTCCAAAAGGGATTTTAATGTGCGGTGTGTTCTTTCAATGATTGCTTACCCTGTAGGAGAATGAGGAATACCAAAAGAGCAATGCACACCCCAATTCATTAATAATTTATGTAGTTCTTTTGCTATGTAAGCTGGACCCTTGTCTGTTTTTATTTCTTGAGGCACACCTAGTAATGCCAATGCTTGCAGAAAATGCTGACGTGCATGTCTCGCTGTTTCTCCTGTGTGCAAGGAGGCAAAGACTGCACCTGAAAAGGTGTCTACTGATACATGGATATTTTTTAATTTCCCAAAAGATGGGTATTTTGTGATATCTGCTTGCCATAATTGCAGACTCTGCAATCCTCTCGGATTGACTGCTCCTGTAGATACAGGAGGTTGCACGAGCTGACAATCAGGACAAGCACTTTTGATTGCTTTTGCCTGATCTTTGCTAATCTGAAACATTCACCTACGTGCTTGTGCATTTTGATGAAAAAATGCGTGACTCAGTTTTGCCTGTTCAAAAATGTTTGGCAGGGTGTTTGCAGTGGGCATTGTTAATTTATCTACTTCTGCATTTCCTTCCACCGAGAATCCTGGAAGTGAACAATGTGCTCTGATGTGAGAGATAAAGTATTTGTTTTTTCTGTTTTGTATAACCTGCTGCACTCATGCAAGATAATGATACAGCTCATCATTATCAACATTTTTTAAGAGTGATCCTTCTATTCTTTTGACCACATCAGCTACATAGGCTGAAACTGTTATCAGATTGAGAGGTTCTTGAAATAATTGAAATGCTCTAACTACTGCTGCAAATTCCACAATTTGAGGAGAACCTTCTACTATCTTAATGTCTGATTCCCATGTTTTTGTTGGGTTTTGCCATGTTATCACTGATTTATATGATTTCCTGAACCATCCGTGCATAATGTTACTGTATCTAAAGGCACTTCATTTAGCATGGGTTTTTCCCTGAAACTTAATTTTGTCTGCAACAGCTTATGCTTTGGAAAGTGAATTGAACAGGCACCTGAATAATCTAGTAATGCAATTTGCAACTGTTCTGATTTTTGCAATGCCCAATCAAAATATTCTTTTTTTCAATGGCAGATAAATTATTGCAAAATCTTTGCCTGCCATTGACAGCAACCTTGATCTGGCTCTGATTACGATCTGAGCTATCATTGCAAGTGTTGTGAAAATTGTTTTTGGAGATCTATAGGGTAAGAATACCAATTTGATTACCAGCAAAGGATCTTTCTGTGAGGTATCCCATTGAAACATGAGACCATACAATTGCATTTTTTCTCCCAATACTGCAAGAAGTAATGGCTGTGACGTCACACAGCGGTGTGCCTGTTTTTGCTGAAGGGCCTCAGTGATTCTCTCAAGGGCTTTCTGAGTCTCAGCTGTAAGGGTTCTGGGAGATTTAATGTTGCAGTCTCCTCTCAAAAAGTGGTTCAAGTTCATCATTGCTGATCCCCGAAATCGGCCTGATCCAATTGATTGCTCCCAAGAGCTGTTTTAGATCCTGCAGATTGTTGATGCAGGTTCTAAGTTGTATCTTCTGTGGCTTGACTGATTGCTCTGTGATTGTCCATCCTAAATATTTCCATGGAGACACTTCCTGATTTTGGATGTAGTCCCGCTTTTTGAACTTCTGCAATCACGCTGTCATGAGCCTGGTGCATTTCTCTGAGTGTTGGTGATGTAACGAGCAAGTCATCCATATAATGCACAATCATAGCTCGAGGGTGCTCCTTTCATGATGGAGACAAGGCTCAAGCCACAAAACATTGACAAATCGTTGGTGAGTTTTTAAGTCCTTGAGGAAGGACCACCCAATGATATCTTTGGAAAGGTTCTTGTCTGTTGATGCTTGGGACAGAGAGCACAAATCGAAGGGTGTCTTTTGGATGAAGTGGGATGTTGAAAAAAACAATCTTTCAGATCTATAACTACAAGTGGCCATTCTCTCGGGATCATTGAGGGAGAAGGAAGTCCCAGTTGAAGTGGTCCCATTTCCTCAATGACCTCATTGATTTTCCTGAGGTCATGGAGCAATCTCCATGACTTGGAAGTTTTCTTGCGAATAACAAACACTGGAGAATTCCAGGGACTATTTGTTGGCTTAATGTGGCCTTTCTGAAATTGTTCCTTCACTAAATTTTTGAGAGCACTCAATTTTGTTCCTTCCAGGGGCCACTGTCCACCCAAACAGGGTTGCCGGTCTTCCAGGTCAGTTTTAGGGTGGTGAGTGCCTCAGTGATCCTCATTAAAAATCCACTTCTATTTTTGTTCCCCATTGTGACAGGACATCTCTTCCCCATACCGTGATGGGTTTTTGCACGACAAATGGACAAATGATTGCTGCTTTTCCATCTGGCCCTGTAACAATGAGTGGGTTTTTGCTTTGCAGACGTATCATGGTTCCTCTAATTCCTGTGAGAGAGATCAAAGGTGTAACCAAGTTCCACTCCCTGGACCAAATTATGAGAGATGACTGTGACGTCTGCACCAGTGTCCAACATGCCTGTTATTACGGTTGTTTTGCTGTTGTATGTCACGTTGCAAGTTATTAGTGGTCAATCACAGCTTATTTGTTTTATCCAGAAAATGTCAGTCTCCATGTCTCCACTTTCAGGTGGTGTCTGCTGATTCACTGTTGGCATGACTTGTTGTTTTATTGCATTGGATGGTAAAGCAATGGCTTTAGCTGTCAGAATATTTTCTGGAACAATCAGTGGAGGTTTCAAAGCCTGAGCCAAACCTGTTAACTCCTCATTATGGTTTGCTGAAATAACAGATGGATAAACAGCCCTAAAGTGCTGTTCTTGTTTTTGCCTATAATCAAAAAATCTCACCTTTTCCATGAAGTTCCAGTGACTCCTGTGGGTATTACTGCATGACTATCATTCATGAAGTATATTGATTCAGGAGCTGCAATTTGCATTGTGCTCCTGGGGGTAGCAGTTCTGAGTCACTGGGGAAATGGCAGATGGTCTTGTGTAGGGAGTCTGATTGATGTTCCCCACATATCGTGTGTCTTGAGGGATCTCAAGCTGAGGAGTCACCACTATGATTTGTGTCTTCACGCTTTGGTGTCCCGCACTCCTTCTGGAGTTTCCAGGAATTGGTAGGGGTCTTCTGTCCACATTCACTTTGGAACGACACTGATTGGCAAAGTGTCTCCCTTTTCTGCATCTTGGGCAGCGATTCGGTGCTTTTGCATTTTCCGCAGACTGGGCAAAACCTTTTGATATGTTCAAATTTTCCACACTGGAAACATGGCCTCCTTGCGAGTTCTGCTGCCATTACTTCTGCAGAATCATCTTGATGAGGAATTACATGGAGAGCAGCAAGAGTTTTTGCAAGCCTTTGGTCTGCTTCTTCAAGGACTTCCCCAAATTTTTCCCCTTAGGCATTTGCTTGTACTACTTCTATATGTTGAGGAGTGCCTATCTTGCAGCAGGCCTCTATCATTTGAGGCAAGGTTGGCTGAGGATCTGGTAAGGCACTTGCATTCTTCATTTGCATTAGCAAAGGCGAGACTTCGAAGCAGATGGGGATGTGCTACTTCATCACTGCATTGTCTTTCTATTGCTTGAGTAAGGTGGTCTATGAAAGAAGCAAGTGATTCCAATACTCCTTGTTTTACTATAAATGCCCTCTGGGATTCCAGTAGGTTGAATTTGCAGAATTGCCTTCCGAGCTGCTTCTTTGATGTCTGAAATCACTTCTTGAGGCAAATCTGCTTGATCTTCTGGTTTATCATGGGGTGCATCACCTGCTATTTCTGCAAATGTAAGAGCTGCATTTACTCCTCCAGAAGTCTCTATCAGCTTGGTGAGAGTTCTTCTCCATTTGACTTCCCATAGTATGTATTGTGAATCTGTCAAGACAATAGGTGCTATGTATTTACAATTGTAAGACACCAAATCGTAGATATTGAAGATGCCTTTCAATAGCTGTTTGAAATATGGAGAGCCTAAGTCGCTGTCTTTAATTGCTAGTCTCAAGTCTTTGATGACATCATGTGTCAGTGGAATCCATCTAGGATTTGCATTGTTTTTACCATATCTTATTGGCATTGCAATTATTTCTGTTGCCATATCGAAATCTCCTTCCTTCAGTGCCTTTCTTTTAATCTCTGCCCAGCTGGTAAAGTTAGGCATATCTTCTGAAGAATTGCTTGGATTATTGTTTGAAAATACTCCTAAATTAGGAGAAAATGTGACTAATTCTCTATTCACATTCTGCAGATTATTTGTATTTTGTACATTTATGGCTTTCCCTCTGGCTTCAAAGCTGCCTTCATGCTGTCTTCCCTTGTGCAGAAATCTGGTTGTCTTTGTGTCTGTCTATTATATATATTTAAAGGTGCAATAATAGAAGCAGCCACAGGTGACGCTGCAGCTGGAGGACAAACAACTTGTTGGTTACAAGATGGCAGAGGCAGAAGTACGTAGGCATTGTTTATGGAAGTGACTAGGACGCCACCAATTTGTACGGCAGAAGTATGCCGAGTGCCACCATCTTCCTGTATGGCAGAGGTGGGCTCCACGCGCCATTTTGCTGTACAGCAGAGGTGAATTGCGTGCCGCCATTTTGCAAAAACACAAAATCCTGTACACTGTCTTGGAGCTGCAGCAGTCTCGGAGCAAATCCCCAGGAAGTACATTAGTCTGAACCATGCCAGGACTCAACCAGGCAGCCGCAGGGCTTGCCGCCATGGTGAGGGACCCTGCAGGACCCTGCACAAAAGCAGGTGACCGAGAAGGACCTCATGCCGCAGCAACGGGAAGTAGGGAGTTACAGCTCGTTATTTCTGTTCCAATATCATGCCCTGCTTCTCATTCGCTTGCCTGGGGCAGCTCCTGTTGTTCTATTACCTCCCGCCCCAGATCGGTCTGCTCCACAGTTTGCGGACCAGCTGGGGACAAACCCACACTCCCCTCGCTTGAGCCCCCAGGATCTGCCGAATTCGCCAATTTTGGCGATCCGCCGCTTCTCTGAAGCGGCGGGACCACTTCCCTCCATTCCTCAGAGGTTGGTTGTTTCTCTTTTATCGTGCCTGCCACACCGGCACACCTCTCAGCTGGCTCGGGATCTATTACAGATTCCTTCTGGTCCGCTTGAATTTTAGCTGCCTCCGCCTGAGAGGGAGGCGAGGCCTCCTCCCCATCCTTTTTAGTTTTGTGTAGGCTGCGGGAGATTTTTGCTGCTGTGAGGTGCCACTATCAGCTCAGGTTTCTGTTCTATTTGATTTTTGCTTGCTATAACTTCATATACAACTCTGCGAATGGGAAGAAGCTTTGCAGCTGGACCATTTCCACGGGACGCTGCATTATATTGTCTTAGATGTATAGAGTCCCAGACATAGGGTGTAAAAAGCAAGTCTGGATCAGAATTTGGAAATTGCTGCTTGATCCAAAATACAAGGTCTCTTAATTGTTCTTTCGCGACAGCTATAGGGTGTTCTTTTACCATAGTTTCTAACTTATTAAATGCGTCTCTCTGCAATTTTGATGTAACATTTCCCATTATGAATTAATTAGCCCTGAAGCATATAAATCATACCTGGCTTTGCCATCAGAAGTCCTCCTCAGTTCCCCTTTTGCATGGCTGACCGGCAGCATTGGTCCTGCTTCCTTTCACCAGCTTGTCGGATTTTCTGAGCTGCTTTTTCTTTTTCCCCGGTGAATATTCTTCTTCCTTTTCTAGCTCGAAGCTGCTTTTTCTTCTTTTTTCTCATTCTCTTCATGGAGATTCAAACTCTGAGTCCTGGCACATGGGAGCACCAGTTATTAATTTTCTCTGTTTCGTTTGTTTTCTTCCTTGCCTTTGTTTTGTGAGCTCTTTTACTCAGAGTTCAAATTAAAATACAGGAGACCGGGAGCTTGTCTTCGGATCTTAGATGTTTACTATATCTTATCTATAATACAGCTGCACAGAGTGTGCCTCTAAGTTAACAAGGTGAAAATGGCCCTGAGTTCTAACTTCCAAGGTCTTTTAGGGTCCAAATTACCCAATTATGGAATGCCAAGTAATTTATTTTTACTTATAATCCAATAACTAACTATTCATGATCCGCACTGTGGGTTTTTTGACCCAATACCAGAATACCCAGATTTGTGAAGAAGAAGGAGAAAAGAAGAACAAACCCACACCCCAAATCCTCCATATTGTTACGTATATCCCATAAACCTGATTTTTCTACATCTCTACATATTTCACGTGATATATGTGATATAACTTTTAGTTACACAGCAACAACCTCAGTGTTATCACACAATTTACAAAGCCTTTCCCAAGGCCCCAGATCAAATGCAGTGTGCTTCTGAGGATCACTGTCCGTCAGCACTGAAAGGCTGAAATTCTCAGAGCTCAGGGTTCCAACAGATATTGACCTTTCAGTGAAAGAAATTTTTCAGTATTTTAAGGGCTTCACCTGTATTTCTCTGCTAATGCATTTGTGTGAGTTTTATTAGTGTAGTGCTAAGCAATAAGCTAAACTGACAGAGACATTTGGGAAACATTTTATATTTCCCAGCAAAAAAATATTGACCCCCAAATGATTGTCACAATCCTGTATGATTTCCTTATGCAAAATCATATGGAACATGTATACTTTCAATTGTCTGATTTGCCAAAATCATTGTCATATGTACCACTTTGGTCATATGAAATAATCATTTACTGCAGCTAGGCATATAGCTAATCCCCCCCTGCAAAATCATTGTAAGCTCCTTGCCAAGAGACAGTATCCCACAAAGTTGGCTTTGACATATTTTCACCGTTACCAGGAAGTTCTGATTGCCTCATTAGAGTATTTTGGCCACCAGAAGAATGGTTTTTTAAGTGCCTCTCTACCTCTCTGTCGCATGTAGGCAGGTTGGTCTGTTGTCCACCCTCACATCATAACCTGAACACTGTTGGTGCAGTGCTCCCAAGCAATGAGAACAGGTTGCTCCAATCTCTTTGTGTGGTGAGCTTCCTACCATCTTCTGCTTTCCTATGTCACTCTTTAATTGCTATAGAAAAGTGGCCAGAGCTCTCATCCATGATCAAGGCTCACTAGGTGAGGCGATGCTTAAAATCTAATCTTCTGACTCCCTGCTCAGTCCTTGAAATTTGGTATTTTTCTAGTTTCTTGTCTGTAGTCTGGGTTTCCTTTCTTCACCTGGCATGGGTACTGAAATACTCTACTTCCCAGACATTTCTTAGACACATAGCTAAATCAACTAGTCTTTTGAAAACTTACAGTGAAATAAATATGTCTGCATGAGGGAGTTTGCCTGTAAGTCTTCAAACCACGTAACCCAGTTTATTATGTTCTACCAACTTGCTTTGGGAAAAAAGTATTAATTCTGCAAACAATTTGTTTTCAGAGCAAGAATACTTACCATTCTTTAAGTCATTGTCATGAAAACAGCAGTTAAAACACAGCACAAAAAACTTTCCCACATGAAATGTGGAAGACCTGTTTTTTTCCAAGTTGAAAGGATCCATTTTCCTGTTGTGACAATTTCAAAAACAAAAACAAAACTAAACAAAACAAAACAACAACAACAAAAAAAACCACAAAACTGCCTCTTAGGAGCTTTTGCTTACCTACTTCCCAGGTACATTTTTGCTTTTATAGAACTTTGTAAAAATTATCTCACCTTTATCACCAGCGATTTTCTTATTATGTCTTCCAAAATCGGGTGTATGTTCTTTGGCTAGGGCCAAAGCTTCAAAGAAGCAATGCGTTGTATGATTCTCAATAAAGATTTATCATACATTACTAACTCTGTTGCTCTGCAAGGCTGTGTTTTGTTTGGCAAAGAAATTTTGATGGAGATGAGAATGGCAACTACAGAATATTATTAACAATTTCTTATATTTCCAAGGAAACAAAACTGGGCTCAATATTGTTGGAAGCATAAATTAGTCCTTTGGAATAACTGTAAGTAGTACACTGCATACCTTTATTGATAGTCCAGAAGGGACTTCATCTCTAGGCAAAGCTCAGGAACAGATATGCCACAAAAGGGTGAGAACCATTCTGCCTTCAAAGCATACATTGGTACTGTTCTTACCTGCACTTTCTTCCAGATAAATGCTAAAACCCATCCTACAGTTGGTTCTCACTGGCAAGACCATTTCAACACACTGGGCTCAAAAGCAGCACAGTGGAGAGTGTTGGAAATCCTTGTCTACGCTCATTAAGTGTCCCCTCCAGAAGAACGTTGGCAACAAGGAGACAGAAATATTCCTTTCCTTTTTCTTTTCCAAGGTCTTCTAGTTTTTGTATCTAAGGCCCAATATGCTGCTTTTTTTTTGGTGAAGTTAGTCACTATTTTTGAAAATAAAATTGCCAAATAATAAATTGCCAAATAATAAATTGCCAAAGTAGAAATGACCTACCTCCTTTTTAGATAGAAAACAGAAAATGAGGCATCTCTCCTGTGTATCAGAATAAGTTGTTTTAAACAGAGAGGAAAATAACTGTTCTTAACCTGCAAATATATCACCTTCCCAGTAACATGGCAGGTTCAAGATGCTCCAACTGCCCTTTTCTTAATTGATGCTTATTTTTCCCTTACTATGCCTTATCACCAGTGTCTTGATGATGAGTGCCTTTGGAAGAGGTCTGTGTGTGGCTGTATGTTTAGAAAGGTCCAAGCACACACCAAGTGGTACCAGAATTCATCTCTTATAGTAATTTGTGTAGTTTGTGATCAGCTTTGTAGGCTGGGACTGATCAGGCTGTTCTGTATCTGGCTGGAACTTCAGGAGGGAACAGGCTGAGAAGCTGCGAGTGGCTCTGTTCCGGTTTGGCCAAATTTAGAAATATATCCTCTGAGAGAAGGCACAACCACCCCTCCTCCACCAGGTTCGGGAAAAAAAAATTTTCCTTGAAGGAAAGTGAAGGAGATAAAACTATTTATTTACCAAACACACGAGAAAAGGAAAATAATGCTAATAAAATCTCTCGCTGTGGAGAAAAAACCTGGGAAAAGTGTTAAGAGTCCTCCCTTTGGTCTCCTTGGAGCTGGGGCTTGGCCCAGGGCCAGGCCCTCTGTGCCCGGTGGAAAGTCCTCCTGATGTGCACTGGGTTGAAGCAGCCCAGTAGGAAAGGGAGACAATCTGAAATTCCAGGGAAGGAAAAGCAAAGTTCAACTCTGTCTCTCTCCAGAGAAAAAGCAAACTGAACAACTGGCCAAAAGCTGACTGGAAAGCAGCTAGCTGGGTGCCTCCTCCCTCCCCTGCCGCAGCTGGAAAAAAAAAAAGGTTGCTATCTCTGTGTGACCTTGAACAAGCTGCAAACTGCTTTGAAAAAGTTTTGCTCAATTTTTCCTTCCCCCTCTTAGGCTCAGTTTAGAGACATAGAAAGGCACAAAGTTAATTTCTGGGCATAGGGCAGTGACGTGGGATATACATCATAAAGTCACCCCAAGGCAGGCCCCCCAACCTGACCTTCTCCTCAGAGCCTGAGCCCTCATACCTGGCTATGACAGCTGGTTAGGGGTCAGTAGCTCTGACCAAGGAAGAGATGACCAGTCCAGAGAGATGGTCCCAAAAGGAATCGCCTTCCCAAGGCCCGGTGTCTTCCCTCAGCTGCTGGCAGGAGGGCCCATGCAGAAGCTGTCAGCTCTTCAGTGATTGTCAGCTCATGATTTCAGCTCAGCTCTGCAGGGCAGCCTCCAGGCCAGACAAGGGACAGAGATGAGAGGCTCATGTAGCTGTTCACACGAAATGACTTTATTGGTCCACACTCCAGCGAAGGGGAGCCAGGGACGAACGACACTCTGCCCTCGCAGGGGCAGGGGGCTAGCTTTATAGGGATACAGGGGGTGGGTATCAGAGGGTAAGGGCCAATGGGTTACAAAGGATCTGCATAGAGTCCCCCAGAGGATTCTGGGTTTGTCTTCTCACCATAACTGAAAGTAGCTGCCTTCCCAGGGAGGAGGTCCTGCTAGGAGATTGCCCAATCTCCTTATCTCAGGAGACATCCCTCCAGGGCAGTGGCTGGGCATACCCTACACCTGGCATCTGCAGGACTCAGCAGAATGGCTGTGCTCTTACTGCTGTACTATTGGAGATACACAGAAAACTTCTGCTCCAAGACGAGCTATAGTCTGGAGGTTTTCAAAAAACCTCACATTTCATCTTGAAATTGTGCATTTTACTCAGTTTTACAAAATGGTCCTGAGCACTATCGCTGGAATTTTCATCAGTTTAGCTATTGATCTTGATTTGGGTCCCCCAGAAAATTCTGGACAAGTGAAAGTCCTGACAGCTGAATACTTCCCAGAAATTTTGCCTGGATATGCACTATTTGATTTTGTTTGGTGTTTAATCTGTTGAGTGCTGTGTTGCTGCTGTACTCCTAAATAATTACTGCCTTCTAGTCAAAATACAGATGCATGAAAGTCCTTGTAAGGAATTTGGAAAGGGATGGGTTGGGATTCTGAAATTATATTGACACTCTTAGAAGATGTATCCTGTGCCTCAGGCTTGATCTTCCTCCAATTAAAATAACATATACCAGGGATTATTGGACTGGCTACCTTCAGTCTCAGGGTAAAGTGGATTCAGCAGGCTGAAATGGGTCTTTTCATCTGAAGTCCATGGCCAGATTCCTGTCCAGAAGTCACAAAAACACATAGCTTGTAAACAGTTGACAAAAGTTTATTATATACAGTGTGTTAGAAATAACTGCTTGCTGTTAGATTGCAAGAGTAAGAAGCATCCATTTGTGTGAGGGCTTCTCCCAGATGTGGGTCTTCTGCTATGCTCAGTCTACCCGCCTCCGATACAGAAAGAAATCCCCAAACGGTTTCGAGACAAAGCATGGCAGCCTGGAGAAGAACAAGGACATATGAGGAATGAGGAGAAATTCATGGTCCAGGAAACCTTCAGCTTCAGTTAAGCACTGTCTGTCCAAGTGTGTTCCTTCTTCAAATGCTGTGCTCAGTATGGACTGTGTCTTATGTGGACACACACCTCATATGATCTCATTCTTATTTATTTCCCCATTATTATGCATTTAAACTGCTGATTCAAAAATGTTAGCTTTTATTTAGGAACATTCTGGGGACAATTAATTGAAACACAGCAAATTTTTACTTTTTTAGAAAAGGTAAAGTCAGAAAAATATTCTGGACCGTATTCCAGTTTCCCTTTTTTGCAGGCTGCTACATTCCCAGTGCTTAAGTCTGTAAAATATAGACTGCTTAAGCTGATACTAATGCTAGTGTGACTACTGACTGATAGAATAAGATGTATCGGTTCTGCTTTTGTTATTATTCCCTACTAATGAAGCAAAAGTTCATCTACAAACAATTGTGTGCCCATCCCTGCTTTACAAAAGGAAGGACAGGAATTTTTCACATGTCAAGGTTCATTTTTGGGGGAAGAAAGTTAGCTCTTTGTATCAGCCTTGGCCTTGAAGAGCAGCATTGCTATGTATTTGCAGAACAGTAGGAAAAGAAAAGAAACAAAAGAACGCATAATGTGTAACAAAAGATTTTAAATTGCACTGTGCTCTGCGTGCAGCTGGAGGAAAAAAGTTCTTGGTGCCTGAATGAAGCAGGACCCATACCAATGACGGTGCAAGGTGTCTTACTGCACTGGCACCCAGCCAGCATGCCAAGGAGCACCAGCCTGCACTGGACTGCAAAGCACCACTTAGCCCAGCTTTTCTTCCAGCTTGAAATTCTGCAGTTGTCAGAGGTTTCTCACTGGTTCAGTTACACATCAGATTAATCCAGCAGGTTTTGGCTGATGTGTCTTTGAGCAAACATCAAAAAAAAAAAAAAAAAACAAACTCAGGAGACTAGAAAGAATATGTTTATGACAAGCCCCAGAAAACAATAGCATGGCAATCTGCAAAAACTCTCTTTCAAATCATTGATGAGAACACATCAGTTAAAAACATGATAAATGTTTTGCAGACTATTAATGTATGCCTGATCCACAGTTGCCTTGTAGATGTTTACAGAAGCCAAATCCCCCACAGAAGAGTAATATGTTGGCTAGCATATTTCTGGTTTATACCTTTTTACACAGCAGAAGGACAAAACCAGTATTTTGCAAGGAGGGCACTTTCCACCAATTGCAAGCAGAGGATAAAGCTTTCAGTATGACCTACAGTTCTGAGGGCCCTTCCATCTAAGTTTTTTTAGTAGCCCACACAGTTTAGTTTAGTGAAACTGACTTTTCAGGAAATATCATGTTTTCTGTATCCAGTCACAGAGAGAATTGTGAAATGCCATGTTTACCATGTGCAAGTGTACTAGGACTGTCCAGACTTCAGCAAATATATATTAAGGTTAAAAACAAGACAACTGATGTAGGCAGAAAAACAACTTGTGAAAGCGTAAGAAAGAAAGAGAAGAGGTGGTGCAGGGAGAACAGCATGAGTGAGGCTGCAACATACTTTGTGTACACAGAGTTTCCAAACGTAAACCAACAGTGCTTTGCTATGTTCAATAACTTTTTGCTTTTTCACACTGTACTCTTTGCTCAATTGCAACGTTGAAAAGGAAAAAAGGCAGAAAAGAAATGATACATACACACACAAATTTTGAGAAAATTGCATCAGCTTTCAGTGAGAATATTTCACATAATGTACCAGAGCCTTTAATTCTTAGTTGATTTTACATTTTCATAGTGGTTCTGGGCTTTGTTAAACTTACCTTAACTTCGGGCTGTGTGTGAAACATCTGAGTAGAGTGAGACAGCAACAGTGATAAGTCTCAGTCACCTTTTTCCTCCCATGGTCTCTGGTACTGTTGTGACAGGCTTTTTATGCAGTGTGATTTTGGGCCTCTCTGAGTGCTGCTATCTTCTAACCAGGGGTTTATACTAGCTGTGTGTCACTGGGGTGCAGTGTGCCCCAGCCACAGCCTGTCATGCCCTGGCTGACTGACAGGCTTTGTGTTACTTGAACCAATAGCAGTGAAATCATTGCATCATTAACTTCAGGGTGTGTTACCCACTCAAGTAAGCACAGGAGGTCCCAGGCACATTTGTAGGGCCTACACTAAAGTCTGTGTCAGCACACCTTCATGGCTTGCCAAATTAATTTATGTTTGGTTCCATATGTATGTTTACAACCTCTATATCCTGACTGCAATAAAGTCCTATTTGTAAATCAAGAAGAATTAATTTTGTCTGCTTGCCATCTCCTGTAACCTGCAAGGACCTTGCGATAGCCCCAATTTAACTAGCCTATCTAATCTAATCCAGTTTTTCCCTATCCACCTCAAATAATCATTAAATGGATAGTGTAACATGTATGTGAAGGGGAAACCTTCCGCCATAATAAAGATGTACCACTGTGTTTATATTTGTTAATATTCAGAGTCGAGATACATGAAACTTCCCACTTCTGCTTTGAAACAACCTCCCTAAGTTTTGTATCAGACCTGTCGTAATTTGTGCTTGGCCTTGCACCTGCTCAGGTTGACAACAAGGATCTACGTTTGACCATCTGTGTTCAGCTGATAATGACCATTCCATGCAATGATGGTCTCACCTGTGGTACAACCCACCCTACTGCATGGTAACACAGAGACACTGAGTAATTTTCCTATTAAACAAAGATTTAAGTGGTTCATAAATATACTCTTAAGTTGACCATTTCTTCTTCCAGATAGGTTGAATTCAATAAATTCTCATTTTCAGGAAATAGCAAGTTTTTTTCTAACCTTTGCATAGCTCCAACTGAGTATTTTCTTCTTTCAAGAAAATATTGCAGGTTTGGCAGTAATGTTATTTCAGATCTGGTGCCTTATTACTGACTGCAGTTTTTAGTTGTTGTTACTGCTCTTTCTATAATTATTATCATCATTATCAGCCCTATCATTATCACTGTATTGTTATTATTACTTATGATAGTATTCTTCATTAATAATAGGTAAAGGCTAAGATTAAGTCACTGTAGAGGGACGCCTGTGGTGAAGATCGTATTTCTTGACTGGTAGGGAGGCCTCTGACAATCAATTCATTAGAAGTTTGTCATCAATCATAAGAAGAAAGCAGAGAAATTAAAGGCACCATGCTTATTTAGCCTGTGTGGGGAGGCAATTAAAGGACACATGACAGAAGTCTGTGGCAGAAGAATTTTGCTCAGTATTTGTTGTTACACTTACCTATAAAAAAGATGTCTTGCATTGACCAGACACCAACATTGTGCAGGACATCCACTCACTACCTTGAAGCAAGCAGTTTGGTTTTAATTTTTGATAAACAGCGCAATCTGGGAAGGTCTTAGGAAAACCAATCGTATTTGTTGACAGAGGGCTTGAATCAAGAGACAGTATTTCAGTTCTTGAGATTAAGATCTTTGCACAGGTCAGCTAGTGGATGACTCAGAAGTTCTGTATGAGCACCTAAATCATATATGGACCCTCTCAACAGGGAACTGACTGGGAAAGGTCAAGAAAGATACCTGCTCTACGTGGGAATAACATTTATAATACAGACTGGGCACAGCCTACTCTTAAACCTTTGAACTGGGAAAATGCAGCAATATACAGCATTCTTATAAACCAATATGCACTTTTCAATCATTAGTGTAAAAACAAGATTAAAGAAATTGCTAACTTTGCCAGTCACCTTCTTAAATCATCATTAACTGACTCACTTTTTACTGGCACTAAGGCAGAAGTTGTTACAGCAGGAGAAATGTAGAAGAACAAATAATAGCAGCTCTATGCACATCTGGCAATTCAAATTCCATTTATACTTTTGTCATACGAGCTTTATGTCTAGGTTTAAAAACCTTTTATACTCACAGCTTCCAAGCTATTTTCTACCATGGCCACAACTGTAATTAACAGTAAAATCTATCATATTAACTCAGTGTCTCACTGCATCTAAGAAAAGTCAGAATCACTGGGCAAATCTAATGAGGTTCCTATTCAGTACTTGCAGTACAAAAAAAAGTTGTGCAGTGCAAGAAATGCTTATTGTGGACCTTCACCATTCATCTAAAACATTTGGAGATCTCTGTCCTCTGACTTCTAAGAAGTAGCATGCTTCCTTTTGGAACACAATATTAATTTCCCTTGTTTTTTAAGGCTCAAATTCTGCTAACACATTCATGCATCTAGATGTTTATTAGTGGATATAATTAAATGCATATGTTCAAATATGTGTGTATTGTGTATACATTTAGTAAGTACATATATATATATATAAGCATTTATACATATGTACATGCATATACAAATGCATAGATGTGAGTAGCTTCTTAGGAGTCAATAGTATTAGTCACAAAGTTAAAGACAGTCAAGAGCTGAAGTATTTTGATAAATCAGATCCTCAGCCTGATCCAGAGGATGAAAATATATGAGCTAGAATTATTTAGAGCTGAAGGTTCATTTGGAGCAGAAAGTTTCAATTTTTCTATCCATTTAGATGTGCTTTTTTTCTGGCATTTGAACCTTCCAATGAAAGTATAATAATGATGAAGACATAGACTGTCATTTATATTTCATAGTAGACCATATGTTCCATATACAAATTTCTATTTGCTTAGAAAAAAATACTATCTATATATGTGCAATGGAAAATGAGATGACACTGAAGCTAAGTGAGAACATACTTTATGGCAACTTTGATATTATGTTCTCTGGACACATTTTTATGGAAATCAACTTATGATGCCCTCCATCTCCATTTATTATGCTCTGTGTTACCAGAGTAGGGAGCTGCCAGGCAGTGTTTTATAATGTCCTCAGAGAACATGATTTTACAAGAGTTCTACAGTGAAGTCCCCATAAGTGTTTAACAGTCAGCTTAGATGGTCATTCAGCCTCTCCTCACAGGTTACACTGGAACTATAAACAGAAGGTAGTAGAAATAAATAAAACTAAAAAAACCAGGATGGTGAAAAGCCATGTGTAGGCCCTGTGTAAAGGGAATACTCTATGCACTCTTGTGGAACTAACAGCATTCAGAAAAACTATTTAACAAAAACTTTACCAATTCAAAAATACTCTGTGATAACAAGCCATTTTAAGTGATTCATACAATGTTAGAGTTTTCAAATAATTTATTTCCAACTGACATCCATGAAAGGTCTCTTTGTTTCTTCAGGAACCAAAATACCTTTGAAAATCTAACTTCAAGTAATCAATTTTTTTAAAAAATAAATACTTTGATATTTTCCTACCAAGTTAGACTCTCAAGTATAATACAAAGGTATCACACTAATCTGCAAAATCCCGGGGCAGGTGCTTAATCACACACTGGCGGGGCTATGTTCAGCTGTAAAACATGTAATAAGCTTGAGCTACCTGCTTCAACCCAGCATTAAAAACATTCTCCCTTCCTCCCCTTATGCAGGGCCCGGCAGACAGATACATTCAAAGCACACAGATGGGACTAGTCCTGGCACAAAAGGCAGCCAGAAGCAAGACTTTCTGGCTCGCTTAACTATTAGTACACTTAGTTTAACAGTGGTCTGTGATATGAATACAGAAGACTGATTTTTAAATCCTCTCTTCTTGATTTGGGAGCTACATCTTGAGTATCACTCCCAGGGAAGTATCTTACACTCTACTTCAGTCCGCCTTCATCTCAATTCCCTCTCTGTTTAAATCTCAGTACGCTATTGTCCTACTCCAACAAACACTTTAAGCTTCCTTTTTTATGCTCAGTTTATGTCTCATGTGGGAATACAGCCCAGGCAGGTTTTGTTCCAGGGAACAGGCACAGCTGAGACATGGGGGCCAGACACAGCCCAGGCAGGAGACACCAAGTGTGTACGTGCCTGTCTCGCTGCACCACGTCAAGGAGACACATCAAACAGCCCGTGAAGATCAGGGAAAAACCAAACTACCAGAAACGGGGTTTACAGAGGATTGTGTGCTGAGGTGAGTGAGGTCTGCCAGCAGGAGACAATAGGACTGAGACACTCCTATTCACACTGCAGCCACCTTCCCCAAAACTCTTTCTCCCAGACAAGTACTTTCATTCAGTCTCTCAAGAGGCTGGTGATGGCAACTGTATTTGACAATACTTTAGCTGTTTTTTAAACCACAATCACTTTGAAGGAAATGGTTTTCTCTGAAAAGCTGTTGTCACTAAGCAGACTCAGAAAGAGTCTAAGACCAGGTCAGCCAAGGATGCAGAGCACAAGAGAAAGCACATTTCTGCGCCGTGGTGCCGAGGAGAATGTTACAGATTCTGACCTCTTCTCCCAGGCCTGTTTCTGCACTTGCCATTAAATGATCATTAGGTTTGCTGCTGATGGGGAAAGAGTTAAATGCTGAGTGAAAGCAGACACAGCTGACAAGGACAGAAATAGGAAGAACAAAACAATGTAGAGCTCATGTGTGCGTGGGTGTGTGCATGTGGGCATGTAGGGAGATAGTTACCTGTGTTGGGACTAGTATGGTGCTACTGGAAACCCAAAGCAGAAAGGAGGGGCGTTGTATCTTTGAACAAGGGCTCAGGAGGGACAGTTGGCTGTGTAATGTAAATGAAATTAAGACACAAGCGTAGGGGGGTCCTACTAATGATTTGATGAGTCGTTAAGTTGCCAGCTAGTGGGGAAAATGGAGGAGTGCTAATGCATGACTTTACAGACCAAGAGGTAAGTCCTGTTGAGTGGAGCTTAATATTGTATACATCTCTTACTCAAAATGTGAACTGCAGACCAGATTAGATCAGGGAATGTTAGCCACATCCACTGCAAAATATGTTTTGTTTTGATTGGTTTCTTTTAAAACAGAGAGAGGGAGCATAAGTTCAGGGAGGTAAGTGAAAGTTCAGTGAGATTTCTCCACATTCATGAAACCTGAGTTCATAGTCAAGCTATTGAGTCACACACAGATGAAAATCTTGCCTGGTCAATTAGGAAAGAAAAAAGGAAAAAAGAACACCAACCCTTTCCCCCTCTAAGTTCCTTGATGTTCAGTAGGTGTGGTTGGGTGAAGAAAAGACAGACCAACACCAACAGCTGCATGGAATCTTTCCACGACTGGAAGGTGAATAATTAACTCTCTTATAACTGCAGCCCCTCGGGGGGAGGTGAATCACCAGCCCAATTTAGAGTTATGTTATCTTGTAATGAACAGTAAGAGGAAAATCTATACATGTCCTAACAGTTCTAGTGAGACATCAATGATCTGTGCCCCAAAAACCTCAGGAAGGGAGTTGATAAAAATGCATCTCTAAGAAAATAACTGATTTTTTACAACCAACTCACCAGTGCCTGAAGTTTACTTTTTTTTTCCTAGCTGTATGACATTTTATGAATATGATACTGAGGCTTAGACAAGAGGGAAAAGATGTGTCAGTTCTACCTGGCCACATTGTGCCAGTACCTAAAATCAGATACAGTTGGTGTGGGAATTAATTTATTTTTGTGCATCCAGTTATGCTCATACTGTTGCCTCTGGAGTTTTGGGATGAAGGGAGGGGTCAACAAAAGGCAGATACGAAAAATAAGCCCGCTGTTAGGTGACTTGGAAACCTACTAAAGGATATTTTTCCGAAGGGTTTGAATGTCCACTGGGAAATCTCCAGCAGACCACAAATCCAGAAAGTTTAAGGGCCGGTCTAAATTTGACAAACTTTTGCATATATTAACTGCACCTAAAAGAGACAGGCAGTGTAAATCACTCTTCCTCATATGCAGAGATGGAAGACTGAAGTCCTTGGCTTCTGTTCCTGCACAAGGCAAGAGGCAGTGTCCTTGCTGCTTCTTCTGGAGCTGCAGCCTCTTAATTTAGATTTTTAGAGCTCTGCAGGTGATTCAGGTTCAAAAAGTGGCTGGTAGAAAATACTAATGGATTTTTCTTTATAAAACCTTTCAAAAAACAAGTGATTCCATGCCTTCTCCTCCTTCTGGCTAAAATGTTGATAGTTCTGATCCCATTTGAGGGGTTCAGGACTAATTAGGTTCACAGCATAACAGCCATAGAGGCACATCAGCCTTATGTGTCCAGTCAATGTATCATACAGTCATGTTCTGGTGGAAGGAGAGCATATTGGGTTGTTTAATTTGCTTCAGCTGCTTTAGAAGTAGCATTGACTGACTCCAGGAGCCACACCCTCTATATTATCTCATTAAAGAGAGTTTGAAACCAGTGAAATATGTAATTTCATATGGAAATGAAAAAAACCACCAAAACAAAACAAAAGAAACCCAACCAAACAAACCAACAAATGAAACCAACTAACAAAAATGAAAACAACAACAACAACAAAAAAAACCCCAAACACTACACCCAACAAAGCAAAAATAAAACCATCCCAGCCCAAACCAAAAACTCAAAAATATTCTGAATTAAAGCCTCTGTAGTGGTTATTACTTTTGATTACTGTATTTCTGACTAATTAACATCTATAAAAGAGAATATTTTCCCATGGTGTTTCACCATGCACCATCTAGATTCAAGAGACTGTCACTGGGTACATTTTAATTATTGTGTAGTCACTGTCATGTCTTCAGTTCATTACAGCAGATGGTATAGATCTGTTGCAGAAATTCTGTGATCAGTTGTAATGGTTTTTTTCATTAAAATAAGAAAAGCCATTGCTCAGAAATGGAAACCAGGATGCTAGAGAGAGATTGAAAAAACCCTAAATGTCCTATTTTGGAATATAATCAGAGTGCAGAGGACTTCCAGGATAAAGATGCATCTTATCTGATTTTAGAAGGTTAAAGCAAGATACCTCTAGTTTGCTGAATTTTTTTAGGAAGGAAGGAAGGAAGGAAGGAAGGGAGGGAGGGAGGGAGGGAGGAAGGATGGGAGGAAGGAAGGGAGGAAGGAAGGCAGGCCACAGAGAGACCAGTAAAGCTAAGTCCACCATTGCAAAAAAATGAACCTCCAAGCTTTGTATATAGATTTGTATGATACGTTATAAATATACAATGAAAAGCAACACACGTCTGAAGGCTCTACAACTGAGCTAGAAAATAACCATTTCAGCTTGTTCATTCCAAAAATACCTCTAAATGGGACAGCCAAACAAGGTCTTTGTTTAGAATTGTCCTAATCACTTGCCCAAGCTGGAGCTTGACAGAGGAAGTCCAGCCATGCTGCTTGTAACATGCCCTTACTTCACTGATATTTCAGTGACTTGTTTGCTCCCTGCAGTTCAGACAGTATTTTTTTTAGCCTTGACAGAATGGCTAGACTAGGTAATCCACGCAAACAGCTGCTGCATGCAATGTGATCTTTTCTCCAAACCTTTTTAACAAAGACTTCTGAACTGTTCCTTAGTTTTGGATATGTTGGAAATATCCAGAAGCTAAAATCTCTCAATATGAATGTAATTGACATATCAACTGTCTGACGATACTGCTTTTAGTTTAAGAAGTGTCCCAAGGAGATTAACAAGAGCTGCATGTTCACAAAACCACTCCCTAATCAGAAAGCATTCATCAGGATAATACCTCTGCTTCAAACCATTTTCACAGAGGATTTGTTTTGAATATCAGTGTTCCTGTCTGTAGTGAGAAGAAACATCCTCCTGATTTTTGTAGCATGAGCTTTGCAAACTTTCAAACTTCATCAAAGATAACATAATCAAGATTTTTCATTGCATTTTATAACTTGAATTCTTTTGTTCTCTGTTGATCATTTCTGTCTAATGGAACTCCTATGAGCCCAAATAAAATTAAAGTAAGTGTTGCAAATATTGAAGATATAAAATAACAGTAATAGATCCAAGGAGATTTGGGAGAAGAACAGGAGCAAAGAAATAATGGGTCAGTCTTTAATGAGGTCTATGAATTTAAGATAAAACACATTCAGATGAATGGAGGAATTGGGAAAACAGTAATTTTAAAGAAGTTGAGAGGTGAGAGTGGACAGAAAGTGAGAAATGCATTAGGAATATGATACAACATCCAAAAGGGTATTGCAGCTTTGAATTGCATAGGCAAGGGTTACATCCTCAGTGGGCAGGATGGCAAAAGTCCTTTTCACAATACTCCACTACCTTTTAGGAACTTATATCCTGAATAAAAATCAGTGTATTGGAGAGGATTGAGGGAGCAATAAAATAAGAGTAGGGGAGAACAGAATTTATTTTAATATATAAGATTAAGTACTAAATCTGTCATAACTGGGAAAGAAGACCACATGGATAAATACTTAAAAGGTGTGTGACAGGAAAGGAATTATTTTAGGACAATGAAAATGTTAAGAAAATGAAAGGAGGATGAACATGAGAATGAGGTGTATCAGGCTGTGAAATGGTCCTCTGTGAGATGAGAGAAAAAAAAACTCTCCTAGAGAGAACAACTTTAAACAAGTTTGGATATTATCTTAGTGACCAAAGGGACATCTGGGAATATCAACTATTTTTGAGATTTTGTAGGCAAGGATCCAAATAAAAGAATTTTATGAAGGCCTTGTTTTTTGCTGAGCCACACACCCTTTCTTTTTCTGAGTAAGATCTATTGGCTAGTGGAGTCTCAGTGCTCTGCTATTGCTGGCTGCTCAGTGAGTTCATTAGGAAGAAGGTGAATGGCTGAACGCTTTGCCCCTGAGATCTCTGCCTCACCAGCATCTCTAAATAAAAGTAACAAGGACCGTTGTTGCGTGGCAGTAACATTACTCTGCACTGTGAATTTCTACATCCTGTGGTCTTCCAGGTAGTCTGCCAACTGCGAGTACAAGCCCCCAAGGAAAGTGGAGAATCACAGTCACCTAGGTGTTGCCAGTAAACTAAACCTTTAGGCATTTCTTTGCTTTGATCCAGAGAAATGCATGTGCTGTGCTGTTTGTACCCTCAGAACAAATGGCAGTCTTGGGAACTAGCATGGATATTTAGAGATGGTATTTAAATAACACTACTTGGGAAATTCCCACTGCTTAAGAAAAGACCAACTAAAACAAGAGCTTTCTTTCCCAGAAGTCTGAGACAGGTATAATAAGGATTATCAGGCATAATTGATATAATTTCTGTATCCTAGAGGATCATATGATTCATCTTCATAGTCATGTCCTCCCTGTTCTTACTACTGATGAGACTGAAAATGTTGCTGTGAAGTGTAAAGAAACAATATAAACATACTGTGTGATACAAGCAACTGATTGCAAACAAATAACTTCAATAATCCATGTCCATAATAATTACTTACAGCATATATATTTTATACAGCATATTTCCTCTGCAGATCTAAAAGTGCTGTACAGATGGAAAAACTCTGGAGGTAAAATGACTTGTTTGAGGTCATTCAGGTAGACAATGGCAGCTCTGGGAGTAAACTATGCCACAGTGCCTCACTTTGCGTTATAAATGCCCCTCATGTGCAGTCCTGGAAAGGATCATGGCAGTGAGCCTTTGGAGAGGGAGAGTGTGTAGCTGGAACTGAAATAAGCCTGAGTCTGATCATAAGACCATTGCGAATTAGAAAGGCCAAATTCCACCCTAATGTGCAATCTCTCCTAAAATCAACTGGAGCTTTATATTTAAGTATTTCCAAGGTTTTCTTTCCCATGGTGTCTGAGTACCAGCAAAATTACATCACTCTTGAACTATCTTTGAGGATGATTCCTTACTACTTTTTCCTACTAGCCCTAAGCACCACTATAGATTGTTTTATTTTTATCACTTTTTTTTTTTAATTGACACAAACACTGGTTCTAATTTACTGATCATGCTGGAAAATGAAGGAAATTATTATTTACTACCTAAAACTACAGTATTACAGGATGCCTCAGGCCTAGAAAATATAAAATGTAGCAAGAAAAGGTTTCATTCTTAACTATGTATATAATTTTAAAAGTACAGGGAAAACAATCTGTAGGCATTCAACATCCCTAGCTCACGACAAGAGAAGCTAGGCAGATACTATCCACAAACACTTCACATGATTAAAAAAAATAAAGGGCAGAATGGGAGAGGAATCAAAACAAAATATATCATAAATTCCAAAATTACAAATCCCGTTTGCCTGAAATTTGGAAGGTAGAATACTTCCTACAAATTCCTGGAAGGGAAGAAAAGGCGCTGGTCCTGAAGCCACAAGTCTAGAGTTCCTTGCTGGCTGAGCTGCAGGCTTCCTCTGTAATCTTGGGCATATTGCTTTACTTCTGTTTCCTCTCCCACACTGTGGGTGTGCCTACATTGCAGTCAAAGTGGGCTATTAAAGCTTGACAGCCCAACTGAAGTGACTTAAACCAAGTCAGCTTATATGTACTGTTAGCATTGTAATCTAACAGACTACAGACTAAATTCTTAAGGATTTCTAAAGAAATTTGTAGAACAGAATCTGAAAGCTATCAGAGAAATCTCATTCAGATCTATATTTCCCATTATTCTTCAATTTCCAAAAGAATAGTAGAAAAAAAGTCTGATTAACAGTAGGAGCTGAGCCAGGAAACAAAAAAATAAAAAAAGGAAAAGAGAAAAAAAAGGATGGTTGATGTTTTCAGAATCATTCAAGGGATTTAGCCACATGCTTCACATTAATGTGAGAGTGCTGCTCTGGGATACAGATCTTAAGAATGAGAATCTGTTCCTGAACTCCATCCAAATAGTATTGTAACCAGGGTATGAAATGAGATGAGTTAGTCTTCCACAGGGGTAAGACCAGCTGAGAAAAAGTGCGTTTCAAAACCATGAAGACAGTTTAAAGGAAAGTTGCTTATTGTTATCTGAAAGTCTGCCCAGCTGGTAAATATAATTGTATTGGTCTGCAATTATATACATTTTAAGAAAACACTTCTGTATTGTGCAAGAAAAAGTTGATCTACTTTTTTTTGTGAAAGAATAACAAATATAACTTAAAGCTGTACATCTGTGTCAAAATCAATAACACAATCTGATATGACACTTCTCCCCACCCAGGTAAATGACTCATGTACTCTTAGAAACAGCATGATAGTTAAAATACAAATAAGGGGTATTATATGGAAATTATAGCTCTAAAGTACAAACACATGTATGAGAGTTGTTTTAGAAAGTATAGTGAGAGACAGGGTAAGAGGAAAAACTTTATTAATGTCAGAAAGATACAGTGAAATATTTAGTGCACACATGTCTGGAACAATAGCTAGGATGAGGAGCCAGATGCTCAGCTAGTGAATGTTGATGCATCTCTGTTTAAATTGGTGGTATTATGCTGATTTACATCATCTACGGATTTTGCAGCTGGTTTTGACATGCGTACAAACTTTGTAAGTTAAGCAGACCTACCTGCCCTCTACTCTCTGGAAACAAGGCTGGAAGTCTGATGGGATAACGATTCTCAAGGAGACCTCTTGCATTTCTGTGGGTTAGAAACATGGTGAAGACAAGTATTATTGTGGTCAGGACAGAATTTCTACATTTTCCTAGCCTCCTGGGGAATCAAAATGCACACTAAAAGCGAATAATTAACCTAACTTTGTAAGCCTTCAAAAAGCATTCATTCTTGTATGATTCAAGCTGCATTTTGTGTGAATCAGTGCTCCCCTCCCTACTTAAATGTAGACATGTTATTTTTGTGGTCTGGAAGCTGAGATCAGATTTCACCCATAATGATTTTAGCTGCCACACAGCTCATCAAAATTGCAATTATGAATACCAGTGTTTTTCTTTTTCTGGAATGCAGACTGCATCACACAAGATCCTGCCAAAAGATGCAAAATTAGCACTGCAATAGATATACTTCTGGAACCTCTAGGGAAGGACAATTAAGGAATGAGGAATAAGAGGAAAGAGGGAGTTGTCACTACATAAATGACCAAAAGTCTAAATCATCTCTATATCCATCTCTCCTGCACTGGGAGCTTTTGATTCAAGACAGAAGAGCTTTAAACTGAAAGAGGGTGGGTTTAGATTAGATATTGGGAAAAAAATCTCAACTGTGTGAGTGATGAGGCACTGGAACAGGTTGCCCAGAGAAGTTGTGGAAGTGTTCAAAGCCAGGTTGAATGGGGCTTTGAGCAACCTAGGCTAATGAAAGGGGGGTTGGAACTAGATAATCTTTAAGGTCCCATCCAATCCAAACCATTCTATGATTCTTAACCCAGTAATTTTCATTGATGTAATGAGCACAGTGGCAAAAAAAAAGTGCCAGAATTCGCTTCGTTCTTTTTCATTCTTCCTTAAACACTGTGTTGCTAATGTGTCACTACTAAGCTTCTTCTCTGAGTGGATCAGGCTTGAGTTAGGACAACTATACAAATTCACTTGGAGTCTGTCTGTCAACAAGAACCAGTTGTATGTTTCTCTCCTCTTTACATTCTACCTGTGGTGGCTTGTATTAAAATTAAATCTCCATTGAATCTATGACAGGTGTAGCAAACATATTGTAAATAATACCAGACTCCTTAGTGCTCTCACTGCAGATGGAGAAAAGATAGGGGAACCATAACTGGGTCAGACAGACATACCTGGAAGTGCAGTACTATCGATCCTGCCTCCAGCTTAGGGCTGGTCCAGGGACAATTCAGTTCCTCATTCCATTCCATGTGGAAATCAAATATACATTTCCCATCTGTTCTCTTTGAAGTAGAATCTTTACTTTGACAGTGCTTTGAACAGTCTCCCAATCTGCATGAAAAATTCCTTAGTGTGCTCTGTTTAATCATGCTCAGAGATTTTTGGGAAATAGCTCTGATTAGTTCCAATATCATTAGGAATGACAGGGCTATGCTTTTACATGTAGACTATATAAATTTCCAGATGACAGACTTTATAAAATGAGCAAATACAGCATCAGCAGGGAAGGCAAGAGAATGGGAAAGAATGTTTATAAAGATTTTAACCTCTAGAAAAATAAAGATATCTGTGAGTCCTCAACTCACCTGCTCAGTTTTCAGGTGAGATGGGAGACAGACCTACAGGACACTACTCAACTTTTCCCACAGCATTTTTTGGAAGAAACTGGCTGCTCAGGGCTTGGACAGGTGCACAGTTCATGGGGTAAAAAGTGTCAGGATGGCTGGCTCCAGAGAGTGGTGGTGAGTGGAGTTATATCCAGCTGGTGGCCAGTCGCCAGTGGTGTTCCTTTGGGCTCAGTATTCGGGACAGTTCTTTTTAATATCTTTATTGATTATCTGGATGAGGGGATTGAACTCATCCTCAGTCAGTTCACAGGTGAAACCAAATTGTATGGGAATGTTGATCTGCTGGAGGGCAGGAAGGCTCTGCAGGGGGATCTGGACAGGGTGGATCCATGGGCTGAGGCCAATGGTGTGAGGTTCAACAAGGCCAAGTGCTGGGTCCTGCCCTTGGGTCACAACAACCCCAGGCAGCGGCACAGTCTGGGACAGAGTGGCTGGAAAGGACCTGGGGGTGCTGGTGACAGCAGCTGAACATGAGCCAGGGTGTGCCCAGGTGGCCAAGAAGGCCAAGGGCATCCTGGCCTGGATCAGCAATAGTGTGGCCAGCAGGACCAGGGCAGGGATTGCCCCCTGTACTGGGCACTGGTGAGGCCACACCTCGAGTGCTGTGTCCAGTTCTGGGCCCCTCACTGCAAGAAAGACATTGAGGTGCTGGAGGGAGTCCAGAGAAGGGCAATGGAGCTGGGGAAGGGTCTGGAGCACAAGTCCTGTGAGGAGCAGCTGAGGGAGCTGGGGGTGTTCAGCCTGGAGAAAAGCAAACTCAGGGGTGACCTTATCACTCCCTACAACTGCCTGAAGGAAGGCTGTAGCCAGGTGGGGGTCAGCCTCTTCTCCCAGGTAACAAGAGACAGGACAAGAAGAAATGACCTCACTTGCACCAGGGGAGGTTTAGATTGCATATCAGGAAAAATTTCTTCTCAGAAAGACATCGGACCAGGTTCAGGGAAGTGGTAGAAGTGCCATCCCAGCCAGTGTTCAAAAACTTGTGGATTCGGTGCTAAGAGCCGTGGTTTCATATGGCAATGCTGGGTTAATGGCTGGGCTCCATAATCTTAGAGGTCTTTTCCAGCCTTAATGATTCTATGATTCCAAGTGTGTCCTATGCAGGTTAAAATGGCTTGATTGATAAGCCTTAACCTAAAGCTGTAATCAGAGAATCACCCACCGTTCCTTCTGAAGGTGCTCTACAGCCTGTTCTTTGTCCCTCTCTATTTGGACTTCTATCCTTAACCTCAAGTGAAACATAAAATTGCTACCATTAAAATTTACAGCCCATGCAAATATTGGAGCAGTGATAGAAAACAGAAAAAAGCCTTACCGATACAAGTAAATTCTGAGTTATTTGGTGCTTCATAGGCTAGAAAACTGTGGGTATACGAATATGAAATCAAGCATGTGTGAGAAGAACACAGACCATATTTAAAGACGATGAAGGCTCTGTTTGGTAAGCAACAACTCAGAAAAGATATTATGTAGTCTTGGAAGAAAATCAGCTCTTGGGATAGACAACCAGCATCCAAGTGATCTGCCTGGACAGGCTGCATACTTTTTGAGGATGATAGAAAAGAACCACTACTACAGCTGCCTTACCTGCCAAATGTCTGGAACAAGCATGCGTGTGCACAGCAAGTAGGCTGAGGCAAGCACACACGAGAATTTGAACTGCTGGGCAACTGTGCATGCGGCAGAGCTGAGAGGCACTTACACATGGTAGCATTCAGCTTCCATGCCTCCCTGGTTAAATCTGGCTGTGTGTCTTGTGCCAAAGGGCTACATGGCTCTGGGCTGCCCAGAGAGGTGGCACTGGGCAGCATGCTGCCTTCCTGCCAGCACAACTTGCCCAGCCTGTGGGCTGAACTTCCCCACCACACCAAAGGATAGTAAATTAACCCTTGTATGTCTTACTAAAGGAATCTCCACCAGGAAGTTTATTTCTTCTGAAAAGAGTCTGATTGGCTTTTGGCTTTAAGTAGGATAAATACCACCTAAATCAGATCATCCACATAGAATTATTCACCATGGGTTTCCTTACAGTAATGAGTGAGAAATAGGCATTTTTGTGGTATGATTCATTTAGGGCAGACTCCCGAAATCTGCAAAATGAGTTCTGTCCTCAAAGTGACTGTCTCTCATCAGTGATATATAGGGCTCTTGAGTGAGTAGTTCACCTTTGGTCAGTTTCCTCCCACCCACTCTGTCTTTTCCAGTGCACACAGTTCAAATAGGTAGATATTTCACAGAAGATTGCAGAAAGAACCTTGAGAATGAAGAGGTAATTTGGAAATTTACTTTACACTGAGGTAGTGTAGGAGCCTTGCTTAACTGTTCAGAATAACCAGAAGAAAATTAAGACTCAGTCTAATCACATCCCTAACATACCACCAACCATCAGATTTTCAGTTTGATAGATACTAGTCTAAAAGGCTGCATTAGGAGACAGAAAAAATTCTGGAATAGAAATAAGTAACACAGTCTTAACAGTGATGATAATTAAAATGGCATCAGTTTTACAAAATAAATCAAATACTAACATCACATCTTTCTGCACCACATAAAACAAGGATGACAATATAAAAAGACACAAATCAAATTAGAGCCAAGTGCTCTAATTGGCAGGAAAAAAATGATGCTGAATTCTAAGTCAAGTCTCAATGAGCTCAACTCAGCATTTTTAGAAGTTTGCCTATTGGACTTCTTTTCTAATACTGAAAGAGTATTAGAAACTCCTGAAAGAGGAATTTTACTGTTCTGGAAAGAAAAGCCTTGTCTAAAGGTGCGAGCTTTAGTCAATGAGCCAGAAAGACTCTGTCTCTAATCCAGTCTTGTCTCTAATTCCTTCTGTTGCCTTGGGCAAGTCACTGAAAACCTAAATTAAGAACAGTAAAAATTTAAGAGCTATATTAATGCAAAATATTGTTATTTTCAAAATAAAATCTTTAATATGTCAAAACCCATCAATAAAAGCAGTAAGGAGAAGAAGTCTAGCCTTGCAAGACTCATAGGAATTTTGGAGTCTCAAGCAATATTGAGACCAGAATGAATGAATTGGAAAAGTGGGGTTTGAATCAATCTAAGCAAGTTGAGACTTACACTTAAACTCATGCAGTTTTACTCACCTGATACAAGATAATCTAGATATTTGCTCAGCAGAGTACATAGTGAAGGTTTGTGTAATGAGGGGAAAAATCCTACAGCATGTGGTTGTCATTCCAATTTGATGAAACATAAAAATTATAAACCTGCTATGGGTACACCAACAAACTGGAACAAAGACTGACTCTTGAAAGCTTTAATATCCTCCCACCAGGAAAGAATTAGAAGGAGCTGAGCTAGATTAAACACAACAATCTAAATTCTGCTCCTGACTACATGCATGCAAATCTTAAATAACATAACTTAAAGACTTATTTTGGACTTAAATTGGTGTCTCTGTAAGCTTGAATTTTGGCCAGCTTTTATTTCAGCTGGGAAGAAGAAAACATGTTTATAAAATCTGAGCAGCCCCCAGTTTATCTGCCTTTAAAAAGACACACTGTGAGCAAGCCAGTAATAGACTTCCAGCTGTAGTGAGATGCTGGACTGTACTGGATAACTTAACAGCATACAGGCTGCTGGCTGGAGAACAGCTTATCTTCTAACCATGTATCAGTGCCAACTCAAAGGCATCTGGGCAAGTTGGTAATACAAACAGATTGTCCTGAGCTTTAAAAAACAACATGAACTTATCTCAGAAAACAGCTCGCAGAAGCAGCTAGATCAGTGATATGGAACTAGGAGGCTGCATGTTTTCATGGCCTGCTTTAAGCATCTGGTCAGATTGTGGGCAAATCCCAGAGATTCACTTTTGTCTCATCCAGCTCATAGCATTTAGTGTCCTCCTGGATATTGATATAAGTCAGGTACGTCTCAGGCACCTTCTGGCAAGACCTGACATTTCGTCCTGAGTACAGGCATTCCTCACAAGGGCTGAGTTTCTGACTTAGGTGCTGTAAATGGCATAAAAGTAGGGTAAATCCTCCCTGGGTTGCTGGCTGATTTGATTGCCCAGCTGTACAATGGAAATAATAGGATCTGACAAGGGAAATGTGAAGATAACAACAGAGACTGTGAGACACTCAAATGTTATGATAATAGATGTTGTACATGACCTTAAAGTAGATAAATATGAAATGAATTATTCACATATCTTTCATTAGTCGATGACAGAACCATTCTGATTCCAACACAGCTGCAATGACCTACACTGTTTTCAGCTGCTCCTTCTCCTTTATTTTTTTTTTAATATCTTAGTTGCATTTGCTGTGTTTTCAGGGCTAACTTTTTGCTAAATATGTATTATTCAAGAGTAATAAATAAAAACTATAATAACCTTTTATTTCCAACAAACCCCATAAAATGTTCAGTTCTCCCTCTCCCCACTTTAAAACCTCCACCCTAGGAGTATATGCAGCACATGTGAAGAATGTCTGGATAATGAGCAATTCTGAGTCATGAATAATACTTCCAGATTTGCAATTTTGGCAGCTGAGAGTAGGATTCCCTATTTGTACTGTGTCCAGTCCTTTCCTGCACCTCTTCCCCCTTAGAGGCCCTGATTGTGTAGACATATTTAGCAAGAAGGTCCTCTCATTTACATGAAACTTTACTGTAATCTGAGAATCCCTCTCAGGAAGCCAGGCAACCTGCTCATCACTGCAGGATGAGAAACTTTTGCCTTCTCTTCAATATTTTAGCTGCTAAAACACAAACAGATGCCTAAGCATTTAATTTCTCCAGAAATCAATGAGGGACAAGTACTCAGGCAAGCAGGTAGGAGTTCATACAGTTAAAAATTAACCTTTTCTATCCGTGAAATGTGGTCCCTTGTACCTTTCCATGCCCCACTGAGGCTGTCTCTGTCTCATACATGCTGTGGAGTGCCAGCTGATATTGAGTGGTTTGCAGTGACCTGTACAGCAGTCCAGGCACCCATGGGGACTTATGGTGCTTGGCAGCTGCACTTCTATCAACAAATTCACTTAAGCTTCTGCATATTTTGGGTGATGAATGTAAATCACCATTGCTTTTTATGAAACAAATTGGCAACCGAAGCCTACTTTACACATAACCATATTACAAAGTCATCCATAGCATTTGCTGATACAATGAGAATACACCTTTTTCAGTCACATTGTTATGATTCACATAGCTAGTTGTGGTGTTGTTCACAGTTTCAGTGAAGAGGTCACACCACAGGTTCATGGAGGGCATAGGTTGAATGAAGTAACCCCTAAGTCTGGCTCCTTCAAGTCAAGCCTCTGGTGAGGAAAGTGTGGAAAGATTTGCATCCTACAGTTTGTGAGTGTGTCAATGCACAGAAAATGTATTTTCTATCAAGAGTCCAGAGCAGCAGTCATAAGACCTTTAATAGTCAGTCAGCTGAAGTGTTCATGGATGCAAATATTGCTATTGATTTGGGTACATTTACCGAGGGAAAAACGGCTTCACTGTGTATTTTGTCTTTGCTAAAGGAAAATCCACAATCCTACAGGTGTGGGCAGTTCTTGCTTCAGGAGAAGTTATCACAGAACCACAGAATGGATAAGGTTGGAAAGGACCACAGTGGGTCACCTGGTTCAACATTCTTGCTCATGCAGGGCCATCCTAGAGCACATGGCACAGGATTGCACCCGGATGGTTCTTGAGTGTCTGTGGTGAGGGAGACTCCACAATTTTCCTGGGCAGTCTGTTCCAGTGCTTGGTCATCCACACTGTAAAGAACTTTCTCCTCATGTTCAGGTGGAAAGTCCTGTGCATCAGTTTCTGCCCATTGCCTCTTGTCCTATTGGTTGGCACCACCAAAAAAGGCCTGTCCCATTATCTTGACACCTTCCCTTCAGATAGTGACAAACCTTGATGAGGTCCCTATTCAGCCATCTCTTCTCAAGGCTGAAGAGGTACAACTCTCTCAGCCTTTCCTTGTGAGACAGATGCTCCAATTACTTGATCATCTCTGTTGCTCTCATCTGGACTCACTCCAGGAATTCCATGCCTCTGTTGTTGTGAGGAGCCCAGAATTGGACAGTGTATTCCAGATTGCAGCCTCACTAGGGTTGAGTAGATGGGCAGGATCAGCTCTCTTGACCTAATGTTCCCCAGAATACCATTGGCCTTCTTGTCCACAAGACACACTGCTAGCTCATGGACAGCTTGTTGTCCACCAGGACCCCCAGGTCCTTCTCCACAGAGCTGCTTTCCATCAGGTCAGCCCCAGCTTGTACTGGTGTAGGGGATCATTCCTCCCCAGGTGCAGGACTCTATGCTTGCCCTTGTTGGAATTTCAGATTGTTCTTCTCAGCCCAACTTTCCAATCTATCAAGGTCCTTCCAAAGGGTTTCACAGCACTGCATGGTATTGACCAGTCCTCCCAGGTTTATATCATTAGCAAACATGCTGAGGAGACATCTGACCCTTCCTCCAAGCCACTGATGAACAAGTTACACAATACTGGGCCCATTATTGAATTTTCTGGGGCACCCATAGTGATAAACCTCCAACTGGAGTCTGCGTCTCTGATTACAACCCTGTGGGATCTGTCATTGAGACAGTCCTCAATCCATTTCACTGTCCTCTCATCCAGTCCACACCTCCTGAGTTTTCCTGTGAGGATGTGAGAAACAGTGTTGAAAGCCTTGCTGAAATTGAGGTAGACAATATCCACTGCTCTCCTGTCATCCATCCAAGTAGTTGTTCCATTGTAGAAGGCTATAAGGTCTATCAAACATGACTTACATTTACTGAATCCATGCTGACTGCTCCTAATCAGCTTCTTGTCTTCCATGTGGATAGAGATGAAAATGAGGTGCTCTATCACCTCTCCAGGGATTGAGGTGAGGCTGAGTGGCTGGTAGTTCCCTGGGTCCTCCTTATTGACCTTTTTGAAGACCAGGATGATGTTTGCTTTCTTCCAGTCATCAAGCACCTCTCCTGATTCCCACAACCTTTGAAAAATGATCATGAATGGTCTTGTTATGGTGTCCACCAGCTCTCACAGCACTTATGGATGCATCTTGTTAGCACCCATGGACACATGTCAAGTTTGTCCAGGTGTTCTCTAACCCTCTATCCTTCTGGACCGAGGGATAGTTTTCACTCCAACATTCTTTTACCCTGGACTCAGGGGTCAGAAATCCCTGAGGGCTGGTCTTGTCAGTCGTGACTGATGCAAAGAAGGTATTCAGTAACTCTGCTTTTTCTTCATCCTCTGTTACCACAGTCCTCTCTCCATTTAGTAATGAGACCACATTATCTTTTGTTTTTCTTTCGTTATTGATGCATTTGAAGAAGTCCTTCTTATTGTCCTTGACATCCATGGACAGATTTATTCCAAATGGGCTTTGGCCTTACTCATCTCATTTCTACTTACTCTGACATGGTATCTATATTCATTTGAGTGACCTGATCCTGCTTCCATCTCCTTTGTATTTCTTGCTTATACTTCAGAAATGACAGGAATTCTCTATTCATCCATTGAGGTTTCCTGCCTCTTTGGCCCAATTTCTTTCTCATTGGAATGCATTGTTCTTGAGCCTGGAGG
The DNA here is from genome assembly GCF_020740725.1 of Corvus hawaiiensis. Lineage (NCBI taxonomy): Eukaryota > Metazoa > Chordata > Aves > Passeriformes > Corvidae > Corvus > Corvus hawaiiensis. The sequence continues at coordinate 8,115,250 of NC_063255.1, read as the reverse complement.
AAATAATTCTTGAATATCACAGAATCACAGAATCTCCTGATCTGGAAGGGACCCACGAAGATCATCAAGTCCAGCTCTTAAGTGGATGCCCCATATGGGATTGAGCCCACAACCCCATGGCATTATTAACACCATGCTCTAATCAACTGAGCTAATCTCAGTGGCAACTTGCCACTCTTGTACTGCTCTTCCCTGCAGGGGCCTGTTTCCATGGAATTCTTCGAAGAAGATCTCTGAAGAGGTTAAATGTAGCTCTCCTGAAGTCCATGGTTATGATCTTACTTGCTGTCCTGCTCCCTCCTCACCCAATACTGCACTCCACAATCTCATGGTAACTGCAGCCAAGGCTTCACATCTCCAAGAAGGCCTTCCCTCTTTGTTAGTATAAGGTCAAACAGCACATCATTCCTTGTAAGACTCTCCACTGCCTGTGACAGGAAGTTGTCATCAGTGCTTTCCAGGACTGTTTCCTGGACTGTTTGTGTTTCACTGTGTTGCTTCTCCGGCAGATGTCACAGAATATTCTGAATTGGAAGGGACACACAAGCATCATCAGGATGATGTCAGGATAGCTAAAGTCTCTCACAAAAACCAGGGCCTATGATTTGGAGGCTGCTTCTAGTTGCCTGTAGAAGGCCTCGTCCACTTCCTCCTCCTGATCAGGTAGCCTGCAGCAAACACCCACAGTATTGGGTGTTTATTAATCTGCCCTTTTATCTTAACCCATAAATTCTTGATACACTCATCATCCACTTCAAGATATTTCAAGTGTTGCTTCACATTAAGGGCAACTCCACCACCACGCCTTCCTGGTCTGTCTTTCCTAAACAGGGTGCAGCCCTTCCTGACAACATTCCAGTCATGTGAGCTATCTCACCATGTCTCTGTAATTGCAATGAGGTCAAAATCCTGTGACTGCACATAGAGGTCTAGTTCATCTTGTCTGTTGCTCACACTCTGTATGTTGTACAAGTACTTTACAGAGATATTTGATTGTGTCAATATCTCAGTAGGGGTGTAAAGGGACACTCCATAGTCCTGTCTTGTGGTTACACATTTGTCTTCTTGTACTTGCTCAAGGTATTCCATCATAAGTCTCCTTTTGCTACTATCATGGTCACAATAGTCCTCCCTTGCCACACATTATTTCTGTCAAGCTTGGTTATGTCTCCATCCCCCTTAAAATCTAGTTTAAAATTCTCTCAACAGGTCTAATAACTCCTGAGCTAAGATCTTTTTTCCCCTTTGAGACAGGTGGATCCCGTTATGCACTACTCATTGATGTTAAGAGCATATGATTTCCCTCATATGATAATTACCCTCTTGTCTGACAAAACCAGTTCACCCAGTCCCATTCATGTGCTGCCTGACTGTGTGGGATGCTCTTACCTGCCACCTCAATTCCCATGTAGGCAAAAGAGCAAGCATCTGATGCCCTCAGTCTCTCCATAGAACATGCCTAGTTTCAAGAGGAAGAAACGACAAAAATTCACATAAGAAACCTAAAGAAAAACTGCAGCCAAGCAATGACTGTTACTCTGGTTTCAATTTCACTCAACAGTAGGGGAAAAGCTTATACAGGTTTTGAAAGAAGGACCTTTCTCTATTAGTTTTAACAGTATAATTGTGTCCCTCTATTTAAAGAAAACAGTTCATGGCTTCTAAGTACTGTAAGTTTAGGCAAAATAATGGTTAGAAAACACACTTCATGTGTGGTTTAGTTATTAACTATTTTCTTCAGACTGAGAACTAAAGGGTCAATGCAAGTTCAAACAATAGCTGAGTCAGTCAATTTGTGTCATACAGCAGCCCATGTATCTGCTAAGTAGCCAGGGAAAAGAGGTTCTGCCTTCATTCCTTGCTCACTGGACACAGGCATTTAAAATATGCAACACCTATCTACATCAGTGAGTGATGCATCACACAGGGTGAATACAAACGAATATTTTGCCCTAATTAAGAATTTTACAGATCCAGATCTGGAGGCTGGATGATGCATCTTGTTGTTCTCCATAAAGAATTTCATGTTCCAGGGCAGATCAAAGGCAGCAGACAGTATGACAACACAACACGTTGAGTGCTGTACAGCACAGGGAAGGGCTGTCCCTATCAGATATCTTGTGGTGTTGTGCCCATCATGCAGTCACCACCTTCCCACCAAGAGAGGGGTTGGAAAAGATATGCCATTTGAAGCACATTCACTGTACATTTTAAGTTTGACAGCTCGTTAAGTGTCACTGCTGAAATCAGCTGGGGGATTTCCATCTCTGCTTTCCTCACTCAGAAAATAAAGCAGTAAATAATGAAATAAATAATTTGGAAAATTATCATAAACCAATACTAAACTGGAAAGCAGATTTTTGAAAGACACATTTGTCACAAATTTGCCATTTGTGACTCAGTGATGCAATGTGTCACACTGAAACAGTGTTTGCTTCCTGTTCTATTAATGTTCTTAGCACTGGGTAGGATTCAGTGATATGTGCCTGGCTTAGGAATTGCCTACATCTTAGTCACTCAGTTCCAGGAGGGATATCCTGTCCTTCGAAAAAGCTTCTCACATCCCATAAAATCAGTTAAGAAAAGTTGGGGCCTTGAAGACATCTTGTAAGAGATTCCATCCAGCTACATGATCTTTGTCTCCACTGATTCTGTGGAGCCCTTAAGCAGGTGGTCTCACAGGACCTGTTTCCAGCCAGAGGGAGGGCCATAAGGAAGGTTCTGGAGCCATGCCAGTCTGAAAGGTTTGAGTCACAGCTCTCATGGGTCAGGCAAGTCATTTACCCAGCAGGTTCAAACACGCACTCTCCACCTTTTGACAAGTGCAAAAGTAAATGTGTAAAAAGGACGAATGTCTCTCCCCTCAGAGGGGAGAAAGTATATGTACCAAAATCAACAACAACAAAAAATCCAGCTAGGAGTAAATATCAAAAGGCTTTGTCCATTCTCAAGTCTGAATTAGAGCCATATAGGCTGATTTTCTTCTAGCCCCATATGTGTACATTTTCAGTTTTGAAAAATGAGCATTGCACCCAAATTTCTATGCATTGCAATGGTTCATACCTTCTCAGGGTCAGAAGAGCATGAAAACAACCTTGTAAACAAGAGGTTGCTGTTATGACACACTGCAGAAGAAGAGGGTAACTCAAGTCCTTGTTAACAGATTCCTTGGGACGGGTTAGAGTGAACATTTCTAAATGATTGGTGTTTGTAAATACACACATGGAAGTCTATTACAGAATGATTTGGTTGCAAAGGAAAGCAGCTATGTTGCTGTTTTGGTTATTATCTATAGTAATACAACCACATGAAAGCATTGCAATATGAAAGTACAACATCACCCAAGAACATACACAAGGGAAAAGAGAGAGAGAGAAAGGACAAGAGTGTGAAGATCTCACCACCCATAGGCCCCACAACAAGCCTTGATTGCTTCACAGTCTTCATTGAAGTAGTGGTCACAAACTGGATCCATTGAGTCATGGGGAAGTCCCGAAGAAGTGGTGGGGAAAAATCCACAGGAAAATCCATGGAACACAAAATCTACTGGGTTTATACCCACTCAGGTTCTGGTGGGAATGCCCAGGTACCTCCCCCAGGGTGGGGGCCCTTTGTGAATCCTTGATACCTTCTGAGACAGCACAGCTGCCCATCACACCAGTACAGTTGAGTTGATTATGGCCCATTATGGCCATTAACAGAGATGAACACTCTCAGGCCACAGTCAATGGCCCAGTACTTCCTCAGGGTGGGATGGAGAGGGAGCCCCACAGCCCAGTGTTCTGTGCAAGGCAGGACAACTCAGCATGGCAAGAGGCACCTGCCCGACTCCACAGGACCCTCTGCTGTCTCACTCATAGCCCATCCTTCACCCTCTGTCTTTTTAGATCAGAGATTTAGCCACTGCACACCCAACTGCTCACCTCCTCTGCCTCAGCAAAGCACTCTGGCATCTCCACAAATGGGGAAATTTTTTGAGTCATTATCCCTTAAGACCTTCAGTCTTTTACACCACCAAGTGACTCAATACATTCAGTAATTCAAACCTTCTTCAAGGTGGTAGTTTTGCATAATGGACAGGACAAAAGAGAGAAGAAAGAGTAAAAAGTAAAGACAAATTGTTGTCCAGTACTATGCAATTACTAAAACAAAAAGTAAAATAGTAAGTATGAGGAGAATAATCACAGGGTGTGATTGGATTATCAGGGTCTGAGTAGTTACACCAAGTAGTTATACCTCAATATCAACAAACACAAAAATCAGGATTTAATACTGATTCCACAATACGTTGTCTGTTGGATGTGGGCTCAATATGTCTTTGCTGGGTAATTCTATACACTATGAAAATTTTACTTTTGTTATAGAAAATTTTCATACAAAACAGAAAAACATTTTCATCTTTATGCAAATATATAACATACTTGGTTTGCTTGAGAGCTAGTAAAAGGCTTTCTGTGTTTTATAAACATCTCATTTGTAGTCTATAGGTATCCCACCTTCTGGTTTAGGAAGGGGGACTCAACCATTTCTCATGTAAAAAATTTAGCCAAATTAACATAAATTTAAAACCATCTGAGACAGACCTGGAAAGGTTGATACATAATTGTGTGATTCCAAATACATATAAATTCTTGTAGCAGGTCCCGGGTAAAAATGGTTGAGACAAATTATGCATCCATAAAAGTTTTTCCCACACAGTTTTTGTTTGGGTTTTTTTTTCAGTAAAAAGAAGAAAACAAACTTGACAAAAATAAAACTTAACAATATATAAAACATTTTGACTAATATTTAGTCTCCCAACAAACCATAAACACTGATAAGCTGACAATACAAATTATGCTAGCAATTAGATGTCCCATAGTTTCCACACAGCTCCATCTCATCTGTTAGCAGGTTCCTGTAAAAAGAAAATGAAAATTCAACACACTACAGACTGAATATTAAAAAGAAGAAAAAAAATCTGTTGAGTGTTTATATGATCATCCTTTCCATGTGCATCAGTAGCTACCCATGCATAATGGTTGGCCAGGAATTTTGGAGTATGTGGCATCAGTCACACAGAGGGTAGGTTAACTAACACAGATTGGTCTGGATAATGGAGTGGGTTTACAGGATATTTGTCTTCCTTTTTGTCCAGTAGTGGGAGATTCAGGGCAGAATGCTGTAGTTCAGGGGCAACCATTGGTTCCCCATCAACTAGTAATTTTGGTTACCACACTGGAAACTCCGGAGACTCATCCAGAATTATGAGGCTTTTTAGTTTGTTTTAGGAGCACATTGGTGCCTTCCACAATACCTTTTGCTTATGGATAATATGGAGTGTGGAAGGGCCACTGAATTCCTTCCTCTCAGGCCAACTCCTGTACCACCCCAGCAGTGAAATGCTTTCCCTTGTCTGACTGGATGGACTTTGGTTTGGGCAGCCAGCTGAACCTTAACTTTTGGGGTTTTGCAGTATTTTCTCACTTAGCTTGTTACACAGCTTCAGCCAGTACTGATGTTCTCTTGACCCCAAACATATCCCTTGCTTTCCATCAGCAATTTGGGAGGGACCTATGTAGCCTACCTACCACTCTCTTGTTTTGTCTCAGGGGCATTGGTGGATCTTTCAGTGGATCATGATCTCTCAGCCAAGTGTGGCACAGGCTACAAGCAGAGACCGCTGTGTTGCATAGTTGCCTAGTCACTGGCCACCCTCTAGTGATTACTTCTTTAAATAGATCTTTCTTTCCTGAATGGCCTTTTTTCATGTGTAACCATTCCAACAGGTGCTCCCATTTTCCTTTTCTCCCCTCATTGCTACCCTAGCTAATCATGTCAGTGAATCTACCTGATTATTCAACAGGTACACACAATTATTCCATGTCTGGTGTACCGGAACCTACCCCACAGGGAAGGTTTTTTGTTTGGCAATATTTAGAATTTCTTCCAATTTTTCTCATTGCCACAATGGTATTCAATTTACAGTGATTCTCTTCCCGAAAGGGGACCCACTCTGGACATCCTTTGAATACTGCATAAGAACCTGTGTAAATGTACATGTCTTCCTCAATGTCTGATTCCCTGGTAAATACAATCCATACTGCTATAATTCCCCCACCTGGGAACACCCTTCTTCTCTCACCACCCTGTTCCCCAAATCAACTTGTAGAACCACTACTCAGTATTTTCACACTTTTCCCTCTCATCTGATGAACACATCTGTAAACTAATCATTCTTTAGGTAAGGTTAAAAAGGGGGAGGTTTCATACAGGAAGGAGGAGGGGCCAAGTCAGGTTGTTTAGCAGATTGTTCTTGTATTCTCCCTCAGTTACTTTGTGAGAGTGACAATAAAGATCAATTTATGCATACCATTTCCAGACTGTCTCCCTCTGTCTGCCCTGTGGGGGGAGGAGTTCCAGACAGCACTGGCTTGAAAACCTTAAAAGGCCCTCACAAAATGATCGATTTCTGTTCGAATTGGGTTTTTTGCATCCTCCAGGGCTAATCAAATCACAAACAGGCCTTTTTCTCGAGCACAATATGGCTTCTTAGCATCTTTAAAGCTAAAGAATAAAACCCAACAGGATGGTTGGGACATTCACGTCCTCGCTGCCACATATGTATGGATAGACAAAGGATTGCAAATCCCCATTCAGTTTGGAATGGGTCTGTGCAATGTGTTGGCCCCAAAGCTTGATGTACACTGACTTCAAATTAGTAGTTTTAGAGCTTCTTCATGCGTGGGGGTCCAGTCTCAAGTTGCTCTTTTCCATGTTAGATGATATAGGGAGCAAGCAATAATGGAGAGGTCTGGAGCATGTTTGCTTCAAAAAGCAAATAAACCCAAAACATGCTGGACCTCTTTTTTTATTCACAGACATCTTTACCTGCTCTAAGGTGGTCAAGGTTTCACAGGGAATACACCCTGCTCCTCCTTTCCACCATATAACTCGGAATTTAACCCTAGAGGAATAAAGCTGTACCATTTGTCTGCAAATTTGAAGTCCCAGACTCTCTATGTGGGTGATAATATTTGTCTGAGTCTGGCCCACTGTTGTGATGTCAGAGCCACCCACCAGTATATCATCAATATATTGATATACTTCAGTTCCTCCTTCATGGGCAATCTGTGCCAATTCCTATGCTAGTGCATGATGAGCCAAAGTAAGGGAATGTTGGTATCCTTGAGGCAGCTGAGTAAAGGGATACTGATTCCCCTCCCAGGTAAAAGCAAAACAATCCTTGTCTGCTTCCTGCAAAGGAACCATAAAAAACATGTCTTTGACATCAGTAGGCTCAAGCATTGAATGGGCCCATTCCTGAGTTGTGGCAATCAATTCAGCTGTGTTAGGTACAGTGGCTGTTAAAGGGCCACTGAGGTGTTGGTAATCCACCTTCGGCCACCACTTCCTGTTTGGTTTATGGACGGGCCATACAGGAGAATAATATGGTGATCTTATGGGGGCAACTACCTCTTCCTACCGCAATTCTGCAGTTACTGGAGCAATTTCTTCACGTGCTCCTAAAGGGAGTGGGGTAGGATTTCACATTTGTTATTTTGGAAGGCGGCAGACTCGCAGCAATCTACCTTAGAGAAACAGAGGGAGATGGGAGGCCAAACACCCATTCTCTCTCTCTGACATCTGTCCAGGCATGTTTCTTTAATAGATCCAACCCCAAGATGTTAGCCAGTAGTGCCTCCACAACCATGACAGCTTCTGTGGCTGTCTCATCCCCTGATAACCAGCATTTCACCAGAGCTGTGCATTGGAGTTGGGATTTACCAGAAGCATAAGTTACCCATATCTTTTTCTTGTCTGGCTTAACACCACAATGAATGGCAACCTCAATCTGAAGTGCTGACATTTGTGCTCCAGTACCTACCACCAAAACAGCCAAGGATTTAAAAGGGCCTAGGGGAAAGGTGATTACCATATCTCCCTGGCTTTTTTCTGTGAGCCTTCTCATATAAATACACCAAGTGCTCCCCAGCTCATGTACTGAGACCAATGAGTCCAATTTCCTGGCTCAGAACTGATTAAATTGGTTAGTTAAGTTCCTGGAGGAGCTGAGGGGACCACAGTGTTGGACTCCTCAGCAGGGTCATCCTTAGGAGGTTCTTTGATCTTATCCCAGTTCTTTATCTAGCCTTACAGAATAGTGGTGGGTACTTTGTCCATTATTTCTTGGGGAATTCCTTTCACAACACCCTCCACCCACAAACTGTTTCTCTGCCCATTAGTTGATAAACTTTGTCTGCAATTACCTGTCAAGGAAGGTTTTTGGACCTGATCTAGCCTCTTCATATTTATCTTTGGCTTCAGACTACCACTACCAGAGACTCCCAATTGATGACCAGTATTTACTAATTCTTGGACTACCTCTAACCAGATTATTCCTAGTCATGCACCCCTTCTTCCAAGCCTAGGGACTGCCATAATGCACTCTTGTAACTGTTTAGCATGGACTTTTAGTGCATCAGGCAGGCCTCAGATCAAGACAGGAAACCTCAGTGGATCCACCTCAAATTCCATAGAAGAATGGCATTCCAGGTCCAATAATTGTGTGTGCATTAATTGGAGACATGCAGTCTTTTGTACATTTTCTGTAATGTGTCAGTTGTGAGGGTTTTTATCACTTGAGGATCTCCGCTTTCCATGGGGTCCATGCTTGGTTATCACTTGTTATCAGGAAGACCCTTGGTCCCCAGTAACCTCTTGCTTCAGCCTCACTCAAGAGAATCAGATCTCCTCCAGTTAGGGAGACCCTACACACGTATTAAGTCTGATTCATCAGCCCTTCAGCTGTATTTTTCCTGAATTTTAGCCAGAGCTTCTCCCTTGTAGAGGATGGTCCATGTGGTAGTTTGCTGAGCTTCCCCCCACCATCATTAGTAGTTTCAGTTTTAATGAAGGGACACATATGTATTACTTTGTCTTTCTGATATCTTTGCCTAAGCTCTTCCAATTTGCCAGCAGGGTACAGGGATTTGTTAACCCCCCACAGGTGCAGGGCACCTTAAATTGATGTCCTGTAGTTCACAATTTTTTGTTTCTAACTTCTCTGCCTCCAGGAGAGCCAGATGAAGGAATAGATTAATTTTCCACACAAACTGCTTCACATTCCACAGCTAACTGTAAACAGTCCTTCCCTAGTTGCTCCTGCAATGCTTTCTCTGACTCTTGTAAAAAGTTCTTATCATAAATGGATTTTTGAAGAGCCAATCTCTCTTTTCGTGCTGCTTTAAAGGCAATAGCCAAAACAACATGTACACGTAATTCTGAACCACAGACAGATATTTGGAGGGGAAAATCCCCACTTGACTCACCCTGGGCAATCATTCTTTTTGAATGGGTCATTAACCCACCTAGAGCTACTGTCTTTCTCACTATTAAGCTACTGAGGGTCAGCTTGACTCTGTCCTGGGGAAAACCTTTCAGCGGGACCAGATTATACCAGAAAACCTTTCAGTAGGCCTGATGTCCCCAGGAAACAACAAGAGGAGAGAAATTATTGCTATAATTTCACAATGAGGGGACAGCCACCACCTGACTTACCCTCGACAATAATACATTTCAGCAACCCACAGAGCATCAATGTCCTTTTCTCCACCATCCCCTGGGGGTTGCTTAGAATTATTACCAGGAGAAAATCCTAGAATGTCTTTGGACCACACCAATCACTCCACCACATCCAGGCTGATCCTGTACTACAACACCAATAAAATGTTACAAGCCACCAAAGGCAAGGGTAAATCAGGTTCTTGTTAATAGATCCCTTGTAGCGGATTAGACTGAACAACCCTAAGTAAATATATGTTGGGGTCCCTCCCCTGCCGTGTAGCCCTGGGAGAGGGGCCCTGAGGGCACAGACACGGGGTTTCCCTGCCCCTGCTCAGCCTCGTTCCCATTGGTTGGTTTGTGTTCCCTGCGCGGGCAGAAGGACCCTTGGTCCCGTGACTGGAACAGTTCCTGGGCAGAGCTCCGGCCGTGCGGCTGGAGAAATAAACATCTCTGAAACAGCTATCAAGAATCTGTCTGTCCATATATATTTCCTTTCCACGGGACTCCTGGTTTGATATATGCGTGTTGCAGGATCCCCACTGCAACAAATGGTGGAGATTTGTGAGCAGAACGATCCTCGATCCCTAAGCGACTGATTTGTGTGAGTAAACCCTGGAAACTTTGGATTCCTCTTCTTGGTTTTGCTTTGCTATTCCGTATCTAAACTATGGAGGAACCGTGGGAAGACTCTTGGCTCTCAGAGCCGCATATGGACATTTATCTTAAACTTAAAATGATTCTTGAACAACGATTTGTAAATTTTAGCTTGATTCAAGCTCAAAAAGAACTGAAACACTTCCTGGCATGGTTGTTTAAGAACTTTTTCTATGTTTCTTGGGATTTAATTCTTACCAAGGGCTTTTGAAAAACCGTTTGGACACAGTTAATACTGGAGTCAAAATATATGCCGATGGAAGAATATTTTCGTGAATATTATTTAGTTACCGAGACTGTTGAGCAATGTCAGCTGTGTCCCGGCGAAGGGAAGCCTGGCGCAGGGACCGTGCGGCCCAGGCCACGTGCACCGAGCGCTCTGCGAGCAGCAGCGAGGCAGTTCCCGCGCGCGGGCGGAGCCACGCGAGCCGCAGTGTCGGTGGCGGAGCGAGGCGCGGCGGGAGCGGCGGGACCCGGCGGTGCCCGCCCGGCCCCGCACAGCGCGTGGTGGAGCGAGCCCCGGGAACGCCCGACCGAGAGGGACAGCGCGTGGGCGGCGGCTGGCGGCGGTGGCGGTGGAGCGGAGCCGCACCCAGCCGAGATGCGCGCTGGAGCAGGGCGCGGGGGGGGTCGTCGCTTGGGGGCCCGGCCGAGACGTGGGTGCAGCGCCTGGCAGCAGCAGTGAAGCTGCGACCAGAGGAGGCGACGCACGGAGAACTGAGCGGCACGGCCCGGCCCAGCCCGCGCGGCCCCGAACGCGACCCCGGGAAGAGCGCGCAGGCACGAGTAGCCCCGACAATTCCAACACGGGAGCGACCGAAAGAGAGAGCAAAGACGCAGCGAGACAGAAAACAGCAGCCACTCGGAAAAAGGAAAAGATCATAGCAACTAAGACCTTAGGGATAGTAAAATGGTATAATGTTAAGCAAAATTATGGTTTTATAACAAGGTGTGACAACCAGCAAGACATATTCGTGCATAGAACTGCTATTAAAAAGAATAACCCTGAAAAATGCATCCCAAGCTTGGGAGATGGAGAGGTGGTGGAATTTAATATTGTACTAGGGAGAAAAGGGTTACAAGCATCGCAGGTCACTGGGCCTGATGGTGTTCCTGTAAAAGGCAGTATATATGCAAAAAACCGTAGTCATGTTAGACAGTATTTCCATTGTAAGCCCCCCCTACAGTTTCCCTTTCCTAATCCCACCTTTCCCTTTTACCCTATGTCCTATTACCCCCAGTGTATTCCCAATCCGTTTTTTCATCCATGGTTTCCCTCACAAAACCATGCTTTTGCCAATTGTTTCCCCAAAAATCCCTTTCCAATGCCGAGTGGGGGATGAAAAGGGGGAGGGAAGAAGTTAAACCCTCTCCTGCCTCAGTTTCCCCACAAAGCATGCTCAGAGTTCTGTCTCCCTTCTGTCAGCCCTAAGATGTTCCACAGAATCTGTTTGGACATTTAAAGACTCAGGAGGGTGGCTTGTTTTGTTTTGAAACTGTTCTTGTTATGTTTATCCAGTTGTTTTCATTCTCCTTTTATTAAAATAAAACGGGTGAGGTGTTGGGGTCCCTCCCCTGCCGTGTAGCCCTGGGAGAGGGGCCCTGAGGGCACAGACACGGGGCTTCCCTGCCCCTGCTCAGCCTCGTTCCCATTGGTTGGTTTGTGTTCCCTGCGCGGGCAGAAGGACCCTTGGTCCCGTGACTGGAACAGTTCCTGGGCAGAGCTCCGGCCATGCAGCTGGAGAAATAAACATCTCTCTGAAACAGCTAGCAAGAATCTGTCTGTCCATATATATTTCCTTTCCACGGGACTCCTGGTTTGATATATGCATGTTGCAGGATCCCCACTGCAACAAATATACACATGGAAGTCTATTACAGAACGATTTGGTTGCAAAGGAAAGCAGCTATGTTGCTGTTTTGGTTATTATCTATAGTAATACAACCACATGAAAGCATTGCAATATGAAAGTACAACATCACCCAAGAACATACACAAGGGAAAAGAGAGAGAGAGAAAGGACAAGAGTGTGAAGATCTCACCACCCATAGGCCCCACAACAAGCCTTGATTGCTTCACAGTCTTCGTTGAAGTAGTGGTCACAAACTGGATCCATTGAGTCATGGGGAAGTCCCGAAGAAGTGGTGGGGAAAAATCCACAGGAAAATCCATGGAACACAAAATCTACTGGGTTTATACCCACTCAGGTTCTGGTGGGAATGCCCAGGTACCTCCCCCAGGGTGGGGGCCCTTTGTGAATCCTTGACACCTTCTGAGACAGCACAGCTGCCCATCACACCAGTACAGTTGAGTTGATTATGGCCCATTATGGCCATTAACAGAGATGAACACTCTCAGGCCACAGTCAATGGCCCAGTACTTCCTCAGGGTGGGATGGAGAGGGAGCCCCACAGCCCAGTGTTCTGTGCAAGGCAGGACAACTCAGCATGGCAAGAGGCACCTGCCCGACTCCACAGGACCCTCTGCTGTCTCACTCATAGCCCATCCTTCACCCTCTGTCTTTTTAGATCAGAGATTTAGCCACTGCACACCCAACTGCTCACCTCCTCTGCCTCAGCAAAGCACTCTGGCATCTCCACAAATGGGGAAATTTTTTGAGTCATTATCCCTTAACAGTTCAATGTGTCACAGTCACTTTACAAAGACACTTTTTGCAATCAAACACAAAGTCATGCAAACTTACCAGACTTCTTCAGTTACTTAGGAAAAATGTAGGCAGCCTCCCCCACTGGAACCAACATGGCAGTTGTGTTAGAGTAAGCCATGAGCACCTAGGTCCCTGGCATATCTGTGAGCAGATGTAGACAAACGGAGTCAGACACCTGGGAAATTTACAGATCAGTTAGGGAATACATTCATGCCCCTCAACAGTGATGGAAAAATGCAATGATTGTAATGTTATCTGCAACACAGTCAGATTTTTTATGTATGTTCCAGTTCTAGTAGGATTTTGGGTACTATCTGCTTCAGCGTTTTTTTTGTATTTGAAGAAAACCTATTTCATTCATTTATGTATTTCAATTAATTAATTGCATATCCAACCACATCAGAGATGAAGACACTGTCTGGGTAAAAACTGAACAAATAGCAGTGCCTGCTTTGGGTAAACGTTTTGTTTAATTTTTACGGTGAATTATTCTTAAATTCTTTCCAAATTTTGAACATTTTAGTTATCTATCTACAGATAACATATTCAGCATAAGCTGCTTACCTGGGATACATTGGCAGTTTATAGAATGATCTACTTTCTCTTGAATAAAACGTTATTGACCATTGTGTTCATATATCTCTAGCATTGTAATAATTAGGTCTGTATTGTATTACTGTTTTCAGTGCTAAAGGCTGATTCTTTTGCCATTTTTCATGTTGGAAATCACCTTACTCCATGACTAATAGAGATGTTTTAGGAATGATGCACAACTAAATATGAGAAATATAAAAATTATGCCCTCAAATTTTTAAATTAAAAGAAGAAAATGACACAGTTGCCATGAAATTGCCTGAGGGGAATACAACAATACTAATCAATAATAGATCAGGCCATTAATATTGAAAGAGCTTTACACCTCCTGGTGTAACTTACGTTGAAACTATGTTTAAAATTATCCCATCAAAACAAGTGGCGTAGTTGTAACTTCCTTATAAAAACCTGCAAAATCTGTAAAATGCTCACAAAAACTGCAGGCTAAAAGGATATGCTCTTCTGCTCTACATGCACAGAATTCAGAAGACTAACACAAAAATCATAAAGTCTTTTACATCTGTTTGCCTGATAATTTTTCTTCATTTTTTTCTGGAAACTATGTTTAAATGAGTTGATCATTAGGATTTTAATTAAGAAATATTAGTAAAATTCATCTAAAATTTATTTCACTTCAGGATTCTTTTTTATCTCAAAACTTGAATAATACAAGTGAAAATATTTAGCTCAATACACCATGAAAGTGAAAAAAGAGCAGATTTGTCATTGCTCTAACCACAAGTCTTGATGATGGAAGATATAGTAGCTTATTTATGTCTCATCACTGAAGTGACTGTCTAAATTGCCTGCCGTCATTTGGTTGTGTTTGTCCTACACACTGTGAAGACTGAACCATACTTGAGCTGGATAGGTGTACTAAGTGGGCAAACAAAGTGGTACCACAGATGCCCAGTGATATTAGAATTTCTGAACATTTATTTGGTATGTCTCGAATTAAATAAAACAGTCTATTAGTGTTCAGAATATGAAAGGAGAGTTGGGGAAAATAGATTCAGAAAGCAGCCTAGCAGCAACAAAAGGGACAGCAAAACTGACCTGCTCTCCCATGCCTTACATTGTACTACGCTCTGTAGAAATTTGGAGTTCGCTATGGTAACAAAAAAATACTTTCCATGTTATTCTTTCAGTACTTTTTTTAGAAAGAATAAATGGGGTAAAGTCTGGATAAAGGACGATCAAATAAATGACAGATTTTTTATTATTATAGGCTTCCTAAAGCACTTTGTTTATTTTTGTTTTCTTTGTATAGAAAGGCTGGCTAGGTATTTTCAAAAGCAGTGTTAATTCCTTTAAACCCCTGAGATCTTTTGGAACTTTTTGTCTTTTGAGACACTAAGATTCATCTCCTGTAGGGGAGGAATTAGAGTGAAGTTATAATAACAAACACATTTTTGAAAAGCCTTTTCTGTGCTATTACAAGCCCATCAGAAAATGAAATAAAAAAAGACTGAATGGTGTTGATTTGCTTTTGGCCAGAACAAAAGTTCCAGAATAGTTAAGGCAAAAGTAAACAGATTTAAATGCAAAAAAATTACATGGTTTCCCAGCTCAAGGATAAAGACATTCTCAGAACTATTCTGTCTGCAGGGAGAGTTCATTTTGGTTCCCACTGAATTTGTGCAATTGAATTCATCATAGTGATAGCCAAGTCATATTGGGATTGTAGGTAAACATCACAAATAATTGTGTGTGTCTCTGTGTCTGTGTGTGTTTTCGGGAAGAGAAAGCAGGAAAGCAGTTTCAATAAAGCTGCAAGGATGACCCACAAAGTTTCTTTGAAAAATAATATGAATGTTTTCATACACTAACAGGTAATAATATAACTTTTTTCAAATAATCAGTAAAAATGTAATCTTATTGGGAAGGAGTGACTTCACATGACTATTATCAATAAATAGCATTTTTATTATAGAATTTATTTTAACTTAAATACATGTGTTAAATTCAGTCTACTCTGTGTCATATCTAACCCTTTGGCATTCTGAATTAGTTTTTCCTGGTTATAACTATGAGATAAGTTAGAAGAGGATAAAGATGTCTATGGATCTATATTTCCACAGTCTGACAGCAGGTAGATCCTGTGTCCTGGCCAGGACCCTCCTACAGTAACTATTTGTCTTCACATACAGGAGAAATGTGTTTTCTGCAGCTACTGTTACTCACTCTTTTGTTCACTCCTCCTCTGCTCATACACTGGTTCTGTGTTTCCCAGAGGTGCCACCAGCTTGACTGGTGGGCTCAGCCCTGTCCTGACATGGGTCCATTGGAACCAGCTGGGCACAGGGCAGCGCCTGGTTCCCTGCTGCAGGGGACACCCTGAAGTCTATCTCTCTCAAGACTTTGCTAACTACACCCAACACAATACCTTACTGACACAGCAAGTGATGAAAACACAGTGTGAAGCTGCATTTATTGGTAATCTCATGTTTCATTGACTGATCAAGGAATTGGCTGAACAGGGAATAGTTGTGTCCGTTAACCCATGCCTTGCAGAACAAGTAAAAGGTGAACTTTAACTCACTAGATGCCACAGAACTTCTTTCCCGAGGAAAAGAAGTTGTTGAGAAAACCACTAGAATGAAAATGCATTAAGGCATAAACTAAATTGTGTTGCAGTTCCACGGCAGACTGTACAGCTGTGATCTGTTTCAGCCCTCTTTATACATAAACTTACTATTATGGTGAAGGCTGAGTGAGGCAACATTGGTGATGTTTCCCTCATATATGGGAAACAGAAGAAGCTGTTGTAGTCCTTCTTAGTGGAATGCATACAAAACAGCTGAAGCTTGTGAGTCACTACTCAAACCTCTAGCCATATGCAAGTTGAATAAGAGACTGAGTTAGATGGTGAAAAATTTTGCTGGAAAATGTCTATAAATTCAATTAATATACATACTGTTTAGTAAAAGTTTGCATGTTTATGGACAGGAACAGCCAGATGTAAGCAAAGAAGACAAAGATACATCAAGACAAATACTTGAGGGTTTGAAAGAAAGCCAGCTCATGGAATCTGGGGGACAGAGCACCAGCTGAAAAAACTGCTTTCCTGGAATCTGAAAGGTTTTTTTGTACACCTTGTAAATAAAGAACATCACATCAGAAAGTACATGGCTATATTACACATCTGCTCTTACAATAGAATCAGTCTGAACAACTATGAATATTGGCTACCTACTCTATTAAAAACAGTTACAGTGGTGTTAGTAGTGAGTTCCATTTTGAAGAGGAAATCAAGGATTTCCCCAGGGGAAGAAATTGTGAGCTGAGATTCCTATTGTGCATACTAAAGTCCAAGGCAGCCAAAGATGCTTTCAAGTCAGAGGCTGAAACTTCACAAAAGGAATTATAA
Source organism: Corvus hawaiiensis (assembly GCF_020740725.1). Lineage (NCBI taxonomy): Eukaryota > Metazoa > Chordata > Aves > Passeriformes > Corvidae > Corvus > Corvus hawaiiensis. The sequence continues at coordinate 8,098,417 of NC_063255.1, read as the reverse complement.
CAGTATCTGGAAACTTCCCAGGAAGGGCTTGGAGAAAAACTTAAAAGAAGGAGGAAAAATACCTCAGTTCATCAGTGACAAATTGTCTGGATTCATTAGGAAAATCAATAACAAATGGTGCCATCATTCAGTAGTAAAGAGAAATCAAGAAGTAATCAGCAATCTGGGTTTTGTGTATTAGAGGATTTCCTAGAAAATAAGGAAGGATCAGAAAGGTGTAGCCAACTTCAAACTTGCTAAAAAAGTTGAGTTGTAGCAAGGACTCGAAGAGCAGATGGTTCACACTGAGAAGAATATCAAAAGATCACAGACCTCACTGGCAGATAGCCACCTCAAATGGCACTGATCCAGGCAGAGGATTGTAGGAAGACAGACTAATCACAGTATCTTTCTAGTACATCTGTAACCCTCAAAGGGGAGAATTTGGGTTGTCAGATGCTTCTATTTGCCTTAGCTTTCCACACCTCATCAAAAACTCCAGGGCTGACCTTTGACGACATCATGACAGTCCTCCTCCTGGACTGGTTTGAAAGGTGCCTGATGAGAAATATAATAGTACCAGAATTCTTAACAGCTGACCAGAGTTAAGTTTTTTGAAGTATTACCCAGAAATCCAGACAGGATTCTTTTTTCTTGATTTCAACTAATCAGGATTTTCAAAAGTCAAGGGATCAATAAAATGGTTTCAAGACTGACTCTGAGTCTGATGGGACAGTGAATAGCCTCAACAGCTGGGTAGCATTTAAAACATAAAGAGTGGGGCAAGTACCATCCCATCCCATTCCTTGGTGGTTTATTAGCACCACCTTCCATCGGGGCACAAAATACAACCTAACCCTTCCAATCCTTGATTACAAGCTAAGGAACAACTGCAGCAGGAACTGTCAGAAAGGAAAAATGGCATTAGGACCATTTGTACTATTCAGAAATGTACAGTCTCCAATTTTAAGGAAGTTTACAGCATCTGCTTACTACAAAGTAGGGACTAAGAAAATAACTGAGAAGAGAGATACAAGGTCATGTAAAGGAACTATAAAACATGGCCACCTAACCTGCTCCCCTGAGGCAGTGGAGGTGGTGTAAAAACCCAAGGTATTAGGTTTGTGTAATCCTGCTCAGAAGAGCAGTAGCAAGCATATAGCCAGATCCCATTAGTCCTTCAAGTATTGCATATCCAGGCACTACAATTGCTCAGAAGTCCATAGGCCAAGTGGACATCAGGATCATGAAGAGATGGGGGAGTACAGGAGGACAACCACAAGCAGGCACTATTCTAGATCTCAAACCATATTTTAACAATTCAGTCCAAGGATAGACTCTAAAATTATCCATAGAAAGGTCTGAGAAAGGAGCAAGGAGAAAACTCACCAGAACCACAGTCAAACACCAGAGATGAATACAAGAGGCAAAATTCAGTGTTCTATGTTTATAAAGCTACTGAAAACAAACAGTCCAATTCTCCTCATGCTTACTCAGGTAAAAGTACCAACAGTGGCTACACAGAAGTAAAATACCCAAGGCTGTGAGAAGAGCATTAAGTCCAGAAGGAGCAACATTGACATAACTTCCATTACAGAATTTCCTTGTCTTTTGACATTGAGTGGTTGAATAAAAGACATAGTAAATCAAAAATGAACTGTCAATTCCTTACTGCCAGCACACACAGAGAAGAAAGATTTTGTTTCTCAGGATATTTGGTGGTGGCTTTTTAGAGCAAAGTTCTTTCTACATCACAAAACTCCTTATAGAATAGAATCCAATTTCATGGAACGGTACAATATTGTTGGTTTTATGTTCCTGTTTCCAATCTGCCTATAGAAGTATGGTTGGAGGGACAATTTGCTGATAGCGTCATTGTTTAGAAATAGTTTTGGTAGCAGACTCATGGTTCATGAAAGTGGTGTAGCAACATTGAACTACAATTGCTTTCCCATGGTATAGTAGCACAATAATTTTAAATTGCTTCATTTTCAAAGTATTAATAGCATTTTTACATCTAATAAGCTAAATTGTTCAATTTAAAAGCTAAAATATGAAAAATTAGCTTATGGATCACTTAATTCATCATAAATATTTACCTGCTTCATTCAATAAACTTAGATGCTGCTGGAGCACTTTAACAGGAAAGGACACATGAAGCAAGAATGTCAGAACAATCTTGAATCCTGTCAGATATGTTTACTCCGGTTTACCTTTGCCTGTGCAAAGACCAAGAAAGAGAATTAGAAAAAAAAATGTCTGAGAAAGAATCAAAACATACTAATATGTAAAAAAACACTAATAACTTCAATTAAGTTGTGACTTGTTTTTCTAAATTTTTAAGCATTTAAAAGTGCAGACAAAGGGTTTTCCAAAGCATCAAAGCACGCAGGCTCAACTGAAATTTTGGTATGAGTGCCACGTAAGTCCTAGATATTACTAAAAGAAGAAAATAGAACACTGAAGTAAATATCAGCTTCATTTGTAGTACTTGCTCCCATTACTCACAACCCTACTCACTTGGTCAACATTATGCCAAAAAATTATGTAATTCTGTGGTTCTGTAGAATATGTAGTCAGAGAGGAAAGGTAACTTACAGGTATTATGAGCACAGATAAAATACACACCTAAAGACTTTAGGAACAAGAAATTATATAACTCTAATTTTGTAAGCAAAAATAGTACATGCTGAAATATGAATGTAGATCTGGATCACCATGAGCTCCCACTGACTATTGGTCGGTACCACAGTCTCTATTAGCAAGAGGAACTTTTCCTTATCTCACTTTTATTTCTTAACTTTATTGCTTAATTCTTCATCTCTGACTCATAATAGAAGTTGCAGGGCAGCTTAAAATGAAAATGATGGCCAGGTTTCTAAATAGGCTGTGTTCAGTCCTTTCAAGTTAGACACTCTGCAATGTGTACACTTCTGCGCCTCTGAAATCCAAGACCAGAGGCCAAAGTAAAGAAAGAAGCTTTTTGTCCAGTTCAATCTTAATTTAAGTGGATACACTCTTTCAAATGTAGCAAACCAGTTATTCCACCCCCTTGTAGTCTTTCCTTACTGCCTCGACATTCTTTGACCACAGAACACAAATATGCAGTTAGCAAAAGGAGTCAGATATTCTCCAGGTAGCTTGCAAACCAAGTTCTCCAGTATCTATTAAATAATTTATTAAAATTCCCTCCCACCTGTCTGCAGAAATAAGAAGCAGAACAACCATGGTAAGTGGCTTCAAATATCCAAAGATGTAAACACCAAATATGCAGTAATTAGGTTGAATTATGTACTGACATTTTGACATATTAGATTTTGGAATAGTGTCCCTGGAGAAGTGGTTAGGTTCCTCGAAGATTTTCAAAATGAGTGAAATAACCCTACTAAACCCTACTTACCTTAAAGTAGGAAACACCTGAAAAAAGCAAGAAGTTGGAAAGTTTGAGGTAAAAAGTCTTTCTCAAGCCTAAATTGCACCATTTTGTGAAAATACATTTTTAGGCACACTATTTCTACATTGACATAATAAACTGAATTGAGTGGAAAAAAACTGTAGACCATGTGACAACAGTATTTAACCAGCAAACAAGTTGGTCACTAAAAATTTCAGTTACAGAGTTTGTGGGTTTTGAAGAGAAAACCTGCCTGCCTTTTGAAAAAGTCTCCATTCTACACATTGACTTTTAAAATATGGTCTACATCTGTATTAATGAGTGACAAGGAATTTGAGAAATCTGGTGCACATGTGGCTTGGCAGGTGCTTTATATTGAAAGGCACATGAAGTTTTGTCAAATTGAGTAGAGCTGCTCTAATCATAACGTCTGAGCATCAGTCATTGTTTACCTTAATTCTATCATAAGCACATCTGGGTAACTCCTTAAAATAATGGTAAGGTAATTAGTCATGAATTGAGTTGGAAATCTGATAAAGTACTTATGACATCCATATTGGTACCAAATTAATTCATCATGGTTTACATTGTTACAAAAACACCAAAGGAATTAATAATAATTTGTGCCAGCATTTGAATTCGTTGCTAACATGAGATCGAGTACAATGTATGCTTTTTAAAAAAACAGAAAAAATTATTATGGAAGTGTCTCAGTAGCCGTACAAAATTCTATGTCTGCATTTTTTTTTATTGATAAAGCACATAACTCTTTTTCATGTACTTTCCCCCATCCTTGGGGAAAAGGATAGGCAAGTTAATTTTGTGCATCTTTTCCAGTAAGTTTTCAGGATAACTCTTTGAGGCTGCATTACAAGAACTGAAGACTGTCTATACAGAGCCCACAGCAAGAGCTCCTAGTTGGAGGCAGCATACACAGTGTCCCACCAGGGAAATCCATAAATGGATAGTTAGGGCAGATCTGATTCTTTCCTGTTTTGACTTAGGACAGCTGCAGCCAAAGTTGGTGAATCAATTGCTCACAGCAGCAAGAAGCTGTCCTGATATGTCCATGGCAGTGCCACTGCCATGTGAATCTGGGGAAAGGCTGACACTATAAAGTGGGCTGTATCCTTTGAACCAAGTCAGAGGTTTTAGTCAGGAATAGCCTGCTTTATTCATGCTAAATGGCTACACATTTCTGGGTTGTCTGCTTAAAAAATATTAGCTAATATTTTCATCATTCTGCACTAATGAAAGTTGCTTGGCACCAAGGCGGAAAATGTCTGCCACAGAAAAAACCTAGTTATAACCTACTTATGAAAAGAAAGGAAGAAAGGACCCATTCCCTGGTATGTGTATGTGTGTGTAGTGTGTCTGCAGTGTATATGTACAGTACTGTCCTGACACTTTCTATTTTCAATTATGTCTGTCCTTGGCAGATTTTTAACTCATTAGTTCAGAATTCTGTGCCCCAAGGGAATTGCAGGACTCACTACAGTAGAAAAAGCACAGGGCAGAAAACAGCACAGACATCAGGCTCTATCCATGGGAGGGTGACTGGATCCACAGGCCATCTTCCTGGTGTTCAGGTATCTCCTTTCTTAGTTTTCCTTAGTATTTCCATTTTTCTCCATTACCACACTGATACCTCCCTGATTATTTCCTGATTACCATCTAAATGCAGCCTTTGTTTTCCATCCACTGTTTTCACACTTCTCCATATTTTTCCTCTCTCTTGCATTCCCAGACAGGCTTCCAAGCCTTCAGTAAGCTTATAGGTTTGTAGCTTTGTATCTGAATAAGAGGTTTCATGTTCTCTGTGGCTCTACCTGAAACCCCTTCATAATCAAACTCCTGGAAAATCCTGTTGTTTTTCTTTTGTGCTCTCACAGCATTTATCCTTTGTTTCTCATTTCTTCCACAAAAAGCCTTACTTGTGCCTTAGTCAGTCATTATACCTACTTCCACAATACTTTATCTCAGCTTCTTTGTTTGTTCTCACTTCCTCAGTCTCAGTTCCTATTCTCACTATTCAAGAAAATAGTGCTCATCCCTTTGAATTTCTCACTATCCCTTCTGTGCCAGGGCACAGTCAGCCCTTCAAAATTTGCACAATAGAGCTGTGGTTACACCCCTGCACTAATATGCACTGATTCTCCCTCTGTCCCTCTGTGCTGCCCTGCCCAGATTCCTCCAACGGCTTTGCTGCACTCTCAAACTCCTTCTAAGTTCATTCCATGATCCAGTCGCCTGCTCATGTTGAAGGCACAGCTTTGTAAATATGAATTCACCCTATTTTATCTTGGCTCATCTTGCTTCTGAAGTGCATAGAATACCTCTAAGTCCAGTGGCTCTCCAAAATCTCTTTTGTCTATTTTTCACTAGCCCCTTCTTCCCACACACCTGCAACAACTGTCAGTCTCACAACTGGTTCAAGTCTAAATCCTTGACAGGCATATTACAAGTCTCCTTCGTAATGCCTCTGTCTGCATCAGGTTGGGAGCTCTGTAAAGTTAAAAAATGCCTCATTCTGTGTCTGTGTAACATCACACTGGTGCTCAGCACTTGAGAAGAATGATTTATTTCTCCCATTTATATGTTCTTGATTTAAAGACATGTTTTCTCACTTGGAATGTATTTTATCATCTGATTTGAAATTGTCATGTAATCATAACAATGTGTTTGTGATAGTACATTACATTCCATGGCAAAAAAATGTGATGTCATAAATGCAGTATTTATACCTTTACTGCAAAAATCAAGCTGAAGAAGCAAATGGATGGAAAAAACCTCATTAAAATACCAACATTTTCTGTAATTGCAGTAAAAATATCAATGGAAACCCAGACACACATTGTTTAATAGTTTTCTTTTTATACATGTTTCCTGATTTTTAAAAGCCTGCTTCTCTGAAAAAGGCCTTTTTGGGGGGTGGAAATATATTTTAAAATAGCTGCAAAAAATAAGTGTTTGGATTCAAGGCTCTAAAATTCAAAACGATTGCCTCAGACAAATTAAATAGAATGGAAATAAAAAGGGCCACAATGGTGAGAAAACACACATAAAAATTTCTGGGCTGCATTTCTCAAAGCTGAGCTGCCTCTGCTGCACTCTCTTCATTAGAGTGCAAATGACGTATTAAGGATGTACTTGCACAGATTATTTACAAGAACTAAGATGTGATTAATAAGAGGATGGATCTGAAAACATCCTCTGTGTTGTTCTTGCTAACAAGTGGGCTCAGCTTTGTAATCAGACGTTGTCAGGAAAAGCAGCACATCCCAAAATGGTATGAATCATGTCTGACTTCCTGCCCTCCCTCACTGAAAACATAGACAAGGGAAAAACAAAAACTTTTGAAGATAATACAGAGGTTAAAGACACATGTTTGACAAAATCATTGAAATTTAAAGAAAAAAAGATGTTTCTAAGCAGATGTCCCTAAACAACTGGTGTATTTCAAACACAGGAATTTCATAATATTATGATTTTTTATGATTAAATTATTTATAATAGAATTTTTTTGCTGGAGTTTTCAGAAGATTTTGCAACTGTAAGTTAAACAGTAGGAAATTGTTTCCTGTAAAGGAGTTGTGTCTCTAAACTGATTGTAGCAATGGTGTTGGATAGAAGATAACCTCTATCCACCCAGTTTGCCTATTGCTCCCACACATTCTGTTGCAACCAGATAAATGAAGAAGTTACCCTTTCCTCACCTTTAAAGTAGGTTGGGAATAGATTAAAAAGAGGTGGTTTAACATTTGTGATTGGATGCATTTGGGTTTTGGAGCAAATAGAGTGTTTGAAGAACAAAGGAGAAAGATGGAAGACAGTACTAATATCTGAACTCAGCCAGGTCTCAGAGCTACTAAGCATCATTAGGAAGCATTTGTCACAGCCCTTGATCTGGATTAGACGGCCCTCCCATTCCTGTTACAACTTGTATGGACTACAGTAGTCCTCTTGAGCCAAGCCGCACTTGATGGAGATCCTCTGTGATGGTGATCACTGTCTGAGACTCCAGAGTCAGTCAAGGCTGCCATCAGAAGGACAGATTCTATGGACAGATTTTAAACACCTTTTTCTTCTCATGTACCCAAACACTTCCTTTGGCTTCTCCTACCTAACAACATGTGGGTTTTCATGCAGAGTTCCTTATATAGTGTGAAATTTTTCACTATGGAGAATCACTGATTCCTACAATCTCCGAACAATTAATTTTTTGTGAGGATAATCTTAATATCCAGTGTAGGGATACAGATAATCAAGACAATCCAAACAGACAAGCAAATGATATTTTGGGACAACATTGAGCACTGCCACGCCTTGCACATGCCCAGGAAATGGATGACAAGTAGACAATAGCTGCTGTCTTAAATAAAAAGTGCGTATTTCAACTATTCATTTGGTAGGTTCACCACGTCTGACCAGAAGGTCACGTACGTGATTTAAAATACAGAAATACTGTTTGTGCTTAGAGAAGGAAGTCCTCTTTCTGAAACAGGAAACCATATATTCAAGAATACAGGCATGGTTTTCAATGTGAATCCACATGGATTTAGTTACAGTCTTGTCACCCACAAAAGCTGTGAGAGCCAATTTAAAGACCTTATAAAATGATGTATAGATGCTTGCACAGGTCCCACCAGCCAGCTCTACATTACTTTCACTTTGCTGTACAAACAGTATTGTGTGTTTCAGTGGAACTACATTCAGAATGAGACAATGTTGTCTGGGGTGATTTTTTTTTTTAATGTTGACTTGTGATTTGAGATGTTCCAGAGAACGGCATTTAAATGTTTTGCAAAATTGTGTCTAGCATGTCTAGCATGTCCTTAACTTTTGATGTTCCCCTCAGTACAAATCTTTATTTGCTTACCCATTCAGATCAGCACTCTCACAATCCTCTACTGGACTAGCAGAGAATTCTACACAATCAGCTAAAGGCCAAACCTCAGAAAAGGTTGCCTGTGCTTGTGACAACACAATAAACTATTGCTGAGAGCTGATGACGAGCTGTCCAAATGAGATCCAACTGGTCTGATGACAAAGTAGTCCTCAATGGCTTTCAGAAGATGGTTTTTTGTAACTCTCTGATGACTCTACAAAGAAATAAACACCACAGTCAGTCAAACTGAGGTATAATATGCCTAACACACTGCTGGCATACAACTCATTCGGTAATGTAAAAAGTGACCATACATCTTTATGTTACAAACATTTCCTACCTGCATTTATACAGATATAAAACTGTTAGCAAAATGGAAGCTATTTGAGGCTTGTAAAAGAAAGCAGACCATATTATCTGGATTATTTCCATTTTGGACATATTTTTTTACTTAGTCTAGTATGAATGGTTTATATTAAAACATTTAAATATTGAAAGAAGTTTTGGGTTACGGACTGATAGTAGTTCCATAAAAACAAATTATTTTTCCATTTCTACAAAATTTAATTAAACATGTGAAAACAAATATGTTGTGTAATATCATTCTTCCTTGCCTCCAAAAATAAGGCAGGACGCTGGTAATCTGCTATAGACAGATTTCTTTTTGTGGCTGTATGGCTGGCACCCCTTTGTGAATTACTTCTCCATATATTCTCCCTGCTTCTCCCCTCCCTTTTCTGCTAATTTCAACTTAAAATATTTTCCTGTTAGAAATAGGAAAAGCCTATTGCAACTTGGGAAGTGACACATTGGTATTTGGTTATTTCTAATCAATTATAGATTAAAAATTTGTGACAGCAAAGCATGTAACTCAATTATTACTGTTATAATTATTATTACACTACAAGATACACCTAAACATCAGGACCTGCCTTAAACCATGACAGGCAAATGCACAAACTCAAGTTTTGTCCATGCCACTTCCATGTAGACCTGAGACTTTTTACCTGAACCATCGACATTGACTGTAATCTCTCACTTAGTTTGACTGAAAAGGGAATGCAAGATCCCTGAATTAGAACCAAGGTTTGGCATTGTCACAGGTAGTCCCTACCCATGTTTAGTTAAGATGAACCTGGATGTCTCAGCACAACTTGAGACCCAGCAGCTTGAGATAAATTCAAGCCTGGAAGGAAAATTGCAGCCTCTCAGGCACTATTCCTCCTCAGACCCCAATTCACACCATTTATTGCAGTATGTTCTGTCATAAGGGCAAAGCATCAGAGTCATTTGTCTCTTCACTGTTCTTTTAGAAACACTGTCTTCAGCCGTGCCTTTTTGCTTCTGAACCTCCCTTCACCTTTGCTCTTTCATGGCTGAGTAAGAGGTTTGTAATATTGCATCACTTGCCCTGCCATCATCTGGCTTTTTGAACTACAACATCTTCATCTCTTCCGCCAGCTGTCCCCAAACAGTCATTGAGGGGTTTTTTGCCTTGTTTTTTATCAATAGCACAACTGAAGAAAAAAAATCACGCTTTCCTCATTATAAAATCACACCAATAGCAGAATTGCCTCATTCTTGTCTTTCTTCATTTCATCCAGTTTGTTTACACGCCATTGGCAAAACACCAGCCAGCATCTCCTACCTCTGCTATAATTGCCAGGACTCCAGAAAATCCAAGCTCTATTTTATGCTCAACTCACAGTTAAGTCTCAGTTGAACATTACACATGTAGCATCAAGATTCCATGTGTCTTCCATTCCCCATACGTAGATCTCCTTCTCCCTTCTCTCCTGCTTCAGTCTGTGAATGCTGACATTTCTTCCTAATTGCATTTTCTGGATTCTCTTTCGAATTTTGCCTGCAGCTTTCCTTCCATGAAAGTCTTTATATGTGAACTCTGTCTGCCTCCCTGTCTTTCTACCAAAGCATTCACAACATGCTTTTCATCTCTGAGGTCAAATTTCTGCTCCCTGGTTTTACTAATGTTCATTGATTCTTCCAGAATATTCCTTGTATGTCAAGTCATACAAGAGGAGACAAGAAGGTCAACCACATTTGCATCTCTTTTAAAGACCTGTGGGCAAATATCTTAGTTCTATCGTAACTGTTTACTAGATTGGAATCTTACAACATAGATCTCTGAATCGTCACGAACCCACTTGCAGGCCAGTTAGCATTGATTTTACTGTCTGACAAGATATCGAGTTCAACTTCTGATTTATTTTTCTTGTCTTTTTTTCTTTTTAGGAAATTATTATTGCAGTCAGGGTGCTACGTAACTTCACTGGACTAGAAAAAATGCTTCTTTTCCATATTCATCTGGATGTAAAATATATCACGGTACTTTTATCATGGAGTGCCCAAAAATATCTGACAATAAAGTCAACTTTGAGTGAGCTTAAATAAACCAATAAGTCTAGAAGACAGCTATGGAAGTGAAGAAAACTCAGAGAGAGGAAATAAGCAAATGGAGTAAGTTGTTTTTGCAGGACTGATTTTGCTTTAATGTATTGCCCTGAAGACAACTATAGGACAACTGTACAGTACAGTTAAATGAACAGATGTGTGCACCAACCATACGTTCATAAAATAAGCCTTTTTACATACATGTCTGCTAAAGGAATAAGAATAGAAAATAATATCTTTCCCATGCGGGAAAGGGTAGAATATTCAACCCATATGGAACGGCTGGTCTTTAACTCTTCTTCTTTATTAGTGTAGTAGTAGAAATGGAAAAGTTCAATTTATCATCAGTGGTAAGATTACCAGTCTGCTGTCATTTTTTACAGGCTTAATAAGTGATATGCTATTGTTATTAACTTTAGTTATTGTAAGTTATGCGTAAGTGGTGTTTCAATTTTACTTGTGATGATCTTTTAAAAGAAAATACAGGATATTTGATAAAATAAATGTCTATTAAATAAATACACTATTATTCTGTCCAATTTGAATAACTAATAAATCTCACTATCTGTTTAGAAAAAGTCCAATTTTATGTTTGTCAGCCTCTAACCACACTGAAACTTCACATACAAATGGTATGAATCATGAGACAGAAATGGAAGATGGATGTTACCTTCTGTGTGTTGTGTAAAGATATTATCACCCTCCTCTAAGAAGATTTATGGAACCATCTAATGAGAAACACTATTTAAGGGACAGACAACATTGTGACAAAAACCAGTCTCTCAGAGTTTCCGCACTTCAGAACTCTTCTCTGGGGAAAGTACTACCAAGCCATTCATACCCATAATAACATATAATAGAACTCTAGAAACACTAGGGTACCATGAATATCTTGTGGAGTGTGACCACTAACGGTGCCAGGTAGCTACACAACAAGCAGAGGCAGCATGAACCTTTTCCTAGTGACACCAACATCAGCAAAAGGAATTCTTCCATCATCAGCACTTTGCAAATCTTTGAAAAGGAATAAAATCTCCAAGCACGTGATAACTGGTAGGTACTTTATAAGCAGTAAGAATTTTCAAGCCCAGTGGAACACAACAATCTCTGGGAAAGACCTTTTTGACACAGTTGGTGAGGCGCTAGGTGATATTGATTTTTTCCTCATATTAGCAATTCAAATACAACGTATCTCATTTGAGCTACTAGTCTAGGCTAACTAAAAAGGTACCTCCAAAGTGCAATTTGTTATATCCTGAAATCATCACTAAAATGACTGCCCCCTTCACATCTTTCTTTCCCTTAGGAGGCTAGCCAATTAATGCATACTAAAAGCCTGACTTTTTGAAATAAAAGCCAGGTGATATTAATTCCAAACACTGTGTGAAGTCTGTCCAGGGTGACTCTAGGAATAATGAGAAGTATAAGCAAGTAGCAAGAATGTTAGAATCAGAAAGCTAATGTTCTTCTTTTGCTTGGTATCTGGCATGAACTAGCATCATTCCACTGAAGTTCCTGCAAAAAGCTTGGCTTCCAGAATGATTGTGGGTTTTATTATAAAACTGTCCATAAATGTACCCTTCCCATATGTCACACCACTGATTATCACAGCAGAATCCCTTCCAAGAGACATTCTGTTCATCCTGCTGGGTTTGACTGACTGTTCACTTATACCACTGTGAATAAGACAATGAATGACACTGTAATTATTATAGACACATCAAGATTAATTAAACAAACAAACAAGCACAAAACCTAAGCATCAGGAAAATCAGATCAGACTAAAGTTTCTGCTTATGTTACAGAATTTACTCCATTAGTTTCACCAGATTTGTTCCTCATTCCCTCTTTTATATTTTGGCCTCCTCTTTTTTTAAGACTTACTAGCCTGGCTATGGTGTGTATTACATACACATCATTCCGTGTATGTGTGTCTGCACATGTGCTTATTTTCTGTCTCACTGACTCTGGCCATCCTTCCCAGGTTTCGAAGTCGTTATCCCACTTAAATCACATGGCAGAGCAGAGTTACTTTCAGAGATATTTAGTGTTTATGAGCTTCGTGAAAACAGATAGCTGGAATGAGAAAATAGCTCCTATCAGTATCCCTGGAAAGATTGTGGCATGAGTCTCTAACTTATTAGACACTTGGGAATCTAACCACAAAACACTGCTCAGTAAGAAAGTGTATTTCAGTAGCTTCACTGTTCATTGCCCCACTAGGAATAAAGTCTACCACCCACTGTTAAATTTCTCTTGAACTGCTGTGGAAATGCCTAAGTGACTACAGATGCACAACCTCATTTTTAATAAATACACTGCAGAATAACCTACAATCTTCTGAAAAATCAGCTGGGTAGAGGATCAGACTGGCCACTCTGAGAGGTCTTCTTGAGCCAGCACCCACACCAGCAGCCTAAAAGCTCAAAGTACACTATACCTTTCCAGCACAGACTGGGCTCTCATGTAGGCAAGGACCCTGTCTCCATTTTCCATGTAAAATAAATCTGTTGCTCTATATATAGAAAGGTTAGATAATAGCAATGTTAATGTCATGGCCTGTTTTGAAATTAATTCAGATCACCAGATGCACACAGTACAACCTCAATAGATTTCAAAATATTTCTCTGCAACCCAATCACCTTGCAGTTCAAGACTTCCTTTAAAAACACAGGAACAAACTGCAAAGTAGAGAGCAAAATAACTTATACTGCCATATTCCAGTGTTGTGGAAGAGATTCAAATCATTCCCACCTTGGTCTATCTGCATTTCTGTTTTATCCTTCCTAGCTCAGGGAAACTAAGTGCACATGAATATGAACAGCAGGAAGAAGCAGAAGTGTTAGAAGATATCTGGCTATTCTCCACCCCAGTCTCTTTATCATTATTCTGTTTTTGCCCATGGCTTTTCTATGTGAAGGGATAAAAATTCATAAAACAAAAATGAGAAAAAAAAAGGAAGAAGAAAAAGAGAAAAAATAGGAAAAAAAAAAGGGGGAAAAAAAGAGCACCACCTTGGTTTAACTAATATTTCCTTTCCTACTTGTTTTATATTACACAACCAAGTGTGCTAGCACTAAAACACCACATCGTCCTTGCTGTATGAGTTAGAACAGCTGTAGCCACAGCATAAGTGCCCTTGAACATGCTGAAATTTTCCAATGTATCACAATTACAGAAACACCTGTGCCAAACAGCTTTCTTCTGATCCTCTATAAAAGTTCACAAAGCCCTCAAACTTTCTCATTTCATACAGGTCTGTACTGCCTTGAAGCCAGCTCCATGCATCTCAATACAGGACACTGCAGCATTGTTTCTTGTCATTGTGCCTCAAAACATAAAATAAAGGGTATGTGCAGGTGCAGAAGTCAACTTGTGATTCTGTTACTTGACAATAAGGCATAAGACACACCACAACAATACTGATTTTCTTGATAAATCCTTTCCACAAACAAAATTCTTCTCAAAAAATTAAAAGCACAAATATTGTGACAACAAATGCTAGCTGTCTTGATCTCTGCAGATCAGCTATCCCATGAGTACATGTGAGCTATTGATTTGTTATGCATCATTTGGGGGCTGGTGAGGGTAGGTTTAAATCACATCTGTACGTAGTGACCAAAGCTTCAGGACTGGATGCATTTGGCTTTGTTGTTATTTTACAAACACGATGCTATGGTTGCATTCCAGCTTTAGGAGCTGCTGGCTTGAGTCTATTAAATTGTTTACATTTATACTACCCAAAATTTCTGTTTAAAAAGGGCAGGAAGAAAGCCACCCTTAGCAATCACTATGGAAAGTGTGGCTGATGATACCCCAGGCAGAGATCCAGAAAAGGGAAAGGGAAGTAGAAGTCAGTTACCAAGCCCAAGTGTTTGGTTCATGCAGAATGGCAGTCTGTAGATAAGCTTGTCTTTTGAAAGATGAGGAGTATGTAGTAATTACACAGCCTCCCAAGCCTTGGCTCTCTATAGCCATTCCTAGCTATCAGAAACTTCTCCATGTCCAAGAAACGCAGCAATAAAGTTTTAATAATAATTCAATCATAAATACTGCATGTAATAATAACAATATATATTAGAATAATAAAATATTCATCCAAAAGTCACCATTTTTGCTGTTTCAGAGAGGGAAAGACTTCCACCCTCCCCATCAAGATAGCCTATTGTGGAAAACATAAGGTTTTTTTCACAGAGCATGAGGAGATAATAAATAAAATTACTACACTAATTCAGGAAGCAATACACAATGGCAAGCATAATTTGAACCACTTCTGCATTGCTCATACACTCAAGAAAAACAGCTAGATGTCATTGTGTACAGCTCAAGGGAAACATCTGTTCCAACTGCCTCGGTCAGCAAGCAATAAGGAATATTACTGAAAATATCTGAATGCTTTTATGCAAATAAGTGGTATGTCTTCACCTTGCATATTATGCTCTGTTCTGATTACTCCACCTAATGAAACATTTAACAGAAATAGAAAGCGACTGGAGACAACTGATAAGAATGTTATAGCCATGAGAAGGATTCTATAGCCTTAAAATGTTAGGATTATTTAGCCTGGAAATAAATAAAACCAGCAGTCACAGTGCAAGCACATGCCATAACGAAATGTTATTAAGGGTGTAAATTGAATACTCCTATTTGCTTGCATTTTCTGTCACTTTTCTTACCCTTCAACTGTCTGGTCTATTTAGATGTTGTGATATGAGAATTAGTAGATGTCTATTACTCTAAATTTGAACCATGGCTGCCATGATGAGGTTCACAGATGGTCACTAGGCAATTTCATAACAAACGAAAATAATCTTATTTACCCTTTGTCCTCATAAAACAACAAGGAGGCCATTACATTTAAAAGGCAACCCGTTTCTAAAGGAAACACTCCTATAACATAGCCCTAAATGTGGCTTTTCCATGGTCCACGCATCTCTGGGAAGCAACCACTGCTTGCTCAGGAAAGAAGAGATCTTGTGAGCAAGTTGCCATCCCACAGATGGAGCACCCAGCCCCGCTGCAGCCCAGCCTTCTGCCAGCTTCAGACACCACTCTGACATGAATTCGGGCAGGCAAGGGGGACAACACTCCCGTCTTTGGAAGGGACTTTTTCTCTTGCCACTGGAGCACTTGGGACGCTGCAGTCCCTGGCTGCCGGTGCAGAAAGTGGGGCTGGAGATCCCCCTGCTTCCTCCTCCATCAGCACCACCCTGCCTTGGCACACAGCCACCCTGCGCAGCTCACAGTGACAAACAAGCATCACCGAAGCACAGAGCTCTAATGTTTCCAACTAATAGTCCAAACACTTTGTGCCATACATCATAGCTTTCTCCACACTCCTTTCTGGAGAATTCAATGCTGGCAATGATCAAGATAAGAATCCAAATGGCTGTGATGCCAGATTACGTTTCTAATTCACATTTCCATCAAAATAGGGGTTATTTTTAGGAGTGATGAAAAGACCTGCTTATTTAAGTGATAAACGCATTACTACAAGGTAAAAAATGAGGAAAAGAATTTAGGAGGATTCAAAAGGCTTAGACTCTGTGACAAGTCAAAACTGCCGCAGTTACATACAGCAGACAGACCCCCCTGTAGGAGTGAGAGCATCGATGCATAGTTCAGACACAGGGCTGATCACTGACTGACTGCCTCAATGGACAATCTTCCCCATAGTCACCTTATCCCATATTTGTCTGCTCTGGGGCTTCTTGATCCCTTTCAGAAGCTTCTGGTAGAGTTGATCTCTGTCACAGATATTCTACTGCAGGCACCAGATCAGTCAGAATTGTAATTTCTATGTCCCAGTCAAAGAACTGGATCTTTTTTTCCTTCTTTCAATCTTTATCTTCATGTGTATGAGAGACAGAGAGAGGAACAAAAAAAGAGGGGGGAAAATGCTACCTTTTATGCTTTTACATATTGAAACAGGACTATTAGAAGCAGAACATCTGAGATAGGAATCTTAATGGTGGCAGAGATCAAATATAATCTTCCAGCTATAGTATTTATGGTTCCAGTTTTAGTTTCAGTGAATAGAAAATTTATTCCAGCATCAGAAGTTTGCTTCCATTTGCTGTCTATTGCAAGCACTGGCACATACTTTTAGTGTGGATATCATGGACACAGTCTGTGAATACATGTTGGCACAAGTTTCCCTGCAGCCACGGAAACACCTGCCTCCAAGTTAATTTATAATCTGCACCTATGGCCATGGGCCACTTACAAGTTTATTGAAAAAGGTCTTGTCAAACCATATAGGAAAGACTCTGTTCTTTCTCTTCCTGTTCCACATGACATAAGTTTGGCATTAACAAGTCACATTTTTATGTCCAGCTTTATAGATTGTTAATAATACAGAAAGATTTTTGATACGTAAGATCATGGGTCAAATATTTCTCACTCTACTCCCATGAATAGTCCCACAAACTTTATTTATACAACTAGTCTGAGGAAGACAGTCATGTTTTACCTATCCTGTAAAATTATTCTGCAGTGTTTTGAAGTGGCTCTCACCATTTCTTAAGGGTGTTCTCATTAACTTTGAAGCACAATGTATGTTAGCCACTTGAGCTCTTCAGATGAAATCCTATAAGATAAAGCAGAGTTGTTCATACATAAAAAGAAATCTGATAATGCAGTCAAGATGTCCTGGTTCTACTCAAATACAATTCAGTACAGGAAAATATCATATCCCCTCCACTCTTTCTGGGTTTAATGTATTCCATGTCACTCTACATAGAAAGGATTATGAAAATCAATTCAACCACTATTTCCTTGACAACTTTTTTCCCTTTGGTTTATTAATGACTATGGAGAACAGGTCTGTAAATGAGTCACTGCTTTTTGACTCTAGTGTAGTCAGCTGACATACTGCATCTTGGCCTTGTACTAGACCTAGGTGGTTTGTTTTTGTATAATTATCATGTAAGCAATCAGGAAGTAGAGTCTCCTAGGATGTTTACAAATATCACGAAGAGTCATTATTAAATGTATCAGATAGATGATATAGGATGGTCTGGAAAGTACAGAGAAGTTCAGGTTTTCTGAACTAACTTGTTTTTCTCCCCTAACTTGTGTAGGAAAGAAAAGTGTACCAGAAAATACACAGCAACATAAACAACTCATTTCAGTTCAAATCTGGATCCAAGCTGGAAGCTTAGTATTTAGCACTCAACCCATTTCAACACAGAACCAGCAGCAGAAAGTTTCCACAGCATTTGCAGTTTTATTGGGAATCAGCAGATGGTGCTTCCACAAAGCCCTTTACAAGTTCTGTGTAATGAAATATATAGGGGGCTAGGTCATGCTGAAATGTTAATTATAACTGTCATGCCTGGCTGTGCATTGCATCTGTAAAATCTTTCATTGACCAAGTTTCTTCCATTTTTTTAATTGCTGACCCACCTGTAAAATGGGTGATTTATGCCAGAAGCTTCACTCTTACACCTCTGCAGATGACAGCATAGGTACTCCAAGCCTGGTATTCTACATCCCTGAATGATAGGAAGAAAATGCATAGCTACTTTGCAAGGATTCTTTGAAATCTAAAAATACTGACTTAAGTTAGGCTGAGAAGCAAAACGCTGAACAACTCCGGAATGAATATCTCACTGGGAGAGGTAAAAGAGCTGTGGGCATCAGCAGCTTGGGACAGAAAACCACCAGTGTTTTTAAAACAATCTAGCACTGATGTGTTCAGAAGTAAATGCATCAACAGCAGAGGTGCAGTTGCTTCTACAACCACAGTCTATCTTGACTTCAGGGCCAAAAAGAAAAGCTACTCCATACCCCCATTTACTTGGTTTGGACCCTCACCTGCACAGATACTCATGCTTCTCCAATTCTCTTCTGCCCCACTGTTGGCAAGTAGCTGAGGAAAACAGTCACAAGGCAAAAGTTGTTTGTGCAGTCTTTCAGCTTGGGCTGCCAGAACTGGATGGCACTGGGATGTGACAGCACGTTCCTCCTCTCCCCAGAGGCAGGTTCCTTTTCCACCAGCAGCACAGCACTCAGGCACATCCTCCCTCATCTGTGTTATCAGACAGACAATCCCTGTGTTAGTGATTGCATTTTCCCTGCAGCTACCTGGTGCACATTTTGTATTAGACAGCAGTGCTTCAAAATAGCCCAGGACCAAATATTTCATTCATAATTACACTCCGATTATGACATGAAGGTATATTAACATTACCGTAAATTTACAGTGACCTAGAACAAAACAAATTAAATTAGTTTCTTGGAATGACACAAGAAAGACCAGTAGGGATTTTCCAACTGTTATGTTCTATTTTAACCCCAAATCCATCTGTCTTCTTTGCAAATTGACATTTTGTATACAAAGTTAGTCCATTTATATCCAACACCTTATTGCTTAGCAGTGGATTCCTGAAGGTTTTCTTGCAAAATACTTAACTGCCTGAGGCCCGGGGGAAATAAAACCCCTTTCTTTGTTTCCCAGCTATTTCTAATGGGATGAATAAAGCCTTTAACTCTGGTAGTAGTTAACATACACAGTCGGAGGTAACAATTATTTCCTGAAAAGCAACTGATCTGTGTACATCAAATCCTATCTTTCCTTAGAGGAGATATCTGGGGAAAGGAAGGCACTCTATGAACAACACAAGGCGTCATCATAGTGTGAAAACGTGATCTAGTAAAATTCATGGAGAAGGGAACCAAAAGAAGTACCTACTGACAATCTGATTGTCATGAAGATGCCCTGCCACACATCTCCCTAAAAAAATCCTCTAGAATTTCCATTTTTCCTTTCTCTTAGGATCTCTGCAGGTGATTTTTATTTACTTATTTACAATGAATTCAGTAAACTGAAAGTTTGCTATTTTCTCCTGTTTCCACAAAAGGAATATGACCACCAAATCTCAGAAACCAACAGCAAAGCAAGTGAGGCCTCATGAGGGAATCCAGACGAAACACCTGTTGTGTGACGTGAGTTAGCTGAGCTGGGGCAGAACATGGGAGAGGGCAGCACATATCACAGACCTCCGTCCCTGGGGTTTCCATGAACTTGATGGGAACACTCCTTAAGGGACACAGGAGAACTGGACAGCCGCATGTTAAGCATCTTCTTTCTGAAAAGACTTCCAGCGTGTCACAGCTCAAATTCTATCAGAGCGGTCTCAGGGGACAGCATCCCTGGTGGCATGCTGCTTGGGGAACACTGGAGACATTTCCACAAGTGTCTGAAATCCCAACCAGTTCCACTAGAGGGTTATGCCGAAAGGACAAGCCTAAGCAGCAGCAGAAGCAGGCAGTGTGCTTTGCCTCAGCGCAGTGCTAATTGTCCTTGTCCAAATACAGGGGTACAGCCTCTCATTTATACCCCTACTTTTTCTTGCAGGAGCTATTTAAGAAGCATAAAACCCCTAAATGTTATCCTTTTCTCTGTCTGTGTCTCTGAGCCTTCAAACTTCCCCCTACAAATCTTTCTCAACCTGAATTTGCTGCCTATGGAAATGAAAACTTGACTGATTCTAAGATATTAAAACAAAAGAAACTGCTGAACGATGCTTCTTCTCCTCTGACAAATAAAAGAGCCATATAAGAGAAAATATATTTACATCATAAAAAGGGAATTATTGTAGAAAAGTATGACTTAAATAAAAGGCCATGTATAGTAACCATGTAACTGAGAAAGTGATGGGCCCTGGTCTAATAACACACATCACCTCTACACGTGCATCTTGTCAGAACAGGAACACTCAAAAAAGAGAGATCACGTTTGAAGATACTCTTGTTTCTGCATTGAAAAGAACATTCCTGTAATTGAATCACAACATTCTATCACTTTAAACAAATTATTAAAACTATAAAGACCAAAAAGTAATTACAAATAAATCCCTACTATCTAGTTTCTCTCCCTACATTCAGGCATAATTTATCTGTTATCATTCATCTATGTGTCAAGTTGTTACTTTTTTTAATTTGTGGTTGAAACTTGTCCAGAATTTAATCTCCTTTTTCTGTGAAAATCATATTATTTTAATTCTGAGAAGCTCCAAGAACATTTTGGAGATTTTCTTTTTTTCTTTTTTTTCTTTTTTTAGTAAGTTCAATAGAATTAACACTCTCATACTGTACTCTTACAATATCTTAGAATAAGACAAGAATTACCTGCTAATGTCCTGATGCAGGATAAAACAAATTTTCTACGAGGCTTAAAAAAGATCTTAAAAATTATGTGTATCTTTAAACAAGAAAGGATACAAATTGTATATTTATTTCATTTTTAAGTGGTTCCAGACACTGCAAGTTACACTGTTTGGTATGCTGTTATTTTCCTCAAAAGAGTCAGTTACTTCACTTGCGCTATTGAATTTTGGGATACTGTGGTTTGAGCCAAATAGCATACAGAGTCTAATGCTTAAATTACTCTCTCACTGTCTAGATTTGTTATGTCTTCATCTTTGAGATACTTCAGAATGAATTCTTTCAAGGATTTGTGTTTTACTAGTAGCAGGTTACTAAAGCGTGCTTCAAAATTTTGTGGGTAAAGCACTAACTGGGCTGTAGACTTTCCACCTCATGGATATGAAATCAGTTTTGACTTAGGCCTTCTCAGGAATGCTTTTCTTTATTCTCTTTCCCTTTTATTTTATCAATAGGTAAACTGCACACACATCAAAGACATCTAAGAAGAACCAAGCTCTTGGAATTCATTCTTAGTCCTCAAGAGGTCTCTCTTATTTTGTGAATTCTTTGTAGCTGTAAGTCAGTTTGGAGTAGTGAACATTGTTTTAAAATATTACACTTTCAGATTTTCAATTGTTTGTCAAAACCTCCCTTATATCTGTTTGCTGCTAAGAATCCTTTTAAAATTTTTTTTCTCTACTAAAATACCATGAACACCAATTGAAATCTAAAAGCACAAGTTTGATTTGATTCTTTACTTCGCAGTCCTCTCAAGAGGTTCTAATTATTCCATTATTTACCCCTGTGCTATCCCTTCCCTTCTCTCTCCCCTGCTCCTCCACCAAAAGCTCTTGAGTTTCTGTAAATGAACATGAAGAAAAGTGTCTTTCTCTGACAATCACATTTCCCAAAGTAGGCTGCTTTTGCTATTGTGTTTTCACATCTTTTAGGGACAGTACAGCCCCACAATTGGTAGGCCTAAATTTTCTGGTTGGAAAATCTAGTGTCTCTTTCACGGACATAGATGTTCTTAAAATGATAGATATTGGAATCCAGACATCATATCAGAGTCTCTGCCTTAATTTCTAAAAAATTACTTGAAAATCTCATTGTTCTGCAGAAAGGCTTGAAAACGTGATTGTCATCTCAGAAACCAGAAACTAGGAAAGCAAGATAACTGAATTAAAAGCTACATATTTAAGTTGATTTGTTTGAATCAAGCCTTATGACACATGTACATTCAGAACACTTGACCTTGACAGTACTGCAGCTCACTGAGGGAAGCAACCATGAAAAACAAAGACTTATGAGAACTTCTGGCCGGAGGAGTGGGGCCTAAGGCACCCTCTAGTTACCATTACTGTCATCATTACAGAGAATCAGGGACTTGCCAAGCCTCACAGATTTGCTGATTATGACCCTACGTAGCAAATAGCACTATTTTAGCATTCAGGTTAGAAGGAATTTGGGTGCTCTGACAGAACACTTTTGTGACTTTTCCCATTTGCAGACATGGCCTTCTTTATCTACAAAGCTAAAAGGGATACTATGCTGCCTTCTCACCACCACCACCACAGAATTTCATCTCCCTTTTGGATACCATGAAGGATGCTCAGAAAGTTCTGTGAACTCTGCAGCACATGGTCAGTCAGTGAAGGACTAGAAACAGAGTGAGTTTAGTCTTGTAAATAGGGTCTTTCAAGACTGTACAATTAGGGTGGAACTAAGATGTTAGGAACAAGGAATACTTGGACTCCGGGTCACACTGCTGTCACAGTCTACTGCCTGTAATGAAAGAAAATAAGACAAACTTCATGACCAAACCTCATAATTCTTTCATCTTCAGAAAAAGAAGAAAGTGAATCTATGGTAAATGTAATAGACATAAATAAGAAGTAGCCACCTAATTTAGACCAAATCCTCAATGTCTGCATTTTATGAGAAACTTTCCTTTAAATAATCAGCTTCTCTTTATCATTTTACATTTAAAAATGTGGGGCCAATCCAAGTATTTCTGCATGCATAAATGAGATACGGTAACACAGCAGCAAGAAAGAACGACCAGTGGGGACAGATTTAGTTAAGATTTGGGCTTATCCCCACTGTTCCACAGGGTATCCATATGTCCTTGAGCATGTGGTTTTGTGCCTGAACAAAGTCAAGTCCAAGTGTACCCAGGTTATTTTTACAAAGCTACCAGATATGTTACAATACACTTCTGGAGCAGCAGCTGGAGTTACATAGAATAGGTACATCATATGGAAAAATGGCTAAAGCTTTTTTCCTGCCCGTACCTCTCAAACTCTCTCATCTGAGATGTAGAT
This sequence comes from Corvus hawaiiensis, assembly GCF_020740725.1. Taxonomy (NCBI): domain Eukaryota; kingdom Metazoa; phylum Chordata; class Aves; order Passeriformes; family Corvidae; genus Corvus; species Corvus hawaiiensis. Next base: position 8,075,268 of record NC_063255.1, on the reverse strand, counting down.
GATCTCCATGCTTATTCCTCCTGCTCCCACAATAGTCTTGCACAATGACAAGACTTGGTAAGGGCGAGCAAGTTCTCAGAGTCTGAGGGCCCACAGATATCCCTCCCACCAGAGGAAACCAGAGCTGATTGGATTGATCACGAGAAGAGGCAAGGGTCGGGACAGAGACAAGAAAGCAGAAGCTCAAACCCATGCACTCTGAACTGCCCTGCAAACCTGTAAGTAAACTTGCTACCTGGTGTACAGAAGACGCACCTCTTTTCCCAGACATCCAGGGAGAAAGGGTACTGTACTCTAGGGACTGGCAGTCTGGATATGTATCTTCCTATCCATAACTTGTGGCTACTCAAGTCACCTCATGATCAAGCATAGAAGAAAGTGTATGCAAACTAAACACATTTGTGGACAGAACAGAAGCCACAGGGATCACTAGACCCCCTTCTCAGGGGAGTTTTAGGAGGACATAAGCCAATCTTAGTGTTACTGAAGGGCGACAATTTCCACAGTACATACTGTGAAGCCAATGAAGTCTAAGTAATCCATGCAGGGCCTCCAGTGCAAAGAAATTTATGCAATAAACCCCAAAAGAAAGCATGAATTACTCTGGGGTCTTCATCCTTCCCAGACTGCTAGCTAGTATTTGTATTTATTCCATAAAAATCTGAATTCAAAATAAGACTTTAGATGGCCTCTATCTAGCACTGCAGTAGGACAAGTCTACAGAGATACATGCAGAGCCATGTGCTTAACATAGCACAATAGTTTCAATTTGTACTAAAAACAATTTTTGGAAATTCACTGTTGTTTTTGTCATAGCAAAAATGTGCTTCATAATGGACCAAAAATTTTGATGACCTGTAAAGAGATGTGATACATGTGTGATGATGCTTCAGATCCTGAAATACGCTCCTTTTCTGCTCATAAAAATAAAGCAGCTCACCACAAAAGGGAAAAAAACTTTTCTTCCATCATAGCTATGACCTTAACTTCTCAAAAATTCTTTGTCAGAGTTAGTCCCATTCACATAATCATTTTTGCTGATATCTAGTTCATTTCTCTTCTGACTAGCATGTTTAAGGAAGTACTAGAAGGTGACATTTGGAGCATTTGGAGTTTAGCAACATGTACCATGTAGGACAATTTTGATAACGTCCCAGTAAGCTGGCACTGACTAAACAGCAGCCTAAAATCCATTTAGTTCCATTAATATTGGAAAGTAAACCATTAAAACTGATCTTCTTCCCTGATGGGCAGTAAAGTAAATATAAACCTCACAATAAGGAGTTAATGATCTGTCCCTAACAAGGCTGTAACTTTGATGCACTCAAGTACTTACTCTCTTAGTCTAGAAACAAGATCCAGTACATCACCAGATACATGCATTGAGCTGGAAATTTTCCATTTGTTACCCTTTTTGTCTTGGTATATTCAGATTGTCACAGTTGGCTATCATGCTTAACAGTGATTTTTTTTTCCTCATTAAGCTCCAATCCAGGACCTATAGTCAAACATAGCCTTTTTTGGATTTGAGAGTTACGTGACTCCACACTTCCAAATAATCAGATTTGCCCTTCACATTAAGTCTAATAGAATCAAATTAATAAGAAGAAACACAAAGTAATGGCAAAAATTGACTTAATTTTCACGGTAGTTATTTACAAGCTATGCCTGTCCTCACTTTATCTTTGGGTTAATCTCCAGTCCTGGTTCAGCTGCAACTGATTGCCAACTGATATGTCTCTTGAAGTCTGCCATTCAAAATGTTTCAGACCTTAAAAGCACAATACCCACATATAGCCCCGCCATTCCTAAAGCCCTATGCTCCTCATCTATAATTACAACTTAAAAATTTGAAGTTTTGTCACCAAGAATGACATAGCTTCACTTGGCAGAGTTGTGGAAGTAGAAAAGGCAATTTGCCTGTCAGGAAGCTGGGCAAGAGCCATTCTGCACTTAACACATGACTTAAGACAGCCAAAGGTTGAAATGGTCTTCCAGGAGCTGTTCTGCCTGACAGCTTTTCTCTCTCCATGCTCCCTCCCACTATGCCACTTCTTAAGCCTTTATGTGGAAATGGGTTGTCTAGAGCTGGTGCTGCTGTCCTGGCATTTCTTTACAATAGTAACAATCTAAGAACTCTTAAGAGCAGGTCTCCCACAACAATTATATTTTCTTTCCTATTTAAAATATTTTTTTTAGTTTTCAAAAATTCATTCAGAATCTATGTCTGAATTCCTGTTGCTGTTGAAAACACTGCAATCCTAACAAGCTGAGAGACTTTTTCTGCCCTAGAAATCTATGGTCTGTTGCACATTCTAGTTGTTTTATATTGTCTGAAAATATACAGAGGAGCACCTCATCAAAAAATCGGTAAAGCAATAGATCAGTAGACTCCTTTATAATTTTTTATTTCACTTCCCCAGATAGTTAATATTTTTAAGAGTTTCCTTACAGTTTTTTCCAACACCATTTTCTACTGGAATTTTGCACCTTTGTCCAAATTTTTAATAACCCAGAAAGCTTTTGCAACTTGTTTAACAACCTGTTTTCATTCCACTCACACATTAATCCTTGTCTTGCCACACCACATCCCGTTTGCAATGGGTACTGAATAAGACAACTTGCTGGACTTCCTCAGTGCTGGTCCATGATACTGCCAGCACAAGACAAGAGAATGTCTTTGGAGCGTCTAAGACAGCTTGCCCTGTTTGGACTTCCAGTAAGAGGTAAGTATCTATCAAACGGTAGAGGGATACACAATTCTGTTATTACTTCCTGAACTACCAAAAAAAGGTAAGGAAGGGGCCAGTTTGGCTCATATCACATATATGTCAATTTTATCTGACCTAAAACATGAATGACACCTGTGTCCGTGACCTTTCTGCAGTATGAACCAGAATGAACAGTTGTGCCAGTGTTACATTTTAGGTAAGATCCCTACTGCCTCTTTATCCAGTCCATTGCTCACCACTTGAAAACAGACATAACCTCTTAGTTCAGCTAAAAAACAGAAAAACGCTGTTCAACATACCTGTATTTGTCCGATAAGCACAACACTCCCCAATAGCATGCAATGCAACTTCTATGTTTAATAGTCTCACTGATGTGTAGGAATAATTACAGTGTAATAGCACACATATCCAATACCTGATATTAGAATTTAGTTGACATATTTTAGAGGTTCGTTTTGTCAGGAACTGGTTTGCTTGTTTTTCACAAAAAGTCTTGGTTAAATCAAGAAATTAACTTTTGTAATATAATTTTTATGCTACTTTTTGCTGAGGAACAGCACATGAAATTTCTACAGAAAACGTTGTTTGAAGGACTGTGTTCTCCTACACTTAAAAAAAAAAAGTGGAGGGAAAGCTTTCCAAACGGAACAATGCAATGGTACTCAGAAGAGTCCTTAAATCTAGTATCTGAGATGCCAATGAGGGGAGCCTACACAAAACTGCAGTTCTCCAGAAAGAGGCCCTTCTTTTTGTGATAATTGGTGCAATTAGATGGGAACAAAGCAAGGTAACAATTCTTCTCTCCTACCAGAAAAGGACGTTCTACCTTTATTTGAGTACTTGCTCTGTGGGAGAGGCCAGTTGTGTGAGAAACTGCATGGGATGATGCATACATACATCCAGGACCACAGGAGGGTGTCCGATTCTTTTTCTGCTCCCTTGAATGTCGTATTCCCAGGATAGGCCTTCCCATTTTCACTTGATCAAAATCCAGATCCCTTCCAAATAATCAGTTTTGGCCTGGAGTCCCATCCACAACCTCAAAAAACTTTATTGCAGACACGTTCCTCAAAAAGAGGGGGTTCTGAGCTGCTCCACTCCTGATACAAGAAACCACTCCTCTGTTAAGAGGCAACACAGAGGGGAAAGGCATAAAAGGTAGTAAGTTATACTAGTACAGTGAATAGTGACTTATCACAAAGTAAATATTCCATGTATATGTGGAATATATGCATGTACATGTGTGTCTATATGTATGTGTGTGTGTATGTTAATAGACGAGGTAACTTGCAGATTATTTTTCCTCCTTCTCAGTATTTTGCTGCTATTTTCCTCAGAGGCCCGCTACTTAATATTTTGGATTATGGAGTTTGCTGTAGCTATAGCTATATTAGAAGTAGGACACAGAAATATGTAAATTGAGAGCCAAATCTGAACTTTCTGAAAGTCTGAGATGTTAGTATATAAGGGTTTTTTTAAAGGCTCTATTATTCCAAGATCAGGGCCAGCTGCAAAAATTGGATTCACATCCAAAAGCCTATATTAAAATGCATACATTTCTTGGTAGAAAGAAGTTTTGAAACCTGTCAGACTGAAAACAACACTCTTTTCTTGTGCTGCCTGACAATTCAGTTACAGATTGACCCTATTGGTTTTTTGGTAATTTAAATGTGATTGTTGGCAAAGCAGAGAGGGTGGGGGACTCATAAAGAGTGGCATGCACAGTGAGAAAGAAGAAAGCATTTCTGATTACATAATATATCCCTGACATGTTCTTACTCACAAACGCAGTATCTGGCATTTAAAAAAAGAAAAAGGGAAAAAAAAAAAAAAAGAAAGAAAGAAAAAAAAAAAGAAAACAGTGAAAGAAACAGCAGCTGTTTCTATGTGATGTCAGCGAACAGGTGTGATACAAATCTCCATACCAGCGCAATCATATTGATCTCCTGATGATGCATGCGTGAAGCACATGTGCAAACCTTATCGACCTATTCAGCGTTTCATTTCCAGGAACATGGCCTGAAAACGCCTCACTATAACTGAAAACATTATCAGGATAAACACCGTATTGGCCAATTACTAAAAAAAACATACACAAACGGAACACGGGAAAGGGAGCCTGACCCCGCAGAACGCCCGGCAGCCGTGCAGTGCCGGGCCGTGCCGGCTCGCGCAGCGCCGGCCTGTGCAGTGTTGGACCGTGCTGGGCCGGGCCAAGCCGTGCCGAGCCGGGCCGGCCGAGCCGAGCCGAGCCGAGCCGAGCCGAGCCGAGCCGAGCCGAGCCGCGCCGCGCCGCGCCGAGCCGAGCCGAGCCGAGCCGAGCCGAGCCGAGCCGCGCCGCGCCGCGCCGAGCCGAGCCGAGCCGCGCCGAGCCGTGCCCGGCCGTCTCGTTCGAGAGCCGCCGCCTGCGCGCCCGTCGCTGCCGCTGGGATGCCCCCGAGCCCCCCCGGGACGCCCCCCGGACCACCCCCTGCCCCGACGCTGCCCCGGCGGGGGCCGTGCTGCCTCCGGAGCCCCGCGGGGACAGGCGCGGGGGGGGACCGTGAGAGGTGCGCCCGGCGGCGGGGGCGGCGAAAGCAGCCAGACCCCCGGCTCGGCGAGCTACGCGCCCCAAGCCCGGCGCGCTGCCCTCCGCCTCTGGGCTGGGCCGGGGCGGGGGCCGGGAGCCGGGGGAGCGGGCCCCGGGAGCACCTTGCGCCGGGCTCCGGCGCTGCCCGAGATCCGTCCGCGGCGCTGGCAGGGGAGGCTCGGGGCCGGGGGCGCTCCGGCGCTGCCGCTGCGCGCCGCCGCCAGTAGAGGGCACTACGCAACCCTGCATGAGCGCGGCTCCGGCAGCCGGCAGCAGGGGCGGGGGGCAGGGGGAGAGTGGCACCAATTTGGGAAAAGATTAAAAAGGATGTGAAGTCCTGGAGCTTCTGAAGTGCTCAAAATGCCCGGGCGATGCTCAGGACGAGGATCATAATAATAATAACAAAAAAAAAAAAAAAAAAAAATGCAGAGAGGTCAATCATTTACCAGTCTGCTCCTTAATGCGTGTGACCGCAGGTGGTACCGAGGGACATTGTGATTCATGCCCACTTTCAAAGCGGGACCAGGGCCCGGCCTGAGGCACCCAAACAACTGTCTTCTAATATTAGCACGGCTGTATTTCTGGATCTATTATAGTCTGTCCAGACAGATCCTATTGTAATGGGATCTTTTATTAAAAGATTAGCACTATCTCCTGCAGTTGGTGGAAAAAAATCTGTTATCACTGAGTTATTTGCAGTTGTGGGGAGGGGGCAGTCGGGAGGGGGTGGTGGGGGGCGGGAGCGGGGAGGAGGGGTGTGGGGAGGGCCGGGCGGAGGGCGCGGGCGGCCGCGGCGCACCGGCCCCTGACCCGGCACTGTCCGGGCATTCCTGTCTGCATACTTCGCAGTCTGTTGTGCTTTGGTGGCTCAGAAAAGCGAAAGAATCGAAATTTAAAAGGCAGCTTTTGAATAAACAATACCATTTTCCGTTAAGTAATCGTTTTGTATAAAAGGAAATATCGCCTACTCAGTTTCATTCAGCGGTGCCAAAAAATGTTATAAATGAGAGACCGCCAACTTTTCTAAGGGGAGAATAATGCCAGACTGTGCTTAATAAACTAGTGCCCTAGAAGTTCATTATCGATGTTGCAATCTTTTCTGATTCTGAAAAGAGACCGCCTACGTCGCCCCCTTTCCCGTCTCGTCCTCCCGGGCTCTCCCAGTGAAAAATCTATCACTCGGGAACGGCCCTAGGTATTAAACTTTTAGTCGGTTCTGTCTTTTGGGTTTTTTGTTTTTTCAGGTTTGGGGCTGGTCGATCGCGGTTTGGGTTTCTTTGGGCCGAGCGATCTATCCGCCCGCCCGCCGGAGGTGCGGGGAGTGGGATGTATCCTCCGCAGCCACCTCGCGCGGGGACCGCGCCCGCGGAGCCGACTGTGGCCGGCCGGGCGCCGCTCCGCGCCTCGGCAGCACCCCCAGCCCGCCGGCGAGGCCGGGGCGCCCCTGGGCCGGCCGTGACCCCCCGCGGGTCTCCAGCCTCCCGTGGCGCTTGCGCGGCCGCGGCGGCTCCGCGCCGGGGCCGGGGCCGGGGCCGGGGCTGCTCCCGTCGCTGCCCCCGCCGGCGGCTCCGCCGCTCAGGGCTGGCGTGGGGCTGCGCGGGTGCGCGCCTGTGTGTGCGTGCACCTAGAGCGGATAATCGGAGAGGGTTTCCAGAAGGTGGAAAATGTCACCTGATTCACACTGAACTTTTTAAATCTCCCCACCCCCGAGCAGACACACACACACATTAGGAGACCGCCCACCGCAGACAGCTAGGACCCCCGTATAGATTTAAAGAGAGACTGCATTCAGAGCCTGACGTTCATTCAATAGAGCGATCATAAGCAGGCTGGCTAGTGCTCGCTCCCTCTCCCTACTCCCCCTCACGCTGTCTCTGCGCCTCTCTCACTCCCTGCTATACTGAGGATGTTAAATCAGAGAATCCACCCGGGCATGCTCTTAATCCTGATGTTTCTGTGCCACTTCATGGAAGATCACACAGTGCAGGGTAAGACCAGACTGTTTATTCGCAGATATGCTTCTTTATTACTACTATTTTTTTCTGTCTTTCGGGATTGGTTTAGTTTGCTTGTGGTGTTAAACGCCTCTCTCCAAGGTCCAACAGAACTGAAGTTAACTGTGGGCATGGGATTGCTTTGTACCGAGGCGCAGAGGTGTCATTTAGATCTCTTTTTGATGGGATCTTTGCACTGCTCTGCAAAGGCACAGAGGACAGATAGGATGTTTTTAGTTTTTTATTGTTATTATGCAGCATGAATGAAGAGTAGAATCGTGAGGGAACTTTCCCAGTCTCGGCTCCCGAATGAGTGCTCAAAGTTTGTTGGTAATTTAGCTCAGATTTTTATCTCGTCTGGCTGACTGAAGGAGAGGTGGTGATGGAGAACCCCACGATTACAGTTGACATTTTTAGAAACCAATAAGTGGTCATTTTACTGACTTTAATATTGGGATTTCCTCCTCCTCCCTACTCCCATACTTTTTTTTTTTTTTTTTTTTTTTTTTTTTTTTTTTTGAGTGTGCGTGTCTGAATAAATATTGATGTTGTAAATCCTCCTGCACTGAAAAGTATGCTTAAATAAGTTGGCGGTTTGGTTTTTTTCTTCCTCGTGCGAACAAAACAAACCCGAACCTGATATTGACAACTCTTAAGAGCCCTCTTTCGACACAAGGGAATATTGATTTTTAGTTAGGGGGCTTTTCCCCTTTTCTTGACCATATTCCAGCCACAACCTGGACGTCTTGCCATTGCTTCTTCTATAATTCTTTCTCTCTTTTTTTCTCTTCCCCTGTACCGATATAGAGCATAAATTAATCTAACGCAGGCAACAGTGAGATGCAAAACTTTTTTTTTTAGGGGTATTGTTTGTTCAATTATTTTTACCGGGGGGGGGGGGGGGGGGCGGGTCTTCCCCCTCGCCCTGCGACATCTCTGCTGGCCGATCCTGACCCCTCTCTGCGGTATATTCCCATCGGAGTAAGGAGGCAGGATCGAGCCCTGGCTGGATTAGCAGCAGAATCAATTGGTATTGAGTTGCTGGAGAATTCACATTGGTTATTCACGAGAGACTCATCCCAACCAAAATGCTTCCGCTAAAAAAGGGGGAGTTGCTTGGACTAATGTTCTTGGCTTGACTCCACACATAACAGGGATACTAGGGGGAAAAAAAGCAAAAAATAACCCCAACAAAACCCACTCTACCCGGTGTAAGGACAGTGTACTTTCCTCTGAAATGCTTGCAGGAGAGATGGCACCTATAACTTTTTCAGCTTGATCGATTTTTAAAACTCTGTAGGGACCTCCTACTCAAAGTGTCCTTGTATTTTATGTACTTTGCTCACTTTTTTTTTTAAACTCTGCTGAATTATTTTAGTGAAGGAGACATTTGTTAATAGAAACAGCAAAATGTGGAGATTTCGAAAGACTTCGCTAACAGCAAATGTTCCCAATTCGTGCAGATTGCAAAATGGGCTGGGAGTGAAACTGTGCGGCACTAAAACAATGCTGCTGTGCAGCCGCGGTGAGGAGGAGAGGGCAGGGGGAGGAGGAAGGAATTTGCAAGCGCGATTTTCTTTTTATTCCCTTTTAAATGCACATCCTTTTCAATCTCTGTCACGTGTCGGCAGTGCTCCTTCTGCTCTACATATGGAATAAATACCTCCGAAAACTCTAGTTCTGTTTTGGTCGGGTATTCTCTTTCTTTCATTTTGTTTTGTTTTGGGTTTTGTTTTGTTGTTTTCTTGGTTTGGGCTTTTTAGTTCTTTTGTGGTTTTGGACGGGGATTTTTTTGTTTGGTTGGGTTTCTTTGCGGAGGGAGGGCTTGTTTGTTTCTTAAACTGCGCTTCCAAATAGGCCATAGTAGCTGCGGGTTATGAAACGGGACAAATAAAAGGAAACAGTCTAGTAAAAGTCACGGCAAGGCGCACGTGCTGTGTCTGGGTCACTGGTGGCCGCCACTGATCCGTCTGGGTGTCCCCCCCGCCCCCCGCCCCGCAGCTGGGAACTGCTGGCTCCGGCAGGCGCGGAACGGGCGCTGCCAGGTCCTCTACAAAACCGACCTCAGCAAGGAGGAGTGCTGCAAGAGCGGCCGCCTAACTACGTCGTGGACGGCGGAGGACGTCAACGACAACACGCTTTTTAAGTGGATGATTTTTAATGGGGGAGCCCCAAACTGCATCCCGTGCAAAGGTGAGGGGGTGCTGGCGAGCTGCTCCCTGCTGAGGAGCGGCTCCGGCAGGGGCTGGTCTCGGGGAGGAGGAGCGGGTAGGGAGCTGGAGGGGGGCAGCGTGGTCCTCTCGCTTCCTTCCTCGTCGGGGCTTTGAGGGGCTTCTCGTACCAGCCCCGAGATCGAGGAGGGGACCCCCATTTCTGCCCGCCGCCTTGAATATCACGAGGAGAAGGAGAGAGACACTCTCTCCCCCCTGCCCTCACTGGCGGAAGGAATTTACCTCGAGTGGTGTGTCCTGGAACGGGAGGGAACGGTGGTTTTGCTCTGTGCTCTGCGTTCACGGTATCTTTTTTTCTTTAAGCAGTTTTGACACCAGGTCTGTTCTGCACGCTTGGTACTAAAGTCGTGCCTCTTTCCTTCCATCAGAAACATGTGAGAATGTGGATTGTGGACCCGGGAAGAAATGTAAAATGAACAAGAAGAACAAACCTCGGTGTGTTTGTGCTCCGGATTGCTCTAATATCACTTGGAAGGGCCCTGTGTGTGGCTTAGATGGGAAAACCTACAGGAACGAGTGCGCCCTTCTCAAAGCCAGATGTAAAGAACAGCCTGAACTCGAAGTCCAGTATCAAGGCAAATGCAAAAGTAGGTTTTCAAATCTAATCCAATCTCCCTCAAATGCCAAAGGGTGTCTGTCTGAGTGTAGGGAGGAGCTGTTGGATGTACTTCCTCACAGGAATCCGGTTGGGAGAAAGTAACTAGACCATGCTCAACAGACAAGGATGTAGCTGAACTGAGAGTTCACGATAGTGTAGCAGCACTTGTGTTCCACCAGTTATCCTGAGATGGGAAGGCATCCTCCGGCAGCCCTTAACGGAGGAGAGCTGCTGAAGGCTTCTACCTGATCATTTGTTCTTGTTGACACCTATTCACTCCTCACTGGGATCCTGTTATCTTCTACTAATCACTCTGTTTCTGTCTGTATTTCAGAGACCTGCAGGGATGTCTTATGCCCAGGCAGCTCCACATGTGTGGTTGACCAAACCAACAATGCCTACTGTGTGACATGCAATCGAATTTGCCCAGAGCCTACCTCCCCTGAACAGTATCTCTGCGGGAATGATGGCATAACCTACGCCAGTGCCTGCCACCTGAGGAAAGCTACCTGCCTCCTGGGAAGATCCATTGGATTAGCCTACGAAGGGAAATGCATCAGTAAGTATCTTTGGAGGAGACCAAGAGTGGGGGGAGCTTCCTCAATCACCTGTTTCAGGGTATCCAGTGCATGTAACTGGAAGGATATATTGGTGGGGAGGAAGAGAGACTTCAGCAGCCTGGGTTAGTGCTCCCCTCCCAGAAAAGGAGAGCCAGGGTGAACTTAGTCCTGGAAAAGACTGCAGTAGCGATGAGGAACAAGAGGGCCTGATCCTACTACAGCTGTGGGTGCTGACATCAGTATCCACGGGAGAAGTAGCCTCACTGAAATAGATGATGAGACGGTTACAATGTAATAAGGTCTCTGTATTCAGTGGGCCTGGATTCCTGGAAACAATTGTCTTCAAGTGGTCTTGGCAAAGATGATGTTAACTAAATTGAAAACATCTGATCACCTTTCCTCTTTAAAAATAATTGTGGGGTTTGGAGACAGTGGGTGGGTGAAGACAGGCAAATAATTTCTGTGCAACCTGACATTCTGTGTTGTGAGTGATTCCAGAAAGGACTGATAGTGCAGTGCATTACAATGGAGCACCTGCAGGGCAGCATCTGCTCCCCAAAACTGCTGGGTGAATCTGGGGGAGTCTCAGGTTGCTTTTAGTTGGCATAAGTTGAGGTGAATTCCCTTTCAAATCTTGTAGACAGCTGCTCTCAGTGGGTAGGTTTAAAAATGATAGATTTAGAAATGCTGGACCTGTTGACAAATCCTGCATTTACCACTAATTTGGGGAGCCGAATTTCCACTGACATGAAATGGAGCAGGAAAGTCATGTACAATAGGCAAATGTAATTCTGTATTCCCAGGGCCAAGCTTTGCTGGCACAGCTGTCTTTCCTCCCCCACATATAGACAGGCAATGTTGTCCAGGGGAATACTCGCTTGAGCAAAATCAGCAAGTATCATCACATCTACTACATCTGAGCTTTGTTTCTTCACAGTTCACAGGGGAAAGGGAGGATTTAGGGGTTGCTTGTCTTTGCTTTGCTTTTTGCTTTGTCTTTTCACTTACCTCTAGTATTCTGTGTTATTTTTAGAAGCCAAATCCTGTGAAGACATTCAATGCAGTGCTGGGAAGAAATGCTTGTGGGATTTTAAGGTTGGCAGAGGTCGGTGTGCCCTCTGTGATGAGCTATGCCCTGAAAGCAAGTCAGAAGAAGCAGTGTGTGCCAGTGATAACACAACATACCCAAGCGAGTGTGCCATGAAAGAGGCAGCTTGCTCCATGGGTGTGCTTCTAGAAGTTAAGCACTCTGGATCTTGCAACTGTAAGTGAGATTTTTAACTCTGCAGACACTTAAGGCTTCTGAAGGCGATACCTAGGTAATGAAGACTTACACCTTTAAACATAAGAAAGCTTGATTTATTGATTCAAGGTACAGTAGAATATAAGTATCTATCTTTCACGCACACACTTTGGTTGCTGATAAAATGCAATAGATCTCCAACAACGAGCTGGCCTTCAAGTTGGAGTTTTTGGGGATGTTCCAAGGACAAGCCATTCTATCAGAAAGGGGTTGCCCGAGGAGTGTAATTCTAGTGACTTTTTTTGTACTTTGTCTGCTCTCGTGTGCTTTGCTGATTGCTTTATTAACACCTGGATAAACTCTTAAGTCGGTCCAAAAGAACAAGCTTAAAGGTAGCACATGGCACCTGGTTTAGCACAGTTGCCTCTACTAACTCTCAATGAAGGACACAAAGCAATTAAACTAAAACACCAGAGCGCTTTTTATTTGATTTCAGGAATCTACCAATAAAACCTGAGCCATTGATTCTTCAGAACTTTCTGCAGTTATGACTTCATAGATTATGTATAAAAAACCTTATTGCATAACAGCAGATGCCAAAGAGCATCTCACTACAAGTCGCATAAAATGCAACGCTGTATAATGGCTGTTCAGAGGGCTTTGAAAACATGCACTGAGCTGCTTCTGCGCTGTTGTTGTCCTTATTTAAACAACAGCTCCCCTGTATTCCCCCATCTAGCAATTAATGAAGACCCAGAAGATGAAGAGGAAGATGAAGACCAGGACTACAGCTTTCCTATATCTTCCATTCTAGAGTGGTAAAACCTCCATCACTATTGGAACAGCCATTGGGCACAAAATCAATGTCCGTACTGTAAATAAGTGTATGCTTATTTATTTTGGGGAGAAAAAAAAAGTATACATATAGTTGAGTCTCGTAGACATTTATTTATACTGTGTCATGTTTTATAATTTATACATAAAATGTCTGGTTGACCGTACACCTTGTTTTTTGAAGAAATTTATTCGTTACGGGAAGAGCAGTGTTATTTATTGTGAGGTCTCTTGCTTGTAAAGTAAAGCTTTTCTTTTTCCTTGTGAACTATGAAAGTCCATTCCTTAGAGCCTACCCACATGATCTCATCTCTTCATTTCACTGATGTTAACTCTTTTCCACTTTAACAAACTTGCATGTCAGTTTCTGTTACGTTTATTTATTGGATTTTCTTTTTGCTGGTTCTGTACATTAAAGATCCCTCGTGTTTTTGTTTACAAGGAATCTTGACTGACCAAAAGGTGTTGTAACTGACTTAAGTATACTTTCAAGGTGCAGTGAGGCGATCTTTAAGGAAACTTCTTACACTTAATTTTCCCTACTTCCGATCACATTATGTACTGAAATGATCTCAGTGTACTGAGAGTTTATACTGTACTATACAAATTTTGAACCCAAAGAAATTGGATTGTGAAGTTTGATAACGGCGACAGGCCTAACTGTAATGAGAATAAAGGTTTTATTTTATTTTTGTTGTTTTATTTTTTTGTAACATGCATAAATGTTTTATCAGGTGTTTCCTTTAAGATGGTCTTGCAGTACCACTTTCAAAGTTTTCTTTCCCAATCGGTGTGTTGCTAAAAGTTATATCAAAGCTTTATCAGTTCAAGTTTCTTGCTTTTCATAATACTTTTTTTCTGATGCAATTTTATATTTTCAAACATGGCGAGTTAAATATAAATTCATTTAAATATATAGTTTTGTACTTTTCTACCATGTAAATGTGCAATGTATATAAAAGTTATAATGTGTATTTGTAAATAAATGATGAGTGAAAAAAAAATAAAAAGTGGAATTTTCCCTAGAGGCAGTCATCAGTCTTTTGTTCTGAGTGGTTCTGGTCCTCTGGATTCTTTTGCACCATGCAACACTGTTTAAGGCCAAAGTTCTCAGCTCGTATTGATATAAAAAACCCTATTTTCAGATAGGGGCAATGTCTCCAGTTCATTACTATTTAAGTCTAAGTACAGTGATAGAGGAGAAGAGATTTGTCATTTTTGTTACCCTCTCAATGCTCTCAATAAAAAATGTCGTTTCATAGAATCACAAAATGGTTTGGGTTAGAACAGACCTTAAGATTGTCTAGTTTCAACTCCCCCGCCATGTTCAGGGACACCTCCCACTAGACCACATTGCTCAATGCCCCATCCAGCCCGGCCCTGAACACTTCCAGGGACTGGACATCCACAGCTTCCCTGGGCAACCTGTTCCAGTGCCTCACCATCCTCACAGTAAAGAATTTCTTCGTAATACCTAGTCTGAATTTCCCCTCTTTCAGTATGTACCCATTCCTCCTTAACCTGCCACTCCAGTTCCTGTCAGACAGTCCCTCTCCAGCTTTCCTGTAGGCCCCTTCAGATACTGGAAGGTGTCTGTGAGGTCCCCACACAACCTTCTCTTCTCCAGGCTGAACAGCCCCAACTTTCTCAGCGTGTTTTCATAGGAGATGTGCTCCAGTCATCTTACCAACATCATGACCCTCCTCTGGACTTGCTCCAACAGTTCCATGTCTTTCTTATGTTTGGGACCCCAGAGCTGGATGCAGTGTTTCAGGTGGGGTCTCAGCAGAGCAGAACTGAGTGGCAAAATCGTCTCCCTTGCCCTGCTGGCCACTCTTCTTTGGATGCAGGCCAGGATTCCCCTGGCTTTCTGGGCTGTGAGCACTCACTGCTGGCCCGTGTTGAGTTTTTCATCAGCCATAACCCCCAAGTCTCTCACTGCAGGGCTGCTCTCCATCACTTCTCTGCCCAGCCTGTTGGTGCGTCTGGGACTGCCCCAATGCAGGTGTAGGATGCTGCACTTTGTTTTGCTGAACTCCATGAGGTTTGCATGGTCTCACCCCTCAAGCCTGTCCAGGTCTCTCTGGATGGCACCCCTTCTCTCCGCTGACCCACACTTTATTTTAGACATTTTTACTTTCATATTTCTAGGAGAATTTGAATATGCATTTGAATTTTTGCTATGCTTCAGATCCATTTAGATGACCAATAGAAAAAAGCAAAACAGGATCTCCTTGCCTAAATTCAAGATACGTAACAAACAGCGAAGACAAAAAAAGAAGAAATCCAACAAACAATCAAAGAGCACACTATCACTTGAAAATTATTTTTCTCCCAAAAGGAAGTTTAATTCAGAAGTTCTTTTTGGTCAGCCTGTATTAAGACTGGACACTGTTTGAGACGGGGTACTAATACTAATACAATAGTGAATTGAGGAAAGGTAACCAGCATAAGCACAGCAGGAACCAAAATCCCATTCTGTGCTACCCGGTCATGCTGTTCTCACAAATAAGGCCCCACTTACAAAATTTTCTCTATCATATTTCATAAAAATTAAAAATGTACTTACACATCTTATTCAGTGACCTTTTAAGTACTTTGCTGAACTGAAGTCTGAGTGAAGTTGATTCACTCTTTTAGTTTAAATACAAATATTTGAAGAATTTCCTGCTATAGTTTTCTGTGTATTTTCTACTATATAAAAAATTCTAATTTGTTATGGATTGTTTAGTATTATCCAAAGCAAACATAATTTATTCATCTCTGAATATATAAAAACTACAAGCATGCATTTATAATATTATATTGACAGTAATAGCAAAAATATTTGCCCTTCTGTTACCTCATGTTACCTCCTGTTATCTCATTTAGACAAATAGTCTCTTTGGAAGGAAGTACATAGTGAACAGAGCAAAGGGAGCAGGATTTTGGTCTCCTGAGGGAACAGAACCCAGAATAAAAGAGAACAGGGGCCAGGAGAACAAAGATATGAAAAAGAATCTATTGGAAAGCCTCTCAAGGAATTAATAAATACATGTCAATGACAGAGAAACAACCTGTTTAATAGATATAGGGACTATCCGAGAAGATTTTTCTTAAATTCAGGTAGGTGCCAGCTACTTCATTTCCAACAAAACAACATTAAAATATTGGTTTTAATTGTAAATACATTTACATGTCTTACAGAGAGACTGTAGCAAAGCAGGATTTCTGGGTTCTAGTTTTATGTCCTGCTGCTGGTTCACGAGAACACCACCACTGGACAAATTCAAAAAAGAAACAAAAATTCCAAGATATATTTTCACAAGTGCATGTATGCTAAATGGCCACAAAAATCTACATCAGGTTTTTGCTGATTAAATTATTTTAAAGTTCTGAAACTGCATCTCTCATTGCTACTGCTATTTCTATACAGCTGGAAATCTTGAAGCCTACCTTGCACCAAAGCCTGTTTGTGATGCACAGGTGTGGCATATCCTGTGAGGCTTCATGAAGTAAGCATCTTCTGAGCATGCCTACCATAGACCAGCCTCATCAGGAATCACAACAGCCCCAGAGACTTTCTCCCAGAAAGATGTCCAGAGGTTGTGGAAGCACAACAGCCAACATTTTACATAATATCATACTTGTGGATAAGGCACTTGTTCTTGAATTGATAAGATGCAGGTTCACTGCCAGTCTCTTTCTGAGGACATCTTTCCCACATCTCCCAAGAGTGCATCCAGCACCAACTCAAGGTGAAGCTCAGGCTGGAGAACTGTCTGTCATGCCCGCTGAAGCCATACTTCTGTATTGGACAGGAAGCAAGATTCATCGAGAGAGGATAATTTGCAACCCTAATAGGTGTTCCTTTTGAAGAGGAAGTCCTGGGTTATTGCCCCAGGGGCTGCCTACACATTTTGCATTTGTAATTGAGTAACATGCATAAATAGTGCTTGAGGCAGGGGCTAGAATCCAGGTTGCTTCCCTTGCTCCTTCCCCCAGCAGGTAAATGCCTCCATCCTTGAGCTATGAAATCATGTTTAACTCTCTGCTTAAATCAAGATTACAAATCTCAAATCTTTTTCTACATTGAGTCATAGTTACAACAGGAATGAGAGACTACTTTTTTCTTCCTCTCTTCAAGGTTTGTACATGGGGAACTTTTTGGGAAGTGGAACTGTGAATTTAATTCCCTCAGTCTAAAGAAGGGGGTGGTTGTGTGTTTAAATGAAGAGACAAAGACATCTGGATGCTTAAGCACAGAAAGGTATACGAAGCTCTGAAACTATGTGGACAAGCTCCTAAAACCAGAAGAGAAATAAATTTTCAGTAACATCTTTCTCTTCAGTATTTTGTATAGTCTGGCATACATATTCCCCTTCCTGTAAATCACATTTCTGAAACTCCTTGATCACCATGGAGTATACTTCTGTACTGAATCTGAAGTCTGTGAACTCCATTCACAAGTGCAGGTAAAGTAACTCAGAGTGGAGTGCACGTGTTTAAGAACAGAACCCACATTCTGGCGCTGAAGTAAAATCACCTTAATTCTATGAGACTCAGCTTGAGGCATTTGAACAATAAGAATATTGTCTCAAAAGCCCTGGTTCCCAAATGGATTTGTCTGCACAATACAGGCAAAAGAGTATACTACATTTTGATCACACTTGAATGCATTTCTGATAGCTGTGTTCTTATGACAGACTTAAGAACAGTATCATAGACCTTTTTTCCACCTTTACCTCTTTGCTTGCCTTCTCCCTGCAATACACGTCAAATAAAGCTAAGTTCCAAGCCTCTCTACAAATTTCAAACAGCTGCTATTTATTTCTTTTTCTTATCCCTTCTTTTTCTTTATTTCCTTTTTTTTTCTTACATAAAAATGTTTCCTTCTTTCCCACCAAATGCGAATCAGGTGAAATGAAATTTCAGTATGCCGTGCTGTTCTCTAGGCAGTGACATTTTACTACACGATGAATCACAACAACAGAAACATCTGTATCTTATCCCTTTGAAGAACTAGGATTCCATGCTTTCTGGTGAAGCATAGCATTTGTGTATAGACCAAGGCATTCACAAGGTACCAGACGGGAAATTCATAACTCCCTGAAGATAAAAAATTACATATTTTGTTTGATATTCCTGTAACTCCAAGGCCTGTCTGACCCTCAATGGCAGCATGAGTTTTGCAGGTAGTATATGAAAAATAATTTGCACAAGTTAACTCTTCAATTTTTTTTTACTTTTTATTTTTCCTGATACATATAAATATATAATAGATCCTAGCGGCTGGATTTGCTCATAATCATTTGGGATCATCTGTATAATTCACATTCATTTGTTACTTCTGAACAGTCTGGCCAATGAAATTATCACACTGTGGAGAAACACAAGTGGTGCAAGCCACAATGTTCAGCTCAGAGACTGATTTGGTGTTAAACAAACAGGTTTGGCTCATTTTCCTGTAATTTACAACTACATTCTTTTGATCTCCTAATCGTTAAATGGACTTGGTCAACTTCATCGTGGGATTGAACAATACTAATGTGTCAGAAAATTGAGAAGGAAGCATGGATGTTGATAATAGCTAATCAGATGTCCGAGGTGCTACAGGATGAGTCTACCAAGGTGCTGAAGTGTAGATTTGCATGTGTAAAGGCTCCTCAATTTCCACCAGTGCCACTCAGTAATAGCATCTGAATCTCCCACTGTTTCAGTGAGGTCTACAGATACTCAGATCTTCCCAAAATGAAACCACAGCATGCATATTCCAGACTCAAATTTTAGCCATCTGTTTTGAAAGATTTTTGAACAATTAAAAACTAAAAAATTAAATATTTCAAAACTTTGAACTATTTAAGAATTAATTATCAATTAATTGGTAAGTTTCATAGCATTTTAGAGGTCCACAGCAAAAGCAGTATTTTAAAAAAAATCATTCTTACCCAGTGTAACATGGTTATATGCAAAAACTTTTAGATAAGAAGAACAGTTTTAATAAATTTTCCAAGATCCCTTAGCAATTTGAAATGTTCTTACTCAGATAACAGTATTCCTATAATCTTCTGCTGAGCTTCACGTAATGCACTTATCATGTTAATTTCCACTGACCTTCGTATTTTAAGAGACACCTGGAACTAGATGGCTGATGTTGGTGGGTGGCCACTGAAGACGCTAAAATGTTGGAGCGGCTCAGCCCACTCTTGGGCCAAGACCATGGAAAGCCAATCAAACCAGGGCCATCCACTGGGGGGATTCCCCGCCCAAGACAATGGGGCGGGGGACGGATCAGAAGATGTGACTGAGGTCTAAGTCGCTGGGTGGTTACTGAGTTCAGACTACCTCCCCCTGTTCTGGAAAGTTCTTCGTTCTTTGGATGTTTATTGGTTCCCTGTCGTGACTCCTACCTCCCTTTCTTCCCCATTGGTTCTGAAAAATTGTATCCTCCCCTTTGCTTGTGTCCCATTGCTTGCTTCCCTTTTCCCCACCTTGCTCCACCCCCCCATAAAAAGCTGTGTCTTGCGCTCCTCAGGGTCTTTGCTGGTCCCTGGACCTTCCTGTAAGTAAACTTGCTGGAACTCACACCAGAGGCCCTTCTGTGTTCCTTTGCCTCCGGGCTGACACGAGCCCTGACACCGGCTGCCTGTTGTGTCTCCTCTGAGGAGGAAGCAGCACGCGCGTCCATCTTGCGCCTCGCTTTTCCACTGAAGACGGTCTTCGGACGTCGTGAAAGTGACGCTGTGTTCCCTCCGACTGAGGGCATGCCAGGACTCGAACATTCGAGCCAGCCAGCATCACTAAATGTGCTTCTGTCTCATTTCTGAATTAGAAGCATTGCTAAAATGCACAGGTCACAGGGCAAAACACATAGATAAGACAGATAGGTAATTATGCAAATCACTGGACAATGGAGACTGAGGTTGCACTGTTGGCAAGTGAGCTCTGCAGAGTCTCAAGGGCTAGGACACTGGCCCTGCAAGTGGAGTCTGAGCAATGGAGGTGTTTCTGCCTGGAGAAAGGAAGGCTCTGGAAGCGCCTCAGATCAGCCTTTTCCACCTACAAGCAGGTCATTGTGTGTAGCAGCACATGTAGCAGGACAAGGTGTGCATAAGCTGAAACGAGAAGTTCACACAGGGTTTAAGGAAAGCCTTTTTCCACATTAGTACAATCCAGCAGATGATCTCCTGACAGCCTTTCCAAGTTGGATTATCCTATGATACTATGAAAAGGCGTGCCCACCTACTTCCAAATCATACAAACTCAAAAACCAGAAAGGAATGGCCGATTAAAAAGAAACAATTCCCTCAAATCTAGAAGGAGCAACCATATCACCACAGATCTGAGATACAATTGTAAGTAGCAATATAGAATGTTCCTCCTTTAATACGTCTTTCTGTTATATGAGCTTTAAGTGATCCTAAAATTTCTCATAAATGCTATTTTCCCAGTGAATTTAGTGAAAGTTTTTGCTGTTCAAGGAATGCAGCACCTATGCCTAGAATATTTGCTCTGTGCTGAGTAAAATGTGTAGTAGATAAAATGCAAGAAAGTGCATAAAATGTCTATATTTTTAGGTGAAAACAGGTAAATAAAATGAAAGAGGGAGACAGTTAAAATGCAGTTTAAAATTATGCTATTGTTCAATTTGCAATATTTTTTTTCTTAGTAGTGACCATAATTCTCAGAGACAATAACTAGCACCAGCTAGATTGGTCAAGACAGCATGGAAAGCCAAAAAAAACCCAAGCCCAAGACAAGAAACTTGGAAAAATAATAGATAATGCCCATTGGAGCGAGTTAAAAAAGTTCTTCAGGGATGTTTTCCATAATCTTTTCCCACCTAGTGTGGTTTAGTCAGATCAATTCAAATCCTCATTTCAAATGGTGACTCCACCAAAACAGCTAAAAGCCTAAAATGCTTGACATTCAAGATATACAAATAATGAGTATTTTCACGTTTGGACTTCAACCTTAAAGAAACTAATTTTCATTCCTTTTTATGAGAAAGAAAAAAGGGACTGAGCCTATCCCTATAAATATACAGAGCCGGAGCTCCAAATTTACACAGCGTGCAAACTCGACACTTTGCATGCTTCTCAACCCAGCATGCCTGGAAGTTGTGACAATTAGTTTATAAATTTCCTCAGCATTCTCCACTTACAGGTTGTGATAGAACTTCAGCCGTAATTGAAAGACACTTGCCACTGCCAGCAACATAGCAAGCAGCACCACATGAGCTGATGGGACAAAATCCACCCACAACCTACAACAGAAGCCCAAACAAAATCTTCATTTCCTATCAGGAGAAAAGGCCAGAACCTGAAGTGTGTAGCCAGAGCCTGTGTAAAGCAAGGGTAGTCTAACATACAGAGTTGAGTACATACAGCGTGCTTCACAGCACGTTAGCAGAGAGCTCTTCACCTCACACTGCAAAAAATACATGGTGAGGCTTCAGAATAGTTGAGAGTTAATCTTACTGCTTCCACTCACCACCACCCCAGTTCTCCTCAGTAATGAACTAGTCAGGATGTAGATAACTCTTTTCTGAAAATAAATCAGTGAATGATATTCCCTTTATTAGATTTGTTTTACTTTTTTTGGTGGGTTTTTTTTTGGGGGGGGGGTGGTGGTGTTTGTTTCTTTTCTTCTCCAAATGAGACATAGCAAATGCAAAATTGAGAGAAATGAAGAAGTAACAGCAAACTGTCACAGCAAGGTAAATGAAAAAAAAAAAATGATGGCAGAGTAAAGGTATGAGGAAAAAATCACAAGAATAAAAAGAAATCAAATTATGCTAAAAGTTGCACATGAAGAACTATACACCAGAAGGCCATTTGTAGCAGACGCTCAGAGCAATGCTATGAACACTGAAGTGCCACCTACTGGTATATTTTGTGCTAACCATGTTGCTTGGAGTACACCATGGGACTCCGCAGGGAATGGGAGATCCATGTTTTTCTCTGCCACCGACGTTTTGGTGACTATGGTGACTTTTTGGTCACCAGGGTAATGGCCCTGGTGCTATAACCTCTCCACTGTAAAAGGCAGATATTGAGATTTCATAATCTGTGTGCTTCCACAACCTGTGCGAAGTTCTTTGAAATCTAGCGGTAGAATGTTCTGCAAGAGAAGTAGAAACTTCTGCATGTCCACATCCACTTCTGGAGAAGATGCTAAAAAATGAAGTGTGAGACTCATAAGAAATGGAGAACAGAAGACAGATGAGGAAAAAGAAATGCAAGAAGGTAAAGACCAGTAGGAGTTAAGGGGAGGAGAATCAATAGAATACAGTGTAAGTGATTAATTGCTAAGGACAATACAATTTACGCTGCAGTTTTAGCAGACGTGTATCTGTTTCTCCAGCTGTGGGAACAGTAGACTCTCCAGATCTTGTTTCTGACACACAATAACTGTGAACCCTATTATGTGCAAATAATAAATCTAAGCAGCACCTCCAACATACGAATGAGCAAGAAAAAGGAGGTCATATTTTCAGAAGTGTTAGCACATATTTGTCAACACCAAACTTAGCTAAATAGCACAAAGGAAGACTACAAGACAGAACACACACACAAAGCAGTATGTGAGCTCGCAAATAGATACACGATTTTGAAACCCCATATTTAATAGGTAAGGACCCTAGGGATGGCAGACAGCAGGGTCTTGGGCAGACTGGATGGGCTTGTTTTGCTGATGTATTTACTGGCTGGTATGTTAATTTTTTCAATGTGTTATAGAGCAGTTCCCAAGTTAGGGTCATGACCCCACTTGGGGCCCACAAGCCTGGAAGTGAAAATGAAAGTGGGGTTGTGACCCTGGAAGTAGGGTTACTACGGGAAAACTTTGGGAAGCACTGATGTTGTGCTTTTAGGTGAGACCCCTACGTGGACAGTATGTTTAATCACTGCTGAGGGACAAAGTTTTTGCCAGTGCCTATATTTCCCAGACTTCAGTCTCATTTCTGACTGATGTATTGCCAGATTCAAGTAAATGTCTCAGGTATATAAAGAGAGATTTGAGAATTAGATTCAGAATTTTGAGTACTACATCTTGAAAAGATCAGGCCCACAACACAGTGTAGACATATCCACCATTTTCTTCAAAATATCCTTTAGTAGCTATATTCTACAGATTAGAGCACTTTCCTCACAATCCTTGTCCTGAAGAAATCATGCCCACTTTTGCCATTCTTCAGAAGTATGATCACACCACCAGGACATCACTGTGGCATGGAACAAAGTCTTTGGTAACTCTGCTTTGTTACCAGGGGACATGAGGGCTGTCCCTCACCATCTTTATGATCTTTGGGCAAGGAGCAAGTGTGTTGGCTAAGGAAAGAGTTACTATGTTGAGAGACATCCTCAATAGAAAGGGATAACCACTCTGAAGTCTGACATTGTTTAAAAGAAGTGGCACAGATACCTTCTTCAAGAACAGATCCTAAGCTTGAATCCAGCCTGCACTGTGAAGGTTTGAAGGTTTAGTAGCCAGGACACATTCATCCAGTCCCATTTCAGGCACTGTAAAATATCCTTGTTGGTCTCCAGCTGCTGCACCCAAATGAGACAGTTTTTCCAGCTCTTATGTAATTTCTGACACCCCACAAGGGAGCTTGATACCCCAATGAGTTTTAAAAAGAGCAAGATCCCTATGTGTGGTCAAGTGAATTAAGCCCTTAGGCTCTTAAGTCATGTAAGTACTTTTGAAGAGTCATGAAAAACAGACATAAAGAGTTGCATCTCCTTATTTCTCATGCTCTATGCATACTTATTTCAATCTAAAATTATACTGTGCCATGTCATCAGCTTTCTCTGTAGAGCTGGAGAATATTTCTGACTTTCACCTAGAGAAATATTTTGTAGTCATTAACAGAACAACTGTGATGTGCAGCATGCTATTTCAGTAAGTGAAGAGGCATTAACAGCTGATTTTTGGCAGCAATATGTCTCTGTTTCTCATTTATTAGTAGCTTATATTGATTTATACCAGGATTAATTATTGATACAAATATTTCGTCCATATTTTTTATGTCACAAACAGGGAAAAAGACATGGCTGTGAATAATCCATAGAATGGTTTATGAAGCACAAATTCCTCAGAGAGTATCAGATATCCACCTGGTGTCCCTGAGTGCTGGATTTCACATTTAAATCTCTGAATTAACAGATGTGTACAGTCACACACAGGCAGAAATCCCCTTCTTGATACTACATCTGAGGAGGCTCATGGACACTGTTTATTTTAACAAAGTGGTGGGGTATCTTGTGCTCATGAAATTTATTCCAAATCTACACGTCTTGGAATGTTAATAACCACTATCTGCACAGAGTTCAACTCCCAAGTTTTAGTTCACAAAGCACATCTTAAAAAGACAAGTATACTTATTGAAATCAGTTTCCAAAGAGAAAACAGCTACAATTTTGAGCGGAAGTCTCCAAACCTGAAAAGCACGCTCTTCTCATGTATGCAACCCTATTAAAAATTACATTTTTCAATTTTAGCCTGAACATTTTGATAACTGAGATCCAAGCATTTCAAATTAACTGAGACAAATAAAATTCATAGAAGCCATTATAATCAAAACTAAAAATGGTAGATCTCAAAAAGAAGGAACTTGCTCTAAAGCTTAACATATTTTAAAATACTGCACATTATAGATCCTTCCATTTCCTTTGTTAGAAGTGAGGATTGGAAAACAATTTTCAAGCTTTTTCTTCACGAACATGAATACTAGGAATATAGGCTTCTATGATGCAATCATATTATGCAAGAACTTGGGGATTTTAAGAAACAAAACAAAAACAAACATTGAAAAACATGATAAAGTTGTTAAGAGTCAGCAAGGCTGCTGCCAAGCAGAGAGGACTTTATTTACTCAGAACTGTTCTGTCCTATGAAACTGAAGTCTTACCTGCATTTAAGAACACCTCTTTTAATTAGTCCCACATAGGGAAAATCATTCTCCTCATCTAGAAATGGTAATTCTAGCTTAAACATGTTTTAAAGGTATATCCTATTTTTGGCAGTGAAGCAAGTCATATCTTCAGCATGAATGCCAGCATACCTACATCTTTGGAAGGGTAGTGTGAAGCATAGTTATCATGACCAAAAAAAAAAAAAATTGCATTTCTAGCAAACATAATCATGTCAGTGAAATGCATTAAGTATAGACCAGACTGGAATACACCACTTTCTGAAGTACCACAGAAACAAACTGTTATTTAGAATTTGATTTTTCACAGGGGCAAGTAGCTACAGCTGCTTATGAAGTTTTAATAGCTGTTTTTCATTGCAGTAGCAAATCACATAAGAACATATCAAATAATCTTTTATTATGGTCTTGTAAAATAGTCAACAGCAAGTATCAAGCCCAGAACCTGTGTCCTTATTCTTTGTTAATAATGAAAAAAACCCTCAAACAACATGATATTTTGACATATGTGATCTCCAGAAGAAGAGTTGAGTATGCTTGTCACTGTGAAATCTTCATCTTTTCTAATGAAAAGCAAAATATTTAAAGTAATTTTTTCAACAACTCATGGAAAAATGCTTGCACGAACTATCTGGATATTGAAAAAAATTAATGTAATTACTTGCACATACAATCACTTGATGTGCTGTCTTGTCTCAGGCAGATTGTGCACCAAATCCTCAAAGCTTCCGTGGGTTTCACAAAACCTGCAAATCACAGATGATATCTTTGTTTAAAGCCTCCAGTGGCGGAACAAGTGGCTCAACAAACTAGAGGGCGTGTAACAACTGTTGCTCATGAGGAAGGTCTGACAGACCCACCATTACATGCATTTTTTCCTCTCCCCAGGTTACAAAGAAGCACTGCTGCCAGTAAATAAATCTTAGCTGAGAAGGGAGGTGGTTTTTGCCCTTCCACCCCTTCTGTGCAGGCACGTATCCCTAAGCCACTGAGTTCAGTACAGAGAGCCGGGCTGGGCCTTAAGAGCCAGAAAGGGACCCTGGATAGTATGCTAAGGCAGGCATAAGGGATACAACAAAATACTGTATTGATGAGCTCAGCAGGGTCGCAGCATGGGTGGCCGAGTGTAGTGTGAAATTGTTATCAAGGTTCCTGGCATAGTTTTGGCTCAGGCCAACTACCTCTCTTCCACAATTCAAAATTGTATGTCCAGGATCTGCAGAGACCAAGGATCATCCTCAACATGAATGCAACTAACACAGTCAAGAATGGACACAGACTTTTGCTTCAAAGAATAGTCCATTTTATTCATTCACACAGACACAACCTTCAGGTCAGGTTTACATACTGTCTGTGTGAAACACCGTATATTTATGGTTCTAGAAATTACTTGTATAACTTGCAAGTGATGGAATGACATAAGACAAAGCCACAAATGAGCTGTGCATGATACTCATCTTAATTTTCCAGCAAAGGCAAGCATGTATCAACCTGACTATGTTCCTTGCTCCTTTAAATGTACCACAGAGATTTTTATTGCAGAATCAGGAGAGACAGCAGTTAAGAGAATATACTTAACAAATATCTTAATATGCAAACAGTATATAAGCAAAACACTAATAAACAGAAAATGTACTTGCTATTAAAATAATCAGGAAAAAAATTGATTGATTTCAGTAACTTCAGTGAACTTCACAATCTGTGTTTCTGAATAGGAGAAATGCCAGATTTGGAATAAGTAGTTGCCTTATGGAATCTTGGCGTTTTCTCCTGCTCAGAAATGCAAACTCTGAAGTTCAACTGAGCTATGCAAATCATCTTGTCTTATGCTCCTCTTATTAGGCAATTCCGTCTTGATATTCTGAGTAATGAACTACATAATACAGTCTCAATGGTACATGGAATCAACATGTTACTTCAAGAGCAAAGACACTTTCAGTAAAAAATTGCTTAGAATAATTTCTTTCATCCTTAAAGAGCTGCTGTCTGCACAAACATAGCTAGGCAGACTGAAGCAAGGAATGAGAAGGAATGAAGTGCTATTGGACACACCTCATGGGTTCTTGATATTACTAGGAATATTCCTGGTGCATAGCTCAGTCTGAGATGCTATCTACATTATGGCATGTGGGCAGATAATTCACATTTCCTTTCTTGTATGTCACTGATCTGTCTGCATGAGAACAAGTTATCTAACCTACTGAACAAAAATAAATCATGAAGCTCTGTTTTAGAAAAGATCACAGAAATTTTTGCAAGGTTAAAGCAAATACCAAAATACTTTAGTAAAAGAAAGAAAAAGAAAAAAAGGGAAGAATGCATGAGAAAGCATATTAAAATAGCCAGATGGGCTACTAGTCCTAGGAAGCAAATAAAAGGAGTTAAATTAGATATTTATGTGCCTTTTTTTTTTAACTCCAGAAAGGTGATTTTCCAGCAGGGAATTAATTGAAAGCTACCTGCTTGGAGCATCATTGTGGAGAAAAAGTGCTTTAGATTTCCAGAAGTAACTAAGCAGAGTCAAGGCTATTGCCTTGATAAGTCAGAGCAGTATGATAATTGCATTGCCTCCATTAGAATTTTGCAGGCTTCGTTAGCAGGAACTAGTTGATTCACTGAGGTGAAAGAACCCAAACAAAATAGAAATTAGTGAAATAATGTATTCTGAACCTTCACTTCAATGCCAGCTGGAGAAATCTGCACTTGATTTGAGCATCCAGGTCAGCCCAGGAGCTCCGTGCAGTATTGGTCCTCCACTTGTGAGAGTTGTAGTGCTTTCATGCGTGGAAAGTCTGGTGTTCTTCCAAAAATCCATTCTCATGCAATAAGATAAACTCTCCAATTTTTCTGTTGTAAGAATGTTCTGTCTTGGGAAGAACTGTTTGAGAGTCTCAGATAGCCACCAGCGCTTTGATGATTTTAACTTAAGATTTCCACTGCAAAGGAAGTGCCTTAGGCAATCAGCCTTGGTGAAAGTGAAATCCCAACTTTAGCAACATAAAGGTAACCACTGAGAAAGGCACAAGAAAACTAGAAAATAGTGACTTGTAAAATAGTTGCATTTCTGAGGCTAATTTTAGTGGGACAGTTTCCTAAGATTAATTAATTAATCCAGCAGACCAAATTACAACTAAAGACATCTGTCAAGAAATTATCTTTTTGTCATCTTAAAATTAAGTTTTGATCTAACTTACTTGGTCCATGCATGGAGGAAGAGAAAACTGTTCTGTTTTCCTGTTGACATGAGGATTTATGGTCCAGTTGCCTTTTTTTTTTACATCATCTCTTCTTCAATCAAGGTATCTAGACTATTTGTATACCCTTTAAAAGACCCAGTCAAGAAATGCTTTACTATGAAAACCACATACATCCCTAGAAATTAAGTCATTTAAATAAGATAAAATGCCACACATATTTTTAAAATTGCATAAAACTTAAGATTAAATAGATGGAAGTTCTGAAAGTTTACTATAACCATCCTGCTGGTTAATAGGGACCCTTTTTTTGTTGTAGTTTGCAGTCAAAATCCATAATTCTGTAGGGTTTTAGCTGCTGTATAAATTGGCAAGAGGCCTTCAAGTTCTTCTTGGACAGGTTACATGGTAATTGTACTCTAATTCTGGAAACTTGTCATTAGGAACTGGTGAAAGGGACATCAAGAACCTAGGATGCTACAAAGAAATACATTTTTCCTCCAAATATTTATGTATGATGATATGGAAATATAAAGGACCTTTTGTGATTCCTTTCTACTGACTCTACTCCATATACTTTTGCTATAAAGAGGAGGATGACCCATGCCAGAAAAAAGCAGGACTTGGTGACTTGTCAAAAAGGGAATGAGTAATATAAACCCAAGAAATTGGATTAGGCTAAAATCAACTTCCAATAAAAATATTCCCTAGGAAGTCTGAGTTTGGAGCTTATTTTTACGTGAAAGTATTTAAACTTTCACTGATACTTACAGTTTCAGACATCCCAATGGTTTTCCATTAATAAGAAAATTTTAGTTTCTCACTTACAAATTTCAGCTGGTTGACATAGCAAAGAGAGGAAGGGCATGACATTCTGGGAAATCTCTACCTTGTAATTCTTGGTCTTAAAGACCTGGGGGAATAAGTTTCATGTTCCATGAGGCTGCCCTATAGATAAATTATTACCTATAATGATAACCTCTTATCAGACAGCATTGCATGTATTTAAAAATAAACAACATGTTTTCATACAAAGCAAATGAAACACAGATAATCCACTTGGGCATCAGCAAAAATCATGCTACAACACCATAAAGGAAATTTTTAGTTATGCTAGAAGAAGGTGGGGATCACAGGGAAGATGGTACGGCAGTTAAAAAAAAAAAAAAAAAAGACAAAAAGAGGAAAACTGAGATAATCACAAGTAGTCCCAAGCAATGAAGTATCCCACCTGAGTGCTTCTTAAACATCTTATTTAATATATTTGTCAACTTTACCTTGAAACAAAATCCAAGTATACAAATGTTGATAGCAAACATTAGGACACATTCTAGTCATACAGATAAAGACACGGATACAACCCAGAAGAACAATATGGCCATGATTAACTGGCTAGTGACAACAGACAAAAGAATGAGACTGCAGACTGAGGAACAACTGAAAATGATACAGGACAATAGTGTCATATGAACAAACTTCAAGTCAAACACAATCCCAGGACAGGATACAAAGAGCAATGAAGCTCTTGAACAGACTTCCATAAGGAGCAATGGGGCAAAATTAGTCCAGATCATCTTAAGATGGAACTTTATCAAAAAAGGCTATATGATATAGTTGCCTAAAGTAAGAGGAGATTGGGTATGGCAAAAGACCCTTTTAAATCCTATATATTCTTGGTTAAAAAACCAAAACACCTTGCGACTATTTCTAGAAATGTAATTCACAGGGACAATAACCTGCATTCAACAACTTTCTATTAAAATTTATTTTCTTGTTCCAGTTTTTCCTATTGAGAAGCTATCAGTGCAAAACTTTTAAAGCACTCAGGGAAAGAATGTGAATACAGAAATCCAAGTAGGGATAGAAAGTTTTTAACCTGATGAGACAAGAATCAAAACAGAATAAATATGTGAAAGAAACCATGGGCTTTGCCTTTGTAGGGAGACCTTAAAGACTGAAGGGTGTGGTGATGAAGAAGGTAATAAAGATAATTATTCAATGCAAAATTCAAAGTATTTTATATGAGCATTCCTGAAATTCCCCCCCATTTTGTAGCAAATCAGTAACAATTATACAAAGTTTAGTACCAATGTAGAAAGTTCTGGAGGTTTACTGGATACAAAATTTTCATATTGGCAAATCAAACATTGCTATTATAAAAGTCCAGAAATTGTGAATGTGGTGTATGGACTTCATAACTTGGAATTTTTTCAAGAAATATCCCCAAAAATTGAAATACAGAAGCATGTAAAAACAAGTTTTAACATTATTGTCTGTGTTCTTAAAGACAGAAAACTAAGAAAAGGGAAAATTCTTTCTCTATTTTCACTGTACTTTAGGAATCTAGTTGTCTTCTGAAGTGCAAATTGCAACTTTGTCAATAACAGGGATATTTCAAGAGACTGCAAAAGTTTGCATTTGTTTTTTTCCCAAAATGTAAATTATGGCAATTTTTATTTAAATCTTCTTCTGAAAATTGTACTCTTTTTTTTGCAGTTGTTTCCTTGTTATTTGAAGGGGTTTTACGTTGTTGGAATTAGAGGCCTCAATTCAGTGAAGTACATTAGCACATTCCAAATTTCTTTAGGGCCATGAATATCTCAGTTGAATGCATGAAGGACTCTATATAATATCACTGTCAGAAATAGACCTGGGTTTTAAACATATATGAGGCAATATTATAAAGTATTTTACATTAATATCTGTTAAAAATGCAATTTCATTTGAATATGGTAATATAAAAAGGTAATATAAATTAGGAATACATTAAATAACCAAATATGAGGCTAAAGAACTCCCTTGAAATTGTCTGATCCTATCAGATAGTACTTAAACAGTTGTTACATACAATAACAAAAATACCCTTTGTGAATAGATATAAATTCTTTTGCCATTTCTAAGATTCACCTGAATTAGAGATATAAGACATAAAATGAATTTAAGCTTCCAGAAGATGTTGCTAATGTCTTAATTTTTTTTCTGGGAGCCTTTGTTCTCATTCAGAATGCCAGTGATCCTCTCTAGACCACAGAGATTCAATGGAAAACCTTTATTATTATGTCCATTTTGTCCATAAATGTACTCTTTGATTTCATCTTGTGCTCTCTTTTCAGATCAACTACCCTCCTCTTCAAAAAGGAAAACCCTAATAGCACTTTCCTCCAGTGAATTCCAGTAAAAAGGAGGTAAGCAATAATAGGATGGATTAACAGGCATTAAAATGAAACCATATGGAAACATGGACAGAGGATTTGAGCAGGAAAAGTACTGTTTAAAAATTAATCTTTATGTCTTGAAAGGGATTGTTAGGAACATTGCAAAAGTTCTGAAAACTCTTAATTCAATGCTGCTACAAAGTCAATGTTCTGAAAAAGTAAAACAACATTTATGTTGTCAGATTGGCTTCTCTTAGAATGACAGCCTGGGAAATACACTTTGTGACCTAAATCTAAACTAACAAAAGACCCTGAAGAACACTTATTGTATCTGTCATTTTAGTCACAATTTCTGTGATCACTGACATGTACATGTTAACATGGTATTTATTACCCTCTTGCAATATTACTACCCTTTTTCTTTTTATGAGGAAAACAGAAAATGAGAGTCTCCAGTGTCTAACATGGCAAATGAAGCACAAAGAAAGAAATATGAGAGCTACAGTACTATTTAGCCTGTTGTTTATTGGGGGGGGGGGGGGGGGGGGGGTGGAGAGAATGTAATTTAAATTATAATTTTAAAATATTTAAAATTACAGTTTTCTACCTGCTTTTTCACTGCACTTCATTGATATAAAATGGAAAATATATGAGAAAAGTAGTCTGAAAGAAGGGGAGTTTTAATGATACTTTCCAAACTGACATGAAGAACACACAGACACAACAGGGATTACAAGTGTTTTTGATGAAGTCTCTCTCATTTAAATTTGTTTCCGCTTTCCTCATAGAATGGGATAATCTCTCCAAAATGAATTCTTAAAAAAAAAATTACTCAAAGAAAGGTAATTGCTAGTATAAGGCTTAGAGGCCAGAAAAAACATGGGAAGAAAGGTAAGGAAAGCAATAATAAATAAATTTATAAAATTAGAAAAGGACTAGTATGAGGTAATTTCACAAGCCAGTTAATGTACCAAATGCTTAACTGTTTCATTGAAGAGCAGAAAAAGTAATGATCATGCATCCAGTTGTATGAAAGAGCCTTGGTTTCACAACAAATGGATGAGTTAGGTCCTCCTGATTAAATCTTGACATGTTAATATCTGAGTCAAAAGGCCTGTGCCATATGACTGACTTTGCTACCTATTAGTTAAAACTAAACTCAACAGGAACACTGAGTGAACTGAGGAAAAGACCTATTTGTGTCTAATAGTTTCTGTTTCAGATGAAATATGAATTTATTTCAGTGGTTTTTCCTTGTGTTGCAATACAGCTGCTTTTGGTGAAAACTGAATCTGATAAAAAACGAAACCAGCAACAATTTAGTCAAGAAAATGGAAAAGTGACCCCAAGTTAAAAAATGACCGAATAAACTATTTTCTATTATAGTTATACGCTTGGGGGATTGCTTTAATTTAATTTTTTTAATTGAAAAATAGTAATTCATTTTCATTTGGCAGGCAATTAATGACACTTTTGCTTTGCCACTTTCCTCTTGGATGTAAGTAATTTGTTTCTCAGTATAGCAGCATCCTGCAGCTGAGTGGCTGATAGTGGCAAGCATACTGATATGGTAACCCTTTTAGAGGCAAAGGGCAGAACCACCCCACTCTCCCCAGATGTTTAGACAGGCCTACAACTTATTTCACTCCAGGATCCTGATATTTGATTTGGCCTATACTCTTCAAAATTAAGAACTTTACTGTATTTTTAAGTAGAAATCTTGTGGCATTTACAGTCCTAATCTTATAAAATTAGGTGGTACAAAGCAGTGATATTACTACTTTACAGCACTGTTTAGAATTGTCAAGACAAAATGTGGTATGCATTAGAAATTGATGACTACCAAAATGATAACCTCGTAATCAACTGTGTAAGTGACAAAACAGAGCTCACATCTTTAGAACAAAACCATGCTCAGAAACACATTCAAGCAGACAATCTTTTTCAGAAATTCTTTTTTTTTTATTAGTTTTATACAGACTATAGTATGTTAGCAAGCAGAAAAATAATGTGCATCACTGATGTCACTGTGATTTAACAAATAAAAAAAGGGTTTATACAAAGGCACTTAGACAAGTAGAGAAAAGAGAATTACTGTGAATAAATGATCAGGTGCCTTAATTTATAAAAATAACAGCACATTTTTGTCAAGTTGTGGTGGGCAAAGCAAAGGTGCCATGGCCAAGCACTTATATATAAAAAAAAAAATTCCTACTGAACATAACCTGACTGGGGGTTGTTTTAAGGAAGGCATAGTGTTCCTTCACCAGTGTATTGAGCAAAATCACACATTCTTCAACATATTCTCTTATAAATTACTCTGATTTTTCTTTTCTGGACATTTTCTAAATATTCTATTTAGAAAATATTCTAAATATGCTGACATATATTTCAGCAACTTACTTCTATGGAAACAGAATCATTAAGAACCTTAAGAATATCAACAGCTCTTTTACAGAAATCATATTGTTTTTCTAGGATTACAATCCTTTTTGCAGAAACTAATTGTGTCACCAAAACATCCCTGGTGCAGCTAACACACTGCTGGTCACAATCAAAATTTAAAACACTATATAGCATGCTGCATTACAGTAGAAGATTTTTGTCTTTCATCCAAATACAGAAGGTGCAGAAATATAGGTCTCTTCCAGTATGCCAGTCCATAAGGCAGACAGAGACAAAACTTGTATTTCCTTATCCAAAGTATTCAGCACCAAAGCAAGTTGGTTGTTGCCAACCAAGAACCAAATGGGTTGTTGCCTTCCTTTTTGCAACCTCCTGATTTCCAATTCCAGCTGCTATTGGGATATCCATCTTTCATTTCTATACAGACAGTTACAGATATTGCAGACTTTTTGGCAGCTTTTGTGAATCTTAAGACTCTGAAGCTCTAAACATAAGACAAAACTTATTTTTTATTTTACAACAAAGATCCAAAATAATGTACATGGTTCCATAGGATAATTTGATTATGAAAAGTGAGTAAACCAAAAAGGCCCAAATGTCTGGAGGCAACCCATGTTTTTACTTTTATTTAGCAAACTCATTACATTTGAGGCCCCCTTCCCATTTCTGAACAGACTGATTCGCAATGCTAGGTATGTGACAAATGAATCAATCCTCATACAAGGTATAGCATAGCCAGTCTTTTGACCTGGGTATTTCCACGGCAGGGGAATACTGAGTAAATGCTGCCCTTTCCCAGATCTTGTTAGACAGGGGAGCTGGCTGGGGTATGGTGGTGACATGAACACCTGAACACTAAGCATGCTCCAAGCAACACATGAACTCCTGTGAGCAGCACAAAGAGAGCTGGAAGTAGCACTTTCTTCCATCTGGTCAACAAGACAGGTGCACAATTGCAAATCACACACAGATTGCTGCAGCCAGGAGAAAACAGAAAAGCACTTCTTAAAATGTCCTGCAAATTTTATAGCACAGAAGTTTGATTCCCAGTCTTTTCTGTGGTCCAGAACTGCAGAAGTCTGGGGTCCAATCCTTGCTTCAGTTTGTATGCTGTGGAAACAAGCAGCTGGCGTTGAGAATCATGATTATAGAAAGTGAGGTGGGGCTTATTCAAGACTTACGAGAAACAGTTAAAATACTCCACACTATACCTAACCGACTTGTGGGTTTTACTGCCAGAGAATACTATGAAGTTCACTCAAACTCCATCTTTAAAAGAACTTCTGTGAGTAGGAAAAGCTTTCATGATAATGGATATTACTTAAGATGGGAACTTCTGTGTGGAAGATTGAATGTCATCCTTGCCTCCAGTGTCCTCAGAAACATCTTTTAGTGGTAAATACTGAGGCCTACTTTCATGCTAATATTAAAGGACTTTAGTCTGATCTAGCATTGCACTGTTGATATATTTCTGTTCTATATTTCAGTTCTCATAAGGCTAAAGGAAATTTTTTTCAAATATATTTTACTGGACAGCACAGTTGCTCCATTAAGATGTATTTATACTACCTATTTTCAATAATTTCCCCTAATCTCTCAAAAACCTCTTCAAAGCAGGTGGACTTATTCAGCATATATCTGTAGTTGATGGCATTCAATAAATAGGCAAGTTGAAGTGAGCCACTATTTACAGTGATCAAATTTCTCACAGAGCAGTGGTACTCTGAACACTACTCTTGTGAAAAACTGAGTATAATGTAAGTGTGTGCATCCAAATGAAGATCAGATCAGTGAAGGAAGAGATTTAAATTGCATAGAGTAAATGAAAGGAAAATAAAGTCACAAATTAGACAAAAAATGTTGGTCTCAATACAATTCTCTACCTTTAAATAAATTAATAATTAACCAGATAATCTTTCTCATAATTTATTTTCCTAAATTCTCAAATGCATGTATTTATTTAGCTTACTTATAATTCTCATTTTCAAAAGGAATTAAAATCCTTTACATATAAATATAAATATAAATCTTAACGATATATGAGATATACAGAATATAGAATATATAAAAATAGATATAACACTAGATATTTTATATATATATATAAAATATATCTCATAGATATAAATAAATCACTACTTTTCACCAATATATCAAGAAACATTTCCTAATTTTGCATGAAAGGGAAATAGAGTTCAGAAAAATGGTACTTCTACTGCACTACATATTATAATATCATATAGTGTTTCCAGCAATATTAAAGAATGGTGATTTTAAATTCTTTTGTTCCACATTAATCAGTTTAGGTGGGATTTTTTTATACTAAATACCATTTAGTATTTCAGAATGCTTCTAAAATCTCATCATCTGAACTCAGGGTTCAAAAACTATGCAAAATATCAGGTATGGACTTCTAAAATTGTTGGCAACAGAGAAATCTTTTATTTTTTGCAGCATGAACTGTAAGGACAAGGACCAGATTAAGTCATGCTCCTTCAAGACTGGAGGAAAACATTTCCTGAAGACTTAATTTTCCAGGAACCTCACAAAAAGCTAAGAAGGAAGAATGACTATCATTATCAGTGAAGAAGTGTCTGATCTGGACAGCTAAAAGGACTAGAATCTCTAACAATTGTTTTACTTTTATTATTCTGATACTCTTCCACTAAGAAACACTCAGGCATACCTAGGATCTTTCAAAAATCATATGAGAAAGCAGATGGCTATAAAAATTCAAAGACTGAAATCTGTTTTACCTCCAGTTAAAAAAAAAAAAAAAAGAAAAAGAAAAAGAAGACATAGAAATTACTCTACAGATGTTAATAATTGTCTGGGGTGGGAGTCGGGGAATGGGAAGGCTGGCTTCTAAGTAAACAATGCAAAAAAAGACAAAGAGGTCCCTGCTGATGTACAACAATAAAAGCAGTTTTCTCAGCAGTGTCAGCTTAGCAAGCCTGAGGGTCTGTATTTTAAACCCCAGTGGCCTGACGTCACTCACCCTGATGGTGTGTGTGAAGGAAGCTATCTCTCCGCAATGACCGACCTGAAAAGTGTTTTCAAAGCCCAGTGGGCTAATGTCACTCACACCGACGGTGGATGGTGGGATCTCTCAGGGTGGCAGCCTGGGGGAAGTGAGCTGCAACACCAGCAGCCGACCATCACTCACTCTGATGGCAGGGGGTCAGCTGGGATTCTTTGGTGGCCTCCCGGGCAATAGTTAAAAAGAAGATTTTGGTTCACATGTCAATGTCTAACTTGAAAGCAGCGAGTATAAAAAGTGATTTTTTTTTTCTATTTTTTTTTTTTAATTGTGTTTCACTAGTGGCAGCAGTGCAGCCAGGAAGGGGAGTTTCTCTGCAAGGATGTTTGATTGCATGTGAAGCTTACAATGAGGCTGGCTCTGCCTGGTTTTAATTTTTTTCTCCTGTATGAGCTGAGATATTTTATTCTCCCATACCAAAAGGGGGGGAAAAATTAAATCCAGACAGCTCCAACTGCATTTTACATTTCATATGCAATCAAACAGACTTTGAGAATACCGTCAGCTCTTTTACCAACCTGCCTGCCATATAAAGAATGTAAATAAATACTAAAATCCCAAAACATCATGTTCTTATGCTAACTCATCTTGTAATGCAGAAACTGACATTTGGGACAAATTCTCCCATTAAATTTACCCTGACACCTAAAACCTTGTAAGGTTTGCAAAGGACTACATAGGGATAGTTTCTGTCCCACTGCAAATACTAAAAAAACCCTACAAGCATAAGTGCAGCTGATATTTCATCAGCAAAGTAAATTATTTTGGACAGAATGAAGCCAAAAGAGTCACTACTTACACAGAAAGCTCTTTACAAAGATAAAATTTTCAAAATAAAATTCTCTAAAACTTAGTATTTTAAAAACTAAATCCTAGTCCTATGAAAGTAAATGAATGTTATTTAGTCTGTGTTAAGCTATCATGCTTAGTTAGTTTGAAGGGTCAGAATCTGAGATGTATCCAACACTGAAGTCATAGCTTCTGTATGTAAAATCAATGCAACCAACAAATAAAATGAAACTGGGAATACATGCAGCTCTAGACAATATAATCAGCTTTCTTGTATTTTGTATCCCTTTTCTCCCAGCTCTTTGCCCCATTAGACTGTTGAGATTGAGACTGATGCTATTGTTTCCTACACAGTTCCTCTCTGCCACCCAGAAGAAAACAAACTAATTCAAAGCAACAATACATTAAGGAATAGCTCAAGAGCTCTACTTGTGACTGCTAACTGTAGTTTACTTGAGACTGTGAAATTATTTCCACCAAAACTGGTTTGCTTGAGCATGGAGTAAGGCTGTGCAACCTCAGTCTAGCAGGAAAAAAGTAAAAGGTTAAATTTTGCTCTCAAATTCTCACAATGTGTGCAGCTCACATATGTGAAGAGAAAATATGACTAACTCTGCACAGTTAAGCTAATAAGCTTTCTCATAGAGTGAGACAATAGGAACTCTGAGCATACTGTACAGCACAATAAGTGCTGGCACATGAACTGTTTCAGTCTTGAGGGACAGTGTTTCACAGTATATCAGTGACAGAAGATCAGCTTGCAGCCAGAATTATGAATGAAAAGTTTAAGCCTTTGTGAAAGTATTGACTTCGAATGATAGTTCTGCGGTCACCTCAAAAATTGATGCATTGAACTAATTTGAGGCATTTCACACTCCACTTTCGAAAACTGCTACGCACAAAAGTTCATTAGTTTAACCTAAGACATGATGATTAAAAAAGGTGTTGTATTATATGTGTGAATACATTTACACAAATTTAAGCCAATCAGATAAAATAGTATACATTCAACCTATGTAGGAGTATCTTACAGGTCTTCTTATAAACCTGGGGAAGTAGTGGGAGACAGAAAAATTCATGTCTCTCCCTTTCTCAGGCACCAAACTGCAAGGGACTGTTGGTGCATATTAATTTCAGGGTAAACTGTGCGCTTGGAATTGCCACAAATGCTGTCTCTGGACAGCTATGGTTGTTTGTCTTGAAATAGTCTCTCATAATTTTGTGACTACTATACAAAAATACTTCATCAACAAATGCTATGGTTACATTTAAATTAGTAAATAAACAGTCTAAGAATCCTTTTGTAGCCCTGATGCAGCTCAGCTTACATGGCACAGCTCACATCCGTGGAGCTAAACTCTTTCTCCTCTTCTCCCCTACTCAAAAAAAAACAACCCAAAACCTAGAATGGCCTCATCCACACAGCTTATTAGGAACAGTCCCAGGCCCATGCTCATTCCCAGACTGTGCTCAGACATTGTTTCGGATGGTGCTAATTGGTCAGGGTCAAAACGGTTCCAGGGGCTGTGCAAGCAATTAGCAGCACGTTCACTTGTGCACATGCTCAAACCCATCAGCCGTGATCTAACACAGGACCGTCCTGTCCCTGCAGCTGCCAAAGGCAGCTCCTGGATTTGGCAACCTCCTTTGAAAGATTCAGTTAATAAGGTGGCAACTTCGAATTCCAGCTGCCATGTGCTAGCTACCTCTGTCCTTCTCCCACCCAAAGGAGAGGCAGCAGGGAGGGCAGGAGTTTGAAGAACTAGGTCACGTGAAGCACAGGAGCCTTCATGTGCTGTCCAAACCACTGGCTTCCTCTCTGGCAGGGAAAGAAGACACAGATACAAAGCTGGATCTACCCAAAAGATCTTCAGCTGAGCTATGATAATCTGTCACCTGATAGACAGACTCAGACAATTTACCTCAGTTCACAATGGAGCCCTCAAGGGCAACCAAACCATTGGTGCCTTTATACAGCTATAAAATCTTCCCCTGCTCACATAAATGACAGAATATTCCTCCTAGCTGAAGCACCACAAAAGAGAAAAGTTTGGATCAGAGGAAGTAAATCTGAGTTGTTGTGAATGCTGTCATCACTCATGTGCTGGACAAAGATTTTGGAAAAGAGAAAAACTAATGAATTTTGTGAGATACAGATACTCTTACTATGTCTTCGATGCAGGTGACTGAAGTTTTGATGTGAGACACGCATTATTACACTGATAGCTAGTACAGCTGTGGAAAAAAAAATTTGGAAGCAGTTTTTCAAGTCTTTCTCTCAAACTTTGGACAAAAACTGCTAAGTTCAAAAGTTTGGGGTATTTTCCCACCTGAATTTACCAAAAGACACCTCTACCCCATATAAACCATACCCCATATAAACCATTCCAATTCATCATTGCTTCAAAATTAGTCCTGTTATTTGTCTTACTACTTCTGACTTTGAACATACTCACTAGCGATTGAAAAATTAATTCTAAATACTCATTTCTGTAAATCCACCAAATTTGTAAATCACTCTTGTTACTGTATCTCTCTATTGTGCTCCTCAAGCAGATTTTTCACTTTTCTCTTTTTCTGCAGCATTGTTGCTATTTTGAAAGGGAAAAACAGGATACACTTTCATTTCCCCGTAATTCAGAAATACTTGATGTGAAGAAAGAATAGAAAATTACATATTTTACAGTGGAAAGTTCGTATAGAAT
This sequence comes from Corvus hawaiiensis, assembly GCF_020740725.1. Classification (NCBI taxonomy): domain Eukaryota; kingdom Metazoa; phylum Chordata; class Aves; order Passeriformes; family Corvidae; genus Corvus; species Corvus hawaiiensis. The sequence goes on along the minus strand of NC_063255.1, from coordinate 8,035,304 downwards.
GCCTTGCAACTGCCTAATACACAGACTATGAAATAATGGCTCTAGGTCTGACACTTCGTTAGGACTATATAAAATAAGGGTGTTGCTTACAAAATTAATGTTCTGTTGATCTGATGCTGTAGAAGATATTTGTTGAAAATTTGTTTAGTTTTTCATTAGAACTATTTTTCCATCTTCATTTAGGGCACGAAAGTGCTGAATTTACTAGCTTGTACAGAATTTTTGTATCTGACCCTGTCAAGCTCTGCTGTCAAAATCAAGCACAAGGCTTGCTTCTCCTGGAGCAAAGCAGAAAGAGTTAGTCAAAACCAACATCCCCTCCTGTAGGAATTTCACAGGTTTTATTTTTAAAAAAAACTTCTAAACATTTTCTCTTTTTTTAAGTAAAATTAAAGTTGAAACTTTATTTAAGCTTTTTTTAAAATATCTTCAAATTTTTAATATAAAAATAATTAGAATAGTTTCAAGAATTCCATCTATTTTCACCATCAGAACCAAAAACTTTTCAGTTCTTCACAATGTTGCAGATCCTACTATAACACTGCTTTTCCACCATGTGTTTTTGGAAAGTTTATGTCATATGAGCTTTTGGCACTGAACAGAAACATACTTGACTTCTGATTTATAGCAATCTGTCTTTAACCGTGTACACAGCACCCTAATTATTCTAGGGCGTGAGCACTGTTATTTACTTCCTGTTTACAGTTAATGTATTATAAATACTACTCCACTTCAAGAGACTAGGGGTCATGTCAGTCTTCCTTGCTTGAATATAGGAGGTAAGGCTGGAATTGGTTTTAAAATAGAACAGAGCTCCTGAAAGTGCCACAGTATGTTAGAGACTTCCTTACAGAGACTCAGCAAACTAAGAACGTGAATCCATTTCAGACAGTGAAACTAAGAAGTATGCTAAAAAGCAGATGCAAGAAGATATACCAGTACTTCCATGTCTTTGTACAGAGTGCACCATTTTGTCTGAGAAACATAATAGGAAAGAATGGGGCCAAAAATATCTGTCCCCACAGCTTCTGTGCCCAGGAAGAGATCTCCAGGGGCAGGAGGACCAGCCAGCCCAGACACCTGCCCGCCCTGGGGCTTGTCCCCTAACGTCGAGAGTCACAGAATCAGTAAGTATTACGGCTTGAAACAGATTTTAAAGATCATCTAGTCCCAATCCCCCTGCCATGGGGCTGGGACACATCCCACTAGTCCAGGTTTCTCAAGGCTTTATCCAACCTGGCTTTGAATACTGCCAGGATTGGCGAATCCACAACCTCCCTGGGCAATCGGTTCCAGCGTCTCACCACCCTCACAGTAAAGAATTTCCTTCTAATATCTAACCTAAATTTCCTCTCTATCAATTTGTGCCCACATAGAAAATGGCCTCACAACCAACGCTGCCAGAAAATGTTTCTGGGACAAATATGCGGCTGTGGAAAAGGAGCGTCTGCACCCCAAACACGTGAATGGCTCCTCCACGGAGCTCCGGGCGTCAGCTCTGCCCTCTCCCCGTGCCAGCAGTGCCTTTCGCTCCAGTCTCTGCCGAGCCCTCTCCCCATCGCTCCCTATCCTTGTCCCTATCCCAGTCCTCCTTCCCGCCCGCCCTGCCCACCGCCTCTTTCCGCCCTCGCCTTCGCGTTTCCTGTTCGGGCGGAGGAGGTTTGGCCCCGCGGCGCCGCCGTCTCCCAGCGGCTGCGCTGAGCGTCATGGCGGCGTATCTCTCAATGTCAGCGGCGCTGAGGGGCCTCGTCGCCAGGAGCGGTGCGGCCGCGCTCCGCCCGCCGCCGCCCAGGTAACGGCACCGTGGGCTCCCCGCCGGCCGCCCGGGGGGCCTGAGGAGGCCGTCCCGGGCCTGGGCCTCCGCCGCGGCCGCCCCGGGAGCTGGGCCGGGGGGGGCCTCGTAGGGACCCGCCGATGGTGGGGGGCGGCCAGGCTGGCAGCGGGCGCCCAGCCGAGGCTTACTCCGTGTCAGTCCATACGTGTCCTTGCCTGTCCCCGTCTGTGTCCTTTCCCGTCCTTGTTGTCTGCCTCGCGGTGACCGCCCGCCCGATGTCCTTGTGGGGCCTGGAGGTCGACTTCTGGTCGTCATGGCCTCGCTGCTGGGGCGCGTTCCCTCGCCAGCAGGCCTCCCAGAGATTTGCACCCCACTACCCTCTTCTGTATCGTGTTGCCTTTCCTCTCCATCCCCTCTTCGAAACACGTTACGTTTTTCAAAGGATGAATAGCTGCTTTTTCACTCACTTCCTGAAAGTAATATTGGAAATAGCTTTATGGTCTTTGCTGGAACTTTTTCATTTATTTCTTTAATGCAGAGACCTGTGTTAGAAGTCCAGTACATGACCCAACCGTGAGCTGAAGATGTGTACATGTGTTTACCTTTGTGCATCTCACAGGCCTAAGTCTATTTTAAGACCCCACTCTAGTCAGGAGAAGTAATGTAGCTCAATGCCTTTACTTTTGATTTAGAGGGTTTGCTTTTTGTGCTCATTAAGTCCTTACGTATTGACAGATACGGGTTAGTTACAGTAATTTTTTTAATCTATGGGGTTTTTAAAATGTGTATGTATATCTGTGTGTATGTATGCGTGCATATAGAAACACACAGAGAAATCTATATATACATACATTGAGAAAGAAATATAGCTTAACTGTTTTTTCACATTTTTATCCTCTGATTGTCCCACTGGTTACTGCTGCCTCCTCCCTCCTAAGGCACCTGTTTTATGGTGTTGAAGGTTAATTCTCAGTCTCCTAAAAATGCTTTGAAATGTGTGAGTATGAATTTAGGAGTTCTCTAGGCTAATGCAGAAACTTACTGTTCATGTTCAGCTGCTTGTTTCTGCTCTTCTCCTCCTTCATGGTGCTGACAGAACTGTTGCCTGTGCCATGTGGTAAACTGGGTCAGTCAAGTGATTCAGGCTAAAAATAATTTTGTTTGTTTGTTTTAAAATCTTAACCATTCTACATTTCAAGTAATTATTTTGGAAAAAATAGTAAGGTGTAGCAGGGCTGGGTATGAAAAGCATGGAAGTATGAGGTAGGTACCGTTAAGTAGGTATTTCTTCTTTGAAACAGTGCCTTAGGTTCCTTCCTTGCCACAGAGTGAGACAAAAAAATTGTGTCCCTTAGTGTTTTCAGTAAGAGGGATGTCGAAGACATTTGCCTGAGTGGGACTGAAACTTACGCTTCGCATTCTGTAGGATAGTGGCCTGATCATAGGTCAGCAGGTTTCTTGGAGAAGAGGGAGAGCATTATGAGTTTCTCGTAAAGTTTTGTAAACAGCTTTGTAATCATTGCTTGTTGTTAGAATAAAATTTTCTATGGGACAAGGAAAAGACGCTTCAGAATTAGATAGTTTTGGCAGTATGAGGGAATGCTTAAGACTGTCATTCATTGCATGAGTTTTGCAAAGTAATTATTTCTTGGTCAGTAGGCACTAAAACTTCAATCTTTTCTCAGTTACTGTTTTATATAAAAATATCTGTATATGAAAAATATTTTTGTATGAAATTTTATTCTTAACCAGCCTCTGTAGTCTCCCTACTTGGGGATGAGAATCAACATACATAATTATAGAAAAGGATTTAGGGTTCTATGTTTTAAATTCAAGATGTCTTCACAGATCTTGCAGCTCACAGTGAGGTAGTAAATCAGATAGAAGTAGAGGGGAGAAAGTGTATCTGTTGCTTTTCTACTTTTTATTGCTTCTTGAATGCAACTGTTTGTTTTCCTTTGTTACATACCATATAATCGTTCTTACAGAGCATGTAATCCTTTGTATTTCATCAGAAACCTAGATAAATTTCAGTATACAGATAGATGCCTCAAAGTTTGATGGTGAACAAGTCCCATATTTAGCTTTAGTGTCTCCTAACATCTGAACTCACAGAACTGAACCTTTTGCTAAAGACTACTTAAGCTTGTTTTCCAATTACAGTGGTCAGCAGCTATCCAAAAGACTACTTCTTTGAGAAGCCAGTAGTTTGCTGCATATCTTGCAATTGGATATATAAATCCTGCAATACTGGTTTCCTTTCAGAAAAGTATTTTGACAGACACAATTTGGTACAAGTAGTTTCTTTGTTTTGGAGTATATTTGAAGTATTTTCTGTCTAATTTATTATTGGTGTAATCTCTGTTATTGTCAAACGGTAGAAAGAATGTATTATACTAGTATGCTAGATGTGTGTCTTTAAGTAAATACAGGCGTTAGAATTACTAAGAATAAAAATTATTGGTGTTCTTAGGAGATGACTGAAGAAGATTCTGGAACTGTGAACTGTGAGGGCATTTGAGTGATTCTTACATCACTCCAGCCTTATACTTTCGTTTACTTAGATTCAGAGTAAGGTTTGGTTGTTAGGTAAAACTTTAGGCAAGTTTCATGCTACTTGCCCAGTTAGGTTATGAGAGTAATATAGCTTATTGTTTGGACGCTGTAGGATTAAATTTTAAGCATTCAAGATGTAGTTTTATTGGCAGTGCATATTTATGCAGCTTTTTGCATGTGAAGCTTCTTATAGTGCTCCAGCTTTCAGAACTTCAGTTAAATAATAATACAGTCACTTTTCAAGAGTTACAAGAGAGATTCTGTTCTGATTTCCATTTGTGATATTTTGTTCTTAGAAATCTTATGACATCATCTAGCACAAATACTGCTTTTATCGGGACATGTTTAGGCACTTTAAGATACACATGGCCCAAGCTGCCCAATGATTCTAAACTGGTTATTTCCACAATATGGAAATAAGTGTTCAGTTTGAAGTTAAGAGAACATGCAGCAACATTCCTCTTATCTTTATGAAATCCCTAGTGCTTGTTTTAAATCACTTAAGCAGTGGTTACTGAGTCCCTCATTATTTCATGTGGTGGTGAGCCTTTCAAATGTCAGCATATGCCTGAGCTGATGCAGAAAGCAGAAGTGCATCCTTTGCTTAAATCATGTTTTGAAGCTTTCATGCTGTAAGATCTGTGAAGTTTCCAGGAGGCTTGAAATTATGTTGAACATGCTCTCCCTATTTGACCTAAAAGATTGCAGTGTTTCCTTACATTAGTAATGAGGACAGTTGCAGCTGGGAAAAGAAAACTTCAAACAAATTTCTGCTGAACTGGGAGTCAGATACTTGTTTCAAAACCACTTCAGAATGTTTCTGAGAAGCCCTTTCTATCACAGTGTATTGGAGACAAAATTAATTTCTGTTGCTGTTAGCAGAGTATTTTGTGTGTGAAGGTGTAATATGGCCACACACTCTGTACATTTCATGATAATGAATTTTTCATGTCACTTTTCAGTGGTTTTTCAAAATGTGTTACTTTCCTCTTGTAATGCTGTTGTAAAGACAGCAAATGTGTTGCTGGTTCATCATTGTTAGGGGTTCAGAAGGATGCCCATGCACAAAAAAACTCAAGACACAGTCAGAATTGCAAAGCAAGTCGATTTTATTAGTCAGCAATAAATACATACCAACCCCTGGATGTTGGAGAAGCCGCTGAGCAGGAGAAGGAGGTGGAGTGTGGTGGTCAGGCAGGAGGGGCAGACAGTCTGTGCACCTTCAAGGCCACCCCTGGATAAAAATGGCATGCATCATGTCCTTCTCTCCCCTCCACCCCAGAATCACATGTTATATCTCCTCCTCAGGAGTGGCCAGTTTCAATATTATCTCACATGGGGCCAGTGCATGAGATGAGGTCATAACAGCCCATGATCACACCTCCATGCCAACAATGGCTTTACTGTGTATTATTCCTCTTTCACAGGATGAATCCCACCAGCTGACTGATACATAGTTTCATTTCTGAAGGGTAGTCTTACCAACTAACAATAAGGTCTTCTTTTACATTATCTTGTCCATGTGTACAACAGCAAACCAAATATGGCAGGCCTTAGACATGTCTTTAGTCCCTGATACAATCGTAAATGCATATCTGAGGTTATGAAAGCAAACAATTATGGATACTTGTGTAGTACAAAGCCTGTTATTCAATTCATACTCAAGAAATTGAGGAAATCTGGGATGCCATTTACATCTCAGTTTTCAGTTACTGTCTTCATAAGCAAGCTTCCCCTCAGGAAAATGAGGGGGAAGCCATTTTTGTGGCAAAATAAAGGACTTCTAAAACAGAAAAAACTCAGGTCTTAGTTTTTTATCCTGTCCTTCCATGGAGAATAGATAAAATGCTTACTAACTTAAAAAAAAAATCTGCAAGATCACTAGCTTACTCTTTTGTGTTATTGTTTGGTTTGTTTGTTTTCTTTCATGAAATAATATTGACCTTTTTGTTGCATGCCAATACCAAACCATGTGCTAAAACAGGGCTTAGTAGACTTCCTGCATCTGGGTAGAGGAGAGAGCTGTTTAAAGATGCACAAAGCCCTGACTGAATTGGTTAATAGAAGCACTGTTTGGCCAGTGTTAGTGCTAGCCAGTGTGAGATTTTTTTGTCAAGTCTGGAATAGGTGGCATGTTGCAGAAATTGTATTATTTATTATTTCATCCACATGTAATACATGTCTGCTGCTTACTTTATCCCACACAACATATAAAAGTATGTGTGGTGTTGTCAGGCTCAGACACATCAGAAGCTGTGGTTTTCATTAGTAAAAATTAGTCTGTAGCATTTATCTTTGTTAAAATTATTTCCGGTGACTGATATCATCTGCAGAGATTATCTGGGATAAAATTTAAAGATAAGACCAGGCGAAAGAGCAGCCTTTTTGCAGTCTTGCCCTACCTCTATAAGTGATGTTTATAGATAGTTTCATTTTGGTTATTCACTAGGGAAAAAGATGTATTTGGCTTCTAAAATATGTATTTGGCTGGAATTTGACAATTTTCTTTTAAGTGTCAGTTTTGGTTTTAATATGTATCAGAGCAAGTACAGTGAATCACAGTATCTTACGACATAATAGCACTACTGTAAGCTGAAATCTGGAATAAAATTCCAGCAAGTTTTTTGCTCATGATGTTGCCTTGACATGGAGTATTGGAGCAGACTCAAGGTGAAAGATATGGAAAGACAAATGGGCATAGACAATGGGAGAAAAAAGATGAAATCCACTACAGTTCATACACTTAATAAGCATGAGTTTGAAAAGAAAACTCCAGGCAGCAGTGAGTCTTTGATCTTGGCAGACACCCTGAAGAAGAAGTAGTTTGGGAGTAGGCATTTCATATGTCTTAAGTGCATAATTTGTTTAAAACCAGCTCCTTTTGACTCTGTCCACACTGTTCAAATAGTGATTGTGTCGTTCAGAGAGGGTCTAGGCAGCAAATCTTGCCTGTTCACTGTGACTGAAAGCAGCAGCAGTGGTTATTTGTTACAGTCACAGGTCCTTTGATGACACCCTGTATCTGGCACTTAAGAAGGATGGCCCTCTTTATGCAGCATTTTTGCATGCTTTGAGGAAAAGAAGGGGAAATTTCTGATAAGTAGGATGACTTCAGTCCCTCTGCAGTATTTTATGTAGTATATCAAAGTTCCTATTCCATCATTACTTGAGTAGTTACAACAGAACAACATACTCTCTACTCATGTCTGTTGTGTTCATGGGTGTGCACCATTATTAAGATATCAGAGTGACTCTGGTGAACCAGAATGGTGTCTTAGATGTCCTGCTTTTGCCTTTTCTGTTCAGCACTATTGGAAGTAGGATGTAGGAGTGCTCCTTGTTTCCTTTGGAGTGGAAAGAGGAAGCTTTGGAAAGTCCCCATGGAGTAATGAAGATGTTGAAGGTAATGAAACATGGGAGCAGTAGGATGTTGCTGTCAATGTGAACAATTCCATCACAATGAAAAAGTGAAAAATACCATGTGTCGTGTAGTTGTTTAGTAGTGAGCTCAGATCCAGCTCATTCTACTTCTTAAAGTGTATGGGATTCCTGTAGTGTTTGTGAAAGTTAAAGTACTTTCAGTATTGGTCTAGAGGAGGAAGAGGATGGATTAGAAAGATGTGCAGGTAAGAGGGGCAGATAGGAAAAAAAAGTTTGGGAGAGACAAAGTTTAGGAATGGGGCAAGGAGGAAATGTGTCATTCTGGAAATGGCTATTTTTGTGATGTACTTATGCAGAAGTAAGTAGAGCAGGCATCTTGACAGCAAAATGCTCCTGATAAGGCTTCTTAGGTTGCTCTTTCTTATTGGTCATATAACTTGGAGTGACTTTTTAATTACATCCAGTTGCTTCATTTTGGAATCAGAAACCCGGAGGGGAGGAATGACACTCTATTCAGAAAGTGAAAGTTGAACAGAGACAAGCAGACAGATGTTTAAGGTATACTTGTGTAGAAAGATAACTAGTAAGTAAGCAATGTGCTTGCTTCTCCCCTAAAACAGGAGAATGCTCTTCTAACCAGTTCTGTGGCAACTAACCATCGTGGGCTCTGAACTGTAGTCACTTACGTAAAGTTTGGGATACTTTTAAAAAAGCATTGTTACATGTGGTAATAACTTTTTTCAAAAACGTACTTATTTGAGAACCTAATAATCTTCTCTCTACATAGAAAATTTGAAGAGGAGTGGAGATATAAATAAAACCCCAAAAATGCACCAAAACAAAAAAACCAACCAACCAACCCCTGAAAAAAGCTTTGGAGGGTAGAGGTGAAGTTTGTTGGCAATAGTATCCTAAAACAGAAGGACATAATACTGTCCTTCAGGGACTAAACAATTTAAAATAGAATCTAACACTGCATTTGAAAAATGACACTTCGTTTTCAAGACAATCCCCCAAACATTCTTATGGCGAAGACTTTCCTGTTAGTATATGCTAATACCAAATATTTGATATCTCAGAGTTTGAGAAATATATTTGTAGAACTTGTTGCACTAAGTTGAACCACATTTTTTGTCAAATAAGTAAGTCAATAGTAAGATTATGAAATGCCAGATAGATACACGGGGAAGGGGAATAATTATGCCAGTTGTCAGTGGACAGTTTTTCAAATCTATGTTAGCAAAATAATAAAATTTGCTTTATTGATGTATGTTTAATATATCATGTTCAGCGGGCTTAACTCATAATGGAAAAATACTGCTATTTGGATTTTAAAATTACCTTCATTTTGCCTTAATGTAGGTTTGAGCATTTTGACTCAGTTGACCTTGTTATTGTCTGTCTTAGATGAAATTGACTGTTTTAAGAGACTGAAATGCTGAGAGACTTTTATAGTTAGCAGAGAAGTATGAACCTGCTTGCAAATAGTTTTTAAAAAAACCCAAGTTTAAAAAATTTTATACCAATAATTTCTTTAAATTTGTGTGATCCTTAATAGCTGAATGTTTGATATTTTCTACCCATGTGCAGGTTTTCATTCTTATTATAATACAGTGGACTTCGCCAAGTTTTTAAAATTCTTTTGTAAGCATTTGATTCTGAGTATGTTAAAAAGTATACCTCTGAACTGTCTTAAGATCATATCCTTTTTTGTTTCTAATAAAAGAAATCTCTAAACTAGCAGGAGGCAAGCTGAACAGTTAACATTACCTTCTTTATAATGTGTGTTTTCATATTTCCTAAGAAATGAATGGCATTATTTCTGTCTGAGTTTCAAAGGACAGTTGTTCTCTCCTGGCAGTATAATAGTATGTTTAAGTACTATTTACTTAACTCTTTCTAGCTGCAGTAGTTTCTGTCCAAATCTTCCCTTGACCCATGACTGGTGTTGAAGAAGTAAAGTAACTTTTGACTCAATAAGACAGACTGTAGGCAGCTCCAGAATGTGTGTGGGCAAACAGTTCTTGCAGCTGCTTATTTCTGGGGTCTTAACATAAAAGAGCTCATAAACAAGTCCTATTCAATTTTTTTAAAGTCAGACTTTTATGTATTTTAGACCTTTTATGGATGTATATTCTATATATGAACACCTCTGACGTTGCCATTTATGATCAGTCTATTGTAGTAATCTTCTGCTAAATGTTAATGATGCCATTTATATTGAAGTCCAAACTAAAATTTTATTGCAGATGATGGCTGTTGAGTTTTTAGTATTTTTCATAGATTTTGGTACTTTTAAGCTAAGATTTTTATGCACATTGCATGTTCAGAAGTTACCATATATCATCATCTTTCTACTACATTTTAAATGAAGGAAAAAGGCAGAAAGCTCTTCATGAAGTAGCTTTGACTATTGTGTCATGTAGTCAAGGAGTATTTGCATGTGCTGTGTAAGTTATTGGAAGGAAAATCCTGCAAGAGTGATGTTTTGTCATATGCCAGTGTTTATGCCTACTAGAGAAAGAGACAAATAATCTGAATGTTGTTGTCTGAACTGGAATTCAAGAATAAGGTTTGCATTTAAAACACCAGTGTTGCCTTAAGGCTTTAGAAACAGTGAGTATTATCAAGACTTCCAGTCTCCTTTCAGAGAGAGAGGTAACAGCTGATTAGATAGTAAGAATATGAAAAGGAAGAAAGAACAGTACTAGTAGAGGAGAGGATCAGTGTACAAGGAAGAGTACAAGCGACCACACAAAGAGGGTAGCTATTTTTATTCTCAAAGGTGAGTTCTCAAAAATGCTTCTGGGGTGTGTTTAATAAATAAGGACAAATGGAAATAAAATCAGATAATTATGGAAAAACAGAGCACTCAAGCTTTCTTTGAATGTAGACTTAATTTATGTAGCTTGGTAGTTTCATTGTATTTCTCTTGTAGCACGCAATAGTTTGTCCTTCATCAGTTTAAAGAGTTGTTGTTCCAAGATTGCAGATGCTGATGCAGTATGCAAAAGAAAGGATGCAGGTTTTTTTTCCTAGCTAGCGCCATGTAATTGTTGCTTACACTTGTGTGTAGAATAGGAGTTAAAGTTTTGGTGTGGTAATTTTTTTTTAAACTCCTGTTAGAGACATTTATGTAGGTTGAGTACATTGCAGCCAACCGTTTGTTTTCATCTCAAGACAGATGGGTATTGTAGAAGGTATTTAATCACACTGGTACCCACAACTAAAAGCTTGTGTGGTTAGTATCTCTTGAAAACAAGGTAAGATTTAAAATCAGTCATTATAGAGAGACTACATAAAAATTAAATCCTTTGCTTTGGTTGCAGTATGAGTGTGAATACCAAGTGCAGGTAAATTGCATACACTTGAAAAAACCCTTTTTGATAGGAAACATTCGATAGAAATTAATGACAAGCAAAGTGTCAGGGAGCAGCAAGGGCTGTCTACTTCAGAAGGTAAGGCAAGCTGGAAAGTGAGGGTGACCCCACCAGGGACAGTGCCCTTACAGATGAGGGTAAGAGCCAGAACCAGGGCAGGAGGTGGGTACACTTAATGATGCAACTTAAGCAAGGGCTCAAGACCCAGTTCTGAGCTTTTAAATGGTAATGGCCATTAAGACCTGTTAGTGCCCTTAGGGTCCTGATGCATGGTCCGAGAGAGTTAGTCTTCAGACTGTCAATACCAGAGCACTTGAAAACTCAGACTATATTCTTGCACGTGAGGTGGCACCATTGTATCTTCTCTCCATCTAACTCAGTAGTCAAAAATTTATTGAAGTATCATGAAGGTTGTTCCCCTCGGAGGTGTGTAAGAACCATGTGGGCAGAAAGATCAAGTGGTGTGATTAAGGTGTGTGACATGGAGAGTAGCTAAGGTACATGATAATTGAGGAATGGCAACAGTTCAAAGGGGGATTGAGGACCAAAGCTTAGTCTCAGAAAGGAAATTGAAAAGTAAGGTAGCTGAGAAAAGGCAAAGTTCACAAAGCAAGTGTGAAATTAAATCATACAAAATAATATTACCTAGATTATCCCATTCTTATCTAGAACAGTTGCCAAGAGCATACAGTTTTGAAAAGAAACCTGTATGTCATGTTCCATTTGTAAAGCATTTGGCTTTCTCTAAGTGGCTTGTACTACAAACATTAATATATAGTTCTTAAATACAGTTTGTCATAGCTGCCCAACAACTAAGGCTTACTAGCCAAATAGCTAGTAGATTTGACTTTCATGAACCATTATAAACCAAGATCTAGTTTTCCAGTAACACTTTAAAGGATTCTTTTTTGTGTAGTAGTTTACAGTTCAAGTGTTTGAGAGCATTAAATAAAAAAGAAGTTGCCTTTGTGTGTGTGTGTGTATATATATATATATATATGTATATGCCGTGTTTTACAGGTCTTAGATTATTAGAGTAAGAATTAATTAAGCCTGCAAGTGCAGTCAGATTGCAGAGCTAGTGATATCAGTAAGTGTGGATAGGGATGAAATACAGGACCGTGCTATGCCATAAACCAGTTTGCAAACACAGAGGAATCTTTACTCTTTTTTTCTGTTTAATGTTACATGATTCAAAGGCTCTTTTTCAAAATGCACAAAATAAGACAGAGGTGGGTTGTGGAACATTAGTTTCATTCCTCACAGTTTTGAAACAAAACCCTTTGACTTTTGTTGTTCCTTCTATAAAGAGAGCACAGTTTTTAGTTTTGTCAAGTTGTATGAATGCCTGAATGTGTATGTGTGGGGAGTTTGACATTTAGAAAGCACAAACAAAGCAAATGTGTCACCTGGGTATTTGATCTTTACACCCTACACAACTTTTCTCTTTTCCTTTTTAACTTTATTAGGCTTTCTAACTAGAGAATGTAAAATTCAGTTGATAGTTGTTACGGGCTGTGCAACATTTCTAGTATTATTTGTCTTCCAACTGACTTGCCTATAAGAAGTTTCTTGTTCTTTGCAGCCTGCTACTCTCCGATTGTGAACTGAGGTTAATTCCTAAGATTAGGTGTTCTAGTTTGGAGAGTAGTGTGTAATGAAGTGGTTTATTAGCAACTGTACAGGTGACAGTAGTTCAGAGCTCCTGTGACCTGATAGCAGTTGGACATCTTAAAAATTACATATTGTATTGCTGTAAAAGTAGTACACCAGGTCTCCTTTTATAATTAGTTATTTCTACAACAAAAATATTTAAATAATTTTGAGTCATTTTATTCTCAACATGTTAAGCCCCTCTCTTAAAAGTGTTTCTAGTCTGTTTTCTGTAATCTATCGGAGACCACTGGGATGCTCTGAGTCATATGCATGTGAGGGTCAAGGAGCACCGACGTGACTTTTTTTAGAAGTTTAGTTGCAAATAATGACTCAGTTGGCATCCAAGCACTTACAGAAATGTTTTGATACCAGCCTGGGACTTGCAGAGAACTGTTTCAGGATGTGCAGCTGTTGCTTGCCAGTGTGCTGACTTGAACCTCCAAGCTAGCTCTGTGGATTTTTGCCTGAACTTTTCCTCAGCTCAAGCTGTTGCATTGTGTGTATGCTTGTACTCAAAAGCTTAGAAGACACCTGTACAGCTCTGCAGGAGTAGGTTGAGCTGGCCTGGGCATACTGTCTGCCTGATGTGGAGCCTTATGAAGGACTGGTCTTTGTTGTGCGCCTAGTCATGTCACCTCAATTAGCTGGCTACTCAAATGGGCCCTGAGTCAGGGAAAGTGTGGGCTTGGTAGTAGGTCAGACCTGACCTCCTTTATTATGTCTTGACTGCAAGAAAGCTGGTTAAATAAAGAAAACTGCTGGTGAGCAACTCATGTCTTCACAGAACTGACTTGTGTCCTGCAGAATTCAATGGGGTGCAGGAGTGGATGCAGTGCTCTGGTCCTGTGGTAGTTCTGGAAGGACCATGTCTGTCTTTACATTGTGCAGTGGTTCAGCTGATACTTGTTTGAATATAGTAGGTCAACAGCATTTTCCCACCTGTGGGATAATTAAAGTGGAATCTAAAATAACTAAAATTTGATTATTTTCTACTTAATGACATATTCACTACTGGAAAATTTAACTAATTTAAAAGAGTCACAGAATATTCTGAGTTGGAAAAGACCCACAAGTATCATTGAGTCCAGCTCCTGGCCCTGCACAGGACACCCCAAGGGTCACACCAGGTGCCTGAGTGCATTGTCCAAACACCTCTTGAACTCTGTCAGGCTTGGTGCTGCGACCACTTCCCTGGAGAGCCTGTTCCAGTGCTCAACCACCCTCTGGGTGAAGAACCTTTTCCTGATACCCAGCCTAAACCTCCCCTGACACAGCTTCATGTCATTACCTCAAGTACTATTATCACAGAGAAGAGATCAGTGTCCACCCTCCACGTCCCCTCACAAGGAAGTTGTAGACTGCAATGTGGTCTCTCTTCAGTCTCTTCCAGGCTGAACAGACCAAGCTGCTCCTCATACGGCTTCCCCTCAAGACCCTTCAACACCTCCATGGCCCTCCTGTGGGCATTCTCTAATAGCTTTATATCCTTCTTATATGGGGGTGCCCAAAGCTGCCCCAGCACTGGAGGTGAGGCCGCCCCAGTGCAGAGCAGAGCAGAGGGGACAATCCCCTCCCTTGCCCGGCTGGCGATGCTGTGCCTGATGCCCCCCAGGACACGCTTGGCCCTCCTGGCTGCCAGGGCACTGCTGCCTCCTGTTCAACTTGCCACTGACCAGGACCCCCAGGGCCCTTTCCATGGCACTGCTCTCCAGCCTCTCATTCCCCGATCTGTCCATACATCCAGGGCTGCCCCATGCCAGGTGCAGAATCCAGGACTTGCCCATGTTAAATTTTGTGTGGTTTGTGATTGTCAGTCCCTCTGACTGTCAAGATCTCTCTGTGCAGCCTCTCTACCTTCAAAAGCTTCTCCCAATTTAGTATCATTGTCAAACTTGCTTAGTATCCCTTACCGTCCTGCATTCAGGTTGTTAATGAAGATGTTGAAGGGCACAGGGCCGAAGATGAAGTTCTGTGGAACCCCCCTAGTGACAGGTCACCAGTCTGATACCACCCCAATCACTGTGACCTTTTGTGCCCAACCCATGAGCCAGTTCTCACCCATCCCATGATGTATTTGTCCAGCTGTGAGCCGGACATTTTGTCCAGAAGGATCCTGTGAGAGACAGTATTGAAAGCTTTGCCAAAATCCAAAAAGATCACATCAACCAGCCTTCCCTTGAGCAACTATGTGTGCTACCTTGTCATAAATGGAAACTGACAAGCAGGACTGTTCCCTCATGAAGCCATGCTGGCTGTGACTGATGGCTACATTGTTCTTCAGGTGTTTTTCACCTTGTTTGATCTTCTCCAAAGCTTTACCAGGCATTGAAGTTAGACTGACAGGCCTGTAGTTTAATATTTGTAAAGGCAGGTTAACTTAACATTTAGCTTTGAAGAAGCATACTTTAAGTTCCAAACCACAAGTCAAATGCTTATTTCCATGTTTATTTAGTACATTTATATAACCATTGCTTCTTTTCATAAGTCTTGCCTGACAGAAAAGCATAGTCAGTTCTTGCCCTGTTTTCCAAACACACAACTGGAAAAAAATTTATCGCATGTGAACTTAATAGCAAGTAGAGGTAGTGTCTGTGTATTTGTATTTCAATTTTGATGATTTCAGCAGCTTATTACAGAAATTTCAGTAGTTTAGATTAACTAAATTAATATTGCTTTCATCTATTTAGAAACATGATTTACTCTGTTGAACATCATTTTATAGGCAAAAGTATGATCAGCCAACTTTGTCACAGAATGAAAGCATTATTTATTAATGAGGAACTTAGTTTTCCTCCAAACACAGAAGTTACTCTTGCATAGAGTAACTTAATAGAACTACATGTCTCCATAGGCAGTGTTTGGCACTATTTTGCTTCTGTTGGAAAGTAGTAAGACTAGTAAATTAAATCGGGTAAAAATGAATACTGCTGACTCTGTTAAGTCATTACTACTTCAACTGCAGTAGGGAGTTTAATACCAAGGAAGCATTATCCCACTGTGTTTAAATTCATCTCTCACAAGTTCAACTTTGCAAGCTGTCTTTGTAAGAATGCACTATATTGGGGCTAAACAAAAATATATTATATGGGTCTGAATACTGTGATCTGTATTGTATGTGACATTGTATCATTATTGCTTGTGTTTTATGTACAAGAACTTCGTACTGATCTGTATTTAGTCTGTTTAATCACAGTGTATGACTAGGTTGGATGCTGTGGAAGTTGTTAGCTGGTAGTGCTTCTTTTAGTTCTTTTTGTTCAGAATTTAATGTTTTGATGGTGGCTGAACATTTTGATGCTCATATTTTTCCTTATAAGTGCAATAATATTAAAACGGCTCACTAAGAATTAACATTATTTAATGTATTGAACCGTTCATCATGGTTTTTGCATATATGTATATTCACACCCACTGGTGCCCTAGTCTTTCAGTGTCAGAGCACTTAGAACATCCTTTAGAGTTCTTGGTGACTTTCTTCATTTTTCATGTGGCACATGGAGCTTTCTTCAAGACTTTGTTTTACCTACACTTTATGATCTGATTACGTGTTTTTTTAACCATGTCTCCAACAGTTGACCAAAAGGGGGTGCTAATAGATCAAACAGTCAGATGTGTTGCATAAAGATGTTAAGGAAAAGTTTTCGTGCAATGGATTAAGTCCCAGCTACTGAATTTTGTCAGGTAAATACAAGTTTTCACATCTTGGTGTTGTGTAACATTCCGATCACAGCACTGCTCTCCATGGAAGGTAAATTCATGCTGTGTAAATATGGCAGCTTCTTACCATGTAGGGGTTAAGCATGGGTTACCTAGCAGATATTTACAGTGGTCAAATTTGTTGAATTTTAGCAATTGAATGCAGATACCCAGAACCACCAAGTTTTATATGTTCAAGTCGGATGCCTTAATATTCTTTATTCAGATACCACAAAAGACATCCACTGACCAGTTTTTTACTGTTTGGTCTCTTCTATTCAACGGAAGTTGTTAACGGCATCAGTAGAGCTGGGACTTCTTAACATAAGAAGGGAGGTGGAGACCTAAGTATCTTCCCTGCAACAAGGAACTGCTATGTCCTTGTCCTACAGTGGGAAGGGATGGTTCAGAGACCTGATACTGTCATGAATATTGTGATTCTCCAGTAGACTGAGGAACTTCAGTGGCTTCTCACTGGACCCCTTCATTTGCGTAGCAGGGATGTGAAACAGCAGATGATGGTGGAAGGGGAGTACGCACCTTCCATGGAGGACATGTGGTTAGATGATCACAGCATTTGTTTTTCCAGGACACATGATACCTACAGAAAGTTTTGAATTCTGCACTTATTTTTGCTGATAGTCCTCATTAATGAATTCCACGTTGCTGAGCTGATGGAAAAGTTACAAGTATTTAATAAGACCGTGTAGATATTGCATGTAGATATTGCAAAATATCTATTCCTGTCTATACAGTGTAAAAGATATTTTACATGTCTAGATTTATTGTGACACTCTAAAATAACAAATGGTAGCCCTAATTCATTCTAGATGCAATGTTCAGTTCTATAATGCCTCTCTAAAGAACCATGCAAAGTGGAAGAAAAAGTCACTTTAACCTATTTAAAATTCCTAACACTGAGACCCAGAAATATAATTAAAATATATTGGTTTTAGCATATATAAAAGCAAAGTCCATACTGAAATAATCAGATTGATGGTAAAGACAAAATTTTGGTATACATGTTGCAGTTTAAAAGACCTGTAGATATTAGTATCATGAAATTATTATAAACTATAGAAAATATTAAATTATAATGGTGTAAAATAATGGTATCAGATCATATAGGTCAAGATTAGGAATGGGGATTCCCAACACAATGGCAAGGGCCAGGGAGAAAATCCTTTTGTAAATATAAACTAAATGACATTTAAATGGTGGACTCTGAAGGTAAAGGAGCTGCTGTAGTATGGGAAAGTATATGCAAAATCATAGAGAAGTGGCTTTATTTAGTAAACCTTAATTTTTGTTCTACGTAATTTTGAAGTGTTTTTGTTTTAAAAGGCTGGCTTTTATACCTGGGTTTTTACATTTAAATGCCTGTTTATTCATCACCAGCAAGCTCACTATAAGGAAATCATTTGGGCAGATTCACAAGAGAGCCATGGCCGGCTTGGAGCCTTGTCACGCTTTGTTTATTAGATAGTAACCATGAAGGAAGTAAGTTTGGTACGTGTTTTGAATAGGACACTAATGAGCCTAGAAGATAGCAAGGTTTATTGTTTCTAGTTATGTGTAAAACTTTCTGTATAGTTTCTGAAATTCAGAATTATTTTACCAGTCTATTTGTGATTATTCTAAGTATTCTTTGTACAGTAATTTTAAATCAGAGTTTGATTAGACTTGGAACAGGGTAGAAGTAGAACTTCCTGTTCTTAAGGCCTCATCCAAAGATATTTCAACAGGGGGGAAAAAAAAGTACAAGCAGTCAAAAAGAAGCAAAATGGGGTAATGTATACCTGTACTGCTTACAGAGAGAAAGGAAGAAAGCAGATTACCTTTTCAGAGGTCAGTAATAGAAAAAAGCAGTAGAACCTTGTGAGAATGGAACTGTAAAAATGTATGGTTTATAATTCTGCAAGATTATCCATCAGAAAACCTGTGTAAAATTCAAGCTGGATGTGGGCAGAAGCAAATATTAATGGGGAGTTTTGTGAGAATTACTGTACTGTTGAGGATGAAATAAAAGGCTTAAGTCAAGTGTTCACTTAAGTGATTTAGATTGAGGATTCATTTAATTTGAAGGTAGAATAGATATAATAAAGTTTATACAATTTCTAAGAGGAAGCTTGAGTGAAGAAATTATACTTGCCATTGTGGGAGTTGGAGAAGAGAGGGTTGTGTGAAAGAGGTGAGTTTCCTGGTTCTTTCCTCAGTTAAGTGCCTGGCATTAGCTACAAACTTGAAATGAAGCCTCTTGAAAATTAAACAGTCATTCTAGGAATCAAGCTACACTTTCTATTAGCTTTCAAATAGCAGTATTTCAGTTCACATGACGTTTCAGAGTTGCTGGTTTTTCCAAGCTCCTGATTACCTTCCTGTGAGAGATGCAACAAATGGAAATATCA
The DNA here is from genome assembly GCF_020740725.1 of Corvus hawaiiensis. NCBI lineage: Eukaryota > Metazoa > Chordata > Aves > Passeriformes > Corvidae > Corvus > Corvus hawaiiensis. The sequence goes on along the minus strand of NC_063255.1, from coordinate 8,016,453 downwards.
TCAGCCTGTCATCTTTAAAGAAAAACTGGTGTTTTATGTATTTTCAGATGGAGGTCTCTCCTCCACTGTCTTGAGATTCGCTTTCCTAGTCTAGTCCAAAAGCCAGTTTTTGACCACTCTCCACTTAGGAAGTTCTCAGAGAAGTATGTTCTTTCCGACTCATTGCAGTCCAGGGATGGACAGAAGGCAGCTCATTTAAGAAGTGTACAAGGTTGCAAATTCCAGTAACAGTTGTGTGTTTTTCAGAATTGTGTAGTCAAGAGAAATGTCTTTGAAAAATGGTGAAGAGGAGAAGTTGACTTCGTTTAGTAAGCTGTCCATCTGCTTTTGAAGAATAGCTAAAATATCATGGAGAGCTATAAGGTATTGATGCCTTGGAAATTATCCCAGTTGACAGTCACCTGGTGCAAAAAAACCAACTTCCTCTGTGTAAAATGTGGAGGCATCTCAGAAAGAGATTCTGCCCACCTTTAATCTGGTGGGGTTTTTACCCTGCTCTTTATCATGGCATTAGTAAAAACAATGTCAAATGACGTAATGCTGAGTGAAAATAATTTCCAAGGGCATGGCATTTGTACTTTTCAAAGCTGATTAATGCTTTTTCAGTTTAAAACAAAACAACCCACACTCAGCCATATTCAAACGAAATTGTCCTAAATTTTGTTCATAATTGAATTTATATTACAAGAAAGGGTATGATTCTGATCTTTTACATCCTTACAGCCTTTTTACATCCATTGCATACTGAAATCCTTACAATGTTGATCGGACTTCTCCACAGAGCAAGCTTCAGAGAACTTCTTGATTCATAGTCTCGATTACTTTTCTTTAGAGAATGAAAGAATCAAATTGCATAATCCAATGTCCTTCTCTGGACATATGTTAAGTAGTGTAGTGAACACTGTATCACATGAAGTTCTGGAATACCTGCAGAATGCTACCTTGATACCAAAGCTACTGTAGTGGGGAGAAACTAATTTTCCTGTTACAATGTTTTTTGCATATTTAAGATTGGATATGTTGTAGCTTTAGCTACTTAGATCTGGAACACAAGTGTAATGCTGCTGTTCAGGATGCTCTTAAGGTAACTGCTCTCTTGGTGTGTAATTGAATAAGGACCAAGTGACAGCCTGTTCTCCTATTACTGCAGCATCTTCCTATTCTGTTTTTATGATGTATTATTTTACATGTGCAAATTAAAAAATAGCAGCTGTGTTGAGCCAGAAACTCTTGTGGTACAGGGATTTTGAGCTAACAAAGTAGTTACCTTGAATTTTTATGGAATTATGGTGCTTTCTTGCACTTGAAAGCTTCTCGGTCTTGAAACAAAGTAACTTTCCTGACAGATTTTGTCACTTTAAGTAGGAATAGATATGTCTGTCCATGCCGCAGAGTTACATGATCCTGTAAATTTTGTGCTTTGGAGATTTTTTTGAAGTTATTAATGGCAGATGGAAGGTAATTTAGTAGAATGTAATCTGTGTTGAATGTATAGACTTACATTAAATATTTCTGAAGTGAACTTTGTTCCAGGTGCTTAGTTTTCTAAGATTCTTGTAGAGAAAACTGAATTCTTGCATTTTTGTTCCGCATTTCTTTAAAATGGTCTTAATTCAATATGGTGCACACTGTTGTCTACCTGGATTTCTCCAAGGGTTTTGTTATGCTTTGTCACAGCCTCCTCCCAGAAAAACTGCTGTGTTACAGTCCAGCAAAGTGGTCCACGCAGTGAGGGGGGAACTGGCCGACAGGCAGCACGCACAGGGTGGTGGTGCATCGCTCCTTTTCATGCTGGCAGCCTGTCACAAGTGGGGTCCCCAGGGATCAGCTTTGGGCCCAGTAGTGTTTGATTTCTTCATAAGTGATCTATGGTGGGATCCTGATAAACCCGGATAAAAGTTAGCTGATGATACCAAACTGAGTGGGGAAGTGGACATCTTGGAAAGGAAATTCACTCTACAGGAAGACCTAGACAGGCTGGAAGAATGGGCTAACAAGACCCTTATGAAGTTCAACAAGAGCAAGTTGTTGCCATTGTTCAACCTGGGAAATCACAATCCAGAACTGCAGCATAGTCTGGGATTTACCTGACTGGGCACTAGCTCTGGAGTAAGGGACTGGGGAGTCCTGGAGGAAAACAGTCTCAATCTGTGTGAACAGTTGCTTCTGAGCAAAGAGAGGCAATGGGTCGCTGGGTTGCATCAATGAAAGTATAACCAGCAGAGATGAAGAAGTTATTATCCCACTGTTCTCAACACTTCTCAGGCCATACCTGCAATACTACATGGACAGGCTGGAGAGGATCCAAAGAAAGGCCACAAAGATCATTGAAGGAAAGGGAAGCCTGCCATGTGAGGAAAGGCTGAAAGAACTGGGTTGGTTTCAGTCTTGAGAAGATCTAGAGGAGATCTTATCGCCATGTTCCAACATTTTAAAAGTTGGTTACACAGAAGGTGGACACTCCTTTTTTACAGTGAGTCACATGCGAAAGGAGCTAATGGTACAAGTTACTCCTGTGGAGATTTTGGTTAGACACAGGAGGAAAATTTTTCACAATGTAGTTAAGTCAGTCAGCTATTGGAACAATCTCCCCAGGGAAGTGGTGGGTTCCTCAGTGTTGGACAATTCAAAGATTCAGCTGGACAGGGTGCTGGGCCATCTTGTCTAGACTGTGCTTTTGCCAAAAAAGGTTGGAACAGATGGTCTTTGAGGTTCCCTTCCAACCTGGTATTCTATCATGAGCTCAGAGAATTAGGTTTCTTGGCTTGTTTCACCTGCTGTTGCATTATTTTGCCAAAAGATGATTTGTACTGAAAGGGCCTAATCCTGACATTAGTGACATAATGTAAGTTAAAGGTAGATTTAACTTGCTAATTCAGTGATGTGGAATTGGGTTTTCTGTTTCCATATGTATCTTACAGATTTAGCAGTTGTGCAGGAAGATAAATTGTATTTCTTGGTAATGAATAAGCTGACCCCAAATGATTTAGAAATGAAGCAAAATAGTTGCAAGTTTTGCCCACTCACAACAAGCAAACTGTGTTTGCAGTATCAGTTTAGGGTTTGTTTAGTTATTTTTTTGGTTTGGTTTGGGGTTTTTTGAATTTTTTAATGTCCTGTTATTGAAGTGTAGAATTTGGAGCTTTACCATTACAAATAGATTTAGGATTTTTTTCCTCTGATGCCATCATTTTAAGGATCAGAGTTCCAGAATGCTTGCAGCAGCCTTGTATTTTTCTGTCTGTTCGTGACAAACCGGCTACTGTACATTCATATAGAGCAGTACAGTCCTTGCCACTGGCAGTCTCTCTGTGACAGAGAGCCTGTAGGCTGACATAAAGTGCAGCCTGTTGTGAACTGCTAAGTGGGAGTCTGCCAAAAACTCAGCAGACAGAACTAATTGGGGAGAAAAAGGATTTTTGTGCCCTCATCTCTCCCTCTTCAATTTTTTTTACAAGACGGATATTGTTAAAGTAACTTGTTTATGTAAGATTTGTCTGCCTCTATTTTCTCATTGCATGAATCATTTTTTAACTTCAAGTCTTGTACTGCAGGTCACTGAGCACTTCCACATGGCGGCTGGCGCAGGACCAAACTCGAGACACGCAACTCATCACAGTTGATGAAAAATTGGTAAGGGTTTTCTACTGAATACTGCTATGATACAGCCTTCAGGGTTATTTCTGCACAATAGGCATTCAGTATGGTATTCTGCGTTCTTCTAGGAAAGCTGTATAAATGTGAACTACAAAGCAACAGCCTTTTAAATACACTTTTAAAAGTGGAACATCACTAAAACATAAATATGTGAACAAATATGGCATTCAAAGTGTTAAACAATGTAAAATGATGAGTACCTTATTTATATTGTTACATTTTAGTCAAGGACCAGAGTGAGCTGTAATTAATTACAAGTTTGTTCTTTTTGAAATTTGTGTATATTTTTTATGTAGTGAAATTATACAGAATTTGCCAGCTTACTGAAATTTTCTTCATTGGTACCCATGTTACTAAAGATACTGAGTAAAGAAATATCATGGAAGATTATTCTTACTATGCATATACACTCTAGCTTTTGAATATGCATGAAGGTTAGATTACAACTGGAAACAAATGCATAACATTCTTCTGCTAATCAGTAGCAGATCAGAAATTTGGCAATCTTTTCTTGTAACTTCTTCCATAATGTGTGGTCTGTTACTCTAGATGCAACCTGACACTTATGTTTACATTATTCAATAGTATAATTTTTGTAAGACTTCTGGGGGGAATGCATCACAGCAGAAGCATGCCTTTCATTGGTTTTCATATCGCTTTTGAATCTCCAGGAAAACAGTGTTCCTATCGTATGTACCAGACAGTTCACACTGAATGTATCTTTTCTGTATCCCTGAAGCTATACTAACTACCTAAGAAATATTTGGAATTTATGTTTATAAATTGTACGTTTGTAATGATATGTGCAAGTCGAGACAGCTGAAGTTTAACAGGCTGTTGGAAAAAACCCACACTTACTTTAACAACTCTTTAGGGTTTATTTCTCTCATGCTTTGTGTATAGATGTAGCAATAATAATCTACATATGGGTAAAAAAAAATTGGTTATTTCATAAACTTCCTTCTGAATTTAAGAAGTAACAGTATAATCTTAGATTTAAAAATTAAGGAAAAAAATGGTACTTTATTCTAGCTAATATGGTTATCTTACTAGTCAAGTTGCATAACTTGGGATTCAGGAAATTTGTACAGAGATCGTGAGTCACTGTGTAAGAAAGATTGAACAAGTTAGTAGACCTGCATTTTCCTAAATGGCTTTTAAATGCCCTGTTCTTTAATGTTAAAATATACATATATATGTAAATACAGCTTTTATAATGCCTGAAAAGTATCACGTTTCCCTACTGTGGCCTTGGGTGACAGATACATAGGTCTGAAAAGACTACAGTGCAAAGACAGACCCACAAAATAAATACTCTTCCATCTTCTATTTTGAATTTAAATGTACATTATCCAAAGTTAGTGTTGTACATTACCCTGTCTAGCTATGACAGTTGAGTGAAAGTGAAAGTAGTTTGAAATACAGCTATTCAGTTCCCTTAGTGTTACTGTAAATGAACCGTATGTGGAGTGCATATTTCTAATGTCATTATATGTTGTCATCAGGTTGAAGACTCTCGTATCATATTTGCTGAGGTTTTTTGAGATCTCATAGTAGCAGCCATTAAGTATTTTTATTTTGATACATATATTTAGATATAATGTATCTAAATCATTATTTCTTGAAGTATTAGGTTAAATGTCAGACTGGATAGTACTTTCTTACACAGTGTTGTGTATGTAGGTTCACATTCTAAATGCAAAAACCTTTTTTTTTTTCTTTTCTAGATTATTATAGCGCCTGAAACAAAATGACAGAAAATTAGAAACTTCATTTGTAGCTTTAGTTAAATTTTGTGAGTAGTTTCCATAATGTCATAAATTCATGTTCTTTTAATGGGCAAAAATTATGTCCCATTAACAAGGAAAATTGTCACAAAAGGGTTTGATATGGTTTTCAACATTTTCAGCATTAGGAGAAGTTCTCTAAACACCTGTTAAATCTCATGTTAAAATAGCGTATTATCTTACCTTATTTTAGGTTGCTGCGGTATAATTTTAAGTAGGATTAATTACAACCAGTTAAGAGTAGTTTAACATATTAAAGGAGTTTTCTGTTAATTAATGTTACAAAGCATAAAACCATTATTTCCTTGCAAGTTGTATTTAAACTGTACTCTGGAAATTGATACAGAACATTTAATTTTAAAAGACCTCTTCTTTTGAATTAGAGATTGTTAGAAATCACTAAGTCATATTTTGATGGGCTTGTCATCTTTGCCATATTTTTAAATTTTTTTTTTTAAAGCTGGGCATCACCTTATAGGTGCTTTTACGTGCATTTCAGAAGGAGCAAGAACAGGTGGAAAACAGGATATGGTTATCCTTGTTTGCCATGTTCATCTTGTAGCTTATTTTGAAACTGAAGTCTTCTTTGACTTGATATGTACAAGGCTGGAAGAGTAATGCTGAGGTTGTTGAAAACTTCTAACTGCATGTTTTAGTGGAATAAATCTGTATTTCCAGTGCTCATGTAGATCTTGTATTCCTCTGTGTACATGCATATGCTAGAACTTGTTCAACAGGATGATTTGGTTCTAGAAGTACTAAAATATTCCTTGTGTTGGGAAAAACAAATTAAGAAGAGGTATGAGCATCCTGACGTTGAATAATTAGGCGGTAGTTGGTCACTTCCTTACTGCAGCCTAGAATCTGTTGAATACAATAGAAAAATGAGTTCTAATGAAATAGTAGGGAAAGCAGTAGTTTAGACCACATTTGTCACACTAGAAAAAAACTGTCTCTTTAATGTAAAAGGAGTTAAATGCTCAGCTTGTGTAGAACATATCCAAGAAATTGTATCTTTGTTTCAGTTATTAGCTGTTTTCAGTGAATACTGAATAAAATTACTTTTAATGGACAGTAAAACCTGAAGAAAATAACATACAAAAGGAACAAAGCTCAAAGAAATACAGTTCTTGCATCACATTTTGATTCTCTGGCCACCAATTAGGTCATATTCCAAGAGTCTGGACAAATAGCTGTGCGAAAAGTAGTCTCTCAAGACCCTGCTTGCATTAGGAAATTCGGGCTATAGAGGGCAAAGGCTGTCAGCAGCAAATCTTACTCAGGTAATGTTCCAAATTATTTAACTGTTTGTGTGTATGGTATAAAATGCATCATTATATCATCATTATAAAAAAAGTTTAAGTGGTTTTGCTTGAAATGGGGTTTGAACTGTTCTAATTCCTGCAATTTGTTTCAGTTGTTGTGAATAGGGTGCATCAATACTGTGCGTAGCTAAAAGTCATCCAGTTCCACATGTGTCCTTTAAGCAGGCTTCCCAGTCAGTGCTGGTAAGGCTGCATTGTGGATGTTTAGCCTGGAGTTACGCACTTTGGTGGAGGTTGCTGTTTGCAGTTGAAAGGTTCCCACAAATATTTGTAAATAAAAGGACTTTTCTATTGGTGAAATGATAATGATATTTCAAGAATATTTCAAAATTAGAACCACTGTCAGAAATTATCCATTGCATTGCTAAAGCAGAATATTCAACTGATAATATATATTCTGTAGCTCAATGCAAGAATAATTGCAAGAGCAGTTATAGGGCTTAGTCACTGGGGAGTTTTAGTTACCTCACAGATGTTTTTATTCTGTATCAGGCCAAGATAAAATAGGATGAGTTGCTGCACAGGGTTAAGCATTCCAGGCCAGTGCTATACAGTGCAGTTTAAGTGGCACTGAAGTAGTGTTTTTAGCAGGTGAGAACATCTAGGGACAGACAGTTACAAGCATGAAAGGCTAAACAGAATGATGCTATTGACATTTCACTGCCTGTCCTGAAGTTGTTTTGTCTGTACTGTTATTTAACCTTTTCTAAGTAATGGTTCAGAAGTCTTTAGTACTGAACCTCATCAGAGGACCATTTTCCTTCAGACTGTAGACAAACTCTGTGTAATTCACTGAAAATAACTTGTATAAACTAAACTGGGCACAGAAACCTTTATTTGAGGGTGAGCAGTTCATATCTTTGAAAGGGTGCTCATGATGATACAGAAATACCGTATACTGCAGCTTGGATCAGCAATATGGTGGCCAGCAGGACCAGAACAGGGATTGTCCCCTGTCCTGGGCACTGGTGAGGCCACACCTCAGGTGCTGTGTCCAGTTCTGGGCCCCTCACTGCAAGAAAGACATTGAGGTGCTGGAGGGAGTCCGGAAAAGGTCAGGGGAGATGGGGAAGGGTCTGGAGCACAAGTCCTGTGAGGGGGAGCTGAGGGTGTTATGCCTGGAGAAGCTCAGCACACTTTGTTGTTCCCTACAACTACTTGAAAGGAGGTTGTAGCCAGGTGGGATTGGTCTCCTCTCCCAAAAAGCAATTGATAGGAAAAGAGGAAATGGGTTGGATATTAGGAAAAATTTCTTCACAGGAAAGGTTGTCAAGCATTGGAACAGGCTGCCTGGGGATGTGGTTGAGTCGCCATCCCTGGAGATGTATAAAAGATGTGTAGATATGGCACTTGAGGACATTGTTCAGTGATGGACTTGGCTGTCCATCCAATTGGATTAAATTATTTTACATGTCTTTGCAGTGATTTCTGTGATTCTTATAACTATTGTGAAATCCTTGTGAAGAATCTTAGCAGCTTCCTTTTGGCTGTCTAGAGCTATCATTTAGTGTCTGTTTTAAATCTTTGCTACTAGATAATCCAGGAGTAACAGTGTATTAATAGGATTTTCAGAATATGAACCTTTTCTGCAAAAAAGTTGTGGAAACACTCCATTCCATTTTTTCTAGAAGACTGTGTTATTAGCAAACATCACACGGTGTTTTCAGGATTGAGTCATAGTTTGTTCACCATCCAAATCCCAATTTTGGCTAGGATTAAAAATTAGTGAAATTGTATAATCTTTGTTTGATTAAAGAACCGTAGACTTTACTATAATAAACAGTGATAATACTGCAGCTCAACGTAAAATATACAAACAAGTGAAAAATAGTCTGGAATGATGAAACGTCTTCAAATCTCAGTCTGATAGTCTACGGTGCTGTGAAACAAAGGATATAGCAAATCAAGCTTTAAAATGCATTTTAAAGTGTAATCATTGCTTTCCCAGGAACTGAGAGTATGTAATACACTTTACTCTGAAAACCAAAGCAGTAATGTGTCATAAAATTGTGTGAGACAGTGTGACATTGCATTGAAGACTGCATGTAGGAGCTGTTTTTGCAACTCAGTGAAGAGAAACACTTGGCAAAGTATGCATTTATTAAGGACAGGCTTACTAGATTTTCTTTTATTGAAACTACTATTCAGCCAAGCATTACCACTGTGTTAAGTAATAAGGATATAGTGGATGTTCTATGTTTTGGTTTTCCAAAGTGCTGTTAACCCATTGTGGGTTAATTCCTTAAGGATGAGTTCAAGCTGTTCCTAAAGTACCTTAATGGGATAAAAGAATTTGCAATAATCCTTTCTTCATTTAATCCACTCTAGCTGCAGTATTTATTCAAGTGGCTACCATAAAGGATTCAATTGAGGACACTGTTCCTCTGTAGATGACAAATCTAACTTACAAGTTTTTCTGTACTTCATATATATAGCTCTGATAGGGGCTTGTCGTATTCTAAGCATACATGGGATCAGGATGGTAATTTCTGTGGGGGTTCAGACAGTTACTCATTCCCTCCCCTAGCCTCAAATTTTCCTCTTGTGGCTTGTCTTCCTTCTGTTTTTTGGTTTCTTTTTCTCTATAAATTAGATCAGCAGCTCGCATTTTGCTTCAGAATACTGAAAAATTAATAAAAAATAATAAAGCTGTTATGTAAAATTAGGCTAATAAAGGGTTTTTTCCATCCTTTACTTTGCAGATATATTTTGAGAAACAGTTTCTAGCTTTGCACAAAGGGGCTTTGCATATGAAGCCTGTGATTTGGAGAAGTACTTTCTTCTATCACAGTTGTGCCAAGTAAGCAGGTGATCAGCTTATTTGATGTATTACAGTGTTGTACTCAAGAGGCAAGATTTTAAAAAAATGTTTTGTTTGCCTTTGGTCATCTGCAGTTCTCTGTTTGACCACTCTGATGTTTGAACAATGTAGAGGCTGATTAAGGTATAAAACTGTATTCTAGAACTATTTCCAGATTATTTGAATTATTTCAATAGAAGTAAAATATTCAAAAGAGAAGACCATTAGGAAGTAAAAACACATGCACATCTACTTTAATAAAATTGTTTAATCTAAGAGTGGACTTGCACAGAGTTAAATGCTTAAAGGCCTTTACTCTGCGGTCACTGATAATTTATTTGTGACACTGCATTTTTGCTACAAAACATAATCTATTACAAAGTTATTTTTCTATTTTTCTGTTTTACCCTGCACACACACACACTCATTTCCCACCACCCCCTCACCCAGTGAAGACTAAGAAATAATACTTTGGGAAGAAAAAACCTTGTTAAAGAAGCAGATAATATGAAAGGTAATATTTAAAGGTTTAATGACTCTAGAGATAGTGATAATCTTTCATACTTCATGTACAGTGTTCTGGTCTGCCAGAGCATATGTTTATTTCTAAACATTAATTAATTTGTTTGCTTCTAATTGAAGTAATTTGACATTTTCAAATTATTTGGTAGTTGCATTTGGGCTTAATTACAGAACAAGCTCAGGTTACCAGTTTATCTCGTTATGTACATATTTTCACTACTGCATATTTACTATATTTTGCTGTTTGGCAATTAAATCCCTCCTAAGTTGCAATATCCTAGCTCAATTCAGTCTGTAGTACTTGCTACAACTTGTTTTTTTAAGCAATTGTAGTTTGATGAAGCTTGCAGTGGTTTAGAAAACCCAGCTGGCTGATAAAGTGCTTTCTGTAAGAATGTCTGGAGGCAACAAGTTATAAACTCCCTGTTATAAAGAAGCTTTCTATAACTCTGACAGTCTCAGCAAAGAAATTCCCATCACCTTTAGTTGTCTTCTAAGAACAGTAAATATTGCTGTATTACTAAAGCTCAGTTGAAAATAATTCTGGTGTTCAGTTTAGAAAACTGCACATTTTGCAGTTGCTCAGAACCCCGTATAAAGTGTTAGATCATTGTATCCATGAAGGCAATTGTCCTCTCATCCCTGTGTAGGTTTATTTTGGGTTTGGGCGGGGGCAAAGGATTTGGATTTCTTTGGTCTGAGTCTTTTCTTTTGGTACATAGTAGTGCTCTCTCTGCTGGCTGTTGGAAGGAGAAGTGTCTGTGATTGAGGTTACACAACCCTTCTGAGTGTCTGTTTCAGTGTCTGGGCTTCCTTCATACAGCGTTATTGTGCAAAAATTTCAAGGCTTCAATCTAGAGCACTTGGTCAAAGTATGTTGTTTTGAAAACTATGTAGGCTCCTTTTTTTCATTTCATTACACAGTATTTAATTTTCTATCAAAGAATAATGCTTTTGAAGACCTTGCTGTGATGGCCGCTCAGAACAAGTTAAAGGGTTGTCATTGTGTTGTGTTTAGTTTGGATTCCAAAGGGTTATTCAACATGCAAATACTTACTTGGTTTTGGAAGTCTAAATATGCAAACCATGTTTCTAATCGGCTAGGAAGAATAAAAGTCATTGATACAGCCAAGTAATCAACAGGAGTAACTTCTTTTTTTGGAGCTGTTTTTTTCCATAGTGTGGGTTTCAAAGCGTGGTATTTCCATGTTCTCATAAAACAGTATCATTATCTGAACCTTGTCTAAAACACCCAAGTTCGTATCCCATGTGATGAAATATTTCTGTAGATGACATGAATTCTTTTAGTCTTGTCAGGAATGGTGAATAAACAATTCACTGTACAGTGATCATTTTTCTGTGCATTCAAATGTGTCTTTCTGCATTTCTGTAGTACTGAGTTGTAGACTTAAACCACAAATCCTAGCTAGGAAAGTCTAGAAAACCACAAATCCTAAGAAAGTTCCTTGTACAGACATGAAAGCTGTTTCTAGTCATGAAGTTCTAGCTGAATCATTTTATCAAGTCAGAAAGGACAAGCTTTCCTTCTCTGGGAAGCCTGGTAATTTCATGGGAATCCTTGAACATCTTGGTCATGCTGCAAGAGAGCTTGGTGCTTCTTCAGTACTTCCTTGCCTCGCTCAGATCATCAGTGATGGAATCAGATGCTTCTCAAATTCCTGATGGCATGTTTGCGAGGTATCTTTGAAATACTTTCATGTCTGTTTTCTCAAACTGGCAAAGTTAACATGTGTCAAGTGGGCACAATGGACCATGGAGAGGGCATCTGATGTTCAGATCCAGAGTTTCAGTGTGCCATTTAGTTCTTGTGTTGTGAAGCACACACTGTAGGGATATTGCTTAGTCTCTTATGTATCTTTTTGGCATACTCAGTTCTACTCGCTTCAAATTTAAAGCAAAAGAAAGTCTGTGCTGATGGGAAAATAACTTTTATCCTATTACCTGTTATCCTGAAACCTCACTTGGTTAACAAGTGAGAAGAAGCTGAGCTATAAGGAATTTCTACAAAATGCTGGTGAGACATATGAAGGACAGTGTTTTTTTAAAGATGTTTTAATTATGTTGCAGATGTTTTTGAGAAATTATGACTGGTTAGTAATTCAGATAAAAATTTCTGCAGAAGTTGTTGGTTTTCCTGGTCAGTTAATTTTCTAGATGTGCACATAAATTCACGTATAAAAATAAGTAACTGTTTTTCAGTGTAGGCCAACATCACCTGTATAAATCATGTATTTGAAGTTTTCACTGAATAGCATGTTAACCAGGCAGAAGCTGTTTTAAGATAAATATTGTAGCTTGTACTACTATTTTATTTTTTATTCTTCTGGTGTGTATTTTTTCTTAGGACCTCATTTTTGTTGCTGTGTTGACTCCATTTGAAGGCATTCTTGAATCAACTCATTCTGGTTCTATTAAGTCAGAGGTTGACTTAATATCTTCTCTCTAATGTCTGGTTACAATGCAAATTCTTACTTTTTTATCACCATTTAGTAAACACAATTGTACATTGTACTCTCCTTTAATTTTTTTTCCCCACAGCAATAGAAAACTGAAAGGAAACATGTAGTGTATCAAGTTGAATTTCAAGTTGGATTTCAAGTATCAAGTTGGATTTCTCTCAATTGTATTAGAAAGTGTAAGACCATGATTTCCATCCTATGAATAATCTTAAAGGCCAAGCTTATAAGGGCCAAAGCACTAATGACAGGAATTGACTTCTAGAGAGAACAAGCTAAAACCAGTTGTGAAGTATTACTGATATGTTCTAGTTATGATTCAGCTTTTTTAAAGAGAGATTTTTGAAACCATCAATTTTAAGTAGCCATATAGATAAATGTAAAGAAACCCGTTTTGTCCAATGGTATTAAGTAGTATTTTATTGATAACATTGAAACAGTTGAAGCCCCATCAACCCTTCCCATTCCCACCAGGAACTAATGACTGTGCTACTGTTAGAAAAGAACCTTCTAAAACACAGTTAAGGCTTAAAAGCTATATGCACTAATTAACAAAATACAGTGAACATTTAAGCTGTTAATAGCCGCAACATCCCTGATGCATAGACCTTCAATATGCTAACACTGCATAACAGTTCTCTATTGTGCATCTCTTTAATGAGGGTAACTGTGTCAGTTCTTTTCTTGCTTCACTACCTGCTGTGTATGGAAATTATGTACACTATTTAGCACTTTCTTTCAACTTTTAAAGTGCATGCATATTACATAGAAGCATTACATCCTGCATTAGGGTAAGGGACAGCTTTTAACAGGTCTGATTTCCTTGTAGTTTCTGAAGTGTAACTTTTCTTCTTCTAAAAAGCATGCACTAACAGGGATTGTGCTCTAAATTTGCATTTCTTGATTGGGGATTTGCTTCTGTTTTTCTCATATGTCTCAAACCACTTGTAACTGTATGGGCAAAGATCTGTTACAGAAATCACTTTCTCTATAAAGGCAATGTGAAGAATAGAGAACATGCATCACAATGAAGGCAGGCATTGGTTGAATTTCCTGATACTGTTCTTAGTAGCAGACCATACAGTAGTTTGACAGAACTGCCAAGCTAAACTTTAAAACGCTACTTTTTGCCCTTTTTTTCACCCTCACATTTGATGGGTACCTTTTTTTAAATAAACAGAACCCTAAATAGTTTGCTAAATTTTAAACCTTAAATGCTGCTCCATAACTACCATTCAATAGGGAATTAATTAATTGGTGGTTGTGAGGAAAAGAACACTAGAAAATGCATGATAATGGAATTTAAATTTTAGTATTCTTTGCTCTAGCTTCCAGCCTGGGGACACTGTTAGTTAGTTAAAACTGAATTCACAATTAATGTTTCATACACTGTAGTGATAATATTTCTTATGATTTGAATTCATCATAGAAAACCTTACCAGAGTTATCAGTTCCTAAGATGTTGCTGTACATTCAAATGGGTACTCAACAACTCAGACCTTAGAATATTTGCTGTCCAGGTTGGATTAGGAATTGACCAAGGTGTTCCTGCCTCACAGCAGCAATTCTACTACGTGTGTGTAAGTAGTTTCCCGGTTCCCTGCAGGCTGTCAATGTTTTGCTCCCTTGGGTCTTTTGGAGCTTCAATGGATAAGGGAGCTTTGAGAAAAAGCTCCCTTAATATTTAATTAACATCAGTTGAAACCCTTTCTAAAGGCTCACGATTATGGAACAAGTGATACCTGAATTTGGGAACTCTACTGGGGCCTTACTTTGAAATGTTCTTATTGATACTTCAAAGGAAGCTTTGTAAGGTTTTCAGATGGGCATAAAGCAGATCATAACACTTAATTTTTTTGTTCCTGACAGAATTCCTGAAAAACCGTAATCTTAAAAAATTCATTTAAATCATATGTTTATGGTTTATTTTGTAAGTACACCTAACTTCTAATGAATGTTGAAAGTAAGTACTTTATTAAAATGGCATCAGAAACATAGAGAAAATACAGAATTTTTTTCCAGTGCACAAGAGTAGCCTGAATTTTGGCTTTCACTTCAGATATGAAGACCTCATCCTGAATTGCTGCTTAAGGCTCTTGGTGTCCATGATCAAAACTGCATTTTATAGACTATAAGTCATCGGTAATGAATAATTCACCAAGATATTATTGAAATACTGTGTTTAGCTTTGCAAGACAATCTGCTTACTGTGACTTATGCTAGGATTATATTATAAGTAATCAGAACTGCAAACTGAATAAATGATGTTTGAAAAACATGCCACTACTGAGCTACAAGTACACTACAATATGCTATTTATTTAATAGTACATACAAAATTGAACTAACCAGGGGAATAGGTACAAAGTTCTTTATCCTAGGTAGTGTCTATCTGCTAGTACTTCTGTCTGCTTTCCTTCAAAGCTCTTTCCTGCCTGTTCTCTTGTTTTCCACTGAGAAACAGTATCTGTAAGAGCAGTTGCTTATGGTAGTACAGCAGTGAAGTGTTGCCATAATGTAAATTATTGTAAGATAAATCAGATTGTTTCAATTGATTGGTTATCCTCTTTCTAAATGCAGGTAAATTAAGACTGCCTCTTCTTTGACTTGAAAGTCTGTCATCTAAAAATATGGCTGTAGTCTTATTCTTCACTAATTTATTTCCTTGCATGTTTTTTAATCTGAGCATTGTGAATTTCTAGCCGAGTGCTTGAAATTTGTGCACAGTAGAAAATTGTATTTTTAAAAGACTTCAAAGACCCAGCCACTTGTGTATGTGTGCGAGCAAAACATTTGCTTACATATGCTTTGGATGAGTTCTAGAAAGTATGCTTTCTCTAAATATTGTTGGGATACAAGAAAAAGTAATTGCGAGATCTTCTGTAATTCAGACTTTTTTCCACCTTGTTCGAGATAATCATACTGTTTGTCATTTCGTCAGTTTGAAGAGCATCACATCTACCCTGAAGTCTCTTATGAGTACTAGTAGCAACATTAATCTATTTTTGTGAAGTATACTCTGTCCCTGATTGCCCCAGCTTTCCTCCATTTAATAATGATTTTCTTAATTTCAGATATATGGAGAAACCAAAGTGTAAACCCAGCTATTTGATTTCCTTTCTTTTTAATGTTTTTTTATTTACCCAGACAACATCTACACAGCTAAGACATACTGTTACAGGAAAAAAAAATGCAGTATTAACACATTTTTGTTGCTTGTGATTTTTTCTTGGCAGAAAAATGATATTGAACATGAAATAATATGTCTGTGCTGAAAGTGGGACTTAGGTGTTTCAACTGTTTCATTTTTAAATTTCTGAAATGTTGTTTACTTGTCTATCAGAATGCAGGCTATATGGTAGGTATTTTTTGCAAGTGTGCCAAGAAAAATGCCTCTCTGTTTTGAGTCTTGTTAGGGTACTGAGAGGTGCAGAATCATAGATTTTTGTTTTTCTTTTCAGTGTTGTAGTTTAAACTAACAAAAGCACAACTCAGCAGCTTTTTCCATAAGTTGCCAGTAATCACTTTTATAAATACCAATTTTCTGTGACTTTTGGAGGAGATGTGAATACAGAATTTGGGGATGTACTGCAGACTTCAAGTGAAGTGTTTTAAAGATGTGAAAGAAGGGCTGTTGAGAAGGATGTTTTCTACTTACTACTGTGAAGGAACATTCCAATCATTATTCCATTATTCTTTCCTTGTGTTTTTCTCAAATCACAGATTCAAAGAGATGTTGGTTTAATGGCATGTGGAATGTGTTACGCCATTTTATTTGTAGTCTCTCATATAAGCAAGTACAGAATAATATTAAGTATGTAAAATACTGGTGAAGTGTAGTGAGCCTTTGCAGCAGGACAACAGGGAGGTTCTCAAGGAATTTTTGCAACTGCAGTGAATGCTCAGACATCATGGTTGCTACAGTATTGCCTCAGCTGTGAAATACAAACTGATGAATAGAAATGCTGAAGCTACCAGTGCTTGTTTTGGATGCTGACACTTCCTTTACGTAATGGCAGTCAGCAATCTAAAAAGTATTATAGTGGACTTAGCTTGATTCCAGTAGTGTGATGGTTTCTGCTTCTATTAGACCTACTTCTCTTCATTTTCAGTTTCTCTTTAATTTTTTACAAAACTGCTTGTGAAAAGACATTTTCTTTAAATGGAATCTTTGTTACTAT
Organism: Corvus hawaiiensis; assembly: GCF_020740725.1. NCBI lineage: Eukaryota > Metazoa > Chordata > Aves > Passeriformes > Corvidae > Corvus > Corvus hawaiiensis. The sequence continues at coordinate 7,999,705 of NC_063255.1, read as the reverse complement.
CAAATTCTGTTTCCTGTTTAGAATGTTTGGTTTTCTTTTTAAAAATACAGTTCTTCAGGTGCTTTTTTCAGCTTCTTTATTAATCATTCTGCAGGATGGCTACATGGGAGAATATGTTATGAGTAATACCATGTTGTTCACCGTTTACTGTGATAATGCAAAATGACTGTGAAGCCTGAAAGAAAACTGTATCCTGTGTGATACAAAGTTTCCTAAGGGCAAATATGCTTTTTCCCCTTGTTTTGTCTGTAGCTATTAGATAAACGTTGTCTGACCATGTTTAGTTCATTCTGCTCCATTTTTCCACTTGCAATTTACATAGCAGATTCTGTTCTTTTGCATTTCCTTCAAAAATATTGTACTGAAATGTTGAAACATAAATGTTCTCATCCTGACTTACAGTTAAGCAGCTGAGCACATTAAATAAAAAATTCTTTTCACAGCAGCTAGTTTGTGGGTATTATGCAAGATGTTCTGTGCTTTGATAGAACAACTTTTAAATAAAGTGAATTGCAACATGAATTTACAGCAAAACTTTACGTACTTAGTCTAGTAAAACATGTTGGCGGTGGGGAAGAGAGCAAGCTGTTGTAAACTCCTGTAAAGTACAGAAAACTTCTACTTTCTCTTCATTCTAACAAGTGTAAAACTATTGAGGTTAAGTAGGTGGGGCACCCGGAAGTAATTGCTAAGGCCAGTGGCATTTTTGTGGTTTAATAAAGGCAGAAGCTAATTATTCAGTTTTTATTTAAGTGAAATGATGCCAAAAAGGAGGTTCCTGCAGAGCAGCTGCACTCCTTCAGTGTTACCCTAATTTACCACAGACACAACTGTCACAAATAGAACTTTTAAACTTGATATATAGCCACGAAAGTAAGGAGCCCTTTGTCTGGAATGCATGCAGAAGAACTCCTTTATACAAATCAACCGGCAGATGACGGACAATGATGAAAATTTGATTCTTTGAAGTCATAATGGTCATTGAAATGTGTGAAATTCTGGTATTGAAAAGAGAGAGCTAGCAAGACTCTAAATCCTGGGTGGTTGCTGGAAGCTTGCTGGGAGGTTTTTCTGTGTTTTGACATCAACTTCCCATTGCTTGTTCCCTGTTTCCTTTATTAAAAAAAAAAAAAAAAAAAAGAGGGGGTAGTGCTAAACTGTAGGTAGTTAATAGTGGTTATGTACAGTTTCTGTCTTTGTGGTGAAAGAAATGCCGTAGAAGAAACATGACACCTTTATGCACACCTGACCCATCTATTCAAAACCATTTGTTTTCAGAGCTACTTTCAATCATTTTGTCTCTTTCCTTTAATTAGAGAGTTCCATTTCTTGTCCCCTTTGGAATTTGTGCTATTAGTGGAGTACTTAAAAGAAGGAAATTCTCATTTCCTTTATAAGTCATCTTCATGCTGAATAGTGCTTTCATTGACACTGCCTCTGTGAATCAGTTTTTCTCCTTCCTGCATAGCACATTTCGTTTCTTATTACCCTTTCCAGAACAGCTTTAGTAGGCTTTCCACTGTGACAAGCATTCTTAAATAATATAAGTTATAATAAAGAAAATCCCTACGTTTGTAAGCAATTTTATGTGGTTTCTGCTGTTTAAAAAAAAAGTATTTTGTCCCTTTCAGCTTATTCCAAGAAGAGACAAAATGCCTCAAAATGAGTATTAAAATTTTCTTGAGTTACAAAAAAAATTCAGTTTGCTATTCAAAGAATATATATATTAAGAAAAACACAATGTCAGAATGCACCTTTTAGATGACAGCCTGTTTTAAAAATGTGAAGCAGGGTTATTAATTTTTAGTAAAGTAAACCTATACAGTTCAAATCTCAAGTCTTTTATATTGTCATCTCATATCTTTAAGATTTTGAATGCTGAATACCTCACTAGTATCTTAATATGCTAATACAGCAAAATTCATTAAGGAACACTTTAAAAAAAATAGTAATGTGAAACCAGCTGTCAAAAATATCTTTGTTTTGGAAAGTTGGTTCACAGGTAGTTTCAATGAGAACTTGAACTCAGAACAAAGCACTGAAGACCCAGTAAAGAGTTCAACCCAATGCAGCATAGTTCTTTTCAAGTATTATATTGTTTTAATGGCATCTTGGAGCGGGAGCTTTAGCCCATTGAAATGTCGCTTAAAGGACAGGTTCTTCTGTCACTAGCTGGAGCTGTGTGGATGAAATGATCACAATAGAGTGTTGTAATGCATTTTAAAAGTGTGAGAAATCAGTTTGTCTAGACTAAGAGTGCGCCTACAGGGAATAGGAATCTTAGAGCTTCTGTGCTCTTTAGGTGTCAAGTATGTGATAGATGCCAAGCCTTTTTATTCCATATCTTTGGCAACAGCTCAGCTATGCTACAGTACCTTACATGTCTACAGCAAGCAAAATCAGTGATTTTATGTCAGGACAACTTGAGCTTCAGCAACCAGAAACTCATTGTCCTAACAACTGTCTGTTCAATTGCCAGCTTTTAAAATAGGAAGATATCAATAAATGATTGCTAGATTCCCAGAAGGCATGGAAACTGTAGCTGTAATAAATGTAGTATGGAGAGCTAGCAACACCATGTAGATATTTCCATTTTAGAAAGCAGGCAGGTTTTAATTTTCAGTTTGAAAAGATTTTTATGGGATTAATCCTATATTATTAGTGAAATAACCTTGATTTAGAGCTGAGTGCCTGAAAAAAACATGGTTTGAAGGGTTTGTCTGAGGTTTTGGTTTTACTTTCATCCAGATAAACAAGTCTAGGCATTTCTTTACTATGGTTATCTCATAAATATAGCTTTTTCTGGTTTTAACCCTCCTTTTAGATTGTGTTCTGTATGCACTGTGTAATATTTCTGGAAGAAAATAGTATATGTCCATAATGTTATTTAACATAGTATCTTAATTTTAGTACTTCCAGATTATTCTGGAAGAATTCAAAAACTTCTAAAGTTTTTTTTCTAAAGCATAAAATACATAATGGACTTACGAGTTCCTGAGATTAATAATAGTAAAAAATAATCATAATTTTGAGCTGTTTTGAAGTTGACATATCTGGAAGTGTTTGATGATAACAACCCCAGCATTTTTGCACATACCATATTGTTTGGGAGCAGAAAAATAAATTTTTTGGGAATATTACTACATTTCCTCACGTTTGTTAAATACAAAAATAAAGACTAATATTTCAGCCTATTTGTATAAATAAGCATGCTGAAACTTTGAATCCTCACCAAACTTTACTGCAGGTAAAAACTTCTTTTTGTTAAACAAAGCACTTTGCCAATTCAAATCAGAAAAAATTTAAGCAAATTCCTCCTAAAATTGCAGTTTAAGCTTCACCAGTGAGAAATGCCAGTCTGTCAGAAGGTATTTTTATATAGGTGTTGCAACATTCCAGTGGCTGGTACTGCTTCTCTTTCATATCACTGGTAGTCTCATACTAAAAATAAGCATGATTTGGTCCTAATGAAAGCATTTATGATGGAATTGTTAAGATACTTTGACAGTTTCTTTTGGTAGTTTGGGTAGAAATGTCGGAAGTTGGAAAGCTAGTGAGGATGCTTGTTTGTTGCCCCTTCAGTCCTAATAGCAAATGCAAGTCAAATGCTTTAAACTTCCTGCCTCTTGTAGTTTTGAGGGACTGATCTCCCAAAATTTATTTTCTGAAGTAAAATTGAAAATAAGAACTTCTGCATTTCAAAGGATGGTCTGGTGATTGCATCAGGAAGTTTTAAGTTTGCCACAAAGCAAAATCCCATAAAGTTACTAGGTACGTTTATGTAAAACCACAGTGTTCTACTTAAACTTGTTTCTCTTTTCATTCAAGTCATGGCAATACTGTCAAGATGAGTTCAATATGCCCAAAGTTTTGCTGCAGTTTTCTGGACTGTTACTTTACTACTTGTTCCTGGAGAGACAGAAGAGGAGGGGAGGGAGGGAGACTGAGGAGCTCCCACTGGCCTTTTAAGTATGTAAGGAACAGGAGTAGTTTAGTCCCCTTAGAGATAGATGGATTTGATGTTTGATTTCACTCTTTACTAGGGTGAACTGACAGGTTAATTTTATATAATTACTGTTTAGTTTTTAGTGAGAATGTTCACTTTAATTATATCAGATGGTGCTGAGGGTAATTTTTCATAGCAATTCTTGTGAGGTTTTTCCCTATCTTACACTTTGTTAAAGTCAGTTAATATTTTTAGGCTGGTTTGAAGGATTTATCTTTCTTAGGTTTATTTGGGGAGGCCCTCAACAAGGCTCATCCCTCCCTAGTAGAGGAGGGCATCCTACTACTGGTTGTATACAATGTTATATATCTTTTTTTTCTTTGAAGGTTGGAATCTCCTAAATAAATTTGTCCTTCACAAATATACTGAAGACTGTTACTAGCATCAAATGTGCATCTCTTGATCTTGAACATCAACAGAACTGACTGTCAAATGCTGAGTCATAGCTTGAAACACGAAGAGGAGGTCAACTTTATGTAGTAACTAATGACTAGAGAAAGAAGACAGCTGAATTCTAGTACCTGCTCTGCAGTCTCAAACAGTCAGTAGCATATTGTGCAAAAGACACTACCTTCTGCCTCTTCCTTCATGCTAAGCATAGCTTCTTGAGTCAGCATAGGTGTTGGTGTCTCTTAACTCTATACAGAGCTAAGCCCAAGGGAAAGCACTTGCACTGCAGCACATACTTGGCTGGCAAGTATTTTGGTAAACAGTCTTGTTCATATGAAGTTGAGTCTCCTAATGGTAATGTAAAATTTTAGAATTTGTCAATATTTCAGTCTGTGCTCTAATGTTTTCCTGAAGCAAGAAAGCGTTTGCACATTTCCATGTTTGCTTTAGCTGGTGCAAGTTGAAGCAGTCCTGACTTTGCAGCTGTGGACAGAGAAGGATGGGGGGAAATGTCCACTCCCTCCTCTGGCACTACCTGTTTTGTAGGTGGGAAGTGAGCAGGGTCAGGTAACTGATCCAAGCAAAACCTAACTCAGCTGGGGAAGCAGAACGATAGCAGCCCTAACATCTGTCACCTTCCGTTGTTTTTAGTTGAAATAATAATGTACTTCTCTAAATTTTTTTCAGTTTTTGTAATTTTAAAAAAGGCATGAAATTATGTAAAAAGCATAAGCAATATTATTTTACAACCCTCTTACAAACCTCTTTTTAACAAGTCACATTATGGTTTTTTTTAGGATATTACTACTTTAACTGGTGTTCCAGATGAGCACATCAAAACCAGGAAAGTTCACATTTTTGTTCCAGCACGTAATGCAATGCAGTCAGGACTTAACAATACAAAGAAGTGGAAGATGGAATTTGATAACAGGGAGCGCTGGGAGAACCCTTTGATGGGCTGGGCATCTACGTGAGTACTTACTGAATTTGAAAATACTTTTCTTCTGTATTCGGCTCACTAGTAATCTAAATCTGAAATATCCTTTCTACCTGTAAATCTGGTTGTGTTTTAACAGTACTTACAGTAAGTGGTTGGGTTTGTTTGTTGTATGATTTATGATCTGTTAAGTTTAAAAGCAGATTTTTACTCACAACATCATCTGGAAGAGTTTGAAAAAGATGTTAACAACCAGAAATTTCAATGATTACATTGTGGTGATGTTACTGTGTGGCAGCATCAGGGCCAGAAAGTCATTAGTTACATAAAGTAGTAAATCATTCTGAGCTCTCAATTGCATCTTTTAAACAAAACCAACAGTACTTCTGGATTTTTTTTTTTATCCTGAGGATCTAAAATGAGGAGTCATAACTAATAAATAAAACACAACAAACCAAGCTATTTAAAATATTACACTGTTTCTTTAAATATGGTCAATATTAGTATTAAAAACTCCTAAATACACAAAAAGTACAGAAAGGAACTACTTTTAGCTAGATATGCTGTAATTTGGAGATGTAATTACAATTTGGATGCATCTAATTTTTAATTCTTTTTTTTCCCCCTTACATGAATACACTACCTGCATTTCACAGCATGGTTAGAATTCCTGTAGACTCTGAAAACTATGCCAGCAATTCCTCTGAAAATAGTGTAATTTTGATTTGCAGCTGTCTCCTTTGAGGCATATTGAGAATAGTTAATTATTATACATAAACCAAAGTCAGCCACTAAAGATTATTTTTCAAATTTCAGAAAGGATAAAATGTGTACTGAAAATACCTGGCTACAATCATATTAGCACTTATGATCAAAGAATACAAAATTCTATGAAAGAAAACTTTAAAACCTTAAACATTAAATTACCTGAGGATGCATTTTTTGAGATTTATTAACATTCCAAATCCAGTCACAGTTTTTTTTTTTATTTATAACATGAGTATATCCAGAAATTTAGTTCAAAGTAACTCTGAAATCAAGTCTTCCTGTTGCATTGATCTCTCATAAAAATTTGAGGAGGCTCTACATACGTTTTTATTTTGGGGTAGGGAAAGGAATTTCTCATGGGTAAGCAAGCTCCAGGTAGAATAAAAGCAAGTGCTCTGTTGAGAATTGACACTGCTAGGTTAACGGTTTTGTAAATTAGTTTGCATCTGTTCATTTTTAAGGCATTCTTGTAAAAAGTGTTAGTGTAGACTCTGGTGTTACCATTCAACACCCAAAAATACCTAAGAGTTTTTTCTCTTGAGATTTAATTTCTGCAAAGAACATTTCTTAGACATTTTCCCATTTCCTTTTGAATAATGTAATGGGATTAGTGGATTAGAGCTGTTTAGGGTCTACATATTAAAGCTCTTTTTTCTCTGAACTCAATATACTTATTTACCTCTAGGTCTTTCCTATATTTCTGTCATTTTAGTCTTGTTTGGGGTTAGGGGTTTTTTTGCACTTGCTGTTTCTTGGCTCTTGGGGCTCTTCTTCAGTGAAGATTATCCAGTTATAGATCTAAGTAAAATGGAACTGTGGCATTTTTTTTAATTGGGAGGTTTCATTACAAGAATGCCTAAAGGCAGTTCTCAAGTACACCTTATAATATAAAGCTGTAAACAAAGAAACGTGGCAAGTGTGAAGTTTCCATTGTATGAGATCTCTTAAGAGAACAAAATGTGGAATCCTAGTTTTCAGTGACTGATGAAAGAATTTGGGGTAGGTATAGGAAATTCTGCAGCACTGGAACTGCTGACACTATCAGGACGTCATCCTGGACATCCTGAAATCAAGTTTGCTCACACGGATAGCTCATTTATAGAAATAAATCAGAAGTGTATTTAGATTGAATGAAAGATTATTCCACATAAAACAGAAGAAATAATTTCTGCAAAATTCTCATTTCCCATCTACCTCTGTCCGGGAAGGCTTTTGCCATATTTGCAGTACTGAATGGGTACTGGTACCTCACTACACTTCAGACTTAAAGCTTCTTTGTTCCTTTTTAGTAGTGTTGAAAAGATTTTTCTAACCGAAATCATGGAAGAGAATAACAACAAGCAAAAGTTGTCACAATATTGCAGTACACTGGGGCCACTTCATTCTCCCCTGGTCCTGTCATGAACTAATTCTTAGTTCCTAATTCACTTACTGCTGTTTTAAGAGAAATCTTTAAATGTCTTTAAGAGAGCCTATCGCAGTGGCTTGCAAAAGTGTAATTTATGTCTTTATCCTGGTTTTGTTTGTTTGTTGTGTGTTTTTTGTTCGTTTGTTTGTGATTTTTTTTTACTGGAGAATATATTGGATATATAGTGAATTCCATTTTTCCATGTGTACATCAGATAAAATTACACTGTTGTCTTTGCTGGAAGCGAGATTCCCCCTTTTCCCCTCCCCCTTTGCCAGTCACAGGCTTTGTCCTTTATTGTAGAGAGTTCAGTGTATCTTAGGTCTTTTCTCTTCATTTATCCTTCTAGCTTCAAAGAGAGAACAGTTGAGAGGCAGCTCCTTCAATAGTTTGTTGCAATTTGGTCTTGTCTTTCCAGTTGTCTCCCAGGCTCATAGGCAGTGTTGTCTCAGGGAGGCTTTATCTATCTTTGTGCTGCTACTACCAGTATCTCATTTCTTTAAGAGTTAGAACCCCTCTCTTTTTTTTTTTTTCATCCTTTGCCATTGTTCTTAAATTGAGCTTTTATAGCAATAAATAAGGCAATTTCATGTTTTAACTGAGATTTTAATTTGTTTCAAAGGGGTTTATGGTGTTCCATTCCTTTCAAAAATGCAGTTTAAGAATAGGTGGTCATCTAAAACTAACCACTATGTAATTAGTTAGCTAGCAATTTGCATTTTGGAGCTTCATTTTTTGTTGAGGCCTGTGATCTTGCTTGCTGTGTAGGAATAAATTGTGGAGGTCATGTGACCTCAGCCAAAGCAGAACTCTCAATATTTTTTATGGACTTTTCAGTTTCTGCTCAATTCCTTCTCTTCTCACTTAAGTATTCTGCTCTTTTCTCTCTGAGATTTTCTTCCCTTAGCTGCTCTACAGACTCTTGGTCTCCTTGAAATGTTCAGAATTACCTTAAACCTTACCAAAAGAGAGGGATTTTACAGATCTAAATTAAAAAGAGTATTGCAGAGCACTTACTATAACCTCAGCAAGTGGTTAGACATGTTTGTCTACTAACCCAATTAATTTTTGCAAGTAGTTGTGAGGGAAGTTTAACACACTGAAAGAATAAAACAGTACTCTGCAGAAAATAAGTGCTGACCCTGGAAATAATTTTAAAAAGTGTTTTGAAGGTTTTGTGAGTTGGCATACTAAAGTGAGCTGTGTAATACAGCTTTTAATATTTGAGATACAGATATAATTTTTTTCTATTTCCGATCTGCCTAAAAATTGTCATCTGATTTCTTACAGAGCTGATCCTTTATCCAACATGGTTCTTACTTTCTCTACTAAAGAAGATGCCATTGCTTTTGCTGAAAAAAATGGTATGTATTGTACGAATGGGCTATGAGGGGTTCATCCTTCTATAGGCAATCTTGATCTCAAAGTATTAACAACAGAATAAGTATAGGATAAAGTACCTTCCCTCTGTTCTGCAGAATTGGTAGACTGCTAGTGTTCTGCAAGAGGAGGAGGAAAATAGGAATGGGGGATATTTCCAAGGGTGCTGAAGGCGTTGAATCTAGACTTTCCACTCTCTAGAAAGGTGTTTCAGTCATTAATATTAATATTAAAATGTAATATTAATATTAAAATGCTTTTGCAAGTATCTCCGTTTTGAATGAGAGCTGAATGAGACCTTGCTCAGGTCTTGAAGGAAAGTTAATACTTCAAGTGTGTCCCAGGCTTGGTGTTCCGGCTACATGGCAATGTGTTCTTTGTCTGAAGGCTTAACATGAGCATCTCAGTTCTTACTAAGGGAAACTGTCAGAGCGCTTGTGAATATTTGATAATCAGAAAAACTAAAATGACTACCAAGTAAGCATGTTGGACTTCATTTTTGGCTGTGTTGCAGCACAGATTTATTGTAAAAGGAACCCAAGAGGATCATCACGTCCAACTCACTGCTCCTCACAGGACTGCCTAAAAGTAAACGGTGTGACTAAAAGCATCGCCCAGATAATCACTGAACTCCGACAGGCTTGTTGTCCTGGTCAGTTCCCTGGGGAGCCTGTTCCCATGACCAACCACTCTTTCAGTCAATATGCTTTTACTGTTGTTGAGTCTGGATTTCCCCAGATGTAGTTTCATTGCATTCTTTGTGTCCTGTCACTGGTCACCAGAGAGGAGATAGCACATCCCCTCACTGCTCCCCATGAGGAACCTTTAGATTGAGGATGTTATGCCTAACTTAGCATGAGAGTCTAAACACATACACTTGATGATAGTTCTTGTGAAAAAGACAGTAGAAAAGCCAGTATCATCACTTAATAATTTTTTAAGCTGATGATATATCAGAGGGAATGTATCTGTAAACTTATTTCGTTAGTTAGGCTTGTATTTCCTTACAGAATGATGGTACCACAAACAGTGCCCATAATCTCAGCCTTTTGAATATTCAGCAGTCCTTTTTCATGTTAGCATGTTTTTTTGCTGCTCTCTTTTCTTTTTTTCTTCTAAATCAACTCAATTTTCCTTAAAAAATTAATCTTGATGCTTAGTCCCTGTGGATGTGAAGAAGATTAATTACGTTGAGATAAAGCCAGGAATAATACACATGAAGCGTAAGCTTCTTCAGAAGTCTTCCCTGTGGTCTTCAGCTTCCAACTGTATTTAGTCTGGGGTAAATAGTACAGTTCCTTGGTCAGACCAAATTATGCAGAGTTGTTAGATGGTTGATGTTGTGCACCACAAACATTGTAAGTCCATTAACCTATACATCTAAGAAACCAAACCATTTAATGTGCAATTTATTTGCACTTTTTAATGGTAAAGGCTAGTATTTAATTTGTCTGTTCCTCTTTGAATGGAATTTTTTTTGGTTTAATAGTCCTAATTTTATTGAAAAATAAGTTCTACTCCTAAGAAATTAATAGGATCATATTTGCATTGGATAATTGTGCAATTTTATTAGTGGTTTTTATTGTTTAATGAACAAATACGAAATTTGGGAGAATTTGGTATAGTTGCATTCATGCTTCTGTGTTGTTCATGTTATTTCTTGAACAATTCAGCATACAAGAGAGAAAAATTAATGTAATGAGCTGCTTATGTCATCTCTTTGTAGATGCTATATTTGTACTTTCAAAATGCAGATTCAAGTAAAATGCATTTATTCAGTGTAGAAAGTTTATGCTTTTACTGAGTTAGAAATTACTCCATTGTGCACGAAACCAAATAAACTAGGGCTATGACTTGGTATTAATATTAGTAGTTCAGTATTATGATAAAATTAAGAGTTTGCACTCTTAATTTTACCATAATTGAGATGCACCAAACTTTTCTGTAGATACTGGCTTGCCTAAATTGTGATTTCATTTTAATTTATGCATATGATATGTGCATAATATTTTCTGTAGTGATAGCTTCAGTATCATATGTAGCTAGAAATACAAATTTTACATTATTTAGTTATGCTTTTTAAAATACATTAGAAATTTAGGCACACATTTACACTGGAAGTTAGCTTCTTAACCAAGATAGTATTGAGACATATCTAGGTCTACAAACACAAATACTTAACTCTCTCTGTTCCTCCTGTATGAACCACACAAATTTTCCATTACAAAATTCCTTAAGAACCTAGAGTTTAATTTCTGAAAATTCTAGATATTGCAGGTTATTTTGGTACAGTTGGTAAACTCAGAGTTCTTTCTCACCAAAGAACTTAAGGAGGTAAGACAAGCTGTCTTTCTGCCTGCCCCATCTGATGTGTCTTCTAACGCTGGAGTAGCAGTGCTGGATACACTTAACAGGAAACATTGCTGTCCAAAATATTACTGCTGAGAATGGTCTGAGGTCCAGGCAAGGAGGAAACATTGTAAACTGGAAGAAATTAAAAGTTCTGACTGTTGACCTAATTTTTTTTTTGTCCTGTCTGACATCACTGAAGCAGTTGTTTAAAAACATACAGCTTAAATAACAAGGATGGAGAGTTTTTCTACTCCACAATAACCTTTAGTCAGGTGGTGAGGGTGTTCTTCCAGAGACGGTGAAATCTGCTTTCTGTCTACTTGGATTGTATGGCAGGGCTCTGGGCAAGAGTAACTCTCCCCACCATTCTGGTATTTTTATAAAAGTGACCTCTGCTCTCCGTCATGAACAACTCAAAGTGCTGGTCTGAAGGAGTCTGTTCCAAAGTGTGGAACCTAATCACATATGGTGGCCTCTTGCAATTTTTAGTTAGATGTAACTAACCTTATGTATTTTGGATATCTATGGCAGTGCAAGTCATTGTGCTGGCAGTTGCAAATCTCTTTTGGAGGCACTCGGCCCCTCTCCATCTAGTGTATAAAAAGATGAAGCAATACCTTGGGGCTGTAGATTCCATTCCAGCAGCCAAATGTCTCAATGTTAGGTGTTACAATGCTGAATGTTGCAATACTGAAGTCTGTCTCTGGATCTAGTTCTGGCTGTTTACTCAAGCTTATATTTTTAATCAGAACAGGAGGCAAAAGCCAGTGTTCTCACAGATGGAAAGAATATGTTTTTAAAATCTCTATTCAGTGTTTCTTACAGAGAGTAGTTAACTTGGAAATTAACACTGGTTGGGACTAATAAACATGAAGAAAATGTTTGTGTGACATTTGTGAATACACAAAAATGAGGCAGTGACATGACAACTTGTGTATCTTACAGAACATTCTGGTGTGTAGGTGTATCTTGACTGTTTACTGTGAGCACCTTAACTGTAAAAATTCAGATATATGTTAAACATTTTGGGGCTTACAACTTTCAGTTTTAAAACTAAGGAAGAAAAGTACTGTCTTATGAGTATCACTTAAAACTGCATATTTAACCACTTCTAGCTTCAACTGAAGTATCTCAACTTTGAGTGAAATATTGCAGCTAAAGAGACCAAACTTAGGAATACTGAGTGCTGCCCTGGCAACTTTCCAGGCACCTGGAGGCTGCAACCAATTTGCATTTTGATTTACATAAACACTAATGTCTCCACCTCCTCTTTTCTGACATTTTTAAGCATTTCTCTTGCTTAACTATCACATAATTTACTTGTCTTCTATCACTTCATTCCCTTTTCTTTTTACTCCTAATTTTTTATGTTCTTATAAAAAATGTTAAGTATTAAACTCCTTTCTAATGTTGAAGTTTTTTCTTTCCTCTTCATTTTTTTGGTCCTCCTACCTTTCTTTTTTTTCTAGCTTTCCAAGGTCTCCATTGTCTCCCAGCCTTTGAGATTGATCTTCTATATGTTTTTTTTTTCCATGTTTTTTCTTATCTTCTTCATTTCCTGTGCCAACATACACAGGGCCTTAGTGCTTCTGAGGTGCTGTGGAGTTGTGGAGCCATGAACTTACAGCACAGTCTTCCCTGTTGAGCTTTTCATCGGTGACTGTCAAGTTGTCTGTAGTATGGTCAGGTCTTGCCATCTCACAGGATGGTTATTAGCCACATTTCAGTATTCTCCATTACCAACTAGAAAGGAATAGATTAGTGGGTGCTTACATGGAGAAAAACATATTAAATCTAAAACCTTTAAGTTGCATTTGCTGTATATTGTATGCTGAGAATATAATTCTCGTTGTTTCTTGTCTTCCCCTGCCGCATAACCTCTAGGCTGGAGTTACGATGTTGAAGAGAAGAAGATTCCAAAACCTAAATCCAAGTCTTATGGCGCAAATTTTTCTTGGAACAAAAGAACAAGAGTGTCTACAAAATAGGTTGGCATTGGCTGTGTGACTGTGAATAAAGTCAGCTGTGCTATATTTATAGTCCATGTATAATACATCTCTTAATCTCCTAATAAATTTGACCTTTAAACTACATATGTATCTTGTGATGTCTATTTAAAATGTTTTTGATGTCTCCAATTGAACCTGTTACAAACTTCCCTATAAATAGAGGAGATTTGAAGTGTTCATACTTCTAAAAAATTGCTTTACTAGGAATATCAAAAGGAATGTTTGAAATCAGCTGCAACTTTAGAGATTATGATTAATCTTTGATGGTAATTTTATATCTACTATCCTGTTTAAACTTCTGAAGTTTAGTAAGTTCAGTAAGCTTTGCATATAAAAAGTCTTTGAATAAAAGCTGGGGTTTTTTTCTTTCAATACAGGACAGTTTTGGCAGTTGAAGAACAAAGGATGGGTATAACTCAAGACCGTTCTGTATAAATGTATGTTATATAACTCCTTTCTGCTGAAATTACTACTTTCATTATTCCAGAAGAATTCATGACTGGAATAGAAAGCACTGGGTTTTGTTTTGGTTATGGAGGAGGTTTAGTCCAAAAGATTAAGATTGCAGTTGTTTCTCTGTGATGTTCTTGAAATGTGAAACTAAGCCAGTTAAATATTCACAAATTAAGTCAGAATAGTTGGGTGCCTCATACAGTATCAGCATATACTAATTACTTAATTATAGTTCTGGGTCTTTTATTGCTATTTACATGTTTATCTGAATTGAGGTTTCCTGTTGCTTAAGAGGAGATGTGATGATAGCATCTCAGCCTTAACAGCAAGTATATATACTAAACTCAATTTGTCTTAAATGGTGTTAAATTATTAGTTTTAAAAATGCACAATGTTGTATTTGAAATCTTTGGTTATATATCTTTGGCTGTTGCTTTATTCACTTTAACTTAACAAGTTACAGTATTGACATATGATAAGTGAAATGTATTACAAATGGGGGGTGTTGTACCTTTTTCTTATGCAACTGAGAGTTTTATCCCAGCTGTCACAAAAGATACTGTTGAGACATCTCTGTCCACATAGACCTAAGTACTGGTGTGAGTGCTGTGCACTAGCTTTTAGCTAAAAGGAGGCATAAAACTATCTTATGTTGCCTAGATTTTATTATTATATAGCATATATTCTTGCTTCAGTTTTAACCAGCTCCCTGTATGCTGGCTAGCATTCATTTAAGGCATTGGTTCTGACCCAGTTTCAGCATAATCAACCAGTTGGATGAAGTTGCTATTTTCCTATCACAGACGAGAACTGTTACTCCAATTCATCTTCTATTGAATTTTGAATGCAGAATTCTGCAGTGGAGCCTGAAGTCCTCCAGGAACGCCAAAGTGCACCAAACTGGAATCATAACAGGCCAGAATCTACTGCATCTTTTTGTATTCCAGTTCAGCTTAATATGCTGATACTACTAAGAAGACGGTAATAAGAAAAGCCATTCATTGGAGTTTTTTTCTTCTGTTTTTTTCTAAGTAAAGAGCAGCAAGTTCATTAAATTAAGATCTTCAAGCTTTGTCAGATTATTAAAACAAGAAATCCACAGATACCTAATGCAGCTGAGACACAGCTTGGTTTGTGAAATTACATGGTCCATGGAATTGACTGATTAGTATTAGATACCTAACATTATCTTTGGACACCTAATTCGTGAAATTGCTGTCTGTTAATCTATACTTCTCATAACTAGAACCAATTCCACAGAAAGCACAGTTTCTTGTTTCTTTGTTTCTACTGGAAAGATAATGGAAATACTTAAAAAGGAGAATTTGATAAATCACCTTTTATTTCTAAGGAAGAAATCTTTTTTGTTTGTTTGTTTTAAACGGGTACGTTCATTATGATTCTGTATTGTTCAGGCCACCTTGATGTTTTTAAGTTGTGTTTGAGACCAGGATCTTCTCTTCCTTTGATCATTTTCCTAGGACTTGGATTTTTTGATCCTGTTACATGGATTAAGAATGATCATGGTGACAGTGGGAATAGATTGATTATAGTCACTACAGTCTTGAAACCCTAGAAGTAATACTGAGGGCATGAGCTTGGAGAGGATCAGTTGCAGCAAGAATATATTTTAGAGATCAGAAGTTCTATTAGATACTAAACTTCTTTAGCCTTTCATTAATTTACCAAATCATTATAACTCTAGGCTGGAACTGAACTTGTACAAGGTGATCTGGCTGTCTTTAGTTAACTGCCTTCAGAAGTGAATGTTTCATAGGTGAACTTCAGCTTCTAGCTACTCTGCAATATGTTGTGATAAGTAAAATCACTCCTGAAGCTTGAATATATCAAAAGGCACAACAAGTAAACTACCATAATAGGTCATTCTTGATGATAGAGATTAGCCATTCATTTGAATAAGAATTAGAATGCTGAATGAGATTAGAAATTCATTTTGGTGGTAGATGTAGCTGTGCTGCATCCAACTAATCTAAGCTTTTAATGGGAAGAATATTTGAAAACTGTGAAAGTAACAAAATCATTACTGGGTAAAGAAGTGTAAAGCTCAAAAGTAAACTGAACATGTTCTTTACCCAGTGGGATTTGTTTGCATCTCAGGTGTCTTGCCACCTTACATGGCACTAGCAAAAGAGTGTTAAAGAATTAATAGACAGCTGCAGTATTCCAGAGTAATGTACCACAAATGTTACATTTACATTCTTTCACTGAGCTGTGTAGAATTGAGGTGTCTTCTTTCCAGTTTTGTAGCTTCCATTATTGTGGAAAGCCCGCTGCAAAGAATGAGCTGATTTGAAGTAGTTGATGTTTTGGCTTCAGTAGTTATGTTGTGTGGAGAAAGCATGCTGCTGCTGGAGACAAAGTCCTTTCACATTTCTAACAAACTATCCACAGAACCTTTCTGAAAAAGGCTTATTATCTGTCATTGCTGTCTCAGCCAGCATATCATAATGAGTTTTGGATTATTCCTGTCAAGTCTTGGTGAAGGTTCCTTCTTCAAAGAAAGAAGCAGCATCACAGTATCTTTCCTCCGGTATGCTACTAGCTTTTAATCCTATCAACTCTACAAGGTATATGGTATATAGGTTTGAGGGTTTTTTCGTGTCTCTTGTCCACTTGACATTTTCATACATGAGTTTTGAAAGGTTGGCCACTCCAGTTCTATAATTACTGCGTAAAACCAAGAATGTTTTAGTGAAATTTTAACTTCGCTAATAAACTACAGTTCCTTTATTTTACTGCACATTTATGTTTCCACCTTCCTGACAGCTGATAGCAAGTGTGCATCCTGCAGGTACCAGGAATATTGTCATCATTCATAATTCAAATAAACTATTTTTTAAATTAATAATAAAGGCCCTGCGATTCTTAAAATTGTTATGTTACAATGGAACATAAAGAATGTCAGGAAACTAAAAGCACAGTTTCAGATTTCTAGCAGAGTATTTCTTAACTGTGCAGTTTGATGGATAATTTAAAACAAATCAGACTATTAATGGATACTATGAAATGGAAAAATTATTTATCCATATATTGAAAGTTCGGCCATGTGCTAGAAAAGGAGAAGCTAATTTGGACGATTACTAGCTTTTGCCTGTATTTTCACACTTGTGTAGTTTGGTTTTGCGAGATACAGTTATCTAACTATGTTTAGTTACTGGGGTGGCCAACATATTTTGTTATTCTGAAAAGAAAAAAAGGTGCAAATAACTTTAAAATTACCTAAGAAAATTATTTTAGAGAGTTGTATAGTAAGTTATGGTGTGTCTGGTCAGGTGACTTGTTTTCATAAGTCCTTTTTCTCATTTCCACATTCTGAGAGGGATTTACATTTAGTTGGTATTTAATTAATGGAGAGAGTATCACCAGCTTCACAAGATTGTGCTTACAGCAACGTAAAGAAAAAAGTGGGGGGTGCAAAATGATACTGAATTGATATTAACATGTGGATTTCAGTGGATGTAAAATACTGATTCTTCACATCCATGTTCATCAGGAGGGAAATTAAAAAGACTCCTGTCATGAATGCCTCCCACACTGAAAAAGTGAATTACCACCTTTTAGGACAAGTTGATTAGAATAAGTACAAATAAGTTGATTAGAATAAGACAGTAGTCTTGAAGTAATTGAAATTTGGAACTGTGTAACTATTACTTGTGGTATAAACATTTTTCTTAAAACTCTCATCTGAATAGCAGGTGACAGGTTTTGGGTTTTTTGTTGATTGGGTTTTCTTTCATTCCTTCCTACACCTTGAAAATATCTATAAATAATGCTGTGAACAGATATGATATAAAAATGATGCAGCAATTTGGCTATTTCAGATACTACTTATTTTCACAATCTTCATAGGAGTTGGTGGTTATGGGGACAGGGTAATTCGAGCAGTTCATTTAGATTTACAGAAGGCTTTCAAAAAGGTCTCTTACGAAGTTACAGAGCAAGGCAACAGCACACGTAAAGACGTAAGTATCTTTTATTTGAGAAGCAAATCTCTAACATGGAGGAGAGAAAACTGAGGACTAGTATGGGTGGCCTCTAAAATCACAAGTAATCCAGAGAGTACTGTATAATTCACTGTTTTAAACAGGCACATCAACATACTCATGAGAATGCAGCTTAAAAATAAATAAGTACATTTTCACATAGCAGATTTTGAAATTCATTGGCAATTTTTTGACTACCAAAACTAGCTTTACATTAGATTCAGTACAAGAAATGCATGCTATAAACGTTTGCATTAAATATAAAATAGTATCCTGTTTAGTAAAATCCCTGAGATAAAGGCTGCTGACAGCTGGAAAAGGGTATACTTGGAGTATCCCTGTTTCTATGTTCTTTCTTTGTCAGTCACTATCAGCCACTGCCAAAGCTGAGTTTGTTCAGGTGGCTATACTGATCTGGCACAGAATGGCTGTTCTTTGTACTGTTTGCCAGCATGGCATTCCAACATTGTCTGCTATTGTGTGTTGTCAATGTTTTCTGATAATTAAATACATCCTTTATAGTGAAGAAATGACCACAAACATTTTCCACTTTGAAGCTGAAGGACATTCACTGTTGACCATCATGATCTTCAGTGATCATCAGGTTTCTTAAACTGGGTTGTCATACTTGGATACCTGCATGAGACCAAATTCTGCTGATTCAAGATTATTCTCTAAGACCTCAGAAATATTAAATGAAGATACATGTACAGTTTTCCTCCTAAAACATTCTGGTAAAACAATGGCTAGTCTTGATAAGTAACTACAATTATTCTTAAAAATACCACTCAGAAGAAGTGAAGAAAACTGTTTATTCTGGTACTGTGCCTATACATACTGGAAGATATTTTAATTTCTCTGTTATTAGGTAGAGAAAATGAGAAAATTCTTATCATGTCTGTCAAGTAAAGCAGTTGTCTTTTGGCATGCCTTGGTTGTCTGTTACAGGAATATGTATGCAAAGTTGTAGTCAGTCTACTGAGATGATTTCTATAATTGAATGCAAGCTTGTCATTGCTGCCTTCTTCCTTAACCAGCTAAGGGAAGTCAAACATCAAACTGAGAAGTACTGTAAATTTAAAACAAGGACTGCTTATTACAAACAGTCCCTAATAAATTCTGTGCTTATTCCAGCACCTTTTTTAAACAGTTCTTGGATGCTTCACTGTTTTTGTTTACATGATCCAGTGTTGTTGCCAAATAGTTTTGTCAAACTTACAATCTGCTTATAAATGAAATTTATTTTTGCTTTCTTACCCTTTCCCCCACCTGACCACTTTTATTGCTTCACTTGGGATGTCTGCAGAGTGCTTGAGAAAATATTTTTGAGTATGACTGGGGAAATGCTATAGTTACAGTGCCCTTTGCATTTCAGACTGTCTTATTCATTACTCTGTTGCATGGATCATTCAGGTTTTAGCTTTCCGGTGGTGCATTTTCTGTCTTTGCACTTTATTACTGGGATATGATAGCAAAGTTCCTTTACCAGTCAACACCCCAAAGTATAGCCTTCAGACATGTAAAATACCCAATTTCTAGAAGAGACATAAAATCTCATTTTTAACAATTGAAGGAGCTTCACAGAGACATTATGAAATAAACTACTGAATAAGGGGGGCGGGGGGGGGCAGGGAGGGCTGGAGAAGGGGGGCAGGTAATTTCCAATTTCTAGTTATCCTTAGTTTGTAACTGCTCTTTGCAGTTATGCATAAAATAGAACTTTGGAGCAAAATATATGTTTGCCTCAACCCAGAATACTGAACCACAGCACTGGGAATGTGCATTACCTAGATTCCACAGGCTGCACTTGCACAGGTGTAATAACTATGTAAGTAAAATTATTTTATTAAAATGACTTAAAATAACTAGGCTATAAAAAAGCAAAACTTCCCACTGTTAATATAATCCAAATTTTTTAAATAACAGTAAATTGGAAACAACTTTGCTGCAGCCCATCACTGTAACTTGGAGTAAAATTGCCAATCCAGAATCTTAGAGTATCTGTTTTAAAATGAGGTGAAGTGAGAATTGCCCACCTATTCACAGTATGTGGATATTTGCACTTAAACCGGGTTCCTTTAGTAGCTGGTTGATTTTGATTAATTTCTTTAGTGCAGAAATCTGAAGAAGTGAGATGCACAGAGCTTTAGAAATACCTTCTTGTCTATGGGTGTGGTGTGAATGAATGCTAAAAGTGCATGTCTCAAAAGAGAGACTAAACAAATTATTGGGGGGGAAAAAAACCTTGAAGGGTTTTTTAAACACATAGCAGCCACCTTCAGCATAGAATTCCCTAAAGCACAAGTGGCTGAAGGCTGTCAGAATAAGCAAAGGAACACGACTCAGCAGGCATCCCTGCAAAGCTAGACGGTTGTCTACGTTTGCTCCCCTTCAGAAACAGGACCTGGGCTAGATGGAGCCACCATAACCACCTTCTGTTCTTAGAACCACTTACGTGACTGTAAACAGAGACCAGTTAAATGAATGCCATCTCCACTGTAAACACCTGAAGTTCAATCATCAATACCAATCTTCATGTATGAGAGATAATTAATGTCTGTTGAATTAAATATCATCTGAGTAATGATGAAACTGTTGGATTTATATCTCTATATCTGAAGCTCCTTGCTTTGCACAGCTTAAGATTGAATTACATACATACTTTTATTTTGTTGTATTATCTCAAGTTCCTTCAGGTTTTTATCCTGCCTGCTTTAAAAATGATGGCTGAAGCATCCTCTGCTTTTACAAAGAATGGCTAAGAAATTCCTTTTTGCTTTGTTTTTTTTCCCCTTCAGACTGTTAGTTTGGTTCGGTGTCAAAGTCTTGCCTATGTCTTGGAATTCTGAACACTTTCTGAAAGAGGCAGAGATACTACCATTGAGTGCAACAGAAGCATGGAAGAAGTTGGGTGTACTCAGTTCTCTTGACCTGACTTCGAAAATAGCATCCTCACTTCACACCAGTGCCTACCTTTGGATTTCAGCCTGATTAAGAAGCACAGGAGAGAGAAATTGCAGGCCCGATGTTTGAAATTAGGCCTTTATTTTTCAGAAGAGAACCAGAAGACCAAATGGAAGATAATATAGGAATTTCATTGCAGAGAAGGGCAGATGACTTACTTTACAACCTGAAATTATTTGAAAGAAAGAGCTGAGATAATTTTTAGATCCACCCGTGCCTGCTTTCTATACACTGGAAAGCAGGTTATGAGGAAAAGTGGGAAACAAATAGAAATTACCACTTCTTTTACTGATTTTTACATGTTAGAACAGGGTATAAAATAATCAGCACCTGGCTCCACCACCCACCAATCACAGAATGCACCTTAGGAAATTGTCTCAATACCAGGTTTCATTTCTTGCCTCTTTTTCCCACACTACATGATGGCTTATCTTCAAAGCATTCCCATTTCACTATCTTCAGACAATTCTGTTTTGCAGGTGGAAAGCAGCTTTTTGTTTTTCCTCAGCTTTGATCATTACCATATGGTCTTTCATACGTGCTCAGGGTCTCTTTGCAGGATCACAATTTATTTTTCTCTCACTGGACCATTTTTCTGACCAGTTCTCTATACAAAGAAACTACTTAAACACAAAATGATGTGGTTCTTGGAAGCATTTTGGGTTCCAGACAGAAACGGTTGTATGGTGCCAGGGACATAGATCCGTGGCCTGGCCTGGGGATGAATGTTATCAGGTAGGAGGTTTTATTTCAGAGGAATGTTAACCTAAGACACAAATATCCATAATAGAAAACAAATGGTGTCACAGAAACAAAAATCCAGTTCTTACTGGCGCCTCTTGGGCCTTTTATTCTTTTCTATAGGCATTGCCTTAAAGTTTCACAGTCAGTCTTTGAGTGATGTGGTTGTGTGTGCTCCATTCTGGTGCTATGTTTTCTGGAGTTTGGAATGTCTCTTTTGGCCAGTAGGCTCAGTATCCCACATCAGTGCACTTAAATGACCTTCACCATCTCCTGAGGTTTGCATAAAATGGCAGAATGTAGCCAACTGTCTCATCTGTGATTAGAGTTGCTTATTGTGTCTAGGTGCTTATTTCTTTTTATCTGTGGCATATCACTAATCTAGTACCAGGCTAACTCAAAAAAGTCTTATTTTTAGGCTTCTTTTTTTTTTTTTTTTACCTATTACAGCCCTGCTGTTTGAGTTATCAGCAATGTAAAAAGTTCTCTGATTCTTGGCAGCTTGGAAATATTCTGTAAAAAATTAGGTTATATTGGGAAATGTTGAGTTGTTGAAATCATTGTGATTTGTGGAAAAATTCTGGCTGAAGTAAACATTAGTTTTGAAATATTTTGCAGCCTGTGAATGATTTCAGATCAAAACCACTAAATTTGTACTAGAGCAGCCAGTAGCAGGAAAGTACATCATCTGGAAAGGTGCAGTTAAGGGTGTGGTATGTGCTGCTGCTACAACCCAGGTGAATTCCCTAACTGTTAGGCTAAGGAATTCCTCTTTTCTGCTGACACAACTAATACCCAGTTATTTGCACAAAATAAGACTGTTCCAGAGAATTGACTGAAGCAAGGACAGTGGATACTGATGGGATAGTCATCTTGTGTAGGAATGACCTGGGTCTGATTTGAAGCCAGAACTTCAGTCTGGATCTTATGTCTTGTAGGAAGGTGCTGTGACTGTTACTTGCTGTAATTTATTTCTCTCTTACTCTTTTTCTTTTTTTCTTTGCAGGGGACTTCAAAAGCTCCAGGTTTTATTTCCAGGCAAGGTTCTCAGGGATAATATTTTCCCACCCACTTCTAATTAATTTAGAGTATCTTCTTTGCCAGATCACAGACAGAATATGCTGCCTTACAATTCCCTGCCAAAATTTTGGCTTAGAATGAAAAAGAAATTCAATTTCTAATGCCATCTTGCTGAACTTGCAAACTTTGGCTTCAATAGGAATCAGTAAAACTTGCTTCAATTTTAGACAAGTCCCTGGGCAATAATAACCTGAATCTGAGAATACTT
Organism: Corvus hawaiiensis; assembly: GCF_020740725.1. Lineage (NCBI taxonomy): Eukaryota > Metazoa > Chordata > Aves > Passeriformes > Corvidae > Corvus > Corvus hawaiiensis. The sequence continues at coordinate 7,977,005 of NC_063255.1, read as the reverse complement.
AGTCATGTGACATGGGGTGCATCCATTTCTCTTGAAGCCAGATTTTGTCTTTGTTATGTGCAAGAGCTTCTGGCCTGGCATCCTGGTTCAGAGACTAAAACATTCTAGCATATCAGGTGGAACAATCCTGTTGCAGTATATATAAGGCTGTTCTCACAACCTTCACCTGCAGTGATGCTGATAAAGATTTGCAATCTTATGTTCATCCAAATAAGCTCTCATGCTGTTTCCCTGAGACGTGGGGAGTCTGAGCAAGTTTCAGGGTTTCTTTGTACTTAATTTAGCAGCAATTAATCCAGCTTCTTATAGTCTCAGAAGAATTACTGTGTGTGCACTCTGCAGTTATTGAGCCCTTCATTCTTAGCATTATAGGTGAAATGTACAAGGACTATTTTTTGACTCCTTTTGTTTCTTAAACTATCTTTGTGTGAATATAGGATTCTTTATGAGCATTTTAATTCTGCTTTTTGAAAACCAATTGGAGTCCACCTTACCTTAATTCCAAAGGAAAATTTCTCCTTGAAGTAGTTGTAGCTTTCCATGTCAATAACTTCATTACTATTAAGAAAAAAGTCTCTATTATGAAGACAGGCTGAGAAGGTCGGGGCTGCACAGTCTGTAGAAGAGAAGGCTTTGGAGAGGCCTTAGAACAGCCTTTCAGTACCTAAAGGGTGCCTACAGGAAAGCTGGTGAGGGACTATTCACATGGGCATGTAATGTTAGGACAAAGGGGAATGGCTTCAAACAGACAAAGAGTAGACTTAGATTGGATATTAGCAAGAAATTCTTTACTGTGAGGGCTGCCCAGAGAGGTTATGGATTGCCCATTCCTGGAGGTGTTAAATCCCAGACTGGATGGGGCTTTGAGTAACCTGGTCTAGTGAAGGGTGTACTGAGAGAGTTGGAAGTAGGTGATCTTTAAGGTGCTTTCCAACCCAAACCATTTTATGGTTGGAACACGTTACAATTATTTGGATCAAAACATTCCCAGCCCTGATTGAGATGACTGGCATTGTTGAAAGAGAGAAAGAACAAACCATTTTGCAAGCAGTACTGCAGATTTTCTCCCAAAATGAACCCATATGGATTGCTAACTCAAATACTCTACGTTAACAGATAGCTAAATGAGAACCTTCTCAGTCAGATAAAAATTTACTTCATAAAAGCTTCTGCAACTTCTTTTGGAAATATTCCCATCTTTGGAGTATGCGCTATGCCACCTGTTTATGTATTTATGAAACGCTGCTCCCTGCGGGACAAGTCTGGGTTGTATGCTTATTTTGATAAAGCACTACTTTAATCTTCAGACACCAAGTAACTACCTCCTGCCAATGAAGTTACGTCCAAAAGTAAAATATATTATACCTTTTCTCTCTCATTTCAATTTCCACAAATTAATTGCTCATTGTATTGTATACATGTAGGCAGTACTCAGCTATTTCAAAGCTTTTAACAGATTTATAAGTGAAGTAGATATCTGGGACTCCATTAAAGACCATCTAACAACTCAGGATGCAGTATTCTGATGGTGCATTTATGGCATATGTGCAAAAGGTGAAGAGTACTGCACAAACTGGTGTTATAAAACAGTGATCATCAGAGGAGCAACAGTCGAGTCTCCTTTGAGTGAGTGTGTTTCACTGTTGGTACCTTGCAGATGCTAATCCAGTGACAGGAAGTGATGTTTACCATCCAGCTAAACAAAGATTGAAATGCTGCTTAATCAAATAAGCTTGTGTTCCAATGTTTCCCTAAGGGCTCCCAACTGGTTTGATATCTGAATACTGTTAGCCTGCTCTTGGTATTCTCTTTACATCCCATCCCATTTTATCCACAGCTGAGCTGTAATTCCAAGTAGATGCTACTCATTCAATAACTAAGGATACATAAATTATTCTTCCTTTCAGGGTTCTTCACAATTCTGCTCAGTGAATGGACATCATATTAGCTCCAGCAGGGTGGTTCAGAGTGGTTTACCAAGACTGATCCTTTCTTGAATTACTGTTCTGGTCAGTCAGTATGTTTAACAGAAAATTTGTAATATATTGCAAAGCATTTTTAGCTCTGGAATTGCTTACGTACAAGGGAAAATGGGGTTGCCCATTGCTGTGTGCATGGCAGCATCATCAAGGTGCTGATGAACACATAGAATGAGCTGGGTTAGTAGAAGTTACTATCTCCAAAAAATGTCTCACTCATCATAAATCTAATTGTAGAACTAAAGGTTGGCTTTATACGTCTGGAAGCAATAAAAGAAGTGGCCTATACTCTCCAAGTGTCAAGACTGACGATAGGAGGTGGTGAATGACATATTAGAAAGCTAAGCAGGGTCCCTATTGCACGTTGTCCAATCTCTTACATTGCTTTAGGAATGGTACCAAAAAATATCAGTGATAAGTAAGTTGCTGAGATGTTTTTTATGCCATCTGGCATAGAATGCTAGGACTCTGACCTCACATCTTCAGCATCATTCTCCAAAGACCAAATCTGGCTATGCTGCCAACATGCCTACATGCTGGAGCTAAGAGTGGAAACCTAGATGGAGTGATTATTACAAACGCGCATCCCCAGAAGCTAGAACTTACTCTTCTAACTGATGAACTGGTGAAAAAGAGTCTAGGAGATTATAATACAAGAGAATTAGGAGTACCTGCACACAAAAAACCCAAAACACATCTCCTCTGCAAACCACGCATTCTCAGAATGTTCAGGCAAAGGACATATGGAGCAGTTCACTACGCCTAATGTTCCTTAGGGCATCAAACATTTTCCAACTAGTCACAGTCACAGAGGCTCAACAACTGTTTGGTGAACTTAAATAATAAGAAACATAGGTCTTGAGGGACCTGGAATCAATCACAGCCAACCATGGATATATATTCTTCTGTTGTCTACAAAAATCTCTGCTGTAAATGCAGGTTCAGTATAAAGAAGAAAAAAAGAAACCAAACAAAAAACCACCCCAGTCATCATGGGGTGTTGACGTATATTGACATATGTGAGAGTAAAATTGGAAAAATTAAACGTAACCAGTGTCCCAACCATGGCCTTAGCAATAGGACATTTTTGAAGAGAAACTGCCTAGTGGATCCTAGAAAGTAAGCACTGTCTAACCCCATGTATAAAGGCAGAAACAGACAAGACTGTTAAATCCATTATGAAAACAGAACAGGAACCTCTGTGACTACAGATCTGACAATCAAGGTCCTCTTAAACAATTGAGCAGAAGCAGATAAGGGTTTTTTTCAATATCATGAAAATACTAGTAAATTCTGCCCCAATATCCCATCACTTTCTGTGGCCATTTTCCGATGCTTCAAAAGAAAGTAACCCCGTCTACATTCATTCCCCAAAGGCCAAATTATACTCTGAAGGCAAATGTAAATCTGGCCCCTGCAGGTGAACAGCTGGCAGCATTAAAGTATTTAAAACATAGTGCAAAAAAGATATATGGAAATACAGTCTCCTTTCAAGGCTCTGTTAGAGATAGAAGAAGTTAACCACCCAAAGATACAAATCACAAGTTTTAACTTTGAACAACAGGATCACTTCTATCCTGTCATCAAATCCCACTTACACACTTGTGAGTTGCTAGCATTTTATTCCTTGTGGACATTATTTCAAATACTACTCCAGAATGGCTTATCTTCAAAATTCTTATTTACAGACTAGTTTTATTTATAACCAGTTCATACACCTTTCCTCTTAGGTGCTTTAACCAATATTCCCTCTCTGGTGAGGGCTTTCTGAATTAAAATACCTAATCAGATTCCTTTCGAGGCTTTGATTACAAACACATCAAACTCTTTCTTTAATCTCTTCTCAGGCATATGGCTTGTCATTTGCTAAATCATTTTGGTAGCCATTGCTTTAATTTCTTTTATCCATAAATCATGCCCAATGCAAAACCAAAACATTACTCAGACTGGGAATTGTAGTTGGTTGTTGTTATTAGAGCTGATAAAATGTGTTTCTGCCACAAAGTGCAGTTAACCCTAACCAGCGTTTGAGTATGAAAGATCACAGCCTAAGAATTTTCTCAGAAGTAGAAAATGTTGTAAATTTGGCAGTGACTTGCAAATCAGATTCTGATGTGGGGAGTCTGGAACACCAGTCTGGTCAATCTATCAAATGGAGACACTGAAAATTTTCAGCTAAACACTGGGGAAAATAAACTGCTGCTCTGATTTTTATTGTTGTTTTCAAGGAAGTAATTTGTAACTTGTTAACAAGTTGCAATCAAACATGGATTGATTGAGTAGTTTTTAACTGCCTTCTGATGGCACTGAAATACTTTGGGTTTAGCAATTTTATTTCAATGTGTGAGCCATGTCCAGAGACCTAGTCTAGAATAAATAAATACATACATAAATAAATCTTAAAACAAGTAGCCATTTAGAGCATTGAAAGTACTGACGGTAGGTCTCCATTTTCACCTTCTTTATCGAGTTGGTATTTTTTTCAAACAAAATTCTATCATCAGTTGGCTGAAAAATGCTGTCACCTCTCTCTACAAACTTTGTCTTATAAAGTTCAAAACAACAAGGAGAGAGTCATATATAGTCAATATAGTCAATAAATAACAAATGGGAGTTGTTTTCTTACTAGAACAACGGTGCCAGTGGTGGTGATTGGCCTACTAGTATTTACCTTCCATTTGCAACACAGTTTGCCAATCTGATGATTATTTGTGCATAGTCACAAATAAGATAGATGAAGGAGAAGGGGAAGTTATTCATCAAGACTGAAAACTGCAATGTGACAGTGGTCAACGTATATCAGGATTGCAACTGTTGAAACAAATGCTGATTTTCTAAGCCCAAATTGTTTAGGAAAGGCAACATGTTAAGACAGTCCTTTGATAGCTTTACTGTTCTGTTCCTTATTTAAGGGCTGAAGAAAGAACTGTTCATTATAAAATGTGTAAACTTTACTTGAAAGCATATTTCCTTAATCACTTAACTGCAACTTAACCTTAGAGCTAAGAAAACCATCATAACTAAATATGTAGGTTTCAATGAAATTAATATTAACAACTCAGGTAAAGAATCAAGCTGCCTGTTTCCAGTAGATAAAGGCTTTACCTTCCTCCACAACAGTACCAACAACACTTTCCTCTAAAAGAAACCAAGTATGTAAGCAAAGTAAATTTTCATCAAATTTTCATCCAAATCCAGGCAAAGTTCAGTTTTTGTCAGACTGCCAAACAGTATGTGAGCTTTAGCTTTAAATTCCAAAGTTCTGTGACAAAATTTATTCTTTGAACTTGTTAGTTTTCAAAAACTGACAAGAGTAATATACTGAACAGGTTAGTATGTAGCACATAGCTATTTTAATTAGACAACTGCTTTCCTTCACAGCTTCTAGGAACTTTAAATGCATTGCCATATAATTTCTTGAGGTAGGTTTTTACCGAAGGAGATGCCAGGTGAGATACACATAGGTATATATTCTAGCTTGGATAAGGGAAGGGAAGAGGAACATGGGTGAGTGATAAGACTAGATGATGTTAAAAGCCTTTTCCAACCTAAACAATTCTATGAGTTGCTGAGACTTGGCTGTGTCCACAAGACATTCCATTCTGTTCTGGCATTGAAGTGGGTTTGGAAACTACCTATCAATCAGCGGTATTCACAACACTTTTGTTTTGTGTGTCCATGTTTTCAAAATTGTAGCAAGAAATTAAATGTTTGCTTATCACAGATGTAAGGTATTAAACCTGCATTCAAAGTTTCATGGTACTGACACTGGCCATTTTGGAAGACAATGCAAAATAAATGCATGATGAAGTAGGTATGCATGGAAAAACGATTTCTCTTTTTTAACTGAAATGCAGGGGCTATTTTTTTGCCACAAAATGCTGGGTTTTAGAGTGTTTCAGTGAAGAGGAAACTATTGCTCCTTGCACAGGAAGAGCTGTTGGAGGGAGATTAATTATCTGAGTTGTCAGAAATAACAACCCTTGACTATCATATGAAATAGCAGCATAAAAACAATGGACATAAAAAGATAAGAATAAAATGCAGTGTGTTAGCTAACCAATCCTCAGTGCTCTGCCAAAGCCCCCATTGTCATTAAGAGCAAGCTGAAGGATTCCAGAAGTGAGACAAAGTTGTACGGATGAAATCACGAAAAGAGGCCATGACTGGCTGTTCATTGTTGAAGGAAGTTGATGCTGTGTTTTTGTACATGGTATCTTGAAGAGCATGCAGAGTTGGTAGACTAGAAGGAGCAAGCGTATTCATCTTGTTGCTCTTACATCATCTACCAAGAAAGCATCTGGCCTAAGCCATCAAGTCAGCACTGCCTTTCAAAACAATGCACCAGCAAGCATTCTTTTCTTTATGCATTTCATGTGTGATTAAAACCAAGTTGTTGGTACTATGGGCCATGATAACTTCTTAGCAAGCTGCATACCAGAAAAAGATAGAACGATGCTGTGGTGAAAAACAGACCCTGTGAGCGCCTTCTCCATGGCAGGGAGCAAGACCCATCCTTTCAACCCAGCATGGTAAACCAGTTAATAAAAACAGCAGTGTTAACTCAGCACTGAGTGCACTGAGCACTGCACGTCCCTTGTGTTCTTTTCCACCTGGTGTTTTTTATTGTTGGGTGTATCTGATGCTTTTCTCATGAGGCATGACAGAAGCTTATGATAAGATGGAGTGATCTTAAATTCACTAGGCAAGGATCAGTCTGAATGTGTTTTAATTCTTAATGTGAAAGAATCTACATGCCAGTCAGCACTATTGTTGTAAAATACCTGTCAGGTGCACAAGATTAAGAAAAGGTCCATGCCAAAGACCATTCCCACAAAATTAACAATTCCTCAATGGCTATAGGCTGAGCAAAATTCCTGTAGGCTGAGCAACCTCAGAACAAAGGGTGCCTCTTACCCAGGAGACTGTTCCCACCAGAGGGGTATAAACCTTGCTCAGTCTTTGTCGCTGTGATTCAAACAGAGGCTGTAACCTGATAGAGGTCTGCAAGAACTGAGGCAGCATGTAACACATTTCTGTAGACTTGGGGTTTTTTAAGGCATAAATGTTTCAGCCAGTTGCTGTCAACTGGTGTACCTGTGCAATAACCCTCTCCAGGGATTTCAGTGGCTGTCCCAGAGCTTGCAGAGATGAGCATTAAATGATATGCACTTCACATTAGGGAGTCACAAGGTGATCGGTATTTTCTACATTCCAATGTATAAAAACAAATTATCCTCATCCTGATAATATTATCTGTATAATTAATAGTCTGTATTCTTCTTGTTTTGCTCAAAACTGTTTTTTAAAGTCTCCATTGCCTGACATACTTACACACACCCCCAAGTATACTACAGAACTTTCCGTTGAATACCCTGCCACTGTACATCACCATTACAAGGAAGATCTTGTCACAGTTTCTGGTATTAAAATCCACTTTCTCAAAAATAAATCAAAGTGCTGCTAAAAAAGTCTCAATACGTGCTCTTAGTCTTTGGACTGGCAATATCTGACAAAAAACAATTAAAGCAGGCATGATTACTCAGTAGGAAGATGTACAATGCTCCCAAAATAAAATCCCTTTGGGCAGGGAGAGGCATATTTCTTTGACATATTCTGAGAAAAGGTGACATATAATTCAGGTTTATCATTTTAGCTGCTATGCTGCTATACTGCTACATTACTGCTGTACTGCAGATAAGTTGTGATTTCTAAATAAGTCAGTAATTGAAACTTGTGTGTAGAATATGAATCTTGTGTGGATTCTTTAACACATCACATGTCTCCACTACAGTGACACAGAGAATTCCACTTTATCAAGAGAATAATGTCAATTTACTCTTCTATTAGAAAATATGTCCAACGTGAAAATTGAAGTTTTGTTGTAGCTCCTGGCTCCTGTAATGCAATATATAGCAGTTGCTCTGAAACCCCAGTGGTTGTAGCTCTGAGTTGTCTTTCTTTTATTACTTTGCACAAGCTCTCTTTTAGAACTGTGAGGAGAGGAGGGGTTAGAAATGTAAACAAAAAATGAAGTGGTCAAAGATACCTATACAGATACAACCATTTTCAAGTCCAGACTTCAGTTTTGACTCCCAGTGTTAGACAACTGCCAGACACTGCTGGGTTTTGTGCATTCTGTGGTCCACAGCTCCTGTTTGCATCACTGTTGTAGTGGAATAACAGAAAATGTAACTATTTCTATATTGCCTAAGAAAAACTATTTAAGACCTCTAAAACAGAATTTAGAAAATAACTAACTAACTAACTAAATAAATAAATAAATAGTATTACCAGCAAAATTAGATTGGAGCTAAGAATTCCAAAAGCCCATAAAGTAAAACAGTTTATGAAAAATCACAATTATTTTTTTTTTAATTTGATGGTAAATGGATGTTAAAGTGCAGCTGAGTATATGATTGGAGAAATTTGGAACTCCATTAGATATTTTATGTAATGCCTTCTTGCCTCTTTTGTATGCTTGTCTTGCTGGCTTTGAAACAACAGTCTTATTTGACCTTATATGCATCTCTGTGAGTCACAGGAAGACCATAAGGTTCATAAAGATAAAATAAACCACCCCACTCTATTCCACACTCCCGAAAATGCTTCACGGCAGATCAAAATGGTCTAATATTAGGTTTCAAAATGTTGCATCTGTTTTTAAGTCGATCTAGATTTTTCCAGCAAAATTACACTCACTTTTCCAGAGTTTTTTATACCCAAGAAGAGGTAAGAGCTCCTCTAGAGTAGTTACTCATTATGTAACCTCAGCCACAGAGATGAATAGGTACCCTAATTTTTTTCAACCTTCAAGAGTTACAAGCAAGCCTTTCAGAGAAACACACAGCACGTGAATAATTTTATTCTTTTCATTGTCAGACTCATGACGTTTATTTTTCTGTTGGACTTTGAGGTTGTAAGGAAAGTTCAGTCCCCCTTTCTTTATAATGAGTGCATATGAATGTTAGGAATCAAACTTCTTTGAGCTTTTCAACAAAGAATGGAATGTTATTGGAACATACTGCCCTAAGAATCATTGCAAGAACTTGATGATCCCCAATAGAAATGAGTATTTGTGGTCTTGCAGTGTTTCTAAATATTTTCTTCAGCCAAAGTTTACTTACGTTTTTCTGATACTGACAAAGAAAACATTGTTGAATTTTATAAGTACCTAGATTAGATGCTAAACTTACCATCATTTTCACTTATTTATCTGTGAGTTGGTCTAGTCCAAGGAATGATTGCTGGCAGTTATTTAATACATCAGTTATTGTAGTCATACACATTAGATAATAACTTCACCTTATCAGGAAAACGCATTTCTGAATCTCTTGATCCACTGAAGGCTGATAATTGGAAATTTTTTTAGGAAACAGTAGAAGAAGATGGAGAATAAAATAGTCATTTAGCTCTTTCCAAGCTATTTTTGTGTTTCTGCAAAAATAGTGGGTTTTGACAGACCATTTTGGTTAAAGCAAAATCCTTTTCGTCAGAGATTGCAGCTTTAGATTAAATAATTTTATTGTTTTTGACTGAACTCTGCATATGTAGAAAGATTAAATAAGAAGGAATTGAAGAAAGTAAGACAGAGGCAGGAATGTAATGAACTTTTTTTCTCGACCTTTGGAATTCCTAGTTGTTTTTTCATTAATGCAACAGAGATCCAGGAAGGATAAACTGGTGGAACTGGATCATAATGGTCACAACAACCCCAGCAGCATTACTGATGAGGGGAAGAGTGGCTGGAAAATTGTCCAGTGAGAAAGGACCTGGGGGTGCTGGTGCCAGTGGCTGAACATGAGCCAGGGTGTGCCCAGGTGGCCAAGAAGGCCAAGGGCATCCTGGCCTGGATCAGCAATAGTGTGGCCAGCAGGACCAGGGCAGGGATTGCCCCCTGTACTGGGCACTGGTGAGGCCACACCTCGAGTGCTGTGTCCAGTTCTGGGCCCCTCACTGCAAGAAAGACATTGAGGTACTGGAGGGAGTCCAGGGAAGGGCAGGGGAGCTGGGGAAGGGTCTGGAGCACAAGTCCTGTGAGGAGCAGCTGAGGGAGCTGGGGGTGTTTAGTCTGGAGAAAAGGAGGCTCAGGGGTGACCTTATCACTCTCTACAACTGCCTGAAAGGAGGCTGTAGCCAGGTGGGGGTCAGCCCCCTCTCCCAGGTAAAAGATGATAGGATGAGAGAAAGTGGCCTCAAGTTGTGCCAGGGGAGTTTTAAATGGAAATTTGGGAAAAATTTCTTCGTGGAAAGGATTTTCAAGCATTGGATCAGTTGCTTAGGGAAGTGGTGGAGTTACCCTGCCTGGAGGTACTTAGAAGACATGTTAGATGTGGCACTTGGGAACATGGTTTAGTGGTAGACTTGGCAGTGCTGGGTTAACTGTTGGACTCATAACCTCTGTGTGAAGATGATGTCAGAAGAGGGGGTGTGGGGGGTGTGTCCCCTCCCTTTTTTTAAGGCAGGAATTTGCATGGAAATTTAGAAAGAATCTTGGTTCCAAAATCAGTTATATACTGCAATCCCATAGGATTTTGCAGAAGTACCACTTAAGACTGTGCATCAGGAAGGTCTTGTGGCCTTAATTAGCATAATCTAGCAGGCACAAACAAAATGTTCCAAACCAGCATGTTTGACTTATGCCTATAAAAAAAGATTAAGCTGTGAAGAAATACAACTCAAGTGACTGAAAGGAAAAGCACTGGAGCTTAAACCTCTTGGTAGATTATGAAAGGCCTGAATGGAAATGTAGAGGAGAGAAGCAGAGCAATTAGCAACAGTAAAGTAGTTACGACTATGGAAAGGTGTGACAAAATGTGAGTATAGATGCCATAAGGGCTATAAACAGATCAGTTATCCTTTACTGGGAACAAAAACCAGACAGGAAAACAAACAAAAATATAGAGCAACAGGCAGGAAAAAAGAGTAGGAAAAGGACATGGGCGATAAAGTTAGAAAATGAAGAGAAAAAGGAAAGTAGGAGAGCAATCTTGTTTTACATTGGGGCAACTGATACCAGTTTATTTTTCAGTCTGGAGTGGGAAGGCAGTTTGAAAGGTAGGGAGTATGGTGGAGACTGTGCATGGGAAAAGAAACTGTAGAGAGATATTTAGGGGAGACATTTTAAGGTCATTCATTTCTGTATATTGGCAGTAATCCATTGTGGAGAACAGACAGCTACTGTAGTTGTTAGTAAAGATAAATGTCATTGAATTATAGATGAGCATAATAGGAAAACTTCATGTCTAGCCATTGTGTAAAATTAGGAGTGGGACATACTGGCTGTGTGGGTTTGGTGAATGCCAGGTGCGTGGGTGAGTCGTGAGCATTGGGAAAGAGTGTCTTATTCAAGTGGTCTATTCAGCTCTTACACCAGTACTGTAATGTCATTATTTTTTTCCTGCTCTGTCTGCTGAGTACAAACCAAAGCATAGTAAACACTAAGTACCTTAGTGACTATCTCAGCATGTCCATATGTTTCTGCTTGCATGTTCAATGCAGTGACAGAGTGGAGGTGACTCACCTTTAATGTGGTGATTGTTCATAAAGGCCTGTGTAATCACACCTGCTAACAACACGACACTGCACTGGGTCACAGTGTACAACATGCTAGCCAACCTCAACCAGTCATTCAGAGATTACAACTGATTAAGTATTAAAGTCTTTATCTCTTCTGACATACAACATTTTCTTTACCTAAAATACTTTAATAGGTGAACGTTTACTTGCCAGTAGTCTGAACAAAGTCATAGTAGAGGTGTTTCTCCCTCTAAGCCTGTGCTATACAGCTATTATTTTCCAAGTACAATTTTCAGCCTATTCTCACCGTTGGCTGTTTCGCTCACACACTATTCTTTACATCACACACTATTTGTCCTTCTGTATGCATGTTTGAGAATGACACAGCCACTTTTCCAGAAAAACCTGATTCTTAAATTAAATGTGTTAATACCCCAATTGCTGCAGATTTCACTGCCTTAATGCAAAATTGAGTTTACAAAGGCTACCATGAGTTGTGCTTTATGTGAAGAATGACCAGTTGAAACAACTGGCCTGCTCAGACAGGAGACTGATAAAGAGCAGTTGGAGAATGAACACAGCTAGCCATTAAAGGCAGAATTCTATAAAAATTATGAAGGCCTATTATCTACAAACGTAGCTTAAGAACTTAAACATATTGAAACATATTCACTGGGGGCATACTTAAAGCAGTAACTGAAAAAGTTAAATTTTCTAATGCAGTTTCTGCATGTTTAAATAAAATACATCTTGTTTAACAGTAGCTAATAGGGAGAAACAAGGAGTAACCTATACTGCATTAGTAAAAAAATCCTCTTAAATTCCTTTAAAAGAAAAACCCTACAAACTAAATTATATAATTTCTTTTTGTTGGAACAGCACAGGCAGAGAATTATAAATGGTGTTTGGGAGTGGACAGCATAGAGGAACTATGTCTCCCTCTCTAACATTCAAGGTGAGATCTGGTAGACTTTTCCAGGGTGCATCTACCAGGATAGGATACAAGTAAACATTCCCTGTAGACTGACCATTGCCACGTCCTCCTGGTACTCCTTCATCCTGGTGATGGGACAGTCACCTCACATGTTTAAGACTTGAAATAATTTGACTTTGCAGCCCCTCCCTGACAATTTCTACTTGGCTTTGATTCTTCTTGAAAGCGAGAAAGGGAATACTGGCATGTGATTTGGGTAGGGGCACACTTCTTTTGTGATTCTCACTCTCTGATTGATGGTAGAAGAAAATCCACTGTCTATGTGACCGTCAGATACTCAAATATCATTTGTAGAAAAAGAACATAAGAGATTTATAGAATATAGAAAAGTAAACACTACAATTATATTTTTAGAGTAAAAAGAGGGAGGTGGAGAGACAGAGATGCTGCCTCCTACAGAATCTATAAACTACTGCAAGCTAGAAGACTATCCAAGGAGCCATCACTATACGCTGCCTATATGTTTCATACAACCTTCCCAAGACATGTGCTGTCAGATACAGCTGAGATGCATCATTGCCTTTACATGTTGCATCTATTCTTTATAGTCACAGATTTAGCTTCTCAGATCTGGATTTTGTCTTCCCAATAATTAGCTCCTTCTGAAAACCACACCCTCCCCAATATGATCCTCAGGATGCAATCCCTAGGAACTCAAGTAAAGAGGCCTCTTTCCTTCCAGTCAGACCCATCCCCTCATATCAGAGGAACACAGTCACTTGGCTCCAGTTCCAACATATACTATCACTTATTCCTGACATGAACACTTCACAATCTGTGCCACTTTCCGGCCTCTCAGCCACCCTCTGCTTCTATGATTCAACTTCTGAAGGTCACCGCTAGCCTGAACGCCTCCTCCGTGACAGCTACACAGTGTGTCCAACACACTATAGGAACTGCCCAGGGAAGAATAAGGTTCATATCTATGCCATGGTCAACTCTTGGATCTTGCATAAGGCAGCCAACTCAACAAAAACTGGCAAAAAATCACCTGCAAATGAAGGAAAGCATGAATCTATACATCTAATCTACACTTCTAGTCCACACTATGGAAAATACAGCTCACCCCAAACCAGACCAGCCTGGAAGAGAGTACTTCATTATGTGCTCTGGTTATAGAAGACAAACTCACCTGCTCTTTCCTACCTTCTTGCATAAGCATTCCGAACAGTTCCATCACAGAAGAAACCCCTGCCACATTCTTCCCCAACCACCTAACTGTTGGCTTGCACCTAAAACAAGGTCCACACTGGGCTCAATCCAGCCCTTTGTGCTGCCCCCACCTACTGGTTTTAACGTAAGAGCTGCTCCCAAACCAGAAGAACCTGGCATGGCAGGGGTTAATGGGGCGACGGGGAGGGGAGGGTGAGACTAAAGAAAATAGCCCGACACTCTTCGCAGCTTGTTTGATGGAGATGCGACCTGGCAGCATTGAAAAGCTTCAAGATTAATGGAGAAAAGGCGGAATCTGACAGCTTTTCCGCTGGTTTCACTCCTCCTGGGTGGGCCGATTGCTCTTGAATGTCACTTGCTACTTAATCTTGTGTATCTGAAACAGACTGATGTGTTTGGGGAGCCCTGCTCGCTCTGTATAGACATCAATTGGCAAGGCAGATAAAAGGAAACTGCATTGAATTACTCTCTTATGCCTTTTATAGAGCACTTTCTGACTACAAAATAATTAGTAGCCTCATCCAACGAAACCCATCGTGGTTAGGGTGCTCGTTAAACACCAAAAGTGAGGAGGAGAAAGTACTGCTTACTCTCTTCCAGCTCCTTCCTAGAGCTACCATCAAACCAAGACATGTTTATACTCAAATGAAAACATCTGTGGCTAATATTGTCATTTAATATCACCTCACTGTCCGTGGGATGCTTGCATTGATTTTTTTTCTGAATGATTATTTCTGTTTGCACATTGAAGATTTACTGCAGAGTTAACAATTGATGTGTTACATTCTTTCACTGCTGAGCAGAAAAAAACCCTTAAGTACTCTTTAAAAATGTAATACATCTCCCACTCAGTGAACATGATACATTCTCCCTTGTAGTGTATAAAGGAGGGCATGGGAGACTAAAACGTAAGGGATTTTTTTTTTCCATCTGCAGTGAAATCAGATGGTGACTGTCTAGCAAAAGACATTTGATTCTTTTTTTAATCCCAGAATTTCAAGTCAAGTTCTTCCATGTCTTTCACCCATGTCATATCATTTACAGCAACCTAGAAATAGTAGCAAAATAAAGAAAGCAGCCTTTGATAGTTAAAATTTGCTTCATGTCTCAAAGTGATTCTCATGCTATAAATCTGAGTTTCTCCCTATTTGTTGCTAAAACTTCATTTGGAGCTATACTAGTGGTATAGCACAAAGCTGACATAGCTGTTCAAGTCTGCAGTCAGCAACCCAGGCAAAACTCTGGCAGTGTGTGAACTGAAAGTTAACATTTTAACTTTAGTTTTTAAGCATCTGAAAATTTAGGAGCACTTTCCTGCCACACAAATTACCTTCTGCCCTGTGATAGACAATTGTCTGAAATAGATGCACTGAGTCAATTTGACACAGGATGTATCTATCATAAAATTCAATATTTTCCTTTTCAAACAACAAAAGTAATCACAGTTTAGTCTTAAAACTGCAGACTGTGTCACAGCACCTTGTAACTAAGGAAAAGTATCCCAGATTAAACATCAGCACCACCACTGTATTTCACATGGCACCTAAAAACCAGTTAGTAGGAGACGACTGTGCCTTCAGCAATTACATAGACCTGTTCAGCTGGCAGTGGGAAGGAAATAGCTTTGTTCTGTGCAGTTTTTTACAATATTTTTTCTTTAGATCTAATTGGCCCTTTATAGGACAAACATGTGTTTGTACATATATAACACAGGGGAGGAATAGCAGCCATTTCACTGGGTTTTTTTAATCCATCTAATTTCTATGCCCTCCATAGAAAGATAGATGATGTAAACTGAATAATGAATCACAAAAGGGAAAGCATCACTAAACTCTGGTATTATATTTATTTACTACTGTTTTTTAGTAGGAGAATCTGTAGACACTTTACCGCTTTTAAATGAGCAGCTGTTATTTTCTGTTTTTTCTACTTCAGCTGCGTGGGACTACTAACATCCTAACATCTAATTTAAACAATCTTTAAAAATTCTAAAAGTTGTTTGCGAAATTTAAAGCAATAAAAACTTCATAAAGCCCAACTGTTGATTTTTTTTACTGTTGGGCTAATGATTGTGTTTTAATAAATGAAGCATAACTACACATTTAGAGTCAAAAAACATATCAATATCTGTTTTCTTATATTGATATTCAAAGTTCAGATTAATTCCCCCCTTTAAGTTTGTTCTGTACATTTCTCAGCATTAAACCTCTAAGAAACTTTGGAAAAAGGTAAAAAGAGCAACCAAATTTAGTTATGATAATTTATAGAAAATGGATCCCATATCAAGTATCTGTTCCTTTTATATCAATTCAGGAGTGAACAAAGAAACACTAACGAAAAAGAGGCTATTAGAACCTTTTGGTAATATTGTGAAAAACAAGCAGCATGACATCCTAGAAACGAAAGGGTCTTCACATCATTTCCCTTCCCCCTCCCCCAGGAGGATGACATTTGCATTGTTAAAAAATACACAGGACTTTAAAGACATTTACTGAATTTTGTTGAAGGCTCTTAAACAAAATTCTTTCTGTAAATGTAGCCAAATTTATATAGTATTTGTCAGAATAAATCCTAATCTTTCTGTATTTGGTTTTGTTTGCTAAACTTGTTTAAGATTTTTAAGAGCACTGATCAAATCCTACACACACATTTAACTTCACCAGTTAAGTTCATGCGACCTGGCAGAAATGAAGGTGAGCATGTACACAACTGCTTACAGGACCCAGATCTTACAAGCAAAACAACCTGAAACAAGTTACTCTCTTCTTTTTAAGGATTAAGACAAGACAATCTCTGTTAATTGTGTACATATCCTTTATCTGTAAAATTTATCACTTGTTAACATCATACCAATGTTTTAACAAAGTAAGAGTAGGGGATGCAGTCAAACCTTAGGTAATTCATACAAAACTGCTTTACATTTTGTTGTCACATTTGGCCACAAAGTGGAATTTCTTATCTAAAGGTTCTTAGTGCAACATACTGCAAGTATGCTTTGATTTGCAGCCTAGTTCAAAGTACTTGAAATCATGGGTCACTAGCACAATATACCACAGCATTCCCTGCCAGTCCTCTTCCCTGCTATTTCGGTGCAGTGTTTGTTCCTACTTGCTAGCAGGATCCAGGCGCAGTGTCTTGTAAGCCACTGATGTGTGCAAATATACACACATGTGCATAAAACAAAAACCAGAAGGAGCTTTGTTTTCCTTCTGCTGCTATTCCACATGAAGATGCAATCACAAACCAAGAATGCCTGGAAGAACATCACTGGTGGTAAGCTTAAATGGCAGACAAAACAAAGTCTGATCTGTTTAGACTTTTGTACTACTACGGAAAAACAACAGACTTCCAAGGCTGAGTTAGGCTTCACAGTGACACAGCCAAGGGCAACGGAGTTGTTGTCTGGAATTGTACTGTCAATGGAAGGAGGCCTTTGCATGGCACTCACAGCCCCTCTGCAGCCTCACTCCACTGCCCAGCACAGATGTGACATCCTGGCAATTGTTGTTTCCTGTAAAGAAAAAACAAACATAATTCTTTCAGCCCCACCACTCTATATTGAAACCCATGTGTTAAAAGCTGATTTCAAACTCCTGAAGGTTGATAAATCTAAAGGTAGAACTTGTACTGTTGCAAACACCTTCAGCTATTATTCTCATCTGGAAGCTGCCAAAGTGAGATGACTTTCAGGGTCCTGTCCTATCCCTCCAATTCCAATTTCATTATGTCATAGTGAGATGAGGAGACAAAATGATCATGGTGCAAGAACTACTTTCTCTTTTTCCTAACAGGAATGTGCAGTTATAAAGACAAATGGCATACTCACCCCATGGTGCTTTACAAAGCTAAGACAATATTGTAGTCAATAAATTTTTTTCTCAAAACTGCTTCATTGCAAGAATTCCATAGGAAAAACTTCCCCTTTACAAAATGGGCTGAAATTCCATTTTACCATTCTCTAGACATTTTCCATGACCCTAAAGTATTATTTTCCCCCTGTGCTTCATCCTCAAAGAACTTGCTAATATTTATTCCAACTAAACAGTTTAAAATGTGTTAGCTTTTTCCAGGAGTTCCAAGGCAATGTTGTTCCCTAATATAAAAAAAAAATGAAAGGTAGCATTACAAGTGTAGGAGGAATGACGCAGTCATAGCTGAAGATGCATGTCAGAGCCAAGACACAGCATCACATAAACACAGATGGGCTGCAGGGTCCCAGACAGGACCTGGAGCTGAGAAAACCCCAAGTGGTGTCCTCTAGGCCGCCTCATTTTCCCTGTGTGACAGAAGGTGGCACATCACAAACACTGGAAGGGAACCAGGGCTGAGGGAAAGGTTTGGGCACATTTGACCCTCATTCAGCAGGAGAGAAAGCAACACTAATGCAACATATCTCATCTTCCAAGCTGACAGTGCTTGTGGGAGATCCAGCCTGCTGGAATGGGGCAGCATGAAGGTGCTGGGTTTGGGGAAAACACTTGCTGTGGTCCATTTGTGTAATGGCTAAGATGGGTAAGTGTGGGTCTGTCAGGGGGAAGAGTAAAAACTTAGGAAGGGTAGGAAGGGCGCTCAAGCAGAAAGGCTTGAAAAGCATCATCACCAAGCATCCCTTAAGTTTTTGCAACACAAGACAAAATATCACTTGGTTCCATACCTGTGAGAGAGTTCTGAGACAATTAACAGGTTTCCACATGCAAAGTATTTCTGTAGATAATAAAATAATGAAATAAACTACATGTAATCGTCCTAAGAGACAATATTTTTTGTCAAGATTTAGACAAAGTGAGAAGATAACCAGGACTTGGCAACACTTGATTTTTTGCAAAACCACCCTCCTGCCCCCATAACTCCTAAGGGTGGGATTTTTTCTATCGTGCTTTCAAAGGGCCCCAGCCTATACCCCAGGTCTTGGCTCCCATTGTGTTGTTTAGGAAATATAAATTAAACCTCCTTTCTCATAAGTGCCAGGAAAGCAGGGCTCTGCAGCCAGTTTCAGGAGCCCTTGCCCAGGTCTTGTAGCTGCTCTGCCCCTTTTGAGGCCCAGCAGGCGATCCAGTATGCTTGACTCTGCTCCTGGCCACTGGCTGCGCTCAAATGGTCGCTTTCCCACCCCCTGCTGCCTAACTCCATGGAGGAGTAGAGGGAGCACGCCTTGTAATTCAAGTACCTCCTCCCCACAGGGAAAGGACAGGAGGTAAGAGGCAAGTCAGAAGACAGAAAACAAAAGGTTGAGCAACTGCCTGCAGCAAAATAGGGAATTCCAGGAGGGAATGCTGGATTTGGTGGCACCCTGATGAAACGCCAAATTACTAGCCAAATTACTAGCCTTTGCCTTGCTGAGCACTGGGGTCCTGGGCCTCAGGGAACAGGATTAAGATCAATTGGATCAATTCACACAAGTTGGAGGCATTGTTTCAGATTCTCATTGGAGTCACACACATGACATTGCAATGGATTCCACCATATATTTTTAAGTTCTTCTTCAGAACTTAAAGAGTTGTTTGTTTATTCTTACCTCTGAACAAAATTGTAAATTTCTTTGCTATGAAATACATGGAACTATTTTAACAAATCGTTGCTGCACATAAACTATTGCCAGTCATCTAATGGATTATGGATGATACTTTAAGTAGGCTGGCCACTTTACTGAGACCAAATCTCAGTGTATCATATCTTGTCTAATTTTAAAATCCTTGATTCATTAACCTTCTTCTCCTCTCCTCTCTTACTTTGCATCCATATTTTATAGATACATACGTGAATGTATTTACTACAGCTACATATCTTTTTCACATTAGATTAATTTTACTAATTGATCAGCCCATGGTGCAGCTGGAGCCATCTGCAGTGGTGGTTCAATGCATACTGGTTCAAAAATCCTCCATACTGCAAAGATGTGATGCAGTGAAAAATCCCAGTGCTGGGTCCAGTTTTCTAGAGTGTTGCTGGGTTAATGCTGCAACAACAGGCTTTGTCCCTTCTGCAGCTAGCGTGAAAGCAGCATGTATTTCACACTGTGTATTGTGATCTGTATGACAGAAATGTTCTGATGCACATCAAATCAGGTGAATGAGCCAGGGGTGATCTCGTTCTTTCTTCAGAGACTACTAAGACAAACTGCTGCAACTGCTTCAGTTTCTAAGCTGTTCTGTGAAGTCATTTATCTATCTTATCCAGAGGGAAAAAGAGCTTCCCACTGCTCAAGGGTGCCTTCCCCAAAGTAGGAACCAGTGTCATGTGAGAGGCTGGACATCAACATCAGGGTTTATAATGAAGATTTTCTTCTTACTGTGTACTGTGAAAGCATGTGAGCTGCAGCCACACCTGAGGGGACATGAAGGACAGAACAAAGTGTATGGGATTTGTGCTTAATGCCTGATATTTCACACATTTGGAAGGATCATTTCCCTGTTTTCACTTGTAAACCTTGGCTGGAAAATGCTCAATCTGAGGCAGGGAGGGGCCCATTGCTCAACACTTTTCTGTTAGTTTTGTAGTTTTGGAAAAGATATTGTATTCTTTTCTCAGTCCCTGAGTAATCTTAGAGCTACCTACCTGATGAAGTGCCTCTTTATCTCATTGCAGAGTTTTCACAATCAGCTTCATTCACTTTTCTTCATGATTCATGGTGTTTTATCTCTCAGGAGCAGAAGTAAGGCAGTTCTGGGATACACACCAATGAGACTGGTTCTTCTGGTCATCTGCCAAAGCTTGTGGTTATCCAGTTTCAGAAGACAGTGAAAATCATGGCTGTTTATATCAGCCTTTAATAAAATTTACAGCAACCTCTAGAGTTTATTAATTTAAGGTAGTTGCTTAAGTTAGAGTCCTGTGTTTATCTCTGTTGCCATTACTATTCAATATCTTAAAGGTGTTGTGAGAAGACACTATTCCTGCTCTCATACCTTCCTACCACTGATGCTCATATTTTGTCTACCCCAGCTTCCACTGTTTCAGCAGACACACAATGACTTTTTATTTTATAAACAGAGAAAATTTGTAACTCCCAGAACATATGATCACAGCTAACTTCTCAGTGCCTGAAAAGGTGGTCTGTGATGGCTTTTCTGGCAAACTCATAATTTTGACTAGTGATGGTGAAATGTTAAATCCCCATTACATTAACCTACCTTCTGTCTCAAGTACTTGGAATAGCACCAGGCCTTACAGAACAGAATTTCTTTTCTTTTTCCCAAGTTTCCAGCACAGCCTGGAAGGGCAGCTGGCTCTGCCTTGGTGTATTAGAGGCACGGTGCACACTCAGCTGGCTGTTTGACAGAATTTGCTGGGCAAAGGCACAGAGGAGCAGCAGCACAATACAGAAAGCTCTGATGAGCACTGGGATAAAACAGAGGGCGTTTCTCATATGCCTGAAGTCTGGTTTTGGTATAAAGTATTCTTTGCTTTGTGCACTTGTCTCGCTGATGTGCTTCCCCTGCTCTTGATGCCCTCCTATCTTTCCTTTCTTGCTCCTCTCCTCACCACTCTCTTCTGCTCTTTTCCACACCCTCTTCCCCCACCTGCATCCTCTGTGTCCTTTTTCCGCCTCTTCTAGAGTTACCCTGTGTGTGAAGCAGCCAATGCTTGGATTTCATGGGCAGTCCCTCATGCCAAGCATCTGGTGCCAAAGCAAATGTCTGGTTAAAATGCTGGTCTGCCTTTGGGATGGTGAGTGCTGGACGATGGACAAAGAACTGCTGGATGTTTGACTGGGGCTTGGCAGCAGCACCTGGGACACCTCTGCCCTTCCCAGCTCACCATGCCTCCCCTCTTCTTTACTCGTCACATGGACAGGGGAAGTTCTTACCTTCCAGCCTGGGGACAGAGGAGCTGCCATCTTCCCTTTCCATGGTGTGGGATTTTAGAGGGTACCTTTGATTAATTGTTTGATAAAAAGCTATTTTGTCCAGGTATTTTTGCCAGTGTTTTTCTGATGATTTTTACACCTAGTAGAAAAATTGATCAGAAGAGAAAATAAAATCATCTTACATACTTTCTTCACTCCTTTTGTCAGGCATAATCTGTTTCATACCACTTTTATTAACAAGATTATTACTGATAGTGGGTGGGGTTTTGACCCTAAAAAACATGTCTCAATTTCCCTCTACAAGACTATTTCACAGGCTGATCAGAAAGCAGGATCTGCTCTTTGAACTGTTTTTTCTTGATTAATCTGGTATTCATACAAATTAAATTAATAAATTTAAGTCTGACATGCTGATTTATTTTCAAGAGCGAGGTCTCACTTTGTAATATTCCGTGAGAAGATTGTGATTCCTCCTCAGTTTTATTTTCTGAGTTCCAGACAGAGGTCATATAAAAATAGTAACATATATAAAAAGATGTTTTTTCTTCAAGCCATTATTCTTAATTACACACAGCCTTGAACCATCCTTTCTCTCCTTAATATTTACACCAGTCCAATGTTTGTGCATTGTTATCATCTCTTCTATCAGTATCATAGTTCCACATGACTAACTCCCCTAATCTTCGTGGCAGGGAGGAGCAGTGGAGATTGCAATTGTTGTGTATCCCCTGGCAGCCTGACAGATGGAACAATCCCCACACAAGGCTCCACTATCAGCTGGCTCCTCTCATTACCTGGCAGTCAACTGGCCGCCTCGGAAAGCTGCTCACGGACGAGGAACTCTGCCATGGCAGCCCCAGATGGGCTCAGGCCAGATTCCTGACTTCCCTGCTGGTCTCAGTTCAGCAGTTTTACAGCTAACTAATTTTACAAGTGTCTTGCACTGATTGCACACATGCAATTGCACACTGAGCTGGGTCAGGGGACTCATATGGCTGAAAAGCAATGTGGAAAAAGGACACTGGTGCAAATGAGAAGGAGAAAGGCAAAGCACTCAGCAGTGTAAACTGTGGAGGAACATGTGCTGGCCAGGGGGACTTGGCCTCTGATTAAAGTCACTGGTGGCAGGCTGTCCTCCCCTTTCTGTAAGAAACCTTCCCCCAGTGCCAGCCTGTGTGGATGGGGCAGATTCCCCACCCACGACTTTTAAAGTGGAAGGAAAATGGCACTTCCACAATAGGATATGCAATTACTCTTTAATATCGCAACAGAGGTAGCTCAGGTAAGCACTGACTGCTTACACTATGGGCAGAGTTCTTTGAGAGGGACTCCCAGAGAGGCCACACAGCTCTTCTTTCATGAAGTAACAGTTTAGTGTGGAGAAAGCACCTCACTACTTCTTTACAGAAGGTGTTTAGGTGTTTCTGTTCACTTAGAGCAGGACAGTCCTAGCAGTAATGCTACTCACCTGGATGTTCCTACAAAAAAATTATCTTGGATAAAACACTGCACCACTGCTGTCCACATCTTAACAGAAGTAGACTTTCTCCTAGCAGTGATTGAGGTCTGTCTCAGTTTTGCCAGAATGGGACAGTTGTGGCTAAGGAAAGAGGCCAGGTCCCCAAAATTCCGCATTTCTCCGGCTTATATAACAACTACTGAAGTCCACTAGTTTAATTTCTGATGGCTCAAAGTGAGCATATATAGAGCCCATTAATAATACAGGCATGTCCAAGAAAAACTGGGAGAAAAGAATTAGGAAAAAAATCCCTAAAACCTCACAAAGAATCTAATCATGATTGGGTGAGAAAAGAATGTGGCTGTGGATTGATGGATGATGTGCAGATATTTTCTGTTAGAGACTTATGAAGTAAGTAGAAAGTCCAGATGTTTCAGAGACAGTAAATAGCTCAATATTTCTGAAATGGGTGTTGTCAAGGGAGAAAGTTAACACTGAGATGCCCAAATATGTTATTATCTTCCACTTGGCTTTATTAATTGGTGTCTAGCTGAGGTTTTCTTCTAAAAAGAAAAGCATTTTGACCTTCATCTAGGCAATTTTTTTTGTTAGTTATTTCAACTAAACATATCAGGCAGGCACTTGTAACAAATTTGGATCCTAGTATAGGACCTGGTTGCTGTTGCACATGACCAGAGAAGTGGTACGAACATCATGATTGCGGGCTGGTGTAATCTTCAGTCCAGTTTTATCTGTATTGCAGAAACCTAGAGGCTGGAGATTTCACTCAAAGGCACAGAAATTGCTCTATACTCACACATCTGTAACTTAAAAGTTCACTTCCTGTCCCCCTCACAGGTCTTTATAGATTTGCACCTAGCCAATTCTGCTTGGAAACAGACATTGTCCTGCACTGTTAGTATCCCCATCTTTTGTTTTCCACTGTCAGTAGGTCTGTTGCTCTTTCTGTTGCTACATATCCTCAGCCTCAAAGAAGCTCCAGGTCACTCAGCCAGCTCACATTAATGAGTTGCTTAAAAGATAAACTTAAATCGCAGCTTTGATTTGTGATTTGCTCTGCTAATGCTTAAATCAGTAATAGTTCTTCAATACTGTACCACCTAAGCAAGCCACAGCTTTGCAGTAGATTTGTCTTGACATTTTATTTTGGTGGATTTTCAAAAAGAGATCAAACCTTGCCTCCAGGCTTTGGTCCAGTCAACCCAGTGG
The DNA here is from genome assembly GCF_020740725.1 of Corvus hawaiiensis. NCBI lineage: Eukaryota > Metazoa > Chordata > Aves > Passeriformes > Corvidae > Corvus > Corvus hawaiiensis. The sequence goes on along the minus strand of NC_063255.1, from coordinate 7,952,844 downwards.
CTTCCCTAGTAGCAGCACACCTGGCAGAGTCTTCTGCAGTCTGCAGAAAGTTTTCTCCACCACTGCTGGGGTTTGGCTGCTGGTTCACTGTTCCTCTCAGCAGGATCTTACTGCTTGGTGCCAGGATTTTCATCTGCAGTCTCTGGGCTGTCCTTCCACCAGCTCTGCAGGGATGGAGGAACAACTCTGCCTTCCAGAAAGTACTCTGTGTCCTTTACAGGTGTTCAGGTGTTCATAGGGATCTTTTTAAAACTTCTCACCAATTAATCTTCAGTAACTTCTGTTATTCTTGACCTGATAGGCATTGGGTATTTTGACTTTTTGTCCTTTCTGGATTAAGGGCTTTCAGACCCAAAAATCCTTACAACCTTTCATACATACATTAGTGAATGCTCTTCCAATGGCTTGGAAGATATATAAATACTCTTTCCCTGGAAAAAAACGAGTGAGCTGTACTCATTCCTTCCTTCCTCACTTTGCAGGCTTTGTGCTATTTATGGCTCAGCACCCACCCCCAGAGTCTGTTCCCCCAGTTTACTACAGCATATTCTGTACCTGCATTCACACCACAAGGAGTCACAACTCCTAAAGGTGAAGACATCGTATACTGCAAGTCTGAAAGTCTGATACTTTCCCCTTAGTAACTGCATTTCTTCAAAGAATTTTAAGTAAGTAACTCATACTCACACCATCTGAGACAGACTGGCAGGTTTTGTTGCTTCTTGTCCTCTCTACAAGGAAAATATGGTCAGGAATAGAATTTAATTTAAATTTTAAGATTTCTACCTATTTTACAAAATCTTTTAATAATCCCTAATGGCAATTCCAAAAAAACTTGTATCATAAATAATACTTTCCTTGGACCTGAGGTGTGGCATATGTATATGTGTGTGTGCATAAAGACAGACTCACACTTCTTCCTTTTTGTACAAAAATGTTGTTCCTCAGCATCTGAGAGCACCTGAAGCATTAGAAATGGAGAGAGCAGAACAAAGGACAGTATGTAGGCTCAAAGTGTGACCAGCATATGCAAAATGTAATCATTGTTGGGACCACTAAAAATTCCATGACCAGCAATGATTTATTAGTAGTGCAGAATCCAGGGAAACACTCCCTTCTAAATTATTGTTTCTCTGACTCTAAGCGTTCAATATATTCCCATCTTGAGCCAGGGAATTTATTTTCTCCTCTCCTCTATGTTTTTCTGTGGTTTGCATTATCATTCACTAAATATACTTGGACATGACATTACTTTTCTTGAGGTACAGATTTGAAAACTTCTGTGACTCCCCCTTTGACCCTCCACCATTTCAGGAATTTCATAATTAAATCAGTAACTCACACTCCCATAATGAACGGGACCTCTTTTTTGGTGTTATATAAATTACATACTTTTCAAATAAAAAGGGCAGACTAACAAAACTTACCTAAAACTCACTAGATTGAAAGGCCTGAAATATGTAATTTTCATGTTTACACAATTTCTCCCTTTCTTCTAGAAGATATGTATAAGTAAAGTTGAAAATCTGCCACTGAGACAGCTTAAAAGTAGATCTAAAATATAAATTCTTACCATTTTGTCTGGAAAGCTACCATTCTTCTGTCACCAACTATTTTCATTAACAACTTACATGCTTGATGGAAGTCTTTTTCTGTACTAATTACTCCAATTTTCAAGAAACCAGAGGATGAAGTATTTGTCATTAAGGGCCAAAAAGAATAAGTAAAGTTACTTGGGTCTTAAATGAGCCAGACCAAAAAGTATCATATTGCCTACACTATTACTACATGCTCAGTTTGATAAGCCATTGATGTCAGGTTTGGCCAACACTAAGTTTGTCTTGGCTGTGAATTTGCTGAAGATGTTATCAAATACACTGAGGGTTGGGGAATCTTCTGATTGCAACATTGAGAAAAGGAGGGGGCAGACTCAGCTTTCAGAGAATCAATCCACACAGGTACCCACTGATGTTTCATGGCGGCCTTTGCAGAGCTGCTGCTAACTGTGAGAAGGAGATGTGCCCCCCTATTGCTCTAATACCGATTAAGGAAAAGAAAGAGCACACAAAGGTGAAATTTCCAAAACTCAGTAAACCTGTGTTTCACTGCTAAAGACAAAGAAGAAAGAGATTCCAGTGTGATCTAGAGATGGGTAGTTTTTGTTACCTCCTTTGCAAAGAAGGCAGGAGAAGCAGAAAATATCTGCCAGAAAACGGGTAAGATGGGCCATATAAAACAACAGACAAAGATATATCAGCTGAGCCAAAAAATTGTTAATTGGGATGCTGGTCTGGGAGTTCACAGCTTTGTAGCCATGTAAAGGCTGGTGCTTGACTCTTACTCTTTCTTTTGCTAAGATGCTAGACAAATTCATCTTTTGAAAATTAGCACATGTGACTAAATACACAATGATAAAAGCACTTATATTATTTCCATAAATTCCCCTGACAGCCATTTGAATGCAAATTGAGCAGAAAGAAACCCTGTATAAATGAATTAACAAGGAAAGGCGGGGGGGGATGTGGGGAAAGAAACAGGACTGAATATAGACATACTAGATACAACCTCTTAAAAATAGAGTTGGTTCATATTCAATATAATTGAAGAAGGCATTTCAAAAACCATTATTTAGGGTCAGAGGACTCTTAATTTATCCAGCTTGAGTGCACTGATACAGTCAAGATAGTGAAACGTTTCATCTATTTCAATACTGCAAACCAGGAACTGCCTGTGATGTGTTTGCTTTCTTCCTTTTGTCTCCATGAACAGAAGAAACAGCAACCTCATAATTGAAAAGATAACATCACAAAATTAAAATGATACAGCACAAAAATTGTGCCACATGTTTAGAATATGCAGTAAACAAATCTCGTTTTGGTGAGGCTCTGTTACAGTGCTTGCTGACCTGGCATGTGCAAGCTGTGTAAGATTGATGACTGTTAGAAGATTTACAAGAAAGCTAAAATTAAGCAGGTAACCAGTTCATTTTATCTTGAAAACAGTGAAATGAGATGAAAGTTTATACCAGTTTGGAGTGTGGTATATTATTTAGACTGTTTTTTTCTGAGAAAGGGATACACAGGTCAGTGGGAACTTTTGGTTCCCAGTGCTGCTGCTGCTCTACATTGCCACAGTGGAACCTGAGGCTGTGACACTGGTGCTAACACCAGGGGCTGAAGATGAGGAACAAGGGCAGAAATAAACTTCTCCTCATAAACTCACACCAAAGAAACCAGAGGGAGACTGCAGGTTCACCTGGGTATTAGTCATCCCAAAGCATTTCATTGGAAAGCATTAGTGGAAATAAGATGGACGGAACTTAATCTGGTATGAAGTAGTACGGGGAAAACAACTCCAGAGGGAAACCAGAAAGAAAAAAGGCATATACTCTCTCCACAGGTACCTAAAACAAGCATCTGCTGCAATACAGATCATTAAGAGCAGTAGGTAGGAACAGACCTATTGTAAAACCAAGTATGGGTTGCAAGAAGTAGCACTAGTGACTCACTGTTGAACAGTGTTAAATTGCCATTCAGCTCTGGTGAGTCAGGGATAACTGTACAGATGGATATATCATGTTCAGAAAAGATGTAATATCATGACACTTCTAATTTACAAGTGTATTTTCATTTGAAAAGAAGTTACTTAATCACAAATAACTTCAGTTTAAAGAAAATTTTTAATTTCTTTCCCTATTTTTCCAATAAAACTATAATTATTTAACATAGTTAAAAATATTTGAGGCTGAAGTAGCCACATGGCACAACTCAGTTTAAATAGAATCAGTTTGAACTTCGCTTCAAAATTAGAAACTGATGATTTGAATTATAGCAAAAACCAAACAACACGTTTAAATAACAACATGGACTGTCCAACAATCCAACAGTGAGGGTTTGAAATAGGCAATAGAACAGATTCCAGACTCTGAACAGATATCCTTTCTTTATGGCTAACTGGGTTTAACTTCACACGGTTTAAAAGATATATGTGAATGTCTAGCTACAGCTGAAAGAAATTAACTACATCCAACAGATCCTTTCTTGTACAGACCACATAAAAAGATAAATCTATGAAATGCTTAGACAAAAGACTCCTTAAAATTAGTCTTTCATGAAAACCATCATTCAATCATCTTCTTAATGTGACCCAAGATATAAGTATACAAGGCCTGTACCAGGTGAAATTACACCATTGTACACATTGCCTATCTAAAACTCTAGTACTGCAATGCAAAACACAGCTTTTATCCCAAAGGACTCTCTAAAAAAACTAAAACCCAAGCCATGCTGGGGACACAACCTTGTCTCCCCTGCAGAACAGCTGCAGAAAAGAATCATAACTGTTTGCAAGGTACAAGAGGACTGCATGCTAGTTGTGATTAGTGAAATCAAGCCCCTTGTTACGAGACAAATTTCATTGAGTTACCAAAGTGAAAGTGCATTGGGAAGCTTAACATGAAAGGATTACAAACTTGCTTTGCTGGTCTCATCTGTGGGAGGCCTTAGTTGCATAGGGAAAGCACTGCAGTGAGAGCCTATGCTCAAGCACCAGCACTGCTTCAGAGTTCAGATGATCTTTAGGTCAAAATCATTCTGCATTTGATCTCCCTCCCTGCCAAATGGAAGAAAAAAAGTCCTCACTTTTGTAAAGAACAGAGTGAGGCTTAATGCTGTGGGCTTGTAAAGCTATTTGAATAACAAAGGAGACAGAGCCATAGTAGAATAATGATGCTAAGTCAGGATGTTCCAACAACACAAGACTACGGCACTGATTAAATATTGATGTGAGAAGGAGAATTGGTAGAAATAGATCATTATATCAGACAAAACATCTTCCCTAGAGAGCTAACAGATAGTACTGCCCAGACAGACATTCAAAGGCACTCCATGAAACCTAGATAAAAATGGGGAAATATTGACACAACTTCATCCATTTTAACTGTTGTTCCGTCTGGATAGCAAGATAGCTGCAGGTCATGCGGCAGTTGCTGCCTGCAAATATGCATGCTTAAAACTATTACCTACACCTCTACACAACTGTTCATGTGATGATGGTCTGAATGTCAGCAGCACAACAGGTCTCAGCTCATATCAAACAGACAATGGAGATTCTGTGGGAGGCTCCAGACAAAACTGGCATCCTTGAAAGACAGCACCACATCCTTAATACTCTCCACACCAAGTTGTATGTCAAATTCTAAAAACTGCCCTTTCTCCCAGCAAGATTTTAATTACTTGAAAGGGGGAGAGGGAATCTGAGATAACCAGTCAATTAAGAAAATATTTCCCAGAATGATTTTGAGATGTTGTCTGACAATGGTCTGAGCAGGGCTACTGGCATTGTGCCATGTTGTTAAGGAAGCTAAGTTGTGCTGTTAGGCAGCCTTTGTGCTGAACTGTGCCACAGACACCGCCTTCCACAGAGAAGATGTTGTCTGCAGGCAAGTCACTGCTCAAGGCATTCCCAGGCCTCATAGTTACTATGGCTGTACAAGAAGGAGGTAACACATCCTTTGGATGTTGAGGCCTTTTTCAGGATCTTGAAGATCAAGAAATTAAGCAGCAAATGAATAAAAGCTTAGGCTTTTAGCTGAATAGGTAAGGTGAGGACCAGTGTTCTGAAACCAGTCGGTTTCTGGGCAGGCACCAGACCTACCTATTCAGAGAACTGCACAATGACCTTGAGATGGAAAAAAATAAAGCAAGCCTGTCTGTCCTGCGGAAAAAAGGCAAGCAGAGTGACCCGGCCAGTCAGAGAGAAAAAAATGTGCCTCTTCTACCTGATCCCTCAAGACCCACATCCATGATACCATGACCAAGGATTAGGGGGCTGTTTTGAAGGTGATGGATCAAGAAACTAAGCCTCTGTTTCGGAACTACATTTGTCCGACATGAGGGAGGGTGATTCTCATCATCCCCTCTAGACAGGTTACATAGATTTGCCAAATTCAACATGCACTCATTCTCTGCTAAGGAAATGCTCTCTTGCTCAAAATATTTTTGTTCTGTCTTTCCATTCATTGAAGACTTTTCATCCACTGGACACTCTTTCCATGCTGTGTAAATGCTGCAGATATGCAGAGAATTCACGGATGGAGGGAAAAAGGTATAATCCCAAAGGTTTGTGAGACCACCAGCACCATAGGGAGCTGCAAATCCCCATAAAAGGGTTGATAAACTGCTTTAGCATGAAGGTGGGCCAGTCATGACCTAATTTTGACATTTGGCATAACTGAAGGACGACAGAGAATTTTACTGGGCATCAAAACCAGACCATGTGCTGTTAGAAAAGTTGTGTTAAAAAGACAGATAGAGAAATGAGGATAGATGAAAAAACTTCAAAATAAAGTTAATTATAGGTATGTATATCTGACACTAAAGTAGTTCTGGTAACAGAATCTCACATTTACATCCTCTGAAACATCAGTGTAATATTTTTTTTGTTTTTCAACACATTTGTCTGAGTGCATTTTGAGCATACACAAGGATCTTTCCTACAGGACTCTTTAATTGAGTTACTTTGGTAATGTTTTTCTCTCTCAATTTTCTATAACTTTTTGTTCAAGAAACTGAATCTGATATACTGTAGCCTTAAAGTAACCACAGAATAGAGACATGCAGAACAGACACTGCTCAATAGAAGCAAGTCATTTTAACAGGTGAAGAAAAATCCGAGCGATTCTGAAGGAGAAATAAATACTGAAACATTTTATGTATTCCAGCTATCACAGCCCATAAATGATTACATGAAAGAGATATTTTGTAAAATGCATGTAGACAAGATTTTTCCTTTGTTCTGTAACCACAGATAAGGTTAAAGTTTCCTCATAGGAAACTTTAAAATGGGGGAAAAAATGATGGCATTTACCTTACCGTATGGAGGTCTACATATGTCAGTACAGTGGTGGTATCCAACATGCTTATCTGCACTCCCACTTGACTCTACATCTGTCTAACTACCCAGGAGAGTGATGCATCTGGAAAGGTTGAATAGGCCAAGGGAGTTTACATGTATTTTGCAATGTTCTTGAGAAAATTTACTGGAGAGAGGTCAACATGTCTTTTTTCTTGTATCTCTTTGCATTAAATAAAAACACATTGTATGTTATTTGAACACCCTGACAACTACGTTTATTTATTAGTTTGTTTGTTTTTGCTAAGAATGCAGAAACATATTTGAAACTGTTTGCTTTTGAGAACCTTGTATGCAAGGGGAATGCTTGAGAGGGCGTAATATGAGGATTAGTACTGAGCAACAGATGTAGATGAAGAGAAAAAACAGGTTTCTGATGGAACAGATTACAGCAGAAAATGCTTTCTGAAGAAGTTCATAGAGTTGCAGTCCAAAAATTAGCATCTTTTTTATTTATGGTAGTGATTCATGGTAGCCTGTGACAGGATGGATGGGAATGGGGCATGAGAGAAATGGTGGGGAGGGTTGAGCAGTGCCAAGGAAAAGGACTGGCCCGGGGGAGGGGAGGCCTTTCACATGCCTTTTCTGTCCATGCAGCCGGTCAAGGCACAGGCTTTGATCTGCTCAGGATGACAGTGAGCCAAACTGTCCCTCATTCAAATGAATCCACCAGACAGTTGTGAGACATTCCTCAAAGGGTCACCAGCAAAGGGCTGTGGAGGAGGGCAGCTCTGGCCATACTCCTGTATAACATCTCAGAGTCTCACCACCTGCTGCAATTTCCCCCCACATCAGGCTCAATTTGTATGCAAATTCTCCCTCATTTATTCTTGCTCCCTTCGGAAAGGACAAATTAAGTATAATAACTGTAATTGCTTTAATAACATGAAGAAAACGACACCTTTATGGGACCAATAATCAAAGACTGAGACTGTAATACAGCATGACAGGTGTGAAGGCATGCCACCAGCAGTGATTTTCCCATTTCAGTATTTCTTTCGTCACCTCGAAAACTGCTTGTCTCACTGAGGCAGGCATGGCTGGTGCATGGCTGTAAACTCCACACTGTTCCCGACAAGCCAGTCAGGGTTCCTGTGGTAGAGGCACCACTGGCAAGCGGCAGCTCTGCCAGAGCAGCGACTGTGGGTCATCAGCACCCGGCTCTGGAGGAGGACATGGGGTGGCATCATCTGGTGAGGCAGAGCCGCTATTGAGGCCTCCTCAAACTCATGTCTCCCCTCAGCTCTGTGGCAAACAAATCTCTATGGCTAATAGGTCACAGGCTCGGGCAAATGGCCATCCCTAAGGAGGCCTCAGTGCCGGACATCTCAGTCCATTCAGAATGGTGGGCCACATCTCACTGGGATCACCTTCTGCAAGCCTCATGCTGAACCAGACATTATCTATTTTTGGCAACTTTTTCTGGTATGATTCTGACATTAGTAAATGAGAATCAACTTTCAGCATAGTCAGCTGGAGCAAGGCACAGTTGACCTTGGCTTTTAGTTATACTCAAAGCCATCTACTAACAATTACATTTTCTAGTTACTTGCATTGTAACCTGTAATTTTGATCATAAAAGAGTCTCAGAACTATCCCCCTGTAATAGTCTCTGCTTTGATAAAAGATAAACCCACCATCAAAGATCAATTACTGCATGAACCAGAGTTCCCACCCAAAATAACCAGACATGGAAGCACAAAAGATGGTGAGAAAATGGGCCTTCATGCATACTCTGATGGAGAAAGAACACAATACTGTGTCTCATCTGGACACAACTATGAATTAACTGGTCCTTGGGTGCCAGGGGAATTCCAGACCGGTATTAACAACCACTCCAAGGGCACACTTGCATGACACGGGAGAGAGATGTGCAAACAGGTGTGAATATCAAGGGGTTTTAAAATTCTATATGCAGGCAGAAATTAAAAGGATCCAGTCACTAACTGGAAACACTGACTAGTAGTGAACACCTCCTCAGGCCTTAATCAGGTTAGATGCAAAACGGTTCACACAGACAAAGTGCTTGAGAACATCCTAATCACTGGTATCCAGGTAGTATAAAGTACCAAACTTGAAAGAAAGAACAGTTTCTGTTTAATTTGTTTTGAGCCAAAACCTAAAAGCAAAACTGCTTTCTGAATCTCTCAGATTCAGAAAAAAGCACGCAGAACAAGATTTACCATCCCACAGCAGTTTCATGGAAGATCTGTCCTTACTATTGAGAACCTAGAAAACAAGATATTTCTAATCTACAAACACTGTATGCATTTCTTTAATGTCTATGTCACCAATATGAGATATGTAGATATACATATGTACATATGAAACCACCACATTTGATACTAAATGCTTCAGAGATCAAAAGCGAGTGCTAAAAATAGGCAAGGTATTTATATAGCCCATAATAGTAGAATCCCATATTGCTGGCACTTCTCAGTGGAGACAGGCCTGAGCCAAAATCTCAGGTCTGCACATCATACCAACAAAAGAAAACAAATAAACAAAGAGCTGAAGTTCTGTCTCAGATCTCAGAGGGTTACCAGGAATGCTCCTGGTTCTGTTAAAGACGTTGGTGTATGGGTGTTTGGTACTCTTAATGCACCAGGAAAAAAGGAAGAAAAAAAAGAAAAAAAAAAAAAGAAAAGAAAAAGGAAAAGAAGCTCCCTTTAGTCTATGAGTGAGCACTAAAATCAGCTTGTTATGTGAATGAAATGAGAGAACCCTGAGGAAAAAAGCCTCAGTAACATACTACTATCTTTAGGTAAACATTTGTTTGCAGTATCTTTTTAAAACAATACTGTCAAGTTCAGTGATTGACGATTTCACGTCATTAATCACTGACAAACAATTATTTTTTCAGCTGTGGATCATGTTAATTGTGGAAGCTAATAGGAAGGAATGTGAGGTAAATGGTCTCAATACCTTTAGTATATGTGATGACTTTCACAGACTTGCAGTACTGTATTTACTGTAACCAAAAGGTCATGCTCTATATAATAAAGGCAAAAGTGAACTTTCCTGCATCAATCACACTCTTGCAAATCATGTAAAAAATACTTTAGACAAGGCAATTAGCATTTTTAAAAATCAATCTTAGTTTCAAATACTTGAAGGAAGTCTTTCAATTCTGACATCCATGTGTAAACCAGAGAGAATTACATCTAGCTGGCAAACAAAGCAATTTATTAAAAATGGACTAATGCTGTTATAACTCATATTACTGAAAATGAGTGCTAATTTCTTCTCTGCATCAAGATAAATATTGAGAAAATGATGAGATTGCATTTTTCATTCCAATGTTAAACAAAAAAAAAAACTTTTCCAGATACTGCAGTTAATCAGTGTTAATTTTAAATAGTACAATCTGATTCACATCTTGAATCTCTATGTCCTACAAAAATACCAGACATGGGAATGCTAGAATAAAATAATTCTGACTTAGTTTTGCAAAAATGTATTTGTTTCCACAAGGATTAAAACTTCATACTGGTAGAAATAGGGTCTTCGAAAGTTACAATAATACTGCAATTTGGGTATAAATTTCTCTGAGGAAAAGCTAGGATATATGCTTTAAAATAAATGAGAAAGTGACACAAGACAAAAAATGCTATTTTAGTGTATGTTAACTGAACATAAAATGGATTCATTTCTATAGAAGAGATTTTTAAAGCGTCAACTTTTAATGCACAGCAGGAAGTATTGTTTTAAAAGGAGTATGTTGAAGTTGACAAGCCCAAAATGTAACCTACCATAAAATTAGACTTTTTACATTTTTTTACATAATGCCCTTTTGATCCTGAAATATCTATCAACCTTCCTAATTCAAGACTGTCACATTGTGAAAACACCAAACACTTTGCAGTGTGATTGGCCATTAAACTTGTTTTGGTTTTGCAACATTCATACGCAAGTCATGATTTCTTCTCTCCTGCATACCATTTCTGGGATTATGCATTTGAACAGCACCAGACCTTTTGTTTGAGATTTCAATGATTTAGCATTTCAGCTGGCAGTGTTTTATAACAAAGTTATAACATAAGGCTCCTGTACTCCAGTGTTCAGTGCTTCCTTTGAAAGACGGCAGCTCTTCATACATGGAAGTTGCCAAACCACAAAAGGATTTTTTGTCTTCTTTTACTTATTACATGCAAATACTTTCTAGTGCATACTGAAATGCAATAAATTATAGTTACATGGCATAGTAATAAAAATGAACAACAGCATTTCACTGTTGCAAGGTGACAGGTGAAAAAAAAGTACCGTGGTGGCTGGTTTTATTTGTCAGTTTTAGGTACAATTCATGCCTCTTGCTTCTTAGTAAGTAGGCAGGTTTTCAAATATATGTACAGTTTTTTCATGTGTGAGGAAATGTTTCTGTGCTTAGAAACTAACTGTACAACAGCTTTTCATTAAAAATACGGTCTTTACCAAAGCCAGCTTGGAGGAGACTGAGGGGGGATTTATCGCAGTCAAAACTTCCTTGTGAGGGGAAGAGGAGGGGCAGGTACTTCTCTGTGACCACCAACAGAAGTCAAGGGAATAGCCTGAAGTTGTGTCAGGGGAAGTTTATGTTGGGTATCAGGAAAGGTTCTTCACCCAGAGGGTGGTTGAGCACTGGAACAGGCTCTCCAGGGAAGTGGTCACAGCACCAAGCCTGACAGAGTTCAAGAGGTGTTCGGACAATGCACTCAGGCACATGGTACTGTTCTTAGGGATGGAGCTGTGCTTGGCCAGGAGTTGTACTTGAGGATCCTTGTAAGCTCCTTCCAACTCAGAATATTATGTGATTCAAGCTATTTTCAGGCAAAAAGTGTCTCTTTGCTGTAATCATTCCAACCAGTAGTGGACCTTGTGCTGATTACTTCAGTTGGGTTTACTGTAACCCTGACAAGGTTAGAATACTTCTGTTCTCCCCCAGCTTATTGCCACAGGTAACTGGAGTTGCATAGACTACTGTTAGTACCAATACTGACATTTGAGTATCTGCCTTTCCTAGAGAGATTCAGTGATTAAAAAACTAAAGCATCTTTAAGACATTATAAATGGAAGTGCTGAACATGTTTGATGCACAAACATACCCTCCACAAGCAAGGGTGTCCTGAATATATACCATTAAAACCCACCAGAATACCACATATTACATTTTCCTACGAAATTTGGTGAATGAACAAGCAACATATACAGACTACTTTGGCTTCTTTAAATATAGTTGCTAACATTAGCTTTAAATTTAGCAGCTAATAAATAAAAGCAGCTAGAATTAAGAATAAATGTCTCAGAACTATTTAAACTTCATCTTCAGTCGAACCCACACAATGAAATTAGTCAGTTCACTCATGAGGGCAGAGGATTGAGAAAGGTAATGATCTTTTTTCGGTTTCTTCACCTAGCAGAATTCAGTACAGCCCTACTTGATTTCAGGTGTCCTTTTCAAGTACAGATGCTGAAAAAGGCATGGTTTTTGTTTTTATGTAGGATATGGACTCGCTCTTATCCTCATGTTAACCTGGGCCCTGGATAACTAACCCTACAGCTGACACAAACAGATGTTTTTATTTGTTTAAACTATTAGGTCAAAGGGCTAATGAGCTAATGAAAATGCTTTTAAGAGCTATCAAATGAGGCATAATTAGCTGGTTTTCAGTTCCTATTTGTATGAAACAAAAGAATTAAAAAGAATTCTCAGTTTACAAATCTTTCATTTCATTCCTAGTCTTGGTTAAGAGGCAGATTTAAAAACAGTGACATGAAAAAAGCATACCTCAGTAGCTGCATCAGCAACTTCAGTCTGGTTCAGCATGGTGTTCTTCTATCAGCTGTTACAACTTGCATTGTGAGAGCAACTTCTACTCAGTGTTTGACAGGATAACATTGAGTTGTTATCAATGAACCAAGCTTCTATTTTTCCCAGAATACATTCCTTTGCTCAGCTTCCGTAGCTTTTGTTCCGTATATGTACTTTACCACGTCATTTATTTAAAAAGAACTTCCAGTCACATAAACATGTGCCTCCATTTAATATTATGGAATAATTGTGTAGGGATTATTCCAATCTCTGTTTCACCAACAAACCCGCAATATCTTTCAGATATATTTCCAGCGTAACAACATCTTGCTGTGGAAATAAATCAGGCAGTTTTGGGAAGTTTCTATTTCAAATGTATGTATGTGAATGTGCAACCATGTATGATGTACCAATGATTATACAGTAGTATTTGTTTTCACTTATGAGTAGATAATTCATCTTGAAGAATCCAAATCAAGGTAATACACCATGCTCCCAAACTGGCTACTTACTTGAGAAACAAAAACTAACCAACTCAATTCTACACGGTGTTTATTTTCTTTTTTTTTTTTTTCTTTTTTTTGATAGTGGAAATCATGTATAAATCACAAACAGTACAAGTTCCCCATGTCAGTAGCTGACCACTTGATTGGGTCAACGTCTGTGTATAGACACTGTATTTTTAGTATAAAGTCAAGATAATACGGCAGTTAACTGATACGACTACAGTAAAGATACAAACTTTTGTAATATAAATTAATTGCCATTACAAAAAGGCAACTGTATTAAGTAATACGGTACAAAAATCTGCAACTTCTATAAATATAATGAAATGCGAGAAGTTAAATGAAATAATACATCACAGATTTTTGTATAGCGCATTTGAATAGGCAAGCTAAGATACACATGGAGCATTATACAGCAAGAAAGAATATAAAAACCCACTAAGACTTAACTTTTTAGCCATACAAGTGCCAGAAGTACAAGTACAGGACACAACATGAAGCAGTTAAGATTACCAGCTCAGAGTAGGTAGACAAAGAAGTCTTACTGATGAGTTGTAAAGCATTAGGCAGCAGACAGAAGGTTGTCAAAACCAGCTGTTGTTGGATACTGATTGATAATGTTTTCATTCTGATGGCTGAGACACTGCAGACAGCCACAGGTCTGAGTAGAAGCCCAGTATGGGCACACATACATACACACACAAAGTAACTTAACAGATGGCTAAAAAACATAAAAGCACAGTATCTTTTTTAAAAAGACAATGTTCACTCCTTAATGAACTTGCATGGAAAGTAGAGCCTAGTGCCCAAGTTTATTCCACCTAAATGACAAACACATGTGAAAAGATTAAAACAAACAAACAAAACCCAAAGCAATTGAGATTGGTTATTTGAATGAAAACTGAATGGTGCTTAAGTAGTCTACTATAGCCAGAGCACTCAACAACACTATAGACAAGAAAGTGTGACATGAGCTGCTATGAACATTGTTATCCCCTCATAAAAAGGTGAAGTTGTTTATAGACATTAAAAAGGTACACATCCATCAAGTCCATCTACAACACAAAACCACAGAAGTACTACATTCAAAGTAAAGTTAAGTGTTGGTCTTAGCCTTCAGCAGTTATGAGGTATTGTTTCAACCTATGATGAGGAATGATCACTGAAAAAGCATACTCAAAATAATTCTGCAAATTAAAATCACTGCTTCTGTGCAGTTGACATTTGCCTAAAGAAAAAACAATGAAATATCAAAAGGTCCTAGTCTACGTGGCCACTGGCATACTCCAAAACCACATTATCATGGACTTCTTGAGCCTTTCCATGTTAGTCATGTAGCACCTTCAAACAGTGCATAGCCGGGAGATCATGACCAAAACATAACTTGGAGCTGCTAAAGTTTTTGGACCAGAAAAACTCACTGATGGTAGAAATAAGTACAGTTTCAAGAATGAAATACAGCTGGGCTTATTTTCATTTCCTGTACATTTTGGTCTGTAACTAAAGGAAAGCAGGGGGAAAACAGTAAGAAAACATCATCTCACATCTTCTAACTAATGGCCAATGAAAAAGCAGTAAAAGCTTCCTCATTTTGTCTCCCCAAACTGTCTGCCTTCTCTGGGAAATAATCCTCCTACTCCTCCTCACCACTCATTTTTCATTATCTCTAAATAGGACAGAAATTTGGGGACCTTGTAGAAATCTGGGGACTCTGTAGTCTTTAAGTTCACGTCAGCAAAGAGAGAGTTTGGAAATGTAAATTAGATCCAGTTCCTCTTTAAATCCAGGGAAAGGAACCTTCTTAGCCCCCACAAGAAAAACTGATGGGCAGCTGGGTCCCCACTAAAGTGTGCTGAGAGAACTGAATCAAAGCAGGGCTCCTCTGTGCTTTAAAATGAACAATTCCAGTTCTTTGTTGTTTCCAAAAGTATTAGAAGTGAGACGATTGACCTGGCAGGAAGGAGAATATAAAACAAAGCAAGGACATGCCTTTCAGGCTTCTTGCCTATTCCATCTCAAAATGAAACAAGGAGTTTACAAGTTTTCCCAGCTTCTTTCCGATAACAGGAAGCAGTTAAAACAGTGGGAGCAATGCAAGAAATTAATGGAAGTTGAAAAGTAAACTAAAATACCTATGAGAAACATTTTGCTTAACAGAGAGTAAAATTACAAGTAATAGAGAAATGGCTTTTATAAGCCTTTAAAAGCTGATATTCGCTATTTTCTTATCCCCAAATAAACTAGTGAGAAACTACAATAAACTTCAAACAGAAGATAAATGCTCAGAGTGGAAAGATATGTTGCTTAAAGCCCTGAAAACAAGGCATTGTGTGTTTCAAGACAGAAGCAGAGTCCATGAAGAACTAATGACACCTCACTTGAGTTTGTGTTTGCAGACACTCATGCACAAGCGTTGCTGAATGCGCAAGGCACAGCATTCAAGGTGTGCACCAGTCCAGTGACTGATCTGCACATACCCTGTTGTTACTGACTTGGTGAACCAGTGGCCTGGCACGTTTCTTTAACGGACCAAATCAGTTTATAAGGTTTATAAAAATCAACAAAAGGCAGCCAAAATACTGCAAATCTACAATGGGGAAAATACGGAAACAGGAAATGTGGACTGTGTTACTTGAACCAAATAGACTTTTTCTAAATGTATTGCAAATGTTGTTTCCAACGACTACTTTTTTGTCTTCTAAGTAACACTTAGCCCACAGGAAGTTTGAAAGAACAAGATATAATCCCCTTGAAAAGACAAGCTTGTAGTACAAACACTGGAAGACCCTTAATTATGGGATAGATGCCTTGGCAATGTTACAATAACAGTAGTAGTCTATGAATGAGTGATAGAGGAAGCAATCCTTACTTAAAATCACTTAGTCTATCTAGTGATCTAACTAGTAAATCTAACTAGTAATAAAGCCTCCGCAGATGAACTAACAGATATTTGCTCTGCTTTTCTTACGGAAAACAACTTTCAATGAAATGTATTACTTTATCCAACTGCTGTATATTTCTAAAATCTTTCCTATACTTCTAAAAGCCTTTTTACTTAGATCACCTGTTTATGTAAGCTATTTCCCCCAAGTACTGTTATCTGTGTACATCTATTTATTAATTTACTTTTCAGTAAACTTCCAGCAAAATACCATACTGCCTCTGGCAGGGTTATGCAGTGACTTTAGAAGAGGACTCAACTAACTTGTACTCTGTGTTTTCACTTAGTAAAACTTCAGGAATAACCTTTGCATTAACATGAAACTGCCTGCCTTTTAGGTATCCTATTAAGGTTCTCAGTGGCTGTGCTTTTCCATAATGTGAGGTCAATAAGCAAGCTAAATTAAGACTCACAAATTCTTTAGACATTAGTTATTTTTTAAAATCCAAGGTAATACGTGGAATTCCTCCTTTACGGACTACGTTACTTTTGTGCGTGTAACATTTTCTACCAAGGATGATCGCGATGCAAGAAAGCAACATGCAGTGTGCAGAAATAGTGGTAAACAAAGAGGAACTTCCTACTTCAGTAGTGTAGACAACTTTACTGGAAATAGTTGTGTACCTGATTCACAGAACATTTATTTTAATGAAACGACATTCTGCATTAACTCTGTATGAACAACATATCACAGCTCAGCCTTGATACCACACCACAATTAAGCTGTGACAGAGTGAGCAGGTACAGTGATGTGTGGGAACCACTTCTTTCTCTTGGCTTTCACATTCTTGAAGGTTCGAAGTCTCTCTCTTCTAGCAAGTTTATTAGAAGGGAGAAGCTGTCTTTTACTGCCTCCATATCATCCAAGGAGCAGGGTTTAAGAATCCAGCGCTTTCCACGTGCAAGTGGCTCAAGTTCAAAATATTTTTTTATCTATTAAGAAAAAAAAAAGAGACTGATGTATTATATTATGACAATTCTCTGTCTCACATCTAAAAAACCAAACCAAACAAAAACATGTAAAAAAATCAGGATATTCATTTTTAGAATCTTACCCACAGCTGCTCTTATAATACAGGTTATAAGACACAACCTGAAAGTGTTTCTTTAGGGGTGAGCGACCTCCTTAGAAGCTACTATTCTACCCATACATTTAACAGCATGGGAGGTCTGAGGAAGAATTGTACTGACTTGAGGCAAAGAGCAAAGCACATGAAATATGTGCTCAAAAACATATCCAAACCAGCAAAAATAAGTAAGAAATTCCAGGTTGCATTTGTATTTTAATGTTAAAAATGTATGTTTCATTATACTCTTACTGGTAAACACTTAAGATGTAGAATTTGTCACCATACTACTCTAACATCAAAATTAAACATAAAAAATGTACAGATCCTAAACATTCCAGACAAACATGAGCTATAGCACAGCATCTCTTAGTAACCAAGAAAATCCTATAAAAATAAAAATTCTTTCAAAATTTCTTAGCTTTTGTAAAATTAAACACAGAAGACTAGCACACTGCTGTTAGGAGGATAGTAATAAGTATTATACATGAGACATGATGCAGTTTCTTGGAAACACCAATCATTACTGACATTGCATCAACTGTCAAGGCACAAATACAGACCCAGAAAGACTGAGAAAGGAAAGATTTTAGTTCAGTGGTATATTCCAATCACTTTTCAAAATAGAAAGTACAATATCAAAACATGTTTCTGACGTCTCTTAGAAGAGAACAGTAACCTGCAGGTTATACTGGTCCAGTTTACTGTTTTCATTAAAATTTTAGTCTTCGAATGTATTTGATCCAGAAGTCTACTCATGTTTGACTTGTTCAATAGACATTTAGTTTTTATATCCAAAACTATAACCCTCAGTTCTTGCTACTGTCCATATATAACAGAAATACTTAGTCCTGACTTAGTTTGCACATTTTTGTCTGTGGGAATTATTGCCAAATACTCTTAATTTTCTTTTATCACAGACTGTGTCATAAAAATGCAGCACAGTTACAGGAACAGTTGCTAATAACATAGTAGGCAGTAGAGGCCCTAGACAGGCAACTGGAGCCACACTGTGTAAGGCTCCATGTACAGAAGGAATAAAAAAGAGAAAGGAAAATAAAAAGGCTTTCAAAGTCCATACAAACTGCAACATCTCTATGTAGCTCTTACAGTGTCTACTGACAGAATAAACAACAGTTTTGTTTATCTATTAATGTATTCTAACAGAAGAAACCAAGTTGAGTTGTATAAATTCACATAATTTTTAATTCAACCATGATTATGTGTCAGGAAGGCTTTCTTATTTTTCAGAAAGGAATTTCAACCAGAATGTTTAGTAACAAATATCAGGGAAAAAATTGTGATTTTGAGATGAGAATTTCTGCTTACCCAGAAATGACACTGTGAAAAATTTTAAATCTCTTTCCATCGAAGTAGAATTGTATCAATAACATTTCAAAATGAAGTGTGGTACTTGACATTCACTTCCCCTTGCACAAATTTTAGAAAATATACAAGTTGAAATAAATGGGCTTTCAACAAACCACTATTTTAATATCAACATACCTATTTTTTAGCATTGCTATCTCAGTGCCACATCAGTATCTGATATGTTAGCACGATTATATGTGATAAAAACCAAGATACTCATCTCTGCAACGTATTGCAACGTTTCCAGCAGCTTGAATTTATCCCCATTAATATACTGAGTTAATGGCACTGATCACAGTACTGGAGAAGCAGGGTAAGGAAGCTCTATTGCCTGTTTCAGCAACATCCTCCTTGACTGTCACATGAGGGGAGGAAGCAAAAGCTGCACGAAAGGATAACAAAGCAAAGTGTCAGTGCAGCTAGTGGATAGAGCTGCCCGCTGGTGTTAAGCTGACAAATATGGCTCAGTAATTTGAGATGTTTCAGACCCACAACCCAGAGGATGTCCACCACACCCCCTCTACTGGAAAACTATTGCCATCAGACCCTGGAGCTCACTGAAGTCAGTCTGCAATCTTCTTTACACAGCCTCTTGAATTAGGGCTCTGCCTTACGAAGGAAGGTCATTACATTGTAAGAACAGCACTTGGGTTTAAAAGTAGAAACACATGCTCAAGGAAATGATGGCAGTAAGCACACTAGCACTGAGTCTTGTGCATTTGTGGGCAAATACAACACAAGTTACCAAGGTAGCCTCTAGCCAAGAAAAACACAATGCCTTTAAGCTGTATTTCAGTGACTGCAGATGCCAACAGCACCAACTGGTTTAGCGAAACAAATTTTGTAGATAAATTATTTCAATACCCAAAGTTGATTAAAATTTTTTTGTGTGTTTCTAGCTGTGTAATCAAAATGTTACTAAATCGGTGATGTGCTGTCATCACTTTCCACACTAAGGAACAGTTCAGAGTATCTGCATTAAAAGATCCTAGATGAATGCTAAAATGAAAGTGTTTGTTAGGCAGTTGTTTCTTAAATGTGAGGGTTTGATACTGGCATGAAAACACAACTGATTATATTCACACAAGTAACAGCTATTTTATTCATACCTTCTGCAGAGAAAAAAAAGATTTGCTGGATGACTCGTGTCTAATACAGAAATCTAGAAAAACAACACTAATTGCCTTACAAATAATAACTAACTAAACCAGAAGTAGCACAGAAGTGATTTTCCACAACCCAAGGGACACTTTGTGGTGTGTTACTATATTTCCTCCTTTAAACTTCGCACCACAATGGAGTTTGCTAAACCTCAAGGTTTTGCAAGCGAGCTCTCTCTGAACTTTGAAACTTCCAGAAAGAAGTTTGCACAGACAAATATTTTCCAATTTAATGTAACTTTTCCTCCCTTTAACTCAGAAGAAGTAATTCTGTTCTAAAAGCAAAGTACTTTTTTTAGACTTGAAAAGATAATCATTTTTTACATGCAACAGATGAAACATGAAAAGACTGACACAATCAGATGCCCAACTCTTTTTGTATAGTTGAATTTTCCACTGGAATGCTCTCAGCTCTCCATCCCCCATTTGTTTTTCTAGTTGCTTTCTGCCCCACTGACCATCATCCACATTCATTCCCTGCAGATTTCCTAAGAGGATGTACAGTGATCACCAAAGTATCCAAAGAAAGCTGAAATTCTCTGAATACTCACATACCTAGGTAGCTCTTGCATAATCAGAAGTTACTATTTTACAGCTCCTTTCAATTACATTAGCACAAAGGGGTGAGTTCCTAAGAGAGGCTCCTGTCTTCCCCTCAGCATAAACAGTGAAAAGCCTTCTGCCTGTTCATGGATGCTGCAGTGGAATATAAAGACTCAAACATGTTTCAGAAGTCTGACACATTAGATGTGCTTTTACATACTGGCTTTGCATTTTTAAGAGTTTACTTTGAGTTTGCTAAATTTTTGAGATATAATCTAAGAAGAAAATACAACCAATTAAATCTAATTTTAAGGTTTATTTACTAATTTTTACAAGATCTCACTGTATGTCTTGACTCCATATGGGGGCCTTGTTTTATAGAGAACCTGGCATTGTATTTACGCCACATTCTGAAGTCAGTAAAATCTAACAATACATGTTTGCAATTCCCACTCTTCCCACACTCCACCTTCTAAGTCCTATTCTACTGGCACAATACACTAAACATATGGTTATCAAATGTTGCTTAACCTACGTGCTAGAAAAGTCAAGACACAATAAAAAGGATCAGTGCCCAGAACCTCAGCTGGTGTAAATTATCACAGCAGTGTGGAACTGATGTTACTAAATTGATATACGTAAGCTGAGTAACCAGGCCCTGCTGAAAGCTTTTCTATGTTCGATTACTGAACCTCATCATCTAGTCAGTTCACCACACATGTGAACACAAGATCTACAGAAAAACTTAGATATTATAATATATGAAAAGAGTAATCTCTATTATTCAACATGAAAAAAAAGCTGATTGAAAGCATTATTTTTCATTCAAATTCAAAATTATACTACCAAATTTCATCAACACAGAAAAGCTTCTAGCCCACTGTGACTAATCTGTTGTAAACAAATACAAAATTCAGATAGTCACTTACATTACCAGGCTGGTAAATGGAGAACTTAATGAATAAAATATTTTTTCATTCATCACTGTTTTATTGAACAATTTCACTGGGACAAAAAATTGTAGCACAACATGTCTGTTACATCCATCAAAGGCTGCCTGGTCTTGTCAGTGCCCCCACTAGTGTAAATTTTTGAAAGACCTTTACAGATTTACCAAGTATTACTGCAAAAGTGTGACTGATGAAGGTATGAATTAAACTAAAATCATCTAATTTGCTGAATCCATGTATTAACCATAAGACATGCTTCATTCATCCATTCCAAAACTGCATGGACAAGAAACAAAGTAATAATGGGAGACAGGGGTATTCCATATTCACACCGTTAAAGTTTCACTGAGCTGTGATTCTGGTAATATCTTTTCAGACATTATAATAATCTTCTTTTTGGAGCAACCATTTAGAAGACGAAGGAGAGAAAAGGAATTTTGCTTGCTAGCTCCAGGAACAACAGACAAGCTGCCTGTAACAATTCTTGTGCAAATTTAGTATATTTGGAGAATAGAAAAAGCCAAGAGTCCTTTACATAGCATTAAGTTTTAAAAAGGGAAACTACATAAAATTAGGAACTTAAAGAAAATTAACTGTGCAGCTAAAAAGGTAAAATGCTTGCAGGTGGCACAGAAAAAAATACCATAATTAGAGGCTCAGAGTATATTTATACTGCTACAGAAGACTTTAAAATAAACAAAAAAGCTTTCAACAGTTGCAGTAAGGAAAAGGATGGTATTAGAGGTAAAAGAAGTCATGTCTAAAAGAAGAAAAGAGAAAACAAAAGAAAGGAAATTCTGGCAAATTAAATAGAAACCACAAATGTTGACCTACTAACCATAGAGTAGAACTCATTGCTTAAATCACCACTGAAGCTGAAAAGTAAATTGAAATCCACTCTAGTCTATGTTGGTGTGCTGGACTGCAAACTGCACAGCCTCTTGAGCTGCTACATGTACTTTTCTGCTGTTTCTTTTCTGAGTACAGTGATTTATAAGATTGTGTGGAGTGGACTGATAGCCACTTAATCTTAAATCAACTGGTTCAATCCACTGTCATACAGGAGTTAACACATCCATGCTTTTCCTGAAGAAAGCTCCTTATCTGACAGCCCACTTAGCTAAAAAGGACCTCCTGTCTGACCAGAACAGCTGTTGTAATGTGCACAACTGTCAGCCAAAGTTTTGTAATATTTATTCATCCTACAGAGACACTTCACTTCTCCTGAAAAGATACTTCACGTATGCCTGCTCTTATGCTTCTTCTTAACAGTGAAACAATGATCTCATCCTTGTCTAGAGGGATCCCTGTAATGCACCTATGCATCATAAGCACTCCTCCTAAAGCACCTGTACCTCATATTTATTGATTCCATACGCACTATCTCTTATACAACAGGGAGGGGAATCAAAGTGCCTCAGATGATGAGAAGGGATAGTGATGTGCTGTGGTCTGGAGCAACCTATGCACAGGGCTACTCCCAGGAATGCCAGCTGAGGTCCAGCAACACTATCAGCCACAGAAATGCTTTTATATTTTAGTTCTTTGAGGATACGTATTTCACTGTTCACTGACTTTACTGTGCCAAGGAATCCAAAGTCTGTATGTACAATGTTAAAAATTTGCAGTGAGTCCATTAAGTACATATTATGATAATCAGATTTATGTAATTGAGGTGCCCCTTTATTTTTTAATTTTAAAATAGAACCTGCTGAAGTAAAATCAAAAGTAAAAACAAGTCTGTCTTCTTCAGCATTTCTGTGTGATAGCAGATTTCTCTAGACAAGATTACGAAACCATCAGAGGCCTTTTACTATGTCTCACAAGTAGTGGTGAATGCTTTACAAATTGGTATTTCTAGTTTGTACAGATTTCAACTTTATTTTTTTTCTTTTAGATTTCACCTCTTATAAAAGACTACTGAAACATGTCCAACTGAGCTTCGCACTTAGCTTTCTAAGAGAGCCGGATGGTATTTTTGGCTTCTAAGTCTTTACAAAGAAGAAAACAGTCACTTAAAACAATGTACACAGCGCTTTGTGCACTTTTCCATCCTTGTTAACTCCAGTGGCCACAAGTGACAACACTTTCAGATTGCAAGTGACAGCTGAAAGAAATGTATTTTAAAGAAGATAACTAACTATTCAAAATTAAGAAATTGGATGCCTGAAAAATCAGCATAGCCACACCATTCCAGAGAGCATGGAGTATTGACAAATGCAAGCATGAGACAAGAAAAGGGGGAGTCAGCTAGAGAGCTGGAAGGTTTTTGAAATGGGTAAGTTGGGGTTTTTTTTACAGATAGTCATGTTACAATGGGTCTGGACAAATAAGATGGGTGAGAGTGAGGACAGAAAATTGCAGAGGTTGTAGAAGTAGCACTGAGATTTGTATGTGGATGGAAGCAAAGACAGGATTTGAGAAGCTACTAGGATCCATCAACTTTTTGCACAAGTCTTCACCACACAACAGTCTACTACAGGGCATTAGATTTTTTTTGTTAGATTCTGTTATTTTATACAAAAGAAACAGTAAATCATGTGTAGCTGCCAAAAACATCCAACTATGCTTTGCCTTCCACGTCTTACTCACCCAGGATATTCCCTTCATATAAGCATGTACTTTTCTTACAACTGGAAGAAATACAAATAACACAAAAAGAGCAGAGCATACTTATATAGAGAAAAACAGACTTCCAGATTAAGGTTCATATAACCACATAACTGGAAAAACAAGACAAGGACTCTCAATTATCCAACCCTAGAGTGAGCGAAACAGCATCTCCAGTGACAAGGGAAACAAAAACAGGGAAGAGGGTACTGTACAAAAATGCATGCAATGAAAGCATAGTAAAGTACTTTCCTTTAATGCAGCTTTAATTCTTATTTTACTTCAGAGAATTACTCAGAAGTGAAAATCAGACATCACTTTAAGTTACTGCTCCTTTTGCTTTCTCTCTTACCCACTGTGTTTTATTAAGTAATTTGGGTTGCCACAGATACTGTCTGACAGTTACGCACTTACAGGTAAAGTGTTAGACTATAAAATCCTAAAGAGTAATGCTGAAAATTAGCCTTGGTTAAAGATAGCTGTTTGGAGGACATCTAAAATTCACATATCTTTTTTCCTTCACATAAAGCAGAGACACAAGAATGCCAATTTACTGCATATAAGGACAATTTTCTATTTTAGTGTATTCTTAGCACATCCAAGTATATTCTTCAGCTATACCAAAAATGACTGATTGAATATAAGATCAATTTAAACTTAGGACAACTTGTTTAAATTACTATTGTTGCCCTAACGTGTTAACAAAAAATATAGAATGGAACATATCGAAAGATAATTTTACAGAAAATCTACTGAAAGGTTTTACTATACCACCACTCATCTCCTCTCTACTGTCTCTCACTCAGGTTTGTTTTTGTTATAACTTCAGTTAAATAGCTTAAGGAATATAAATAACTAGTACAGACTTGACACTCAAGACCTTTAGGAAACATCTTTCAGAGATTACAGAGTTTTTGTAGCATCCTTGTTTTTTAAATAGACTGCAGGTACTCATGGTTTACTTCAGAATATAAGACAACTGACAGAGTATGCTGATTTCAGCAGCAAAATATGCTAGTTTTAACTACAGATTGTGGTTTGAACTAGTAATAAAACCTGAGACAAAAGTGCTGAGATTTTACCCTCCCCAATTCAGAAAAGTTCACCTGCGATGCTGAATGTCAAAATAACCTTTACAGTAATGAGAAGTCCAATGATCAATCCTTATTTATCACAACCTTTCTGCAAATAGCATTTTTTCTGTTCAGATAACAGTTAAACAGTATTTTCTGGAGAAGTGCATGTGTGATGATTCATTTGCATTTGCCTGAACATGTACATAAATCTAGTACTTGAATAAATAACATCTGTATACTGTGCCCACGTCTGCAAAGCACCAAAACACTGTATGGACATGTACCCTTGTATCAGCAGCAAAGAACAATATTTCTAAGGGCTTTGTGTTTGGCTCCCCACATTCACACTGCCGACACTGTTCCAAGTTAACAGTCAGTGTGAGCGCAGAAGAAAAGCTGCTCAGCAGTAGGTGTGGTTCTGTGAAGTGTGTGCTCCCACAAGAAGAGATAGACAGTGGTTGTGCCTATTTCACTTGTTCCTTACCAGGTACAGAGCACAGTGTGTAAGTGTAGGATGGTTCCAACCTCATTCCAGGTCCTTTGCCAATGGGAGAATTACTTGTTGAACAAAGTCTGCTTAGAGGCAATTGAAGCCAGAACTAACAGCAATTAACGATTTCTTGTTCAAAAGCAGAAACTGTGTAATAAAGCCACTTTAAAAAAGTTAACATAAAACAGTTGTTAAGCAAAAAGTGTTTCCAGAGACCATGCCTCTGCCAGGTTCCGTTGCTGGCTGCCAGAATGCCACAGGCTCTGTGACCCTCCCAGCTTCTCCAGCAACAGGAGCTTCTGTGGGAGCTGTTTCTGAGGATTTCTTCCTGCCATGTGGTTAGAGGATGCAGATTTGTACTTCGGGTTTTCTAGGTCCATGTCTCTGGAAAGATTAATATTTCCACACTCACAGCAAGCCACCACTTAAAACTACTATACCAGGTAGCACCAGACTCATCTATTTATTGATATTTTTTAACTCTCCAGCTAGAATTATTGCAGAACCCCTTCACGCTTGCTTGAGTAAGGCCCCCTCACTGCTTTCAGATTTCTTTATAAAGCACAAGGACACTAAGAGGAAAATTACACAGCTCAGTTCAGACGCAGTCCTGTACACACGAGAACATCCACATGCAAAACAAATCTTCCACTAATTCTAAAATGATATGAAATGCATAAGCAATCACTGATATGGAAAAAAAGTGAGCACTTTACCAAGTAAATGGGAAGTAATATTAGCAAATTAATGCAGAGATTTGTAGCAGTGGTACTGGAAAAGACACAGATGACCAGACGGATTTGGAGAAGATGCGTGAATGCAATGGGATGCTAAAGAGGTGAGTTGTTCTTTTGACTCTTGAACTTAAAGGTAATGGGCCAGAATCATTCTGCTTTTTAAGTGACAGTGTTTTTCATTCCATTACCATAGGTTGCAGCAGACTTTCTGAAAAGTCTTTTAGCAAACATATTCCATGGGAAGGCATAAGAAAATGAATAATGAGTATTTTTCTCTTACTGCACCAAGACAGTGCTTCCCTACATTATATTGATTCACACGTCAAGGAAAGAGACTAAATAATAGGCAGTTGACCAAGAGTGCTGTCCTAGGTTACAATGTAAGATATAACCAAAAGCATGTATTCTATGATCATCTTCACAAGCTGTTAAAGCAGGTGGGGGCAGTGTTCGTTATCTCCTACCATGACTCATCCCTGATGACTCCCTCCAGGGGCTATCTCTGTTTAATGGGCAATCAAGGACCCACCACATGACTCATAGAATTACATCAGTCCATTGTGAGATGCTCAGCCCAGGGGGGAGGAGCCAAGCATTCCCACCTGGATATAATCAGGGGTTTGGAACAGCATGAGCAGGCTTACCTACTGGATTCCCAGGGGACAAGAGCTACAAATGGACCTTCAGGTAAAGACCAGATCCTTCTACGGGATAACTGCTTCAACAGGACCACTTCATCTGGACTGCTACCACCACCCTGACTAACAGGGCGTCAGGTTGTATCCTGACTCTGTCAGTGTTCTTGTACTATTGCATTTATTTTAATTTTCCTATTAAATTATAATTCTGACTTGTGATCTCCCACTGGTTTATTTTCAAACTAGTCCATCTGCATATACAAGAAAGAAGAGAGATACACAGATATCTCAGGAAGGATATCAACCTTCACATATGTTGGGGTTTTAGGAGTTCTCCTTTTGTTTTTCCTGTTAAGGAATTTTCCCCATATGTGTTGCTACGAGACAATAATGACTGGATACTTAAGAGAGACAAAAAACCTGGCCACAGCTTGGGGAGCGGTCCAGCTGACTACTCTGTCTTACATGGGGTTTCCTCGTGTAGGGCAGAGATGCCACAATATTTGAACTGGGAAAAAGAGATTGGGTGGACCCCCTAGCTCTCTTGTGCTCTCGGCGTTCGGAGGGGAGAGAAGCTGCAGTTGTCGTGGGGAGAATTCATCACCACTGCGGTGCTCTGCCTTCTGCTGCCTTCCTTCTACTGTGAGTGGAGCTCTGCTTGCTGGAGCGGCTGTTACACTGGGACCCTATTTAACACCCTACCTCACTAAAAGAGGGACTTTCTCACCATCTGCTAGGGTGCCTCAGGGGAAGCCCCAGGATCCCAAGCTGGCCTTTCCCTGCCCCACTGGGAGCCAGGCTGCAGCCGCCCTGCCCCTGTCACCGCTTTGAGCCTTCGCTACTCTGTAGCCCTGCACCCCCTGCCTGCCCAGACCTCCCGGGGTCCCCGCTGCAGCTCTGGAGTTTGATACATCTTGTCTGCCACCTGGCATTTGTGCTCATTCCTGCCATTCCAGCCTGCTGTTCCCAAGAGTCCTGCTGGGGCACCGGGATCGGCTGCCCAGGGGTTTGTGAAGCCTTTGTCCCATCCCTCCCCGGGATCCCAGGCCGCCGGTGCCGCGTGCTCCCCGAGCTCGCTCCGGAGCGCCCCCTGCAGCCGCGGGGGAACCATCGCACCTGCCCTGCTCACCGGGAGCCGCCAGCGCCCCTGCCGGCTGCGAGCGGAACTGCACCCGAGGGGAAAGGGCCTGACGGCCGAGAAGGCTG
The DNA here is from genome assembly GCF_020740725.1 of Corvus hawaiiensis. Classification (NCBI taxonomy): domain Eukaryota; kingdom Metazoa; phylum Chordata; class Aves; order Passeriformes; family Corvidae; genus Corvus; species Corvus hawaiiensis. Next base: position 7,924,849 of record NC_063255.1, on the reverse strand, counting down.
GGACTGGGTTTGTGATTGTTTGCTGTCACTGCCAGAGTTATTGCTGTTTGTTTGCCTTGTTTTATATATAGAACTGTTTTATACAAAGAACTGTTATTCCTATTTCTAATATCTTTGCCTGAAGGCCCCTTAATTTCAAAATTATAATAATTCGGAGGGAAGGGGGTTACATTTAACATTCCAAGGGAGGCTCCTGCCTTCCTTAGCAGACACCTGTCTTTCAAACCAAGACAACATAAAAAAAAACCCAAAACAGCCCCAAAGTACCATACAAGGGCTTGGGTTGGAAGGAACCTTAAAGATCATCCTATTCCAACCCCACTGCCATGGGCTGAGACACCTTCCACTGAACAACGTGGTCTAAAGCCCCATCCCACCTAGCCTTGAACACTTCTGGGGATGGGGCATCGACAGCTTCTCTGGGCAACCTGTTCAAATGTTTACCACCCCCACAGTAAAGAATTGCTTCTCAATACCTAATCTAAACCTGTTCTCTTTCACTTGAAAGCCATTCCCCCTTGTCCTATCACCACATGCCCTTATAAAATGCCCCTCTCATCTCTCTAAGGAATGGCCAAACTCTGACTGACAGCATTTGTAAAACTTACGGTCTCCTTAAAGGAGAGATACTGAAAATAATATTGAAGAAGCTTAAAACAGGTTTTGTAGTAAAGCTGTTGTTACTTTAAGTGAATTAAGGCTTTCCTTTGTACACTCCAGCTGTGGAGTACCTTTAAAATAATTGAAAAGCCAGATTATTTCTAAAGAAAAGCACCTGGAAGCAGGTGCTATGTCCTAGTAATGCCCCAATTATCATAAATGTATCAACGAAAAACAAAAGCAGATACTTGTCAAGTGATTCCAGCAGAAAGGGAAACCTGGCTTTTGGAAGCTGACAGACAGCTCCTTCCCTCTACCTTTGGATGTGACTTGCAGTTTTACCAACAGGCCCTGGTGTTACACCTAGGGTAAGCAATGCACTGAAAAGGGAATCAAATATAGCAAATATATAGCTGACACTAACTTTTGATGAGGATGAGAAGATTAGCATCAGTTGATTAAAATATCTTAATGCAACAGATTTTTCTAAGCCTTCTTCACTCCCCTTAGAGAGTAACCTATCTATTCAAAATTGTGGTCTAATAAGAGGTAAAATCACCTCTTTGAATTCTGAGTTCCTGTGCTCAACCTAAGTCAGAAATCTGCACTTGCTAACTGAGTTTACTTTACATTAAAAATCACCATAGGCTAAGTTTGCTGACCACTAGTGGCAACCTAAAAGGTTATAACCACTAGCTTCTACAGAACATATTCAAAATTTGTACCATTTTACCACTTCTCAATAATGAACTATTATATATGTCTATAGCTAAGAAGACCTTAACACTCCTTACCAAGCCAGAAAAGGTTCTGTATATTGAAGTTAACAAGTTTAAGTTCCAAGCTCACATATGAGAAACAACCAATTATCCTGTCTGAAACACAGGCTTGTAAAACTCTCAGTTACTTGTAAAACGGTCTGCTACACACGAGTAAGATGTTGTTTAAATGAGTTGTTTGACTAGATGCATTCACCATGAAATTGATTCTTTTAAAGCATTATTTTTAAACTTGATACAAGTTAACTGCGTAAACTCAAAATGGGAAAAAATCTGGCATTATAAAGCGTAGGTTGCAGTATGAGTTTAGTATTTTACGAGGTTGAGGGTTACTTGAATGAGAAACCCATCAAGAACAAATAGCCATTTGTGAGGCAATAATTGAAAGGTTTAATACAATTAAACTATTCTGCTATTTCTATGCCAAGATGTGTAGTATAGGATCTATTGTTATATCACCACAGCCTGTGCAGCTCCAAAGTATTAGAAAGGCAATAAAACAACAAACAGAACATCCTTCAACCATAAGCACCAAAAATAAATCTAAGTCGTGATTTTTCTATAGCCTGAAAGTAGCACTATATCATAGCTTTGTTCTTGGCACTTCCAGTTATATTTAGTATTACTATCCTGTTATGCCTTTTATTGAGTGGGTGGCATGAGAGGGGGATAACTAGCAACAGGTTAAAGAATATTCTTCAATCTCCAGCTCATAGACACAGTTTTCAGCTTTACAGTGGTCCAGATTTCAAAGAAAAAGAAACAATTGCAAGGAGGTAATGGATTTAAATATATTAAAAAACACCCAAAGCTAAAAATATGTTCTTCAATAACATTTTAGATTTGAATATTTAGTACAGTCCTATAAAAACAGAAAGATCATGCCAGTTTTACTGAAAAGACTAGAAATTGCAAACTAATGTTTCATGTTTGCTTCCACAACTGAAAAATGATTCAATTGTTTTATAGGGAATCAGTGTACTAACGGTACGTTGCTAGTAATTCAGATCCTTTAGTGACTTATAACAAAAAAGGTCTACTTGGCAAAGAGCTAGAATTTTAAATATTAATAATGTAGTATTTCCAACTGTCCTCTCACAAAAGAAATTACCTCCTTATAAGATGAAGCATTAACAACATTTAAAAAAAATTAATATTATGAAGTGTTTTATATATTGCTCCAGAAAAGCTGGAAAAGATGCTATGTTGCCTACTGCAAAACTGTTTTGGAGATGAATCAAATTCTCAAGACTTAAGACTTCAAATAAGTAGTATTTGCACATTGTACAGCAGTTTCCTCAGCACGCAGTGAAGAGTGCCACTAGCCACACTGTTTTATAAGACCAGCTGTAGACAGATTAATAGAAAGGACATGTCAGTCAGACCACAGGCAGTGCATCAGGAATTGGAGAGGGTAAGCAGAGATCATCCATATAAAATGGCTTTAGATGACTTACAAGCAATAAAACATCCTGCTTCAAAAGATGTCTAATCTATCACAGCAGAAATGACTTTATATTAAAAAAAAAAAAAAAAAACAGTCCAGCTGGTAGTGTATCAGTTTGATGTCTGCCAGTTAGAAAGCACAATCTGCAAAAGGACTTGACAACAGTGGAAGAAGAGTATACTGAAAAGCGGACAATGTTTAGAAAAATCAAGATGAAACAGTGACATTTGTCACAGAAAACAAAAAATATTTCCTTTGTTTCCTTGACAAGAGTTAAAATGTGTTAACAGGATCTATCTGTAAAAAGGTATAAATTCAATCACCTGGGTTTAGATTAAAGACAAACGTGGACAAACAAGTACAACTGGACCCTATAAAAAAATACACTGGCCAGTGGTCTGATTAGATCTTTAGCTGTTCTTGTGGGAGGGGAGAGAGCAAATCTGCTTATTTTATACGAAACACATGCAAGACCATAATGCTTATAGTAGGATTTGTATACTCCATTTTTAATTAAAGGTTAACATATCTGACTTTTCTGAATTTTGCCAGAACTGTAAGATAAAACACAAAGTTCTTTCCCTTTTAGCCTTGTCTGGTTTTATGGATACAGTATATGAAGAGAAAAAGCCAATGAAACTACATTTGAAGTTATATTCTACTAAAATAGCCAGGACACTCAAAAGGCATATATAAACTAATCCTTATTTCTGTGAACTGTCATTTAATTTGCACAATGAATTTTCTGACCTAAAGAGCAAACATGAACAGTTCAATTACTTGCTTTTCAGTATCTACAGTATATGATTGATCAGCTAAGTTGTTTGGTTTGCCTGCTTCACTAGATGGCATTTTAAAGCATGTCAGTAACAGACAGATAACCCAATAAACAACAATTGTGGTTTTGCACAAATACCCTGAATAACTTGCAACTTCTCATTCTCTATCTTCCTTTCACTACAAACATTCAGACATAGTATGTTTATTATCAGTTACACAGTTGATTCATGCTTGATACAACAGTTAAGAAAGACAAAGGATTGCACTTTAGATATAAGCTACACCTTAGTCTACATGCAAGAATATCTCAGCTTGTATCATATAAAAGATAAAGTGACATTATCATTAAAATGGCTTCACAAAAATTCACAGCTGAAGCAAAAGGAGAATACAATGTCTTGTTAATGTCCTAAGGAATACTGTTATGTCTCATTAAGCTCTTCTAGTATCTTGACAGACTATAAAGAAGTAAAACCCCTTAGTAAAAAAAAAAATTTGAATAGAGCAGTCCATCTACTTATAACCAATCTGCAAAACACACAGCACAACAGAAACCCATTTTACAGGAAAAAACCCCAAACTTTTATGGTCTTACACTTTGATATTGGCACATACTTAGCACTTACACTTTGCAAGACACTGTGACACCACTGTGATGTAGACCATGCTCTGTCTGATACAGACAAATCTGGAACATTTTGATCCTAGTTTGTGCTTAAAGCTGAGAACATTCAGAAGCATGAAACAGCACGGAGAAAAATTAGAAGAGACATCAAAAAGAAAGACAAAAATAATCCTTTTGCCTACAATTGAAAGTGTTAATATACTTTATAGCCATGATCTAGGCAGAAGGAAGCTAGTGCAAAGAAGTGGGGGTCAAACCTAGAGCGGCATGGTTCACTGAATGACCAAACAGAGGTTTACATATTTCCTTTATGGCTGCTGGCACTGGTTTTGGCCTAGAAGCCTCTGAAGAACAAAGAAAGCTCTGATCCCTTCTGGAGCCATTCATATGTGATTAAGATCCAACAATACAGCACTTTGATCCACTGAGTTACAGAAAGATTGGATGTTTCCTGAAGAAGTCATTTCGGGTGAAAAGGGAGGAGAAGAAAAGAAGAAAATTTTCCTGATCAGGTCAAACTTACTGAGACAGCACTCTTCTCACATTTGACATGCATTGTACTCTCTTGAGAGTTTTGAAGCTTTGGAAAGCTGACAGATGACTGAGGTAAGGAAAAGAGGAGTGAACTGTGGTATCAGTGTCTCAAACTCAAAAAATAAATTTAACTTTTTGAAGATGGAGTAAGATTCATTTTCAAGAGAAAGAAATTTAGTTAGGTAATGCAAGGTATATTGCAACAAAGAAGGACATACAAATGAACAACCATTACAGCAAATTGGATGGCATCTTTCATAGAAGTGTTTGAAAAGCTTGCAGCACCATAGTCAAAAATACATGCTTCCTTGTGCTGATGTAGATGAAAAAAGCAGGAGATATATGGGTAAGTCCATAAAAAAATCTCAAGAGAATGAACACCTGGTTTCTTTAAAGTAATCTTTCTATCTTGACACCAATATACTTCACATAACCCAAGAGAATTAAAGGCCTGTTTGAAGTTAGAAGAGCATGTTCTTGACACACCATTTGGAGTATTTACTTTTTTTCAACAGACATAAGTATTAAGCACAGGTGATGGATTCAGATCCACAGGAATGAACGGAGGCTGGAATGTCTAGACAACCAGGAAAGCATAACACAGGTGTGACAACTCTGCTTGACTATCACATTCCAAAATTTTCAGTATAAACTAAATAATTTCCATCATCTGTTGATATAAAAGCAGAAGAGGGAAAACATATTTGGCTTTGTCTACTACAAATGTCTATTCCTAATAATTTATTTTGGAAGCTAACTCTCCTTTTCATATTTGGGTTGGATGCTTCCAAGTCCACCTGGGAATGGCTCAGCTCTCTGGCTATCTAGAACAACAGTTCTTAGTTCAGAAAACACTTCAAATTATTTGTCACTGGTATAGTCAGACTGCTCATACTTCAATGTTTTACATGTGGCTGTCCTAATGGATGGCAGGTGAGTTTTTCCTCAAAAAGAAAATCTTAATGTTTTAAATTTAAACTCTAACTTCTTGAATCCTTTGCCAATGTGTGTGTTCTATGATTCTTCATGTACAAAACAAGCAAAACACATTATCTTTCCTCAGATGATTTTTAAAAACCAACAATGTAGAGCTGCACTGATAGCCAACTACCAAAACAGGAAAGCTGAGGTGAAAGCGAAGGGAATCAACAAGCTGGTAAGCCTGAAAGCAAAATCTATTGTCTCTGTCATAAAAGCAGATTTGCCACCAGTTTTGTACCATGAAAGAGAATACCACCCTCTATAAACTACTCAGTTTTATAGTGCTATAATGCCAGATGCATATTAAATAAATCTTGAACTATTATGTGTACACAAGCAAGGCAATTAAAGGTTAATATGCTCCTTAAAGCAATATGAATTAAAAAAACATATGTGAAAAAAGCATTTTCCGTCTCTAAGAGGCTGAGATACAGTTTACCTGTTTTGGAATTGAAGTTATGGAAAAGTTTTACTTTTCCTATCACACACCTGCAGTATAGCATGTTCAGCAGACAGCTGATCAGTAAAAACCTCAGTAATTAATGTTTGATTACTCCCATCATAATTTCTTCTGCTTCACAGAAGATCATCTCTAATTAATAATTTAATTTTAATCAACTAATTAAATATGTATTAGAGACCATTTGCTATTACAAATCCAAGAAAAGGAGACAATTTAACAAATCCATTAGACAAGTACAAATACAATTTTTGCAACTATAGAACTGTAGACGAAAAAACCAGTTTCTTTTGAAAAACTGACAGTGGGTTGTTCCCCAGGACTGACCTGTGAATTAGCAGAGGGGCAGGAGTCTGGACAGCAGCACTCTCCCATGACATTTACAAAGCTGCAGTTCATCAAAACCACTGCTAAGGGAAGTGCTTGGTCTGACAAACCAAAACAACTTATTGATCCTATTTAGAATTAACAACAAAGGCATAAATTTTAATGGCAAGTAAGCAGTTAAGCCAGTTGCCAATTACTGCCAACCTGCAACTGGACACAGCCAACACCTGTGCTTTCAAAACTTTCTACAACCACATAGCTGAGATGTTTGACAGCCTAAGTGTGACTGCTCTTCTTCACCTTCAGGAGTTTTCCACTTCTCAGAGTTGTCTGTACTGCAAAACTACCGCATGTGTAACTGTGTGACAATTTTCATTATTTTCATTGTATTCTCTGTCTTGGAAAGTCTGCTTTGCTCTTTTCTAGTGACTGAGGAATTGATTTTTGGACATTAGCTTTCAAACAACAACAAAAAATGCACTCTACTAGAGGTTGTTTTAACAGATTATGACAATTAAATTGCATACAGAGTACCAGTGTACTGCAGTTGTAACTCTTCAAGAATCTGAGTTATGCCCAGCTTCTTGAAGAGGCTTTCCCAGAAAGCCCTCTAACTTCCTTCCTCATTTAAGTTCAAAGTAAAAGACATAGCAAGCTTTTGACTGAACTTGTCTAAAATGCATGTGGCAGAGCAGAGCTTTCACTTGGAGAGCTGCCAGCCCACCTTTGGCTCCCAGTGACAACCAAATACCCAGCTGCAGTTAGGCTGAAGGATGAGAATTTGGCATATCAACAGCAGTCAGACAGAAAAAAAGTTTACTCCCAGGCTCCATGGTTAAATGATCACCTTTTTTGCTTTGACTGGCCACCCAGAATAAGGGAGGCAAATTTTCTCAGCATTCATCGGCCATGAGCAAAGTCGGCTTCATTTCCTATTCAAATTTCACTGTAGCACTAGAATGGTCCATGTTACTCACGGACAAAGGTGAATGCTGCAGGACTGAAGCCCTATACAAATGCTGGAGTCATAAATGGTGACTAGAGCTCCAGTTGTGAGCTTACATTAAAATCAAGTCAAGTATGCCCAGCAGAAATGAAAGAGAAATAAGGGGACTACACAGTTGTGCAGTTGTGAGATTTGTTTGTTTTTCTTTCTTTGTTTGTTTTTGTTTTTTTTTTGTTTTTTTTTTTTTTTTTTTTTTTTTGGTTGTTGTTGTTGTTCCTTTTGGGATTTTTGTTGGGGATTTTTGAGTGCAGGTGGGTTGTTTATTTTGGGGGATTTTTTTTTTTTTTTACTTGGTTGGGCTCTTTATTTGGTTGGTTGACCTTTTTTTTCATTTTCTTGTTTACATAATTCAGCTCAAAGGAGACTCCAGGAATGGATGAAGAAATGGTGAAGGATATAGACAGCAAAAGAAAGACATGTTCCATTAGAAAAAGAGGAAAAGACACAGAACTTAAAGCAGAAAGTTCAGATCATGATTAGTTTCACATTAATTTTGTTTACTAGAAATTGCAAGCAGTCAATATGGGGCATTATTACATAAGAACTCCATCTTCATTACAGCTACTCATTTCTCTCCAGGGTTTCTCATTCATTTCAGAAGTCAGCTGAAATCTCTCATTCCATAAAGTTTGTATTTTGGGTCACAATCCTGGGTTTAAAAAAGTGTATTTTTCAAGTAGTATTGAGATGTTAAAGGAATACCACACTACTCCCTGTCTTTCAGACACACCTGAATCTGGAAAAGCTTCAATGTGAACAATTTTTGTAATTAATGCTTTCATTAATGCAAGTACCAACTGCAAATCATTTTATTATCCACTCTAGTTCAACAATACCACTGCCAAATACAATGATCATGCATGCATCATCATGATATACCCTGAAAGCATGGTTAATAAAACAATATGGTAACATTTACCATCCTCATAACCAGTTACAGTATCTCATATTCAGCTAACAGAACACCTAGAATCCTATAGATAATCATATATATCATATATATAAGAAGGCAAAATATTTGAACCATGTCTTCAATAAATTAAAATTCAGATCTTGGAATATTTTCTTAATGTAAACATACTGTTGAGCATTGTGAGTTCAGAAAATTTGGTTTCTTTACTTCTATATCACTTGGTTTCATTCTAAGGGCATACCTACTTCAGGCATCACTTAAGGAGACATAAACAAGCTTTAGATTAACATAAATTACAATAGGGATACCAGCTGTCTTTCTCAAAAATACTATTGAGTTCTTGAAGACTTTCTATGTGAGAATACCATCTTATGCCCAAGATATTAATGAAGGAAATGTCATCTATCCCTGTGAGCTAAATAAGTACTATTTTCCCAGTTTTGCAGATGGAAAGCAGAAAGGAAGAACTAAAATCCTGAAATGGCAGGTTACTTCACCAAGTGTTTGATTACCAGTTTTGAGAAGTCCCACTCAGATGGGTAAATACTTCACTTCTGACTTGCAAGCAATTTTTTCCAATTTTTCCCAGCCACCCCCATCCCAAATATGTTGGAATAAGCTCAGCCAGGTAATGGCTAGCCAGAAGAAAAACAACACTTCTTTTTAGGAACTGACACCAGCTCAGACTTGTTCTTTTCTGAGTCTGTGCCTTGGACAAGGAAACTTGTCATTTCTACACAGAAACTGTCTCCTAAAATAGACTCACTTACAAACAGGCTCTGGCAGCACCTGGATCTGGCACATCTCATGACCCCAGAAGGGGAGTTGACACAGGTGAGTTGGTAAGGAGCTGTGACATGTTTTTGGGTTTTCCTTAGAACTCCCTGTCTTTTGGGAAAACATGGGACATTATTAGTGCTTATTGTCTAGCCATTCAATAAATTCCTTATGGAGGAGTGAATACATCCAAACTCTCAGTCAATCAGCCAGCCAAAGGTTAAACTGCCAGGGAAGGAACAACAGAAAAAGGTGTAGAGGGTTGGTTTGCTTGCAGGACAAAGAAGGACCTAGCTCTCCTTTAGACATCATCTCTTTAGACACATAGAATGGCCGAGGCTGGAAAGGATCTTAAAGATCATATAGTTACAACCACCCTGCAATGGGCAGGGATGCCACCCACTAGCCCAGGTTGCTCAGAGCATTCAACCTGGCATTGAACATTTGTGGATCATTCACAGCTTGTCTGATCAATCCTCACCATCCTCACAGTAAAGAATTTCTTCCCAATGCCTAATCTAAATCTACTCTCTTTTCAGTTTAAAGTCATTCTCTCTTATCCTGTCATGACCTTGTAAAATGTCCCTCTCCATCTTTCTTTAGGCTCCCTTCAGGTACTGGAATGACACAATTTGGTGACCTCGAAGATTTCTCATTTCCAGACTGAAAAATCCCAATTCTCTTAACTTTCTACATAGTAGAGGTACTCCATCCCTCCAATCATCTTGATTGCCTCCTCTGGACCTTCTCTAACAAGCTGGTGAGGGCCCCAGAGCTGGATGCAGTGCTGCCGGTGGGTCTTACCAGAGCAGAGCAGAAGGGCAGAATCCCCTCCCTCCCCTGCTGCCCACACTGCTCTGGATGCAGCCCAGGACATGTTTGGCTGTGAGTGCCATGGCTGGGTCACGTCCAGCCTCTCACCCACCAGCACCCCCAAGTCCTTCCGGGCAGTGCTGCTCTCAGTCTGTCCATGCCCACCCTGTGTTGGTACCTGGGACTGCCCCAGGGCAGCACTTGGTCTTGTTAAACCTCATCAGATTCCCATGGGCCCACTTCTCGAGCTTGTCCAGATCAAATGTTGGGAAGCAGTAAACTATAGTAATTTAGAATTATGAAAAAATAAGGATTTTTTACTAAGTTCTTTCCCAGTATTTACTAGCAAAATGAATTTTAGGTTGTAAACACAGTAAGTTTTCTCATCTACATGTCTCAACTTTCTTGGGAAACTATGCTATGTCCATATTAAGTGTTCATTTTTTTCCCCCTTCAGGTAACTTTGAATCCACAAATTCAGTGGGTTTAAAATAGAGTAAAACTAAGTTTATACAAATCATATTTTGTTAGCAAATCTATCTCTTATTTTTATGGGTAAATATATGCACAGAGAATTGCAGTATGTTGGACAAATTTTTGCCATTCCATCACATTGATGGCTATATCAGGAGTTCCAGTGCTATGTATATGTCACACGTATAGTTGTCCAAAAGATAGCTGACTTCTGCTTGGCATGAAGCCAAGGAGATTCTAAAGCCCATTAACAGTGCATCATGACTGGAAATTTAAGAATCTTGTGGAACAATAAACTGTCTAGAAAGAAAATGAGAAAAATAATAAAATTCAATCAGAGGGTTAATATATTTTTATTAGTGCCTGGCAGCAGACTAGTAATAGACCATTTAAATGTGTACAGCAATATAACTGTCTTGTGTCAGATGCACAGTGGCGAAAAATCTGCAGACAGTAGAGTATTTATACTCTAGATAGTAGAGTATAACAATTAAAAAAACCCCAATCAACCAACCAATCAACTAAAAAACCACAAAAAAAAAAACAAACCAAAACACCAACCCCCCAAAAAACCTGACTAGACTTCGCACAGCTCTTATCTGTATTTATCAAGCTGATACTCTGTGGAACGTGGAGATTTTCTACAGCAATCAAAACATTACCAAATGTTTCCAGGCTATCAATATCAATAATTACATAGCAAGCACTGCTGGGAAACTAGAATTCCCACATTAAAATCCCAATCTAAAACACTCAAAACATAACTACCCCACCAATCTCTGTTTAAATAAGGTAAAAATAGCTGCTCAATGCACAGCAAATTTGCACAGCCCAGAAGATGAATGCTGCAAGGTAGAACTACCTCTCTGTCAGTGGCTGCAAAAAGTAATATTCTGAAGTACATCTAGCCCATTAGTCAAGAATTTCATAGCAAGTCTCAGGAATAAAATACTACTTTCCTCCTAACAGAATATAAAATGAATATAGAGTATTATTTAAGTTAGATTTTACATGTCCTTAAATACTCAAGTCCTGAGAAGCCAGATTTTGGTTGTAGAAAGTCTTATGTTTAAATACCAAAAAGACTGTATTTAAAAAACCAAGGATGTTTAAGAAGTTCCAGGTTCTTTTTTTGGCTTTCCCATAAATGGGAAAGCCAAAAGTGACACTACAAACCTAATATTAATTCATTTTAGCTACTAACACATTTGAAAAGTTTGTGGATGTAGAGTTAATTAACACAACCGAAGATTCTCCAAGTAAATACAAACAGAAAGTCAGAACTTTAGCTGATTATGGAAACATTAACCATATGTTTTTGTTGTCCTCCTCACCCACCAAAATGGTCTTACTGTTTACTTGTTAAGATATTTATATCTATTTATACAGAATTTAAAGATAGAAAGCAAAAACTTCAAAGAAAAAGGAGAAAATAAACATAGCTTGTTTATCCCTCTCCATTCCTTCCCCTCTACCCCCAGTCAAGTGCCTTTCCTGTGCTTACCTTGTTCTGATCTTTCAAATCCACCCAACTGGACAAGAACCATCTGCTGCAGCACCACAGCTCACAAGGCCAGGAATAGCATGGAGAACCATAGCATCACTTAGCCCACAGGCTGTTTTCTCACGACTGCTGAAAATGTGTCCAAGAGCCAGGTCATACTGCCTTCCATCTCCCACAGAACAGATTGCAGTGACTCAGGATCCTTCTGGGTCAGAAGTCCGCTGGGCCAACCTGCTGCTGCCATACACAGAACTAATGCACCCTTTTACCGCCACTCCACTATTTTCAAATCATTTAAATGTGTTCTGGCAGACAGCTATGACAAATAAATGCCTTTTAGCAGCAGACTGAAGTGAGGCTTTGGGACATTCAGTGAGAACAGACGTGCAATTCAGTTTAACACTGGACAACTTGTTTTTTTGAACATGCTTTTTCTTAAATGATGCTTCACCAAAATACAGCAAGCACTACAGTGGTATCACATTTTCTCTGCATTTCTTGAGGACCTCTCAGAACTATACCTGGGCTATGCAAAAACAATGCTTATTTTAATGATTTGATAAATCCATTCTTGGTCAGTAAAGCACGCACACATTCATGTTAGTTGACTTCACAAATTGACTATAAAAATGATACAGAGAAGTGGAGGGGTTACTGCCAGAGACAGAAGAACTTTAAATAATAAAAATTAATAAACTCAAGCAGCAGAAGAATTCAGATGGAATTATAATGTATGCTTCTTTTTTGTTTCCTCCTTACTATGTAGTAGAACTTATTTTGGCAATTAAATCATAGTAAGAAAGATGTTTACGTAGTGAGCTTCCCTTATTTTCTACTCATGCTCTCCCTAAACACACAAACTAAGAAGACACAGGAATTAACCAAACTGCAAAAAAGTCCAAACAACTCCTAAAATAATCTCAAAGCCATCTGCTTGAAAAAGATTCAGGTACCACCTGAAGTGAACAGAGGAACTTCACTATTGGTACTTTATATAGAAGCAACTGAGATATGAAATCTTCATACAGAAAGGCAGCTATACTAAGCAATTTAAATAGCACTGTCTTTTCTTCCTGTTATTCTTTACTTGTGGTGATGCAAGGTTTTTACTGTATATTCATATGTTTTCTGCACCCCAGTGGTTCATCCCTACCTTCCCCACTCCTACTCCCAGTTGGTTTACCCCAGACCCAAGCCGGTCCCCCGGTGCTCCCTATATGGTTGTTCTCCTCCCCCTGTTCTGGCTCTTTCCCTATCAATCACCCAGACCCCTCCTGTTCCCGAAGGTTCGGTGTCCATCACCTGAGCCCTCCCTAATTACCCTTATATGGCCCCCGTCAGTCCCCCCGAGATCCTGCCCCCTCGGATACCTCCCCTCTTGGAAATCCTCTAAACCTCGACGCCCCATTGGGGCATGTGACCCCTCTCCCTCCACCCACCAAGACCATTGGACCAGATGTGAGTCCATCCTTCCAGCGTCCCTCCCTCCTAATCCGCTTATTGGTCCCTGGTTGGTGCACTCCCCTTGTTCACCCCCGCTTTGTGAGGCATGGGCGTGCTGCAGGCGGGGCTTGTCCTCTGTGGATTCTTTTCAATAAAGTTGGGTTAGCCCCCGGGGCGAGCCTTCCTGCTGTTTTTTCTCTCTCCCTTCGTCCAGGGCTGCTGGCTGCCACAGTGCCTGAAACCTTGGCTCCCCTGGGTAGAGCAGAGGCTTCAGAGGAGCAGCTTTAAAGCTCGGTGCCTCCGGCTGCTCCCCAGTCCTGTCACACACCGCTGGAGCTAGCCCGGGCTGTAGACAGCAGCTGTCCATGTGACATTTACTGTTCAACACAGCCTTATTCTGATAATAAACCTCTGATAGCAGTATGAAAAATGCATTGAGAGCCTCAGATACAAAGCAAGACCGTAACTACCTAATTAATACCATAAACATTACATGTTTTTCTGATGAAAAATAGAAACATTATTTCCATTAAAACTTTTGTATTATACTAAAGTTTGAGATACATGAATTGAAGTACAGAAACAGCGAAATGCTTTGTTTCCCTACTTTGAAAAGTATTTTAAAAGCCAGTATAGAATTCTGGAACATCACAGCAAGACTGATTTTAATACAGTATCAGTAATAATGATAGCTTAAGAACCTGAAAAAGGAAGCAAGAAAAAAACCCAAGGAAATTATTTCCCCAAGCAATTGGGATGTCTGCAAAAGGACAGAAGGAAGGTGATTTAGTAATAAATCTAAACAGTCTGGGAAGTCACCATGCTCTGTACAGCTCCACTACAAATGGCAGATTACTTTCAGTACTGCTTTTTTACTCCTGAAAGGTGTTCCAGCAGTTTCAAACACAAAAGTACTTAAAAAACCAGTCACAACTTTGCTGGCTGCTTGTCAGAGCCTTTTGCTGTTGACAGATGTTTCCTTAATAGCCATAGCAATGGTGATTTGTAGGAAAGATGAAGACTTGACACTTTCCTAGATATCTGTACACAATTTCAGGAAAGGAGGGAAAAGTTCTTCATCTGGGACAAATTCTCCTTTCTGAGAAGAGAAGCACAGTGGAACTTGCACCTTCAGACAGTGATGTTCTTTTTCCACCCAGAGATCTGTGGTTCTTTAATACTGCAAGCTACATAGCTCTTTACTGACAGCAGCCTTCTTTCAAAGGTAAAAATCATCTGGTGCTAATTAAAAAAGTCTAATGTCTGTACTTAGAAACCAACTAGATACCATGGGTCACAAAATAAGAAACTCTTATGCAATGGGCTGCAAGCAGAAGGAAGCACTACTAATATGTTTGCTTCAGCTGGTACCTCTTTCTGCTTCTTCTACTGGAGAATCAGGATGAGACTTTGTCCATGCCAGGACTACTGAGGCATGCAGAAAGGTAGAGCACAACTCAGCCAGCAGAGCGAAAACAGACAGCTACTGTGCTGTCCAAGCAATTATTTCTGGATATTGGCTTTCTGTATCTTCAGGCAGGCATCTCAAGCTCAGAAGAGCTCATTTCCTGTTTTAAAAGCCCTGATGCTCCAAAAGAGATACTGTGAAAATGACTGCTGAGTCTCAGTAACTACCACCAATGCTGTGATAATGAAGGAAAAACTGTTCATAAACACTGAGTCCTCTCCTGTTCCCTGTGAGGGCAACTACAAGTTCAGTTGCAACCATTCACATGTGAAGCTCTGCCAGGTTATCCTTGCTTACAGACTGCTCATGCAACAGCAGTATGACTGAGTGCAAAAGCTCCCAACTGAGAATAGAGAGCTCTTAACTAAAAAGAGAAAAATGTCAGCCTGAAGAGACTGGGCGCTTTTTTTTGATGGGAATATCCCCAAAAATGGAAATTCCTCCAAATCTAATATGCAAGACCACACTCTTTTTAACTAAGAGTTCAGCAAGCTCATTTAAATTATCTGCACAGAAAAAAAAACAAAACAGAAAACCCAGATGAACATACATAGAAAGTTCATTAAAAGAATACCAGCCGTGAATGAACAAATCAACTATCTCAAAAAACTGATGTACAGAAACAAAGACCAGCATTTTTTATTCATCTCAAGATCCAGACATTCACTGTTTGATTTGTCAAAGTTTGTAGCATTTTACAGCACTTTCCAGAGTTAAAGTGCCTACTGAGTCTTTGATAGTCAATATTTACCATAGGAAAGTTCGCTCAAGCTGGGTATCAAGAGAAGAGAACCGAGAGAAAACACAACAATGAACCACTAAAAACCACTAGATTTCAGTGACCTATTTGGCATTAGACAAAGAAAGTCTATGATTTTAATATAAAGATAATATAAAGATAATATAAAGATAAAGGCAGTCAGATAGAGAAGCCTTCAATTACTACAACCACATACTCTTTGTGTGTTGTCTTGCACATCCTCCCAACTGGATCCTATTCCTTCCTTCAAGGATTTCCAGCAAAGACCAGGATTAAACAGAACACTACGTAAAATTTCAATATGCAGTATGGATTTTAAGCACATGCTGACCTTCAAATATTTAAAATGTACCATTAGTACATAAAAAGAATTGAAGGTATTTAAGGACCAGAGATAGGACCCTTATCATCTTCAAAAATAAGTCCTTGTTTAAGAGCTTTGCTGAATCAAGGCTTAAACACTAATAAATATTATTAATGGCCAATTCATAAAAGAACCCTTGCTGAGTCTTACTCTTTTGCATTACTTTTGTGTGTACTTCAGACTGCCTTATAGCCCATTTTTGGCTCTCCACACTTGGTACTAAGCTCTGTGAAGAACATCTTTCACAAAGATACTGCAGAAGAATCTGTAGAAGGAAGTTTAACAGCCACCAATGTCAAGAGCACAGTATCACATGATTGACGTTAATATTTCACCAATATGGAATGCCAAAAATAATCAGGAATGAATTTAGGCTTGATTTGTCAAATGAGATGCCTACAGTTACATTCCTAACCCAGATTTGAATGCTGACTTTGAATGCTGACTTAGTTTTCAGAGGTGTTGAGAACTTGCAAAGCTCAGGGTTTCAGACCTCGAACATCACGCCATTTGCTGAAGTACCTAAATATAAATTATGTAGTGTAACTGGAGGTTAGGCTGACTTGCTTCAAGATTTTGTTGATGAGAAAATTAAAATTAGTCACTACTTTATTCTAATGAAACAACGAACAGAAGCACCGAAAATCATGTGGTGACTTTGTGGTTTATAGCAGTATGGAACCACAGCACTGTAGCTACATGAAACCAAATCACAGTAGCTAGAAAGCCACTTTCAAAAGTATTCTCTACAACTATTTTTCAACCTGGAAACAAAGGATTCGCACTGATGTTCTTTGCTGTACACAGTTTTGAATCATTTTTTGGGAAGATGATTGTAAATCAATTGGGCAGAGAAAACATTTCCATAGATGGACAAATCACCCCACAGCTGAAATGCATCCACACAAAAACTAAAAATAAAACAGAACTATGCATCAAACTAACTTAAGTGTTATCTATTATGAAGTCCAAAAAGAATGCAGCTCACATTGAACACAAACCATAGGATACTCAAAATGAAGACCACACCATTCTACATGCTACCAACCAAAAATGTAAAATCAACAACTACAACTTAAAAAAATTATTACACAAGTCACCTAGACATGGGTCCACACAGACTTCAGTATATCTGGTCACTGTCATTTGTTCTTGATGAAAAAGATTAGCAGAGAAACAGAAACTTACAGAGAGAAATGTGCCTGAAGCATAAGCCCTCTCTCCCACATACCAACAAGATCCTATCTCCTGTACTTACTGGAAGCCACGCACACAGGGCAGAACTTTAGTACACGTTCCAAAAAAGCAAATTTACTGTTTCTCAAAATAAGTCATTGAACAACCAGGAGAGAGAGAAGTCATTTCTACAAAAGAGAGAAATTCTTTTCAGTATGGCAATACTGGCTAAAACTAAACTACAACTCAACTAAAATCACCCACTAACAATCATTTATGCCTAACACAGTATGATTCTGTAATCAAATGAAATTGCAGCAGGATGAAAGAGGATATATAGGTGACAATATTTCCCCCTTAAAAACAATAATAATGCAGTTGCAGTAGGCATGTTCTCAGACATTTTTTCATTTATCTGTGTATTAGAAAACCTAAACGCTTTCGCTTTAGTTTAGGAAGGAGAGTGTTTCTATCTACATAAAAACAACTTCTTATGGAGCTGAGAGGGAAAATTCTCTCCCTCCTACAATCTCCTTTCTCACTCCTAAATGTCATATTATACGTAACAGTAAGTTACATATAAGTATAGAGTAATAAATGACTTCATACACTGTTGTATCAGAAAACACATGGAATGTTTGTAGTAGTCCTAATAAAATGCCATTTTTAGGATAGCCCACATACTTGAGCATTTGTTTCATTTTCATCTGCCAAAAAATGTAACAGGATGAGTGTTTGGTGCTTAACACTATTTTTTGATTTTTATTTGTAACTGGAATTACAAAACATTTTATTAGGAGAAAATGTACTTTAAAACATAACTTACGGAGAGAAGCAACTTCAGTGTTTTCACCACATCTGTTTCCTCTTACATAAGCCATACACAACACGTAACAAATGGACAACACTCAATGAAAGGAAATTAGACATCTAAAACCAAATACAACCACATCAGACTGATCTAGTTGAATGAGACTGCACGTTACAAATTTTTTCTCCCCAGCTAGTATTTTTGGTGTCTAAATTTCCATCAACAAAATGATTGCCTACCTATGAACATGGATCCTTTAAAAGGATTTCCCACACACAAAATACAACCAAACTGTGAAACTCGCTGCCACAGAATGCTATGGATGCCAGAAGCATAAATACATTCAACAATTAATTTGAGAAATTCATGGAAGCAGCATTCTTTTAGGGGGGAAGGTATGAACACAACACTGCACAATTAGGAAGTACCTAAAGATCACTCAAAACTAGGATAGGATGATGGGCGAAGCATTACTGTGTACCTACACTGGTAAAATGGTACTGCAAACCAACCATGGTCAGAAAGGGGCACTGGGAAAAATGAGCCTTTGGTGTGACTCAGTGCAGCAGTTTGTGTCTTGCAGTTCCATACTGAAGCTTTTATCCAAAACATAATCTACTTTCATCCTGTGTATCATACCTAGGTCTTTTATATATAAACTGAAACAGTGTTAAATATAAACAGAGTGCTGAATTGTCTAGTGAAGCTGATGCACAGGCAACTGCATGAACCTGTTACTCATGCAGCCTGTATATTCATACTTCACTAAGAACAACTCGGTATACCTGTGTTTACATTGTCTTGCAAATCAAAACAACCATATTGAACGTATATTAAGAAAAGTGTTAATAATATTTTAAAGCAAACAATTATTTAGAGTTATTTTAAAAATAATTAATCAGAAGGCATCTTTGCTGTAATTTAAGTACATTATGAGATGTTTCTATTAAAAAAAAGAATGCCCCATACTTTCTGAATACACAAAATTATGCTGAAGTATCTAAGAAAGTCACAGAAGTTTTTGGATGTGGCAGCATAAAAACACTCATTCCAAGAGCAAAACACCCCGGAGTACGGGCAATTTCTCTTACTCAATGAAATCATGTATCAGTTTCCTTAGGCAAGAAAATACAACAAAATTCCCTATGTAATATTTGAATGCAAATGAAAAGCAAGTCTTATAAAATCAGATTCAAAAAACCCAATTAGTTTTGAGCAAGATTATACTCAGATGGTAGAAGTGGAGCACAGTTTTGATTAAAAACAAAATAGAATTCCTCTAAAAGAGAAAAGACTTAGCCAAAGCAATACTAAAGCAACATCATATAGCAAATGTTCCTGTGGGGCTACAGTCCTCTCATAATCTAATGTAAATAAGGAAAACTACCAGTATAAGAAAAGAGAGCTGGAAATCAGAGTTTGTGACTCTGGTTTTCCAATTTTCATGAGGAAAAATAAAGTAAAATCTGAAAGAATGGAATGGTATTAAAGGTCTGTCTTTTTAAACAAGGGAGTCAACCAACTGAATGTAATAAAAGTTAAAAAGAGACAGAAAATCATTAGCAAAAATACTGACTCTTGGACACCAATTGCAGACTTCTAACAACATAAATTAACTATAAAAATTCCAAAAGGAGTGGAAGGCTGAAATATCAAAAGTGTAAAAATCTCTACATTTCAGGAGAGGATTACAAGCTTGAACCAATAGGGTGCAGCTTGTTTCTGAGTATTTTAGCAGAGAAGGAGGGAACACTCCTCAGGTATAAACCCCTAGTAATTATGCTACTATCTGGTGAGCATGGCACCTTTTAGGTTTCTATCACATACCATTCTACCTTATATTATTAACATTACTTTAGTAAAAAACCAATAGCAATAAAAGCTTTACCATGGTACTCCAGATAGCTGCCTGTTGGACTTGACTTTCAGAGGCTTTCTGACTGCAGGATATTCGACATAGTGTGAAAGGCCATAAATAGTTTTAACATAATTTAAAACTACCAAAAGATATCCACAGATGAGCTACAAACTAAAGTGGAGGAACTCATGCAGACAGTACAACCTTGGCAGTCAGCAAAGCTTAGACCTCCCAAACTTCCAGGTTGTTTTTTTCCCTTGCTTTGGGTATATAAAAAAAGAGGAAAACACAACATTTTAGAATTTACAGACTGCTATTAGGTTTCTTAGCAGTCAGCCCTGCTTCAGTTATGGGAAGATTATTTTCACATGATGGATAACAGAAATAAACCGAATTTATGAAAAGCATTATATGAGAATCTAGACTAAATCTTGTTTTCACCAACAACAAGCTTGGGAATCAAACAGATGATAAACATTAAGTATTAAAAAAAAGAAAGTAAAGCCATGTGATTTTACGTAGGATCTCAGTAAGGAGTCAGTGTGGGCAAAGAGGCTCACTTTGCAGGAAGTATCATTGCAAGACCGAAGCACAGGACTGCTCACCGTGTTCCTTGACCATGTTCCCTGGGTTCTAGTTTTTTCTAGCTTTGTTTGGTGTATGGGCATAAAGTCTTTGGGAGACTGAAAATCTCTGACTGACAGAGATGTGGCATGAGGGCAAGTATTGATGGATTAATGGATCTCTGACATTACGGAAATTTTGCACACTAATTTTATGCGCCAATAGAACAAACCAAAAAGTCCCATTAAAAGAAGTAGTCGAGAAAAACTCCTGTTATCATACAGTTATTAAAATGATGTTAAGAATTCATACATTTTCCCTCACATATATCCATGCCTTCTAAACTGTTCCCATAATTTTCATGTGACTTTTTCAGCACAGCTTCAAATCACAGATTTTGTGATTTGCAAGCATTTTTCCCTTCAGAATGGCTTTTCCAAATTACACCATAAAGAGATACCTACACGATCTTATTATAAGATCTTATAATATTAGATAATAAGATCTTATAATATTAGAAAATACACTTTTGAAATAAAAAGTTCAGTTACAAATCATTAGAAATTACCACCTTAGTTTTTCAAGAGCACCCTTCAGGTATGGAATTACTGACTACTCCATATTTTAAAATACTTGCTATTAGTTCTGTAGATCTAACCATTACTGTACCACTGTCAAATGTTTTGGATAGGTAAATTTTGCATGGTTATCCTATTTCCAGCAAAGGGAACTAGAAACTGGACTTCCTTGACTGTACCATATAGGGTAACACTTTGATCAACTTTTCAGAAGGCAAAATTTCTTCCATTCATTAAATTATTTGAAAACTCAAAGCCTTACAAAGAAACTTATTAGAACCTATGAAGAACACACTTTTGCTGAGTGGTATGATATAATAAATCCCTAAATGTACAGTCTTCAGCTGACCAGAACAGGTTTTCATGTATGAGAAGGAGATAGTGGCATGTTTCAGCAGTCTCCTTTCTAAAGGCTTTGCATCACCATAAAGCATATGGCTAAGGATCAGCACAATGAGATCAGGCTGTTCATTGAGTTACACAGACGTCTCATTTATCTTTGTTTTTGGAAAGCAGGGTTAGGTAGGCTCTATTTTCACATTAACATCTGCAGAGCACTACAAAATCCTGGCATGGCCAATGACATGGAAGCTTCAGGTCCTATGATTTATTTTCCTCCAGTACACATAAATTAGTGTGTGTAGATGGAATCCTTTCACTTCAACTAAAGTAGATAATTTTCGCTGACAGATTTTTTTCTTCACCTGTTTTTTTTTAAATTAATTTACAAGTCATTATGATTTGTTCAGCATATATGTGTATCCACAGACATCCTCCATGCATCCATTTGGCAGAAATTAAGACAAGAGTAAGTCCTACAGTGCATTTGTATATTACATCCCTGCATTCAACAGGCAAACCTACATCTAATAATAAATACTGAATGAGAATAGAATGAGTGCATGTGTGTAGATGATAAATTTGACCACAAAGCACAAAACCTTTACTGAAGGGCACAGATAATTGCTTTCATTACTCAGTTTCTTTTATACATGGGTAGGATCCGACCTTTTCTTCCGACTGCCCAGCAGTTTTAAGTTTGTCTGGTCAAATAATTTCATAGCAGCCTTCATCTGAAGCTACAGACAAAACTATTCATAAGTATACATAGCTTGCAATGATTTTTCCTCAATTAGATTTTTAATACAATGGGTTTAAAATTTAAATTGGGAAGAATAAAAGTATGAAAAAACATTTGTCTAAACAGAATTTCAGCATGGTGTCCCATGCAATCCAGGGAAATAAGACACAGCATATTACTGCACCATTTTTCCCAGCAGAATTAAACATCAAAATACCTTCAAATTTACACAAAGGCCAGACACAGAGAAAAATGCACAAAGTATGACATTAACCATACTGGAGTTATTAATGGAATAAATGCAGCAGTCAAAGACCCTCTGAAGATAAAAGCATCACTCTCTCCCATCTCTGGAACTCTGCCCAAATCACAGTCATATTTTCATATTTGTCAGCCTTTTTTCCCCTGTAATGAAAGAGTTTCCTTCATAATAGTAATAAAAATTAAGTGTTCCTTCTGTGCTTCAAAGTAAAATGGTTTCAGTAATGATGCAGAAGTAGAGTGTGCATCTTTCTAAGGAAAGATTTACTGCTTCAATTTCAATTTAACATTTTGTATTGCTTCAGGGTTAAAAATACTAGGACATGTAATCATGCAGAAATCTATTTCTTACAAGTGAATTGGTTGCTTTTTCTGGTATCTAGCTCTATGTTTGAGAAGGGTCACATTTACTCATTAATACTCAGAGAAAGAGGTTTTATAATGTAAACATATGTGCTGTAAAACTAAGTCTTGCATAGTCGACAGTAAAATAATCTTAAAAACTTCAGTGTAGAATGTTAACTAGACTTGGCCTTAAAATTCTTTCTGCAGGAAAAGTAACTGAGCTAGAAAGAACAGTTATGTCAATCACTGGTTTGACAGACTGACAGTTATATCAGTTATGACAATTTCTGGTCTTACAGACAATCCACAGAGTTTCTGTACAAATCTCAGCTATTATTGTTTGAACTAGAACCAACTTTAAGCAAGATATCTGGTCTAGTTTTAAAAATTGCAGAAGCTTTGATATAGTCACTATGGAACAAAGAGTTACTATATTCCCAAGCACCATGCTGACAGTTTACCCTGGCCCAAGACAAATTCAAGACACTTTACATCCTCTGAGAACTAACTTCATTTAGATTATTTTGTGTTTCCCGAAGGCTAAGTGGGCATGGACTGCGATTGTGAATGAGCTGACCTGTAGCAAGTTCAAATCCCATTGCAACTGTCTTCCGTCCCCCCAGCCCGGCCCCCCCAGCACTTACCGGAGCAAAATTATTTCTGTACTTAACTCCCTCTAAGATCCCCTTCTATTCAAAATCTTCCATATGTTCACTTACAGATGACAGTAATTTCTGGTCTATTTACTTGTTTACATAAGAGACATAGCTTCTTAACAGTAAGCGATTTTGCTGTATCTCAAATCAGATATTCTTAACACTTGACTCTGAAAAACAGGCTCAGGATCTGTTAGAAATGGGGGCAAAAACAATTAGAAAGTACTTGGACTCGTAAAGACAATGCCTTCTTTAGCTGCATGAGGAATGGCAGTTACAGTCTGGTATTCAAAGCCAACTTTGCTGGTACCATTGCTCAAGTAAGTTCTGCTGTCTTAAGGCAAAGCTGAAGCATCAGGGAGAACATAGAAATGCCAATGTTACAAACTATGTATCATTTTGTCTGTGCAATGTTTCATTTTATCACGATTGCACGTGAAGTGAAATAATACTACTAAGTGGTATTGTTCATTTTCTAACTAACCTCTCTGATAAAAGGGGGAAAAAAGCTGTGGCTAGCATATAGCAGACCTTCAAATCTCTTTTGGATTCCTTTTCCACATACCGCAACAGCAAGCTATTTTCTGTCCTCCCACTCTCACCCAGAAGTAATGTCTGCCTGTCACTTAGATAGCTACTCATGAAAGATACAAGTAGTAACAAGTTGTTGATTTCAATATTTAATTTATTGCCAAGAGTAGAAGCAATAAGCAAAATTCTGTTTGACTACAAGCAGTCAGCAAATTAAGTGCCACCACAAACAGGCCTGTATCCTTTAAGTGTAACTTAACCACACCGTATAGCTCTTTTCCTATGCAGCAGGCCCTTACATAATGTACGTCTGACAAAGCTGGTGTGTCTCTACACTGTCCTGGATATCCAGCATCTTGACATAATGCAATTGAACTGTTTCTTGCTTGCTACACCTACAATTCTTTTTATTATTAGCAAATTTGGTGTCACACTGTGACTGAGGCTATGCAAGCCAGCACACATGCATGCTGTTCTCCAGCACATATGTTTCTTGGGGCCTGCAGTCTGAATCTCAAGTACAAAGGTGAAGAGACTTTCCATGTCCATGAAGACTTGCAGAACATTACCCAGATGTGTTGTTACAGAACTAGAAGGACAAGTATTGTGGATTTTGAAGGGACTTATCCACTGTTACGCATCTCTTTCAATGTGTGAGGGAAGAGCAATGTCAACTATCCTCACAAGCTGAGAGGATTTACAGTTACAACTATTTAGTTCTTTATAATTTCTTTCAAAGTCATAAGCAAAAGATTACATTTTTAAATTGTTATTTTTTTCTGTTTTCCAAAAGTTGTATCAGGTAACACATGTTACTTTTGATTTGAACTCAAGTGACATCTATTTGAATGTTCAAACACTTTTTTTAGGTATCCATTTCATGCTAAATGTACAATTTGGTAATAAGAACAAATCTCCTGAGCTGAGGTTCCATTCAACCACGGTGCATGCCCTACAGATCACAATAACACATTAAATCAAAGCTGTTTTTAAAACTTCCTGGACTGAAGCTAAGGTTTTTAACTTTAATTGCAAAATAAATATATGAAAAAATATGAAAGTGAGCAAATGGGTTATCAAAAGTTTTCAGTCTTTAGAAATTTCCTGCATATCCAGAATGAAGGCAGATTCAGCATTGCTAATGGCATACAAGTCCCAGTGTGATTGTAGTAAAATAAATCTGAAGTCCACAAAATCTCTACAAGCTCTTCTAATTCCTGCAATAAACTTAGTAAGATAAAAATAGGGGCAATGAGAAAACTGTATTGCAATATTGATGGAGCATTGCCAGCTGCTGCTCTCATTTAAATGGGGATCTTTTGTTTGAGCTCCCCTGTTGCTCACTGCTAGAATAAACTGCCTAGACAAGTTCCAAGCCTTCAGGTGTTCCATAGGCCAAAGTCAATATTTTAAATACCACTGCAAGAACACCACCAGCATTATTAACTTATGATTTTATCATGAGTCTCAGGATATTTGTTGATTTTTTTTTCCACACCCCAGTTTCCAGAGTCACACAGTGACAAGAAAACCGCACTTGTTGTATTAAATGAAAAGAGTTGCTGGAGAGAGATGCACTTAAAGAAGCAGCCTACCATGCTCCTTACCAGCTTTGGTGTATGAAGGTGGGTTAAAAGGCAGTTCAATAAAATGCATGTTGCAAACATCTAATCACAAGCAGACAGAAGTCTGCAATACAGCTCTCCACGCTCAGTCTTCTATAAAAATACAGATGGAAAAATGTTTTTTTGGCCATTGATCTACTTGATCATTGCCAACAGCTAGAAATCTAGCAGGATTTGTAGCTCATGAATACTTCCACTAAATTTTCTGGTAGTTTCCCTTACCAGTATTTTCTTTCTTTTCTTTTGATTGAGCTTCTGCCAACCAACTTACTTTTGTGCATCAACCAGTCCTCCAAAATACAGTGACAGACTGCTGAGACCATCTTAAAAGAAAAAAGCTCGCGTTGATAGGATTATGACAGCAACAAGCCTGTAGCTCTCTATTCCTGTTGGATTTTGATGCCAGGAGAGTTCCCCTGAGAGAGAAGAACTTCTTCAAACTCCCTGGGGGAATGTTTTGCAGGAAAGGAACACTTGAAATTTGATTTGTCCACTGAATGAACAGTACTAAAAGTCTGTTTGAATGCTATAACAAACACATGAAGTACAGCACAGCCAAGAAACTTTACTTTATAAGTCATATCGTTTTCATTTCCTGAATTCATAACCACAGTGATGCAATAATGGAAACTTTTGTATGTTTATAAGTTAGATGACCCACAATCATTCCCTACAGTAAGCACTAGTAATTTCTGACTATTAAAATAATTGTTATATTCTATTGCTATGGTTTGCTTAACATTGTAAGGCAAGTTTTCTATTTCATAAACCGTATTACATTGGCAATAAGATTTCTTACCTTAGCCAACAGTATTGGATGTGATTAATTTCTAACATTCTTTTTGGAAGTCAAAATAAACATCCACTCAGTTTTCTTTGTTTGCCATCTTAACATCCTAAGCCGGCTGGCCCTCTCACAAATTCATGTTGATTGTCCCTAATTAACTTTTTTTCTTTTTAAAGTGTTTGAATTACGTCCACTTAGATTATTTCTATTTAAACTCCCTTTCATCTAACATTAATCCCCAATTGTTGCATTTCATTTAAATAACAATCCTACATTCTATTTTAAATTAAACTGTCAATTAAAATAGACTGTTCAGACTTTTAACAAAAGTCATTGATGCGGCAAATAATGATGGGGAAAATGAAAATACCTTTTACAGAACTCTACATATGAAGTACTATATTACAGAATCAGATCTTAAAACACCACCACATGTGATCAAGAAAGTTAATATGTACCATTTTAGAATATTTAGAGGAATTGCTTTAGGATATTACTTTGTAACCCTTCATTTCTTAAATTACTCTCCATCTCAGTATCTTGTGCTGGTTAGAGAGAAGTTAATTTGCTCTCTCAGCTTCTGCCATAGATTCCTCACCTATGTAATTAACAAAACCGCTGAAAAGATACCTTGCAGATTTTCTCAAGAGTTCTTCTGAAGGAGAACAAACCTGTCCTTTTGTAGAATAACACACAAAGTAGCCTGCAAGGTTAGATTCTACTCTTCACACTTCTAACTAATATTCACGCATCTGTTTCACACCTTCAGTGTAGTAGCTGCTTTCCAGACACTTGAGAAGGGCAGCCTGTTATCTTTCAGACAGGAGATCAAAACTAGATGTGCCATTTAAGCAAAATAACCACAGAATAGCTTGCTGGAAGTAACAACCACACTATGAGTCTCAACAGATGAGATGCAATGAAGAAATTCTGTCTATACAATCTGCTCCATCCATTTCTTTTCATAATTAACTTTAATCTTTGCATCCTATGTCTCATACTTAATTTGTTTAATTGGCTGAAGTCTAGAATGGCCTCCAGCTGTCTAGACCACTGAACTAAAAATGCAACCCTGCACTAGCTCAAAGTACAGTGCCTCAAGTTTTGCTCCCAGAGACTTATGTGAGCAGTTATTCACAGTGCTTTCTACTTTGTCTTTGCAAGGTACTTCCTGTTCTACTTGTTTTAATTGCCTACCTGTTATTCTACCAAAGCATTACCTGACTACCAGTGTATTTACCATAAATATACATTTGTTTTGCAAACAATTACAGTTTTTCTTGGTGTGGATCTTCCATCATTCTCTTCTTTCATTCACTTACAAGGTATATTTTATGTCCTTCCATGATGTTAATCACATTATTGCGTATATTTGCTTCAGTACAATGAAGTATCTTTCTCTTTCTTCCTCTCTTCCTCTCCTACATCATAATTTTTCTTTATTATGGGTGCATGAGCCTATGGTATAAGAGCAGAAGATTTCTGCATGTTTCATATTAACTTTCCCATAAACTAGCTCTGCTGGAAATTTTATATGTTACACTTAGTTTTTAGAGTCAGTTCTCTGTAGCACTTAAATAAATAGTTACTTAAATTTTATGTCTAAGAACAAGGTGGTTTTGAAACACTCACAGTTATATATTTTGATTTTTTCAACCAAAACACAACTTACCATAGCTCCATAGCATAAAGAGTTTCATTCATTTTTCTACTTTCTGACATACAAGATAACATTGGGCTGTGTACCTGCGTCTTGGGGTGATACGCCAACATTCTCACGGCTTCATTTCACAGTTTATGTCAACCAATCATCCCTTTGAAATGCCAATCCCTGAACACTTTAAAAAGGTTATTTGATAAGGATCTAAGTCAAATTAATTGTCTCCCTCTCTCTTTCCAGCAGAGAAGAGACTTGATGCACTAAGAGACTTCACTCTACTGACTCTATCCGCCCAGTAAAGTGGCAGATGAGATGTGCCACCAGTATATTAAACCTTCAAGTCTCATGAAGATCAGTAAGTGTGCTGAGCTCTGTAATCACATTAACTGACCCACTCTCTTAAAGAATGAAGCCCAGATCCAAACCTCATTAGAAACTGAAGAAGCCACAGAGGGAGGTAACAGCATATGTACTTTGACTACAGAAAAGCCAGAGATAATCCTCAGATCAATTTTAAGATTCAAGTCCATCAGAAGTCTGCACCTTAGACTCCTTCCAAGGTTTTTATCACCTTCTCATTTTTAACACAGCATCTGTAGATTGTGCATCTCCATTCTTGTTTTCAACTTTTTTGTCTGCTTATCTATACTGTTTAATAATTTGGAAGTTTATTTTCTTGGATTTCTATATCCATGAAGAGAGTCACCCTTCTGTATGACTCTCCTTCCACTATTAAGCAGTAAAACCTCAATGAAGTTTTCAAGAACTTGTCCTTCATCTTGTTTTCATTCCTTTTGATGATATCTGCCAAATCTCTTTGTATTCTCTTTCTCCACAACTCTCTTGGCAGGTTAGGACTTCTGTTTTATCTAAATTTTAATAATTCGCAATTACATTTACCAGATTTAAAACCTATCTTACGTGTCTCAGAAAGCCCATCCAATTTTCTTCCTATTATTATTCTTTCTATTATTCTATTATTCTTTCTATTTGATCCTTCCCACTCTTCCATTATCTCCATAGATTGTCAACATCTTTTGGACAGCCTGTAAAGGGATTACTCACTTTCATGATACTGTTATTTCTACTTATTTCGAAGTACAAGCTTACCACATATCAGTTGTGCAATCCTTACTCCTTTCAGTTTTATTCATATCTTTCTTCTTTCTTGGGCCTCTCCATAGAGTTATTGCCTCTTCACATTTTAATTTTTTCAGCAACAAAATTCAGACACTACCAGTAAATAATACTAACAAGACATATCTCAAGTCTGCTCTGGAAGAAAGTTCAACCTTAATCCAATACTCTATCTCCGTATAAATTACTCTAGTGAGGTGAACAGGCTGGAGAAACTATTTTAAAAAGAAAGTGACTGCAAACATGGCCCAAATAATGAAGACAAAGATGCAGATCTAAGCACAATTCTGAATAAGATCAACTAAAATGCATAAGAAAACCCAGAAAATTTATACTTAATCATCAATAACATCTGAGCATCTCTATGAAAATTTTCAGTTTACCACTCACTTTTAGAGCGTCAGTCTTAAGGTATAACCAAGAAAAAAATAAGTTGAAAAAAGATTGAAAAAACCAAAATCCCTCCAATCAACACAAAGGTGGTACGGGACAAAGTAGCAGCATCCAAAAATCTAAGTTTTTATCTTTGTATAAAAACGTTAGATTTTAGAAAAATTGAAAGGTTTTTGAACAGTAAAGTATCCCATAAGAAATAAAACTGGTAAAATGTCCGAAGTCATCACACGGCATGGCAAAGTAGTCAATAAAATATGGACTACAAAACTCCATGTAATTTGCTACTATGTATTTGTGATAATTAGGAATATTGAAATAAAATGAAAGTAGCAGCCACAGTATTTATCTCAGACTATAATGAATAATAATTTCAATTAAAACATTATCAGAAAGATATACCACTGTATCATTTAAAAAATTGCCTATATTCAATAGTGATTCTATCCACAGTAGTTAGTGTGCACATTGAATATAACTGTAACAGCATAATACTTCCCAAGTATTGTATCTTGCAAAGGAAGAGGCTGAAGTCTCAGTTTGAAACTATAATAGTAGTCCTAATTAATGTCTAAACATTAAGTCATTTAATACCTAACAGATTTTAAATTTGTTGCTTGATTCTATGGAATTTTAAAAAGTGGTGCAATAGATTTATCTGGAGATTACTTAAGTGGGCAAGAAGTAAGATCAGTAGTCTCCAGATCTCCTAGGGCACTTAAGCAAAAACGGACAAAGGAGACCTCCATTTAAATAACACACCTGGGAATGAGATATGAACTTCACAAAGCTACAAGGGAATCAACAGAGAACAGAGTTAAAGAAGCTGCAGAAGCTAAAGTTAATAAACGCAAGGGTACACATATCCTGAAAGAGCTTGTCTGCCCATAATATCAAAGCAAAAGCAGTTTCAGGACATAAAACATTGCTGACATGAAAGGACTTATAGCTCTGAATATTACTACCACACTTTGAATTTCTTTCAAATTAGGGGCTGACTCACAGCAGCTGCTTTGTAAGATTCAAAGCTTTATTTAGTTTTGATAATGGTAATTTATATTTTTAAGGCATCCCCCATTCCTGTGGAAAAATTGCCAAGTTTAGTATTAAGAACATCATCTGGGCTCTCTACCATATGGAAATACAGATCAAATCTAAATAGAGAGCTGACTTTCTTCAGACACTTTTGGAGTCAATCCTGGATGGTAACTAACTATTCCTGATTATGATGCTGAATGGAACAGACAGAACTAAATCAAAAAGAGCTAAAAATTATACAATCAAGTCTAGCACTAATAGAAATGTTAAAATTGTGCATATTCCCAGGAGCTGCAGAGTACTTTTTTAAAAAATTAGTTTTACATTCACTGGGTATTTTCCAATTTAAATACCTGGCAATTACTTTAGACCTTTGTAAGCTTTACTTAAGCTACTACATACTTGGACCCAACACAGTACCCTTCCCTCTTTCTGCTGAAGCCATTTTCTATTCAAAGCAAAAGTATAAATCAGAAACCAGTTTCCAAATATCAAATTGGAAGAAAACAATCTGCAGTAATTATTAATAGAACTACTTACTTTAGTGCAGCTAAAGATAATTTACTGCGATCAGTTTTGGTTCTTTTTTTAGGGAAGAGATGGAAGTAGCTAGAACATCAGTATGATGCATTTATAATGAACAAAAGAACATAATCATCACCACTAAGTCTTTACAGGGGAGTGTTTTGCCAAATCACTTTCTAGGGTTCTAAAATGGAGATGAAAGTAGACAATAACCCTTTATCTGCTAATGCGGTATCGTGATTGAAAAATACATGTCACAGTAACTCAAGGTGGTGGGTGTAAATTTTTTTCTACAAATAATGCCTATGGCCAACATGAGAAACTGGCATTTAGATCTAAATCCTAAATTCTATGACATATGTTTTTATTTTGAGTTTTCCCCCCATCCCTGATTCAAAGCACTGGCAAGAGAAATTACATCAACAGATTTTTGGCACAGCCATGACAGATCCCACATTACAATGAAAAAAATTCCCCCAAAAACTGTGTGCGACATTTTCTCCTTGAGACCAATGAACGTCCAGCATTATCAAAACATGACACGCCAGACTTTCAGTATTACTCAATTGAATACATAAAACTCCTGAAATGTTGATGCGCAGAGTAAGACTGCAGTCCGCGGATTTAAGGTTCAGAGGGATCATCAGATAACTCAATTTTACAATCTGTGTAACATATACAAGGCATTTCAGGCAGCATTTCATGTAATCACTACAATGACTTGTAACTGGTAACTCATGGACCCCATTCACTGATGATTCAAAAAACTGGTGATAAAGGCAATGTGCAGCACTCCAGTTTCTCAGGGGTACAATGAGATACCATCCAAAAGTGTTAGGCATGCGAATGCTGGAAGAGAAGCTGAAAAGGAAATGGAAGCAAAGTACTTTAGCTAATGTTAGCATCTCAAGTCAGCTTATAGTACAAACACAGAAAGCCATATTTCAGGTTGCCATGGTAACAAACACCAGATTAGAACATTTTCACCAGATTTACCTTTTTGTTTGAAAGGAGGAGGAAAACCCCATGACTGTCATGAATCCCCTGGGGTATTCTCTACATAAGCAGAAAGCCAGGTCAGAAAACACACCTAAAGTATGCGCTGTGCGTATGAATAACCTGTACCTTTAACCCAAAGTACTTAGCCTGATCCACACAGTTTCCCAAACAAATTGTTACTGTATCACAAGTGCAGAAAAGGGAGAGATGAACATGTGGAGGCCTCTTTCAGCACACACACATGGACTAGAAGACCTTCTTTGAGCTGCAAAGGAAAGCCGACTAGGATAAAAGGTGTATCTGAGAACAGTGTTATGCATGCAGATGGCTCCTTCTGTTGCTGAAATGCAGTCTTGGATCACCAGCCAACTGCTGACTGTGATCTCAGCTGATGTCCTCTGCTGAACACATAATTGCTTCACTGCAGCATATCTCAGGCTTGGTGGAAGTACGTGGCTTTTAGTTCATCTGATCACACAATCAGCCCTGGAGCCAAATACGAGGTATGCTTCCAGGGTCCCAACAATAAAAACCAGAAATATGTGAACAACAGCATTTGTCACACCACCACAACATACAGATTTACAACACCAAGAAAAAAACACCAGCAATACTGTTTAAGTTTTAGCTTTTTTTAGACTATCACAAAATAAATTCTTCAGCCTTTCTAACACTCTCCACGCAATTTTGAACACTTTTGTGATCCCGTCAGAGGCTGTGACATCAGCTAAGTGTGTTTGCATTGCGCCAGCCAATGTTTCAATGCCCACATACTGTAAGACTGTTCAGAAAAATTTCTTTATGATAAAATACCCAGACTTTTTTTTATTCACATCAAGCAACTCAAAATTCTTGCAACATCCCATTTCCTGATCACAATTCAAAGTAGCAATGTTGATACTCAGGCAGTATTGTAACCTCAAGTTTTAAGCTCTCAGTTTATCCAATTGCTGTAATAACACTTCTGTCAGTTGTCCAGCTTGAAATTCTTCATGTCTCTGTCAGCTCTGGACACTTTTTTCTCTTCTTTCATATAGTTTAAAATGAAAGCACTACCATACAAAGGCAGATGAAAGAAGTGGAAGTTGCGAAAGAAACACAGGTTGACTAGAGGACAGGTAATCATATTTACAAATAACACTGATAATCAGAGTTTAAGAGTTCTGACTAACACATAGTTAGATACCTCTCATTTATTTGCATATTTCAATGCTACTTTACATCTAGTAAGGGCAAGAAACTTAAGTAAGCGCACAGACAAGTAGATACACAAATGAATATCTGCACTATGTTCAGGGGTTCTAGAAGTACGTGATCAGGCATAATTATATTTTCAGCATGCCTAATGAAGTGTCTGTCATGATAAAAGGATAGAAAAAAACCCCTTGCCTTGACAAAATGAATCCTGCAAAATGATAATTAGGAAGAAAGGCACTTAAGGCAAAGGGACAAGACTGAAAAGTTACTTTCAATACTACAAAATTAAACCTTAAAGAAAAAAAGAACAGGAAGGCTATAACATGGACAGTACTTCTACCAGTTGTACCTGAAAGGATTTTTCTGATGTAGAAAGTAATTCCAGAAACAGCTGAATGGTTCTTTCTTCCTATGCCATTCTCTTCAGACCAGATTTACTCCATTTGCAATCATGAGCTTAAATTTCAAGAATTCATTTTCTGTGCTCTTTCATGAAATACCAGCCCACTGAAACTAAAAATTTCAATCTGAGCATTTCTATCAAAGGGACTGGGACAGTTTAAATTTAGAAAATGTAATATGGGATACATGAAGTTTTAATTCACTTTTTTCATTTAATTCACCACTAATTCAAACTCAGCCTGGAATTTGACAGCTTAAGTGTGATCTTCTATTGCTGCTCATCCAACAGAGAACCTGCATTTTGCAGGGTCTTTTGCAAACTGTGTCAAGTGACTGACCTTTGGTAGCACAAATGTCAAAATGCAAGCCAGGTTTGTATTGATACTGTGGAGTTAATATGAAAAGCAACTGAAGTAAAAAGAAATATTTTAAGGCAAGCAGATGCAACACTGAGTATATAAAAGGAATAGATCTGTTGAGTAAGGTGACATTTTACATAGCCACTTTTCAAAGTAGAACTACATTTTAAGGGCTTTTGCATATGTTTTACCTAGAGACCTCTGTGATGGTGTGCCAATATCAACTTCCCTTTCTCTTTAGTTGCCAATTTTATTTGATTTCTTTCTTCAGATATGTGCCAACCAGTTTCAACTTGTTTAACAACATTTTTTTAAAATCAGCTGCCTTGCTGGAATGTTGAACTGATGAATGTGTGGGTGTGCTTATAATGCATGCAAAAAATACATTAAAGCAATATAAAGGGTCTGGTTTAAGCCCATAAAAGTAAAAAAAATTAAGCATGAAGGCCAAATACTGAAGCAGACACCTCTTTACATATCATAATACCTTACAAAAACAATCACCTAACTTGCATAGAAAGTGCTGTGGAAGTGGGAGTGCTACATGTTCATTTAATACAGCTGTGGTTTGTACGGTTGAACTGCAAACCTAATGGACTATCATAACCATGGTATTATTTAATGGAAGGAGTTAGATTTGCAAAATGTTTCACTCTCAAATATCATAATATGTAATAAAATTATGCAATATAATATATTGGATGATTATATATATATTGGATTGTGCAATGAAGAGAAGTTCTTTCCAGAAAATTTTTTAATAAAATGTTGATGACATGAGGGTAATCAAGCAACACAATAGAACCAGGATGTCAGATGGGGATATACTATTAATGAAATCAAAGCTGCATCCTGATTTGGAAAAGCATTAAGATTTACTTATTAAGTCAGCTTGAGGCACAAAAGCTTGCCTGTTTCAGGCTCAGATCTCCAAGGTGTCATAAGCAACAATTAGAAATACCTTAGGAAATTTCAGTTGCATTGTCTGACCTTTATGTTTGTGATTAAAAAAAGCTATAGGATGAGAATAGACACATAAACAAGAGAGAGACAAGTCCACACCTCCACTTAACGCTGGTAATCACAGTAACTGTAAATCCTCATACTTATGATATACAATATTTTGTAGTGTTTTGATAAAATATTAAACAAATCACAGAATAATAGAAAAGCTTGGGTTGGAAGGGACCTTGAAGATCACCTTGCTCCAACCCCCCTGCCACAGGCAGGAACACCTTCCACTAGATCACATTGCTCAAAGGTATTGCTTCTGAATGCCTTAATACTTAATTGGATTCATTTTTGACAACTGATAAATTGTCAGATTCTTCTTGTCCACATTGGGAGAGAGAAAGTAGAGTTAATAGGAGGTTTTGGGGAAAACTGGTAAGATTTTACAGCTCTAACAGTCACTTCAGGATGCTTGGATGATCAGCATCACTTTGATAAAGAGCAGCTATTTGTGCAAGTCCTACCTTGTGCTTAGGTGTGACTTCCATTCCGCTAGCAGAGTAACAAGCTTGTTTGCGAAAGGAAGTGGAAATACACTTAAAGGTTTTTTCTTCCTTATATAAAAAGGACTGTTCAGAAGAAACTTCTCTTCTGGGTCTGTCTTGCCATATCTCCGTCATCTGAATATTTTCACTGTCTCTGAAGCATGGTCAGATGCTTTTGATCTTCTCTAATGCCTCTGATTTCTACATTTTTCTCCAAAATATCATCTATGCCAGCTGTCTCAAATAATCTTTTTTGTTGTTGTTGTTCCATTAATACATATTGTTGTTAGATTAATACATTCCATTGTATTGCTGTAGGTTTCACTAGAAAAGTGAACAAAAAAAGCCACCTACAACACCTGCCTTGTCTTGATTTTTGGCCAATCACCACTGACTTCACCTGCTTGAGCTGCTTAATGATTTTGCAAGGTGGCAAGAGCAGTAGGGTCCTGCTTTTTTAATCACTGCTTAATTTTTTCCATTACGTGAGGGGAATTGATTTGCTTAAATCAAACCTTTTTCGTAAGTAGAAGGTATGTTGCATCAAAAGACATTTTAAGAGTCCACCCAACTCAGTAATTCTGCTTGCCTCTACCTGCCTCACTGTGAGTGAATTTTTGAGGAATAAATGATGCTTAAGCTTGTCTAAACCTGATTGAAGACACATGGTCAAAAGAAAATGGCAGTCAGTGGAATTTTTTTTTTTACTTTTCTCTTGTTGGCATTGTTTGCCTTTTGCTGTCGTTCACTCAACAGTGGATCCAAAAAGTAGTAACTTGAGATTTTACTCATGCACTACTTCAGCAGAAGTTCCTGCCACATGGAGTTTATAGGAAGGTCTCAGGGGATGTAAACCAACTAGCAGTTGGCCCAGATTGGCCCTCTGTGTTTACATACATTCCTTCTTGTAAAAAATAGAAAGTTCCCTCAAACAGTCCTCAGTGACTGCAGACGCTGACCTAGCATGTTGGAAAGATAATTTGCTAACAAATGAAGTGTTAGTCATAAAAAGTTGTCTGTGCTCATCTGTTAGAGTTGTAAGGCTCTATGGACTGTTATTTTTAAACACCTGAATACTCAAAAGGTCATAGCATAGCTTAAAAATAAGAGGAACTCCTGCAGTATTATACACCTATTCAGATTGCATGTATTCTTTGATATTTTGTCTTTTTCGATGCAGAGTTGATCTTTTACCAGTCTGTTTATATGCCTTTGGTAAACTTCAGCTATATTTGATGACTATGGCGGCATAACCTCCTGCTTTGACATGGCAGGTCTTGTACCACCTGCAAGAACAACCAACTCATCAGGCACCAGCCAACCAGCACACTCCACAGAGGGATTTGCAGGTGTCCATTAACCATGGAACAAAACCCAGAACCACGAGTTCAGCTTTGTACTGTGATAAATCTCTAATCTAAGCTAAATCTCACCCTGACTTCTGCTCAATATCCAAAATTTTCATGCCAATTTGACTACTTGAATCTCAGTATCTTGAGCAGAATGCTTTCTGCATCCTTCCAGAATGCAAGGGGACATAACCGTCTGATGTAAAACCATTCAAACAAAGAACTTTGTCATCACAGTTATAAATAGATTAAATTTAAATTTAAACCACCCTTTTCTAGTAAATACAGCAGACTAATACTCAAATGATTTTAGTTGAGTAAGATGTACTGACACAGGTATTAGAGGATACCACTGTCATTACACAAAACAATCTTCCTTTATAGTTACTTCTTTGCAGTTTGATAAAAAATACTTCACCATTCCAATTTAAAACTTACTGCTCTCATAATTATACTTCTTTGACAAGCAACATAATCACTCACCTTTGCTAAGAGTAAATGGAGTTATGCTCAACCTCTGTGCTGTTGAAATACAATATCACATGCAGTTTCTAAGGTATTTCTCTCAATATCTCTATCTATTCCTTGTCCAAACCAATAATTAGATATGAATATTTTACCAGCATTTCTGCAAAGGATATAACTATAATGAAAAAAAGTATAACCCAGATGTAAGAATTAAAAATCACATTTGATATAACAGGGTTGAAGATTTAATATATATTTCTCCCCTGTTAATGCCAGAGTTAAATTTATGTCAGAGCTATCCAGGCTATCAATATGTGAAGATGTAAATCAAAATAAACTTTTTTTTTTTCCTATGGCGTAGTACAATGAGTTGGAATGAATGAAATGACACTGAAATGGTCAGTTTAGGTTTTGTAACTACAGATTTCTCAAATTTATATTTTTTTGTTTCCGATAGTGTGAAATACCTGTCAATCTATGCTTAATACTATGTTACATAAAAATTGACCTATTTAAATGATAGAATGCAAAAAGGAGGGAAATAAAATTCTCAATTATTTCATGCCACGCAGACCACTTATTTTTTTTTAATTTATATGCCTGCCTTCAAAATACATAGTCCATGTTCTAAGTTAAATGAGCAAAGCCAGAGGTATTAAGACCTTACTTTTCCTTTAGTTCTTTGTAACTCAGAAATTAGTTCAGACATCGGCAACTTTCCTTTTGTTAATGAACATACAACTCTTCCCACTTTCTTCTATGGACATCTTATTTTGATTCTTGAAAAACAAAAATCACTTTCAGTTCCAGGACAAGATATTAGGTACTTGGATGGTATTGGTCAGGTGCGTCAAGTAATATAGTTATTTTTAAAAACTCTAATCACTGAATTTCAGGCATTTTTTTATCCAAGTGGCAAATACACTGAACAATTGACTGGATTCTTCAGGGTCACACAAAAAAAGAGCTACGTGATTTATTTGCTAAAAAGGGAAATATTTAGGAGAGTTGGGTGGGAAGAACCTACAGAGAGAATAGGAGTCAACAAGAGATGGTAGATACAGGAGGAAATAATCCATAAAACCTATCTACATAAACAAAACAAGACATACTTCTTCCTGCAGAAGCTCATAGGACATTTCTTACTAGGCAAAACATTGGTGTTTTAGCTGTGGTGGAAAATTAACAAAACTAAACCAAACAGAACAAACCTGACATCAAGGCGCTAAGTGCAACCTGGATTCAGAGTCTGTCCCACATCGTATGTTTAAAAGGAAAAGGCTACTTTATGCTGAATAACAGTATCTTGGAAACACATCCTCAAAGTAAGAGTCAAACAATAAAATTTTATCAGAAAGCTTTTACCAATCTTCTTATTATTCATGTCAAGTAGTTACAAATGAAAGGAGAAGAAAAAAAGATGGTGTGCCTGGAGACACCAGGACCTGATCAACTCTTTGCTGTATCGCAGATTTGAGTAATAAGAAAGAAACTTTCCCTAAACTCTCATCACAGATACTAGTAGTAACAACTCTATACTACTTCAATGTAAAAAATCAAAATAAATGACTGAGCATGTACTATTTGATAATTTAGAAAATAGATGTTTCAGGACATTACTAAGTCTAAAAGTCCTACTCCTATTTTTGCTGACAGTTTTGCAACGCATAAAGTGATATACTTCTAATAAAAGAAATGTTCTCTGATTTTCAAAGACAGATAATTTATTTTTGGGAAGGCTAAAATCCTAACTCAGAATGATCACTCCTTTATGTTTTAAGTAGCGGATTAAAATAGCATCCACATAGTGATACAAGTGTTTCCTTTTTAAGGGAAGTCCATGGCCTGAGGCTAAGATGAGTGAGAAAATACAGGTCAAGAGGAGGAGCACAGGAGAGGGAGTGCATTGCAACTACCTTGCTGCCACTAGAGAGATCCTTGGGAGCTCTGCACTTGCCCATGGGGAGGGCAGGGGCATATGGGAAATATTACACTTGTCAAGGTGGAAGACCAGAATGTCTGGGACAAAGCTGCTACAAAAACAAGATAAAACGGGCAAGTAACAATTATGTAGGAGCGACAGAGCTTCCCCAAGCTTCCCTAGGACCAATGCAGGGGATACACTGAACTGAAAGCAGCAGGTAAGCATAGTTCAAAGGAGAAATGCTTCTCTCCTCTGCTCAACTTCTAGTTCAAGCTTGGAGGCAGGGATGGCTTGCTCTGCTCTAAGCTGCTGCAGCCTCACCTTGAGTCCTGCATGCAGTTTCGGGAACCACAATATAGAAAAAGACATTAATCTATTAAACAGTGTCCAAAGGAGGGCAACAAAGATGGTGAAGAGCCTTGAGGGGAAGCTGTATGAGGAGTGACTGAGGTCACTTGGTTTGTTCAGCCTGGAGAAGAGGAGACTGAGGGGAGACCTCATTGCAGTTACAACTTCCTTGTGAGGGGAAGAGGAGGGGCAGATCCTGATCTCTTCTCTGTGGTGACCAGTGACAGGACCCATGGGAATGACATGAAGTTGTGTCAGGGGAGGTTTAGGCTGGATATTAGGAAAAGGTTCTTCACCCAGAGGGTGGTTGGGCACTGGGACAGGATCCCCAGGGCAGTGGTCACAGCACCAAGCCTGACAGAGTTCAAGAGGTGTTTGGACAATGGTCTCAGGCACATGGTGCCATTCTTAGGGATGGTCCTGTGTTGGGCCAGGAGTTGGACTAGATAATCCTGATGGATCTCTTCCAACTCGGTTTATTCTATAATTCCATGATTCTGTGGATAACTGGGCTGGCAAGGATGAAAACACCAATAGTTTACCAGTCATGCTGGACAGCAGACAGTCATGCTCACAATACCATCTAACACACCCTCAAACAAATTACAGAAAATCTAAAATATCTTTTTGAAATAAAAAGACCAAAAGAATAGCTGATATGATCACTACCATCAGACAAGGGTCCACACTTTCAAGCTACATCATACAAAGAAACTGAAAACAGCATCCATACAGTCTATATAAAACAGGGCCAGATCTCATGGCTTGCTCACCTGTATGAGAACCAAATCTGTCATCTCAGAACTCCCCATCAAAACAAACCAGCCTGGACCAAGACAAAGTCATGCAAGGCTGAGTTTAAAAAGAACCTTTCCCAACTTGGAAAAGACACAAATTAAACCCATATGTTACATATGAATCAAGTGTTTCCACAAGCAGCTGAAAGAGTAAAACTTGGTTTTGTGTCCTGCTGAGGTGAACTTGTTTTTCAGAAGACTACTCAGAGATGTTGAAGTTGGATAAGAGCCAAAAGTTATTGCTAGTAGGGCGCACAGGCAGGTTCACACATGCAGAAAACACCATCACATGAGCTTTATTTTCTTGGGAAACCACATTTAAAAACAATTCCTCAAAGGATATTTATTTTAAAGCAAAACTTCACTTGTGACATGACAATAATAAAGAATCACATATTTTAATAATCAGAGTTCACACTACATTCCTGGGACAAAAATCTAAAATCGTGTTCCAGGAAGTAGAAAATTTGAAGGAAAAAAGCCATCTTGCTGTGATTTTCTAAGGCATTGAGGCATTTCTAAGGCTGAATTAATTTCTTATTCAGAATTAAATACTGGTAATAGAGGGAGCACTGAGATTCATAACTGGTTTTGTACCCTAGAACCCAACTCTCTTAAATTAATTCATCTGAAACTCATACTGTCCTCTCAGTACTATGTTAAAGAGGATTGTACAAAAAAACCAGGTATTCAAACAATAAGTGGTTCTTCCATAACCTCAGCTGTTTAGCTGACTGCCATGAGCTCCTGTGCAGAACCTGAGAACCTCACTATCATACCTACTGTATTAAATCTTCAGTCATATTTGAGTTCAGAGAAGAAAGCAAAATTGTATCTATCACTCAATAGATTTTAGTCTATAA
Source organism: Corvus hawaiiensis (assembly GCF_020740725.1). Lineage (NCBI taxonomy): Eukaryota > Metazoa > Chordata > Aves > Passeriformes > Corvidae > Corvus > Corvus hawaiiensis. Next base: position 7,883,566 of record NC_063255.1, on the reverse strand, counting down.
AGATCATGTCTTATTTGGTGTACAACAGTACGAAAATAAAAGAACTAACAATAGTTGGAAGCTAGAAGTTCTTAATTTTTTTTACTTAGTTAAAATATTTGTGTGTGCGGGACACCAGGTTGACTAAGGAGGGGTGAACCGGCCCAGGTCGGAGACGGAGCAGGTCAAAGCTCCCGTGGCGGTCAGTAGCGGGATCGCGCCTGTGAATAGCCACTGCAGCGTAGCCTGGGCAACACAGAAAACTTACATAAAAATACAATAAAGGTATCTCATCACCACAATTTGGAAATTTTACAGCAATTATTTCAAAAACTGAGATTGTGGGAGTCTTGGCTACAAAACAAAATCATTCCCTACTGGCTGGAAAAAGTTGCTAGATTCAGTTTTTTTGTTTTGAAGTACAATATTTCAACTGTTATTTGAATACTTTGTTTCATCTTCTGTATTACTTTACTGCAGAGAACAATCTTTTCAACATAAAATAAAGCAAAATACTGGGATTTTTTAGAGCTGTACCATTAAAACCGACAAGTTCATACAACATATTTCAGTTTCAACAAAAGATTTCATTATTTTGTAAACAAACTACTTTTCAACATAATAATTTGGTGGACTTTTTCAAGTTTTTTCAAGACCAAAGCCACTTAAGTTTCCTGACCACCATACCCAAATGTAGCAGTTAAGCTGGATAAAAAACTGGTATGCAGTAGGTGCAAAGACCCAACCAAAAAGACATCTGCCCCCTAGTATGTTTACAGTTACTATTAACCAAGAAGCTGAAAACACACTATTCTTAGAGCACACACTGACATGGCTAGGAAAGGTTTCCTAGTTGCCTAATGAATCTATTAAAAAGTCTCATTAACAAAGCAGTTGACAGTATTGTCTTATAATACTTACAAAAATATTCTCTTAAGACTGGTAAAATGTAGACTGCTGCTGGTTTTAATATTTAATAATCCAAAAGATATTTAATATTTTTTAAGCCTTGATCTATTTCTTTCTAGGTCGTAGGAACCAAAAGAAGTTTCTGCTAGAAACATAGATTTATATTTCATCCTTAAAATCAGTCAGATGATGTTGTCAAAGGTAACAGCCATTAACCAAGAGGACATGGCTATGCAAACACAGGCAAGCTCAAAACCTTATGGTAGCAATAAAAACCCCTCCAAAATACAGAAACAAAGACAAGATCCAGTAGTTACAATCTGAAGACCTTGTGGGCATAGGGGAGAACAAAGACCTGTACTGATCCTTAGACAGCATCATAATTCTTCTAACAGGAGGGGAAGCAATCAGTCATTAGCAAGAGCAACACTAACAATTTTTCCTACTCCTCATGGCAAGTGCCATAACACCAGCAATTTCTTTAAGAATGTGTTTGCCAGAACAGAGCATGACACAGTGAAAATATGAGAATCCAGGTTCCTTTCAAGATGTCATCAGAAACATACCACCTCAAGTGTTTAGTATCTTGCTCACCTAGCATTATTGTTCTTCTTACTGGAAACAAAATTTAATTATATGTTAAGAAAAGCTTATGGGTTTATATTCTAAAGCAAGCAGCTTGCAACTTGAGACAAAGCTCAGAAATGCATACTCAAGACAAAAAGTCTTAATAAAGGTCAAAGGTTCAGATAAATTCTGCCTTTTGGCATAAGCCTTAGGTGTGTTAAAAAGTATTCAAAGGGACTTCACCCACTTTTATGCTCAAGCAAGATCAATTTATAGTATTAAACACATATGTTCTAGTATCTTTAGTAACTATGTTTACACAACAAGCATTCTCTGTCACAGAATATTATAAAACTAGTATTACTTATTCAAGGATGTGAATTCCCTGGGAAGTTTTGTGGGGCCAAACAGTATTATACAGTTTTTCATAAGTGTTTATGGCAGAACTTCAACTACTTTCCTGTTAATGAAGTGTCCAGAGTGGGGGTTTTTTTCCATGTTTATCTTAAAAACATTAATTTTCAGAAATTGGAAACATGTGACAATAATGACTTCTGCATACTGCCAGAAGCTAAATGTAGTCTTTATAATGAGAAAGATTAATAATAACTTATGTCCCAGTAAATCAGTTAAGATTCACAAAACAAGAATGTTTTCACCATCAGTGCTGAAAATGCTGAAGACTAGCAAACAGCCTCTCACAGCTCAAGGAGTCAGACAACACCTATTCTGCAAAACAGTCAACACAGTATATTTTTTGAGTTCAAAGTCTTATCAAATAGCAAGCACTCACTTTCTTACAAGCAGTAAGATCTTCATACTCTAACCTCTTCCTCAGGAACAGCATTAAATTAAATTTTATTAGACATCCTAAATTCATAGAGTAGTCATTAACATAATTTGGGGTGTCTAGGTTGACAAGTAGGTTCAAATTTTCACTGTACACAAAACTCATTCCAGATTTCCATTTAGAAACAAAATGTCCACTACATCAGATCTACACAATTCTACACACATGCAAAGAGTACATAAGAATATCTGCATGCAACGTTTTTTAGCAGAAGTAGTAATGCTCGCTGTGTTCAGGCTCACTGACCATGCTTATCTCAGGCTCCCTAGCAATGCAAAAACGCTCTCTTCAAAACAGCTTTTCTTCTGAAAAATTACCTTTTCCTTCATATCTCCAACTCAAACTACACATACGCAGTTCAATGCGCAGCACATTTATATTATGGTATATAGGGCATCTCAGAGAACATGGGTACTACAGAGAGTCACCTTGGCAGTCCTTAAACTCTCCCAAGTTTTGTTGAGACACCTATTGATGATGCAAAAGCAAGCATGTTAAGTGTAGACAAGGGAGGCAAGGGAAAAGATTCATTAGTTTGCCAGACCTTCTTCTGTAGAAGTTTTGGGGTTTTGTTTCTGTAGGTTTGTTTGCCTGGGAGGCAAGTCCACAAGCGCCAGCTCTTTAAACATCTGTGAAACACAATGGACAAAACTAGAAACTGCTGACCTTCCAAGCATAGCAACTGTAGTTGAACATAGCAGCACAGAGCTACAGAGCACACTGTTGGGGCTGGGGACTGCAGAAGGCAGCCAAGTCCCATGCACTGGGCAGTGCCTGTGCTGATGGTGCTGCCTGTAGCTGAGCTCCACAAGAAGACTGATTTCTTAACTTGGCTGTCACTGCCACCTGCCAGCTCTTTTCCCCGGCACATCAGAGGTTTTCTCTCCCTACAATATGCTGGCATAACTGCTTGAGCAATTATTTGCTTAATTTGTTCAACCACAAATTGTTAGAATTGTCTGGGCTAGCTTTAACATCAGTAGTATACTTTTTAAACTATTTTTTTGCAAAATTTTCAGCCTAGAGATGATATGGGAGTAGTGAGCAACCACGTGAGTTATGTGATGAATGCTAACTTGCAGCAGGGACAGTGTCAGGGAATTCTGGAGCAAGGAGGCAGAGTGAATAGAGTGAGATGGGGTAACTGGACAAATTCTCTCTGCTCAGCTGTAGAAGAGGATCAGCAGCCAGAGATTGGGAAGAGGAGGGGAAAGGAAGGTAAAAGCTGAAGACCATTGGCATGTACCAGCAGCAACCCAGCACCAGTAGAACAGCTCAAGGCCTTCAGAGTTGGCCCAGGCATAGGGCTGGGATCCTCAGAAGGGCTGCCAGCAGATCAGCGCCATGTCCTACAACTATAAGCCACTCAGCTTGCTGAATGCTGGAGCCGTTTGTGGTTGATAATGTCAACAAGCCTTTATTATGTTAGTCCCCGTGTTCGTGAGGAACCAGCAGCTGATGTCCATCATCGAGCACAAAAACACACAATTAGTGCCTCCGTTGAGAGAGACCTGGACAACAGAAGTGACAAACACTTTCCTGTTTGCTGGCTATTGTATTTAATACAGCACTTTACAAGTATGATCTAATATATTGTGAGATTTGGGACATAGTGTTACTATGGTTATAACCTCCTTTGCTTTCTTCCCCTTGCAGGCAACAAATTAAAAGTAGAGCAGGAAATACTGTTCACAGATATTAACTGGTCCAACTCTGGATTGTCTTAACATAATTGTCTTTCTCCATCATCCATGAAGGTTTATTAAAGGTTAGAAGAAAACAAATGATCACAGGTACATAGGCTGGGGGATAAGATATTTTTGCTAATTGAGATGGAAAACTTCTGAGGCCCAATTCCCACCTTAGGCTTGCCAATCTTTTAATGCTCTTACAGTTAGATTTATACTACCTCGCCAGACAAAATACACAAGGAATTAACTGGAATGATTACAAATGAATATTTTTTTTTCCTTTTTTTGTTTAAAAAAACCCAAGTTATCCAGTTGCCAGAACCATATTTAAAATGGAACCTCTATCAAGAGCTTTATATGGCCCTCATAATTTCTGTTCACCTATCTCAAACCAATCAGAACAAGTCTATTTAGGAATATGACTGAGATATATTTTAATCCATAAATAATATATGAAACTGCCTAGGGAGGATTTTAAAAGGGAGTTCATTGACATGGGTAAGAAATTTTGTACTAGTGAATAGAAATAGTTGAAAACAATGCAATTTTCTTTGGATAAAAGATCATTCTATTGTCCAGTGTAAGTATTTTAAAGAAAACCAAAGAGACTGAAATTGTTGGCTCAGTATAGAAATTATGACATTGAACAAATCAAAGTCAAAAAAATAAAAGCCCAAAACAATACTAGGAGATGAGAGGTCTGGTCAGGTTTTAGACAGACTATCCAAACAGCTGGAAAAGATGTAGATTCTCTGAGGGAAATTTGTAATGTATTTGACTCATGTTTTTGTGGAGTGGTGGATTATCCTAAGGGGTTTGAAAGAAGGAACATATGCCAGAAAGTTACAAACATTATCTGGAAAATGATAGCATTTTAGTAGTTTTCCAACATAGCCAGCAATAGAAATTAAAGTTTAAAAATAATGAAAGAAAAAGTAAAACAACAATTGGTGGGATGGTCAAAATGAGAGATTACCTATTGATGAGGGGGATTCTTCTTTGTTTTCACAAAACAGAAATAGGTTCACATTTCCAAAAACTAAGCTTTCTTTAAAAAATATGTTTTCAGGATATACTTTTTAAAAATATCATTAATTCCTTTCTAATTTTTGCAATTTTTTCATCCATTAAAATGACAGAACAGAAATAAAATTCATCATTAATACAGCTCTTACTGGCTTGCTTTTTCAAGTCACATATGTACTACACTCTGTAAGTGACAGACTACCCTTAACATGTGTAATACTGTCTTCTCAAGTAAATCTGTTTTATAATGATTATGACTTTACAAACTATTTATTTTTAGAGATTTGCAATATGCTTCCTCTCACCATTTTCAAGTACTTCATAAAACCGATAATTATGGAGATATTTTGTGTCTTTGTATGATTACATCTTCTCATGTTAGAAGCCAGTTTCATGTAATTAAAGATGGAGCTAGAATGGCTTACAGTGTCACTTTTCCAAACAAAGGTTGCTATCTTCCCTGAAATTTGTCAAACCCAGACAACTAGAGTGTGTCATCTTACTAATTACTAATAATTTATTAATTACTATATTAGTAATAAAGGGAAATATTCAGAAACTAGCCCAAGTAACTGCTTCTTGTCTCCATTATAAGGCTTAAGAGTTTTTTATTTCTACTTCAGTGACCCAGCATTTAACATTTGGGAGGGGATACTGGGTACTTGTGGAAGAATAATGCAGAATTTCCAAATCTTGCAAAAGAATTCAATTGACAGGGGCCAGTGACAGACAAGCCTCTGAGTAAAAGGGTGTGCATAGTGCACCTGACCAATGACAGGTGGGGAGAGATGTGATGGGCACTTGGGGCTTGGCACGGGACACCATGTCACAGAAGTGTCCCCAAATACAGGGCCCTGAAGGGTTGACACACACCTCTTGGAGTTGCACAGATGCTACAGCCTCCCACATCAATGGAGCTGACAATTAAAATATACCATTTCCAAACAACTGTGTCCAGGTTGATAGAAGCTACAGAGAGCAAGTGAGACTGTGATGTGGAGATGGCAAGCAGGACTGAGAACGCATTTGGAGTGATTAATATGCAATTTCACAATTCTCAGAGCAAGAAGATTGATGAATCTCAGTATGTTGGGGCAGGATGCACATTCTTTCTGAGTCAGGAAAGTAATGTGTTCATCAAATTACCAATCAAACTGAAGCCAGCTTTGAACACAACAAATTTTGATCCCTTTCTACCATGGGAAGCCTTCACTGCACCTCCTGAGATGGGCTTCTGGGGGGTGGTCCATGTTGGTGGTTCCATACCAGGGGTTCCTGGCACAGGAGGAATTCTCATGTGTAGTAGCTAAACCTGCTCTTCATTGGTAGAGCCAATTAATGAGACTGTGGATTAACGAGACATGTGGCCCAAAGACCAAAGCATCATTGGAAATACATGAGCAATGCCAATCCTGAGCCAAATCCAGGAAGTTAAGCACATGGAAGGAGGTTGTAAGAGCCCAATTCTGTTCCCAGAAAAATTCAGAAGTGTTTCTGCCATTAATTTTTGTTTGGAGGACACAGCTCTGCAGAAGAATAATCAAGTTCAAATTGTTTGCAAGCTTAACAGTTTTAAGGCTGAATGATGAACACATCCAAACCTTCGGGGAAAAATTCTGCTTGCTCTTTTAGTCCAAATATGACAATTAGATTTTAAGCGGCATAATTGAGCAGGTCCAAACACCAGTTTAAAATTCAGTCCAGAATCCAGAACATAGCAGCCAACTGAGAAGCATCTGGGGACATCCAGATCAGACCAAAGAATTTATAGCACAAACCCAGTATTTATTTAATAATCATAATAAATGTACAAAAGCACATTAATATAAAGGCCAAAAAAGTAACTGCATTTACCCAGATACAAAATTCTACCCAAATTCTATTTGCAAACTCATTACATTTGAGAAAGTCTTAAACTGGTTTTCACTTCACCTCGAAAAATTACTGATCAAGCAGCAGAATTTTAATTTTCAGTAGATATTGAGTAACAAACATACTGAGAAGAGTTCTGCTAGAGTGGAAAACTTCTGTCTACTTACAAATCACAATTTGGTGGTTTTTTCCAGTACCAAAATAAAGAAATGCAGATTCACAAATGAAATCTTTAAAAACAAAATGTTTTTCCTATGTTTTTAATTTAAACCGTATCTCAATGTTGGATCTGTTACAGAAGCAGAGGCAGTCTTTTAAAAATGTGCTTAAATGCTCATGCACAAATATTTCTCCATTTCAGTAATCAGACGGGTCTGTTTTAAGACAATAAGACGTGACAGGTAGCACATTTGTGGGAGATCAGTGATTCCCTTGGTTGCTCTGCAAGATGCAGGTCTAAAGGCATAGTGACATCAACCAGCTGAGAAGTGCAGTAAACCCCTGGGACTAGCTGTCATGTCTCATTGTCCTTATGAAAGAAAAATGGTAAACAAGGAAGCCAGTCTGCAATCATGAATTTATGGATGTTTGTTAATAAGTATCTCAGACCTAGTCAGACAGCTCCTTTTGGAGTATTTTCAAATTTCACAGACTGTTTCAGAATGGTCCTTCAAAACTGATTAAAAATGCCACCATCATTAGATTATATGAGAAAAAAGCCCAGATCAAAATGTTAACTCAAATACACTTCAAAAGCCTGGGGAACACAAACCTCCCTAAGTTTCAGGCATCAGCTCTTTCCAGTGAACAAATAATCCAGGAATGAAAAAAAAAATAGAGATTGAGAAAGGGATTTAATTCATAATGGTACAAAATAGAATGACCCAAGAGGACTTCAAGGACCAAATTTAATGTATTTCTGGTTTAAGCCATACAGACAAAAATGAAATATCAGGAATCATATATTATGATTTATGCTAAAGGAATCCTTCAGAAAAATTGCCAGACAATTACACAAAAAGATAATGAGGCTAAGATGACACAATTTGAATACAGACACCCAGACAGACACCCTTTTGGCCATTTAGTAACTCCAGACAGACAGTTCGCAGCAGTTCTCTTACCCTAACTATCCTTAAAATCAGGGAAATCACACAGGAGGAAAAAAAAAAAAGCCTTCTTAAAATTATAAAAAAATAGAATGTAACTAGAGCAGGAAAATATTAAGTGAGAGAAACACTGATGATTTATAATGAGTACTGGTACCAGACAAGGGAGTAGGGTTGGGATGGCAGTGGATAAGCAGTTCATAAAAGTGTCTTGGGCTACAGGTCATATACAATATAACACAATATCTTTTTTATGGGGGAGATTTACTTGCATGTCTGCTTAATGCTTTGCTGCATGCCTGGGTATACAAATGATCCTTCAGAGAGGTACAGTGCTGTTTCATATATGGTGTTTAACAGTATCCAGGCACCAGTCTGCAGATGGAGTTTTATAATTGATCAGAACATATTTTCCGCAAATAAAACTAATTTTTCCACAGTTTGTTGAACAACAAAGGCAAACATCCACTGAACTACCTGACAAAGCCCTAAGAGCAATCTGTGAAAAAGAGAAGCAGATCACAGAACAGTGCTTACTGCCATCAGCTAAGATCCAACTAAGTCAACAAGTTTTGTCTGAAGTCAGGTTTCATTTTACTGCATTGGGGAAACCCATTGCTACTCATCCATTCAATATATTTGCCTTCTTGCAGATTAATCCAGGTGCTGCACACTGCACAGCTCAAACCAATTTCTGAGCAGCATGCCAGTGAGCTCACAGACATGAAGCCATTCTGGTTTAAGGACACAAGAAGCTCAGTTTACTCTTTCCTATTCAGTATATGACTTTGAAAGGTGGTAAGAGAGGGAGAGTGTGGCATTACAGCTGCAATATATTTCTAGTCACCAATGAACCCTCTCTCCCTGAGAGCATCTCTGGAGACTCTCCATCTAACAGACACACTCACAGTACTCACACACCCACAAGCTGAGCAGAGCTCAGTTGGAGGGCTGGTGTCCTAGCTCAAGCAATTGAAGTGACTTTGATAGAGCCACAGAAGTGCCAAGTAAAAATGGGAGACTGAACTGCATGTAGCAGTCTTGCAAGTCTCTGCTGTGCATTATTTCACATGTTCAGGTCACCAAAGAGGCCACTGCTACAGCTCAGCGTGTCACAAAACCTAGTCACCAACTGCTTAGGAAGCACTACTGCTCATGCAGTTTAAAGATGCAGGGCACGATTCTGTTCCACATCTATTCAGAATTAGACTTTTCTATGGCAGTATAAAAATTATCTGATCCAAATATAAATACTTGTATGCAGCCCTAATGTAAGTGACCCAAAGAGGAGACTGATTAAGTTTCTAAAATTATCTTAATTATATAATCATGGGAAATTTAAAAAAAACCAACATGCATTTGGAGCATTTCATGTGTAATTACATGGATTATAATTAAAACAAATGAAGGAATTAAAACACAATAAAAATATTTTAAATGCATATTTTAGACTTTAAAAAAGAAAATTATTATGAATTATCCAAAACAGGACCAAGGATCTTACATTTGTGTCAGTGACACTATTTTATCTAGATGCACGATATCATAAGAAGATTAACAAAATATTTTAAGGATGCAGGTTTATAATGCTTGAACATCACATATCCCAACTCTTACACAGCACTTGACGTAGGTACAAAGTGCTTTTTTTTTTTTCACACCTCAGATATAAATGGACCAAGGAAAATGGGATACCTTCTTGCTCAACAGCTGTAGCTGTAGATAGTTACTGTGCTGCAGATGTTTCTACTATCATTACACACCCTCATTTGAGCAAGACAAATATATATATCTCTCTCTATATATATAATATATATATATATATATAAAATAATTGTATATGCTTTAGTATATGTCAGCTTAAAGAAAAGGTTAACTTAAACTGTCTTCATCAGCAGACTACACCGGCACATTTTACCTTGCTCCAGAAATAAAGAGGAGCACTTGCAGTGCTGGATATGTCATTGCAGTTCAGTGCCAGTAAACAGTGTTTTGTGGGGTAACTTCTGAAATAGCTTATGGCTGCTCCCTACAAAACCTGACTTGGCTGCATTTCATTTTGGTTGTTGCAATTTTATTTTCAAGTTGAAGACAGCAAGATAGATGGTCTTTTTTTGCTACAATAAACCCACTATCTTCTCTTGGTACCAGGGAACAAAGCTATGAAGACATATGTGTTATTGTATAAAAAAATTTCTTTTTAAAGAAAAATTAATAGTATCACACCCAAAGGGAGTTACAGTAAGTATCTATATCAGGTGACCTACAAGTCCAGGATTTTAGAAAAATGAAGAGAAGAGTCTGCAGCAGCTAAAGCAAAACCTTTGTTTCACAAGGCATCAGTATTTCTCCATTTTCTCCTATCTCCAATACAGAATTACATTTTCTTGAACTGCTGGTATTTACTTTATTACCAGCTCCCAGAGATACCAGTCAAGAATCATTCATAGTCTGAGTAGATTTTTGGAGTGGGAGTGGGTGTTTTACTGTAGGGGTTTCTGTTTTTTAAAAAATAGTTCACTTAAACAAGGATCTACAACAGTAAATATACAGTGTACACACTCAAGTTGTACTGGCTTGAGAAATAATATAGTTAAAGAATTACCAAGATCCTAGCACTGGCATTTTTTTCCCCTCAGAACAGGCAAAACTATTGTGAACAGTAGGAGCTCTGCACTGTCAGATCTTCCTGCTTAAATCAAAACCTTTATTCCTAACTTCAAGGATGATGAACAACTTGTTGAAGGCATATGACTACAGACTCGAGACAAACCTTATAGGGAAAACCTGCCTCTACAGTTTTTGATCACTTTGACTTAATCAAGCCACAGAGAATGTTCTTGCCAGCGATGAGCATGGTCTTTGCAGACACAGTGCATCATAAAAAACAAAAGCAGAGTTACCAAATGGAAGCCATCTAGACAGTCAGCAGAAACTTGAACATTTAGCATGTCTCTGACCCACAACAAGAGAGGATTTTGCTCTTTCCCTAGAGAGACTCTTCCCTTGAGCACAGTTCCCACCTGTGAAAAGAATGTATAATCACTTCATGGGTTTCTAAGTGCTCTTGTCAGATGATTTCTACTGCGTGAGCTCAGGTCAGGCCACACGAGCATGAGACCAAATCCCTATTTTAAGGACACAGCCACAGCATTTAACTACTCACACCACGCAGCTTGGCTGCTGCTATAGCAGTGTGCACAGAGTAAAAGTGAGTGAAGCAAAGGGCTCTCATTTCACATCCCGCCTTCACTCTTGTTTGGAAGAAAGGGATGATAGCATAATGATTCCCGAATGTCTGAAAGAAGGAAGTGTAACACTGTCCTAAATTTCCTAATAACTCAAGCATCAGATTACTTCAACTCTAATGACTATTTTATAACCAAACCTGTAACTTAATAGCAGTGGAACTACATGGAAAATAAACTGAGAAGAATGTTGATATTTAAAAAACTATAAGCAAATAAGTATAATTTGATTTGGGTTCTATTTTTGTTTCTCTTTTTCTTTGTAATTTTTAAAAGGGCCGGTTTGGTTTCCATGAGTATATTTCTTTTGCAAAAATTGATTCTACAGATGTTTATGAATTTAGAAAAGTAAAGCAACAGTGTTGCAAATCAGGCTTGGGAAATTCATCAGAGACTGCTTTCATCAACTGCATCACAGACACACTTTAATACTGACCCTTCACCAACTATAAACTATAGGAAGTATCTAGTGCATTAGCTGTTTCCTGCTGGTACCTAAAGTTTAAACATTTGTGCACAGAATGAGAACTTGACAGTCAGCTGACTACAAAAATTGGTTTGGGGTAGATTGCTTTGGTTATAGTAATGCTATTAAACCTATTAGCTTTTATGAACATTAGCATAATATTTAAGTATATTTGAACTGCTTTTTTTTAATCCATAGAAGTCAGCAGCTTACTACCACTGGCAGTTAAAATGATGCTAGTCTCAGTGGCAGCATGCCTAACCTCAAAATCATTGAGGTTCATTGCAGCAAGCAAGCCACTAAATCTCCTCAGTGTCCAGTGGGGACAATCAGAATTGTGCTGATTGAAAGGAATCTACAACAGGGATACAAAAGAGTCACCACACCTAAACAAACATTGTGGCTGAAGGCAATTTCAATCTTTATATGTTTTGTAAACTAGAGAGACTTCTTTTTCCAAGGAAAAGTAAAATGAGATTCAAGTCTTCCCATTTATTTTCTCTTAAATCATCTGGTTTTCCAGTATTTATTCTTTACACTCTGCCAAGCAATATTATAATTTACAGAAGTTTTTGCTGATAGAAAAAAACCTGGAAGCCCTCTCCAATGCCAAGCGACAGCAGTTTAGAGTGCTTAACTGGTGAGTAATGCACTGATGAAATACCGCAATGCAAATTTTTTTCAAAATATTTAGGACTTAGAGATTACTTGCGGAAATGGTAATGTTTCCTAACAAATCAAGTGTTTCAAGAACAGACCACCCAAATGTATTATCATAAAAAGAAGTCAGTTACTTAATTATATAATAGAATGACACATTTCTGCTTTACTTCTCTATTTTACATTTTTTAATTCTTTTTTTTAACAAAATGTATCCTCTCTAGAGAGTAAAAGATTTACAACAGGAGGCGGGTTGAATTAATTTGCTAGAAACCAACTTCCTCGTGTTCCAATTACTTTGGAAATAGTTTAGCTTGAACCGTGATACTGTACATACAGCACAAGGGAATGAAAACACTACCCCTTGTCCGCATCTGAAATGGCTTTACTGAGACCACCTACGCTGACTTAAACTGTGCGCACTCTCAAATAAATTTAAAAATCACAGAATCATTGACTTGTTTAGGTTGGAAAAGACCTTTAAGATCATTGAGTCTAACCACTAACCTACCACTGTCAAGTCCACTACTTCTGGACCACTTGTCCGGTGCTTGACAACAACTTAGGTGAAGAAATTTTTCCTAGTATCCAATCTAAAACCTCCCCTGGCACAACTTTGAGGGCATTTCCTATTATCCTGTCACTTGTTATCTGGGAGAAGAGGCCAACCCCCACATCACTTCAACCTCTCTTCAGGCAGTTATAGAGAGTGATTAGGTCACCCCTGAGCCTCCTTTTCTCCAGACTAAACACCCCCAGCTCCCTCAGCTGCTCCTCACAGGACTTGTGCTCCAGACCCTTCCCCAGCTCCGCCGCCCTTCTCTGGACTCCCTCCAGCAGCTCAATGTCCTTCTTGCAGTGAGGGGCCCAGAACTGGACACAGCACTCGAGGTGTGGCCTCACCAGTGCCCAGTACAGGGGGACAATCCCTGCCCTGGTCCTGCTGGCCACACCATTGCTGATCCAGGCCAGGATGCCCTTGGCCTTCTTGGCCACCTGGGCACACCCTGGCTCACGTTCAGCTGCTGTTGACCAGCACGTCCAGTGGCTTTCCAGCCACTCTGTCCCAAGATTGTAGTGCTACCTGAGGTGTTGTGACTGAAGTGCATGACCTGGCACCTGGCCTTGTTGAATCTCAAGCTCAGGCCATTAGTCCATCCTGTCCAGCTCCCTCTGCAGAGCCTTCCTGCCCTCCAGCAGATCAACACCCCCACACAATTTGGTGTCTGATACAAAGTGACTGAGGATGCACTTGATCCCCTCATCCAGATCATTGATAAAGAGGTTAAACAGGACTGGTCCTGACAATGAGCCCTGGGAAACCTTGCTAGTGACCAAATGGATGTAACCCCATGTTGCTGCCTGTTCTGAGCTTCCCTTACCCCTCCCCCCTCCCCAAGACAAGCCAGGACTTGCCTTCTGCCATGTGCTCTGGACCCCTTTGTTCCAAGCACGGGCAAAACCAAATGTAACTCAAACTCTTCAGCAGTGCTCATTGGCCGGTCACCCCGGGTCCGCCCCCAGTCCTCCCCTTTTCCCTTCTCCGAATAAAAGAAGGACCCAAGAGGGGGCCCGCCCTCTTTGGCTTTGCAATCCTTCCGGGAGCATGTGTGTGTCTCTGTCTCTGTCTCTGTTCGAAAGCTCTAATTGCAGGAATTAGGCAAACCAAAAGCTGTACTTCTCCCTCTTTGCTTCTGCTGGATATCAGCTTTGCAGCTACTATTTGCTGCTTTTAGAGCTACTAAAGTGCTGGATTGCCCATGCTGCCTCTCTAGGGTGCCCGAGGCTTTCTAAGGCATTGAACTACAAGCGCTAGCAGGTAAAAAGCTGTGAGTATTCCACAACCCCATCCATCGCCACCCTCTGGGCCTGGCCATCCAGACAGTTTTTCACCTAATAAAGAATGCACCTATCCAAGCCATGAGAAACTGTTGCAGTGGGGATACTGCAACACGCATATATCAAACCAGGAGTCCCGTGGAAAGGAAATATATATGGACAGACAGATTCTTGATAGCTGTTTCAGAGAGATGTTTATTTCTCCAGCCGCATGGCCGGGGCTCTGCCGAGGAACTGTTCCAGTCACGGGACCAAGGGTCCTTCTGCCCGCGCAGGGAACACAAACCAACCCATGGGAACGAGGCTGAGCAGGGGCAGGGAAGCCCCGTGTCTGTGCCCTCAGGGCCCCTCTCCCAGGGCTACACGGCAGGGGAGGGACCCCAACACCTCACCCGTTTTATTTTAATAAAAGGAGAATGAAAACAACTGGATAAACATAACAAGAACCGTTTCAAGACAAAACAAGCCACCCTCCTGAGTCTTTAAATGTCCAAACAGATTCTCTGGAACATCTTAGGGCTGACAGAAGGGAGACAGAATTCTCTGAGCATGCTTTGTGGGGAAACTGAGGCAGGAGAGGGTTTAATTTCTTCCCTCCCCCTTTTCATCCCCCACTCGGCATTGGAAAGGGATTTTTGGGGACACAATTGGCAAAAGCATGGTTTTGTGAGGGAAACCATGGATGAAAAAACGGATTGGGAATACACTGGGGGTAATAGGACATAGGGTAAAAGGGAAAGGTGGGATTAGGAAAGGGAAACTGTAGGGGGGGCTTACAATGGAGATATTGTCTAACATGACTACGATTTTTTGCATATATACTGCCTTTTACAGAAACACCATCAGGCCCAGTGACCTGCGATGCTTGTAACCCTTTTCTCCCTAGTACAATATTAAATTCCACCACCTGTCCATCTCCCAAGCTTGGGATCCATTTTTCAGGGTTATTCTTTTTAATAGCAGTTCTATGCACAAATATGTCTTGCTGGTTGTCACACCTTGTTATAAAACCATAATTTTGCTTAACATTATACCATTTTACTATCCCTAAGGTCTTAGTTACTATGATTTTTTCCTTTTTCCGAGTGGCTGCTGTTTTCTGTCTCGCTGCGTCTTTGCTCTCTCTTTCGGTCGCTCCCGTGTTGGAATTGTCGGGGCTGCTGGTGCCTGCGCGCTCTTCCCGGGGTCGCGTTCGGGGCTGCGCGGGCCGGGCCGGGCTGCGCCGCTCAGTTCTCCGTGCGTCGCCTCCTCTGGTCGCAGCTTCACTGCTGCTGCCAGGCGCTGCACCCACGTCTCGGCCGGGCCCCCGAGCGACGACCCCCCCGCACCCCGCTCCAGCGCGCGTCTCGGCTGGGCGCGGCTCCGTTCCACCGCCACCGCCGCCAGCCGCCGCCCGCGTGCCGCCCCTCTCGGTCGGGCGTTCCCGGGGCTCGCTCCCCCACGCGCTGTGCTGCGCCGTGCGGGTCCCGCCGGGTCCCGCCGCTCCCGCCGCGCCTCGCTCCGCCACCGACACTGCGGCTCGCGTGGCTCCGCCTGCGCGCGGGAACTGCCTCGCTGCTGCTCGCAGAGCGCTCGGTGCACGTGGCCTGGGCCGCACGGTCCCTGCGCCAGGATTCCCTTCGCCAGGACACAGCTGACACTGCTCAACAGTCTCGGTAACTAAATAATATTCACGAAAATATTCTTCCATCGGCATATATTTTGACTCCAGTATTAACTGTGTCCAAACAGTTTTCCAAAAGCCCTTGGTAAGAATTAAATCCCAAGAAACATAGAAAAAGTTCTTAAACAACCATGCCAGGAAGTGTTTCAGTTCTTTTTGAGCTTGAATCAAGCTAAAATTTACAAATCGTTGTTCAAGAATCATTTTAAGTTTAAGATAAATGTCCATATGTGGCTCTGAGAGCCAAGAGTCTTCCCACGGTTCCTCCATAGTTTAGATATGGAATAGCAAAGCAAAACCAAGAAGAGGAATCCAAAGTTTCCAGGGTTTACTCACACAAATCAGTCGCTTAGGGATCGGGGATCGTTCTGCTCTCAAATCTCCACCATTTGTTGCAGTGGGGATACTGCAACACGCATATATCAAACCAGGAGTCCCGTGGAAAGGAAATATATATGGACAGACAGATTCTTGCTAGCTGTTTCAGAGAGATGTTTATTTCTCCAGCCGCATGGCCGGGGCTCTGCCGAGGAACTGTTCCAGTCACGGGACCAAGGGTCCTTCTGCCCGCGCAGGGAACACAAACCAACCAATGGGAACGAGGCTGAGCAGGGGCAGGGAAGCCCCGTGTCTGTGCCTCAGGGCCCCTCTCCCAGGGCTACACGGCGCGGGAGGGACCCCAACAAGAAACCAGCTTCTCCAGGACAATAATGTGTAAAATGGTGTCAAAGGCTTTATTGAAGTCCAGGTAGACAACATCCACAGCCTTTCCCTCATTCACTAGGCTTGTAGGCTGGTCATAGAAGAAGATCAGTGAGGATGTCTGGCTAAGCAGAGATCTACCTTTCCTAAACCCACTCTGCCTGGGCCCAATACCTGGTGTGTCCTGTACATGCTGTGTGACGTCAGTCAAATGATGTGCTCCATGACCTTCTCAGCACTCAGGTCAGGATGACAGGCCTGTACTTCCCCAGATCCTACTTCTGGCCCTTCTTGTAGACTGGCATACTTTCCAGCCTCTGGGAAGCACACATATATTACTAAACCTCTCCTTCATATTTTAATTGTCCTCAAAATGAGGAAAAATATGCTCCTAAAATGTATGCAGCAATGGTATATCTGATTGTTCAGAGTTACCTTCCAGAAATGTGCCTTAAACACTGGGTAGCTTAGTGAATACTAAGCAGACACAAACTCTATTTTTCTATTTGAGAGCAAAGTGCTGAAACAACTACTTTGTACTTCACTACCTATAAGCCATATTGTGTGTTCATCACCATTTTACAGAATAGTCAAGTCTACTAAAGGGACTATCAGTATCTGATGAGAAAGCAATATGTATTGGCAATCCATTAGAAAAGGGTAACAAAAAGGACAAAGTATTTAAATAATTGAATTTCACAGCAGATAACTTTAGTGGGTGCCATAAAACATGCTATATCTGTAAAAACATGAACATACTGAAGGGGAACATGGAATAAAAATGGATCAGAGGTGCTCTGGCAAAGAAAGCAGGGAAAGAATAGGGATTTTGTAAAAGAATTCAGCACTGGTCCTTCTCCTTTTCTGGGCAATTACCCTACATTTTCTTCTGGGACTGTGACAAGACATTTGGTTTTTTTCTTTTTCATTTTATTGCACTGCAGGCCTACCATTTATTTTAACATATTCGGTGGGTGACTGTGCACTTTCCTTGGGTGGCTGTCCCATTGGTTTACTTCTTATGTGAACCTGAATTTGAGAGGATCCTATACCTCATCTGAAACTAATCTACTGTGCAAAGAAACTTCTACTTATCTCCTCACTGCACTAAAACTGTTTAAACCAGATGTGTCAAAGTTATTCTGCAAGAAGGGGCTGAATTCCACATTTAATTATGCCCCATGGAGCAGGTCATAAACCTCATGCTATCACTGACAAACTCTTTTTGATCCCTCTTGAAGAGAAGCTTCTTTGGCCCAATGACTAAACACAGAAAACAGACCTCTACAAAAAATAAAAAATGTTTTAGACTTGCTTTGTAAACACAAGGAAAATAATTGGAGAAGAAAATGGTATTAGATGTTAATGTAGCATTGACTGACAAACAGTATAATGGGACAGAAAACAGCTAGCAGAGTGGAAGTTAGTGCAAGTTTTTACTTCTTGGGAAGCATCTCATTTGCCACATTCTCCAACAGAATGACTGGAAGAAGTTTACAGCCTTCCCATGTTACAGTGCAGTGTGGTTGCACTGTAAAATGGACCATGGAGACATCCTAGAACAAACATCTTTCTCTGAAAAGAAACGAAGGTACATTGAAGGATGTAGAATTTCACTGATTCTGTTTACAGCAAAGATATTTCTATCCTCCAGCTCAACAGCAGTGTTAGTACCACTATTGGGAACAAAAATTTGCAGCTTGGAAATGAGAAAAAAGTGGACAAGGACACAGCTGGGAGAAAAAAATAGGAAAAAAAAATCAAGATGGTTTGTTAAATCCAGTATCTAACTTAAACTTTCTCCATCTTTTCAACCCATCCCTCACTGGATTTGAGAATTTTTCATACCTCACTACAGTACATAGCTCCCAGCTGATCAGCGCTGCTTCCTATCTTATTTGTTGTTGACAGCCTCCCCTAGAAAGTGTTTGTTCTTAAATTATTATCTGGTTCAAGTAAAAAAAAAAAAAAAGTCACCATTTTTGCTAATACTGGTGGTCTGCGTGACCTTGAATTTCTGCTTTTTGAACATTTTCTACAACAAATCACATGACTTGGGCTGGCAGAATTTAAACACTCCTATGCCTTGAAAACTTTTCATAGATCTTTCAGAAGCAACACTAGCTCAATCCTTATTAGGTATGTAAAAAAAAGACCTTTGCTTTTCATGGGTGGGGACAGTCATGCCATCTGATTTTCTCTCTAGTTTCAGTGTTTTATCCACAAGCTATCACCTGTGACATTCTGCTAACAGCAAAAAGCTATATGTTACAAGAATGAGACGGAAAAGACTATGTTAAAATGATCTTAGAAACAGCAAAAAGAACAGAGTATTGTCAAAAGTTACTCTAGGACTTCATGCAAGCATTGCTGCCTAGTGTACATGTGTGGTACAGAACCTTTCACTCAAGTGCAGGAGAGCCTTCAGTCTGAATTCAACTTGATAGCTTCAGTTAGGCTTCCCTCAGGCAGCATGCCCCTTAGTGTGCAATCTATCACAACTAAACTGTACTCCTCAGGTACTTGCTATAGACTACATCCACGAATGAAAAATTCTCAATTCAAGTGACACGTGGGTTGAAAACGTTGAGGAAGTTTCAGTTACATAATAGCTACTTATCAAGGCTGAAACCTGTGGCCTGGCAGAGCACTTGCCTTGAGCAGAAAGTTTTGTCCATGATTCACTGGTAGGAACCAAGATCTCACCCAGGTTCTGTTCATGGGCATCAGCGAACCTCAGCAGATTGAAACAAGACCTCTGTAGATCACTGAGTGTGACTTCAGGCAGAAGCCTAGAATAACACCAACACCTGGAATAACACCATCAGTTGTGGCTTTATCTCCATGAGTCTTAAAAATCTCTGAAGCGAGACTCCATAACTCCTCTTTCCCAGTGCAACCATGTTCTCCTGGGGGAGATCCTCTCCCAATGTCTGGACTGAGCCACCCAACACACAACTTCTGGCTATTACTCCTTATGTCACCTGGCTCTACCAAGAAGAGCTTGCTTTCATTATCTTTCTAACTGCTTTTCCTGTATTCTTACAGCATGTAAGCCTTCTCTTTGCCAGACTAGAGAAGCTCAGCTTCCTTGCAGTCTCTCTTGGTAAGAAGGTGGGTCCTGGTTACCCTGGCAGCTTGCCACTGGACTGTCTGCACTTTTTCCACATCACTGCTGACTTGAGGACTCCCTGACTGAAACGCAGTATCCACAGAGGAAGACAAAGGGCACAGCAACTTGTGTGCAGCTCTGCAGAGCTGCTGCTAACACCCAGAACAAAATTTGGACAACTCGTTCATGGTACTAATCACTCATGTGCAATCTGTGCAATGAAAATGTAACCAGAAAGAGAGAGATCCAGATGGTAGTGGCTAGATCTGAAATGTAATTAGTTCAGTCAATACAGTAGTGTATTTTTAGATCTTCCACTAGTCAAAACAAGAGATGTTGCTCAAGCAAATTTAACATTGCTTAAAAAAAAAAAAAAAAAAAAAGATTGCAAAAACTGTTTGCATGTCAACTCTACAGAGACTTTTCTGACAACTTAGGCAAGAGCTGGAAAGCATATTTTAATTCATACAATGGCTAAAGGTAGGAGCACTGCCAGAAAATATGATTTGGAACAATTCTTGGAATACAGAGGTTCATCTGTTTTGCAAAAGAAAGAATCAGAAGCACATAAGTATAAGCAGTTATTTTAAACTTGCCTATTAAGCAAGGACACCAATAGCTAACAGATGCGGTTATTTGCAAATGGTTTCAGCAAAACATACATACTACATATGACAAACCCTGATTGAAACCTGTGTCCTGGTAGCGACATGACTATAATACAAACCTGTCTATTGAACTCAGCATTTGTCTGAGGGCTATTACATTAGCTATTTAATTTGTGTTTCAGTAATGGTATCTTTCAGATGCAAAGCTGGAATGTAGAAAAATTAATCTAGATTGTCATTTCCCAGAACTATTTAAACCACTCAACAGAAAACTTGCCTTTGTTGGAATTTTTCAGTGTGGACTAAGAAAAACTATTCCTACTCTGAAGGATCTCTTTCTAAAAAACAGACCTAATTGTTTCCAAACACACCTCAGAACACTGAGGAAACCCAAACCTTTACAAAGCAGTTTAAACACTGTGGCTTTGATTATCATTGACACATAACACCCATTACATTGTTTGGGTCTGTTTTGATAAGTGCTACACAAACACAGTAAGAGTGAAAACACAAGAGCAACACATATCATCTGGGAGGAAAGAGAAGAAGGAGACACCAGCCAAGTAACAAATGGCTACTTCATGTCTCGAGCTGTGTAATTGGGAAATTTCAAGAAGCAGCAGCCTGGGAACAGGGTATGAACTTCCAGAAAAAGGGCAGCTAAACTGAACAAACTTATGAACAGGCCATCACAAGGAAAAGGTACTGTAAGGAAAGTAAAAAATGCTCGTTTTGGAGAGCAAGCAAGCTGGTGAAAAGCCAGATAAGAGCATTCTACCTATAAAACAATACTGTTGAGTTTAAAATAATTTTTTTCTAATTAAGAAATAGGAGTCTAGGGGCTTTTTCTGGAGGGAGACCAACACCAAGAGGAAAAAAACCAACAAAAACTACACAAAGCCACCCCCATCTCCCTTGAGAAATGAGACAAGGCAGTAAAGAACTGGGTTATCCATTTTGAGAAGTGCATAAGGTAAGCTATGGTGGTTTATGTTATGTTGCATTTCAGTGGTTAGAAAACTTCACTGGAGCGGTGGAGAGTCCCATTGGCTCAATGCAGAATAGTGGCGGTAGCCAAGACAGCAGTGATAAACCACTTTAAAATGTCTGGTGCACCACAAGAGAGCTGTGTTTCAATGACATCAAAAATACACAGCAAACCAACCATTAAAATCATTCATTCAAAACACAGTTTGACAGTTTTCATGGGGCCAGTTTTAGGATTATGGATTTTTATTTATTTAAGCATTTTTGAGAAGTGACAAGCCCTTTTGTATATAGGCTGAACAATGATTGCTTTCTAAATTACTACAAACACAGTTCAACTTGTGTTGTTTTCATCTTTTGCTTTCACTTTTTGCATAAACAATTTTATGAAATATACTTAGTTTCTGCCATCTTCTACCCACATTAAGCAACCTAGGATTGTAAATGAGTGCAGTTTTCAGGCTGAATGCAGTGTATTCTCCACTCCCCTAATCGTGCAGAACCTCCTCCGCCTCACATCTGCAGGGCTGGAGCACTGCCAGTGGCAGGTCTGTTCTTCACAGCATCATTCCTTCGATGCCTGTGGGGATTTTCTGCAGAAGATAGTTTTGACCATATCTCACTAAAAGTGGATGCGCTTTGATGGCATCAAGTTGATAGTTTGATAGCGTGTGCAAATTTTGTCGATGGCCTTGCTTAATTTCTAGAATTCCTGGTATTCTCAGTAATAAAGAAACAAACCCCTTGATTCACACTACCATGATGACTAGCAATTTTGGCAGCTCTGCAGCTCAGACCCAAGGCTGAAGTGGCACAGGAGTAAAACCACTGTTTCCCGTTCCTGCAAACTGGCTTTTGAAGTCATGGCTGAAACACACTGGGCAGACAGCTTCTGGGCATAAACACAGGACAGTTTTTA
This sequence comes from Corvus hawaiiensis, assembly GCF_020740725.1. Classification (NCBI taxonomy): domain Eukaryota; kingdom Metazoa; phylum Chordata; class Aves; order Passeriformes; family Corvidae; genus Corvus; species Corvus hawaiiensis. Next base: position 7,861,359 of record NC_063255.1, on the reverse strand, counting down.
GGACTAACCACCATGCTCTCTCCACAGAGTCTAAACCAAGATTAAAATAATATTTGCATCAAGAGAAACTATAGCTGTAAAGAGAGCTAATTTTATGCTGGTATGGTTGGAATATTATACCTGAACTTGCTCAGAAAGTACATACCTTTCTTTAATACAAAATTAGCTTTGGGTGTAACTATTATTTGTTTTTCAGCAGAACCTACAAACTACTTCTATTTGCTTGCACCTAAATGTAACAAAAAGATGTCCTCCACACCCATGAAGTTTAATTTTAGGAGCCAGAGGCTTCAGAAAAACCCAGGTGAGCTAAGAGCTGGCTCTCATCTTCCTCCAACCACAAATGGAAAGGTGGAAAGTCCTAAAGAAGGAACAGCCCTAATCCTATTACTTTTCACTGCTTCCACTCCATGCCAGCCAAGCACCTCAACCACAGTCACATTCACTGTCTCCCTCTTGCGGGATAAATGGCCCTTTCCTTGCTGTCAGAAGGTAGTCCTCACCATCAGGAAACTTCCTTCGCTGTAGCTAGTGTCAGATTTATCTGAGATTACTGATATTTTTCTTCTTTGTTTATGCCTTCTGGCAGGACTTTACAAGAGTGGCTACATTTTAAAACTTAAAATTCACTTGCTAAATACTGTTCATGATTACTCACTCCTTGTGCAAGATTATCGTATTCCAAGAACTGTTCCAATTCTACCAGATACCAAAAATCACTAGGGAATATCTGAATTAATATTTTCCATCATATGAATAAGAGAAACAAATATTTTTTAAAAAAAAATTAGTTCCTATACTTCATTTTTACTCTTCATTTTTTATAAATTAGACTTGGTATATTTTTATAAATTTTAGCATTCCTCTATTTCAAATGAGAAACTAATGGTTTTGTAGGTAACAAACCAAAAATTTTGGCTGAACTGCTAATAACTGAATAGCTGAGTTTGTGTGTGTGTGTGTGCATATATACATACATGCATGCACAAAAAGGCAACATCCTGAGGTTAAATTATCTTTGCAAGAAGATTCTTCTTTATTATTTTTATCATGGTAGAATCTACAAACCCCACTAGAGACTGGGGCCCCACTGCATGATGTGCTGTACAGACAACTATTACAACTCAGTTACAGCCCAAGAGAGTTTACAAATGTGTGTTTCTCCTATGATGCACATAAATACAGTGTGGCTGTTTAGTTCTTCAAAACTAGGCTCAATAATACCCCCGAGAGCGCAGACTATCAAGAAATTACTATGATTTGAGTTTGACTATCCATATATTTTTTAGAAGACTAAATAGCACTTCAGCTTAAAAACATTTTGAGCACTGTATTGAAAGACAAACATCAAATGGACTTTTAACACTTTTATAAAAGCAAGCCCAACTAAAAATTAATCAAGTTTCTAACTGCTGAAGCAGTCAAAAAAGGACTGCTTTTGCAATGGCAAACTTTTTTTTTCCATATGGAAAGAGGTGAGGTAAACATTTTCGTTCAGCTTTAAGCCGAAAAAATTAAATTGGCCCCTCACACTATCAAGAATAAAAAAATAACTTGGTGGGTCTTCTCTCTTTCACTCATCTCACAATGTTTTTTAGTTTTGCACATTGACAATGACAACAGCTCGTCTGACACACACACTCGTTAATTATTCTGTTTTACTGCATTGCCTGATGCACAGCTGTTGACTTGCACCCAGTGCAATAGATACTGCACATACAGAACAGAGGCTCAGCCCCAGAACTTAGAATGCGTGTGTAACAACAAAAACGGCAGATGGATGCAGACAAATTCCAAAAAGGAGATAAAGCTGGTCAAAATATTCTCAGCACAGTGGCAAATGATTGGGTCTTATATATCTCACCATATAAAAAAGAAATAATACAGCAAACTTCTTTTGAGGCACACACAGAGGATGACAATGCTTGTTTAAGTGTTAGGCGAGCAATGGAATTTATCATCATAAACAGAGTTAGAACACTTCACATTGGCCTGCAAACTTTCCTATTTAAACTTTTCTTTTCATGAGAACTGAAGTAATGAATAAAGAGCTCTCTCTCTCTTAATATGCAATTGGACTCCACAAGGAATCCCCAACCAATCAATCCTCCTTTTTTTTCAACCTCTAAAAAAAACTAACAAAAACCCCCCACAACCAAACCATCCAAATGCCCTCCCTCCCAAAAAAACAACAAAAAACAAAATCAACCACCCACTGAACAAAACCCCCCAACACATCAACAGCATTTATCAGTCAAATGGGTACTGTGTATGGGTCCTGTGTATTTCTAAGTATTACAGTGGCAGTGACAGAAATATAAAAACATAATTTTAAGAGCATATGAATGAAAAGATTCAACAGAGTTTTATCATGATGATTGTTTACTGTGAAGTTATTGACAGATTCCCTCTGATCTGATTTCAGGTTTGTATCAGTAAGCTACTGAGTAGGTAACCCCTTAAGTACAAATCTTTAAGTTAAACTGGGAGAAGTAGTTAATATAAATGCAACACTACTGTTCTCAAAACTATCAGTCAAAAATTATTCACATTTTTGCCATTTCCTGACTGAAAGCAGCGCCTCCTGTTAATTTACTAAGTGCTACACTCCAAAATTAAGTTCATGGCATCAAGGATACTAAAACATAAAATGTTTACCATCAAAGAACGTAAACATTGAGATGATTAAATAAATTAGAGGATTAAGGTCCCTAGGATCAGAGAGGAAAGGTCTGTAACTTGGCTTTTTCATCTGTATATTTCTCCCTCTCTTCTCATTTTCACTTATCTTGCTCCTTTTCCACCATCTCTCCATCATCTTTCTTTCCAACTCAACAGGAGATCAAAGGATGCTCCACCCATAGTAAATCAAGCCAAAGGCTGCCAGTCTGGAGAACACAGCCAAGGCACAACTGCAGGAGAAATAAACACAACTGCACTTACATCAGCAACAGAGGTTAATAATTTTTAAAAGATAGAAGTCACATTTTCACTGGTTTTACAATTACAAAAATGAAGTCTGTGGTTTAGACATCCAGTAACAAGGTTAAAACATACTATTCACTTTTTAAAAATAACTCAGAAGCTGTTTACATTGTTCTAGGAAAATACTGTTTTTTGAAACCTGTTCTTGTTAAATGTTTAAGTTTATATTCAGCACGATTCAGTCTAATTTCTATTAACATGTCTGCAAGTGTAACAATATCCGTATCCTTTTCAAGCTGTTTGAATGTGGGATTTTTTCCAGCGTTTTCTTTAAAAGTTTAGCTGGCTGTTTTATAATTTGTCACCTTTTGTCTTCTTTCAGCAGTATGTCATTAAGTCTTTAATTTGGCGTTTCCTGTTGTCTGCAGAGGGATATATGCTGTTTTAAATCCAAAGGACTGCAGACATAGATGGTGGGTAAAATCTGTGAACCATAAGTAAATTCTTATAAGGAACATACAAAAAAGATTGTTCTTCAGTCAGACTTAAGCCATTACTTTCTTCAAAAGAAGAAAAGACACAAGTTAAGAAAAAGGCACCGCCAAAGACCTTCTGCCCAAATGTGCATCTCCATGAAGTTTCCTGCTGAGTGCATATGAATGCACAGCGATCTGGGAAAAGGATCCAAATAGGATTTCAAACATCCAAAAATTTTAACTCAAACATTTAGGTATTTCACCATGCTGCTATTCATTCATTCACTGATTTTTTTTGTCTTAGTTTAAAGAGATGCTAAACAAAAGGAGAAGAGCTCTACATGTATTTACATTCCAAAACTAAGCTCCCCTTACCACCCCCCTAGTCTGTCATCCCTTCATAGCTAAACAAACCGTAAAGTCTAGCCCTATGTCCTTGAAGCAAAGTCACAAACATAGTAACAGAAAAGTTTGGTCTTTCAAGAAAAAAAAAGACAAAAAGCGGTTTTAATCTATTATAGCTGCCCATGTTGTTTAGACACCACATTCAGATAATATGTGCAGACTGAACCGGTGGAGGAGTGGGATCAATTTCTTTATTATTTTGGCTCTTACTAAGCTTTAAAGTTCTTTGACGAATTCCCAGTCATTAACAGCTATTCCTGTCCTACTGCTAAAACCTGCTCTTAGATACAAGTGATACATTTACCAAAACTATCTTGCAAACAAAACCAGAGGCTAAATATTTTACCATGTAAAAGGCAGGCAAGACCAATGGTTGGCTCTCTGCAGCTGAGGGGTTTCCACAGAGAGGAAGCTTGACAGCCCCAGCCGCCTGTGCCACAAACAGCTGCAGGGCCCTCTTGGGAACCGCTGGGTGCTTCGGCCAGGGGAGGTCACATGCTGCAAACACCAAAACCTGCCAAAGTTTTCCCCATTTCTGACCCAACAATACTTTTCACAGTACACACATACAGGCAAGGGGCTGTATCTTTCCCAAGGAGGTGAGAACCTAAACAACATTAGAAAGGCACATCATTCCATTGAGAAACTCCACAATACTTTCTGTTTGTGCTGAACTCTTAGAGCACATGTGTTGTCTGCTGTGGAACAGGCAGAAATACCCCATTTGAAGCAGAGCAAAGCATGAGAACAGAGTGTGAATGACTAAGTGGATTACAAAGAAAATTCCTTCACATGGAGAATACATTTAACCCACTTTCTTAAAAGGATTCATAACAAATTATACCATCTTCTGTTCATGAATCGTATTTTAAACTTTAGTATAGTATATCCAGCTGAAAGATTTAAACATTGGAATTTTACTATAAAGTTATTTATTCTTATTGTGAAAATGCAAAATGATATATTAGAATAATATATCTACCTAACAAGGCCTCTTTGATGAGAGTGACAAACATTATTTTTGAAGCACTTACAAAATTACACCTTTTAACATTAGAAGAATCTGTTGAGATCATTGTGATAACTTGAATTGCATCCTGTTCAATTTCAGTTCTTCTAGTGAAACATTGCTAAGCACCACCTTTTTGAGCATTAAACATGCAACAAAACTCTTCCTAGGCTGCTGCTAAAATATATTAGACTTTCTGACCATGTCCATGATATGTGTTTTGCTTTGTTATTCACATCCAGCCTTAAAAGCTGAAGGATTCCAGAACCTGACTTTCCATCTGACTTGTTTGGAAAAGTTCTGGCCTTTTCTGCGCCAAAAATACAGGAGTTTTACGATCTTGAAAGTTGTACAGGCTGAATTGATTTCTGATATCAAGTATGAGGCAGAATTTTATAATCAATCTTTATACAGCGTATTTAACTGCTCATGACCAGCATTGTTATATTCATATAATTTTTAAGAGCCTTCATTTGTATGTTTATTATTTCGTAAATATACTTTAAAAGTTTTCTGAAGCTGTATGCTGTCATGAACCCCAAAGGAAAATTCTCCTAGAAATGGTCAAAACTGCTGCAGGGACAAATGTATGTGGGGAGGGTATTCTAAAAACACAGAAGTACTACACCTATTCCGTTCAACTCCCCCACACTCTTACTAAAAGCTTTCCTGTGGTTTAGCTAAATCCACTTTCAAAGTGGACGAAAAAAGACACCCTTAACATCCTCTCAGAGAGCTACTGCAGAAGAGCTATTCCTTGGCAGATATTTTGGGCTAGTTCTTCATGTAGACAAGCCTTATGTGATACCTTTCTTGGCATATTTCCTAATGTTACATCATCCACCACAATGCTTCAGTCTTTTGTAAACAACTTTGTGGGTAGACACAGGTATTCTTTATCCCAAGTCCTCTAAACTCTTATATACTTCTCATCCATAGAAGGCTTTGTCTATATAAACAGTTTTTCATGAAGCATTTGTACAGAAAATGTGAACTCTGAACATTACTTTGTCATACTCTAAAGGTTTTCACTATTATTCTCCCTTTGTACAAGCAAATTTTCCATCCAAATTAAAAAGAAAGTCTCGTAGCTGTATTCTTTTTAAACAACAAACATTGAAACCTGCTGTTTCAATCTAGGAAATTACATGTTTAGGAAATTACATGTTTAGGAAATTACATGTTTAGAACTCCAGAAACACTTATATAATCTTTAGGATTCAATTCGAAATTGTTCTTTTTCCTCACCTTTATAATAGAAAATTACCTATTCTGATGTAGTAGTTACACTGCTAATCCAAAACTTAACATGGTGCATTAAACCTGTTCTGTGATGATAGAAAACATGTGCAACTGTGCAGATACATCCATCAAGAGAAAGACATCCAATAACTTTAAGACAGAAAACAGCAAACTCTAGACTCCAAAGGGAAAACAAAAGAAATAAAATGTAATTTCACACTTTGTCAAATGAGAAACTATAAAATAGGTAAGTAAGATGTCTCTCCCTTTTCAAAAGCAGTCAACTTTGCCAGCCAGTCAACTCCAGCCAAAGTAATAGAATATGTCACTAGGTAGCCTTCATTTACCATGTAATAACCCTGTCTTATCTGGCAGCATTATCAACATTGCATTAAAACATGAATTTATTTCACTTGAAAGTTTGAAGCCTTTAACATGGAATTGCAATAATTACTTGTATTTCACAAATATCATTGAATATATTGCAACATGCACTAAAGATGCAATACAATCATTGTTTTCCTGTGCATAAAAAATTTCAAGAGACATTAGCAAATCACTGTTGTTTTGGGACATGCTAAACTAAGTTTGAGCACACAAAAAGCAGGTCTGCTGGAAATCAATTATCCAGTCTCAGAGGATGGTAAGGCCAAAAAATGTAAAACCATTTATTAAAAAAAAATAGTATGTTCTCAACATGACAACAAATGGGGCACTGCAGAAAACAAAACTGTTCTGGACATCATCACAAGGCTGTTCATGACCTGGTTAGAGACGATGCTCAAAGGCATGACGTGGGAAGCCTTGAAAAAAGATACATGCAGTCATACACCATGACAAAGTGATTATTTTTTTGGACTCTACAGCCTGCATGATTTCCATCTGCTGTTTATTCGTTCTCTTCACCCTCATCCACTCATTTACATTTTGTGAGAAATAGACACATTTTATGTCTAGCTGTTTCACAGTCCAGCTTTGTTCTCTTGCTTCCCTCTTTTCCACCCAAACTCTTAAAGGCTTCTAGATTTTTCTAATGGCTTTTTTTCTACATTGTCAGCCTGGTTGCTAAAGTGCAGAAGACTACCACAGCAGTTCTAACTCTCAAACCTAATCATTGAAGCTTGCTCTTCCTGCATCCAGCCTCCCAGACACATCATTCCACTAAACCTTTTCATCTGGCCTATAGGCTTTTGATGTATTTGTAGGTGAGAGAAAGGTACACAGTGCAAGAATGCAAACCCAAACTAGCCAACCAGCATGTCTCCTGTGAAAGAACACACTCAATTTTAGTCAGCAGTGGCACTGCCTGGCTTATTCTTCCTCTAATCAAAAAAATCTTTCCAACAGTCCATTGCTGTTTCCACGTCCAAGCTGGCTTTAACATTACTCCTTTGCAGTCCATATCTATTGGTTGTGCATCAAACCAGTTCCCAGAATACTGTCTCTGTCTCACTATTTAAAACACAATTAAAGCTCTTTCTCTAAAAGCCAAGTATGAGCAATGAATTCCCTTCACATGTTAACAAGGCAACTCCACACCAGTTACCATCCTCTGCTCCTGAAATTTCAATAATCTTATAAAAGCAAGTACTCAGAAGCAAGTAAAATGGAGAGTAAACCTGCTTATATAGACTGAATATTGTCCTCTCAATTACCATTAAAATACAAAAATAATTACATTCATCAATAGGGCCCTATTTTCTGTAAAGATGCTTCCTTGATTCCATGCAAGTGGACAGCCTCTGGAGAATGAGTTCTCCACCTCTACGTGCAGGTTAGACCTAATGAAGAAAAGCATAACCCATGCAATTTGCCTGACACTCTGTGACTAACCAGCAGAGATCTGGTTTTCTGTCTTCCAGTTAGAAAGACAGAAGCTCTCAATTTTAGTTTAATTTTTTTACACTGGAATTCACCACTACCATAAGGCAGTTAATTACAGCGGGAAGAATGCATGGGGCAAAACAGACTGAGAAGCCCCTGTTTGGGGGTTTTATTCCTGGTTTAAGGAATAGGGTTTAAGAGCCAGGGTGTTTAGGTTTAAGGGCCAGGGTGTTTAGGCACCTTCAGAAGAAGGATGCTGGAGAGGATTCACAGCAAGTAGCCTTGGGTAGGTCAGAATTCCTTCCTCGGTAAAGAGTGATTAGGAAAACACAGATTATTAACATCAGTCAGCAGACGTGACACCTGATCTCATTCTTTTCTGATTACCTGCCCCAGGACACCTTTGTCTGGGCCAAAGGGTATTTAGAGGGAGGAAAGCAGCTGCAGCCGTAGCCACCACTATTTTATCTGCGTCCTGTCTGGAGTTTAAATTGAGTGTGTCATACTGACGCAAGACACTAAGATGGTTCAAGTGTTGTGCTAATAATGCTTAGTGATTCTGGCAGGAATCCAGGAACACACTGTACAAAGGAAAAGCTAGACAGACTATGACAATTTTCAACGGTTTATAACTTGCTCAACTCTCCAAAACTTTTCAAGGAGCTAGCAAAAGACTCCCCCCACTGTCTACCTTTCTTTTTCAGGAAAGGAAGTAGCTGAAAGTGGAAAAAAAAAAGAACCTTTCAAGCTGGGAAGCATTAGTATTGAAAGAAGTATCAATAGTACAACAAATTTTCACTTCCCCTGAAAAATTCAGACACGATGTGCATGATAAAACAGCAGCAAAACTCCCTTATAATAGTCAGTTATCAACCTACAAAACCCTTATGAGCCTTCATCTTGTAAAATCCCAGTTCTACAGTTCTGATAAGACATTTTTAAAAATCCCAGAAGTTGTTTAATTGTGAGGACCTCCTAACGTGAACTTGTTCTACTGGTAATAAATCCATCTATCAAGATTACTACTTGGAATAACTAATTGTATAGAGATCCTCATAACTGTGAAACATCGTGTATAGTACATAAACAGGGTTTACCTGAATCTTCGGGAGACTCTCACTATCTCATTTTATATACAGAGCCCTAAATCACAAACTTTCAGTACTCGTCATACTTTTCCAAGGCATTTTAATTCAGAGAGAGAAAAAAAAAATCTGTTTAGTTACAGAAGCAATCAGTTTAATGATAGGAAATACATTACTGCATGATAGTCTGGAACAGTTGGCCAAGCCAACAGAAAGCTATGATTTTTAAGAAATGTTTTTTCTATATAAGCCTTGAACTGACCTAGTTAGAACCTTAAGCAGAACTGGAATTATTCTGTAAACTTTTAAAGGTCTTGCCTGCAGGAATACATTTGCACAACTCTCATCCCGGAGTTGTGTCTAGTCCAAGCTTTAACAAATTGACAAACACCGTAAGTGTTCCCAGAAAAGAAATTTGTTTAGAAGGTTCAAGACCAGGTACTTTAATGCCTGGTGAGTGAGCTTGAGCAGTTTCATTATTCAATTCTCATGAGGAAACTGACAAAGACAGAAGTCGTTGTATGCTGTGCAGAAATGGGTTGTGAGAAAGGAAGCATTAAGATAACTCAAGCATTGGACCGATTTCCTACAGAGTCCAACAGACTGATGTACTGGACTTTGACAACGCCCTAAATTCAAAATGTAAAATGCCAGGAAAGCCATTTTATACAGGACAAAGCAAAAATGCAGGACTTAAGATTTATAAGAAATACCTCAAAATCTGTGTCAAGCATTTAGTTTTGGATAAGAAGAAAATTTCCTCTTACGTTCCCAATTTGGCAGTACATAAAGCACAGATAATACTCTTACCACCTGTCCTACATAACTCAATTCTTAAAGTGAGCTCTGTTACGCACAGCAGTAGGTTTAGGAGGAAGAGAAAAGACAAGATGATCATGACTCTTTGTCCCTAAATAAAAAGAAAACAAAAACCAAAACTAAATACGGAATAGAAGCCTTAAGCACTTTCAAATCTTTACCCTATTCATAAACAAAATAATCTGTGTGGATGAACCTATAGTGTCAAAGTTCTTCTCCAGAATATAAATGGACATAATATGAACAGCGAATAAAGCCCAAGAATTTTCAGTCACCTATGCAGGCTAAGCTTTAACTGGTGTTCTTATAACTAATTTATTTCCCAACATCTTGTATTGTACATCAACTATTTGTATTCAGTTAAAATCTAACAATTTTATTTTTAAAAAATGCTTATGAAACATATCGTGCCTTGAAAATGAAACTCCAGCACAATAGATCTGTCTTCACTCTCTGAATTATTCACAGACAATATCCTGTTCATGTCAATACAATTTTATTCTTACAAAAAGCAAACAATACAACTGGTTTGGGGGCTGTGGGGAGAGCTGCATCCCATCTTGTCCTAACCAGTCCAGAGCAATTCTACATGGGGAGATTCCTCTGGATATTACTTAGACTTCCTTAATGAAATTCAGGTGTAATCCCTAAGGCTCTATAGCAAAGAGTATCTTTAACTCAACTACAGAATATAGTATTTGCCAAAAGGAGATTAATTATGTTTAGATGTGTCTACTATGAATACCAACAAGTCTAGAGTCTTTCTTCGAAATACTTTTCAAAATTCATTGAATTTAAAATTCAGTAGTGAAAAAAATATAAGCGATTTATAAAATACACTGGGAAATCCAGTCTATAAAGACTTTGCTTTCATTAGTTTTAATTCAAATAAAGTGAGTTACAATATGAACTCCCTCTCTAGCCCATAGAAAATACTTATGGGGAGCAAAACGTTCAATTCTATTCCCAGATTGCCACAACACAGTCTGTGGTGTAATCCACAGAGGTTTTCCACCAGCACACTATGGAGCCCAAAAAATATTTGCCTTTTAATTTGTTCCTTCTCATGCTTTTCCTGAAGAGAAGCTTTATCCATCAATACTATTTTGGTGAAGTTTTATGTTTCTGCAATGGTTTCAATGCAGTCTAAATTAGAAGGAGAGTAAGAGTCAAGCCCTATATCTCTTTTGAGCAAACATCTTTTCCAGAAGCTTCAGCCTTCAGATTTTTTATTATTATTATTGTGTTAATACTTTCAGCTGTCAATCCACCCTCTCTCAACCTGGGACCATAATGTACTCAGAGCATTCCAGTAGTCTATGGGGTCAGAGACTGCTTTTTGTTGCCAGACAGAGCACGTGAATAAGAAAAGTAAAAATACTGACTAAAGGAAAACAGACAAATATTTCTAAATGTAAAACTGTGAATGGACACCATACTAAATACCAGCCCTTCCCTTCTTCTGAATCAGGAAGATAAGGGAGATGATGTTTAGATTATGCTGGACATTTCAGGCAAATACCCTCAAAACCAGTCAATATCTCAACTTCAGATTTCCAAAATCCTGAAAATAGGCAGATACTGAATAAAACAGTCATTCTGCAGAAAGAAAACTATCAACCCACTGACAAAAATGGAAAACAAGGCATTTATTGATTCAGTTAATATATGTGCTTTTGCATGGAAACCTAGTGCCAAGAAGAAAGAGGTGCATCATCTAGAAATACCACACGTCATAGCTTTTCTTAGGTCACTAAATCAACTTTCTGTTTACTTACACAGGTACTGCAAAAGCTAATACAAGTGTCTAAACCCAATAAGCAGTGATACAGTGACTGTAGTCCAATGCTGTGGACCTATTTTAAACAGTCAAAGATTTTGAACAGTTCAAAATCATAGGGGAAGAAAAAACCCAGAAGAATCAATGCTGACAGTCCTTGATTATCTTAGCATAAACTATTAATTCTTAAACCTTTTCTTTACTGACAAAATGCAACAATATCTTCACTTCTTTTATCACCCTAGTGTGTTTATTTTTCTTCTCTAAACACTTCAGACTTGTTCCTGTTACCTGATTGTATTGATGCACGCTCATGAATGGTGTGGTTGTGGGGAGGGCTCTCTTAAACTAATAGAGCAGGAAAAGCCTCAGAGGAATAGTGCAGTACAAATACTTGTCTATAGACATATGAAAGTTAATTTAACATTGAAATGTAATTTAAAGAAGCTTTGGACACAAATCCTTCAAAAAGCTAAGCTGAAAGTTATATGTTCCATCTACATTTATAATTGTATTACAAGTCCATATTTTGAGTATTTTCTATTAAACAGGCTACCAAGGCAGGTAAGTCTGACTGAAGTGGTAATGGATGTACTTTAAAATTTTAGGTATTGTTAACACAGAGAAAAGCCTCTATATTCCTGGCCCACCTAATTGTTCAAATTTAACAGCTGATCTCTCACCATAACACTTTCCTTCTTATAGACCTTTGTGAAGAATCACAGTGACCTGTGCTAATAATGACTTTTGTATATAATGGAACAGCAGATCACTGAGAATTGAATTTGATTTTAGAAACAAGAGTAATAAAGCAATTCAGATTCTTCCATAGCAGGATAATGTATTCCTGCACCTTGTAATACAAACCCCAGAAAAGCAAATAGTTAAGAAGTCAGAAGGAAAATAAGAAAAATGCAGTAGTAGTTATTACCTATGGAGCTCTCTTCCCTCTCATTTATATATGAACAAGAGAACTGTGTTCTGTTAAGAGAAGTGTTTTTCCCAGTACATGTGTTAGTTTTATCACTTGTCAAGTTCTAGGAGAAGCTTAATACAGAAAGACCCTACTCCCTGCAAAAGGAACCTTTCCAAACTGCGAAGGGAACTGCAAGGGTGATCAGAAGGGGAAGACTGCTCTGCTTAAGCACCATGACTACAGAAAGATGTACTCGTGATGATGGAGGAAATGACCAGGTGAAGAAAAAAAACCCCATCTCTGTTCTCCTCAAACTGAAGGTTAGAAATAGCTAACCTAATTTATGTACATGTTTGAATGTCAAATTCTTCAGGCTGACATAACAAAAGAAAGTATTCATATATTATTGTAATCGACGAACCCTTTTAGAATTCAAAAACTGGTAATTAATCGAATTGTCAAAAGAATATTAGAACATGCTATTTTTTATTTTTATCTACATACAGAGGAAGGTTCTGTCACCCAATCATTTTATCAAATACCCTTTAATTTTGCATTTATTCTTACTCTGACAGCTACAGTATGTCCCAGCTTGTTGTGAAAAAACTTAACAAACATTGTAGCAAAAAGGGACGGAAGAAACAGACACTACCTAACCAACTCAGTTCAAGCAGTACAGCCAGTAAAAGTAATTAAACAATAATGTAATATGTTAAATTTAAAACAAACTCGTTTTCACTGGATGGTCTTCAAACTTCTCAAAGTAACCTTCAAAGAAAGAAAGATTGTACACAGAGTCTTACACAAAGACTAAAAGAATAAAAATATTACTCCCTTTCTATACTACCTCTTATTTATTTGCAAGAGTAATGTACTTTATTACTCTTTATACTGCAAGACTAGGAGGTTTTTATAGACTCCACTCTTTAACTAGTTACATTTAATTAAAGTATTTAAGTTTTCATTTCTTTGGGGTTTTTTGCTGAAGAAATCTACCCACATTTGCCAGGAATAAGCTTGGATTTTCACAAGGTGTTAGTGATGCACTCTTGTACAGCAATAAACAAGGAGTACTTGGGATTAATTCCTGAAGCATGCCATAGCTTATTAAAACTGTGAAGAAATGAACAAGCAGACTTTTTAAAAATGCAGGCAAGCCTAAAAAAGAGAGGTAGAGATGACCTGCCCTCCCCTCACCCAAATGGGGCATCTAGGGAATGTGGTACCCTCCTCCTGTTAGGGAGATTGTCACCTTGTCTCCTTTCCTACCTCCCTGGGAACTTCCTTATGGGCTGTGTCTGGAAACACATGTAGTGAGCAATAAAAGGCTAATGAAAAAACTCATCCTCTTACTGAGTTTCAAAGCATCTTCTTTTTGCCAAGGTAAATAAGAGCAACATTCAAGGCTTTAAAAGAGACTACCCTGGTTTTCGTATTTTTAACCAAAAGCCCAGTATGTTTGATGGGAGAATAAAGGCAGGAAAAAAAGCTGGAACAAGCTACTTTTTAGAGAAAGACAAGGGGGAAAAGAAGAGTTTCATCCTTAAACAAACATCTTAATAGGATATCTTTCTTCAGGTTACTCCAGAAAAAAACCCCAGCCAACCAACCAACCAACCCAATCCAAGTTCCTTTAGTTATACGTGAATTTCCCATATTCGCATATCAAGGCTTTACATACAGCTCTGACCATTAGCATCTGATGCTGCATCACTCTCACTGCCAAGGACACCAGTGGGATTGACTCTTAATCACCCAGCTGCCTCTTCCAACATGTGCAGGAGCTTAGTTTTCTCTGAGATACTGATATTAGGATCTTTGCTTAAACCAGAGAAATAATCTTACAAGTCCAGTTTCAAACTCACCACAGTTAAAAGGGATGCACATTTTTAAGTGGTCATGCTCCATAGCATCAGTAGCCTGTGCACAGACTGCCCAAACCTCTTGTCCATTCATTTACTCTTACCTGGATAACTACGCCACTGTACTGCCTTTATCTGCATCCTGACTCTACATAGTCTTCTCACACAAACATCCTGCAGACAACATCCTACTCTCAGACAAAAGGAAGGCAAAAAAAAACATCTAAGATCTGTTATCTCTGGTTTTCTGTAGTTTTTCCCCTTCTTGTCACTTTGCCATGAACTTATGATAGACACAATGCCTGTCCATAAAGATGCTAGCTGTCATCTAGAGTACCTTTCACAAAACGAAAATGAAAAAAGGGGAGGAAGGGGGGCTGCATGTTCTTCCAGTAGTTTTTCCTGTGAGAATAACTGAAAATGATGGAGAACAGTGGTAGTTCCTTCTAGAAACTCCAGGCATGATCCTAGACTACTGCTGTTGGACATTTATATGGAAGAGCTAAAAACCTCCATGTCATCACAGTTATACTTCTTTAAAATTTACTGTTTATCTTCTGGTTCAGAAAGGCCTTGTTCCCACTGTACATGTGTGGGGCAGGGCAGAGCTGTAAGTAGTGGTGCCCCAGCCAGACCATCACATATTTGGTTCTGCAATATTAAAAAACCCACACTGCTCCAGGACAACACATCAGGAAAAACCTGAAATCCTCACAACTAGTAATGAAAAATAGTGAAATAATAACTGTGATCCTTCAGTACTCTTCAGGAACTTGTATTTTAGTAACACTCAGAAGCAACAAATTATAAGATGCTCTTTAGACACATTGTAAATTCTCTCCAAGCAGTAATGGGTCAGAAACACAGTTACTTGGTGTGTTCTGCAGTTTCTCAAGATACTTCTACTGTGTCATGTGGACAATTATTCTACCTAAATGTGATCACTGTAGAACACATATTCTGGATGATACATACTCCTCATCTTAGGACCTTAAAATCTATTAACTGCAGCATTCTATATAAGAGCTCTCAGGGAGAGTACCTGTATGTACTTTTAAACTGAAATGCTCCATTCTCAGAAGGACTGAGTCCTGAACTAACCTGGACCATTCTAGTTCAACTTGTCCTAGAATCTACTTAAATCAACATGTTCTTATTAAAAGGATTTTTTGCGGTATTTTTTTCTACTGACAGTTTTTCTAAAGCATGAAGGACTCTTCATTTTACAATAGACATTTTTTGAATGCACTTCACAGGTTTTTTTAATGTATACAAATACATATTAATACTGAAATTGAGAACTGCAATCTTACCTCAATGCCACAGAAGAAATAATTTCAGTCATTATATAGGTTTTTCTGTTTCTGGATGCTAAAGACTGATCAAATCCTCAAATTCCCAGAAAAACTGCTGAATGCATTTCATCATGATTTTATAAGAACTCTACCCTCTTAATTAAGCCAACCGAAAAACACTTTCAAGTTGCCTTTAAAACGGGGAAGGCTTGTGATTTTTGTAATGGGTTCTGTATAAACTGAAGAATTTCCAAAATTTTATTGCATACCATTATATAGTATGAATTTATTTTTTAATAACAATACTAGATTTTTAGTAACAATACTGCTTTTATTACTTCTATGCTAGCCTAAAACACTAAATACATTGGAAAAAAGTCAGTAACTAAGAGTTTATCTTAGCAACTCTGTTTTCTAAGACAGCTACAGGAAAAAACTTAGGTGCATTTAAAAGAGGCTATCACCATTTGTGAGCAAACAAGGATATTAAAACCAGTACCTATACAATTAGTAGATGGATTTTTCTTGTTTTGGAAAGACACCAGACTACCCAACCTACTTCAGAGATCTTGGCAAAACTTAAATATACCATAAAATTATGTGCCTATTTATTTAGTCATTACAAAACCTGTCCGCCATGCTCTCTTTGCTTTTCTTTTTTAAGCAGAAGTGAATGCAGTTTGGTGACACTTTGATAATATTTATTAAGAAACATATTATTTGATACTGAAGTATTTATTAGTCTTTGCTTCAAGATAAAGCTTGAAGTCTGGATATTTTAGCACTTAGTTAAATATTAGATGACGACCTTCTTTAAATGACAGAGTAATTATGGAAAATACATAAAAAGAATTAGCTTGGACACATCACCAGCATCTTGAAAATGTGTTAAATGATTATGACAGGCACTGCTTGACAAGGCTGATAAGGCAGACTGACATAAGTTATTTCATTGCATATTGATGCTGATGGCCTTAAAACAGTAATTTTAAAAAGTATAAACTACATACATTTAATGTATATATAATATATACACAAACATTTTTTCCAGCTGAGTCAATGAATATTTAAGAGTTAATTTTCTACAACAGAAATACACAATCTCATTAGACAATTTAGTAGAATAGAAATAGTAACTACGCAGAAAATAGTGATTTATAAGTATATATACATAAGCAAACTAGTATTCTCAGACACTGGAAAGCAAACTGTGTTTTCTTCTTTACTAAATTGTGGTCAGTCTGTAGATAAAATATTTTCACAGTTCATCAGACAGCATGAGATGCAAAAGTGAAAAAAAGAAAAAAAAAAGATGGTCAAAATCTGACAGGGTAAGAAAGTTGTTCTCTGTTTTTTCTCCTTCCAGAGACCTGAGGTGTCAAAGAAAACACTAACTTGGAAGATAGAACTCTTTCTTTTAATGGCTTAAAAACAATAATCATATAATAGCAGATAGGAGTCACATCGGTTTGGTGCAAAATATCTTCTTATCTGCAGTGAAAGAACTTAACATTTGTAAAACTATCAGAATGATACAGCATGTGTCTGCCACTAACAAAACAAAGAATGGCAGGCAGTGAAATCTTTACTACATTTCAAATTACTATGAGATTTAAAGTAAAAATATGGAACTCTGACTTGGGTAAACTGAAGAAGTACAATGTCTGTGGGGATGAAAAAAAGAATGGGGTGGGATTTGTTCACACTGACTAAATACTTTTGGTTTATATGGGGTGTCTGGATATCATACTTAAGAAATAAATTGTGACAAAAAGGTGATGACCAAGTTATATAATTGGAAACTGTTTGGGGTTTTGAGGGGTTTTTTGTTTGATTTGGGGTTTGTTTGTTTATTTGTTTGCTTGTTTAAAAACTAATTACTGGCAACAACTGATGAGAGAGAATTGGAGGACAGGGATATCTCTTAATGTTTCCTGCAACTAATTGTTCCTAGCAACTAAGGAAAGAATTTAAGCCTCCACAAAAAAGATAAATCCTACTGCCTTTTTTCTTAAATATTTTCACTGATGGAAACCTGAGTATATACTAAGACAACCAACAAATACATTCCAAAACTAAAGTCCAGGGATTGACTTGTTAATTCATATAAAAAAACTATTTATGTGATATTCTATGTGCTCAGAACATCCCTTCCCATTAATTTTTGCTCCCTTTCGTAATTTTCAAAGACTTCAAAATGCATAGCCTATGATTTCCCTCATTGTAAAAGATGTAGTTTTATATGATATTACAATTACAACTAAAAAGTGTTTGGCAGAAATGTTGGTAGGTTTATTTATTTAGCTCTCTTTGTCCAAGGAATATTTTTTGCAGATTTTCCTTTTGCTCTCATTCTAACATCAGTTCCCCAAACAGAGTGAATTTGGTCAGTTCCCTTAAATTCAACAAAACATTGTTTGCTTTTTCAAAAAAAATCTATCTGCCTGAGGAATTCAGAGCCCAAAATCTACTTCGTAAGAAAATATTATCATTGTTGTAAGCAAGGTTTTCTGGTAACATAAAAAACAAGGACTTCAGGCTGATGGAATAAACTGCAGAAATCTAAGTATTTACTTCCCTACACTGCTCTTAATGAAAGCAGCAGAGGTGGTTCCAGTGTGGTTTTACCACAGTTAAAAGGGAACGGGGAGCTTCAACCAGTGTGGCACTTCAGACAGCACTTGACAGAGATCCTAAACAGCCTTTCTTTAGGCAAGTCTGTAAGTTTGTCATTACACTTCTTCTTCCCCTTACCCTAGCCTACTACTTGGCTCTTCAGTTCGAAAGGAATAATTTTCAGTTCCCTTGCAGAACTACTGGGAGTAATTTTTTGCTATATTTTGGAAACACTGAAGAAAATGCAATAAAAATGTGTCAAAATAGCTAGAGCAAAGTATCTTTAAGGACATGTATTTTGCTTAACCTTCCCAATACAAGATAACTTCTCACAATAGGATTCTTGCATTTGTCTTGCTCTGGTTTTAAAGGTATAATTCTTGCGCTTTATACCATTTCTCCTCTCATGCCTTCGGTATCATTTGAGAAAAGAATCCCACAAAATGAGACATCTTTTAATGTCATCAATACTAATTCAAGTTCTACACAACTCAGAACAAACCTTCCCTTCCTTATTAGTCTTCAATAATTCACAGACAGTTGTTTCTTTCTTAGCCTACATGTACCTCGCTAGGCTGTATGTATTAAGCCCTGTTACTCATCCCTCACAAACCAGTCCCAGTATCCTCTTTAATGTGGGGTCAGTTTGTATGAAAGAAAAAAAACAGTTACTGTCCTTTTACTGAGATGTTTGAAAGCGTCTGGGTGAGAGATGCAAGGTGATCTTGAATACTGTTGTATACTTCATTCTTAGGTAGATCAGATATGTTTCACTTCCTGAGTGAGATTTATTGGCAGCTACTACCAGGATTTTTTAATATTTGCTGATGGCTTCAATTACATATCCCTCATGTTAATTCCTACCATCTCTTTTAGAAGTTGTTATGGATAGGTTTCCCTAAGTTCATTAGCCATTTGCTCATTCATTAGCAGTAGCAGCACTATATTAAAAGAAACTGTTAATAAATTGCCTATCTCCAACTTATAAACTTGGATCTAAAATACCCCGATTCTTTTGAAGAAACACACAATGACAAGGGTGATGTCTACATATTTTCACAAGCCCTTTCCCAGCACTAGATACTTCCAGGAATTTTCTTCAAAACTCAAGACAACCATTGTGTGTTAAAAGCTATACCTGTTACTAAAATACATCTTTTTTATGGCAAAGTGCACTACCATCAGTCAGACGATAACCAAGTTCATGAATGATTACTAAAATATTTCGTCAGCATTTAACCCTTTCAAGTCTTTGCTACTTGCCAATTTTTGAATTATTTTATCCTTGGGAGCCGATTCTTGCTCTGAGAATGAACAGATATATAGAAGAAAACTTGCAATCAGTACAAATGATTCTTACATTTATACACTGTTCCTCACTCCTATATTCTCCATAAGCTGGTCATTTTCTTCCCTTGTCAGTTTACACTTCCTCCTCTCCTGGACAGCTTTCAACTATGTGACAATGAAGAAATCAAACACCAAAATAGCAACAGCTACATATCCTCTGCATGACAGTGTAATTTCTTCTGCCTTAAGGCAGTGTCTAGCATTGAAATCAAAGCCTGTTTACTTCCAGCTCATGTATGTTACACCAAAGACTTAACTCTTGCTTACATAAAACTTGCAGAAAGACCAATTTACTCACAATGGTTCTGTTTAGTGCTTAGAGTCCAAGCCAGCCGTATATTTCACAGCCAAGGCAGTGACAGTAGTTGGACAGAACCCTGGTCCTCATGCAAAAGAACAGAGGAGCTCAAGCCCTACTGTTAGTCGTATTCCTAGAAACAAGAAAGCAAATGTCTACACACATTTACTCTACATTTTAGGTATAGAACCTGTTTAGAATAGTGGCAAGTTTAATATTTTAAAATAAATTATCTTGAAGAGTTTAAAAAATAGTTTTTATACCTAAAGTCCAATGTATTTGAAACAGATATTTCACAGTTTAATTAAAAAGCTAACTCTTGTATGATGGGGTCTTGGAAATAGGTATGCTCATCTGAATTGGGATGCATGATTCTGATAATCGTGTGAGAATCAAAGGGAGAAAACTTCAACTAAAATGAGCAAATGAAAATGCAGACTGAGACCTCCTAAAGACCAAAAAGTAAAATTATTAGCTTCACATGTTTTACCCACATCTGCAAGATATTAGCAGAGAGTTGAGAGGGCAACAGCATTCATGCAAAAGTCGTGCAGGTTAGAAGCACAGCACTCTGCATGCACTGCTGGCTACATAATTCAGCACATGTGAGCAGTTCCCCCTGTTGCCCATGAAGGTGTCTGCTGCCAAATGAAGTCACTACTGACTACCGGTTCATTGTCACCCAGCATGGAACGGTACCACACAGTATTTATTTAGCCAAAATGGTTCGTATACAACAAACCTTTCAGAAACCTCTGTAACTGTAAATTAAACATGTCCATAAGTATCTTCCATGGAACTGAGGCCAACTGGTACAAAACGACATGTGTCTAAGGTGGTAAACTCCCTTAGTCTGCAAAACAGAGTGGCCTCACAGAAACTGTCTTTAGGGGATGATCCTTGGAACACTGACTACCAAACAGTGTCCAGAAATTAGCTCAGTGGTTTTGGCATCAAGTTAATCAGGACATTTTTCTGTAAAACTTTTACTATGGACATAGCCAAGGAAATTCAAAATGTCCCCAGGTCCAGTCTACAGCTACAGAGAAGAACTGCAACCCATCTTCAGCTGGTAAAGGAGTAATAGTTCAACATCATTTTAATTAAAAACAGGCAAAATTGGAGCCTAAAGCTGAGGAAACAGATACTTTGTTGCTGCAGTGAGAAGGCAGCTGTTTTTACCTCTGAGGGGAGTGTGTGGTTAAAAACTTCCATACACACAATGCAGACAGGTAAAGAAACAACCCTATCCCTGTGTGCATAAACAACATAGCTACCTTACTTACCGCGGTTACTTCAAGCTCCCACATCAGATGACACGGTTGTGCTACTTTGAGGGAGTTGTCCTATCCTACCCTGTTTCCTCAGTGGGGCAGTCAGGTCTCAGGAACAAGATGGGGACACATGATAACTGACTCACCATCCAGGAACAAGTAGGAAATAATCTTGACCTTCACACTGCAAGCTCTAAAATCGGATGAAGCCACAGCCTCAGTGAAGGATGAATCTCACATCATAGTACAAAAGGAAACACTCCCAGCTGCAGCTGAGTCACATAAAGAATGCATTTCACAAAACTGCATTTTTGTTGGGCACATTTCTCTGTCCTTCTATAAACAGTTCAGGTATGCAACTTGGGCCATATTCTATGAAATTCCTTAAGGCTATGGTATTTATACTAAAATACATTTTATGACACAGCAGATTAAAGCAGGAGTTCCCACAGATCTGCACTGTACAATATTCTATACTACATTAGGAAACTCCACTGCTGTCCTTTGGCAGATCTCTGTTTTGTTATTCGTTATAATCTATTTTACACGAAGTAGCATAATTAACTTATATAAACTCAGTTTTCTCTAGCAAATTTTGCATGCTTGGAAGCAAAAAATCTCTGGCTTTTTTTAACACCTAAAATTCTACAGTGAAGCCCTTTACCTGTGATAATTGATAGAAATTATACATGTACAAAAATCATTCTAATCAACACTTATCTAGAATTATTCTACACAAGTGGGGTTTTTTTTGGCTAGCCACCTTAAAAAGCACTGCCTCCTAGTATTAATGAAAATAAATATATCTATTCTTTACCTATAACAATAAAGAATAATTTTATGTTGCTACGTTGAAAATAAACCCCACATCTTCTGTGTAAGACAAATAAAACAACTTCTGTGTATTTACGTGTTCTTGAAACAAGCACTGATTTTATGGCATAATTCCAATGCCCAAACAAACAAAATGTACAAACATCTTTTATTATACAAGGAAATTAAGACCATTTCCACAGCTAGCAATTGGTCCTCTAAGCCACTGTCTATCAATGCTTGTTGAGAACTTAGGCTCAAAGATCATTTTTATATGCCAAAGCAACTTCATAAACTACATTGTGGAAATTCTCAAAATGGTTTTAAAAATAAATGCTGTCTAAAAATCAGAGTCCACTAAAATTGCTCTTAATTCTCTAACTCTTCTGGAATAACTTTTTTCTTGGACATCTGCAGTGAACATAAAATCCGGGAAAAAGAATCTTGAAATGACAGGAGTATCTCATGTGGCCATCTCTAATTTAATGAAGTCAGCCTATTTGAGTGAAAGAATGCAACAAGCCTGATCAGACAGACACTATCAAGAAGTGTTTAACTCAGAGCTATAAGCCTAATCTTTTGCTGTCCAGCATGCACCAGTGAAGCCCCTATGAAGAAGGCACAACTAGATTCGTTACAAATTTCCATTTCAAATTACTAGGTCTCAGAGAGCAAACACTATCATCAGGAATTTCCAGAAAATATGACTTACAATCTTCTGTTCATATAACAGTCAGTCTTTATTAGGTTGTACTGTGGGAAATACCTAAATCATTTAGATACATTAAATATCTTCCATCAAAATGTCTACTTGGGATTGAGAATATCAGTATTCACAGAATGGGTCAGGCTGGAAGGGCCCACAGTGGTGTGTGGTCCAACCTCCCTGCTCGCGCATGGCCATCCCAGAGCACATGCCACAGGATTGTATCCAGACGGTTCTTGAGAGGGAGACTCCAGAACCTCTCTGGACAATCTGTTCCAGTGCTTGGTCACCCACACAGTAAAGAATTTCTTCCTTGTGTTCAGGTGGAACTTCTGTGCATCAGTTTCTGCCCTTGCCTCTTGTCCTATTGCTCAGCACCTCCGAGCAGAGCCTGGTCCCTCCATTGACCCCTCCCTGCAGACACTGAAAGACATTGATAAGGTGCCCTCTTCTTGAGGCAGAACAGGCCCAGCTCCAGCCTTTCCCCATAAGAGAAACATTCCAGTCCCTTAATTGTCTTTGTTGCCCTGAGCTGGACCCACTCCAGGACCTCCATATCTCTCTTGTCCTGAGGAGTCCAGAAGTGGACACAGCACTCCAGCTGAGGCCTCACCATGGCTGACTATAGTTGGGGGGTTTTTTTGGTTTTTTCTCATTTCAGTCTTTCTGATTATTGAAATCTGACACTTGAACTAGCAATTTTTAACATCATGTAGCTCATTTATAAAACTAGGTAAGTGCATTTTTATAGAATGAACAAATAATCTCCAACTTCAGGTAGGAAAAAAGAAAGTCACAGAAGATTAATTTCTGTGTTCCAAAAGTGCTATTTTGATATAAATACACTATTCTAAGATTTCAATTTTTCTTCATATTAGAATAGCTAATTTCAGAACTTAAGCTGTGTCTTAAGCATAATACAGGGGTGCCCTCAGGTTTTGGTCTAATTATTTTATGTACTGAAGTATGGCTATAGTGAAACAGAGGTGGTGATACAACCCACACAATTTTTAAAATACTACAACAGAAATTCCTGTATTAAGACCACATTATCAGTAAGTCTTCCTTTTGCTGGGTCACAGGACTCAATAATTAACATCAAGGCTCTGAGACTGAGTAAAGCCTCAGCTTTCATCTAATTCAGATGACCTCTTCAAAGCTTCATTATAAGATTTAATTGCACTAATTAACAGAGATCAGAGTCAATTAGCTATTTGCAGGATGCACATCACATCACAAGGCACCTATGTTTGCAGTGATGCTGCATGACAGGAAACTAGATCAATTAATGTAACACAACACTTATTTTCTTCCCCAAACGTGCATCTCCAGATTATGGATGCCTCTCTGCAAAAGTTGTCAAAGCTGCTAAACCCAGCAAAAGCTCAGTAATATTAAAGCTCTTTACAAACAGGAATTACCGGGGCTTTTAGCTGTAACAAGAACTTCTAAAAAAATCACCAAGAAAAATAGTAATAAAAAACCCCAACTTATCAGTGTCCTTTTCACATTCCAATTTGAAGGATCAAACTTCCTGCACAGCTACATTTTTAAATTCAGAAGATATTCGGGAGAAGTAAATAATGAAATAATAAAGTTTTTCATGCGACAGACACCCTTCAATCTCTCTGTAAAATGCACCTGTGCCCTGCAGCTGTGCTGGACAGCAATAGTAGACACAACACCAAGCCCTGCATTCAAACCATCGAAGTTTCCCCTGGCAAGTGGCTGCAGTGCTGAGGCAGCACAGACACTTATCTGCCGGTCCTGTGCTTTCCACAACATTTGTTCCTTTGAATGCAGTGTAACCTTCTGTTCTCTACTAATTACAGGCTCAGTGACCAGTAGTAGAAAAAGTCTCTTATAGAAAAAGTATGTATAAAGTAATGACATCAAATAAAACAGTGGCTCCAACTTTCAGCTGAGCCAAGACATGCCTAAATTAATGTGATCTTCATATTGCCCCATTAGAATATGCACAGAAATATAATCCTAAATTGTAATACATATTTTGTACTAGTACATTGCAATGACCATTATTTAGGTATCCAAAATCTATCCTGAAGGCTGGCCTGAGCTTCCTTTGCCTGAACTTTAACCATGTATAGCCAAGTCATGACTTCAGACGAAGAGAAGAGTGCCAACAGTGGTGTGCTATGTGCCCAGACATCCTGAGACCAGTGCCACAACAACACGGCTGCAGGACACCCGGTCTGCTCATAGTCTTCCTGCAACTGCCTGGAAAACACTGTGTAGACGTGGTTTTCATCTCTGGATGATTTTACACATTATTTCTTACTTGATCTTAAATATTATAAGATATCTTAACTCTTTTTTGGTAGAATACTGAAAACTGGTTGCTGCAGGAAACTTCTGAGTGCTTTTTATTTTCTTAGCTTTACATCGTATGAAAATTAAGCTGGCTCATATTCTGCATATTAAATGCCATATCAAGCTCCTGTAAGTGGGGCCCACTGAAATTCTCATACACCAGGAAACCACTGAGATGCCACAAAGCCACTGCTTTAAGTAATGAGACTGAGATAACAGAACTATTATGCAACATGACATGGGTATGAAAATCACTTGTGTATGTTTTTAATGAATAGATAACAAACTCAAGAATATTTTTCTGCTGATATTAATGTACATGCATATCTCAATAATAATGAAAAATATTAACATTGTTTTATGTATTCTCATATATATATAATTTAAAAATTAAACAGTATTGATAATGATTCAGGTTGACAAAGGGATCAAATAGATCTAGCCAAAGCAAATGAAGGGCTACATAAGGTAGCAATAATTGCACATCAATTATTCTTCTAATTATGCTTCTGAAAGGAGTAATATGACATACACATACATTTTACTGAACTCTAAACTGACTGCCAGCTTCTCAGCTAGGGTGGGAGCTGATGACTGTGGGGAGCCAGCCAGGACAACCAAGTGCATTCCTTCTCTCCTGCAGGTAATCACAATCCCTGTGTCCACTTGGAAAACTGATGAAGCTACATTTTTAAAAGTATGATCTGTTGACCTGAGATTATGATTGACCTTGATTATAATTGTAGGTTTATTATTTCAAGAAATTTGGGAAACATTTATATGCAAACATTTCCATTTTTGCTCTACTAACTAAGGCTTCCACAAAACCATCTCCACAAAATCCATCAAAGCACTGTAGCAGGTTCTCAAAAAAGGAGACAACCAGAAAAAAAGAGCCTAAGACCTAAGTGGAATTTTCCTTGGGAAAGTGATACTGCTTTGGTGATGATACGAATCACAAAACACTCTTTCTGCAAATAAAGAAAATTTAGTAAAAACCAATGAGATTAGATTATGCTAGGAAGGCTTAGGGAGAAAAGAAGGGATATAGGAACCCAGGGAAAGAACGACCAGG
Source organism: Corvus hawaiiensis (assembly GCF_020740725.1). Lineage (NCBI taxonomy): Eukaryota > Metazoa > Chordata > Aves > Passeriformes > Corvidae > Corvus > Corvus hawaiiensis. The sequence goes on along the minus strand of NC_063255.1, from coordinate 7,835,258 downwards.
TCAGAAACACCACCCAAAAAATCCTGTGTACTGTCTATTTACCATCATACGTATAAAACCAAGGGAAAGTCAGAATCCCAAAATCAGTTAGGTTGGAAAAGCCCTCTGAGATCATCAAGTCCAACCTATGACCAAACACCACCATGTCAACTAGACCAGGGCATTAAGAGCAATATCCAGTCTTTCCCTAAATACTTCCAGGCACAGTGACTCCACCACCCTCCCTAGGCAGCCCATTCCAGCATCTAATCACCCCTTCTGTGAATTCTTCCTAGAGCAGAGCCAAGAGACAAACTATTTTAAAACCACAAAGCCTGCCAGAGTTCAAGAAGTATTGAGACAATGCTCTCAGGCACATGGAGTGATTCTTGGGGCTGTCCTGTGCAGGGCCAGGAAGTGGACTTTGATGACTATCATGGGTGTCTTCCAACTCAGGACATTCTATGATTACATAATCAATAAAAGCTGGGGCTTGGTGATTATTAATTTCTCAGCCCCACCCCCCACCTCCCCAGTTCAGCTGCTCTGTGAAAAATGTCAAAGGTAACACAGCAACTAAATTAACAGTAGTTCTTTGGAGCATTTACTCTGGGCTTTGATCACTGGACCCAAATGTCTCGGTCCAGTTCTGTATTCCATCCTCATCCTTGCAAAGGAACATAAGCAGAGACGCTTTCTCACACCCAGTGAGATGCTGCTTCTCTTCTTGTCGGAACTGGGCAGAGATGAGAGGAGCAGCCAAGCAGCTGCACAACTGCAACAAACACAATTTCCTTCAGAAAACTTTTCCCCCTATTATTTTTGCAAAACCTCAGCCAAAGTCTTGTGTATTTTGCTTAATTTTCAGAATCCTTAAGCACGTTTATGAGAACCTTTCTTAGAAGAGCAGATTTCCATTATAAGTGATTTCAAAAGAAGCTAATACTATTAAAATTCAGGCGAAATTTATACAGAAAAATATTATTATATCTATTATATTAAAAGTTTATTCTAAAAACTTCTCAAATGTATCAGATTACATTCACAAGTCAAATTCATAGTTCAGCTTCTACCGTTCATTCCCACCATTTCAGCCCGAGTGCAAAATTTGCTCAAAGTTTGCAGTACTCTACATTTTACTCAGAGAAGGAAAAGTCAGGAGGTTTTGGGGGATAGAGAGATGGGAGAATAGAGGCCTGTTAACTGGTCTTTATTTTCCTGAGTATTTTGGTATTTTTTATATTCCTGAATATTTTGATAGTATTTCTTCTAGGTGATCAAAGGAAAATGGACAGTGGAATTATTTTTTTTCTTGTATTAAAAAATAATAATTACTATAGATTACCAAATCATTAGAAATCTCTGAGAAGAGATACATGAGTAGTTTTGCCCTTAACTGCAATTGCTATAGATTAGTACTCCTGCTGGGAATACTCCTGTTTTCTCTTTTATATTATCTGGGAGGAGTTGATTAGGTGATCCGTCCTCAAGTTTTCTTTTAATCCACTAAAATCTCCTGTGCTTCTCAAGTTTCTCTCTCCTTTCCCTGCTGTCTTGTCCCCCGTTTATATTAAGGTGGAAAGTAGCTTTCTTCAGGATGCTATAATGTTAAACAGTCGTTACTGGCATGACAACGTGATTTTTCCTGTCACTAGTGGAGTTTCAGTGGCTTAAAAGAATTGAAAACAACAATCAACCCAACAATTTTTAACCTCCCAACACCCAAATCCCCCCAGACACTGAAAAAACAACAACAAAAACAAACTTACAAAAAAACTTTCTTGGCACTACTAAGGGAATACAGCAATGTTGAAAGTGATAGTATTTGAAAATATTGGGAGCATTAAGACTGTTAAATCTACTATGCACAATATATAAATAATTTGGAAATTAAAAAAATTTAAAATAAAATGCAATTTTAAAAGGACTGATTCTGAGAGATAAATAAGGCCTGGGATTTCCCTGATTTCTTCTAAGCTATCCCTTCTTTAGGGAACTCTCCATCACAAAGAGAGGAAAAAAGACTAAAACCAAGATGAATGACACAGCTAGACTGAAGTGACTGTGTCCCAAAGTTTTTTGTTCAACCACACGTTCCTGTACCAGGAATTTGACAACCAGTTAAATGCTTGACCTTTATGCAAGAAAGAAGCATGAACATAGGATTTCTTCTCAGAGAAATTTTTTATCCAACCACTTAGAGCATCTATGTGTGGCATTCACTTTTTGGCTCATCTTGGATAAGATGAAGATGCTCTCAGAAAAGCTTAATCTTTCCAGAAGAGCAGTAGAGGATGTCAAAGGTGAGTAAGGTTTCCATATACTAAATGACAGATTTTATTGTGTAAAGTCCAAATTCTGTAACACCAGCAAAAAGACTGGGAATAAAGACCAGCACAAACTTGTACACCACAGTAAGACAACTCATTCTTCATAAAAGCACGTATCTTTTCAGCACAGGAAAACTCATGCTGGATGTTACAGGCTTACCCCTCTATTATAATCTCAATCTCCATTGTTTCTAGGAAAAAGGGTCAAAATTCTTTGTGTGATTCTTTATGTGGTTTTTTATTTGTACATATTTCAGTCCTCCTGCCATTTTCTTAGTTCTTTAGAAGAATGTTGTTATCCAAACACCTGGATCTGTTGTTTTCTCTGCAATATAACAAGTAATATTTTGTATATTGTATATTCCTGTAGAAGTATTTTATTTGTCTACAGTTACATACACTTAATTGAAGGCAAGAGTGAAAAGTATACTGCTTATGTTCCTTACACCTGACTGTGTCTTACGTTTCTCATGATGAAGAACAGGACCAGCAAAGTCTATACACATTGTAAAGGCCTGTTGAAAAACTACTCACTTCATGATCTAAACTGCTTGCAATAACAGATTATCTGATTAAAAGTCTTTTAACATAAGTAGATAAATTTATCTTGCCTACAGGCATAAATGAGAGTGCATCTGCAAACTTACAATAATGTTTATCTATTGGTCTCTTTAGCAGCTCAGTAACATGCACTGAAGAAGCATTTTAATAAATTCATCTGCCTTTTGTAGTTCACAGGAAGGGGGGAATGAAGGAGAAAATGCAGACATCTCCAGTTTTCGTGTAAGCCAACAATTTTAAAAGGGTCTATTACAGTACACTTGGCTCCTGACAAACTACTCGAGAACCTGTCATATGGCATGCCAAGTTCTTTTAAACCGCTGAACAGGTTTATTATTACTGCTCTACAAAGTCTGCAACAAGTCTTGGCAGACCTACCACTCAGAGGCAAGAGGAACACTAGACCAGATGTGTTTAGAATTCAAAAGTGCAAAGTTGCCATTTTCCATTTACAAGTCACCTTTAATCTTTTCAACTAACCTTTCAAACTATAGTCAATCCAGGGTCTTGCCTACTCTAGCAAGACAGATAGATGGAAATGTAATGAGTTCAGTTGTCAGGCTAGCTCTTCATGGGCCAAAACCACTTTTCTAGTATGTTAATTAGCCTTTTGGTAAATCTAACTGAAGACAAACTACAGTGACTAAATGCTGCTGGGCGGCAGAACTACGGTGCACAAATATACACTATTTCAGATAATATTAACTGCAGCACTGCCTGAAGATGTATGTAAAAACACACACACACATCCAGATTAATTCTGGATGATCTTTCCTCTATTCCATACTACCCCTTTCCACCTCAGAGTTCCCAAAAATATCAGGACTGACAAAACTATCATGTTAGAAGTGGCCAGGATGTCACCAATCCTGACCAAATGATCAGTGATAAGAATTTCAAAATGCCACAATTATTAATTTTCAGATGGTCATGTAATGTAATACTGTGGTAATATTTATTAAACTGCTTTTTTTTCAAAAGAGTTTCTGGCTCAGAATCAAGAGAGAAAGAGCTTAAGAAAGAAAATTAACAATTAAGATTCGAGAGTATAACTCTTTGGATAACAATGATGGCTCTATCATGTTCAGGACATTACTAATCAGAACAGAAGAGATTTTTTCATATAAGACATATGTCTGTGGTTTGTGGAGGCTAAAGGCTTCTCAGAGGTTTAGAAAACTAGCTAAGATACAAACAATATCACAGTATTTCATAAAGTGCAAGCATTAATACATATCTGAGAATTCACAACAGCGTTTTCTGAAAACACGTACTTTCTCACCCAGAATTCTTTACAAAGATGCAGTTCTCTTCAATCTGAAGTGATCAGATAACAAAGAGTATATTTTAGTAAATAATTATAAAACTGAGGTAAAGTACTATACTGAATGCACATTAATAAAGGAGTGAATTAATCCCTGAAATATGTTGCCTGAAGGAATAACAAATTACAATGTTTTTTTGGTAATGTGTAAAGTTTTGGGGTTTGGTTTGCTTTTTTTTTAATGGGTGTGTATGTGTCCATGAATTTCACATCATTTTGCTAAGGATTGTAACAAAGGACAAAACATCAAGAATCAGTGAGAGAACAAAGCATCAACAGTTTCTCAACCCCAAAGTACATACGTTTCAAAACATGTCATTTACACTTTCAAAGAAAGCTTACCTCGCAAGGAATAACTGTTGAAATAGGTTAGGTATCCTTTCAGGTATAAATTGCCCATTTGCTATAGGATATATAGATTCCACAGTATTTCTCAAGTGCAAGAAGCTGTGCCTTCATCAGAAACAATGATAATATCTTCAGAAAACATGTTTCCCTGTATTTTGTATGCTACTTCTCTTTCATCAGACAAGTAAACATTACATAACTTAAAAAATTGGACACAAACTGCATTCTCTAGAAAACAGCTCAATATGATGATCACTTCTCAGAAGCAGCTAAGAACACACCACAGAGCTTTCAGTGTTTCACTTGTTTGTTTTGAAAGGACTGTTTCTAGCAGAGTAGCTATAGCACAGTATAATGAGCACAGTTTCACGTAGCAATGGATCAATGTTAATCTACGATCAACAAGCATTTTTATGTAAGGCCCTAGCAACTTCAGATGATTTTGAAATATTCACCAACACCCAACAAACTTGACTGAAGAAGCCTTCCAGCCTTCTTGCTTACTGGTGGCATTTGCATGACAGTACTCTTCCACACCACATCTATACAGCCAGTATCTTTGAGAACTTCAGCAGTGTAACACCTTGGAGCACTGAATCAGTATTTCAATTTAGATCCTATGCATGGATCGGAGAGTTAAGCTGAAATCTTAAACAGCAACGTTTACAAACAAGGAGCATGCTTCTACAAACTAGGGAGTGTCTTTAGACCATTTCAGCAAAGATGCCTTCTAACAGGATGGTATTATATAGCTGCATTACCTTGTCTAGCATGGCAACCCAATTTCAGGACATTATGTAGGCATTCTACTTCTTCCTAGTATAGACCAAGATGAGTTGCTCAAATGTGGATGACCTTATGGAAATAAGAATCACACAGTTGGTGCTCTCAACAGCTTATGTACACCTATGCTCATCTTAATGACAAAGATCAGCAGTTGGAAAGGTCATGACTGAGACCTCCCAGGATGATGAAGAAGAGCAGCTAATCATGCCACAAGTTATGCAACTGCTGGGGGGGGGAGTTCAAAAACCAAAGCAGATAGCTACAAAGACAGGCCTATGTACAACAGATAGGTATCTGTATAACTGTAGGGATAAATACTTACCTGTATGCACAGGAACATCAGACAGCGCCAGACACCCTTCTCCTCAGGGGAAACTCAGAACCATGAGATACTGTGCATTTTGCTCTACATGACCACCATATACATTTCTATATACCTCCGAGGTGAACACTGGGATCCGACTCAGAGATTGATGAATGTGAGATTATCCATGTTAATATTCTGATAACGTTATGTCAATGAGGTGAAAGGATAGGCTTATAGGAAACAAAGGGAGAATATTTCTATGGATCAAAGAGAATTCTATTTGCAAACAGAATTTTGGAGCAGGAAACTCACTGGGCAGAAACTCCTTTTACACAGGAATTTTTCCACTGGGGTCATGTAACTCTACTAATCAATAAGTAACTTTCTGAAGACAGTTGAAGAATAAACACACATTGCAAAACATGCCATAAAATGGGAGTTGCTTCTTCTGATGATACAATGAAATATTCCAAATGACACAAATGTCCTCCTACAAATCTTTCTCAGCTTAATGCCAGGACATGTTTGGTTACTGCTTGTCAAGTTCATTTTCTCCTTTCAACAAGCACCTCATACAAAAAAAATCCTTATTAATTAATGTTATTATTCCATAGCAACTTCCTTTACACAGTCACAACAAAGATCTGTCCCATCATAATGAGATTACGTAAAATATGCGTCCACCTTAGTTGTATAACACCACCTAAGATAGGCTTTAAATATGCTTCTTTTACCATGTTTTTTTCTGAAACTGTATGCTTTTTGGACAATCAAAAAAATAAAGTTGCCTTCTTCAGTTTAAGAAAGCTGTTTTCATGGTCTTGCTGCTTCTTATCTCCTTAAAGGAGTTATTAGCATTATTCAGAAAGATAGTTGATAAAGAACACTTAACTGTTTAACAATACTCAACAGACAGTTGATTATAGAAAGACATGTCAGTGCACATATGGCAGGCGGATAAATTATGCACATCTGGATTACTTTTGGCAAGAAACACAACTAAGTGTCTAACGCCAAGTTTAGCAATCTGTCACTATCAATATGTGCATTTATTTAAAGACGTCAAGGATTCAAAGTCATATTTTCTATTTCTTCATAAAAGTTCCAGCTCTTCACGAGACGGCAAAACAGGTGACAAAACACATTGCTTAAATTGCCAAAGGCTGTATAAACAGGGAAATTTTTTAACTTACCATGCTTATAGGAGTAGCCAAATTTTCAAATCAACTCTATTCTTCACCAGTTTATATTAGTATCTAATATAACAAGTGGGTATATAATCAAGTTCTGAATACTCAACCTCAAAACATAGGTGAAAATTTGCTATGTTCAAAGAAAATGAAACAATATGAAGCTATCAGGAAAGTTTCAATTACAACCTTGTTTGTACAGTAACTGATTATTTTTTGTGATAGTTTAATGAGAAAATATACCCATATCTAACTACATTGCCCATAACTAACATTACATACTAAGTAATAGATTTAGCAGTAGGGAGAACTTACAAGCATAAAGGCAAGCATAAAACTGAAGGCTGAGAAGTCATGCTTGTTCTTAATTCAAATCTAAGATAAGTAACCAAACAGAGAAATACAATTGATATGGATTAACATTTGCCACAGAAAGCAATAGTTGCACATAAAGAAAATTATCAAAAAGCCAGAGCAGTTTTTTCTCAAAAGAACAGAGAGAATAATCAACAAGGCCTTTATAAATCCATACGTATATTAAAAATATGAAAATCAAAATGAAATTTTGCAGCTAAAAGCCTACTTGCTTTCCTACACATTAAAATCATTCAGCTTATACTAAACAAAGGGAGAAGGGAAAGAAGTAATACCACTGTCTATCATTTTTAATGTAAAAAAAGCTACAAAAATATGATGTAAGAATTTCAAGACTACCCATTGCTTAAAAGAAGGTGAACACCCCCGTAGCCTGATGCTGCTGTTTCTTTGCTATAAGAAATTCCACTCAGGTTTAGCTCTATGATCCTATTAGACTCATCCACAGTCCTCTTATGATTTACATCTCTGAAGGGAATAAAACCTCATTCGGTCTCACACTGTCTAGATGTATGGAAAGGCAACATTAAGCCTGCATAAATAAATTTAACTTTTATATTCATATTAATACATGATACATGAAAAATAGAAATGTAGTTGTAACAGAGCCTTAATTACATTCACAAGAAATTTAAATTACTTGAGATAGGTAATAACATTTATTCCAAATACTTACTCAAATTTATGTTAATATTTGCCATACCAAAATATAAAAATTTAATTATGTATTTCAAAGCCTAAAACCTTGGCATATTTTCTACATAAGTAGTAGCCATTTACATTTTATTTCACACACAGACAGAGGTAAACAAGCAACCACAACAATTTAAATTTTAAAAAATTTATTGATTCACCACCTTATTGAACACTGTATCTGCAGCTTTGAGTGAGTTTTAACCTAGCCAAACATAAGAAAGAGAAACTGAAAGAAACCAGTGAAGAGCGAGTAGAATTATCTGCCTTCCTGATAAGCAATCTCTTCTCTGGTAGAGAAAAAGGTATTGCACTGTTGGGGTTACTGGGAAATTAAATTTCATAAAAGCCTTGGGACAAACACACCAGGCAGCATGAATTCACCCAGGTCTTTGAGAGTTTCACTTAAGATGGATTTTTGTTTGTCTTTTCATTTGTACTTTCCTGCTAGTTCACCTTCTAGCGGATAACAGTACCTACTTCTTACCATAAATAATCTACTTCTCTTGTCTCCAGTACCTCTAAAATTTTCACTCTTCACAAGTACTCAAAGTAAATATGCAAAATTTGGCACAGGCACTTCCCACCACAGAAGGAGTTGAGAAATTCTCCTGACAAGCATGCATAGGGCAATGTTTTAAGCAGATGATTAATTAAATCAAATTGAAAATCTCTTAAAAAGGGTAACTGAAAAGGGTTGCTTACTAGGACAAAAATCTTGAACAGCACTGAAATGAGTAAACACCAAGCTGAACAGTCACTGGTTTGGTATCGACAACACAATTGTTCACACTCCCTATTGGGCACTTGACATGAATTACTTACATGCTAGCTAAAATAAATGGACATAGAACTTGATAACTTCAGTTGTACTATATTTCACTTTAAAATTCTTTTAGCAGACTGGCAATAGTTTACACTGTGTAACAGAGGCTCTTTCTTTGCATAAATATGTTCAGACTCAACTGTGTTTACCCACGTCTAGACACACTGAAATGTCTTGAATGTTGAACTCTCTACCAGCAGAGGGGGAACCTCTATTGTGATTTCTTTCTTTCAATACTTAAAGGCAATCACAATCTTAAAGGCAGACTTCTAAATCCATTATTTAGCTTCTAGAGCATTCTTTTTACAAACCTCATGTATATGAGTAAGTTAATACTCCTAATTCCCATGGGCATTCAAGACAGAAGACTCAAATTGGCTGACTGTGCTTTTTGCTTTGATCACATCATGAGACAGCATTTCTAAAGCTACTTCTATAATTTTAGCATATACCAGCATGACTGTATGTTAAGAGAACTGTATACATTCAGATTTTTCTCAATCCTCGTTTTAAATTACCTCTTAGCAATTTGTGTAACTCATTTGACTGTCACAATCTTTTACAGGTTTTCTTTGTAGAGAAGAAAGTTCTTCTTTCACAGAAATCAATGTTTCTTCTCCTTGTACTTGAATTTCCAAGCTTTTCAAAACTATGTATCTTCATTATAATTTAGAGTACTTATAAGACTCTTCTGTATGGACATAAGCTGGAGAACAGAAATAACCTACTCCCAAAAAGTCTTATGCAGCAAGTCAACAGCAAATACAAGAAACGAACCTATAATTCATACATCTCAATAATTGTAATGACTTCTCCTACTATGATTAATTCCACCTTAATTTCTTTCCCCCAAAGGATCCCCTTGGATGAAAGCAAACTGTAGTTATTAGTAAAGAAAACAATGGGTCACTAGCTCTTATGCTCAGAAAGCATTATATTATGTTATTCTAACTGTTAAAAATAAAACCTCTTTCTGACAATAGCAACTGAAAAATTGGACAGTGGCCATTTGCTGGAGAATCCTCAAGGTGGAAGATTTATACATAGAAGCAACTTATGAATTAAAATATTTTAAGTATACACAGGTTTTATCTCATTTATGTATTTTCATTTACATCACCCACAAAAGATGCTCTAGATTGGAGTCATCAGGAAACAGTATTAGGAGATATAAAACAAGAAACACAGATCTAATGCAATTCAAGAAAATATTGTAAACAGATTCTTTTTTTCTTAAGGGCAAAACATTTTAAGGGCAAAACATTTTTCTCACTAGAAGACAAGTGCCACAAAAATAGAAAAAAATAAAATATCTAAATCCCCGTCTAACTTTGCCAAAATCTAATCTGAGAGCTTACATTGTGCTCAAACAAAACTTTGATCATAAATTTCTTTTCAGAGACCAAAATGAATGACAATAGGAAAGCAGGTTTCTATGGCAGGGCAGCTCTGTTAAAGCTTTCAATAACCATGTCAGCTCCCAGGGGCTTTAATTTGCTTCTGTGGTGGCCTTTGTTTTTATCTTTAAAGAATTCAGTAACTACATGACATACATGTACCTAATTTTTTTTTCAGTATTCTTTGGTAAAATTCTAATTGCTCTCAGACACATATTTCTGAGGGATGATGGTCACCAGAGCAGATTTGCAGAGCACCACAGACAGGTGAGGATCTCAGCCTCTGACAAGAAGTCCCAAACGCTGACAATTTCAATTCTTTTGAGGAGGTGAACAGGCAAGCACAGCTCTAATTTTCTGCTTTTTAGTATTCTTCCTTCCACTCAATGCTTGGTGACATTAGCTGGCACACCCTGCCTGTCAGTATTTTTTTTTTCTGCAGAAGTAGTTTCATGGGGGAAAAAAAAGAAAGAAAAGGAATTTTCTAGGCCTCTAGTTTGCTTTCCTCCTCTTCATCTCTTCTCCCTTGTTATTTGCCTCTTAAGATGAAAACCTCGGGCCTGCAAAGACAAGCAGGAGCTCACTACTGCATGACAAAAAAACCCCTCTTGTATTTTCTAACAATAGCCTGCCAGCCTCAGAAACAGACTACAAGAGACATGTAGTTTGGTCCTTCTAAGGCAAAATTTAGATACTATGTGTAAATAATATTTTCCTAAATATGTATTTCCTAGTGTTATGAAATACAAAAAAGCCAATATGGCCCTAAAATATAGTACCACAGTACAGGAAAACCTTGCAGGATCTAGTACCAAGAACACAATTTAAAGAAGTAAAATGGAGTGATTAGAAGGGTTGTATTGATCCATGCCTGTCATAGAAAACTACAACGATAAAGTTTTATTTTGGAAATATTCCTCAGTGTCTGAAAGCTCATGAAAAGAAAGCTTATGGTGGTGATAGCGATAAGTTGTCCTCTGCAGGAATAGCAAGTATTCCACTCACAAGGTAGATAACACCAGGCTGGGTGGTGCCCTGAGCAACCTGGGCTAGTGGGCTGGCACTCCTGCCCATGTCAGCAGGGTTGGAACTGGGTGACCTTTAAGGTCCCTTCCAACCCAGGCAGATATCATATCATATCTAGATATCTGTCATATCTAGAAATCCAAATTAAAATCAGAGAGGTTTTAAATAATAAGGTGCCAGAACCAAACTCTTTTTGAAAGACTTTTAATAGCCAAGAAGTAAAAATTCACTCAACAAGAACAGACTTCAATTTTCCTCTTATGAGCCGAAATTTAGACTTGCAGAGTGGTTTTGAGTAAGACAGTTCTAAACATCCTGGTGAGGAATAATCAAATCTGTCCCAGAAAAAAAAAAAAAAAAAAAAAAGCTGCAGATATGAAAACATTTCACTATTTCTGAACACTGCACAAAGCATCCATCTAATAAAGTTTGAAGACGCAAGAGAGAAAACTGATAGAGGTTGTGAGACTGATAGTCCTGATCAGTCCTATCACTGTTGTAGAGGGAGGGTAGTTGTCCAGAGTGCAGTCAGCTGAAAAATGCTATATTTGTGGAATCCTGTGGTGTTTTGCAGGATTTCTGGCAGATTTTTCCCATATTTCAATAGAACTACATCAGTTGCTTGGTGAGTCTTTTGTGGAGCTCAAATAGAAAATTCCTTTAATAGGTAAAAGGTTGCCACACACTTCAAGTAGTAACACTTTATAGCAGTCTTCAACAAAACTCCCATTGCCTTCTGAAGTGCGTCATTGGTCTAAATTAAGAACTAAGTAACTGATAAAGCAACACTTAAATTCCACAAAAGAGACCTGGGATTCAGATTTCAAGCTTTCTTTTCATGGGTAGAAAAATACAGAATTTTATCAAAGTTTGCAAACAACTCCACTGAGCAAGCTAGCTGACACTACTTTTTGCATATTAATAAAAATTAAAGAGTTGTTATCTAAAAGAAATTACATTCTTCATGTATATTCATGCTAATAGTCTGAATAATTGCCCCAAGAGTCTGACTTGGTAATTCTGCAATACTTCCAAATAGAAACAATTTCTTTTTATACACAAGATGAATTAATACTCTATTAAGAACATAAAGTCAAGCAAAAGAAAATGGAAACAAATGAAAAAAAATCTAAACAGTAACAGGAAATTTTAAATCTCTAAGGTAAGGAGAATTATGGTTTTCGAGTCACACACTAGCAAAATGACCATGGATTATTTCTGCATTCTCTAACACCACAGCTGAATTGACAAGGAGGAAAATGATCACACAAATAGAGAATATTAAATCATCACAGTTCTCAAAAAACATTAAACTCAGAGAATGATTCAACTGTTCTAGGACAGACATCCTTCATAGGAACATACTAATACTAATAATACATACCACAATGGATGAAGCATGCAGAGTAATTTCTTTATGACAGATAACTATTTAGAAGATGCTCTGTATTACCTATGTCTCAGGAAATTCAACAGTGCCACTTCAGAACTTGAAAGTGCTATATTTATTTCCAATTATTACAATAAAAAATAATACAAACTGAGACCAAAGAAATCAACATCTTTTTCAAAGGGTCAAGAAAGGTTTTGAATGACAATGTTGAAGTGTCAAGAGAACATCACTACCTCTTTCAATTAATTTGCAGCTATTGCTCTCCAACAGGTTATAAAGTGACATTATAGTTATAGAAGTACACTAAAAACTGTATTTTTAATATAAATTCAAAATTTAAACCCAATTTTAATTCAAAGAAACAAAATTAATTTTCAGATGCATAAAACAACCTAGTAAGTTTTGACAGATTTTTCCAGCATTTCTTTAGTCAACTAACACAGTGAGTGTCTGGTAGAGAACCCTGAGCAGGGCAAGTCAACTCTTCTTTCATTGCCTGATCACAACACCCTGACAAAACACACTGTATTCTCAAGCACTTCCAGTTACCCATTGCAGGTTCTTCAGATACAAACTCTCATTGGAATCACCAATAATTAAAAGGCCACTAGCTTTGTGGTTGTAGCTGATAAGTCTACCAGTGCTTAAATTACTGTAAAATTAACAGCAGACTGCTTCCTTACCTCAGAGGTGACAAGCAATTACATTAAAAGACTGACATGCTCCAGTACTAAACTACTATTTCAGTTAAACAGGTAAGTACAGGGAGCAAGATGCACGAAAAAGACACAGACATCCTACCATCTAAAAACCCTAAAGAAAGGGTGCAGCGTAGCCACAGATGTAACTCCAGTCATCTCTGGTATAACGACTTACACCTGAGGTCTCTCTTTAACTCAGATTTTGTAAACATGAGAAGAAAATTGAGTAGAAAGAACAGAACCACAATTATGAATCTGAAACTTCCTGAGAAGGGCAGTTCTGCAAAATATTTTGTATCCAAGAAGCCAGATTTCCAGTCTTCCCACTAGCATGCTTCTACCTAGGACAAGTTTCTCCTCTTTCATGATATCTGATTCCTCCCTCCAATCCCTCTCTGTCTGAATTGTCTCTGTTTTAGGGCTCAGATATATACGCTACTTGTTTTGTCCTCAAATGCCTTAGGGAGATTCAGAGCCATGCACAGCCTGATCAATACCACACAGAAGAGGATTTAAACACCAGACCACGACTGAACCAAACTAACACAAAGAGGTGCCACATACCCCACAGACACAGGAGATTTTTTAATTCTCTCTCAGTCAGGTTCTACCAAAAGTGGAGGCGGTGCTTTGCCATTGTTTGAATGCAGTCCACTTCTGCAGCATTCATCCCTCTGCACAGGGTCACGGATTGATGATCTGATGCCTTCTACATGCTCAAAAAACATCAGCCAAACCCTGAGCTTTACTACCCACAAAAACAGACCCTTTGAGCTTTGACCCAGTTTGGTTACTAACAGCCTGTAAGGATATTCCTAACTAAACCCTGCTGTCAAGTAAATACCAACAAACCAACATGCAACAAACCAAAAAACTTAATTAAATGTTCCTGATTTCAAAACAGGCAGTTCTTCAGTCAATAAACATTTCTTCTAATGCTACAAGTAAGTGAAAGGTGACTAACACGCAAAAGACTTTTTAAATGTCTGGCAAGTTTGGAGAGGGTTTGGAAGGAATAAGCTTGCCAAAAACTGCTGGCAAGCACACTCCCTACAACAGCCAGCAATGGATATCCAAGCATGCATTTTTGCTTCCTTTCCCAGACATAGTATTACCACCCCCACCTTCTTATTTATGCAGGGAAAGGGTGGCATTATTGAATTTGTTTTCTTAGTTAAGCAAATTTTTTTCCTATTGCACAGAAGGAATGACTTCCAAATGGAGAGGTAGCCAAATACATCTGGGGAACATTTTAAGTCCATTTTACAGGTACTAAAAACTGAATTGTCAGAGTCCATTGGCAGAACATAACACTTCACTTTTATGCAACATATTAGTTACCACATTCCCAGTTTAGGACAGTTTGAGAGTTATACCTCTCAAATATAGCCATGAGATGCAAATAATGGCTTCAGAGAAATGTAAGAATGCACACCCATTTTCTTTAGGAAAAGAGCACCTGCAACTACTTCTATATTTTCCTTCTTCTGCTCTGCTAAACTTTGTGTTTGCCTCCTATACATGACATGGATTAAGTCATAGCTACTTCACACTGTTAAGGATTTTACAGTGGATAACCCATGGGAACTATAGCTTAACCTGAAGGAAGGTTTTGCTGGAGGTTTTATATCATGACATACAGATAAAAAGGAAAAACTTCTAATGTTGCATTCTAGTGCCTATATCAAAAGTTAACATCTCTGTCTTACAAGAAATGCTTTCTAAAAATGCAACTGTGTACTAGAAAAAAAAAATTTCCAAAAGCCCGCATTTGGCTATATCCCCTCTTCTTTTGTGAGCTGTCTTTCTGAAGCAAGCAACAATATTACCATCAAAAAAGAACTTAATCTTTTCATATAATACCTGGCAAGTTCATGTGAAAACAATCTATGTGGCAGCAAAATTGTTGTGTTTTTTAAAAACGTTTCCAAGCACCAAACTACAAAAACTGTTCCCATCTTAAGGAAAGCTAGGAAGAAAATATGAAAATTTCCCTTTTCTTCAGATGGGTAAGTAATATTTACTCTTCCAAAGCCTGTGATGGGCAGTATCGATAATATACTCTTGCACTGACTTTTTTTTAATAAGCCAATTTTGAAATACTGCTCCAGTGTCTTGATTCCTAAACACACACCCGCAAAAATTAGTCCAGCAAGATGACATTAGTCTCTTCTCGCTGACCAAATGCTTTGTAATAAGCAGATTGGCGGAGATGACTTAATTCAGACACACTGAGTAACTGAATAATTAAATCAAATAGAAGAGCTAATAAAGAGTGCATAGAGACTGCACAGACAACATTATTTAGGGAATGGAGAAAGTCAATAGAAAGAGAATAGTAGTAAGGCTTAAATGTGCCTTGACTCAGTATTCTGATTTGTTAAACATTTTCCCATCTTTTTATGCCCTAATAAGTTTCCATTGACTAACATGACCTAAAGCTACTGAGAAAGCTAGCTGAGTGCAGAGTTTCCTAGAATGTATCTCCACCAAGATGCTACAACTAAATATCAGTTAAAATAACTGAGAAAATGGAAGCATATATACCACAGCAAATTTTTTTGAGACTAGTCTCTGGGTATAGTAACAATTAAGCCACTTTGAACACCATGCTGTTTCAAAATAAACTAATTCTATTCCAAATTCTAATAACAAGTGAATTTTAAAATGTGTTAGAAACAACAGTGACATACTGGGGAATTAGTTGAGAAATGCAGCACTGAATATAAAAAATGTACTTTGCTACCCACATTCAACTGTCACTTAAACCTCAGGTTATCAGGAGGTAAAACTATATACCATACATTCACTGTAAACAAAAAATGACCAAGATGAACCAAAAATAATCTGGCACCACATATTAATACATAATCCAATACAAGTTAAAGCCAGAAGTTAATGTTCAATGTGAACACTGAAGCCTGACATCCTGTTGTCTTCTCTTCCCTTCAACCAAGAAGAGACACTCCCTTAACATGAAATTATTTGAATGATCAATACGAGCGCAGCCCCTGAGATCAGGTAAGAAATACAGACTTCATTATGAGTCAGTTGTTCTCAGCTGCTTAATTTCTTGTATTTCTAATTGCAACAAGACACAAGGATCAAGACAACAACCTCTGTCTATGAAGTACACTCTAGAAGTTAACATATATGCGGCAATAGTGAAAACCAGACTTTTGACAGCCAACAGGAGTAAGAATCTATTAGTGAAACTTCTGGTAGCAGACAGAAAGAAGTACCTTACCCCTAAGACCACTCATTTGTTTTATTACCTACTGCTACAATGAACAATGATAATAAAGCTAAAAGCTGCACTTAGATTTTCATTAAAGCAGCCAGATCAGAAATAGCAATGATGGGAGTTTGCTATGAGTTAAAAGCTATCAATTCAACTGTTTGTACTCTTCAAATCATGGAGAATCAGGCCACTGCCAAGTAAGTGAATGAAACAGAAGAGTAAATGCAAATTCAGGAACAGGTAGCTTAAAGTTTTTGGTTTTGTGATTGCAAAGCAGCAGGCTGTTAAGTCCAATTCAAGTGTTCAGAAGCAAGCTTTAATATTAGGAAAACTAACTCTTTAGTATATAAAGACAATTTTTATGTCTGTCTGTATTTGTAAATTTAAGATAAATCTATGCCTATTTCAAGACCAAAGGCATGAAGATTCATGTTCACTCCAGGAGAAATAATCAAGGATATGAGGAAAAAGAAGTACCATAACATGCTGAAGAAGATTAAAAATCTACATTCCTGGGCAAGTAGTGCTAAAATTTTATTTTTACATACATATGCATGTCTGGATATACATCTGTGTGTGCATTTAATAAACACAAATAAAAATTATATATTATACAAACACGTGTACACATACACTCTACAGATCTCAAAATAAGCAGCACGGGCACATAATTAAGGGGTCCCCAGGGCTCATAAAGAAAGTGCAACGACCTTGTTAGTGTTTGGCCTTTCTTTCGCACCCAGTCTCATTGTAAAACAGTCAACCATGAAAGTACTTTAAAAAGCTGGTTTTCTTTTTATTTACAGCATGATTTTATAATGTACCATTCATGTTTTATAGAAGCTGGTACTTCTGTATATCTTTCTGCCAAATTCAACATGAACCACAAACTTTCTAATTTACAACTTTCAGAAATTTGAATGCTTTTGAATACCAGGATTTTCAACTTTGCAATTTAATGACAACCCTGCCTTTGGCCTTTCCTGACCTGTTGTGAAGTAAATCAGGCACACTAATGTGGGCTAACAAGTCTTTTTCACACTGTTCGATCACCCTGCATCTTTTTTCTCAGCAGACACCGCCTCTCTCCCACTCTCTGTCTAGCCATCCTCCCTCAAAGCAAACAAAATGGTCACTGTAACCCTGCATTACTGCTCATTAGATCACAGGTTAGTCAAGTGGAACTGCCCGAGGTTCCCAAAGGAGAGCTATACTTCAAAAATCTGTCCATGTCAAATGAAGAAAAAACCCCTGAGCGTGGGGTCACCCAGATCAATGATCAAAAGAGACTGAGAATAGTGGAGGGAAAAAAAGAAAAAAAAAAAAAGAAAAAAGAAAAAAAAAAAAAGCAGGAAAAAAAAAAAAGCCCTTTTTTTGTAAAAAAACAGCCTTCTGTATAATAAATCAGAATAGAAAGATACGAAGCTTTTTTTTCCCCTTTAACAACAGTCCATTTTGGCTTTAAAATGTTTTTCTTGTTTTTCAGAAGATTTTACAAGAGTAAGAGTATTTTTAAAGTGTTAAGAGGGAGGTTTTCATAAAACCCAGACTTACTTTAAGAAAATTAGCAAGAGGAATAATAATGGAAGATATTGGAGATTTTCTCTGCATCCTATAAATACTTTACTATTCCAAAACAAGTCAACATCAATTTTCATTCAATTATGACTTTAATTTAAACAAAACATACATTCTGAACTTCATGAGAAATGATGCAGGTAGCATGTCTACAAAAAAAGGTAGTCAAGCAAAACTACATAGTTTGAACTCTTCTGGTACATGACAGATGTGCAGGCACGTGCAATACTTCAAGAATGTGCAGTACCATTTCTGTAGCCTCTGTTCACCTTTTAAGTACATAGGGCAATTTATTAGTAACAACCACAAAAACAAAAAAGCCCAAACCAAATAAAAATGTTTTAAAATATAGTAATAATTTTAAGTAATAAATTTTGATACACAGAACAGATCAAACTACTCAATGAAGAGTACTGACTGTTTCACAAGGTTCTGTGCACACACACATTATAGAGATCCATGCATAACTCTGCTTATTCAAAATGAGTTATGTATTTCTAAAACAACAAACATACAGTGTCACTAATGAAGACACTGTTGCAGCTAAAGGGACCTGATTGTTTCCTGCAATATGGTGACAGAGCATCCTTTTGTTTACAGCTCTGAAAAGATTTCTTTTCCTGCCCTAGGGAGTAACTCAAATTTCACTCTTACTCCCTTTATCCTCAGCCATGAGTAAAGGCATAATTAGGAACAAGGAACAAAGGTAAACAAATTGGAACTACATTTGTAGTAGATTTGTAGTTAATATATGGTCTGTTGTAAAAGCATTACTGCAACAGAACAAAGCTATAGGAAATCAAAAGAAAGAAATCCTTAAAGTACTTAAATGCTTCATGTAATGTAGTAAACAATCTCCTAGCATTTATTACCACAGTAACATAAAAACCAAAATGAGACTGTAAATGCTGTTATAATACATTATGAAAAAATATTGAAAAAAAGTTTACAGAATAAGCTTGTATTACCAGAGAGACGGATGGAACAACTTATTTTTAAATAAACAATGCAACTGTAGCAAATATATAACAATATATGCAGTAATCCCAATTATCCACCACTATAGATATTGTGGATGAAATGAACAGCCTTTTAATTAAAGCTCATTCACTAATGCAGGCTGGGCTTTTTGCTGGTTTTTTTTATCAGTTTGCACTACACTGTGTATTAATACTTGAAATGAAACTTCAGCATGCATTAACTTTAAAGATGCCCACACATTATTACTGAGTCTTTACTTTTAAGACAGAATTAATACAGCACAGGCTTTCTGACCCTTTCAACTTTGCATCTAATCAGAATCTGAACAACTAAATATAAAGAAAAGATCCAAAAAATCAAAGATACTGAGAAATATGTAGTCTTAGCTATGGATTATTCAGTACACTGTCAATACTCTATTTTTGAAAACACTACGAAAAAATATAAGGATGATGCGGGTAAATCTGGATAATAGATGAAGACCTTTTCAAGTAAAAAAATTGCTTAAATTTGCCTTTTTTAAAAAATATGTTACCTAGTTAATTTGTATGATCCTCCAAAAAGTTATTTTCTAGACTAATTCAAAATTTCAGGGAGTTCAGATTCTAACAGAAGAAGTTACTGTTTCATGTCAGACTGCTGTAATAGATTTTCTAAACATTTGAACTATTTTGAGAAAACATTTACGCTTATAAAGATTCCAGCATGACTAATGATATGCTGCAGTATCAACAAATCACCATTAGAATAATGTCGTTACATTCAAAACCCTGCTTCTAGTCTTATGACGACGATTGTTCCCAGATGCTAGAGTGGATAATTCAAGTTTCTTCAGAAGCATGTCTGCATCTGCTGCTGAATCACTGCAAGAAGCGGATGGGAAAATGGTTTCCTCTTTTTGAACCAAATGTCATTATGCACTGAACAGAAGTGGTTTCTGAGGAAATAATGAATACTGTTCTCAGCCTACATTGCTATAGAAGAAGGTCTTCAATGGGTCCAATTTTCTTTAAGCAAAATCTCTGAGTACTGCATCCTCATCGTCCCTGAACTGTGGGGCCCTTCACTACTTTTGAATTTGCAGAACTCCATTCCATTCTTCATTTTTGTTTGAACCCCCAGAATGCTCTCTACTCAGCTCTTCTACTTTACTGCCAGTAAAGTTTTGGGAAGTAACAGGGAAAGAGGTGCATGAGACTTGTCACCAGTCCCCTTCCATTCCTCCTGCTACTCCTTATCTCTGCTTCATTCCATTTGCAAAAACAACAGTGTCCCGTCCAGCAATCAAGCTCATAGCAATCTTTGATTTTTGACTTACATCACACCCAGAGAGCATCCAAGATTCTTCCAAGAGCATAATGGCTTGAAAGAATCTCAGGGTAAAAAAAAATGAGTTCAAAACTGAGAATGAATAGGAAGGTATTTAATCTCACTTTATAGCAGTATGTGTTTCCTTCCTGGCCTTTGGCAACTATAGCATTGTTTCAGTAACATCCACAACACTGATGCAAATACGATCCTTTCCCCATCCTGTCACTTGGAAACACATAATTGTTTCATGAATTCCCACATATACGCCAACATCTCCATGTGCAGAGGTTTATGGTTTGTTTTTGCTCATAGGAATTTTATGCTCAAGCACCTAAAGGAGATTCAGCCTCTGATGGGCCAATGATGCCTCAATTTTCAGGTTTGCCTTCCCTCATGCTGTAGCTCACATTCAAGAGAAATTCTCCTCAAGCATCTTCAGAAATGTTGAGTTTCAAAAGGAACAGAAAGCCTCCCATACTCAGGCTGAGCTCTGAGCACCTTCTATTTGATGCAGTTTTTAAGAAACTCTGCATACACATATTCCCAGCAAGGTGTTCAGGGCATTGGTAACTACAGACAATATTAATCTATGCTACATCACAGTGCAGGTTGTACTGATGCAGCTAAAATTTTTCTAGTTTTGTGGCACATAACTAAAATCCAATTTGAAATATTTACATAGATATAAAATGGATAGATTTTCCCCTGCTATTGTTGAACTTCCCTGACACGACCAATAAAGATGCTCATCATGATTTCCCATGTGTGTGAGTGCCTAATTCCTGTAGAATGGACTGTGGCCAGAAATTAATTTCACTGCATACCTACTCTAATGGAATGAAGATTATGTGATCACGATAGCCTTGAAAATTATTTTTTTTTAAATTTACCTCTATATTGAGTATCAAATATAAATTATGTAGTTCAACTACAAAAAATGAGCTTTCTCCTTTCTAAATACAAGGTTCACAGTATATTTAACTTGCCTTTAATTAGCAAACTTATTTTAGCACTAAAAACAAAAATAGAAGGATAAGTCCTCATCTTTTAAAAAGCAGCAGCTTGTGTTACTGAACTCAAGATTTCATTCTAATACATATAAGATGGATGTTTGAAAGAAAAACACATACTAAATCACTTTTACAATAGCAGAGTTTTCACAAACTCGATCCAAGGCATTACTAAATACTTTTCCATTCTTTTTTCAACTGATCCTGAGACCATTTTTGCTAAAATGGTAGAGTTATATTTAGAAAGTAGTTATATAGCCACTATTTAGTTCCATTTGTAATAGCTATTAATTCTGAAAGAAATACATCTTCTCTTGTTCATGTAAGATGTCACTAACGGCAATTAAATTTCTGAGCATTCAAGAATTCCCCAGAACAGCAACATCACAGACAGAGAGGCTCAAAAGGATCATAATGATTGTGTGGTCAGATTCGCATCCAACAGGCCTCAGGATTTCATTTAATTCTCTACTAAACTGCACTTTTGACCAAGCAAAAAAGGTTTCACAAAGAACTGTAAAAAGCTGTGCTCTTCTCCAACAGTCTTTACTGAATAGCATAAAAGCATTTGTAAGCATACAAATATTTATGAAAAGCATTTACTAAAATATGAATATAGATTTGTATCTGAAAGCATGTTAAACTTTCTCTCACAAATTTGCTTTTTATTTATAAAGGCTGTGCTCTACCTTTACAGGCACTGTGTTTAGTTCTGCAAGTGCAGCCAACTCCTTCTCTTTGAATGACATTTTCTCCCTTCTTTCTTTGCTTGGAAGTCAACAAAGATACTAAATTTTCAAAGCACATAGTGAAAATAAATGCTTCTTTCCTATCTTTCTCTCAAGTCCAGTAAAAAAAATTGGACACCTACTCTAAAATATCCATTGTTAAGAAGGAAAAGTTATTTTCCAGTATTGCTTGTATAATCTTCCTCTACTGTGGTTCAGGGTAGGGGGATAAGCAAAAAAGCATGAGAAGTAAGGTGATAGGTAGAAGGGTCCAAGTCTCATTGGATTTTAGAGTTCCACACCTCCAACTTTCTGCACCACTTCTACTTTTACACCTTCCTCCAACCTCTTATTTGTGCCTGTATGCCAATTTATCCAATTGTCTTCTCATCCGAGTCTACTCAAAAGTAAGACCTTGATGAAGGATGGTAGTTAAGTAATTTTTAGGTCCAAACCAGTTCATCACATGGCCACACAGTCAGACTGTCTGTCACACCTGAAAGATGGCAGAAACAAGCAAACCAATACTGCTGATTAAAGAAATACTCCAAGTACACACCATCTACATACATATAAAACAAACATTTGGAGACTCAAACTGTAAAAGTCCATGCCTGATATTCAAAACTATATATAGCAATACTCCTCAAAATCTACCCCATGATATGCAGCTGCTTTTTTTTCAGAACTGTACCTGGCACCATTAGCTACAAAGGGCCATTCACAAGATTTATTTCTCTAAGTTCAGTTTGATGTTGTGAAATTGGTGTGTGTGGACAGTACTTCCACTCCTGTCTCTTAGCCACTCTACTCCTACTCCTTATGCCCTTGTACATTGCATAATATATGCACATTTTCAGGTGTGCTCAAGCATTTGTTTTGGTATCCTCAGGAACATCGTTCCAAATCAGAGTTTCTAGAGGCAGTCTTTGAACTCATTTCCTTGCAGACTAACGTATTTGCCAAGAGCACAACTAGGAATTTACTATTCAGAGAGGCACTGCTCCTTGTTAAGTTTTTGTTTCTTTGTCCCACATACACTGGGACAGCAGTATTAAGCTGTACTAAGCAATATTATTCATCAAAAAATGATCAACCATACCAATTCATCTTTTCATCTAATGAAAATATGTTGATGATTTTATATATTATGGCTTTTTTTATTTTAAAACATAATTGAAACACAAATTCATGTAAAGAAAAGGTGTGGTTACTGTTTGGGTTCAGTTTTGCAACTGTATGAAATTCCTTGCTGTTCACATTTACCTAGGATATAGATGTACTCTCATTTACTTAAATTGCTTATCTTTTTATATTGCATTTCATATATATTATTTTTATTACAGGATCCTTTTATATCTAAATCATCTTCCTAATAGGTATGAAGAAATTTTTAATCAGAATGGAAGGTCATGTGAGACATGCAAATAGGAGTTACTTCTGCATTGTTCTAAACAGGGCAAAACTAATATTGTCTAAACACCAGTTTAATAATATTCTCCTCTGCTACAAATGTGTTCATAACTGAAGTCTGACATATAACTCTTCTGTTCCCTCAGAGGCCACAGTTGTGAAGGAAGCAGCCAATACTCAAACTAGTAGAGTCCAGATCCAAAACAATCTTCAAATATCAGGGGATACACCTTGGACGAAAAAGAAGTATTTGCAGTGAGGGGATTGCAAATATTAAGGTCACTAAGGTCACTATGATCTCAAAACAGGGTAGGAATCTATATTTTGGCTATTTACTGCACTAATCTGAAGATAAATAATCTCAGAAACAGATTCTTGAGGAACTAAAAATCTGTCCCCAATTTAACTTCGCTCTGGATGTCCCTGTCATAAAGTACACAGATTTGCAACAGCTGGTCTTTGAAAACTCAGATTCAAGAGGCTTGACCAGGGTGAGAATGGGACAGACTGCAGAGAAAACTTTCATTTTCACTCTTGATTTTAGGCTAAGTTTTTGTAGTACTTGCTCCTGAAGAAAATACATGCTCAAAACTGTTAGCTAAGATACTGCAGACTCTCTGAAGCTAAACCTCTTTAGGTGTCACTGTTCAATGCAGTTTTTCAGACTGCTAGTAATGACATCTATAACTCATACACTGAAAGGGTTTCCAAAAAGAAACCATTTTCCCCTAACTAGCAGAAACCAAAAGGCATGAACTATGGAAAAACAGTACAAAGACATTGGAATATAAAGAAGTGATTACATCCTGAAATTGACCCTGTCATACACAGCCAACTTGGACCAGGCAGGCCCAGAAAGCCCAGTTTCTAGAGTGTTCCAGATCCCTACCACCAGTAAGAGCCACCACAAATGCTGGCAAACCCGAGCATTCTCCTGCAAAAGTTATTTAGCTTTAAGATATTTAAGGCTTCAAGAAGACATTGCTTATCTACCAAATTATTTCTAGACATAAACAACAGAGAAGAAACTGGCAGAGTAATAGATAACAGCCCTCATAGCCCTAAGGTGGCTCTTTTCATAAGGAGAGTCACCTTCCACTATTCTGCTAGCAGAAAACTCAATGAAACAACTGTCAACAATTCAAAATCCATATATTCTCAAACAGATAAATACATCACAATTCATGCAAATATGCAATGAACCTTTCACACTCACTTTTGAAAATACTGTTTGCAATTAAAAGGGGTTTTTTTTAAATCTTGCTCTATCAAATAAAAAAGAAAAATCAAAATGACTCTCCTGTGGAGTTTCACACCCCCATCAATTCAACTTTAAAGTAAGGTCTTGTTTGCAAGGAAAGAAACAGCACTTGTGATCAGCACAAGCTTTCCACATTATTTTATTCATGACAACCATATTTAAAACAACAGTATAATCTTAAAATAGGCTGAGAATAGGTTGATTCACTGTTAACTAGTAAATCTATATCAAAAAGTTCAAACATTTTTTTAAATGGGAATTTAGAACAGATATTCAGTGCTTTCTCCTGAGTTTTCAAGTGGTCACCAATTTAAATACATGAAAGAAATGTACTAGTTGCCTGAATTTTTGGATAATTGAAGAAAAACCCACCAACAGGTTATAATCTATGAATGTGTTCGTGTATATGGTCTTGGAATAGAATAGTTCAAATGGAGTGGACCTACACTGATCATCTAGCACAACAACAATCTTAAAGACAGCCTTAAATACAAAAAAATAAACATCCCAAAGTCAACATACTGCCAAACAAGTAGCTGCTCCATCAGTGAACTGGAAAAACTAGTTCAATTTGGTTCAGTTCTATATAGCTTCCAGCAGTCCTGAACACATTCAGACAAGAGTCCAGAATAGCCTGCTCTTAAAATATAGTGCCTACCAACAACTTCCAACATATGCAGCTCCAAAATATTACTCTGATCTGTGAGAAAAGTGTCTCTCTCTGCACATTGGTTCAACTGAGAAGAATCCACTGCAATATCGAGCTTCTGATACACAGAAGTAGTAGACACTCCAAAATAAAACTCAACAAGTTGAAAATCACAGAAATGCCTGTTCCCTTTCAAAGCAATTTGAAGCCCTTTTATCACCATCACTATCCTGCAATATTTTAAGCTTGTAACAGAAATCTGACTAATCAAAACCAGTTTTGATAATCAAAAGCAGTCTTGTGTGGAAAAGCAAAAGCACATTCCATCAACAAGATACTTATTTTAAAAAACATATAATTAAGTAAACTGTTTTGGAACTGCACCCTGTATTTTGGAAACCATGGCCAAACTGATAATGCCACCACCTTCCCTCATATGCTGAGTAACTGAATTTATTTTTCACTTATACAAAGTTTTATTGACTATTTCATAAGGTTTCCAAAACTATAGTCAGAACTGACTTACGTATGATTAGTTCTTCATTACTGTAATTTTAATCTGAAGTAAGATTATTTTGGAGCAAACCTATTTAGTCAAATACAATTGTAACAGTTTTACAGCCTAGTTAATATACGCAGTCTTTATTTCAGCATGGCTCTGTTGAAATCACTTAGCAGATATTTGAAAATGTCTAAATAAGAGCTATTGTCACAGGAAAAACAAAACAACTTACAAATATCTTCGACATGGGAAGATGGAATAACCACCATGGAAGTCTACATAAGAGAAATATGAAGGACATCTTCATTTATAGTTTCTACAATGAAATTTCAAGCTTACTCTCTTGATTTCATTTTAAAATCAAAATATAACCAGGAAACAGCTAACCAGAAACTGAACTCAGGGAAAAAAGGATTACATTTACTGATTAGTATTTCAGCTTGGCTCCTCCTGTTATTTTCCCTGGTCACTTCAGTAATATGAAGCATATTCTGCAAAATGAATTAGGTTAAATTGCATTTCATAAATTAAGTAAGTTATTTGGATATTTTTGCAAGTATCTATTATAGCTGTAAATTGAACCATTCATGAGATTGCTTATTACTTACAGCACGCGGGCTCTACAATACCATTTCTACCTAAGCAATGCAAGGAAAAGAACACATTAAACAAAGTACAACGTTTTTAAAAATTGAAGCAACTGCACTTCCCAATAATAAATATAACTAACATCTGTTGCAGAAACTGCTTGGCACTTGCACAGTTTTGTGAAGAAGTTTTGTTATAGATAAATATTTTTCTACATTTCCTATTATGCACCACTCAACTCAGACATTTTCCTTAATTATACTCTGAGGAGTCCTTTCATATCCATTAAAGAAAGGCAATTTGTTGCCTAAAAGAATGCATACATATTTTTAAATTTCAGCTGTGATTCATATGTCTTCTGGCACATGAAAAAATCAAGGTAACACCTCTAATTACTGGATTTAGTTCTGCAAAAATGCCTAACAAAACTCTCAATGCTCAACATATTATATTTGTTAAATACTTTAATAAGCTGGTTTTGATATAAGCAATGGTCTAATGATTCATCATTTTACTTCTATTCCACATCTCAATAATGAGGCCAACAGGAAGGCAAGAAATTACCATTTTAACATAGGTAAAAATGACTGAAGAAGGCTTCTACTTTGTAACAACTTTGCGATATTCTCCTCTTTTTTTAATTTTTTCCCTTTTAATTTTGCTTTCCACTATTCTTAGGTAAAGAATTTCAAAATCACTGAGCTCTTGATACAGGGTAGGTAGTTTTTTTTCCTGACAACATACATGTGCTGTGCACATCTAATGTTGTATTCTGCATTTCATACATACTCACATTAGCAATCAAGACTTGTCTGCTATGATAATAAACTGTTAAGATTTTTTTTTTAAAAGCATGCAGTAGAAACCTATTTAAATGTTATTGTAACCATATAGAGATCTATTACCCTACTGAGATTTCAAGCAACTGGTAATGAAGAATGACGTGAAAATGAGGGTACTGCCAATAAAAGAAAAGAAATGCTAACTCTACATACACAAAAAATTCAGTTCAGGCCCAAAAGTCTATCCACACAGGTTCAGCTGCAAAATGAGAGAGTTGTAAGTATAATTTGCTGTAAAGCAAGCCAACTGGCATTGCATTCATTATTAATATGAAATTGGACAAGGAACATGTCTTAAATTTTATTTGCCATCAAAAACCTCACTTAACATTGAACCAAATTTTGCCACTCTAAAAATGAAAAATGTACAAAAATAAGAAATACTTAAAGCATGTAAGAAACAGCACTTCTGTTGATGAAAAATGTAATCTGTATTGCTCTATGAAAATAGTTAAAGCCAAGTCACATAGGCTATATTTGGATGATAAAATCAAATCAGTTGTGTCTCAGGATATTGTCAGTTTTTAAGTGCAAGGTTTAGGACTGCATGCTTTGCTTTTATGCTGTATAATAAACTACACCAAATTATTAAACTTGTATATCAAAATTGATATTAAATTTCCTTAAATATTCATTATTTCTTTCTAAGTCTGTTTTTATATGAACAAGACCTAGAACTTGTAGATTCTATCTCTGCATCACTATCATTTACCTATTTATGTAACTTGATATATTAAATACAAATTCCTTTTCTTTCCTTTTTCGTTAGAGTGAATTCTCAGAGAAAAGCACCAACAATTTAAAAAACATTTTACAGTGTAGTTTCCATAGCTGTCACTTAATCTCTTCTGATATTAAAAACACTTGCTATACTCCAGTCACATTTACATCACTTCTTAACACATAATTTATAAGCTTAATTTAATAGTAATAAATTTAATTTTAATAATAAGCTTAATTTCTTTTGACTAAGAGAAGAGGCATAATTAGCAATAAAGAAGTAAAACTGTATGTTCAGCTATACTGTCTAAGAGCACCTATTCTACAGATCAGTTTGTTCTGAGTTGAAAGTCTAAAACCTTGTATTTCAGACAATCTAAGAAAGAATCTAGTTTAAGTACAAAACAGCAACATGGTAAGGTGCTGAAACAGTTTTCACTCTCCTGCACTCACAGAAGAAACAGATTTCACATACAATCTTTAAGAGGAGGAGTCCTTTAAATGACATTTATGAACAGAATGATACAACCAGATTTTAACTTCTTCCTACAATTTCAGAAGTAATTTTCAGCATTTCCTCAAATGTATCTGACATGATAGGAATGTAGACAAGATGAATTTCTCAGAAACACAAGAGCAAAAGGTACACTGAATAGAACAATTACATAATTTACTGTGTGATAGCTAGAAATTAGACAAAAACATTACTCCTTGGAACAGGAAGATCATAACTAGTTAAGGACTTCAGGAATTGCAACTCTGACCTCACATCAGTACACAGCAATTCAGAAAAAGCTTTTACACAAAAAAGACAACCTATGGCCACAACGTATTGCTTTAAGCAGTTGAAAAGAATGGAGTAATGGAACAGTGCAAAATTAAAACTAATAGCAAATAAAAACCCAAGCTAAACAAAAAAAATCACTGTCCCAATAGCTTTTCATAAGAGTAGTTTTTAAAAACATCTTCTCTCCCTTAAGCAAAATATGGTGAAAGCAGAAGGTATGTTTGCATCCAAGTATTACTTGTCTGTTTTCCAGCACAATTAAGCCTGTATAGAGTGCAGTGGACTAAGTTTTTAGGGATTGGGACTGCTCTTGGTCTGCATACTTACAGTAAAGAAGAAACTGAGGTCAGTCCTTAACCAGGATGTCAGAGTTATAAGTGATAGTGGATCAGTGGTGTGCAGATAGTAAATATAAACAGGCAAGAAGCTGCCACATTAACATACCTCTTGTACTGAGCGAGCTGCTGGCTTGTCTTGGTGATTGGCCAGTATTAAAAACGGCAAAGTACATAACTGTGGGTGCTGGAGAGCAGAATGCAGTTCATTCCTAGCAGTTTCTAGATCATCTTCAGAGGAGGCGCTGTCTAGTACAAATATTACCCCTTGGGATCCTTGGTAGTAACGACTCCAGTATTTCCTGATATTGTCAGCTCCTTTCAAGACAATAATGAGAACTAATTAAAACAACAATAATTTAACAAATTTAACACTTGTAAATGAAAATAAACCATCTACTTAGAATGATCAAAATAATTATCTAAATTTTCTCTCCTACCTATCATTAAAAGAATAAAAAGAAAAAAAAGCAAGAAAAAATCCAACATAAACACACACAAATTTCAATCAACATTGTTTAAATAAGGAAGGAGGTTGACTCAATGCAGCTTTCTTCCCTTAAAGCTTCTCTCTATTAATGAGTACTGGCAGAGCTACCATGCTTGCAGTACCACACAGCCTAATCCTTTACCTTCTCACTGGAATATCTTGGAACTCTGATACCTAAATCTTTATCCATTCTTTTTCACTTTGCCCTGCAGCTCCTTGTCATAACCTGCAGCTTCTGTCATGGCAGTTGCTCATTTCTGAGCATGATAAGGTCTTCAAGTTCATCTCCAAACCATCAGGCAACCACTTCATAATTGGGGAAAAAAGGTGTCAGGAAAGCCTATTAAAGTAATTAGACACTTAATGAGGAAAATGATGATACAATAGTGAGTTGAACACTGAATGAGGAGCTATGGTGACAACATGCAAAGGCATTCAGTTCAACTACTTTTGCTCTGTCAACCACACTAAGGATTCTGGAAGAGCCCAACAGTAGACACATGAGTGACTGTATAGGCTTATATGCCACAGTAATTTTTAGGACACAGTTCAGCAGCACTCAGCCATCTCAACAGAAGCCAAGCACTAAGGTTATCAACAGAAAGCTTTTGTCTCCCCTGGAGAGCAGCATATGTTGTAGCAATGAGGTAGGAAAAAAAAAATTGTATTTGACAGCTGTCAAACTATCTAAACTATGATTTGGATATGGGCTATTCTTTGTATGTCTGGATCTGGCACTACACTCATGGGGACGAACACTAAACAGTGAACAGCAGCAGCAGCAGTAGTCTAGTAGAAAACTTGACATGTCTGCCAGACAGTGACTTGCAAAAATGCGCTGAAGGTACCTTTTATAGACACTTTTTCTTACTTTGAGACAGGGAGAAGTAAACTTCCATATATACACAAGAACGAAGAGCTGAAAATAATAAAACTCTACTTTCCAATGAAACAAAATGATACAAAATTTCTGAGCAACATAATGAGGTTTTAATACAACATAATGACCATAACATTGATAGAATACTTAAAATATTAGCTTAATTTACACATTGTGCAACAAAAAAGACAGTCACTAAACAGAAGTGAAGAAATAAACATTTGCTCCATCTAATTTAGGTACGCAACTCAAGAGTATTCAAATCTCGCCTAATGGAATTACTCTTGTCTTTTTACCAGTCACACTGGAACCCTGAACACTTTGTTTCTGTATCTGCACCTAGCCCAAACACTGTCAACACATAAACACACACGCTTTTTCCTACAGAGAATACTGAAGTCATACTTAATCAGTTTTTTTCTGCAAGAGATCTATAGAGTTGATTACTTCAAGGCAAACGGTCACAGGACTAAGTCAAGACCTTGCTTAATCTCTCTGTTAATTTAACCAGACTCAAAATAACAATGCACAAATAGGACACGTTTTATTTTTTTTACCATCAACACCTGAAGATTATTATTATATATACAGAAGAGGGATTGCATTGAAAGCTAGTTCTATGTTTCTGTAGCACACGAATATCTGTCAAATGTACTTAGAATTTTATAGCATCTGTGAGATGCCCCAGTCTTTCTGAACAGCTGTCTACTTCAGAACCAAGTAGAGCATGTTGCCAGAGGGACACTATTTACACAGCCACACACAGCAGTGTCGCAGGCATCTGAAGTATCACATTACTTTAAAAACTAGTAGAGAATCATTTTCTATGAACTTAAAGGCCAAGACCATGATCAGTTCTTTGAACATATTTTTTCTTTCCTAGCAACATAACATCTGTCTTATTTACCCTAAGCATCAGTCAGCTACTTTTCAATCACATGTCACTGCTAGAACCTGAGTCTTATCTTTGTAACCATACTCACTCTAAACAGAAAAACTGTGGTGAACTGCAGAGCATTTGACCTCTTGTATCCAGGCACATGGAAGAAAGCAGCTTATGGATCCCTACATGGGACATTGAAGCCAGAAAAGGAGTACACTGATTTGTCGACCTTATGGTCCTGCCTTTTTGGTTCAGGTTCTTTAGCAGCTCAATTTTTTTTCTTCATGTCAACTGTCCCAAAAGAAACACCACCAAAGTACAGCAGTCCTTTTCTCTCCAGCCCTGGTCAGCCACCACGGCACAGTTATAAGAACCAACTTAAAACGTCCCATGAAACTTGGTATTTTCCTCAGGATCTTCCATTACTCTAATGACATGCTCTGAAATTGCTAACACTTCAGCTCTGAGGAAATCACAGCCTAAGGTTTAAGAATAAAAATAATTTGCACTAAGCAGACAAGAAAAAAGACTGATAAAGCATGTACCTTAGGGTGCCATTTCAAACCATTTTTCTGGCAAATGCACTTGAAAAATAATTCTTGGCATCAATAAGATATCAGCAGCTGGATGTCACAATTTCTACAAGACAAATAACCTGATATTCTTTTGCCTTAACTCTTCATATCCAG
This sequence comes from Corvus hawaiiensis, assembly GCF_020740725.1. NCBI lineage: Eukaryota > Metazoa > Chordata > Aves > Passeriformes > Corvidae > Corvus > Corvus hawaiiensis. The sequence goes on along the minus strand of NC_063255.1, from coordinate 7,803,134 downwards.
GGAATAGAAACTGCTCTCAGTTTCTTTCCTCAGAGCAGTGGAATGGAGTTATCCTGAGTTATCCTGGGCAGGAAACACTTGCCTATAAATAGTGTTTCAGCCATCACACTTTGCAGCATGACAAATGCAGCCTTAGAAACCAAGCAGTTTTTAGCTGCAGTTCAGCAAAATTGTCCTATTAATTAATTTTTTCATCTATTCCAAGGGTTTCAAAGACAGGAACATTCAAAGCCTGAGTTCTTTGGAAATCCACAATACAACTTGTATCCATTAAACATCCTTAGGATCTCAGAAGACTGATGTGATAAACCAGGAATTCAACTTAACTAGTACACAAAACATCCCATCAAACAATAGTAACACAAAGAATTAAGCACTTAGGTTTGCCAGTCTGATCTCATGTGTTTCTCTGAGAGCTTCAAACCATATGCATGTTTCTTCAACCAATAAACTGTCTAAACTAAGATTTTTAAAAAAAAAAAAAAATCTCCAAAACATCAGAAAAAGATAATTCACGTTAGACCTAAGGAATGTGCTATGTGACAGGTTCGCTAAAATGTGATCTTCAGGGTAGCAGCTTCCTCAAACACAAGCAAGAGCCACTACTTACGGCTAAGGAGTGGGTTGAGTCCTGTGATGTGACTAAAACATGCAATTTACAAATAAACTAGGGGGAAAAAAACAACAAAACCCACACTTCGGCACAATCACACCACTTATTCTAAAACAAAAAACAGTATTCAATCAAACATAGGCTTGAATCACTTTATAGCAGGAAAAAAACAAACCCCTCCTTACAGAAAAATGACAGGATGCTGCAATTCAAAACCCCAACCATTTCACATTATTACAGGCCAGGTTTACTCAACTAACTGTAATTTTAAAGACCATAATTTTAATATCTTTAAATATCAAATAAATATTTTTTTCTTTATCAGTCAAAGGAACAGTGTGTCTATATTAACACTGTTAATTATTTGTATCAGTGCCAACAGTACCCCCTGGGAGCTGGGAGGAAGATGTTGACTTATGTGCAGTTTAACATTCACCTGAACCAGTGCACACAAGTACTACTACACACTGCTATAAATATTATGCAAAACACAGAGCTGCAAGATCTTCCTTTCAGCTATGAATACTTGTATTTACATCTTCATTCATAGTGGTTTCAGGCTACCTTCAATTCCCTCCTTTTCAGTACTTTCAGGAGAAAAGAACACAGCATTACAGAAAAAATTGGCTGAAAGAAATTTACATGTGTCAAGCTTGTTACTTGTCAGACTTGCAGCAGGTCTCCATCAAGAGCACAACAAATGTCACAGAGCCCTTGCTTCAACACAGTCTAGTCCGCAATTGAAAACTCTTGTTAACCTCAAAATACAGGTCTGGAAAAGTTAAGAGTCTCAAATGGAGGGAAGAACATTTTTTCCCTTCCCATCAAAAACAGTTAACTTGGGGACATAAAAGAATGCAGTCTGCAAACACCTTTTGTACCACTTCAAATATATCCACTCACCTGAAATGAAGACACCTACATACTTTGAAGGTTTTACAGGTAATTAAAGTATTATATAGATCATTCCTCTACTGATATTAAACAGAACATTTTTAATAAAGCATAAAGGTGAAAAAATGCCAAGGACTATGCCGCAAAATCTTTTTGTGAGAAACACCGGCCCATGGGTCAGGGAGTAAGAAAGAAGGGTAGGGAAAAAGAAATCTCCTATCCATCTTGCAAAATCTGTAAATACACCCTACTCTCTCACTCCAAGAAAATCTTTGGAAAATAAATGTTTCTAAATTTATGTAGCATTTTATAACTTCACTTCCCATCATATCTGCACAAGCAAAACCGATAGATTTTCCTGAGTAGTCAAGAAGATGCCTGAAATCTTAGAAATACATTCAAGAGATGTGGCTGCTCTTTATCTATCACGGGCAGGTTTCCCAGTATTCCACCCTTGAAGAAATACTGTGTACAATTTTTTTTTTTAATGTGTTAGCACCCTTTTATTACAAATAAATTTATAAATACTGTTTAAGATACCTGCTAGGAATGTGCATGGAATTCGTCCCTTTTGACAGACACATCCACACAGAGATACAGAAGTTTTGCATGGGTGTAATGTCAGTCACCATGCTATGGCTAATTTGTATGGCTACTGCAACAACACAGATCCTAAACCAAAACCTTCTCCAGATTCAAAGTCCCAGGACTTCTGCTTCCTAGGGTCTAAGACCAAGTGATCACAGCCTGCTTTCTCTACGCTTTCAGGCAGTGCCCTCCTGCAATGCACAAAACATGGCAGCAGGAAACTGGCACTTTTTCCCCAGAAAGAGGAACATTTTGAGACTGCCAAATCAGCTATATTCACTGCAGCAATTCAACTACAATATGAGAAAACAGCACAAAAGGAAAATGAAAAGAAAAAAGATGTTGAGGAAAAATTTTTCTGCCTTTGTATTCAAAACATAAAAAATCAGAAATGTATATAAGTTTATGCTGCTTAATTTTATTTTTCTTACCAAACCAAAGTTTATGGAAACCATCTCTGTCATCTCTTGTCTGCCTTCCAGGCCTTCCCAGAGAGATTAATCTGGAAGTCAAGCCTTCAGTATTTTCCTTATTAGCTAACTTAAGTGCTGTTTCCAACTCTGAATCTCCACCTTACTCTGATATTTAAATCTGTTGGAACAACATTCAGGTTTCAAGCACTTGGAAGTTTTAAAAACATTATACTTACACTTGCCTGCAGAAAGTCAGTTTGATCTACTTGGATGTGTGCATTATACTACCACGTTAAAATAAAACATGCAATTTGAAGCAAATATCTACTGTTCTAGTCAAGAACATAAAATTCATTATAAAGTTCATAAAAAAATTTACAAATTAATTTAAAAGAAAGAGAATGATATATGTTCCTTGCAATATGCTTTAACATCTATTTAAGCCTGACATCTGAAGATTTAATAGTTTGCAGCAGGTGGCACAGACAGCCATTCTCACCCCTTCTTTTTCTTTCTTTCTATGAGTTTGGGGTTGTTCATTTTTTAAATTCTCAAACACACAGTAACCTTTAGGGCTAGCAAAGAATGGTTGGCAACAAGAAAATCTTCTACCACTTTCCTCTCTACCCACTACCCTATCTGTGTCCTTCTCCCACATCTGCTAGAGGACTCTGAGACAGCCAGGATCTCAGAAGCAGCAGCACATCCCCACAGCAAGACTGCTGCCAGCACCCAGGAAAGGTGAAATGTACTCTCCCCTGAGCTGCAGTCACAGTTTTGGTAACAGTGCAGCTAACCTCAAATAAAGCTCAAAACACATCTTTCTCCATGGCACTTAAAACTAGTAGGCAAACAAAAGAAGCAGCAAATCTACCACAAGCTGTGTATTTTTGTTTAGCCCTTGTGCTAATTGGCCCACAGAAGTTTAAAGCTTTAGCTTTTGGAAGGATCATGGTCTTTCTAAGAATCAAAAATAAAATTTTTTTTTTTTGGAGGGGATATTGTTCATAAAATAGTTGTATAATTTCTGATGCCTAACTATGCTGCTACAGTCTATCCTTTGATTCTGCCTGAAGAAAACAGCATTGAAAGCCCAACAGGCGACAGAGACTTAAGCAAACCAAATGTTCTGCTTTTCTCTCCACAAAATATCTCACAAACAAAAACAACGAGTCCCCACCCACAAAAGCTTTACTAGGAAATTCTGTGTTTTGCTTATCCTATTTACATAGCTGTGATAGGTGTTGCGTGCATGGTTCCTACTTGCAGTGAGACAAACTGTGGGATGTCTTTTCACACTGAAAAAACCTAATTGTAGAAAAAGCACAATATTTCCAAAGGACAATGGTAAGATCACTATGCTGAATAGAGCTTCCCCAGGACTCAGGTTAAAGAGGTCCATAAGCAGGAGCAAATGATATCTCCCATCTATGAAATGAGGAAACTATGTGACAGAGCCTGGGCTTAGGCACCATTTGAACAGCAGGCTGAGCATGATTGATAGCAAACAGATCTAACTTTAATGCTTTTGGAAGCTGAATGTCTCTGTGCAACTAACAGCGTGGACAGCTCAACAGGGTCATCTAAAAATTTCATCTGCTAAGACATTCTGTAAACTGATGCAGCTATGGCGCAGATGGCATTGCATGTACTCCACAACCAGATTTCGTAGAGGTGTCAACTGCCTTTTAGTCAAGTACAGTATGGAGATTTTATTGCTTTGTGTTAGTTCATCCCTGTGTAGATGACTTAGGCTGGCATTTACTTGTAGGATCAGTCTTCTGATGACTAACTTGACGAAATGTTAACTGCTCTGACAGCTATGTTGCTAGAAGGATGTTCAGTACTCCACTCCACCTCCACAGAGCAAAGGAAGAGAGAGATTTCCCACAAATATTTAAATTTTCAATTCTAATTAATAGAGCAACATTATTTTCTCCCTCGTCCATCATTTTTTTCATCAGGCAGATGCTACCTGACAACTGTTGCTGTCTTCTCCAGAAGTTCATATTTACTATTCAAGTTGGACTGCACAACAGTGTGGCTTCTCCTCCTACTCTCTGCTGGTCTTTACTTCCAAATTAAGGCAAAATACACATGCTTTGTTTAACCAAAACTATTTAAAGCTATTTGTTCTCAAGCTGTCACCTAGACAATTAATTTAGTTGGCCTAAGAATGTGAATTTATGACTTCGGTAATCAAGTTTAAGAAGTAGCAGCAGTGGGGTGGCAAGTTCTCATCTCTTTTCCTGGGCATGTTCAACCAACTGGAGACAAGAGCATTCCTGATATTACCCGCTTTGCTTTTGCTAAGCACTTAAAACATTTTTGTCTTAAATGAAATTTCCAGTATGACTACACAACACGTAGCCTCTATGTTTGAGAAATGGCTTTAGGGTGTATCACAAAACCTAACACAAACATATGACAATATATTTTAATAAATAAAAGAGAGAACATTACTAAACCCTACAGCATGCTGTTGGTATGAAGAAGAGCTGCTCACATCCACAATCATTCTTTTAAATTTGACTTGGCTCAGTGTTTGGCATCTCACTTGTTTCTAAGCCTGCATTTACAAGAAACTAAACTAAATTATCAAATACCTTATTCTAAAAAAGACAACTGGAAATTCTTAGTTGACTACCAGGATGGACCTTAAATGTTGATATAGGCCTGAATAAATATCTAAACCACAACTTCATATTCATTTCAACAGTATTACAACTGCAAATGACTAAAAAAATAGGGAATAAATAGTGATTTCAGCCACTGTGTCTCCAGGCTGGAATATGTTAAAACCAAAGAAAAAGCTTCCTATTGCCTTTACACCTCCATTATCTATCTTGAGAACCAACCTCAGCATTCAGCGTCCCAAACTTTTTTCAGCAAAACACTGTTAGAGTCTTCTGAACAACAAACATTACTATCTGCCTTATTCTTCCAGTCTTCTCCCACTGTTCTGTATGTTCATCATACACAATTTCATCCTTAGTTCCCACAAAAAATTACTGCACTGTAAGAGGAAATCAGCACAACTGTAGTTTCTTGATTACTCAGCTCAATTGCATAATAAAGAGGGATATTTCCAATTGTCCTGGTAATAGTAAATTCTGAAAGAATGTGGACTGGGGCATGGCACATCTCCACAATAATTGGAATTATACATATTATCTTATAGACCAAATTTTGGGGGGGAAAAAAAGGGTAATTTTTTTAGTTTCTTGGGATCAGGAAGGGATTATTGGTATAGCAAAATAGCAGCTTAGAGAAGTGGCAGTTCAACTTGGTCAGCAAATATAGCAAGATTTTCTTTTCAAGTAATTCAGGAAAGCCTAATGTTAGATTTGAAAGCTCTAGATATATTCTTACTTTTTCACAATCAAACTCAAGGTTTTTAAACAAAACATTTATCATTTATGAAATTGGATAAAACTCTTACTTTCTGTTAGGAAGGAAAGTTCATGTCTCAGGAAACAAAAACAATAAAAAAACCAGAAACTTGGTTAAATTTTTAATATTCTGGTATCATGTAGTTCAAAGAAAAACTGCAAAGAGAGTACAACAAACTTTGCTCCCTGTCTCTAAATCTTAAAGGAGCATGAAGAGATAATTGGTCCTTGAATAGATTAAAGAAGAGAGACTATGTTCTATATATTTTGTCTGAAAATTTACAATCCCTGCAGAAATGAAGAAATAAAGCCTGGCTTCATTAGCAGGTTTGGAGACAACCAGCACAGTAAAAACTAGCACTATCTTCAACCTCAAGGAAATGAAATGATACTTCAATGAAACACAAAGGATGACTACACAGTCAGCATCTGTTTCACATAACTGCTTGGCTGCTGAATGTAAGAACCTTATGCAGTATAACTTCTGCTGTGTTTTAAATATTGGCTGTTAATATGATACTGTATGATGATATATGAAGCTTTCTGTTACCTAAACCTAAAAAGACAAAGCACCAAAAATTAAAACTATATAGAACTTCACTCTTTAAATAACATATAACAACAGACAGTGGTTGTTAAGAACAGATGCCTTCCTCCAAGTCTGCAAGATCAAATGTCTGGACAAGACCTCCACACTACAACAAAGAGAAATTATATAACAATAGCATAACGACTGAAGGTAAAAACCAGAAATAAAACAAAAAAACCCCAGCAATCCAACAAGAACATGGCTTCTCTTCAACATCAGAAGCAGAAATTCCAAAATAAAATTTAACAGTGATTATGTATTTAAAATGTTTTGCTTTATTTTCATATAGGAGCAAGAGAGAAACCATGCCTGCTCCAAAAAGCTCAGGTTTTACCCTCATCAAACAGGAACACATTTCTCAGCTAAAAGGTTAAACGCTGACTAGAGAATCACAGAATGATTTAAGTTGGAAAAGACCTCTAAGATCATCAAGTCCAACCTTTGACCTATCACCTTGTAAACTAGATCATGGCACTAAGTGCCATGTCCAGTTGTTTCTTGAACACCTCCAGGGATGGTGACTCCCTGGGCGGTCATTCCAATGTTTAACAACTGTTTTCATGAAGAAATTCTTCCTGATGTCCAGCCTCAACCTCCGCTGGTGCAGCTTGAGGCCATGTCCGCTCATCCTGTCGCTTGACAGGAAGAAGAGAGTGCCCCCCACCTGGCCACCAACTCCTTTCAGACAGTTGTAGAGAGTGATAAGGTCACCCCTGAGCCTCCTTTTCTCCAGGCTAAACACCCCCTCAGCTGAGGAGTTCCCTCAGCTGCTCCTCACAGGACTTGTGCTCCAGACCCTTCCCCAGCTCCCCTGACCTTCTCTGGACTCCCTCCAGCAGCTCAATGTCTTTCTTGCAATGAGGGGCCCAGAACTGGACACAGCACTCGAGGTGTGGCCTCACCAGTGCCCAGTACAGGGGGCAATCCCTGCCCTGGTCCTGCTGGCCACACTATTGCTGATCCAGGCCAGGATGCCATTGGCCTTCTTGGCCACCTGGGCACACCCTGGCTCATGTCCAGCTGCTGTCACCAGCACCCCCAGGTCTTTTCCAGCCCCTCTGTCCCAGCCTGTGGTGCTGCCTGGGGTTGTTGTGACCCAAGGGCAGGACCCAGCACTTGGCCTTGTTGAACCTCACACCATTGGCCTCAGCCCATGGATCCACCCTGTCCAGATCCCTCTGCAGAGCCTTCCTGCCCTCCAGCAGATCAACACTCCTGGCCCAACTTGGTGTCATCTGCAAACTGAGAATGCACTTAATCCCCATGTCCAGATCATCAATAAAGTTACTAAACAAAACTGGGACCCATAACGAGTCCTGGGGAATACAACTAGTGACCACCAACTTTTGGAACAAAACAAACTTTTGGAAGTTTGCTTTTGCTCTCTTACCTAGACAATGAAAAGGTAACAGAATTAGCATTTTTCTGCAATATTTCATAGAAGAAAACAGATTACACAGTTTTTAAAAACAGACATGCAAACATCCATAGTCAAAGGAAAAAGAAAGTAAAAGATGCAGTAAAAAATTCTGACAATCTTTCTGTCTTTGAGGAGATAAATTGATGAAAAAACAAATCAAATATTCTGGATTACTTCTCATCATGAGTCAAAACCCTCCAATAAGATAAGATTTCTCAAAACACACATACCTGCAAAAATAGAAAGTTGTACGATCAGAAAAGGTTAAGAGACTTTAACAAGGATCTGCTATAGAATACACAGATTCAATTCTTGATTAAAAATTATATTTACCTACATGAATTATATATTTCATATAGCTTAGGTAGCAGAATGTATAAACTAGACTGCAAATGATTCATCCTATTTTTAAAAAAAATCAAAAAAGTTACATTATGACTAAGTGCACATTATGCACATAACACACTTAAGCAGTCTATCCCTGAGGAGTGGTCCCTTTATGAAAGAAAATTACTGGGTTTTTTTTACAGAACACATGCTCAAACAGGAACAAATATGTTTAAATCCATGAACTGGTGGTAGTAAAGAGGAATTGCTACGCTTTCCACAGTTGCTTACCTCAAAGCCTTCTTGAAACAATTTCACATAAGACAACTATCATGCAACTAGATCTCCTGAAACTTTCCTCAAGAACCAAGTCAAATTCTACCCCAGATAATTTAAGAGAGGATCCAACCTTGCTGAAAAATCTAATAAATATCCTCAATATAAAGTCTACTATATTTACATAAATAATAAAGAAGATATACAGAAATTATAGAATATAAAGAAGATCTATGTGGGTTTTTAATTAGAAGAATATTAGACTCCACAAGAAATCTCATCAGGAGAGTGTTTTCTTCCTTGTAACAAACAACCTCTTGGTCACTTGAGACTCAGAGTCAGAACTGGGAGCCAAATAGGTTGCCTGTATATGGAAAATTAAAAAAAAAATCCCACAACCATAAAACAACCATTGTTCCAAAATCTAACAAATCCAAAAGAGAACAGTTCACAAATAATATAACTCATTAGAAGTTGGTTGCCTTTGCAACACTTTCAGTGGTGGAGTAAATATATTGGTTTTGACAAATGTTCACATAGTTACCTGAGCCAGTTCTAATAAATGAAAGTTTATACATACAATAAATAGAAGGAATACACACTTCCTTGAGCTGCCACGTGAGCCATACTAAAATTACAGTCCAGTTTGTATTTCTGTATAATTTAACCACTGCAATCCAAGAAATTACATTAAGGACATACAACACACACCTTCCACTCCTCCTGCTTTTTACCCTTTGTTTTTCGAGGTCAGGATTTGTACAGCTTTTCCCAACTTTCTCTGCTGAGATTTTTAACTCCAGCTGCACTGATCTATCATTTCAAAATTTAAAATATCTAACAATTTAAAACAACTGACAGTTATGATGAGATTTAGACATTGCACATTTTTATAACCAGATGAATAAATGCCGTACCTCCAAGTTCTTTTACGTTCAAAATTGCATTCTGGAATGGCACTGCTTTTATACTAAAACCTAAGAAGAGAAATAAAGAGCATTAGTAAGCTTTTGTTAAAGGGGCCATTTAGAATCAATTGCATATGTTCAGAAAAAACAACTCTTTCCATTAAGAACTAGGATCTTGCATGTGAAATTCTGTTTCAATATGTTTAGAAAGTCAGTTATAATGGGATGGGAAGGGGGTAAGAGGTGGAGGAGGGCCATGGAGGGGGACGAGAATAAATCAGTATAAGAAATGAAATTGCCAATTATAAGTACCTGGCACACAAATTCAGCACAAAACTTCCATCCAGACCATCTACCAGAACATACTTCTATAAAATCATCTTTTACTGAATGTGGAGCTAAAGTGGGTAATTCAGACTACCAGTAATACGAGGTGATCATTCTGCAAGTTTCTTCAACGTTGTTGAAGACAACATGCAATTCAAATCACTGTTTTCTTCCATTTAAACTTTATAGATTTTGGTTGCACCTGGATTATTAATCCTGTCTATAAATGTTATTAACTTAAAGATCCTTCTACAGACCTTAGCTGGATGTATTAAAATGGTTATAAGCACACTGGAAACATCTATGAATACTCTATCAACCTGATTTTTGCTTAAACTGAAATAGAAATTAAAAATCCAAACAAAAAGAAAACCACCCACCAAAATGTGATCTTTACCCTTAACTAAAAATTCAGATAGACAAGAGAAATGGAACGTGAAAGGCTTCCAGCAATATACCAATGCATTATATACTAAATTTTGCATGTTAAGTGCATACATATATATAAGTATATATAATATTTTATATAGGGAAAATTATGTCTGCTCTTTGAGCATAAAATATCCAGACAGACATTAAATTTATTTCCATCTAGAACAAGTAGTTTCAACATGATTACATATCTGTGAACTGAGTAAAGAAGTTTTGAAAAAATGTGTTTCCCTTCACATTTGTTAGCTATCCTTTAACAGAAACAAGATGTTTTTTCGCCCTGGTTAGACCAGTAAGACATTACAGTACTATGGTCAGGGCTAGACGCAATAGAGGAACGTACAAGAAAGTCTGAAGGGAATAATTATGAAATATTCTGGGCATTGCTGTCTGAAAAGAAATCCTAAACTCTTCCTAGAAAGAAGGAAAAACTGGGATGGACCTGACTGGCATTGATGAAAAAACACAAAAACATAGGTTATAGTTTGAAACCTGAGTGGAGAAGTTGTCACATTGTATTCTTGGATTCTCCACAATATTGTTTGATATACCACATTTAAGTGGATTTATTATAAGCTGAATACCCTAGATGTGCATCATTTTGGTTTGCCTGCCTAGTATTGTCCAGAATACTGGTGTTCATTCCTCAAGTTGCCTAATTATATAATGGTATTTTATTGCATCTCTCTAGAAAAACAAAATCAATTTAATTTTTTCTTAATTATATATTCATTACTTCCTTTGATAGCTCTATACTTCTATTTATATTGCTGTGACTGTTTCTTTCAGGGTCTAAAGTGTTAAAGTACAATTTGTACAAATTCCAGAGATAAAGCTCAAGAGAGGGGAAAAAAATAATTTAAAAAAAAAAAGGCTAATTACTCTACAATTTTCTTCAAACTTTTTGAGTTAGTCACCTTCTCACAACCAAGCATCAGATCTCTGTAACGTTGCCAATAACACCACCATAGAGGCCAAAGGTTAACTATTCTTTGTAATAAAACCACTCTTCTTTTGTACCTGTTTTACATTTTACTTACAGTTGTATTAAATAATCTTACCTTCTTGTAAATTAAGCAAACATACATTGAAAAACAGTTAAGTTGCTAAGGCACAATCATAAAATTTAAGCCCCTAAACCACAGCTACAGTACAAAGCCGGTAACTGTAGACACAAGTTACTTGCACAACACTTAGTATCTGTTCCACCAGCAAATCAACCTTTTTAATTGCTGCAGCCACTGAACCAGATTTCTTCCATCTCCATGACCTAATCTGCCCTCTTTCTGAACTTTCCAAACAGGTATTCCCTCTTCCTTCACATGCTTGTTTCTGGTTTTTCTGGTGCTGTTTTGTTCTTGGTTTGTTTCTTGTTGGTTGGTTGGTTTTGTTTTGGGGTTTTTTCAGTCAAAACACGCTTTTCAGTATTAGGCATCCTGGTTCACCTTTACCAAGATGCCTATTCAAATTTTTTGGACTTAAGATACCTCTTATCTGTGGTTGTGCTGTCTATTTTTATGTATCTTCTCAATACCACTGAAACTTCTTGTAAATTGTTTTTTTAAACTCAATCTGCCCTTACTACATAAACAAGCCTGTTGCTGATCTAAAAATGTGAAATTATCACCAAAAAAACATATTTCCATTGCATTTATTCTTTTGGTTGCTAGCATATACCACAAGGCGGTATGGACCAAGTATGTACAGAAATAAATCCCAATTTAAGTTTCAGAACATCACTGTCCTATTCTATTTTACAGCACATTCTCCTCCTTTCTCTCCAATATATAGTGAGACTGTTTAAAAATCAAAAGTAAAATAAGAAGAAAGGAACATTTTAATGTGTGCCTAAAGTATAGTGCTACTGTATGTTATGGTTCCGCTTCATTAGACCACACTGAACTTTTAACACATTCAAAATTGCATGTTTTCATGCATATTCCCCAGTGTATGAACAAAACTGAAAGAAAGTAGTGGTAGCTTCAAAGTGATCCATTAGGTACTTTCAACAGCAAGGTAAGTAGACTGAAGTTCTCTACAGCCTTTGCTATGTGTTTCAGAAGTCACTTTTGGGCAATGTTCTAGCACACCACAGAATAAAGGCAGCATCCTACCTGTGGTAGACACAATATTCTCCGGGCTTTCGCTGCAGAGCTGAGACAGAAGACTCGTCTTGCCAGAGCCAGAGAGGCCTATGCAAACCAAGTCATACTCAGGTCGTGGTGGTGGCGGTCCCTTGCAGCAAAGTGCTCTAAAACACTGCCAGGGTAGGGCAAAACAAACAAAACAAAAACAAGAGGAAGAGGTTACTTTTCTTTTCTGGGAAATGTTTATTCAAAAATGTTCTAAGAAGCAAGTTTATAAACCTAAAGGCATTGGAGAGAAGCAAATATTATTATTCCAACTTATTATTTTGACTAAGTCAACAATTAGTAGACCAAGACCACCTCTACTAAAATCTAGAACAACTTTCAAAGAAAACAAATACACACGTTAACTTTTCACCTAAACCTCGAAAAGCTGGTGTGGAGAAATATGACATCCATTTCCCAAGTAGCACAAACTGCTCACACTACAAGATAGGCATGTGCCCTATACAGCTCTGTAGTTGATTATGTATGAGTTTCCTTCCTGTGCTAATTTCATGCAATACCTGGTGTGAATATCAGGGCCACTCCTGAGCAGCTGCTGGCCAAGCTCTACCTCTTGTCACAGAAAAGAATCAGGGATCTTTGCTCCACTAATGTCCTTTCTGGGCTTGCTTTGTCATGCGTTTTAGCTCAGAATAACAGCTGTTAAATGGTACAGCTTGTAAATAAGTAAATAAATAAATAAATAAATCTTGCTGGACATAGAGCTAGTAAAAAACAGATAGATGTCTCACTTTCACTGGAGAAGTATAAATTAATCACAATGTAAACAAATAAAAATCTCTTACACAAAGCCTCCTTCAGAGTTCTGCTCATTTCTCTTAAACAGTTTTGCCAAAACAGGCCAAGTTTGTCCAAAAGGTTCCTTAGGCCCTCCGAAGCTCTTCAGTTCTTTGTTTATATGCAATTTAGAAACTTTATATGTAAAAATCTAAAAGCACACAATTCCGGGAAAACTAGGAAGTTTATATTTTATATATAGAGCGTAATTACTCACTAATTTCCAAGGCAGATCTCCACCACCCCAACATATATATGAATACCTTTTTCCCCAGTATCTGCCACCTTTATATCAGAGCAAGATAGCTGCTCTAATAGCGCAGGGAAAACGTGTCTGTGCAATCAGTCCTTTCTCACACATTCTGTTTTTACATAACCCCATCTCAACCACAAGTCAGTCATTGCACTGATTGCAGGAAAAGAAATCCAGTCTTTACAACCTTAACCTAGTTTGTCTTGACAACTGCCCAGGTTTTCTCACTGAGGGCTACTGGAGGAGCAGAGAAACTGAACTGATGTCAGTAAGGCTCTAATGCAAACAGTGGGGTCTGACCCTGTGAGCAAGTTGTCCAGTGAGAATGTGATTATAAAAGAACAGCTCACTCAACGCAGAACTTTAATTGGATTCTTTCAGTATAGATGGTAAGTTATTATACATGCTGCCAAAACAGTTTTCATTCCTTTAAAGAAGCAAAAGATAAATTCAGTGAAAGCTACAAAACTACTTCAGCACCTTTTAAAAGAGTGAAATGAAACACTTTAGAAGAAGTAAGAATATTTACAATAATATTTAAGCTGAAGAAAGGCAGCAGATTTTTAAAATAATAGCTTTGCCTCCACTAAGATTTGATTCAAAAATTATTTTAAGAAGGTTTGCTCTTGTATGTATATCATACCTTAAAGGAATAAACATGCCTTCTAGCTCTATTTACTGATGTTCTATTTATTTACTGGTTTATACTTATCTCACAGGTTCTACAAAGCCACACCAAATATTCTACTGTGGCACTTAAGTCAGAAAGGCCAACTGAGTACATTGAATAACATAAACTCCTTTAAATAAAGCTTCCACTTAATGGATATCAGGCTGAAGGCCACACAAAATCCTTCAGAGCTTGCCAGAGGTCCGGAGGCTGTGTGTCAGACCCTCTACAGCCAGTCTTTAAAAAGATTCAATTTTTCCCTGTCAGCATGGCATCTTTGCAACAACCTCTTGATGTCACATTGAAAAACTTAAAGGAATAGATGAGTTGATGGTGAGTTGATGGAATTCTGTGCTTCCTTCTGTCCAGCCACTGTGCCAGTTCTTACGCAACCAGACATGACTTCTGAGCCCTGACAACACCTAGTAACATACGGTCCGGTGAAAGATAATTTCTGCTCTTTGCAGAACACATATGGAGGCTCTGTGGTAACAGGCAGATTTTGTCAACTTCAGGATCTCTCTACTGCAAACTCCTTAAGTCTAACTTAGTCTGCAGAATCTTTATATGTTGTGGATTAAACACATGATCAAAAATCCAGGTGAAATTGCAACTCCAAAGTAGCATATGTAGACTCACCACCCCCTCACTTATCCTTCACCAGTAAGCACAGTTAGGCATGAAAATTTCAGAGACAGAACCCTAGAAGATAGGAACATGGCTCCCCCCAGACCACTCTCATATTTTATTTGATATGATTCCCTTATCTTTGCTATATTCATGACTTTGTCCTTCTGCTAGGCTAATTTCCTTCAATAGCTTGGTTTAGCTGTAATGAAAACAATTTTTTAATGCTCCAGCTTCAAAAAGCTGCTAAACTTAAGCTATTGTGTATAGCACATAGCAGCAGCAGAGATGAGAAACTCTAGAGCACATTGTAGGGGATACTTGTAAAAACATATTTAGACTTTTATAAACTTGTTTCACAACCCTCCTTACTCAAGCTCAATGAACATCTTTCTCATAGGAAATATCACTGTACAAACAGTCTGATCACTCTCTTCCTGTTCTCTCGGCAGCCTAAAGTTACCTGCTCCCTAACGAAGTTAGGGTTATTTAAGCATCCTTTATTGAGACTAAACCTTTATTGTCACAACTTTGGCAGCTGCATGTAGTAGCTGCACAGTATCTGTGGAGGAAAGGAGAAAATTCAGAAGTCACAGACCCTGCAAATAAAACTGCATCTTACATTCTGCATTTTATTACGGACAGGAAATGCATCCTGAAGTATTTTATAACCATGGACTAGAGCTACACATTGTTCAAGATGTCGTCACATATTACAGTGAACTCTGAAAACCACAAAACTGCAAGAAATGTGTACTAGTAACTAAAGAAATCATTCCAGAACTCCAAAACACAAATATATCAAAAACATTGAGAGAGTTGCTCAATTCACAAGTAGTGCTCAGTTCTTTCCCAAACCAGCATACTTTCCACTCCATTTGATCAACCCAAAAGGCATAAGAGAAGCTTGAATTAACTTGCCAGATATGGACCTGGAAGTCTCCTCCATTGATTCCCAAACCCGATTTGCCTGATGGGCAATAAAATCCTGCCTTTTAGGTATTACAAAACAAACTCTAAACCCAAACAGTGACTCTCAGAGGACGTGTCAGAGCAGACAGAAAGAAAACATTGTACAACTGCAAATACAGGGTCAAGCGGAGCTAGCTGGCACAGTTACTGAAAGGTTGTTTGAGATACGGTCATGTATGCAACCCCACTGCTAGCAACAAAAATGCAACAACATTTTTTTAAACCTTCTCATCCTATCAGGGTAAGACGTTACTTAGTATAAAGGAAATGACATATCAAATGGTCAGCTTTCATAGTTTTTGAGAATATCACACTCAAATCTATAGCCACTGGATGGAGAAAACAGGCATGCAAAGAGAGGCAGGCAGGGAGAGTCAGGAGTTAATTTTTTAATGAACCTATTTTTAAGTACTGAAAATAAAACAATAAGGTACCTTTAGTCAGTTTATGAAAAAAAAGGATGGATTTGTCCAGGAAACCAGGGGTAATAGGTGTTGCAGTCTGCAGAAATCTGTGCAACATTCTGCAGTTCTGTTACTTTCATTTTACTGTAAGTGTGCATGAACACTGCATGTGCCTGTATAATCATTTTGTAAAAGTTAAGGGAAGAAGTTAGCCAGTTCTACTCCTCCTTTACAGATTTCTAACCCAACCAGACGATTCTGGGTTTAGGTAGAGCAGTATTTATGCTGACAATCCTATACAGTGTCCCTTTAAAGCCCCATGGAGATTTCTTCTGGGAAAAGCATATTGTGCTTATAGCAGGGATAGCCAAACACTTTGGATGTATGTGCCGCTCGGAGATCACAGATTGAAGCTCTGGGCAGTAAATGTCCCTGAATTACTGCTCTCTACAACACATTAAACTGCCTCCAGCTGTTGAGTCTGTCTTTGCCTACTCATTGTACTTCTCGTTTCACTCTCCTTTTTGGGGTGAAATACTCCATTATTTCTGCTTTGTTCTGGACCCATCTCCTGTCTGTTTCTTTTGTTGCCACTATTTAATAGGGACAAACAGAAGCAAGGGATTTCATGCTTAGTTGGTTAAACACACACACTCTCAAGGAAAAATACCCTAAGTTAGTGCAGCACTAATGCTAACAAACCAAGCATTCAGAACTCTTGAAATACAGAATTAAGGCTGAAAGCTCAACCCTAACTCTGCTCCCTTCCCCCCTCTTGGTTATACTTATGGATATGGTCTCCTTTTACAATTTACTTTTCATTTAAGGTATCTTTGAAAAAACAGGCTTCTAATACTCACACACACTTATATCCAGAGGACTGGTTAATCATCTGAAGCTGTTGATAAAACTCAAGGAGTTTACTTTAAAAAGTAAAATTTGCACACAATAGGTTCCATAGCTCTGAGATCACACAAGCATAAAGAAACCTCAAACCTTGAAGAGATAATGTGAAGGGGGGGGGCTCAACAACACAAGACAGACAGTTATAATGTTAATGATAGGAGACAACTGGGAACAGCAGTGGGATAATTGAACGCAAGTAGTAAAATATACAAGGCACCAGAATGAAATTATACACTGGAGGGGGGGTGAAGGAAATATAAATAAACTAAATTTTAAGTGTACGAATACCTCAACTTTAAATTAGTACAACAAAATTCCATGCATTTCACAGTGTGAGCTAAAGCTGCAGGCTCTTCAGTTTCCACACTGCTGTACAGGTGGTTATACCTCTACCAAAAAAAAAAAAAATGGGAAGGAAGAGGAAAACCTACAAAATTTAAGGCACCCAATAAATGACACTGCTTTCAGGTTTTCAAATATCAGATTAACAGGGTTCATCTTTGTCTATATGACTTCAGTAATAAGGACAAAACTTAAGAGTGCTGTTCATTTTGTGGCTACCAACAGATATGAACACAGATGCATATAGCCACTGCCAGCCTGAGTGATGTTCAGTACAGATGAAAATCCTATAATCATGACTCTGACCATCCACAACCTCATTAAGCAGTGACCACTGTACTCAAGATCCTCCACCCCAACACAGGGTAATGATCCAAACTCCAATGGAAGGCTCAAGATCTCCTAACCTGCTACACCATTCCTCGCACAGGATAAAGCAATCCTCTAGTTTAACCTGGCTAAGGAGTGAGTGATCAGCCCACAGATTGAACCAAAAGTGTTCTTTCTCTCCATACATCTACCTCTCTTCAAATTTATATCAGCATGTGCTGCAGAAAGACCAACAAGTATAGGCATTAAAGACAAGATAATATAAAAAAGGGCAGAAGAAAACAGTTTCTCAAGGAAGTGAGGCGGTTTTAAAGAGCGAACAGTCCTGGTGATATCCTACAACACAGAAATCATAGAATCATAGAATTGTTTAGGTTGGAAGGGACCATAAATATCATCTAGGTCCAGCTACCCTGCCATGGGCCAAGACACCTTCCACTAAACCAGGCTGCTCAAAGTCCCATCCAACATTTCCTAGGATGAATCACCACAACTCTCTGCAACCTGCTTCAGGGTCTCACCACCCTCACAGTAAAGAATTTCTTCCCAACATCTTATACAAATCGACCCTCTTTTAGTTTAAAACTATTCCCCCTTGTCCTATCACTACATGCCCTTTTCAAAAGTCCTTCACCAGCTCCCTTGGATGCTCCTTTTGGGTACTAGAAGGTGATACAAGATCTCTCGAAGCATTTTCTTTTCCAGGCTGAGCGAGCTCAGCTCTCTCAGCCTGTCTTCACAGGAGAGGTGCTCAGGCCTCCTCTGGACCTGCTCCAACAGGTCCATGTCCTTCCTGTGCTGGGACCTCAGAGCTGGATGCAGCAAGTGGGATCTCACCAGAGCAGAGGGGCAGAATCCCCTCCCTCCCCTGCTGCCCACACTGCTCTGGATGCAGCCTAGGACACGTTTGGCTCTCTGGGCTGTGAGTGCCCATGGCTGGGTCATGTCCAGCCTCTCACCCACCAGCACCCCCAAGTCCTTCTCAGCAGGGCTGCTCACAATCTACTCTCTGCCCAGATTGCAGTGCTTGGGATTGTCTTACCCCAGGTGCAGAAACTGGAATTTGACCTTGTTGAATTTCATGATGTTCACATAGATCCTCCTCTGTTAAGGACACTAAGCAGCAACATATGGTCTAGAGCAGAAATCTCAAATTCTGCCTTCTGACCATGAAGAAATACATTTGGATTCATTGGTTAAAATCGTTTACCATCCCATGTCAAAAGCTTCTTGGTATTTCAGAGAAGCCAGGTTCTGGAATCTCATAAGAAGCAATCACGCCTTAAAAAACTTTGAACAGCCCTTGTAGTCTCAGATGAACAAGACATAAGACACCGGCTCAAGCCCCAAAATCAGACAAATGACACAGACATATTCATTTTTTAACATATTTGATAACTCTGCTACCAATAGAGAAAGCTTAGCGGAAATACAGCTAAGAAGAAAGAAGTGGATGACTTCAGACAACCCAGATACGATACTGCCATTCAGAGCATATAATTTCAAAAGACTTTGTGGTCATGATAATAAAATTATAGTGGGTCAAATTGCAGGAGATAATTTGTTTTACTTGGTATCAGATGAACTGTTCTTGGATGCAGGCTTGACCCAAAGTTCAGGAATCAAAAAATTCAATAAATGCAGTCAAAGACATAACTTCCCTGGAAGGAGCTGTATGGCAACAGGAGTCCTTTCCCTACTACCAGTCAAAATAAACCAGAAACTTCACATCCAAAATGGAAAATGAGCCTCTCTGACCTTAATGTCTTGGACACTACCTATAAATCAAAACCAAATTATGACCATCCCTTACATTCACACTAGAAGAAAGCGTGAAATAAAGTAATATCAAGTTCTAGATATACTCAGATATTCAGTGAAGTAGTATGATTTAAAAGCCTACATAAAATAAAATGGCAGACAGCTATGATAAACAAAAGCTAAGTCAGCAAACAGTTATAAACACATGCACAGGTGGTACTCTGAACAGAAGACAATCAGTCGCTTCACTGCAATGTCAGTCAAGCTCCAAGGGGGTTTTTGGACACTTCTAAGTTCCATCAAGTGTAGAATTATTGCTCAAGTTGTTGCCTCCCTGACAGCTTGCTTTCTACTTGTTTTATTGCACAAGAGTAACTCATTCAATGCACTAGTCCATTCACATTTAACAGCAAGAGACAAAGGCAACAAAAAAGATGAATGAAAGCCTTTGCAAACAGTTTATTTCACAACTTAAGGAAACACAACCACACTAAAAAAAAAGCCTGAAGAATCATTGAAAATACCAGCAAAAAAGGCAGTAGCAGCATCACCCAAATGTGCAAAAGTTAAGGATGGGACACCTCCCATCACTTCTAATTTCTGGTAAGGATAAAAGATGTATACATTTTTTTTCTTAATACTCCCCCTCAAAAAAACCCACAAACAACAACTGTAACAAAATCACACCTTTGAGCTTTCAGGCTTGCTAAAAGTCACCCCTGTACAGTTTCTGAGCCAAACCATAAAAAGCATTTCCATGATTTATGTGTGCTACAAGGTGGCTTACCAAACTTTTTTTTTTTTTCATCACAGAATGAGTAATTCTGTTCTGTTCACACAGGATCACAAAAGCAGAAAGAAGAATATAGACCACTTGGTGTTCTTTGATTTTTTCTGAGCTGACTACATGACTACATGCCACCTACATGCAACAGCACACTTTGTTTCTTTTTTCTCCTCAAAAACTATTCACAAGTACAGAAGACCCTGGACATTCATATTTGATATACATGGCACGCATACGATTACTCTGGTAACAACATCAAAAAGAGGATTTATTGATACAGTAAAGTGATATCTTCAAGCCCCATGCCAGAATGGGTCAAGAGAAAAAAAAATACAAAAATATATCTGGTGCAAAGAGAAATCTAGCTGCACACTAGATGGAGGTAAATGAAGACTTGCATTCTATTACATGCATTAAAAAAGTAAAGAACAAGAAAAGCTACTGCTGCTGTCCTACTCTTAAAATTTGCAGGCAAATTCAAATACATTAAGAGAGTAAGACCCATCATGCCCTGTGAAGTGAAACTTCTGAAATTTACAATAGGATCTATATAGCAAAACGGTCTCAAAAAATTCAGTTCAAATAAAAACAAATTCATTTGAAATATAGTTGGAAAAAGCAGCATGGGAATAGCCAAGTGCAAACAAGAGAAGTGTGCACTAATAGCCAGAAGATCTCAAGGGGGATTCAGGTGATACCAGTGAATAAATCCCTGAAAAAAGTAACAAGATCTGAATTCTTCCACCCATTTTATCAGTAACATTTACAGAAACAGGCAAACTCCAGAGTACTTTTTCCAACCAGCTTCCGCCCATGCTTTCAGAGTTGGGCATCATAATCATAAACAAAAGGAAGTAATTCCTGGGCTGACACTTTACCGCGCCGTAAATTAAGTCTCTCCTGATGGGAGAGAATTTACTGAAAGTGTGTGTGTTTCTCTTGAGTATCAAAAAGCAAAGTAATCTAG
Organism: Corvus hawaiiensis; assembly: GCF_020740725.1. NCBI lineage: Eukaryota > Metazoa > Chordata > Aves > Passeriformes > Corvidae > Corvus > Corvus hawaiiensis. The sequence continues at coordinate 7,782,006 of NC_063255.1, read as the reverse complement.
AGAAACTATAAGTATGTTTTGAGGGAAGAAGAAGAAATAACTGTTTACTTAAGGCAAAGTTTCCTCTGAGATTAAGCCCCAAGATATGTCTTGTTCCTTCTTATGAAAGATTTCAAAACTAACATTTGACATCAAATCTGAGAGAAAAGAGGAGAAATCTCTGAGGACAGCAGTCCAGACTGTTTTCTACCAAGTCTGGTCTTACTGAACAAGTTCATAGCTGAGACAGAATAGTAAGTACAGTAAGATTGCGAGTATCAGTCAAACTAAAAAATTGTGTGCAAAAAACCACAAAAAAACCAACCAACCAACCAACCAAAAAAAACCAGAGAGACAAAAGGACCCATTGACACTGTGGTGGGGGGGGGGTGGGAAAAGTCACAAATGGAGAGTTTTAGAATCAATTTGCCAAGTACCATAAAGCAAAATTAAACACAATCAGGATAGTGTGACAATGCATTAAGAAGGAAAATACAGTTTCAACTGTCACTTTTAAACCTGCTCAGGAGTCCCTGCTGCTCTCTGCTTATGCAGTATGCTGAGCACACCATGGCAAATTTAGGCATTAACAAACCAAGACGTGAACAAACCAAAAAATATTTGGTTGCCCTAAAATTATCAGGAGATAAGGGAAAGAAGATATGAGTAGAAACTGATGCAACAAAAGTTACTAAAATAGAAAGTGTATGCACCTAACATCTAAATAGCTTTACCAGTATACACAATCCAACAAGAAGTAATAGGAGGATAACAGATAATAGAAGATGGACACAAAAAGGACAGCCTGACTTTGCAGGCTGTGCAAGTCTTCTGGCCAAAGAATTCTTCAGCTTGGAACACTGAAGACAAAACTGCTTTTCAACACCAGAAAATGGAGTAAGAATTATACCAGTATTAGTGCAGTCACAAATGGGAGATTCAAAAAACATAGCCTATTACCAGTTCATGGTGTTACCAGTCTCCAGTGTTGAATTTGAAACACTAGATAGTTGCAGGCTGTAAGTATCTCTTATTCATTAGGCTCCCTATGAATGATTTCAATCTTATGTGGCCTTTTCCTTTTACTTTCCCAGTACATTATATTTACAAAAAATGAGAAACTTCAAGAGAATACCTGTTTTGACCAAAAGACCCTAGGGAATATGAAATATGTAGTCATGTATACAGAAACCTCTCTTCCCTCCCCCTTACAGAGCATAACAGTTTTACTTGGCTAGCACAGCACATTACTACTATGGGAGGAAACAGACCAACCCACACAAAAACATTAATCCAAAATATACAATTAGAGGAAGGCATATGAATCTCAAGTACCCTTAAAAATTCTTCAAATTTTAATCAATGAGAGCGTCTTGGAATGCAGAACAAGTTTACCCTCAATCAAACTCTTAATGAGTTAGGTTTGAGGAACTTCAGCCATTGAAAACATCCCATGCTCCAACACAGGCATTTCACATTTCTCCTCTCTCCAGCTGCAGGTTTGGATTTTTTTTCTGGCTACGTATCTACCATGGAGTTTCTCAGCTGACACCCTGAGAAGGTGATGAAGATTCCATTGGCTGTTTTGTTCACTTAGAACTGCAAAATCAGAACTGAAATTTATTATTCCTAAGCATGCATAAATCAAGAACTACACAGCCTTTAAACTGTTTTAAAGAGAATGCCAAGAGATGCCCTGCTTCTGGTGCCTGAAAGTTTGGGGAACACAACTCAGTTTGAGATAAGGATTTTCAGCTGATAGGGAAGGATCAACAGATCCTACAGAGAAATGTGTCAACTACACATGATAGCTGTTTTCACAAGTTTGCACTGCAAAAAAAAAAACTAAACAAAACAAACCCAAACAAAACAAAACAAAACAAAAAACCTCATGTACCCAAAAAAACCCACAAAAAAACCTGACACAAAAACTCACACAACAACCACACGAAGATTTTTTTTTTTTTTTAAAGTAAGTATTGAGCAATGCCTATTCATCTTCTTGAGTTACGTGGGGGAAAAAAAACCCCAACAAATAAATGGTAAAGAATAATCTGTAGACAAATTCTGGATGTATAGATTATGTTGCCTTTGAAAAGCAGTGGCTGAATTTCAACATTTTTTAGGTGAAAATGGAAGCTGGCAAGAACCAGCTTTACTTTTTGTGAAAACACAGATTACTGTGGCCTTGCTCACAAAACAGCCTGCCATACAACTATGCAGACTCATGGGTATGTCAGTGTGCCTGCTCTGTGGTGCTGACAGCCCAAACCAAGAAACTTCTCCTGGTGAAACAACCACCATTTTTTATCAATTAAGAGGCATGAAACACTTCAATCCACAAGAGTGTATCACTATGCTAGATTTTTTTTTTTCAGTCTCAGAACTGCTGAAAGCCTTTTAAGGGGAATTAAATTTTTCTCCTTTGAGTAGGTGCAGCCTCCAGTCAGTTCTAGGAAACCAACACTTTTAAAAGGAGTAAAAGCCCTCTGCCTGAACCCTTCCTGTGCAATCTGTTTCACAATGATACTGCTTTCATTGAAAGTGTGATGAGTGTCTGGGTTTTTTCAGATGATTATTATGCAACATTTCCATAAAAATTCTTGAAAGTTAAAAAAGCAACAGGTTGTTACTTAAGAGTACACCTGATGTTGATGAATACAATCACAAATCCAAGCAGAAATAAACTTAACATGTTGTTCAGATAACTGAGCTTAGTTCCTCTAAGGGATGCTCAGTTCCTCAGCTGATTTAATACTTAGCTGGGGGAGATTTAATACATGTTCTAAGCAGGCTGCAGACACCTCAGTAAGAACTGACTCACTGCTTCTTACTGGAACAAAAATTTTATCATTTATTCTAGATCAGCATAAATCTTGACAAGCTGGGAAACTCCTTTTTGCTGGCTAGAGAGAAAAAATCACTGAGGACCAGGGAGAATTGCCATAATGGTGAGAGTCTATCAGAGAAACATAAGCAATCTGTAGCTGGTAGCATAATTTAGAGTGAGACAACTAATAAAAACAGGCTTAAGAAATAGAAGACAGTTGTCTTTTAGAGACTAAGACATACAATTCGTTGTAAAAGCAGTACACTGGCTTTAACTCAACTTTTTGCTTTAAGTATCTTAGATTTTTTCATTCACTTTCCTAAAGACTGGCAGATTACTAAAGAACTGTAATAAAGAACTGAAAGCTGTGATTTTGTAATATAAAGGTATAAGAAACTTTAACAGTGAAACTTCAGCAACTGCCAATTACCTACATATCATTAAATCAGTATTTTTGACACACAGAGAACATATAGAGCGTGAGAAAAGATGCACACAGTTCTATTCATGCCACAGAGATTTTTCACTGAAAAGGATGCTTTCACAGCTCACAAGTAATTCTTCAAAGCAGTTTACAACAATGAAAAGATACAACAAGGCATGGGATATATCATACTAATTTATACAAGGATTAAGGAGTGTAGCACACTTTGATTACGTTATTGGGGAATAAAGTTACAAAGTGTAGGATTTCAGAAGAAACTAAGTGCTCTAAAACATGTCAAAAATCACAGTAACTGAAAAAGCACTGGAAGAATTTTACTTTCTTAAGTAATAATAATATAGGCCTCTTTATTTGAAGAAACGTGTAAATGATCAGGTTTCCTCATCCTTGCAAGAAATTCTTAAGATCATGCTGTTGAGATTATTGCCAGAAAAGCATACAATCACAAATTATGTCTTAAAGAGATCAATGCTTAATCAGGAAGAAATGGCAATCTATAAAATCAGGGAAAGAGACATTAAACTTTGGTTTTCTAGTGCACTGCACACAATCCTTATCTGATACCTGGAGGTGGAATCATCATGCACATAGATGAATTTTACGTGAGAGGTTTGCAGAACAGAGAGAACAGGGTGCTGGTGCATTTCTATATTAGAAACACTACTTCTGTAGACCACTAGAAAGCAAAAACTGCCCCAAAGTCCACAGCCCAACAGAGTAAGAGCTGGTAGTGGGGCATCAGCTCTAAATACAGCTTTGGACAACCTAGCTTGGACTTGTATAGTTGAGCAGGAAGTATCAGTGACCTTCTAGATAGACATTGAACCCAAGGAATTAAAAGGGGAGATCCAAAACTGCAGTCACTTCCAGTTCTGCAGGTCGAGAGCAGAAAGATCAGATTTTGAAGTATTTACTTCAAAAGAATGTTTTCTACTCATTTTTATACAAGCATTTTATAAAGCCTATATAAATAAGAAAAAAATGCTGTGTGCATTCTCTAACAAGGCAAAATTTCTGGTACCCAAAGGATAGCACAAGCTGGTAGATCTCCTGCAACAGGGAAGAGGCAAATTGTGTCAGGTCACTATCCTCAACTGATGTGTACCAAGAAAATCAAACTAAAAATACAGAGTAACATATACAAAAAAGCATAAGATTGACCATTCCTCAAGACTCACTAGTTAGGCAGAATGATGAAGCAGAAGTTCTCCTGTCACTACTAACCATATTGATCAAATCTGAAAATGTGCTAACAGCTACTGTTTTTCCTATTGAATTTTCCAAGCTCCTTACCACAGAAAACTAAAACATCTCAGATCTTTTTTTAAACATTAAGTGCTCGCTCTAAACTCAGAAATATTTTGATGGAAAAGAATAAAATATCCAGGCCTAAGGTTCAAAATGAGGTAAAACATGAGAAATTCTAGTGCATATATGCTGTCTTGAGTAATTGTCCTAAAAATAAAATCTCAAAGGTGTTTGACTACTATGAGGTCAACTGTGACTTCCAAAATTAATGCACGTTTGCCTAAATTTTCAAACTGAAACTAGCAGTCAGGTTATTTTTAAGTTCATTCTTAGAAACATATTTTATTAAACCTATTTTTAAATGTACCTAACTTCACTAAGTTGATGCTAATGTCAGTCCAAACAGAAAAATAGAGACAGAGAGCCGGAAAAGAAAATAGAAAAGAAAACAAACAAACACACGAAAACAAACAAACAAAAAAACAACTATGAAAACTAGCAGGAAGGGGAAAGAACATGTTGCTATTAATGTATTACTTCTAGTGAAATACCACTGAAGTTCAACATAATCCAAGCCACAGCGCAATGTGTGTAAAGCAGCAAAGAGTCTAAGTTCCATACACTAGAAGAGAAGTAATAATTATATGGCTTTTTTTTTTTTAATTTTGTTCAGAATTGGAATTTAGTTTTGGCACTGATTCAACCTATATGTACTTCAAAAGAAAGCAGTCCTTCAGCATGGAAGCATGGTCTAATGCAAAAACAAAATGCAAATTTCAGTGCTAGTTTTGTTTTTAAAGGCATCAAAAAATATGAGAACATGATTGTGATGTCCATCTAGCACAAGGGAACTAGAGCAATTTAAAGTAGTTTATTGTAAGAGGACACAACTGAGCTGAGAAGTCTCGTATTTGACTTGTGTCCAGAAACAGGAATCAAAATGAACTATTAAGCTGTAGTCTAAATGTTTGAAGATTTTTTCAGCTGGGAACATTATACAGCCTTAAATGGTAAAAACAGTTAAGTCCTATCCCAGTAAAAATCCTTGGAAAAATAATCTTCTACAAATAAGATGAAGATAAAGTTCCAACAGACCATAAATTGATTTGGAAATGTTCACATAAGAAAAATCACACAGACAGCAATAAGCGCACCATTCAACAGTATGAAACCAGGTAAACATTTTTGCACTACGCATATATATGAAGTCCATTGTAAAAACATTAAAATCTACTTGGACTTCCAGGCACACTGAAGTATTTTAATGACAAATGTATCATGATTCTTCTTCCTGCTGTCTACTGCTTTTCTCTTCTGCTAAGCCTTACATTCCAGCCTAATAGCAATATATTTTTTTCCTCCAATCAACCATACTATTCGGTGGTATTTCCTAGAAAAATTTTTCTTGTGTGTCAGATAAACACAGAAGAAAATCCTTCAGGGACAGCTTGATATACCACAGATGCCAGTTGAAATAATACTGAACCAAGAAATTAAGAATTTTGTTAGTGAACCTATCAGCACAGAAAATATGGTAAAAGTACACATTTTAGCAAAATTTAACTGTATCAAGCACGTGACTTGGACTTCATTCCATAATTTTAAAGCTATGTGGGTTCAGAAGCATCAGGAAAGTCATACACTGGGAAAGACCAATTGCAGAAAAAGCCAACTGAAAAAGTCTACAGAAGCAGCATGATAGTATCGCATTATTGTACTACCGTGAATGTCTTATTTGGGAAACAAAAGCAGCTCATATGTGGCATTTTAGGATAGCAAAGTCCTCTTCATAATTTTCTGGTTAAAAAAAAATTGGTGGTGTCTGGCTAGATGAAAACAGTGACAAAAAAGTTACCTTGCAGGTGCCACACAGAATCTCATTGAGGGTAAACAAAAACCTAGCTCCTGGAGAAACTGCTGAACTTCTATCAACAATTAAACACCCCATTAAATTAAACTACATGTAACAAAGAACTGTGGGACTTTGCACTGAAACTCAATAATTAGTGATCTCATACAATTCCGTGCTTCCCACATTTTCAGGAATTAGACCTGCAAGTTTCCCCATTTTTACACATGTTCAAAGAATTTAACATTATTAGACTGTCATAAATGACTTAAGATTTTTGGCAGGCCATCTGCTGTAATAGCTTTGAATTTCCCTTAAGTGCATATTGTGGATGACTTATTTTAACAAGAATTAACACTACCTTGAGGCTCAGACAAAATCTAAACTCTTAACTCCTTTGCATCACTAACATGCCAAGTGGAGGTCAGTGTTATATATGCGTTATTTGCTTAAGGTAGATTAAGACGTATAACATGTTACATATATTAGACATTCTTTTTATCTTAATTTGAAACTATCAATCCTTTTAAAGCAGAGTAAGACCATCTCCATATACTTGGACTATGTACTTTGTATCTCTGGCCAGCAGAGTCAGAACTCTAGAAAAATTTCAAAGAAATACTTTTCCAGTCACGTTAGGGTTAAAAATTAAGCATGATTGCTCATGTTTGCCATTCCACAAATTCCAAATATATTTGAAAGTCATACTAGTCCTATTCTGCATTCCAAATTCCTGCAATATTCATTAGTCTCAGCGTAAGAACCATCATGAGTGGAAGACCAATTTGCTCATAATGTTTCCTGTGTTGGTTGCACTCTAGATTGACTTTTTTTACTGTAGCATATTGGAGAAATTAATCAATCTTCCCAGAAAGAATCTCAGCAACTAGAGCTATTTCAGCGGTTCATTAGCTAGTTATTAGAAACAGACTTCATCACTGATATCTTAGGACAGTGAAAACCAAAACCAGATTGCACAGATTTGTTTTTAAAGAATTTGATGTCATCATTTTTGCCATTATAAATTGATACTGAAAACAAATATTGGCAAAGAAAGCAAACATCCTATACTTGCTTGATTTCTCCATTGACCACACATAGGGAAAAATATTGCTCCAATGCTACAAAACCCTCCTCTTCCAATACAGACATGAGATGAGAGTATTTTAAAAATGAATTAACAAAACCTTTCATTTTCTATTCTGTCAAAGAGAGGAATCTCAGTTTACAGCTTTACAACCATGTTTTCCCCTCAAAAAAATACTGACATAATGGTTCTGCAGTTTTCAACCACTTTACACTGCATATCATGTGGCAGAAATGTCAGCCATACCCTTCAGCATTTCCTACTCATTAGCTTGGGTATTTTTTACTTTGTGAATGAATGGGCACATAACTTTGTTCATTCCCAACATTTGGCGACAGGTTGAAAAGTTTCATTCAGAAACCTGAGCATCTAGAAGTTCCAGAGGCATTCAACATGATGAAGGTGAAGATTCCTGAATTATTTCACTGTATTTTTACACACCATCTACTAATTACAGTTTTCTCTTTACCAGCTGAGCCAACATTCAAATAATTTCTTTTAAGTATCATTTATATTCATGGGTCTGTAGGAACAGACTTTGGAATATGGCATCAAGTGCCCATTTGGTTTTTTTCTGTACTTTCCTATAGCCAAAGAAAATCAGTGCTTAACTCACTTCAGTCAATGCTTCCATCCAAACAACCAAAGGAAAATGTTTCGATACTGAAGAGACACTATTCACCAGCTGTGCTTATCCTACAGCCACATTATCCCAGGTTAAGCTGTACTGCATGGTAAAGGTGAAGTTTTTAGTTTCAGTATCAACACATACTATGCATAGGTAGGACCCATTAAAATGAACGTACGAAGAAAAAGAGAATCTTCCCAAAGGTGTAGTCTCATTCCTTCAGGGGCATTTGCTCAATTGTTGCTTGGGGGGGATTTTTTTTCTTTTGCAATTGCCAATTTTAAACCCTAGGAGGCTAAGGCTTTGAAATCTGACTACTAAAAGGACTGATATATCCCAAAGAGTGCAGGAGGAACTTGATTAGGTTTTTTTACTGGGAACTATATGTAGTACTCCTAGACGCTTACATAGTAACAGTAGCTAAAAACTCTTGCCATCTTTGGCTGTCCAGGAGACTGCACTCCTTCTCCAGGAATGTAATCCACGTTCAAGCATAGTTATCCACGTATTCATCAGCCCTAGGCTGAATATCACTGAGCGCTACACCCCAGGGATGAGGCGTTCCAACTGAATCAACAGGCACCCTGCCCTGGGAAGCGGCACGTGGGGATTGCTCACCGCGCCAGGCGGCCCGCTGGTCTGCTAGCAGATTCTTTCCAAGATCGGGTGCTTGATTTCATGCTGACACGTGGGAGGGGATCCGTTTCGCCATGAATTTCTGTGATGATGGCAGTTGAGAGATCATTGCTATGGGCCAAATCAGGGGAGGGAGGCTCATTTCCACCACAGCTGACTTCAGCAGTGAAATACTTGTGGTAGTATCTCAACCGCAAGACAATTATTAGTTCAGCAAAATTTCCTTTGCGATAGCATTGTGATTATAGGAATGGGTTCAATGCCCACAAAGAGAAAAAGTAAAGCACCATCTCAGAGTACCATATTGAATTTCACTAGGCACTCGTATCACTTTACCATGCATTTTGAGCAGAACATTTGAGCAACATTTTTGGCTTAACAAAAAGTAGTGTTTAAGAAGTTGCCCAGAAAACTTATAAAAAATACAACAAATGCTGTTTTACATAGAAGTAAGAGTAGGGCAGGACCAAAGACATTTGCACAGATTTCTTTTATCCAATTCTGTTGGTTTTCAGTTGGAACAGAGGTAAAATAAATAAGTAGATCAATCAAGGTACAGACCATTCTGCAGTTCAGATTTCCCATGTCTTCCCAGTTCCAGCAACTCCTAGCTTTCTGCTCTAATAAAGAAGCTACTGACTTCAGTAAACAGTACTTTTTCTTAGTCAAGCCTCGTATTACAAAATAGTTTCTGGCCTTGATGCTAGATTTTTAATACTGGCTATTCACATGCAGCTCTGCACATCATAAATGCTATTGTACCACTGCAGAAAATTAACTACCTAAGGCACAGGCTTTAGAAAGCAATCATTGTAGATACTGTGCAATACAGCAAAAGCTCCACTGCATCTGGATCAGGCAGAGGAAGAGAACATTACACAGTTCCTTTTTAAAAATGGGGGTTCGCCAATTCAAAAATAAAACAAGTAATGTACTTTACACAGGCCCTAGACAGCTCAAATGACAGTGTGGAGCTACACACACTCAAGCGATACTTAAGTCCTTTCAGGTAATGAACAAAAAGAAAGCAAACAGGAATTCAGGAGTGGATTCTTAGTACTTCCATACATTGCATACATACATCATGCAAGTTAGCCTAACCTAACTCAGTGAACTTTCATACATAGATTAGTGCTTACATACCTAAAGTGTTTTAAAATTAGTTTTAATTACACTGCAAATTGTGCACAGACTAGACTGCAGCTCAGCATGTATTCATGTAGCATGTAGCTCAACTCTATTTCCTTATGACTATCCAAAAGTTGTAAGGTAACAAAAGAGAAGTATACAAACCACTTACCTACTTGATAGTCATTAAAGAACAATCTATCTGTGGAGCAGAGAGAAGGCATCTATTTTCATAGAACTGGATATTTTAACATCAATTTCAGGCTGCCCTGCTATGTAAGAATAGTGGCATATTAACATGTTGATGTCTCTTGGTTCTGCTGACTTTTTAGTGTCTTTGTGGATGCCCTAAGTTTTCTACACAAAACTAAAATCAGTTAGTCTCTCAACTCTGAGCCTTAAATGTAGCAGCATATAAAAAAAAAAAACATTTCCCTTTGTTACTTGCAAAGACACTCATTTCCCTCTTTCAGAACAAGCATTTGTTAATGCAAATGCATCAAGGCATCACATTTTTTCCTTATGTTTCAGATGACAATATTGCCAAAAGTACAAATTTCTATTTGTTCAAATTTATTTTGTACTTATACTACATGTGGCATACAGAATGTGCCAGCTCTCAAAAATCTCAGCGCAGTCTTGAGCTGCACGCTCTGCTAAAAGAAATCTCACTTAAAAAATCTAAGAAAGCCACAGCAGTATAAACACAGAATAATCTTCGAGACAATCTAAAGCAATTGAGATATCCAGATAAATGTCCTGGGAACTTTCTGAAGGGATGCATGCAGCTGTAAATGGAGTGAGGACAAGAAACAATGGACAAATTGAAGCCCAAGAGGTTCAGGCTGGATTGAAGAAAATACTTTTTGCCCACGGGAACAGTCCAGCACTGCCCAGACAGGCTCCACAGCCCTTATCTTTGATGGTTTCTTCCACTTGGTTTCAAGATCACAACTAAGCGGAACAAAGCCTTGAGCAACCTAGTCAGACCTTAAGCTGACCCTTGTTTGACCACAAGGTTAGACCACAGACCTTCCAAGATCCTTCCCACCTCAATAGTCCTATGAAAGCAACACAAATTCTGCAGAGCCCTTCTGTGATATTTCATCTATACAAGTTTTAAGAGACAACATTTCCCAATAAACAAGTTGTAAGTTAACAGTGCTCTTAAAAGGCTAACATCACTAGGGAGGGCCCTCAAAAAAAGCCTGAACGGCTTATTAATTTGAATAGACTTCCACAGATTGCTTGATCCAATGTAGGCATGTTGATTCACTGCCACTTTTGTCCAGGTGCTCAAACCAAAGCACCCACACCAGCTTAGTCACAGGGTGAGTAGTCAGTACCCAATTTACTGTTTCTTTACCAGTGAAAACATCTCTAGAGGTGTATCACAATGACCAGGATGCTTTTTGCTTTGTTTTTACAGTCAGGGGGAAAGAGAACACTCTCACACATTAACTGGAAAGGAATCATCAAGCATCTGCCTGTGCTTCTGGGAGAGCTGTGGGACAGCTCTGAAGGACTGCCAGATCTACTTACTCAGTATCCTCATTTGCACCATGGGCAGGTTGCCAGACTCAGTTAAAACAATACCTGAGGTCTAGTTTATATTCCCACCTAGACCAGATAGCTGGGATTTAAAACACTTGCAAGTTTGGGTGTGAGGGAGGTGTGCGTTGACAAGGGAATTAGGCCACGGCTCTACAGGATTTCTCTTCTGATGCAAGATTAGCTCAAGCAGCTCTGCTCTCCCCCTCACCCAATTTTCCTCAATGTCTGCACAGATGGGAGTGAGGGGCAGAACTGGAGACCGCACTGCATCTCGGGTGCAGTGATGGACCTGCGACTCAGAGCAGTGACCCAGGCAGAGTCCAGCAGTACAGTGCCCTGGTTCTGCTGTTCAGGCAGGCAAGCCGCAGAAAACATTCCTGCCTTTGGGCTGGCAGGGACAGGCTGGTCTCAATTTATTTTAAAAATCAGGCCCCTTTCAGCTGCTCACTTGTTTTTCATCACTTACTCCTCTGCCCCCATGTCTCGCACACCACTTGCCATAGTTTGTTTTCTCCTCGCTCCCACTTCTCTCTTCACATTGTCAGAAAAAAAGGGGAGATGTGGAAGCACCTTCTTTCCCAGTTCATCACCTGTCAAAAAAATCTCTCTAAGAAAAAAAAAAAAAAAAAGGACAGTGACTCACCCAAGCACAAAGCCAACAAAAAGTTCTAAGTCTTGCTGCTTGCACATCTCCTGAGTTAGGCAACATGGGTGGCCCACAATTATCTAGAATGATGCATTGGAAAGGGAGCACTTCTGGCCATTGTGATGGCAGTACCCAGCACCAGCATCCAGCAGCTCCTAAGTTTTCCTTCTCTACTCCAGCCACATGCTCACAGAGCAGACTTCCTTTGCTGTGGCACTAGGAGTCTTTGCCTCTCAGAACTGACAACAGTTTGTAACTCAATGACCTCAGGCAGCACAACACACCGTCCTGCTAGGAACCTGGCCAGGCCCACTATTTTACTGTCAGTCCCTCTGCTATCTTTTGTAAGTTTAGACTGCCCCAAAAATGAGATTTAGGGGGTTGAGGGAAACCAAAACACACACACAAAAAATGTGAACCTTTTAGCCCACCTCTGACAAATTCACTTGCAATGAACAACAAAGTTATGTTAAACCACATCCATTAAAGTGAGCAATGCTTACATAAATACTCTTATTATCTTGTGTATAAGTAAGTAGAAGTAACGATTCTTGAAAATTTAAACTATGAAAAATTTTTAAGCTGATTGATACAAGTTAAGGCAGCATGAAGTAATATTTCATTCCAAGTTTTCAATGTATCAAAACAAAACCAGAAGTATGCTGAAAGAAAAATCTCAATTCTTCAACTTCTAAGAAAAATTTTGCATCTAAAGCCTCCCAGGCTGGATATGGTTTTCCAGTGTACCATGAGAAAGGAGTAAAAAAAGTAAGTATAATTTAATGGTCTTGAAAATAAAAAAGTAATAATAAACCTGTACTTATTGTTTGTAGATACATGTTTCACGATTTCCAGTTAAAATCAGAATAAAATTATAGTGAAGTTACAATGTTTACTCAATTATTTAAATGCTGTATTAATACTAGTTAATTTTAAATTAATATGGAAAATTAGCAGGTTAATTAAAATATCTCAATGCAACATATGCTTATTTTGATAAAACTGGAGCACAGGAAAAAAGTCAGACCCAAGATTTTTTCTCTTACACTGCTCAAAAGGCAGAGTGAAAAATATGCTTCCACTGAGACAGGAGAAGGTACAACAGAGAGACAAAGTTTGACAAACTATTAGACCCAACAGCCATAGATAATATCCCTAAGAATAAAGAAGAAAAAAAAAAAAAGAGAAAAGAAATAACAGCTCTATGCCTTCTTCGCATAAAAATAATTCCTATTCTGCTGTTAGATTTGTTTCTTTGATATTTAATATTCTTTTCACTAGAGAACTTAAAGAGGAAAGCTGTGGAACAGTCAGACATGCTCAGAACACATAAATCACAGAAATCTACCAAAAAACACAAACAAGTATTATACCATCAAAGTCCCTGATCACAGATTTGCAAAGAATAAACTATCTGCTTTTTTCAAGATTCAATAATACACTGCTGCTGTGTAGCAGAGAGGTTTTGAGCCCCCAAAACAGTGCATAGAGAATACTGTTTTCCTGGAGTTGATTCTTGTCAATTAGTATTTACATATTTAATTTTATTTGCATATTTACCAGATGTATTTACTTTCTTCCAGTGTCACAAAGCTCCTTAAAGCGAGAAAAATGCCAACAGCAGAGGATAAAACTGTCTATAAAATGGCTTTATATTTAATTGAGTTCTTGTTCTGATTCATGATCAGTAATAATTATTCCTAGCAAACAGGGGAGAGACTTTCCAAAGCACATACCACAGAGAGACTTGCAAATTAATTCAAGTATTTTGTAAAATTGTTTCTTCATTAAGTGGTAGTGCTCCCCAAACATACAGTTTATTATAACATCTGGATCTTTTCATCATCCCATTGCTCCTTTTGCTATTCTTGAAATATCCTTGTAACAGGAAAACACTTTCAAAACATGCTCTGGCATGTTAAAGCCCAGAGCTTGCCACTGCAATTCAGATATTTGAAATTTACACTACCTCTTGTTTCCACCATCAAATGTACTAGCATGTCTAGTGTAATTTAAAATTTCCCCAACACTCCTGGTTAGCATTCCCACTGCAACAGAAATTACTGGTGCCTTAAAAAAATAGAAACAAAGATACTTCAAAACATTTGCCTTATTTTAAATATGCTCTCCTCAAAATCATCTCTCCCCTGGTCAACCATCAGTGGTTCTTGCATTGCATAGTAGCTATGACCCCTGCGTTTGAGGTGGCATGATCAAAGGAGCCCTGGCCAGACTTGGAAAAACATTTCCACTGAGAATGGACATACTGCCTGTCAAAAGGTTATTCCCACTGCGTACAGGGAGCAGCTCATATTACTGCAGTGTAACATGAAAGTGCAAAATCTAGCTGTAGTAATCCACATACATGTTTTTCTTTCTAAAAAGGGCATATGGGAGACACTGGCTAGAACAGAACATCCGTATTATCATTTTAAGGGAGGGGATGGACCGGCAAGGGAAAGCTTCCCTAATCAATCCAGCTGTAGGAATCAGCCTCTTAAAAAAATACTTTAAAAATTCTGCCTCTTACCATAGCAATTACTTCTCTTCAGTTGCTTTCCTTCCCTTTAGTTAAAAATTTATATATGCAAATATATATCTACATATAGATAATCACACACATACACATGATCAGACTTTACACGCTGCGGAAGACAAAATAACTTTGGAGGCGTAAATCTTAATGTCAATGACAGGAAGGCTTTGGTGAACCATTACCATAAATCTGACAAACGCTAATTTGATGGGTGGCTGTATCTGTCTGCTGCAAGACCAGTCTAGACAGTCTATTGAGAAATCCTAAAACACAACTGTTTGTTCCCTGTAACACCATCTGGATATGGCAATAAGAGCCGACCCAGTGCCATTCACACATGGATCAAAGCACATGCTAATGCCATCATGAAGTCATACACATAAAAAATTCAATCTGAGAACTCTATGCAATTTTCCTAAGTCCTCAGTGAAGAAACCTCAGACTTAGCACAACTCAAGCTAAGTGCATGAAGAGGGGGAGAGGGTGGAAAAAAAGAAGAGAATATTTAATGAGCTTGGCCTTCCCGAGGAATGTTAGGCCACCCATTGTATTGGAAAAGGCTCATGTCACACTTCAGTCATGGCACCCATCAGGGTGCCCCTTTACAAAAATTGATCCGGAGGTTTTTGTAATTACCTGTTTCAAACAGAAAGAGTGCCCAGAAAAAGGAGAAGGTTTCTGAGGTGTAAATCTTGCATTTTCTTATTTAAGACAGAGCTGGCAGAATTTGCAATATCGCAGACAATATTGAAAACCCCTCTCTCATTAAACTGCACCATGGCACTAGATCAAAGCACCAAGGGCCCCCTATTGAACTTCTCTAAATATTACAAACCTAAGAGCAAGTCTGGCTATGCAAAAACCAAAGTAAAGCCAACTTTTTCCTCCTTCCGAAAAAACAAATCATGGCTTTCCATGACACAGCTTAAATAGGTAAACATACTATATAGCATACTGCAAATTTTAAATTGTCAAAGCTTCATCTACCACAAAAAAAAAAAAAAGAAAACAAAAAACAAAGATTACTGTGGGCTTTTTTTCCTGCAAAGCTCACTTCTGACAGTTTCTGGGGTGCTTTTTTATTACTGCCCTTCAAAAGGATCTTGTAATTTTTTTTTTTTTTAACATAATGCATTATGTAAACAATTCAACAATCTGCACAAAATATTTGGCTTTGTCATCAAATCCACCATTTTTTTCTGTTAAGTATCCACTAATACTAGGCTTCCAGCAATTATATTGTTCCCAGCTTTTTGACCATTGAAACCGCATTTCTTATTTAACTCTGTTTTCTTTTTGTGATGTAAAAGTTTACAACAAACTGTCCTTAGTCTTTCCAGAAAAATTATGTATGAAGCTGGTTTGCTGATCCTGAAGATGTATCAAGTCAGGAAGTAAAGGCAGGTTTTAACAACCATTTTGATACAAGTCCCAGCTTTAAAAGCTGACATCCTATCATTTAAGTTTTTTTCTCTAATCTTTTGAAAGCAATCTAAATACTGTTGAACTTCAATGATTCTTTTGGGTCCCTTTCAGCTAAGGCTGTCCTATGACTCTATACTGTTATGGTGGTGTTTCATATTGAAAACATTTGGTAAGATCACAATCCTAGCTCCTTAAACAATTTTCTCTGTAAATTAAAAAGACAAGTAGCAAAATTTATTTCTGCCACTATGAGCAGCTCGATGGAAGTTAAATAACTATTAAAACTTCATTTTAAACTTTTATAAGCTGATGTCAGTAATTTCCTTATTCCCAAAAAACAGAACCAGCATGTTAAGAGGACTGACCTGTCACAAAATACTGGATCCCTAAAAGTTTCATAAAATTACTGCAGAAAAATAAACTCCATAGTTACTTTAAAGAGCCTACAAAAATCCTGCATATCTGCACACAAACACACAAAAATCACTCAAACTAAACTTCCAAACACAATTTAACTCTCAGTCTAACTAGAAAAAATATGTATTTGTAAGAGTAAGTATGAAGTCACAACAGCTATAATGTAGTTCATCACTGAAATAAAACTGTAAAAAAAGGTGCACTACAGTCCTCAAGATCTTTGAATTCAGTACTTCTGTGGAAATTACAATTGTCTTAAAATTTAAATATCTGAGTTCTGTATCTATAGTTTTTAATAACAACTTTCGAAGATAAACAAGTTCGGCCTGCTACAGAGATGAAATAGTCTGAGGAACTTTCTGCTACCATGCTATGGGAGGAGCAATTATAATAAACTTTTTTTTAGTGACATAGATTAAATACAAGTACTTTTCGCTCCCCCAAAAGATTAGCATTCCCATCCAACAAACAAACAAATGAAAAAATTTAAAAGAAAAAAAAAAGGAAAAAAAAAGGAAGGGTGGGGGACAGAAAAATTTATTGTTGCAATCAGATGACTTTAAGACCAAAAAAAAAAAAGAGTGATCAAGTAGTCTTTCCATTCAGAGTGTGTTCACGGATAAACAGAAAAAATCTCCACAAAGATTTCCGGTACTAGAAAAGCCAGGAGATTGGCCCTGACTTATGACTCAAAAGACTGATACACTATGAGTCATCAAGTTTTCAGACTGTAGAGATATTTCAATATGGGGAAGTGGGAGATTTACAGGAATGAACTCTGCATCACAAACCAACAGTTGTTTCTGCAGAAAGCAAGTATCTCCCCTTGAGGAAAGAAGTTGGAAGTGTGTACACATCACAGCAATTTCTCATTACATTTCCAACGGGATTAAATGGCATCATACTAGCATTAGGCTCTTTCATGTCTGAATCATGTCCAAAACAAGTAACTGAAGAACACACATGTACTTAGTATCTGTTTAGAAACACACAGAATCTCTTGTCTCCTCCAAATTTCTGCATGGAGCATTTTATTAAGAGAACTAACCTAAGTTTAGGCAGAACAATATATGCCCTATCAATGTTTCAGACACATAGCGAAAGGCATGTTTCGCAGGCTTTAGAATTTCCGAAGACTCCCCCCCATGCTCTGCAACAGGACAGCACTGCCATCTACTGCTCACTGCCGCAGCACGACCCTTTAACACACATCCAAAAAGTCTCCACCAGCTTAAAAACACCACCTCTCCCAAGCAGAATCAAAGACAGAACCCTGAGAAGTGAGTCCCAGGGAAGACACCTGCCCCAGTAACTCCTCTAGCGATTCTGTAATTGTACATAATACAAAACAAACGTCTGTGTTTCTTTATCAAATGTCTCACGGAGCACAGAATTAACTGGAGCAGAGGGGGAAGAAAGCTGCAGCTGCTCCCCAGAGGCATTCACCAGGTAGCTGTGCAGTGCCCTCTTCTGCTTTCCCACCAACGCAGCTGTACACTTCCTGAACACGGAGTTCTTTTTCCATTTTCCAGTCCTTTTCAGACTACAAACATTAATCTGTTTGTATCCTGAGAAGCTATCCACTTTCACACATACACAAACATTACAAGGTTACACAAATTACATACCCAGTGTTGTAAGCAAAACAATCATTAATTTTCCCAATTTTAGCACAACAGATTCATTTCTACCACATGCTATAGACTCAAGTCTTTTTAAAACAAAGCTTGTGGATAAACCACAGACTAGCTAATAAAAAGGTATTTCATTCATCTGCTTTAAAGAGGTGTCAGGAAATTACTGACATATTCAAATCACTTTAATCACAATCTTGATATGATGAAGAATTTAGTAGAATGAAAGCACAAGGATGTATTTGTGCCACTGCCTTTCTAACTGAAAGAAAGTAAGCTAAACCAGTAAGCTTGACAAATTTTGAAGAATCCATCCTCAAAAGTGCTATTCCCACTAACAACAAATTTGGATCCACTAGAAACTGATGCACATAATTTGAAGAAAAGGAATTATGGATTTTTGCTGATGCAGAACATCTCACATGGTAATAATGATGATGAAACTACTGAAACAATCTGTAAATACATTGAAGACAAATTGAACCACCTCATTATGAAAAACAAAAAAGTTATTACTATTTTGCAGGATACAAATAGCCACATAATCACTTCAATCATAAAGCAAGCATCATATAATTACAGCACATAGTTACTCAAGTCTCCCAGATTCCATGGCAACAAAAGGTTACCTGTTACCATATGTGGTAATTTGAACTTGATGGTGACAAGTGGCAGAGGTGGAAAACAACTGAGGTGAGAATAAAAAACTGAGAATAATTGTGTAATCTGTAATTATAATATTGTGAAGTTACACATACAGTTTTCATTTGCTGTTGTTTTGTGGTGTTTGAGTTTGTTTGGGGATTTTTTTGTATGGCAGTCTATCAAAATGTGAATGACCTTGCAGAAACTTTAAGAATCTTTAAGATCTTAAAAAACCCTCCCAAAATACCTCTGCAGACACTCTACCCCTGTTTCTTCTTAAAACAATTTTTCAGAGAATGTGCAAATATACTTGCAGAACCCACAAAAGCAAGTCACAGCATCCTCTCTATTTTCTATACCCAGCAGACAAAAAGAAATACAGATTAATTTCTTCACAGGTGACATTATACTGGGGATCTGCCACAGGCCACTCAAACAGGAAGACCAAGCTGATGAGGTCCTCTACAGACAGACAGGAGTGGCCTCACGTTCACACGTCCTGGTCCTCACAGGAAAGTTCAACCTCCCCAGTTATCTGTTGGAGAGACAACATAGCAGGGCAATCCAGGAGGTTCTTGGAATGTGTTGGTGGTAACTTCCTTCTCCAAGTGACAGGTAGCCTGGGAGGAGTACCAAGCAACCAAGAATCACATTAGGAAAGCTACAGGCCTCATATTAGTAAATCTGGTCGGGGACATCAAGGGCAGTAAGAAAAGCTCCTATACATGTGGGACTGATAAAAGGAAGATTAGGGAAAATACAGGACCCGTCCAGGAAGAAATGGACAACAACAAGGAAAAGGCTGAAGTGCTCAATGACTTTGTTGCTTTCAGTCGTCACCAGCAAATGTTCCAGCCATACTGCCCAAATAGCAGAAGGAAAAGGGAGGGACTGGGAGAATGTAGAATCACTCAACCACCATAGAAGAAGATCAGGTTCAGCACCATCTGTGGAACCTGAAAGTACACAAGCCCATGGGAATGGGTAATATACATCCACAGGTGTGCTGAGGGAGCTGGCCAAGGAAGTGGCTAAGCCAATGTGAATCATATTTGAGATGTCATGGCAGTTCAGTAAAGTTCCCACTGACTAGAAAAGGGGAAATACAATCCCCATTTATAAAAGAGAAGTAAGGAAGACACAGGAAATTACAGGGCTGGGAGTGCCACCTCAGTTCCCAGCAAGATCATGGAGCAGATTCTCCTGAAAACTATGCTAATGCACATGGAAAATAAGGAGGTGAATGGTAACCTAAAGGGTAAATCATACCTGACAAATCGGGTGGCCTTCTCTTGACAGGATTACGGCTACGTGGTGGATGAGGGAGAGAGAGCAACTTACCTCATCTACCCGAACTTGTGCATAGCATTTGACACTGTTCTGATGACACTGTCCCTAAACTGGCGAGAATGGATTTAATAGATGGACCATTCAGTGGGTAAGGAATTGGCTGGATGGCTGCACACAAAGAGCCACAGTCGATGTCTCAGCATCCAAGCAGACAGTAACAAGTGACCTTCCTCAGGGTCAGCTTGGCTGAAAATCTTTGTTGGCAACATGCTTGGTGGGATCAAGTGTACCTTCAGCAAGTCTGTCAACAACACCAAACAGTGCGGTGCAGGCAACATGAAGGAGGAGAGGGATGCCGTCCAGAAGGGTCTTGAAAGACTTGAGAAGAGGACTTGTGCGAACCTCATGAAGTTCAACAAAGCCAAGTGCAAGGTGCTGCACCTGGCTTGGGGCAATCCCAAGCACAAATACAAGCTGAGCAGAGAATAGATTGAGAGCAGCTTGGGACATCTGGTAGCCAAAAAGCTCAATACGACCCAGCAATGTGCACTCACAGCCCAAAAAGCCAGTCATGTCCTGGGCTACATCCAATGAAGAGGCCACCAGGGCGAGGGAGAGGATTCTGCTCCTCTGCTGTGCCCTCATGAGACCCCACCTGGAGCACTGAATCAGCTTTGGAGCATCCACCATAAGAAGGACATGGCTCTCTTAGAGCAGACCCAGGAAGGGTCACAAAAGTGCTCAGAGGGCTGGAGCACCCATCCTATAGGTAGGTTGAGAGACCTGGACTTGTTCAGTCCAGAGAAGAGAAGGCCCCAGGGAGGCCTTATAGCACCTTTCTGAAGGAGCCTACAGGAAAGCTGGAGAGGGACTTTTGACAAGGGCATGTGCTGACAGGAGAAGGGGGAATGGCTTCAAACTGAAAAGAGGATAGATTTAGGTTTGGTATTAGTAAGAAACTCTTTACTGTGAGTGGGTGAGTCACTCAAACAGGCTGCCCAGAGAAGTGGGGGATGACCCATCCCTAGAAGTGTTCAAGATTAGGCCAGGGGGGCTTTGAGCAACCTGGTTAATGGAAGGTGTACTGGCCCATGCCGAGGGGATTGGAAGTATATGATCTTATTGGTCCCTTCAAACCCCAGCCACTCTCCCTATGGTTATATGAACTGGAAAGCTGAAGAGATTCAATTTTCATACAGTTCTCATCAGTAAGTGCTGACCACATTAATCATTCTATCCCTCCAACAGACCTGCAAACAGATTTTAAGATATAAGTGGTAGACTACCAAATTCACCCTGAAGAATTTATTTGGAACACACAGAAACCAACTTTCAGATTTTATATATACAAATCATTACCTTTTTCTTACAAGCTACGCCTCTTTTTTATTTTAAGTCACTTGTGAACAAGGGTATACTGGTTTTTGCTGGGGTAGAGTTAATTTTCCTCCCAGTGGCTGCTGTGGGCCTGTGTTTTGGATTTGTGCTGAACACAGGGTTGATAGTACAGAGTTATTTTTGCTATTGCTGAGCAGGGCTCACACAGAGCCAAGGCCTCTTCTGCTTCTCATACTGCCTTACTGGTGAGGGGGCTGGGGGTGCACGGGAGGTTGGAAGGAGACACAGCTGGGACAGGTGACCCCAACTGACCAGAGGGATATTCCAGAACATGTGACATCACACTCAGCATATAAAATGGGGGAAGAAGAAGGAATGGGGGGACATTTGGAGTGATGGTGTTGGCCTTCCCAAGTCATTGTTACATGTGATGGGGCCCTGCTCTCTTGGAGATGGCTGAACACCTGCCTGCCCATGGGAAGCAGTGAATTAATTCCTTGTTTGCTTTGCCTGTGTGGGGGGCTTTTTTTTTCCCTATTACACTGTCTGTACCACAGCCCACGAGTTCTCCTGCTTTTACCCTGCTGATTGTCTCCCTGATCTCACTCAGTAAGCGAGCAGCTGCCTAGGTTTGGCTGCTGGCTGGGGTTAAACCATGACAAAGGAATAAAGGTAAGCCCTACCTGTAAAGAGACACTTAAAATCTTGATGATAGAAAATAAAAAAATTCTAACTGAAATCTAGATGCTTCTTTTGGTAGTTCCCCCTCTTTATATCTGAAAAAAGGTGATCAGTTTTACACCTACCATAAGTCACTTATAAATCTGCAGCTCAATAATGACTTAAATTCTTTACTGTTCTTTACAGACAGTAAAAGGAAACAGGTTTCTCCATAAGTAAAGATCTTCTCTTTCCAAACTGAACATATAAGGTCACAGGTCTAATTTTATGTTTAGATTTAGAAGTAAACCAGACTGTAGTAAAGAAATAGTTACCAACAGGATGCTCATACTGAAAATTACTTCAGCTATTTATTTTTCTTACACAAAAGATACTAATTCATCTTTGGCAGCCTGAATAAATCATCTCACTTCATTAACAGGGTATCAGCTGTTCCCTCATCACAAGATGATTTCTGGGAATTAATACTGAAAGAAAATTATGTAAGTTGCAAAAGAACAGAGAGAAAAGAGAGTAGCTAGAATTGTTAGACAGTCTTTAAGGTGTCTAAGACAGTCTACTTCTGGGAAAAAAAAAAATCCATTATTCAATGGAAATTGCAGCATTCCTGACAATAACGAAGAAAAGCGTAAGTTTAGTACACACATCTGTCTGAGAAAAAGCAAACAATGATGAAATAGTTTCCATTCCAACAGTAACTCAAGATGATGTTAAACAGCAGCTATTAATTGGACACTTTTACATCAGCAAAGCCAGATAGCGTGGATACAAGCATGCTGAGAGATCACATAGGTACCGGCTAGACTGGTAATGCTTACTGTCATTAAGGTTTGAAAAACTGGAATTGGAAAAGCTCACAAGAACAGCAAGAACAGAACTGCTATGTCAATATTTACAAAAGACAAATTGGATGCGCTGAATAATTATGCCTGTCAGCCTAAAGAAGATTTTGTGAAGAAAAGTAATTTTTATGTAGTGAAATAGCTGATGAAAGATTTGATTATGAACAATTAAATTAAATTACACAATGAATGCAAATCAACAGGTCTACAGACAATAGACTTACTGTTCTTAAACTGGGTGTAAAAAGTATGTCTTTATGTAATATTCTTAGTCTTCTGTAATATCCTACAGTGCCAAACTGAGTGTATTTTCCTTAATCCATTAGAACAATCCAATACTGATGAAACACTTTTAAAGTTGTGTAAGTTTATTTGATTTATGGGCTCCTGGAAATACCTTTAAACAAGGCACTTTCATGGAGAGATACATTTCCACTGTGGTCACACAGGATCTAGCCCATACTGTCTGATATTTAAGAGCACTCATCCCAAAGAAGCACAGGATCATCAGACACAGTGAAAGAACACTGATAAAAAATGAAAAACACAGTTTGTCAATAAATTACTAGGTGTCCAGTAACACAGTAAAACTTGAAAGAGACACTGCTTGAATGAATCTGTGAAAGAGAAACCTGTTTAAGTGACTGAATGTGCACTGGGTTTCTTAGAGAGAAGATTGTAGAAAGCAAATGGCAGGCCACACTGACTGTTCTGGGCACAGACAATAAATGGCATGCCTAACAAGAAACAAAGTTGTGCACATTTCTATCTAGAAACTAAAAAGATGCTAGTACTTTCTGCCTTGGAAAATAACACCTCTGAAAATTGTTTTTGGGCATGGTAACTAAATTTGCTTGGGGCATCTATAAGGATCAGTCATAGCCTCAAAGGACTGATGTCTGCTGTGGAGAATCTAAATTGGAAAAGTAAGAAACTATTATGTCTGCAGTTGACACAAGAATAATCCCATGGCACTGCAGTTGTTTGTCCTGACACCCACAATGAAGAGTGTTCAATATGGAGAAAAATAGAATCAAAGAGGTCAGGGAAAAGTCACTAAAATGGGATGGTGAAAGAGCAGAAAAAAAAAAATTCAAGGACTGAGGAACTCATAAATTCACCTTACAAAATAAAGAGTAAGGGCAATCTTCCTCAAAACATACAGAAGAGGAGCAAAAATGCCATAGGCCTTCATTGAAGGAGCAGCAGCTAAAAACTAGAACTTCTTGCCCAGACTATACTGGATTTTTTACTACTGAAAATACTCAAATCAGAACTAGAACTTTTAACCTTCACCCTAAAATGGTGTTGTAGTTTAGAGGATATCTGTAGATTTATTATGAATAAACCTAATCAGAACAAACCCTTCTGGATTTACATCTATTAATTTGGATATCCAACATATATTGTCTGGACAACCAGCAGCCATGGCTTTACTAAAACAGAGAGAAGGCAGTGCACATCCTGAAGCTGAGTAGTTCCATGCTTGGTTCCACCAGTGCCATTGTGGGCTGTTCAACATTTCGCAGTGCTGACAGACGCCCATATTATGCTGAAGCATCTCAGACACAGAGACAGCTCAGATTCAGAAAAGTAACTGACAAGGACATCATAGAGTTCACTAAGTTAAAACTGCTATAGACTGATCTCGGCTTATGAATCTTACAGAGTTCAGGGAGAACAAACAGCACAAAGTACAAAACCAGCATAATTCCCCATTTAAAACACAGCAGCGCAATCTTTTCAATGCAGAGAGAATACCTCTTTCAGGAGGACTCTGGTGCATGTCAGACCCAAGAAGAAAAGCAAACCTTTCCATAGGATGTTCTGTGGGACAGAGCAGCAGAAAAGGTTTCCTGCCTACCTAGCCTGTCACAGAGACATCAAAATATGCAGAAGCAGAAATCACTTCTGCAAGAAGAAAAAGAAAGGAGGCAGAGGGGGGAACAACACCACCCTTTTGTAATTCTCACTTTCTCTCCCTGCTATAGATAGGAAGACAGCTACAGGCACTGGTTAAGAAAAGAAAGGAGATCAAAAGATGTTAAAAGTAAGATAGCCACTACTCCTGCTACAGCTGAGAGGACACAGCATGTTCCTTTGTCCCTGCAGCTGGACACAAATGAGGAAGCATTTTGCTCATCTACTCCCATGTGTCAAATGGACTAAGTCTGGAGGACAGAATCCAAAGACAGAACATATTGACTTCAGGGTATTTCATCTGGCTGTCTGTTTCAAAAAGCTTTTTGTAAACTTTAAATTCTTGTTCCGTGTTTGGTGTATCTCACCAAATTCCACAGAAAATGCATCCAGATTTCTATGACAGAAATTCTGTTTTGCTTGCAAGCATCACTCCAAAGAACTTCAGGTGCAAAAGTTGCATTGTTCACCTCTCACATCTAATGTAAGGTTCTCCAGGCAAATTTATGCTGCTGGTCACATGTATTGCATCCCTATGATTTTAACAGATGTGCCCACCTCCAGCTAGAGGTCAGTGAACTGAACACCAGCAGCAAGTTAGTCAGTGAAGCAAGCAAAACCAGCTCCTAATACAGAAAGCAGTTTGACTTAAACAGCTTTTATTTACTCAATTTTGAGAAGTAACAAACTGTATTTTTTCTATTTAGATCCAAAAATAGTCTATGTGTCCATATAAACAGATTTGTAAAGTCTGCACTGACTCAAGAATTAAAATGGTGTCTGTAGATGGCCATGTGGTAGTTTAGACAGCCTTTATTCAAACCAACGCAGTAGAGGAAATTCATCCTAAGTGCAGTGAGCTTGAAAGAAAGACACCAAAATTGTCATTCAGAAAAAGATCCGTTTCTGCTGAAACCACACTTCCCTTTCCCATATGGGAACTTACTATAGGGAACCTAACGACTGAGAAAACATTTCAGAGAAGAGTGTGCATACACACCCACATTGGAACAGATTACCAATTGTTAGGCTAGTGAAGGCAAGCATATTTCGCTAAAGCAATCCCTTCTCCTCTCAGGAGATAAATCTTAGGCAAACAATACTTGCTAGCAATGAAAACATAAGATGTCAACAGCTTTGTAGTTTGTTATGTTATTTAATATCAAGTTTGTACAAAGCACAGTGTGGGAATTAAAAAAAAAAAATAAAAGAGAGACTGAAAAAAACCCGCAGAAAGTAATTTCTGATGTTTTCAGGTCAAATTCAGAACATATTAGTTAGAAAAGTCTGGAATGATTCTGAACTACATAAGGCCTGTAGGAGTCTTGGAGATGTTCTCATGAGCCAAACAGGCATAAACAAAAGACAGCCTTAAAAAATGAGATAAATCTGAGTTTAAATTGAGCCAACATGGATAAAAAGAAAATAAAACAAATTCTACCTGACCTGAAACTCTCAGTAAGCCACAACACAAATGTCAGCTCTCTCCAAAGGACTGCAAAATGAAACAGATGTGGCTAAACAGACAATACCGTATTCTAAGAAAGCTCCCCCTGGAAATTTGGTTTACATTTAATAACTTGCATATAAAAATCATCCAAGGCACACTTTTTCCACAGCAAACCTTAAATATGATAAATTGCTCCCAGTAATGATAAATTGTTTCTGTTTCAGGTAACACTTTGCAGATAGAAGATGTATGCACCTACCTTGCACAGTTTTATTTCACTATTTAGGGATTATTTAGCACACATTAATGCCATTGAATATCCTTCAGCTCCCACATGTAGCAAAATCTAGAGTATGGCAAAATTAAAAGACTGAGAACTAATTCATGATCTAGAAAAATGCAAATAGTAATGCCCAGAAGTATGATAGAGGACATCTGTGAACAAAATTTGGCATAAATTTCTCACAAAATTTGTGTCTTGATGACTGATGATACAAGTCTCTTAGACACAACAGCACAGTTCAAGCCAACACCTCCTCCTCTGAGCATGAAGCCAAACTGAAAGAAAAGCTTACAAGAATTTCTCAGCGACTTACATTGAACCAGGTGATGCAAAGTTGGCACTGGAATGCTGTCTTGGTTAACATCCTGATTTGGACCAGATGCTTCTAAGTCTAATATGAATAGAGCATCAGCTTCATATGAACAAGAAAAAGTATTTAACATTCAGGCAAGACTTACTTGGTAAATGCCAGAAGTGCAAAAGCATTCATGGATGCCTCATGAACTCTGACCCACTCTCATTCAGGACTAACAGTACAATTTTAAGAGCACTGTCTGAATCTTTAATATAATCTGATGAGGCTTTTGTTAGAAGTTAGAGCAGTTAAATAAAGATTATCAGAAAAACACAGGGCCAAGATGGATTCAGAAGAGATTGCTGAGTCATCCAACAAGGTATGAAAGAACTCCAAGGCCGGAAACATCATAACCCTGTAAGAGCAGAAAATCCAACGCTTTCCTTTTGCCAACACTGCAGCTTACATAATCAATACAGGAATTGCATAAGCAGAAAAAAACCAATTCCATTTTTAAAAAGTGATCAGTTTTCTGGGCTTTAATTTTTAGACCAGTTTAACTCTAGCATTAAAATTTCTCTGAGTTACAGTATTCTATCTTCAACATTGTACTTTTTCTTTGTTTCTGGGGCAATTGGCAATTTAAACAGCTAGGAGAAACAGATGACAAAGCAACAGGTGGGGAAAACCCAGAAGGCCTAGAAAGTACAAAGGAATAAGGCTTGTGGAAACTTGATGTTGGCAAATTAAGTTTTCACTCAGCAGCTGAACAAATTCTCTGAAGTCTCCACTGCACATAATTTTATAATCTCTCAAAATAAGTCCCAAGACTTCACTTTTCTCTTTCATAAAAATGAAAAGATTTGCATTAAGAAACTTCTTTTTCAGTACATTGTTCATTAGCAACTGGACAATATGAACAGAACACCCTTGATCACTTTACTTTGTATCAGTTGTCTTTTCACTATTTTCTACAAAACTTCTAAGACTAACGTTATCATGCAAAACTTTCTTCAAATCTTGAGAACAATACCAATAAAAACGTCATTACCATGCTATGAGTAAGATGCTTACAATGCTGCTACAAACAAGTACACTGTATTGGTTCATGAAATGATCTAAGAGGTGCTATATAAAGCATTTACAGTGAAAGTGAAGGTTGATGACCTTTCCTCCATGGTTTCCTTCATAGTACAGAACAAGAGAGCACATGGAGTGGACACTTGTTAGTCTCTATTAACTCAAAGAGATGCAGCAAAAGCTGTCGTGAGACAATTAGCACTCAGTGATGTCAAAAGGGGAGGCTCACCTCTTTCTGTGTCCCTTATGAGCTGCACATTCCTGCCCCTCACATGCCATAAGCCCTTGGTGCTAATTTGGTCCCTCATATAGACCATTCATGTACAGTGAACTGTCAGAAACCCCCCATAAGGCTGAAAGAAATAAACCAGCTTGCAAAACTGGCAGAAAAATAAACAGGAGAGTATAACTACCACACACACATGCTTAATCTCCCATGTCAGAACAAGTAGAAAGCTGGGGGGGTAATAAGCCTCAGAGCAAAATTCCCTTTTCGGCAGCAAACTAGTCGTGGAAGCTGAGCTGTCCACCAAAGTCTCATTCTAACCACTCCCTCATTTTACAGGTTTGAACATTTACCTAGAGAAGAATTTGAAAAATATCACGACAGCAGTCCATAACATTATAAACAAGGAAAGTGCTTCAATGAAAGAAGATCTCCAGGCTCTAGCTCACAACTACCTAGATATTTGTGCTAATTCTCACTTCCTTGAGTCTGAAAACTTATTCCTGGTTGAACAATGGAATCTTAACTAAAGAGTTAAAGTACTCTTGATCTTCATTTGCCCTTGTTTTCTCCCCTCCCAGATAAACACCATGCTCTTTCACATTTGGAGCCACTGCTGGATTTCAGTGCTGCCTTGTTTGTTTGCATCATGAGGTTTTCTTCTAGGCTCTGTTTGTTCTCAAATATATCTGGAATCTCTCTCCTCTGGAGTTCTTGGCACTCGTCGGCTTTCTTCATGAGCTTTGCAATACAAGACCTAAGGTGAGACAATTCAGAATCTGCCCCCGCCAACAACACAACTGTCTAACCAGAAGGGATTTACATGATTCTCCTTGCAAACCAGACAAATCTGTCTTCCTGGCACGTCTTTTTTCAGAGTGCCTAATAGCTTAGCCAAGATAATGGAAATGCCAGAATGGCAAACAGAGGAATAAAGTTGTTACAGGAAACTTCTGCTTGCTTCAAAAATCTTGCACCTATTTCAAAGAATTAGCTATGTAAAAACAACCCTGCCTTGAAAAATCACGGTGACAACTTCGCTCTTTCTCTTCTGCAAATGCTCCATAATTGGAAACAGAAGATTGGTACACTTCCTTCTCCAGGGAAAACTGCACAATGATCTGGAGATGATGCACTTGTAAAAACAGTAAGTATGCTAAATGAGTGGCTACTTCAAAACAAACAAACAAAATAAAAAGATCCCCCCTCCCAAAATGTACAATACAGCAAAACCCCGCTGTTACAAGGTATTACAGAATCCAGTCATTGACAAGAACCAAATAGGTTCTACCCACTTACCCAGCAGCAAACACACTTAGAGAGCTGCAATGCTAGGAAAAAGACAGATTGTAAGGAACACAAATTATTTAAAACTCAAATTTAACGATTAGGTACCGTGAAAAATCCTCATAAACTTCCACGAGTTCATATGGGGAGTTTTTTATGTTTTTACTGAATGCTGGAGACCCCAACTGAATCTCAGGTACAAAGAATGACAGTTTTTATGTTCTTATCTCCCACACAAATACTACAGAGAGTAACAGTTCTACTATGCATTACTCAGATGCCCACAAATGGTCTGTTTCTAGAAAAATCAAATTAAAAAAAAACCCAAACACAAAAAACCAAAGGCAAACCACAAAGAGCCTAACAGCAGCAGAGATTTGCAGGACAACTGCAAACAAAGCAGATCACTGTGGATCCTCCCTACTATCCTCCTTCCTGCCTTTTCTCCCCAGTTTAGCCAAGGGGGAAGATTGCTGTGGATTGACACTCTTTCTGCAGAACAGCAGCACTGCAGAAGGTGGTTGTGTCTTGGCTTTTCACAGCACAAAACCCTAGAAATGTTGGGGGCTGCAGGTAGAAATGTTGCCTTTCTGTTCTTATATTTTACATCCCTCTGCCCTAACACTAGTACACTGCTCATTTCCTGCTATCACCATGTCTCCCAGGTATCAGGCTCAGGCACTCACTCACCCCAAAACTTCCACTGTGCAGGAAATGTTTGTTTACCATGAGGTGCTGCACTGTACCATTTCAAACACCCCAAGGGAACTACTCCAAATTAGGTCTCACACTCAGACTTAGCTCTCCCTTTCTGCAGTCCTGACTGCCATTGCCAGCCTTCTAGTCCCTCTGTAGTCTTGTACTCACAGGGTCGGGCCATCCCTATTCTCCTTAATGTACAGGGTCACTTGTTTCCAGCTTTATTCATTGCTCCGTCCAGCGTCCCGTGCCTCAGACCACAAAATCTCCCAGTAATTGCTTCAGATGCTCACAAGTCACAGGACTATCCTGTATTGCACTGAAGGCAAGATACTAGCAGGGAAAACAGTGGGGGAAAAAACCCAAACAAAATCAGCTCTCTCACCTCACACCACACACACTCACTCCCCTCATCCCCTCGCGACTTCAGAATTCCTAAACTTGCCCCAGTCTCTTCTCAGCCTTCTCCTCATAATAGAACCTTCGGTCACACCCTCCCTTTTGGCAGGGATCTAAAATTTGTTCATCCTCAGTAGGAATGAGGGCTCCATGTCTTAAACTGCAGCTTAAAACTAAGACTGCAAGCAGTGTTTTCACAACAACGTGCCATGACAGCTCTTCGCTAAAACACGAATCCGCCTCAACTGCAACTCTGGACGTTTCCCAGCAGCAGCACTGCCACACCTGCACTCCGTTCGCACAGCCCCGTGTCTGACGGTGCGAAGGCCGGGCGGAGGCGCGGTGCGGCGGGGCGGAGGCGCGGTGCGGCGGGGCGGAGGCGCGGTGCGGCCGGGCGGAGGCGCGGTGCGGCGGGGCGGAGGCGCGGTGCGGCGGGGCGGAGGCGCGGTGCGGCCGGGCGGAGGCGCGGTGCGGCCGGGCGGAGGCGCGGTGCGGCGGGGCGGAGGCGCGGTGCGGCGGGGCGGAGGCGCGGTGCGGCCGGGCGGAGGCGCGGTGCGGCGGGGCGGAGGCGCGGTGCGGCGGGGCGGAGGCGCGGTGCGGCCGGGCGGAGGCGCGGTGCGGCCGGGCGGGACGCGGCCGCAGGCACTCGCTGACAGCCACCGCGCCGCCGCCCGCCAGGGGGCGCTGCCCGCCACTCGCCGCCGCGCAGGGCGCCCCCTCGTGGCAGCCGGGGGAACCGCGCCCCGCCGGCCCCGCGCCGCGGCCTCCGCGTCCCCGAAGGGGACACGGCGGGACACGGCGGGACACGGCTGGACACGGCGGGACACGGCGGGACACGGCTGGACACGGCTGGACACGGCGGGACACGGCCACCGCCGGCGCACAGGCACCGCCGCGGCGCGCAGGGCGCTTTCTGTTCTGCTGCTGCGGCTGTCACACTCCTTGCTGCTTCACCACCCAGGGAACCGGGCGCGGGATGGGATGGAGAGAGGGCAACACACGCCACAGGAATTGAGGTTCAAAAGAAAAGTACTTAGGTTTTCTTATTTGTTTTTTGTGGGTTTGGGGCTTTTTTTGGCGGGGGAGGTGGGTGTGGTGGTGTATAAAAGACTTTTAACGAACTTCCATAAAAATACATTTAATTGATAACACTTGTGAGCTGCAATCTCAGTGATCTGTTACCAAACTGCAGCCGACTTTTCTGGAAGACAGAGCTGGTACTGAGGCAAAGCCTCACCTGGTGAATTCCTTCTATACCTTTGCTGAGTGTATTTGTCAGCGTACAGCTTTTTCATCTGAAAAATTTTGTTTGCTAAACAGGTTCTTAAGTAATTTTCTGACGCTATTGTCTCCTAGCTCTTCCTAACAAAACAGATCTGTAACTCAAAGCCACGTCTGTAACACAGGGAATTCTAAAACCAACTACAGAGATTCAGTTTAACCCAGTTCAGAAAACGCAAGACAATCATGCAAACCTATATACTGTATATACTAGAGGAAACACTTTTCATTCAATTAACTCAGAGGGAAACTGAGCAAGTTTCATTAACATCTTCTAAAAATACTTAGCCAGTCTCTTGGGTCTTACCTGTCAGTATCAGAAAACCACAGAAGATACAAAGATTTCTTCCCACAAGAAGTCTGAAAAATCCAATAACCACCTTGACTTTTACTTATACCCAACAATGAGGTATTGTGTATATCTGAACCAGCTACACACCTAAATCACGTACAGGTACATTCTTTAGAGATTATAACAATGCTGAGGGAATATAAGAAGTGGTTATAAAGTAGACTAAAAAAAAAAATCAATGAAGCTTCAACACTTGAAGCTTGCCTCTTTGCTGTGCTTTAGCTTCTTCTTCTGCTACGCTGCAGGTTTCAGACACATTCCCTTCCCTTTCAGAAAAACTGCTGTCCTCACTACTGTGGCAGAAAGATCACCCACAGACTGTTCACAAGGAGAATTTCCAGCAGTGTGAGAGAATGGTAAGGAGTTGTGTGACAAACTGTGGCCAACAGAAAGGCGGCACCCAAAGATGGTGCTGGCTGATCTCAGTGGTGACTGAGATGGGGGCAGGGGGGAAGATCCCAAGCAATGCTAGGGTCATGCCATCTTCAAAAAAACATCTAGGGACCTACAGGGTTATCAGTCTAGATTTGGTCCCTGGGAAAGTCACAGAGCAAGATCTCTACAAGAGGAAAGGCATTACAGCCTTAAGCAGACAACTTAGGATGGGTAAAAACTGACTGGATGATTGGCTTAGAGGCAGCAGCTAATGTCTTGTACTCCTCCAGGACTACAGTAACAAAGTGGAGAACTACAGAAGCAAAATCAATGACCTGTCCTTCATCAGTGGCATGGGAGAAGCCACGCTTGTCAAGTTTGCAGCTGACATCAAACTGGGGGGAAAAGCCAATGCACTGGAGAGCTGGGTTGCCATCCAGAGGGACCTGGGTAGAATGCAGGAAGGTGGCGGGGGGAGGCCTTCTGCAGTTCAGCATGGAGAAAAGCCCTGCCCCTGGGAAATCAGAGCCCCAAGCAGCAGGGCAGGCTAGACGTGGCCTGCCTGGACAGCAGCTCTGCAGAAAAGGCCTTGGGGCTGGCAGCAATGGAGGAAGGGCAGTAGTATCCATCACTACATTAGTATAGGCACAATGGAGGAAAGTTATGGTTCCCCTTGATTCAGTAGTTTTTAGACAAGACCAAGATAAGATACTGAGTTCTTGGTTTGGGCTCCGTACTGCAAGACTCCCACTGCCAAACTGATGTGAGCCCAACACAGGCCCACCATGGGTGGATGCTCAGGGACCAGAGCACCTGCACAGTGAGGGGACCATGAGGGACAGGACTGCCTCAGCCTGGAGAATGGAAGGCTTTAAGGGCACCTCAGAGCAGCTCTCTTCTGCCTACAGACAGGTCACTGACAAGAAAGAGCCAGGCTGTGTCATGGTGGCTGAAGGACGTACAACAGACAGGAGCAGAAAGACAACAAGTCCAAACTGGAAATAAAGGGAAACTTTTCTCCTACAGGAACAGTGCAGCAATGGTACAGGTTGCCCAGAAGTGCTGTGTGGTCCCTGCTCTTGGAAGTTTTAAAGAAAGACTGCAAAAGCCCTGAGCCATGTGGTCTGACATCTTTGTTGACTCTGTTTTGAGAAGAAAGTCAGACCAGGGACACCCAAGACTTTTCCATCCTTAGGTATAGTGTCCATCTCCAGTCCTGGCAAATTGCAACACAAAACTGAAAGTCTAGTGAGCTCTTTAGCTTTTCATTTACATTAATCTTGTTAATTTAGTGGGTGACCAGATTCCTACAAATCCAGTCTATAAGATGACAGCACCTTTTCAAACCTACTGTCATGGAAGAAAAACACAGAAAAGTGAAAAACCTACTAATTTCAATCCCCAAGCCTGTATGGTATCATCTTCCATGCTTCTGGAGACCAGGGAGGATGGGCTTTCATAAGAAACATTACACTGCCCATTACATATGATCATCAGAAGTATGGAAAGAACTGCATGACTCTTCAAGCAGGTAATACAGTAACAAAACAAAGTCATATGAACAAGCTCACTGCTGCTGTACCTGCAGCCAGCATAAAAACAAATTCAAGAAAATCAGTACTGGACACAAAGCATACAGGTTTTTTGAAACCAAAACTAAATACCCTCTTTAAAATGGGGAGGAAAAACATCAGTTCCAGAACTTTTCACAGGCAGAGTAGAAACAAGAAGACCTGCATTCACCTGTATCACAGAAAACAGGAAGCAGATGTGCTGCTGGCATGCAGAGTGATGACAGAGTCCCTGTATTAGCAAACAAAATTCCCAATGCTGAAGCAAGAACTACATCATAATCCTTAAAAAAAACAACGCAGAACATGTGAGTTTCCCCAGACCCACCAGACATTAGCAAAACCCTAATGTTTGCTTTTAAAGAGGTCTGCTGTGTGTAGTCCTCATTACAGAGATTACTGAACGGAGGAGTTGATTCTTGTATAAGTAAACTGATTAAAACTTTGTACATGCTATTAAGTTCTTCACACGAGAAGAGGCGTATGAAATAGGTGTTAACCCTCCAGTCTCCCTAGGAGGGGGGAAGGCTTTGAGAGGGCACAGCACTCAGCTAACAAGCATGCTGTAGAACAGTCAGACGAGGGGTTGTGCAAAACAGTCTGAAGTTTCCGAGATGGCTGTAAATTACAGGAGTCTCATATTTTGAAGACCAAGTGTAAGGGACTGCATAAATACCAACCATTATTAAGAATAGCTTTGAAAATGCCAACCTATCATTTCCATAACAGTCAAGTTCTCAACAGTTTGAGGATGGCTCACCAAGAAGAATGGCTACCACACAACAAGTTTAGTTACAACTCAGGTTTACCAGCTTTTGGGCATTATATTACCAGCCCACACTAGACACTGTTACATATACTGCCAAAGCTCGGAACAACACCATCTCATCTGGTTATTAACCTCAAGGCTCTGCAGGTCCAACATCCAGAAGCAGAGCTATAGTAACTGATCAGCCCCACTTGTGCATCATCATCTTAAGCTCCATCTACACTAAGGTACACTACATAACCTACATCCATCACACTCTGGGCTAAAAAAAAGGCGTCACTGGAAAATGAGAACTACTAGGGAAGGAAATGAGAAATAAAATTTAGCATTTGATCTTCCTGTTCTTCACTCAGATAAGATTCTATCTACACATGAATTTACAATTCTGCTCAGCTGAATTAGTAATTACATATAAAACATTGCAAGAAGTCAACACATTAAGACCCAGCAGAAAGGCTGTCTTCTTCCATAGTTGCACTGATACCATGAAGATTTTTGCCTTTTCTTTTATACCCCTGTTATACCTTTTTACAGCTTCTGTATTCCTAGTGCTTTTTGCCTACATTCTTGGACTTGTTTGTTAAGCTAAGAGACTAAACATCTTAGAAGCTTCCTAGCTAGGGATCAGTGTGCCCCAGACCCCAAGGTCCTCTCCAGAACATATTCTGTAAACCAAGATAGAACCATCCAGGGGAAGGTTCCTTGGGGAGGGGGGGCTCACTTGAACCTCTCACTGGGGAATCTTTGATAGATATGCTAATTAGTAAAGCCTATAATGTTATACCCAGTGTTGGGGGGGATGAAGACACGGGAGAGGAGGAGAGACACAGAGACACAGGGAAAGACTCGGTGGGGTACATCTTGATGCATATGACCTGGACGTGTACACCTAAGGATCCTTAAAAATAAATACCAAGGTAAAATCCCTTTTCCCCTTCTAACCGTGTATGCCTCTTGATTTTAAGACCAGGAAAAGGCATCAGCACAAAGTCTACGCAATTACCTGGTTTTCCTGCTGTAGCTATGTGGCCTATACTAAAAGATCCTAAAAGCCACCTTTGTAGAATGTTCTGTTTTGCCAGTGGAAAAAATGAGATACGCAAGCAACTGGAGGGAACGAGAAAAAAAAAGAAGTGTACAGATACATACATGATCACTCCTACAAATCAGTCTGCCACACATACTCTCCAAATCTACTTATCTATTCTTCCCTTCTCACACTGTTTTTCTTCCATTACTGTTTTCTTTGCTAGCTTCAATAAATATTTCTGGTACTCCAAATACACTAATGAAGAACTAATTGTGTGTATGTGGAAAAACAGCTTTATATATGGCAATACTGGAATGGTAGCAATCTTAAGACACTCCACAATGTTAATAAAAATCATAAAAATACTTTTAGATTTCACCTGGGGAAATGCAGAAGCATGAGAGGATGGCTACTGGTTGAAGGAAATCCCCATTTTCCTACTTCCTTTTCCCTACTTGTTCCCTTACGCTCTGCCTCCTACCTCCTGCATGACAGCAGCAGTAGGCCAGACAACTACCTACTAACAAATTTTATTATCTACTGACAAATATATGCTCTCACATTCAGGCTTAGTTTATCATTCCCCTGCAGCTGGCAGACAGAAACCTCTTGACTGGTGGGGCTACCAGACCTTTAGGGCACACCCCAGCATGTGTTGACTACCAGTAAATGTTGGAGAACACGAGACCTCCTTTCACAATGTCAGGACATGGTAATCAAATCCAATTCTGTGCCAGATAGGAGTAAAAGTCTATGTGCATAAACCGCCTCTTTCCAAGCCCAATATTTCCACTGCAGTGAAACAGTGGGATAATGGGAATTTTCCATGCTCTTTCCTGTTGTATGTTGTTTTATTTTCAGCTCCCCAGAAATTTAAACATAACTCATGGGGTTTTTTTTAATTCTCTCAGAAAATGGAGATGTGTCATTCAAAATGTAAGAAAACAAATCATTGACACAGCATTTGCACACAAATCCTGGGAAAAGTATATGAGTACAGTGAATAAAATTGAAAAGTAATTTGCTATCACATTGCTGCCACATATCATTACATGGATCAATAGGTGCATTAGTGGCTTTTGCTGTATTCTCTGTACACCATACAATGCTGGATGGTGCCAGAGGACCAGCTGGTGTCATAAACACCAACCTCAGATTTGAGGTGACAAAGAAATATCTCTGGTAATGATGTTTATTTGCCCTTCTTATGTCTTTTGACAGTGAAGACAAAGGCACTGCAACAATCCTTGACCTACACAGGACAAATGACAGCAAATTTAGTCTCTTTTACAAATCTGTAAACTATGCAACATTGTTTGTTGCAGAAATTTGAACAAGGCAAGAGATTACAAGCAGAAGACTGCAAGCTTGGTACATGTAATTCTATCACTTCTGCCACGGAGTGGCTCTGTTAGAACATTTAGACATTTCAAAGATTTCAAAGATAGATGCTATTTTAGATACCCAACAGGAGTATGATTTAGTTGGAGTGTGACTTAGAGAAGAACTAGTCATTGCTACAGTCAGCATTATGGACATGTACCAGAAATGATGGCATGTTCTATGAGGATGAGAATTCTGGGGAAAAAATGGAGTCTGAGAGAAAAAAATGAGTCTGAAACTGGGCAGTAAGTTATTACACAGTTTAGACTTCAGCTACTTTATGCTCTGTTCCATAACTGAAGACGTTTTACAACATAAATAACTAAAATTCAGCATTTGTGAAGTATCCTTCACAATAGTAGCCATGACTGCCACAGAAAGACCCACAAAATCATCGTCAAGGTGTATTTTCAGTAAGCTTTCTACAAAATTCTTCAAAAACTGAAGAAACCCAAGTCATCATGATAGAAAAAGAAAAGCCTTGCATGGATGAGTAATTGGTTAAGTGCCAGGAAACAGAGGGCCAATTCTGCAGTGTGGGGAGGCCACGCGCAAAATTTCTCAAGGAACTGTGATGGAT
This sequence comes from Corvus hawaiiensis, assembly GCF_020740725.1. Lineage (NCBI taxonomy): Eukaryota > Metazoa > Chordata > Aves > Passeriformes > Corvidae > Corvus > Corvus hawaiiensis. Next base: position 7,744,188 of record NC_063255.1, on the reverse strand, counting down.
CTGCTGTGGCAAAGGTAAGCAGCAAGAAACATCCAGTTACACAAAACAGTACAGGGTAAAGATTCATGGAGAGACAATGTGAAACTGAACAGCCGTCAGAATGAAAGGTGACATTCAACAAATAAAGTGATCTACATGTAGGGGAAAAAAACCCCAGCAGTTCTAATAAGTTTATATGGTCTATTGCTCAGAAAAGAGATTTGGAGTTAAAACAATCCTTTTAAAACAGGAGTTTAGTCCTTGTCAAAAAAAAAAAATTAGGCAAGTGTTACTCTTAAGGACAGGAACATCATAAAGCCATTGTAGAAATCAGTGTTTCAATTTAACCATGTTTATACTTAAGACTGTATTTTTTATTCCCTTTAAATCAAAAATGTTAACAGAAGTGGGAAAAGCTCCTAAAAGGACAAAAAAGGATGATCAAAATATGGGATGACTTTTCCTTCAAGCAATCTTAAACTAAGCAATCTTTGTTTCTTTATTCTGAAAAAGAGTATTTTAGAGACTGACGAATTTATGAAGGTTTAGGTAGGTTCTAGAGGGTGGTGGTACAAACTGCACACCATGTCTTCCAGTACAAGGATTATGAGCCATTGAATCCAGCTCATCGGAGGCAACTTCAGAAGGACATGAGGGGTTCATTGTGGAACTTGTTACTTCACCCAAAGAACCACCAGCTCATTTGCAACAGAGGCTGTGTATTCTTCCTGACTTCATGAACAAGCGGGACGTATTCAGAGATGAAAATCTACTGATGATAAAAGAACATAAGCCACAACTAACTCCAAGATCTCCTGTGCTTAAAAGAGTTGCAAACTCGTAAGGTATGAGGTAACATTAGTGCATACACATTTCCTGTTCTTACACCTTCATAGGTATTTGTTAATGGCTATTGTAAAACAATATTGGTCAAGCAATGCATTTGGACTGACCTAATATGACCATCTTTGTGTTCTAATTCTACCTTCAGAACAAACAGCAAAAAAGAATTTGAGGCAACAACATCTAACTCGGTTTTTCTCCACAATTGTTAGCAGCAGCTAATTAAATTACCACCACCCATCCTGTGCAATGAATGACTCATGGGTTCAACGGGGAAAGGAAGAAGGAAAACAAAGCAATGTTAGGTAATTAAAGGCTATACCAAAACACACATGAAACACAGAAGGCAAATTAGGCAGGATTATCTTGCTTCTATATTTCCCAATCTGTGATAGCCTGGCTTTGCAACCAGGCAGTTCTAATGTGTCCTGTTTCTAAAATGGCATGGATAAATTTTGAATGGTCTGGAAGAGTTTGATGTATTGACCTTTTAAGGGAGAATGTCACTCATACATCATATTTAATGGAGTATCTGACAAATCTCCACTTGCTTGCCTGGAAAGAGACAATGCATAAATTATCAAAGACAGTGCTTTAAACTGAACTGGGTGACTTGTACTTGAGTAGATATGGGAGCACTCAAACTGTCTTCTACACAGCTAAGACAGGCAACCATGCTTCTCTCCATCCATTCAGGCAGATTAAAGGTGCACATGACCACAGCTTTAGATGTTAATGAAGAAGTTAGATGCCAGCCCACTGACAGGGCAGTGGTTTTTGTCATCAGTACCAGAACATCCCACACACATCTGCCAGTTAAAAAGACACATCTGTAAAAGTCCTTCTGTTTCTTCAGCATTGGATCATAACCAGAAGGTTATGGGTGATTATGTGTTAAAATTGGGCTGAGTTTACTAATAGATGTAAAATATCTGTCAAAGGGGAGGCAAGATTAATTATTCTTTTTAATCCTGTATTCTTTCCTAGGACAGAACCTTCAGGAGCGAGTAGAAAATGCTAACAGGGCTAAGTAAGTATAAACAGACTGCCAACTTCACAAAAGCTATTATTTTTAGGAACAGACATTTACACACTGTGTTTTAATAAGAAGAGTAAAACACAAATTTCCATATAAATTTCCAGGACCCGAGGACATAGCTACACCAGGGAAACTTCAGGTTGGACATTAGGAGGAATTACTACACAGAAAGGGTTGTCAAGCTTTGAAACAGCCTGCCCAAGGAGGTGGCAGAGTCACCATCCCTGGAAGTGTTTAAAAAAGACTTGGGCACTTAGTGCCATGGTCTAGTTGACAAGGTGGTGATTGGACTCCATGAATCTCAAAGGTCTTTTCCAGCCTAATTGATTCTGTGATTCTATATCTGCCAGTGGCTGCTAAGAAAAAATGTACAAAAGAGAGTTGAAGTATGCATGTGAAACAGCACCTGAAATACTGTCTGTAGATTATCTGGTAGAAACCTGAGGTTTAATGTCTTCCCTAAAAATGTCTGCTGTTCAGGGCAAGTATAATTTAATACCCATATAAACATTCAAATGAAATTAAAACTCCAGCACAATCTTATAGCATCAAGCTCCACTCCATACTACAAAAAAATATGCAACCCTCTACAAAAATTAGTTTTCCTCTTTAGTATCATTATTCTAAGAAAAGAGTCCCAAATTCTGCAGTGGCCTCTGGAATCAGAATTTAATAGATTTATAAAGATTTAAAAATTTAAAAGAGTTAAAATTTTAAAGATTTAAAAGTTGTCAGGTTTTTTGTTTTTAAACAGAGCTAGAGGTATTTTATTTCCATAGCATTTTTAGAGGAGAGATGAAAAAAGACCCCTGTCATGTCATGCTTTAGGTAAAGGAACAACAGTTATTTATCAAACTGCATCACTATACCATTTCTGGCACCCATGTTTTCTTCTTTTCCAAAGAAAAGAAAGGACCAGTAAGCTTTATCCAATCATGGCAGTCCAATAATTGTTATAGTTTTGTCACCTCTCAGTTTGCATGTGAAGGTAACACATACAAACTATTTTGCTAAGTTACATAGAATCCCTGTTCTGGTCTTCACATGCAGCTGTTTCATTCAACATGCATTCATGCTGCAGTGGTTATTTATTTCAAATTCATTAAACCATGAAGCACTTAATTGCCAAGTGGGTACAGACCTCCCCTTTGCAACCCAGCTAATCTGTTCTCTTTTTAATTGCACCATACCCAATTTCTGGGTTTCATTAACTTCCTCCTTTGCACTGGTATCTAGGAAATCTCTTCATGTGCAGTTTAGACAACTACACTGATTTACAATTAAATTGGTTTACACACCAAGACTGCGTCAGACTATATTTCTATGACATTCAATTCAATGTCAATTCCCAAGAGTCCACTTGCTGTACTGAATTACAGCTTTCAAATAACATATTAATATCACAAACTTATGATACAGTCTGTTCAATTTCTGTGTACCGACTCATTTGGCATCTGACAAAAGACAAAATAGTATTTTAATATTAATTTTTATGCCCAGAGTCTGCCAGTCAACAGATTCAATAATATCAATTAACATTTGAATCACACAATTCCCAGTAGCCACTGTGAAGCACTTATATAGTCCAGGGAACAATCATCTACCTTTAGCTGGCAACAGCTCAGCCACTTCAGGGCAGGGTGTGAACTTTGACACCTACATCCAGGAACTGCAGCTGTTTCTCATTCTCCTGACCTGGAAGAAACAAGCTACTACTAGCAGTAGTAAAGTTAAGATAAATAACCATTGGTAATGTAGGCTCTTGCTAGACAGTGCTGGGTAATGCAAGGGTTTTTTTGAGAAACACCAGCAAAATTTAAGGAGAACAGGTAGTATTTGCTTCTTGTAAATTCTCCATGATTTTCTGGAAAACGCTTGGTGACATTATGAAAAATAAACTAACATCATGTTTAATAGCTGAATGTCCACTTGAAAAATAAGGGCAGAGAAGGACCACACAGTCTTACAGTATCTAAACCCACAGTCCTGGAAGGGAGGGAGCAATCACAAAAATTCCTCAGATAGGAACTGAGTGGTTTATAATCACTCTCTAATGCATACCAGGATTTTTCTCAGTAACTTTGCATGAAACCACACACACTGTGAGTGACAAACTCTTCTGAGTTTTAATAAGCAAACACCGCTTTGCAATCACAGTGTGTTAAGCCCTCAGGCAATATCCACATGGTACAGAAGCACGCAGTCTTTATGAAATAGCTCTGTAGGACATGTTTCTTATGGCCAGTCATGCAGCAATACAACTGAAGCAGACAGAAATTTTACAGAATGTGGTATGAAACAGTCAAATTAGCAATGCACAGGCATAAGCCAAAATAATGACTGGGACTCAGGAAGAAAAACAGACCATGTATGAGTAATTTGCTTACAACAAGTATTGCCACTGCTTCTGGTACTAATTTTCAAAAAAAGTGCAATTATGCATAGTTTAAAGAGCTAAATTATCACCAGAGTTTTCAAATCATTAACATGTATGCTATTAATTTTATTCAAACATTACTACAAAATAGACCCTGAGACCTCAGTTATGCTAAATTACTTTAGCCACCAGGTGCATCGATCAAATGCCACAGCGAGTTGACAGTATGAAGCTATTATCAACACCTGAGCTCCACATTTAGGGTGCAGAGCAGGTAAAATTCCCTGCTCATAGGCAAACCACCTCCCAGCATAGTGGAAATGAACGAAGCAACACAGGCGTGATGGTCTGATCTCAGAAAAAACATATTCTTGACCTACCAATCAAATTGAATTCAGTCATATGAACCAGAGACCAGGCAAACAACTAAGAACACTGATACCACTGTCCTCCATTCTCCACGTTCCTTCCAATGCCTTTGAAAAGGCTATCATAAAACTAACAAATTACTCAGCGCAAGAATATGCACCTTCCCCAAATCCCACAGATGACCAGATAAGAGGCTGAAACAGAAATTTTCTTCCTCCTTGCCTCTCATCTCCCTCTACTTTTTATTTGGGGAAGGTAGGTGGGGTAGTTTTTGTTTTGAGCTAGATCATTGTCAGATTTCATTAAAAAATTTCTCTGAGAATACATATTACCAGATTCTGAGAACCACAGCACTTAATTTAGGGAAGTTTTTACTGTTGACTGAAGAAAACCAATCAGCACTCTGTATTCAAAAAGCTGGGAGTAAGAACTCACAGCAGCTTCAGAGAGGGATGAGAGGTATTCAGCACAAACTACATAGAAGGTAAGACCCACTTTTGGTAAACTCAAGATTCAGCATTGTGCTGGCTCTTCCTACTGTTAGTGGGAACACAGGACTAGATAGGATCACTGTTGAGTCACTAATTTCCATCTTTCACAAGAGCAGGTATCCAAATAAAGATTTATCCATATAAAGATTTACCCATATAAAGAGATGGACAATCTCAATCCTGAAGATTCATTTTGTTCTGTTCTCCTATCCCCTGGACACATTTTGAGCTTCAAGTCATCTCAGTTCCTCACAATAGATTAAAGATTGCCAAAAAGAAATTCCAAAGTCAGAAAACCAGCACTTCTCCAGAAAATAAAAAGAATAAATTGCCAATGTTTTGAGCTCACCAACACCAAAAAAATCTTTGAGGAGTAATTTCTTAGTCACAAAATGGGACTGGGGGGGGGAATAATCAAACCAACAGATAATAACCAAAGAGTCACAGAGAACTTTTAGCAGTCAGTAGCTTACAGAAGACACAGCCTCACAAGGGCTTAGACAAGGAATTGGCTTAAAAGGAGGACCATTAAAAAAAAAAAGAAGAGAATAAAAAAAAAAGAAGGGAAGTAAGAACAGAAAGAGAACAGAAGGAAACTTCATAGACATTCCTACTAACATCTTGCAGACCAAGAACTTGAGGCAGTAAGCACTAAATTTGTAACAAAAGAAACCACCATAGAAGAGGCAAAGAAAGGATGAGTGCACATTGCATGCATACACCTCTTCGGTCTCAGAATCCTCCCCAAATCTACTGCCTATACAAAACAGAGGGGCAGTAATACAGAACGATTTTGATCCACAGACAAAACAGCTTAGCTTGAGTGTCTCAAGTGACCTTTCATTTAGAAAGAGTCTAAGAAGTAGAAGGCTAAAATATGATTTCATCGAAGCAGGTGACTGAATGAAGCAGAAGTTGAGCCACAGAAATGCAAAAATAAGCACATAAATCCCTAACATCAGGTGAGGCAAATGTAGAAGGCAAAACACAAAGCCCTTACCAGCACTGACAGAGAAGGTAATCTGGGCTCCCCTCAACAATTCAGACACTTATAAGAAAGAATTAAGCATTATAAACTAGTCCTGACTAGAAGGAGAAACCACTTCTGCTGAGACAAGATGGTCCACTTCAAAGGAATTATACGAGAAATTAGCAAACCTATAGGGATAGCCAGGAGCAGTATTGATGTGAGTCTTATCTGAAATTTAACTAGGAAAGACAAAAGCGAGGAAAAGGAAACATCCCAGCTAGTTAACTTTACAGAATAAGATAATATAGGAAAATACAAAAGAATAAAAATCTACAAAGCTTGTTGTATGGCAACACCACTCAAAGTGAGAAACAATTTAATACAAACTATGCTGCCAAAAAATGCCCAACCAACTGTCGCGGGTTCGGTTTGTAACCGGGCGGAAACACCAATTTAGTGTAGTGGTTTGGTCCAAAATACTCATTACTGTTTATCTGCTGTGAGATAAGAATTAGGAGAAATGCAAAACAGGCACCAAACTTGAAAGAATATAAAGAAGTTTATTAACAGACCTAAAAGAGGGAAAAAAAAAAAATTATACCACCTTCAGAACTCTCCTCCTCCCCCCACCTTCCTCCCTTCTCCCACTGACAATGTTCAAAGACAACCCTTAAGATGTTCAGTCTGTTTACCACTTCCATAATAACCTTGTTCAGTCCATTTAGAAAGAGAAGTCTCTTCTTGCTCATGCTATGAAAACATTATCACAACGAGACAGCCGCCCACTTCCAAATACTGTTCAGTCCATTCAGGAAGAGGAGTCTCTCTGCCTGCGTGTGAGTCCCTTCCCTCGACTTGCAGCTTTTCCCGCAACTGCTTTCGAGGGTCCACTCTTGAAGTTTTTTGGGGTACAATTTTAAGGTTGAGCCGTTCAGGAACAAAAACAGAGGCCCTTCTCCTTCCCTGGGGGCAAAGGGTCTTCATCATCTTCATCTTTAGGACTATCTCTGGGAGCATCTCTAGGGACTGAGGTTTTCTCCTTTCCCATTTGGAGCAAAAGTCCTCATCTGGTCCATCTCTCCCTGTCCAAACTTCTCATGAAATTACAGCTGCGTCAGCATCTGCCTATCTCAGCGCAGGTGCTTTTGCTCACGAGTTGAACACTCCACCCCCCATATCTTCATGAAATTACAACAGGATACTCTGATATATCATAGCTTCACAACAGAATTTCAGCTTTAAGCATCTCCTCTCTCTCTTCCCTCAGGTTTTCAGCTCTTCACAGCAATAAAAAGGGTTAATCGCACCTCGGCCTTGCAGCTTTGCAGCTGGAATGTTGAATTTTTCTTATCGCAGTGGAGAGGGGGGAGAGCCGAGCCGCTCCGGCTGCCCACGGCAAGGCAGTGGGGGGGGGTTCCACGGCTGGAACAGGTCCATCGGCTCCAGGATGGCCGTGGCCCGGCCCGGCCTGGCCCAAGCAGGGCATGGCTGGGCCCGCTGGCCCCCACTCGGGGCCCGCAGCCACCTGTCCCAGCTCCGGAAACGAGAGAGAGCTTGGAGGGGAGTTTGCCTATTCTTAAATGTGGATCACAGAGGTGGTCACAACTTTAAGTGGCTTAGAGAATTGTCCATATTCAAACTGGCCAGCTGATAGGTTCTTTCAGTTCCCAGAGGAATCTGTAAGCACCCCTTAGCAAGGACGTCCCTTCCGGGACTATGCTTGCTAACCTATGACACCAACCAAAACCAACTGCGCCTAAATTCACTCCCACAGTTTTAAATCTGAAGACACCCCAGTGATTCAAAACTAGCCTGTCTGAACAAGATGTTATAAAATGTCAACAAGATTGACAAGCATTTCTTCCCTGCCTTCATACAAAGGTATTTCCCAACTCTCCTATCATAGCCAATCTAAGGTTTTACTATTTTCTTCAGGTTACATCAACCATGATCTGCCCTCAAGGAAGGACAGTATCTCCAAGATGAAGATTAAACAGTCAAGCATACTGCCAGAATTAGAAGCAGTTTCACATTTTGCTACTGCCTGTCTGTTAAATCTGTCTATGGTAGCTTCACAAAGGATTTCCCTGCTGCTATGTAGAAAGCGCGTATCAGCAAGAGTGATTTGACTATATGGAACAAACCACAGATAAGCGACTCAGCAGGCACATTTAAACAAAACAAAAATAAGGGGGCTTAAAGTGATAGAGTGATTATTGTTACAATAAATCAGCATGCAGTTTTTGAGGACAGTGTTCATTAAACTTGTATCCACCTGCAGAATAGGAATGCTCTAAAAAGACAGAATCTAAGTATTTGTTTTAGCAACATGGTATGTACGAGAAGTCTCTACGCCAGTACCTGAGCACCTTCTTGCTCAACCCTGAATATTTTACAAAGTGTTGAAAAAAGTCAGAACGATTTTTGATTAAGAACAAAAAAAAATAAATAAATAGATTACTGTTAGCAAAAAGAAATTACAACACCTTGGAAAAAGAGGTTTTAAATACTTCTTAAATTGTATGAATTCTTCTTAAGCACTGTCCGGAAACTAATGAAAGAACTGTTTCTGAAAGGAAACTACATTTCCCAATATACAAGAAGTTGTGTGTGAGAAAGCTCCACCAAAGTAAGTTTGTATTGAATTATTATTTATATCTACATCCTGTTTAGCCATTTAGAAAACAAAAAAGTTTAGCTCATGTTCTATAGACGCCTTTGTGTAAAGCTTTAAAAAGGCTTCTGCTAAAATAGGGAGGGCCCCCATACTTATATCCTCCAATTCACACTCTGTGGCAACTCAGAGCTTTCCACCTGGATTTCTCCAACAAAAATAAAGTCATCCTTATCATTTCCTCATGAAGCAGTTGGTTTTAAGCTTTAAACAAAGAAATATAAAGGCAATATTGAAAAAAATAGTCATGTTATTGTTTATAGGTCTAGGTAACTTGATCAAAATACTTGACTAAGACAAAACTAAGTTTTGCCAGAGAAGGCTATTATTTGCCATGCTATAGCACTACTTTTCTATGCCTTTCTGCATGTTCCCAAGACTCATAACCCTTGAAAAAGGCAGAATTGGGCACAGAGACTGCCTAAGGACCCTTTCCTGGCTTTATTATAGCAGCACCGCACTGAAATGTCATTGAGGTTTGCTTGCACTTGCCTACTTAAAGTGACAGGTTACCTCAAAAAGTTACAGCTTACATTCAGGTATTCCTCATCCTCACCTTTTTTTACAGGACACAAGGTACTCCAGATACAGACACTCATCTGATACAAACTGTACATTTGTTTCACATTCTGGTTGCACAAAATGTGCAGGCACACAGCTAGCACAGGACACCTCTGGACCCATATATAACTGCTGTTAATTTCTTTTATTATTATTGTTGGCATCAAGTAGAATGTCATATACTAGAATAACCCTGTATTTCAGCACAAGAAATACAATTTGTAATTCAAGTTATATACTGTATTTCTGTAAAAGAAGACCAAAAGAAGCCTTATCTGCTGGGGCATGGGGGAGGAAAAAACCCCAACAAGTTCCAAAAAACCACACCAAGCCAAATCAACCCTCAAAAATATTGAATCACAGCTGAAGTCCTCAACACACAGAGTATGTTTCTTTAAATTACCTTAATGCCACAGTCACTGTAAATATATTTCATACTATTAACCACCATTATGAGCATTCTGCTTTCACACATTTTGAAAAAAATATGTATGATGCTGAGTTCTACAAATATAATGTTTTCTTTCACAATTACAAAGGTACTTCTAAGACAGAAATTGCATATAGCCATCTGCTCAAATTATTAGATAATTGTCTCATGTGACATCATTGAAAACAAGCTGACTTGTATACTTGGGCTTTACTTGAAATAAATATGCCATTCAAAATTAAATATTATAAGAATATCTAACAATTCAATCTACTTCTGTTTTAATTTTACAGAACAGGAACAAGCCCAAAACCAAATTATTTACAAATGTTACTCAAAAATATGCCAATAGAAATGCGTTGTTTGAAAATTAGTTTTCATTCCTGTGGTTTTCATTTTTCTGGGTTTGGTTTTACTCCATTTGAGGACTTATTCCACACTTCCACCATGTAATTTAAAAAAAAAAAAAGTATTTTTTACTTCTCCCTAAACAGCTTACTGCTGCTTCTCCTTGCTCTTGAACTTCATTCTGCTTCGGTTTTAAACAGGGGAATTAACATCACGTTTCCTACAAAATGGAGAAGTCAAACATTAATTTCACCTCATAAGACAGTTAGGACCTGATGGTCAGAAACTGTTTACGGGTATTTCAAAGTGAGGAGAGTCTAAAACCAGCTGCACAGTACCTTGTCTTGTAAACATACCAAAACAGCTCAATTTGACATAGCTCAGCTTTGCCATTTTGATAGTGACAGCACTGAAAATCACATTACTTGGTAAGGATTGCTATTTGCCTCTTCAGGGGCAATCCAAAACTGGTGGGGGAAATCAAGAAAGTCTCCTCCATAAAAAATTACTACTAACTGATTTTAAACTTCTAACTCAGGTAAGTAGTACCATATCATTAAACTACAAATTAAGAGAAAACCTAGAAAACTGGTAATTTTGTAATTTAATGCTCTGTTACCAAAACATTAAGTTACAAAAAATAGCAAGAACTGTCTGAAGACAAAGTTGACAAGAGCCCTGGTACTGACAGCCAATCATTGGCCTCTGGTGACTTGCAACCAGAATGTGAAACAAACATATATTTAGCAGCAAAAAAGAAAGAAAAAAAAGAAAGAACACTGCATTTCATAAAAATCACATACATTTACTCAGTCCTATAGACACATTCCCAAGTTTTAGAAACTTCCTGAGTGTTAAATCACAAATAGAATGAGTTCTCTCCATAAAAGACCATAGTAAACAGCTTCACTGGAGTTATTTGGTCTATAATAATATAAAAATAATAAAACTGAGTACTAAAACAAAAATAACTGATTAAATAAAGTAAATAAATAAATAAGAGGGAGAGTGACGAGGGGCAATGGCTTTAAACAAAAAGAGAAGACGTTTAGTTAGATGTTAGGAAGAAATTCTTTACTGTGAGGCTGGTGAGGCACTGGAACAGGTTGCCCAGAGAAGCTGCAGATGCCCCATCCCTGAAGTGTTCCAGGCCAGACTGGAGGGAGCTTGGAGCAGCCTGTGGAAGCTGTCCCCGTTCATGGCAGGGCTGTTGGAACTGGATGATCTTCTAAGGTTCCTTCCACTGTTGGAAATGATACCAAGTTTAAAAATTTTTATATAACTTTAGTCAGGGGTTTTGTTCACCTTTGCCCACAGGGAAAGGAATTGAAGTTTCTTTCCAAAGAACTGTTTCACCAATCGAGGTCTGATGAGCTTAACATCTGAGTAGACTGGGAGTAACAGAGAAGATACATAAAAGATAATGACCATTAACGAACATCAACTCCAAACATCACCCCTGGTATGGCTGGAGTCTCCTGATCTGGAAAAAGACAGATAAGAGAATGAAGAATGAGAACCTAATTAACATTGAAGGCAAAGGGATCAATAGCCAACAGGACACTAACAACTGTGTAACCTGGGACCAATGAACATTGAATCAATAAATTTCTCTGGGTTTTGGCTGTATAAGTATATGAAAAATACAGTAAAAATTATGTGTGATGGAATTATTTTCTCTGCACAACCAAGGCAATGTGTGGATGAAATTATTTCTGTTGCATATCCTGGCCAGAACAACATCCTGGCCAGAATAAAGTAATGCCTTAATACTCTAACACTAAAAACGTTGGAGACTTTCTGCTTCTCCTGCAGTTTCAGTGACACCAACACAAGCCTTCCTATGATTCTATGAAATGCAAGTATTTAAGGACTGAAATCTAATTACATAGCAAGTCATATTGCCTGTAAACCAAATACCATCCAATGATGGAAGCATTTTGAAATGGGGTTTTTTGTTCTAAGTTTACTATTATACATAGGAAAGAATCTTAGAATCATTTGGGTTAGAGAAGATTTTTATGATCTTTAAATCCAAGCATTAACCCAGCACTGCCAACTCAACCACTAAAACATGTCCCTTAATGCCATATCTACAGATCTTTTAAATACCCCCAGGGTCAGTGAATCAACCATTTGCCTGGGAAGCCTGTTCCAAAACCTGACCACCCTTTCCATAGTGGTATTTTGATGGCAGATATTAGTGGATATCTGAGCAAATGGTGGATATTAGGAACACATTTTCCTAATATCCACACTAAACTTCCCCTGGCATAGATTGAGGTCATTTCTTATCATACTGCTTGTTAGCAGAGAAGAGGCCAACCCCCACCTGGCCACAAACTCCTTTCAGGCAGTTATAGAGTGGTGTCACCTCTGAGCCTCCTTTTCTCCAGACTAAACACCCCCAGCTCCCTCAGCTGCTCCTCACAGGACTTGTGCTCCAGACCCTTCCCCAGCTCCACTGCCCTTCTCTGGACTCCCTCCAGCAGCTCAGTGTCTTTCTTGCAGTGAGGGGCCCAGAACTGGACACAGCACTCGAGGTGTGGCCTCACCAGTGCCCAGTACAGGGGGACAATCCCTGCCCTGGTCCTGCTGGCCACACTATTGCTGATCCAGGCCAGGATGCCCTTGGCCTTCTTGGCCACCTGGGCACACCCTGGCTCATGTCCAGCTGCTGTCACCAGCACCCCCAGGTCCTTTCCAGCCCCTCTGTCCCAGCCTGTGGTGCTGCCTGGGGTTGTTGTGACCCAAGGGCAGGACCCAGCACTTGGCCTTGTTGAACCTCACACCACTGGCCTCAGCCCATGGATCCACCCTGTCCAGATCCCCCTGCAGAGCCTTCCTGCCCTCCAGCAGATCAACACTCCTGCCCAGCTTGGTGTCATCTGCGAAGTGACTAAGGGTGAACATGATCCCCTCATTCAGATCATTGATAAAAATATTAAACAGGACTGGGCCCACTACAGAGCCCAGGGGAACCCCACCCATGACCGGCCACCAGCTGGATATAACTGCACTCACCAACACTCTCTGGGCCCAGCCATCAAAGGCAGTTTTTAATCCAGCAGAGTGCACCTGTCCAAGCCATGGGCTCTCAGCTTCTCCAGGACAATGATGTGGGAAATGGTGTCAAAGACTTTACTGAAGACCAGGTAGACAACATCCATGGCCTTTTCTTCAACCACTGGATGGGTCACCTTCTCGCAAAAGGATAACAGGTTGGTTAAGCAGGATCTGCTCTTCCTAAACCCATGCTGCCTCAGACTGATCCCCTGGTTGTCCTGTACATGCCACATGATGCCACTCAAGATGATCTGTCCCATGACCTTCCCTGACTGAATACTGTCACTGTAAAAATCATCCCAGCTGCTTCAGAAGAAGCACTGAGTCAACACTGGTAAGTGTCTTAAGACAGGAAAGAAAAAACATTGAATCTGTGCTGTGGTTTCTTCCATTATTCTAAGAACACCCACAAATACATAAATGTTATTTCTCCTGTCAAATAAAATCAAGTGCTAACATTACTTAAGTTCATCTTCAAATACTCTTTCCTTGACAGAAGGAAGAGTGCCTACCCAGTAGGTGATGTTCATCACACAATTTAATATGTTCAGCATGAAAATAATAAGCTGCTTCTTGTTGCAGCGGGGATTACTGCAACAAGCATATATCAAACCAGGAGTCCCGTGGAAACAAAGTATATATGGACAGATTCTTGGTAGATGTTTCAGAGATGTTTATTTCTCCAGCCACATGGCCGGAGCTCAGCTCAGGAACTCCGCAGTCACGGGACCCCAGGGTCCTTGGCCACACTGGGGAACACAAACCAACCAATGGGGAACGAGGCTGACCAGGGGCAGGGAAACCCCGTGTCTCCCGCCCAGGGCCCATCTCCCAGGGCTCCATGGCAGGGGAGGAGACCCCAACAGATTCTGACTGCCCTTTTTATTGAAGTAAATAAGGCAAATGAGACACACAAACTTGTGTAATCTGCCATATGACCCACTCCTCATTGTAGTTATGTATCTGGGGTTCTCTACAGAATGACCCATCCATTAATCTACAGAAAGCTGAAAAAGCATGTGAAAGCAATTTTCAAACAACAAAGGAAGAGACTCTTTTTTTTCCTTTTTTCTGTCTGTAAGACAAGAATGATAGAATGGTTTGGGTTGCAAGGGACCATTAAAATCATCTACTTCCAACCTCCCTGCCATGAGCAGAGACAGCTTGCACTAGACCAGGTGGCTCAAAGCCCCACCTAACCTTGCATTAAAAAGTTTAAACTGAAGCAAGAAAGATTAACAGGAGATTTAGGCTAGATCTTAGAAAAATAGTGTGTAGAAAATAGGGCTAGTTGAGCCCAGGAAGAGTTTGCCAGAAGAGATTATGGAACCTGATGTGGGTTTTTTTTAGAGAAGCATTCCAGTCAGAACTGGTTTGGTCACAGTTCATCCTGCTTTTGAGCCAGGAATTAATTAGATGATTCTCACTCCTTTCAGCTCTATTTGTTATTATTTTATCATGTGAACATGAAAAACGGAAACATTTGTGCATTAACAGAGACTCCTTGTTTCTGAGGCCTCTTATATGTTACCAGTCTGTGCCACAAAGTCTTGCATCAGCAACACATAAATCCATTAAGTCATCTATCTATAAAACACTTTTCTCAATTAAGCCCTTCTTTTAAAATGTATTTCAGCCTTGTCACACTCAAAACAGCTATTGAAAAAGACCTTTACAGAAAGACTTTTTTTGATATCCCAAATTAATTTTGCAAAGCCCCACCAAGACTCAAAGCCTACTCTTCAAATAAGGAGTCTGTTTTCAGTACAAAACACAGACAAAGCCAACAGAAAATTACTTAAGTCAGTTTAAGAGCTAAGGAACACAGCAGTGTCCAGTGCCTAAAGAGTAACACAAAGACCTGCAATAGTTCAACATAATGCGCATATAGTAGTAAAAATTTATATACCACTTCTATAATTTCTTTTTAGTCCTCCACTGAGTAACTTTTCCTTCTTAAGAAGTCCTTCCTTGCGCAGCTGTTACAGTAAGCAGGCAATACACACACTGAAATATAACAGAAGCAGCTTTTCTTAACAAAAATATTCCAGCAATGAGGGAAACAGGGAATCAAAACCAGGAAATCTTGAGCCCTGGTCACACACAATATCACAGTTAGCATCTATGGGAAAAAAATGATTACCTCATTAGAATCAGATGCTAAGAGAAAAAAATATGTCAGCTTACCTGGTGCACCTATCTCACATAAAGCAGCCTTGTAAAGAAAGTTTGAAAGAGGTCAGAGGAGGACAGAGAAGTGACAACATGAAATCAAGTGGCATTCTTTGCAATATTATTCAAGAACTTGAGCAAATTACTAACATCTTCCTTCCTCAGGAAAGAGCTTCCCACACTACAGAATTTTTAAAGAGAAAATCCTTAACTCCTACAAAAGAAGCCACAAAACTTTTCTCTTTTCTCAATCCCATGCTAGAATTCGCAAACTAATTTGCACAACAGATTCTTTCTAATTATGTTCTAATTTCAATGGTAAAAGAGCAGGAGGCTAATATAAGTATTCAAATGCTCTGACACCAATCACCCAAGGCACGCACTGTGATGCGGAACCACAAGATCTTGTGTAGAAGCTGCTGTGGAGCATCAGCAAATTCTTTACATTTTACACCTCAGTTTACCCTGCTGAAAAACAAAATAGCTTGTGTCTCATTGGAAGTTTGAAAGTTGAGCCACTATCTGTCAGATTTGGGAATACAAGCATATGGAATAATAAAACCATCATTAGGAAGAGTTCCACAGGCATTTCCAAATACATTCAGATTTTGTAATTACTAAGAGCTTTATTAATATGCTCCATCTAGATCTGATTTATCAACCACTAAATTATTATTGGAGAGTGATAGCTTATAAAAGATTAATTAATGTTACATTACAGGCTCAGCACAACACACACCTAAAACCACAGTTTCTTTTATTGTGGTTTTCTTGTTCATTATCCAATAGTCCTAGAGCTTCAGTTCAGCATAGTTTACTCCACAGCAGTTGTTTTTTGGGTTTTCTAGTTGTTTGGGGTTGAGTTTTGCTTGTTTCTTTCTTTCTTTTTTTCTTTTTTTTAAAAATATACATTTTGACCTTCTTATTTATGGGTTATTTGGATTTAAAACCCAATTTTATGACCCCTCTATTATTCTTTCCTGCAAGGCTGAGGTCCAAGATTAGGGGTTCTCATCCACTGTGGCCATTGCTTTTTAATTTGGTATGATAAGGTATGTATTTCCACACTTCATCCCTTTCAGAGTCATCTTCTTGTTCGAAGTCAAGTGAAATGTCACCATGAAAAGCATTTTAGAATCACTGAAACCAAGAGTTACTTCCTTCTAATATCTCACAATATGGCCCAATCTGCTCATAAACCTCTCTTAGTAGATTCATTCTCTTCCACAGACAATAAATTCATGTATAGAAAAAAACAACACACAACTCTCATGAAGAGCAAGGCAAAAGCACCTGAAACACAAATCTTGATGTCAATAACCAGAAGTCTTTGTCAAGTCTTAGTGAACATATTTGCTTCACTTTCCCTTCATGGTTCCACATCTTTTGCCTATACAGATTCAACTTCACAACAAATCCCACCTCTTTTTCCACACACAGACAAGAAGTGCACTTGGCAAGACCTTGCATGGTTTCCAAATACACTGATGTGTTTGATGTAATCCCTGTCCGCCTGTAGCCTGCTTGTCACAGCACAGACTTGAGTCAATATCGATCAGAGTAGCAACCTCTGTTGGGGCTCTAGATACAACCCTATACAGAGGGGTTATTACTTACACATATGTATTACAGAGAATTGCACTGGAATGTCTTCCACTCAACCCAAGATGACAACAAAATGAAGTACGCAGATCTTCAAGACAATGCTAACACAGGCCTGGTTAAGAAACATAATCTCACATGTTTTGGAAATGTGTGCACTTTCAGAATTGGGGTACAAATAATCATCTTCCGTTAGGGTAAAGTGTATGTTTACACTGACTACATTACAATGTAAAGAGTGGATAAAAAAATCCATTATTAATGGAATTTGAGGCAAAGATAAGCAAAAAAGATGGGTTGTGGGTTTTGCCTGAGATGCAACATTTGTTACTGTTGGGGACATCTTTCACTAGACCAGGTTGCTCAAAGCCCCATCCAGCTTACCCTTGAACACTTCCAGGGATGGAGCATCTACAGCTTCTCAGGGCAAACTGTCACAGGGCTACACCATCTTCAAAGCAAATAATTTCCCTCTAATATCTGTTACAGCGGGGATTACTGTAACACGCATATATCAAACCAGGAGTCCCGTAGAAATGAAGTATATATGGATAGATTCGTGGTAGATGTTTCAGAGATGTTTATTTCTCCAGCCACATGGCCGGGGCTCAGCTCAGGAACTCCGCAGTCACGGGACTCCAGGGTCCTTGGCCACACTGGGGAACACAAACCAACCAATGGGGAACGAGGCTGACCAGGGGCAGGGAAACCCCGTGTCTCCCCCCAGGGCCCCTCTCCCAGGGCTCCATGGAAGGGGAGGAGACCCCAACACCTCACCCGTTTTATTTTAATAAAAGGAGAATGAAAACGACTGGATAACAAGAACAGTTTCAAGACAAAACAAGCCACCCTCCTGAGTCTTTAAATGTCCAAACAGATTCTCTGGAACATTTTAGGGCTGACAGAAGGGAGACAGAACTCTCTGGGAATGCTTTGTGGGGAAACTGAGGCAGGAGAGGGTTTAATTTCTTCTCTCCCCCTTTTCATCCCCCCCTCGGCATTGGAGAGGAATTGTAGGGAAATGGAATTGTATAGGGAAGCCATGGGGTGAAAAACAGATTAGGAATAAACTGGGGATAGGGTAAACTTAGGAAGGGGTTCATATTGGGTATAGGGTAAAAGGGGAAAGTAGGCTGCGGATAGGGAAGCTGCTGGGATGGATATTGTTTATAATTTTGTGCATAACGGCTGCCTTTGACGGGAATACCTCCAGGCCCAGTAACATTCGCTGCTTGTAAACCCTTCTTTCCTTGCACTATATCAAATTGTACAACTTCCCCATCTCCTACACTTGGCAGGTAATTTTTAGGGTTATTCCTTTTAATGGCAGTTCTATGGATGAATAGATCTTCCCCTGTATCATCTCGTGTTATAAATCCATAGTTGTTTTTTACATTGTACCATTTCACAGTTCCTGTGACTTTCGTGGCTACAGCTCCTCCTATCACGTGCTTGCGTGTTCGCCGTGGTTGCCGGTCCCGCGTGGCCGCCGCCTCGCCGGCTCCAACGTCTCGGCCGGGCCCCCGCGTTGCGGCTGCTCCGCGCTCTCCCAGCGGCGCTGCTCCGGCGCGTCTGGGCTCTGCGCGGCCCCGCATTGCCATCACCGCTGGCTCCGCGCCCTGTGAGCAGTTCCACTCTGCCAACTCCACGCTGCTTTGAGAGCGGCCCCGTTCCGGCTCGGCGCTGCGCAGCTTCTCGTGTCGCTGTGGAAACCGCCGCTTCTCCCTCCGCAGGGCTCTCCGAGCCATGTGCTCAGAGCGGCCTGCCACGCCAATGCCCGGTTCCTGGCTGCTCGTGGCCCACGGCACCCGCGGCATCGCTCCCTCACTCGCGGTCGCGTGGCCGGGGACCCCGAGACAGGGATGGGGTCCGCGATAAGGCGCGCGCTCCCGAGGGGGCCGGGCGCATCCAGCGCAGGCACCTCCGCCAGCGTGTGCCACAGGGATGGCGGCCGCGCGGCCTCGGCCACGGGATAAGTATGATCTTCTGCTTTAGGGGTAATGGGGCCATACAAATGCTCCTCAAGAGCTTCCCTGATTATAAGGTATGCACGGAAAGCTTCTCTTTGATCTCCTACTTTATCCCAGATCTCATCCCAGAAACACCCCTCACAAGATTCAGGAGGTTCGATATCAAAAAGTAAGTCTCGAGAAATATAGGAGAACCTTTTGAAAAGCCAGATGAAAAAAATGTTCTAGATCTTCCGGTTGCATTACTTTTTTGTTTTGCTGTTCAAGGATTCCTCTTACTTCTAGATACTTTTTCTGTGGCTCAGAGAGCCCCATTTCCCACGATTCTTCCATCATCCAGAGAGAATATCCAAACCAAGATGAGAAGAGAGGTCTAGAGTGGTTATTTTACTCACGGATCTTCCTCAGGGATCAGTGTCCTGCCCGCATTCCTCCACCAGTTTGTTACAGCGGGGATTACTGTAACACGCATATATCAAACCAGGAGTCCCGTAGAAATGAAGTATATAAGGACAGATTCGTGGCAGATGTTTCAGAGATGTTTATTTCTCCAGCCGCATGGCCGGAGCTCAGCTCAGGAGCCCCGCAGTCACAGGACCCCAGGGTCCTTGGCCACCCCGGGGAACACAAACCAACCAATGGGGAACGAGGCTGACCAGGGGCAGGGAAACCCCGTGTCTCCCCCCAGGGCCCATCTCCCAGGGCTCCATGGCAGGGGAGGAGACCCCAACAAATATGTAATCTAAATTTTCCCTCTTTCAGTTCAAAGCCATTCCCCCTTGTCCTATCATTACATGCCCTTGTAAAGTCCCAGTTGCAGCATGGAAACATGTTGCCTTGTTTTGAAAAAGAAACCATTGGAAGAATAGGGATCTGTTCAAAAACATGGTGCCTGCATGTGCTCAAGGCTAAAATGAAGTTTTGAAAATGCTACTGAGCAGCTACTCTCTGTTCTGGCATCTGCATCTTGTTGAAAGCCCAGGAAACATATAGCAGACTTGTGTGTCCCTCTCTTAACTGACACTTTGATTTAGAGAACAGGAGGAGAAAGTGGGACATTTCATTCCACTGGCTGCTGTTGCTTTCCTTACACTAATAAAAAAAAAACTCTTTCAGATGAGAAGCTCTGTGGGAATGGATCTGAAGATTCACCAACCTTGTTTTTTCTGTAATGTGTAAGGTCCCAGTATATGAATCAAGAAGCATTTTGACAATGCACACAGTGAGATTTTTTTGGGTTGTCCTGTGCAGCGCCAGAAGTTGGACTCAAATGATCCTTGCGGGTCCCTTTCAACACACGACATTCCATGACAAAATAACTGCACAACAAATAATTTGTGTTCATGAGGTCTTGAAGACACCAGAAAGATTGAGTGAAACAAGGTAGGTGTAGCACTTTCACCAGTAGCATTAAATAAAGCTAAAAAAATTGAAGTCATAAGTTTGGAAAGCCTTGGGAAATGCTTTAGAAAGCACTGCTGAAAACAGAGGTACTAGAGATTTGCCTGCATTGACACAGGCAATTGTGACAATACCAGGAACAGAATTTTAAAATCTTGGTTACAACATACCATGTGATAGCTCTATGTAGCCTTTGCTTCCCATGACAAAAGATATTCTTAAACCTAAAGGTCTATTGCCCAGAATGGCATTTGAGATCCTAGTAACAATTACTTACCTGAAAGCTTCCTTTTGAAATTTAAGTATATACAGACCTACCAGTGGAACCATAGTATGAATTTATGGCATCTATTAAACACTGTTGTTTTCTACTCTTAAACAACATAATACCCAGCAATATAAACCCAGTAAAAATTCAGTATAGTTTTGTACTATATAAATCCCTGCCATAAAAATGAAGTGGCACTCAAAAGGTTTCATATGACAGAATACAACTGGCTTTATGATTTGTGTGCAATATAATCAAACTGATCAAAATACAAACACTGTAATAGAAGGCAGATCTAAAAGCACTATCTACTTTAAAAGGCTCTAAAGGATGTTGTAGAATAGCCTTTCCAAAAGCATTTATGGATTTAATTACACATGCATACAATCTTAAACTACTTTGAAGACAGCACACTATAATTATAAAGAAGCTGTAGCAGCAGATATTCAGCAAACCACTTTGAAAACTAATTTCAACACCTGCGCAAACATTTTCAACTTTAAGATGAGAAGAAACATTAGAAACACCATGGATAGACATACAGTGATGGTGAGAATTAGAAATGTCTTTCTACCAAAAAAAAAAAAAAGCTAACATGTGAACAGATTACATTTTGTGGCATTTGATACATTTCCTTTATTTTTAATCTACTATCCACTTGTATGACTTCTTCCCTTAACAGATACCTATTCTTGAACAAATGCAGGATGTCTTCAGAAAACAGAGTTGAACTATTTTCAGCAGCAATCATAATAGTAACTATCACTGATGCCCTCAGGATACAGGGCATGCATGTTCACAGGAAAAAGCAATCTTCTCTCATTCTAGGACAAACAGACAACTTTTGAGCTCACAGTACAAAGTTTAAGACCTGCAGAACAAACTTTTCCCACTTCTGCTGTAATATGACATCTTGTGAAAGATGATTATTCTGCAAGAAGTGTAATTTCTAGTGCTCTGTGGTTGTCCAATTGCTGTTAAAGGCAAATACAGATTAACAACAGTTTGTAATACATACTCAAAAGCAACACCATTTTTGGCAAGACTAGGACTAAAAAAAACCAGAATAAAAAAAACCTGCAACTGCATGCAAAATACTGTGAGTGGTATATATTACTGTTGGCCCCTATTTCCACTTGCAGATCACGTATTAGATTCTTACTCATCCAGCTATACAAGGTAGAGGATGTGATTGAATGTGCACAGACAGCAGGGCATGCAACTTTGACCATAATCACAGGGAGTCTTCCATCACAACTTCCAATCACCCAGTCAGGAATCCTTGCAAATGAATTTGCTCTTTTGCACATCTCATTGCTATCCATACTCCCAACCTCTGCATTACAGAATGTGAAAGGAAAAAATTCACATTCACTGAAGAGCCATTTCTAGTCTTTTCATCCTCTCAATAATTCAAATGATACAGTGAACTACTAGATTTGTAATTTGCCATTAATTCAACAGGTTCCCCTGCTGTCTTTCCAAATCCACAATCTCAGGGCACCTCAGATTTCAAACAGGTCATTTTTGTCATAGGAGATTGTCAGAATTTTGAATATCTTTACTTGGCAATGTACTTACAAATTACATTTTAAACCTATTATATTCAATTAAAATAATTTTTTAATATAAGTAAAGAGGCTACTTTGCAAACTACACAAAAAAAGGATGCTCAGCAGAGGCCACTAGAAAAATTCCATGCTCATACCATCACCCCCTGCATCACTTGAGCCTGACAAGAGCAGTTTATTTTCCATGTGGAGCACCATGAAGGCAAAATACAACATTTTGACAACACATTACACAACTGTTTTCTGGACAGACAGCAAGACTGAGGATTAGGAATCCTCACTTCCAAAGGGAAAATGCAAAACAGCACTTACGTACAGGATAACTAACCCCACAGCTTCGAGAAATGCAAATTGAACAGCACCTTGTCTGAACAGAAAAGATTGGAGTCTTTTTGTAATGATGATCTGGCCTTTTCCTCTTGTCCTCCCTAAAGCTAATGGCCTGTGGAACAGCCCTGCTGTCCTGTAGGGCAGGAATGAGCCATGGACAGCAGAGACAAATCAGATGGAACAAAACCTGTATTTGTAAAGGCCCTAGTCCAGGACAAAGCTCTATTCCAACCCAACAGAGATTCTGACAAAAATTAACAGGCTATTTTGGCAAACCATACCTTTCCAAGTGAAATCAATTACTAATTGTCAGAGGTTCTCAAAGAGCTGGAAATACAGTGTATATCACTGAATAGCCCAAGGAAGCAATGCTGTCGCAGCAGCACTGGCTGCACCAAGCTGCTGAGCTCTTTGAGCAGGGAACATGAGCTCTGGCCACAAGGAGAGACTGCTCAGCAATGACAGCACAGTTCACTTTAACCAACGAACTCTGTGGAAAGAAAGGGAAGAGAATTGTATTCTGATCTCACTCCTTTCCCAGCCTTGATGTTCTCCCCCTTCACCTGTCTTTACTTTCCTCATTTGAAAAAATGTTACAACTGTACCTTTATTTCAGGGAAAGTCTCATAGCTCATAGTAAAAAACCCACAGTATAGCTAAAATTCACATGCACAGTGACACATGCATCAAGAGAGTTTGCCGCTCTTTCTCCTGTTAAGGTTGCTAGCAACATAAATCACACCTAGCATGGTCCAAGCAGCTCGACTACAGATTTGCAACAACCAAGCAGGCATAGTCCCACCCAATCCAAGTCACTGCCAAGACCAGGGTGATAGCGAAAACCTTTTATTTAAGGCTGGAAGTTAAAAACATTTACACCTTTCCTTTCCAACAGTCTATCCACAGAATATCAGCAGTAACTGTGAATGGAATTATCCACATTTCCCCAAGGGTAGCACATAAAAGGACTTTTTCCTGCTGCACTTTTGTGCTTTTGTTTTGCAGCTCCTGTCAAGGACACGACATGGGAAAGGGAGGAGTAGACAGGATATGCTATATGAACACTGTTATTACTTTAACTTAGTATTTTCCAATGGGAAACCGTGTTGGGGGGGTGGGGGGGGGGGGTGGGGAAGAGTCTCATAGGAAGCTTTCCATACTCTAACTCACAGGCTGGCTCCAGAAACCTCCCAGACATGTTCCCATGATTACCTCCTATTTCATGGCTGCCTTTAGTTGCTGCCTCAGTTGGTTTCTCTTCTTTTAAAAGCTTCCTCTCCACCACTTTATGAGTAAATGTTATTTCTGGTTTTTTTCTAACATCAGACAAACTCCTTAGCACAA
This sequence comes from Corvus hawaiiensis, assembly GCF_020740725.1. Classification (NCBI taxonomy): domain Eukaryota; kingdom Metazoa; phylum Chordata; class Aves; order Passeriformes; family Corvidae; genus Corvus; species Corvus hawaiiensis. The sequence continues at coordinate 7,720,383 of NC_063255.1, read as the reverse complement.
CAGCTGTTTCCAGTCAAATCGTTTCAAGACATGAATTTATCATTATAAACAAAGACAAATGTAAGTAAGTCCAAAGTAAACCAGAAAACTAAAAGCACATTTGCATCGTTAACTGTACTTACCATATATAAACTATAGCAAGCAAAGCTGTAAAAATGCATCATTTATTTCCACTTCTCAATGCGCAAATTCAAGCCAAGAGGCTACTAAAACTGAAATATCCACTACTCATGATTTTCAGGAAGGTGATGCCAACATTGATGCAACGTTGCTACAGTGCATCACTTTCGCCATACCCAGCGTCTTAAAGCAGAAAGATCTACAGAGAGCTTTTCATTATCCTTGTTTTGCTTTGAAACAAAATTATTTATCTATTGATGACATATTTTGAAAACAAAAAAAACTTACTTTTTAATTTCCTGAAACAGGAAAATGCATTTTCCAGTATTTTTACTTCTAATATACACCAGTAAATGACCATGCCACTAGGCCTCCTTAGGTATTTTTGCATGGTTCTCACCCCACACAGGCTTCTGTCCATTTTGCTGTCCAAAACAACAAGTGATGTGAAAATCACGTTTTGCATGTTCCTGCAGTCACATTTAAGGGTTAGGGACAGAACCTGTTCAAAAAAGCTTAAAATTATATGCAAATGGATGAAAAGAACAAAAGTCTCAAAGCCTAGTACAGAGTATCAGTGAACATTCTGGAGTATATGCGTAGGCACCTAATCATGCACATAGTTTCCAAGGTGGAGTCCTAAATATGTATAAAGGTGGCAAGTGTCCTGACATAAAAATTGTTTTACAAGACAAAAAAGTTTGGATTATTTTCCCTCTGAGGTTCATGTAAGTAGAATTCTCCATCATTATTTAACAGGACCTTTATCTGGTTAAGAAAATTAAATCAGAAACAGAAAGGAAATAATTATAACCTTTGTTACAAGCTGCCATATGCTTACAATCTCCACAGTCACGCAGATTCACAAATTTATCTGCCTGTTCCCACACATCCAATTGACACATCTGATGCAGATACTAGTATGGTGGGAGAAGCAGAAACATGCACCTGAAAAACTGGTACTTCTGCCAGAAGCTACTAGCTATGTGAAACACATTGAGGTTTATTTTCATTGGTTGGTTGATTTCTTAATCCCAAAAGCTTTCATTTGAGTTTATGATAATGTTTTCCTTTTAGAATACACATCCATCAGTTTCAGATTCAGAGATGGGCATCCCGTCTCTTCCTGTACTCTTGCAAAGATGTAGGTTTTCTCATAGCTCAAGACAACAAAGTTTTGACTTCTTAATCATGGCAGCACAGGCTGTTTTGCCGCAGATCACTATATAAACTCTTCCTCCATCTCATAATCTGTATGTCCCATAAAAACAGGAAGCCTATTTAATGGTGTAGTACAGGTGATGTAATGGGTGCTTTAGAGTGTTACTGATAAGCAGCTTGATAACAGACTAACAGTTGAGATGTCTGTAGTCCAAAGGACTAAAAGCCTTATTTGCAGCATTGTACCATGAGGACAAGGAAGTGTCCAAGTAACACAGTACAAGCTGAACAAATGGTGCTGCTAAGGACTGGCATCTGAGAGACTTCTTAGATTTTGCAGAAAAATCAATCCTAGCAAACAGAAAATCTATTGAATCTGCAAAACAGCATGCAGCAGAAAGCACAAGACACAAGGCATTAATTAAAAGGGAAATAGGAGCTGGAGTTTTGTGGTTTGCTCTTGACATCAGTATGGAGCACACAATACTTGCTAGCTGCCAGACTGCTGACATACCTGAGAAACAAAGCCAGTGACAGAGTTACAAGCATGAGCAGGACACGGTGCAGAGGCAGAAACTATCACACTATATTTCTGCACAGCTCTCAGTTCAGCAGGCCTCTCTGTTTATTCTGATACCAAAGCTGTCCAAATCCACCAACCTGTCAGATCATCTGAAACTCATCCTTCCAATGACAGGCATTTTTATGTAAGCAAGTACTCTCTGCACCTAGCATTTTCCTAAATGAACTATTTTAACTTTCAAATGCACTTTACATTGGATCTGTGTCCTGCCTGTACAACTGTGGCCACAACTGTGCACCTCCAGATGCTCTGAAGTCTAGTCATCATCTTCCTCACTATCCTCCCTTAAGTACCAGCAGTCAGTGAAATCAATTTCTTTCAGCATTTTAACAAACCAAGCTAGCTTTTTTTATTTTGCAATTTAAAACACTTAAGTATTTTGCTGCCCAGAAGGTGAGAGTGAGATACCAGTTATACAACTATCACTGTAACTGCAGCTACCACAACTTAATAGGGCACTCCAGTATATAGACAACACTTAACCAATTTTAAACTAAAACAGAACTGATTACTGTCAGAGGATGTATTTTGTTGTACATTGTACCTGCTTATACCCAGGTCTGCAATACACACACATTTATACTTGGGACATTCCCTCAAATGAATTTGAACAGCTTACTCTAGCCTTCTAAAGAACTGGCAAACCATTCGAGTACCTTGCAGCCATTGAAACCTCATACTGTAACCCTGTTGATCCTTCAAGATAGTATACTCCTATCACATAGGGATTTTTAGAGAGAAAGTCTTCCTAAGAAATATAAATACCATAAAGAAATATGCCTTTGACTCTTCTACCATTTAGAAGACATTTAGATGTTGAAAACAGAAAGCAGGCAAATGTCATGGGAAAAAAAACTCAGTAAGATATTAAACACTACCTGGAACCAAATTCTATGAACAAAAGCAGATGCTAAGCTTTGAGATTCTGTCCGCAGGTAAGACTTACTGACGGCACATAGGCCTCATCACTGTTCAAAACTCACCTACACTTTTGACTGCATGAAGTGGTACATTCCAGGCTTCCTCCTGAAAAGTGGTAACAGCAGGAGCAGCATTCCCTCTCCAAAAGCTCCAGGATATGAAGCATGATTTGAGCAACAGAGTCTTATACATTGTGTAAGCTCTGTTTACACTACACATTATTGTAGTAGTGCAATTAATTTCTGCAAAACCCCATTCATCTAACTGTTCTCATCACTAATTAGAACAACTGGGAGCAGAAAAATAAATGCTAGCATATTTGGGACATATGTTTGAAGTAAACTTCTTATTTCTCTTATATAAGGTAAGTTTAACTTAACAGCATTTCCAAATGTTAAGGCTTTCAGACAAAGCTTACAATATGTGCATTTAGCTACCATGTTTGTAATACGTCACGTAATACGTGACGTTACTCAAACATCATAGATATTTAAAGGCAAAGGTACATAAACCCTTCAGCAATGACACACAAGAATTCTCAGCAACTGATGCACATGAATTCTAAATTTTCTTACACCTCAAGAGGGTGGCTGAATTTTTCTTTCACTTTTTTAACTAAAGTGGAGGATACATTTTCTCTTCTGGTTTTAGTAAATCTTTGACAGGACAAAAACCTACTGTAGTCTGTTTATGCAAACTAGTATGAGAAAGCCCTTTTGCTATCTGCATTACTTAAATCCAGTACTAAAAATCTCAACTTCTTTTCACTCAAATGGCATTAACACTAACAAAAATATACTTATTTAGTTAGAACATTGCCTTACCGTGTAAATGCCAATTCTACAAACAGCAAATGAGAGCTGGATACATTCAGACATAGTCTAAAGGAATCAAAATAAAGAAATTACCAAGAATGCTATTTATTCAGAACTACTTTTCTTCCCATGTCTCCCCTCTGCCCCGAAAAAAACCAACTTCTTCAAGGCTGTATTAAACAACCTGAGAAAAATGCCATATAAATTCAGGTTATTCAGATGCATACTACCTTTCATACAGAAGCAGCTGTCAACACCTTTACACTTACTAGTTCAGTATTTAATTATAGGCCTCAGATAACCTAATGATCCGCAAAATGCCTGTACACAATCTTAACAATTTGCATGTAAGCTTTCAGTCTCATTTATTTTTATCTACTCTGTTTCAAAAACAATCTGCAAGAAACATTTTAATGGAGTGCTTTTTGGCCTCCTAGTAGACTGTAAAGAGCTTCTGTGCTTATATGTTACAGTTCTTCTCTCCCTGTACCATCACTGAAACTTTCTTCCTCTATATACCAAAATAATGTATATAATTTAATGCTTGCACATTTCTGGAGTCTTATTCCTTTAGTTTTCTGATATTTTCATGATCAAAGTAGAACATGAAAATGAACATTTTATTTTATCTGTTCTTACAGCTGGGAAAAATCATATTAAAAGTTTTTACCCTCAACTTGCTCAACTTCCGATCTGCTGTGATGCCACAATTCTATGTCTTCTGCAGTCACCCAGAGAGGCTGAGGATGGACTACGAATTTCTGATGAAACAGATGAAAAACACCTTCTTTAATTAGCATAACAAAGCCAGGAAATAAATGCAGCTCTCCAACACGAAAATAAACACTACTGTATGTTTGCCATATTTCCTATGCAATTAGGTAAAATAAACTAAGCTTACAATGATTTATTCAGAAAAGTAATTGAGCAATTTGCCTTTCAAATGCCATATATAAAGGTATATAAGGTATTTGAAAGGCAAAACTTAAAGCCAAAACTTAAAGCCAAAGTGAAACATTTTTATTTAATATTTAAAAAGTTCACACATTATCTAAGATAAAGTGCTGGATGATACAGACTTTAAACGTACCAGTCAAAACATCATCTCAGCATCTGCTTTCTAATTTCTCCCACCCTTTAAATGAAATACCCATTTAATTAGAATTGGGATTTTAAAAAATCAAAAGAATAGATCTCATTAATTATAAGTAATAAAAAAAAGTGTACCAACATTTTTCTTTATCTGTAATTGTTACATTTAAATTTGAAACAAACAGTATTTCGCTGAATTGTCTGAAAGTCAAAAAGCACAGCACAAAACCCTGAAAGCAAACTTCAACAGCACAGTTGATTTTCTTTTCTTACTGGAAGTAATCTAGCATATTATTAATGACAAGGAAATGCTGATTCAAAGCACCATTTCAATTTAAGGAAATTTTTTTTGCAGCTTTAAGAACAAACATCCAAGTCTATTACTTGTGCTCTGGGCTTCTCCCAGAAAGAAAAAAGTGACAGAGAAATAGGAACTGACTTCAAGAAATCCTGCAGTTACACAAAGTGGTGGGGCGGGGTCAGAAACCATACCCCTCCTGACAGTATTTGCAGACCTTGTTCCAAAGGTTCCAGGGATGGATGATTTCCCCAAGCAATTTAGTCCAGTGCATCATTACCCTCTCTACTAGAAAGTTTCCTAATGTTTAACCTGGGTCTCCGGCAATTTAAGCCCATACTTAAATACCAGGTGATACATGCAGTGATTTGCATTTTCAGTATCCTGGGAGATTCTATGTTGCTAGCGGACACAACTTTATATCCAAAGTAAATTTATTTCAGCTTGCAAGAGAAGTAAACATGCAGCAGCAGCAAACCATTACAGCTTCTCCATATATACTGTTTGCTTTTATTCTAGACAAGCACAGCACTATAAATTGTTTTATTTTTTTAATTTTTATTTAGTATTTCCAGGCTATACATTAGTGGGAGTACTAAACTGCAGTTCAAATTCCACAGTAAGCCCCTGTAGATCCTTGCTTCAGTAGAATAAAACAACCTACATCCTGTGTTACCTTACTCATCTGTTGTTGGGTTTGCTTGCTACTGTAATGTTCTGAAACCACAGGCTATAATTATAAAGCACGAATTCTGTCACACACAGTACCGATGAATGTTTCCCTTATGCATTTCCCAGTGAAATACTAAGATAACCCCTTCTTCAAGTCCCCAAGATAATGCTTATAAACTACATTCTATTGTGGTAAAAAAGGTCATTAAATCCAGTGCTACTATTAATATCTATTAATATCATATTCACCTATCCTTCTGAAAATTTACATTCCCTCCCCAGTAGTATTTCAGTTTAATCCCTGAAAAAGTGACAGGAATTGATTTAAATAATTTAAAATTTAATGATAATATCCTTCAGACTATCACTCCAACCACTGAGTTAAGATATAGTTGATAATCTGTTGCTACAATGGGGAGTTTATTCTTGATACTTGTAATCTTTCGTTATTTTGGTTGTGCAACTCACTTGGGACCATACAATTGGGCAACAAAACAATTGTTGTAAAATTTGCATTTAATTTACTTACAGTTTATTGTTGCTTTCTGAAAGGATTTTACACGGTAAGCATGAAAATAAAAGAAAAAAAAATGTAAAAATATACCTACAAATACTATGAAAGAAAGATACCTTGTTTGATACAATTCTACAAGGACTAATTCTTCACAGAAGTGACTTCACATGTCAAAAGCGAAAAATGGAGCCAACAGGTCAAATATGTCAAACAATATACACATGCATCTCTGCCAAAAAGCACCCTTCTGCTTAGGCAAAAGGTCATCTCGCAAACATTAAATAACTTCTCCCACTGAAAGTAAACTCATGGCTAACTTTCCTATTTGCCCAATACTTTGTTACTTTAATAGTACCTTGTAAAAACGTGGCTGTTCATAATGACTTTGAAAGACGTCTGCCCTGCAGCTGTGCAACATTCAATTCACAACAAGCATCTGTTCTGCCCATTTTTTCAAGTATTCAGCTATCAGTACAAATATCAGTAAAAAACAATTTCAGTATTTAGTGTTAAAAAAAAAAAATCTCATTCAGCTCTGACACAGGCACACAGTCTGCAACTCACAAAGCCATTGTTTTAAATAATATCTATTTTGTCAGCAAATACAAGATTAAATCCCTACTCATAATATTTACAAGAGACCAGATTTTGAAAAGATTAACTAGAGCATGTTCTGCAACTGATGACTTCAAAGATGCAAGCACCAAGTTAAAAGCACTAGCATCACAAACCGCGGTGGGCAAAAGGGGAGGGGGAGCCTAATCAGGTTCTCAGAAAAGAAACAAAAGGCTCAACACCAGACAGAACTGCAGGAGCCGGTATCCTCAATTCTGCCACCCAGCAGAAACACTCACCTGGACCTCAACTCGCTGTGACATGATCCTAAATAAATCAAGCAGTGAATATATCTCCAAGACCACAAAAACAGAAAGCAACACGAGAAAAGGAAAATGTTAGAGGGTTTTTTTTCTGGTGATATGTTTCTTTAATAAACTAAAGATCCAGGCACACTTCTGCTCATTTATAATTAAGTGATACAACCCAGTAATCACTTGGAATTGCTGGATCTTCCAGGCAGAAGTTTTTTCCATCTCCATTCTTACCTGCATCTTTTCCAGTGTATAAAATGGCAAAAATTAGCAGTACAAGTGTATAAAATATGCAATTTTTAAGGCACCTTTATGTATGGAGCCTGAAACAAATTCTCAGTACTTATGTTTTGAGGAACATGTGGGTACCCACTACAGTAAATGTAGCAGGAACTTTGACCAGAACTGCTGTTTGCTAACCTTGTGTACTGCACTCCAACTAGTAACTCCAAGGCTCCCCTTTCTGCACAAGATGTCACAGCCCTCTAGCACATTCCATTAATAACATTTCTAATTTAAACTCCCCAAATTCTTTTTAATACTGTTCTCAGGGAAAAAGGACACAGAAAATATTTTCATATTCTCCTTTAATGCTGAATAATTAGATTTCTAAAATACCAATCTTCTTGTACATAATCACTAGAAAAATAAATCTTAGTTTAGAGACTAGAAGAAACCTGATGTTGATAGAAAAGCAATGATATGTGAACAGGAATAGGACTGGATCCAAGAACTCTCTTGTCATCACAAAAAGTAATCAAGTGGATGCACTAGAGAACAATGCTCTCCTCTCTTTTAGGCAATATTCTCAGTAGAACAGTTTTCCATGACTGTTTCCAGGACTGCAATGGCTCAGGCAGTGAAAGATGCAGATTAGCCAGCAGAAAATTAAAAGCTCCAAGAACAGCATAGACATTTCTCAAGAATTCTGGACCTTTTCTCCAGTCTTGCTGAAACCTGAAATTATGCAAGTTTCTAGGCAAGAAGAAAGCACTCAGAGAAGAGATCACTCTTTGTAGAGTTCATCATCTCTCTACATAGGCTGTCTACACAGTTTCAGGTTCACTCAGTGTTGTGGGCCTTAGATACAAAGTCATAAATTCAATTAAAACGGAGATGTTGGAAAGCCAATAGCCTCTCCTCATACGTCAAGGCAGCACTTCCAAGCAGAAGGAATCCATTAGCTACGTGCCCCTGGAGTAGATTAAGTATCTTCATCAATTCCTCTGAATTAAAATGTCCCACCTCCTGTGCAGTTGATGCAATTCTGATTACACCAGGGAGTACTCCTGGACACCACTTGGAACATGTCAATTTTCTAACTGCAATTCCCTGTTCCAGAACTAGTTCTAGCTGTCCTCTCAATGAGGAGAAATGGATGTCTTTAGCCCATGGCAAAGCCTAAGGACATCCAGGGAATTATATCTCATGATCTATCCTTATGGTCCAGCAATCACAACTTCAGGATCTCCTACCATCACATCTGAACATCACATTTAATACCAACCCACAACAGACCTGTTTTTGAAGGCACTGTACAAATTCCTGGTCTACTCATCTTGACTTCTCTAACATTACTGCACAAGTGAGAATTCAACTACACTCACATGAAAACACAGTTCCTGGATTATAACTGTCAGTGAGTTCTTCTATTGGGAAAAATTTACTTATTGCCTAGTTACCTCTCTTTCTGATTTCAAAGATGTCTAGAATATTGCCTGTTCATACCAGTCAGCTGTTTCTCCAGATTGAAGGGCTATAACTATTTAATCCCTGCTTGTACGGAAGCAATTGCTTTCCTTGAATTACCACATCATCCTTCTCTGTATCTTCTTTGGTTTTTCAATACTCTTCCTGAGATGATGCAACCAGACATGCAGCATCTAAGACAAGACCAAACCATACATTTAAGCAGTGTAAAAATGAGATCTTTCCCTTTTTCCTTCTAAATACTCTAAATTTGTTGACAGATGTCTGGGTTGGGGTGACATTTTAAAGAAGGATCCTCATTCCCTTTCCCGAGTACTGATGATATTTTAGGGCCTATCCATGCATCTGTACTACCATGTGACTTCTTCTATAAATATATGCAACTTTGCATTTATCAACACTGAATTTCATCTGCCATTTCATTATGGATATCAAAAGAGGTACTACAATTTTTTTCCTGGGTTCAATATGCATTCTTAGTATTTGTCTCTGCATCAGCCCATCCAAAGCACATGCAGTTTATTTATTATAGTTAATTCTTATTTATGAAATTCCCTTGTAATCTCTGAATTCATTTCTCCCTCTCATTCACTGCCAGAGCTGTGCTCTCAGTGCTCATTCGTACTTCCCATGAAATTTGTATTACAAAAAATGATTTCTTCATTTTTAATTGCTTCTAAGTTTTTCACCTCTATTGGAGTCAAAATCATTTAAAGGAAGATTAGGCAGCAGCAGTTGTAAAAGTTAATAAAATGTAGAAAACAGATGGTTCTTCCATACAAAAGCTCCAAGTCATAACAAAAAAAGAAATCTGCAAACTTACTTCTCCCATATCAACAGTTCCTAGTGGATCTGGGATGCCATCTTGCTTACTCAGACTCCCCAATGCCAAAAGCTAATGTGGGTCCTATGAACAAATTCTTCTGCTGCTGCTCCACCAAAACATACAGCAGAGCATCATACATAGATTCACATTCTCTCCTACTGTTTGTTCTTATAAGCAGCTAAGCTCCAGGGCTGGACTGCATCTAGCATAAGGATTTGTCACCTACACTTCCTGTTTTGTGTCTCTTCCTCACAGTTACTTACACACTGGTTGGCAATTAATTTAATCACCTTACCAGGCTGCCAGTGAAAAAAAAAAAAAATCTGTAAGCTGAAGAGCTCCAGCATGAGATGAGACATCTTTTACTCAATTGCAAATACCCTACTCATGTCCACAAGGACTTTTATACAGTCAGACACTTTGCACTTCAGAAAGTTATGCTGCACACACTGTGAAAAACAGCAAAAACAACATACTGCAGAGCAGTATGAGGCAAAACACAAAGAATCACAACATTTTAAATACTGTTGTGTTTTTTTCATATGGCTTTTACAGCTCTTTGGGTCCACATGTGTGTTTTTAAACTAAACTAAAAATTATTCTTTTATTAATGGAGAGCTAATATCCTCACACAATCACAAAACTTCAGAACTCAGTTTAAGAGAATAAACATCACAAGCTGGCAGTATGAAAAAACATGACCTGATGATACTGACAACAAGCCAAAAATGTTAATCAGCATGTGGTATTAGAAGGAATATTCTGTCCTTACTAAACGCAGATATTCTCACTTATAAAAAGCTTACATTTCTAACCTTTTGTGAAATTCATCATGTTGCCTCAAGCTTGAGGTCTGACTGAAGAATTCAGGAGCAACATACCACAGAGCAACATGGTGTGGTGGTACAAAGCAAGAGCTGGCATTGAAGACCAAGTATTCGTCCTACATACTTCAGACACTAGTTCTAATCTAGGCCCGTGATGTAAAAACCCATTAGCGAAGTAAGTCTTTCCATCTGGTTTCGTTCGAAAAAATATTAAGTTCACGTCATCTGTGATCACTCTGCAATGCAAATCTACAACCATAAGTATTATCTTCTTCAATTCAATGATTCACATCTGATCCAAACACTAATACAGTTGCATGCACCCTGTACACTAGTTGACCTTACAGCTGTTGTTTTCTTTCCTGCATTCAGTTATATCTTTATTTTGAAACAACTGTCAGACCCTTCATCCTTGTGTCTAATCAACTTCCCAAACAGAAGGGAGGATAATAAAATAAAAGCTCTTGTGCTCTACAGAAGGTGTAAATTTTGAAGGATGTTAGAGCTGATAGATGAGTCAACACAGAGCCTAAATAATCCTTATTGCTACATGACAAAAGACAAAATTCCCATGAGAGGGATGTTCAGCAAACACTAAGCGGAGAAGGCCCTATGTATAGACCGTTGCTGCTCATGTTTCAGGCCCTGTATCAAAAACATGCATGTGCCTCAGAGGGAAAATACAGAGTTGCTGGTATGGACCTTTACCCAGTTTTCCTTATTCAAAGGACAGCGTCTATGGGTTTACAAAGTTTCAGTGAAGTAAAACTCCTACCTTCAAACATATGCCTCTGTAACACATTTGTGGTATAAGAAAGAATGTTTTCAATGACCTGCAGATACGAAAAAATGGAACTGGCAACAGCAATGGAAACACAGTATCTGAGGTGGAGCAGAATCACTAACTGATCTTGATCTTCCCATATTGCCATATTGCCACTTCCGGAATCTAACCTGCCCAATTAAATTAAAGAGTCTAACTACTTAAAAGAAAGGTCTTAAAAGTAAACTCCCCAAGAAAGAAAAGTTGCTCAGAAACTTTTTTTTTTTTTTTTTAATATCATCTAACACTTTTAAGAACACCAGTTTGGTATATGCAGCTTTCCCCAACCAAGACTTTGTCTGAACACTAACTGTCTAGAATGTGAGGTCAAGACTGTTCAAAAACCAAGCAGAAACTCTTAAGTCACTTTAAGGCCTATTCACATATTCATCTAAAATTTGAAAATTTAGTTACATTTACTCAAAAACTTTCCAAATTTTAGGTTTCATGTGCATGCATACAGGAGTAAAATAGTTTGTATTAGCTAACAAATGTACAAAGAACAAAAAAACCCTCAAACTTGTTATAGTTAAAAGAAACCAATCCCCAACAAAGCAACAAGGATTCTAGCACACTAGCAGTGTGCACTCTCTTGACATTGCAGAACCCATGTTCCTGTTTAACTCCCCAGAAAAGAGGAAAAAAATGAAAAAAAAAACCACTAAAGCTGAAGCGGTTGATCATGCAAGAAGAGTTATCTTCCATTTCAGGTCATAACATGCTCTTCAATACCTGCTCAAGAAACATTTTTATATACAACTAAGATACTACATAGTATCTTGGGATATAATTTAGGGATAAGCTATCGTAAGGAAAATGCTAAAAATACAAAATTAAACAGGTTATCAATTTTTTCTTATAAACCTCTTAGGCCAATATAACACCTTTCTTTTGTGAAGAAACACATTCAAATTTCTACACCACTCTCTCAAGTGGCTTTTAAAAATTCTACACAGATCAGGCTGATACCTTGAATGGAAGCATGTAAGAACTTCATCCACTGCAGAGGATGCCACTTAAGAAGTGTACTGTGCAAGTCTACTCAGGAGCTTAAAATTTGCATTGTAATTTTAGCACATAAGAAAAACCGAAGCTTTTTTATTGTTTGCCCACAAGTTCTCCAAGCAAAAACTGTAAGACTGGTCACATGTCATGCTTTTCACAAGATGCATCATGCCGTAACTCCTTAAATTAAGCATAGTCTACTGAACAGAGGCCAACCAACACAAGTCTCTAATACACTAAAATTCTTCCAGACACAATGTAGCAAGAATGAAGCCGAAGACGATTGCAGACAGTACACTGGATTATGTAGTCATTGACGCAGCTGTGTTCACAATAATGTGTTTTAAAAGTGTTAACTAAATACAAGGAGAAAAACACGTGTAAGTAAAAGGTGCCTCTGAGTGAAGATGTATTCTTTTTTAGAGGCTGAGCCTAGTTTAGTCATGTTGACTGAAAAAAAAAAAAACCACTACATCACTCATAACATCATAATTATATCAACACAAAAATAAAAGAGGCACCAGGCTGAAGAGCCTCTTCTAGCCATTAAAGATACAGAGGCAGTGATACTTTTTTGTTACAATGCAAAACCGCAAAAACAGACCAGAGTATCACAGAAGATACTCTTTTAGTACCAATTTATTATCAAATGGCATTAGACATAAATCAAGGATCACACGGGAAGTAGGGGAGGCCCTACTCAGGTTCTGGTTATCTGCCCATAAAAGCTTCAGGCCACAGTCCAAGCTGGCTCCAACTGACTTCACTTTGAGCAGATTTTGAATGCTTTCAACAGCCTGATGATATTGGAAAGTGCTTCAGATGTTCAGCAGTTCTTGGGATCTGCTTCTTAACGGAGAAGAGAAGCCTCCATCAATGTATGTTGTATCCAGATAAAATCAGGAAAAGAACTTTGCTATGCAAATTTGGGAAGAGCTGGCTTAGGGAAGATGTGCAGATCTACTGAATCCTGAGTCCCTGCTGCAGGAAACCTGACCTCATCTGTCCTCACCTTCTTCCACCAAACTCCCTCGCTCAGCCCCACTGATAACCAAAACTTTGTCAAATACTGTCACAGCACTACTGCAAACAGAAACAACCTCATCCTTTGCTCTGCTCTCTGCCTCAACTGCAAGCACAGGACAAAACCTCACTGCCTGCAGGCTGCAACACAGGGGCCCAACATGAGGAACTAGAAAAGGGAGCTTCTGTTTGTGTTTTGATGCCCATGTATGTGCAAGAACTCAACATAAATGCACAAAACACAAAATTCCTTAACATGTACAGCTATTTTTGCTATGGAAATAACGCGACAATTATTCTACCGCCATAGGTTAACATTTACACTACAACTTCAAGTCTTGCATAGAACAAAAGAGCAGACCCATCTTTACACCAGGGCAGACTGTGACAACAAGCTAAAAATAGCTGTACACAACTAGTTGCCTATCTCACCATCATAATTTTTTTTTTTGTTAGAGCAGACTTTCTGAGGTGCCTGAACCTCATGTTCAATGAGGTATTTCTAGAGCTGATACCAAAGAAGGCCACACAACAACAACAAAGAGGAAAACGATCAGCTGGAGAATAAGAGTCAGGGGAAGAAAAAAAACCCAGAGCTATTTAATCCCCTCCCCCCTTTAGTTAATACAAAAACATGTTCTCAGTTTCCAAGGCTTATTAAATTTATTGTTCTCAGAGTGGTTGGCCTTCCACACAACAGCCTGTAGAAGTCACAAAGGTTAATGTAAGCATTTCAAAAAGTACAGAACGGGCAGTTTCATCTGGACATAAGTTTATAAAGGAAAAAAATCTAAGAAACAGCTCCAGGCTCTCAAGGAGCTATGAGGCTGCACTTGATACCCAGCAAGTTTACTATCAGTGTTTCATTAACTAGGTTCTTAAAGAGAAGTCTGCCTACCATTTCTGCCACACAAGACTCACTTTTTAGTGCCTCTCTGTAGTATTCAAATTCTGAAAGGCAAGCGTAAAATATTTTGGGTATTTTGGGGGGGGGGGGGGGGGAGTGAGGCTCAATAAACCAAAATAAATCTTCGCTACATGGACATAAGAATAGTAAAGTATGCATTTAATGTATTTCTGGTTTAGTTAGCTGTCAGAAAAGGAAAAGCCTGCATGCAGCTCTCATCTCAACATGGCAAATCTTCAGTTCATTAAAACGAGCATCTCCAGAGATTTTGTTGCATTTGACGAGCCTCTCTTGAAAGCCTACACCCTTGAGCATCCCGTGTGAAAACATGAATGACAGAGCCAAGATTCTGACTCCAAATACTTCCTGGTCACACTTGACACCAACAACGAACAGGGATGGCCAGAAGATGCCTGCTCTTCGTTGCCCCAGCTGACGCTTCGAAGCACTTCACGGTGAAGGATCGAGCACCAGTTCACAACACAGCGCTCAAAGCAACAAGAGTGGAGCAATGGGATCCCAGCAGGACTGGAGCGATGGGATGTGCTCGTTACGCCCTCACACTGTTAGGCTGAAAAGACCAGGTAAGCAGGTACCATACTATAAAACAAAGCCACCTGCTCATCAGCCAGCCGTGCCACAGGGTTTTTGCTCGCCGAGGGTGTGCGGGTGAGTGCAAACACCAGCCACGACCCCAGCTGAGATGCGAGCCCGCGATACGATCTCTCGCAGACGAATGAAGCCAATATTCATTAAAGAGCAATAAACACTACCCCCGAATACCAGCTGCCCGGGCGCTCGGCTGATCCCGCCGGCGGTAGCAATTTAGTTCATTCAAGCGTGCCTTAAGCTCCAGCATTTAGGAAAAAAACAGCGACCCGGGTCACGGCTTTAGCAACCTAATAGCGGCCAAATGAGCGGGGCCCGGCCGCTTTATCGCCCGTGAACAGCCGGGCGGGCCGGGCGCGGCAGCGCGGCCGGACCCAGCGCCCCCGGCCCCGGGCTGCCCCCCGCACACTCCCGCGCCGCGGACGCTGCCCCAGCCACTCGGTAAGATGTCCGACGGCCCGCTCCCGCCGGGAACCTACCAGGTAATCCATGTACCGGGGTGGCGCTGGGCGCCGCGCTGCCGAGCTCTCCGGAGGGGCCGCGGGCGCCCGCCCGGCTGACAGCGGCGCTGGGCCGGCGGGGGCAGCGCCGTCACGGGGCGCGGGGCAGCGGCGGGGCCGGCGGCGTGGGGCGCTCGGCGCGCCGGGGGCGGGCGGGGGGCGCGGGCGCTGCCCCGGCGGCGCTGTCAGAGCCGCGCTGCCGCCCGCACCTCGCGGCGGAGGGAGGGGGGCAGGGCGGGCAGCGGAGGGGAGGGACGCGCCGTCAGCTGATCGCACACGTGGGGGCGCGGCCAGGCTGCCCTTAAAGGCGTACGAGCGCCACAGCTGTGCGGCTGCGAGTTCGGGATTCTGTCGTGCCCCGGAGTAAGAGAGTCCAGAGAAGGGCAACGGAGCTGGGGAAAGGACTGCAGCACAGGTCCTGTGAGGAGCAGCTAAGGGAGCTGCGGGTGTTTAGCCTGGAGATAAGGAGACTCAGGGGTGACCCCATCCCTCTCTAAAACTGCCTGGAAGGAGGTTGTGGCCAGGTGGGGGTCGGTCTCTTTTCCGAGGCAACCAGCGACAGGACGAGAGACATGATCTTAAACTGCGCCAGGGGGGTGGGTTAAGTTGGACATCGGGAAGAATTTCTTCACAGAAAGGGTGATTAGACATTAGAATGGGCTGCCCAGGGAGGTGGAGGAGTCACCATCACTGGAGGTGTTTAAGGAAAGACTGGACATGGCACTTAGTGCCATGGTGTAGTTGAGATGGTGATGTATGGTCACAGATTGCACTCGATGATCCTTCAGGTTTCTTTCCCAATCTAATTGATTCTGTGATAATTTCCCCAAGCACCTGTGAAAGCAACGCCCATGTCTCATACTGCAACCTCACATCCTAACCTGGAGGCTTTTCCACAAATTTGTGCCTTACTCTTGGAGAAATAGAAGGAAACTTCTCAATGTGTATGACGGTGGGATAGGAAATCTAAAAATGAGGCATCAAGTGAAAGAATGAGGGGGAAAAAATAGAGTGCAGTAAAAAGAACTAGGAGGTAAGGAGCTAGAAGAAGAGATGTGTAAATGAGGCGCCAGGAGCAAGAGGGAATCAGTATTTGTAAGGATATTGGTAAACAGTTTACTTAGATCTAGTAAACTGGGGAGAGGGAAGGGAAGTTACAATTGCTGCTCTGAATTTTGTAATTAATTAAGGCCTGTTGTGGACAGTCTCAGTTACTACATCCAGAGAGTGTTGTAAGATGTTCCCCTTGCCCGCCAAAAACACATCTTTTCCTTGTCAATGGATAATTCATTTTCCTCATACATCTGATCTAGAAAAAATTGATTCCTAGGGCAGCCCTTACTTTACTCTGGGATTCAATATCAAATACATCTGCATAGCAAACTAAGTTTAATTTAGATGAGTACAAATAATTTTTTTTTAATTTTCAATCATTTAGAAGTTCACTAATTTTAGTATTTTAGTAGGTAATGGGTGTAAGGAGGGATACAGGCTTGGCCCTTCCTGCTACTCAGCATTTTGACTGTCTTCCATGTAGTCATAGCCATTGCTGGCAACTGTCTGTTGATCCTGAAATGTCCTTTTGAGAGGAGGAACTACAGGGTAAAGACTACTTAGCCACTACAGGGGTGGCTAAAGTAGGCCTCTCAATAATGTAGCACAGGAGCCACAAGAAACTTTGATTTCATCATGGTTCTGTTATCACATGTGATTTTTAACATTTTGCAGTGCTTTCCCCTTAACCTTTAAAACCCTTTATTTCTTCTTTTTTAGCAGTAATACATCACTCTTGAGACTTGCTGCCTTTTGATGCTTCTCTAAATGAAGGGTGACTGAAAGGAGAACATCAAGAACAAGAAGATATTTAAGAACTGTTTCCTGTGAGACAAATAGCAAAGGACTGGGAATTATTTCTTCTATAGCTGATTGAGAAGAAAATAGAATCTATGTGTAGAGAGTTGTTGCAAAGATGCTGCTGTTATAGGAAAAGAAGTAAATGGCTTTTATTGCAAGAAGGAAAATTCAGTTCAGCTACTAGAAAATACTTTATTGGGAAGGATATTTGAACATGGAGAGACATCACAATCAAAACTAGTAGAATTTCTGAAAGCAGCCATCAACATTTCTCAGATGTAGTTTAGTTTAGTTAGTGAGCACTGATGTACATTTGGAGAAAAAGAAGACCCCTCTGTTTTACATGAAGGTGATAGATCTGATTATGAAGATGTACTGTGTTTATCTATCCAAAGAAAAATGTTTATTCACAAATGACTATTTTATAAATGCTATTTTCTTTCTACTTTATAAACAAGACCTTATGATCTGAACACAAAATCAGTTAAAAAAATGAAGAAATTTCTCATGTATACACTGAAAATCCCACAAACTTGATCAAAAGAGAAGCCAAGCCTAAATTTATGTATTAGTCATTCTGTTCACTGTAAACACATTATTCCTTTGGCCATTGCATAGCCTTATGCCCCATTAATCTTATTACATAAAGTGGACATTAACATTGAACAATAGCAGAATGTAAGCAGAATACAAGCCCTATAACACATGCCTTCCAGCCTACATAGCAGTCATGCAGTTGCTGAGATTTTTCTAGCAAGTCCTGTAGGATTTCTTTCATCTAAAATGAAGATCAATTTCATATTGGAATATATACCTAATGCAGTGTTAGTTATCTTCATAAAGAAGCCTGTCAGCAGGACCTCATATGTCAAGATGGGAAGGAAAAGATCAAAGTATTTAAGTGGAGCAAACTTCATGTGTTGGCTGTGAGGTATAAGTCTGGTTCCAAAAATGGAAGTGAGCTTATGCACAGAAGCACAAGTTTATCTTCAGTGAAATCCTGTTGCAAGAATAATTTTCTGTAAACTTGTATGAAAAATAATCAATGTGGGACTCAGACTTTGACCCTGAGAAGTGCTGAGAAGTGCATTTTATCATCCATTGCTTATGTCAGTGCAATTTAATGAGTTTGAACATTTTAACCTAAGAGTAGCACCTGACTAATTCAAGTTTTTGTAGCACTAGCAGTTAGCAAACCCTGAAGGTGGATTTGACATAAAGATGTGTTTGTTACTTAATAGGTATCAGCAAAATGGGAGTTTAAAATGTAAATACTAATGAATATGCCTATTTCCAAACATATTTGAATAGAATTAGCTTATTTTTTGGAATTGTATAGCCAGCTGTATAGATTACAAGCTTTCCAGTAAGCATTATCTTGGAAAACAACTTGAAGGACAGGCATACTGTAGTACATCTTTCAGTCACGTTGCTATAATTTCTAGTCTCATTAGTTAAATAGATCCTTTTTTAAGATAATATTTGTGTAAAAGTCCTGCAGAAAGCAGTGCTATTCATTCAATAGCTGTACATAGGCATTGCGTTGGCACATCATGGTTTGAATGACCTGAAAACTGGATGTTTTATAAAAGGTGCCCTAAAACAAAAAGACCCAGCAGCACATCAGTGACTAAGACAATCTAAACCTCTTTGCCACATGAGAATAATTTCATTCATTAAGAGGACAAAGTGCATGGTATGTTTGTTCTCCCCTTGCTCTCTGCATCCCACCCAATTTTTAATAACCCTAGGGGAAAGGCAAGTGACTTTTTTTTTTATTATTAGCAAGAAGGTGGTTGCTGATAAAAGGAGCCCTGATAGCTCTGTTTAAGAACATTAATTACCAGAGGGGGGAGGGGCATGATATTTTACCCTTCTAATTGAAGTTGTGAAGCAAAGCATTCATTATCTTTGAAAGTACTGAAAGAGGCTACCTTACTCATACTTATCAACAGTTTTCCATGGTACAAGGTTGTTACAGCAGGCATGCACAAACTCTCATCTTGGCAAGTTAGCAGGAAAGCAAAACATAATTTGCACCTTCAGGCTAATACCCTATACTTACTCTGGAAAAATAAAATCTGTAGAGAAAAACCTCACATAAAAATGTGGACCTCTTTGACTCAGGATACTGATACAGTAATAGAAAGGCTCCCAAATGCTACAAAATCCCTTTATTTATTATGGCTAGGAATTTAGAATTGGATGCCTTAAAAGGTACAAATTGTGGTTAGTTCAAGAATATAAATGATGTGATAAAACAGTCTCTGACTTCACTGGCAGAACAGACAAGAAGCTGGACCAAATAGGAATTTAAGAGTAGTTAGAAGAGCTCTGTTGTTCAGCAGCTGGCAAACTAATAGGAAAAAATATTTGAATGGTCTAATGGTAATAGATTTCTAGGTATACCTTTTAACAATAAATGTTAAGAAATGTGGCCAGTTGTGACCAAAAGTATTTCCTAGAAAGATCCAGAAGGGCATAAAAATGTAAAAAGAATTGGACAGAGAAGGAACAGAGAGGAGAGTAAGGAGAGTTTGAATATTAAATAGATGCCAAGAGCAGTCAGCAGCTCAAATTTCAGTAAGTGACTTGGAGCCTGCTGTTAATCAAACTCATGTAACTTATGGGGAAAGGGAGAAGGTGCTCTGAGTAGGTAATGCTTGAAACAATTTGCAGCTCTTTATCTGATATACTGACCAATGTCAACATGCAGAGATACTACAGCCAAAGGTGAACGAACGCTATGGGAGAAGCAAAACCTCTCAGTCAAAAATCTTCTCTTCCTCTTCCTCTTTGCTCTAATGCTTTACTACCTTATGGCATTTTCCTCACCATGTGTGCCATGGTTATATATATTTTTTTCAGTAAAAGAATACATGGATATGAAAACAAGGAAACAGATTTTGAAAAGGATTTTTCACCTGTTCTCCCTCTTCTTGTTTCCTGAAATATTTGGCTAACCTTTAGGTAACCTCACTGGCAAAGTAACAACAGGCAGTCTAAAAGCAAAGGTTAATGGTGGAACAAGGTCAAAAGTAGAAACCAGTTTCACACTGTACTTACACTGATATAAATTTAGTATAATTGTAATGAATAATTAATTTAAACCTATGGGCTATGAATAAAGTGATTGTAATATTACAGTTGATTTTATGTAGGTTATTTACTCCTTCCCCTGCACCAAAATTGTTACTGTTGATATTGCATGAGGAAATTTGAATAGATTACATTGCCAAGCAGGCTGGAATTTACATATTTTTTTTCATTTCTATGTCACCCCAGCTCAAGTTGGTAATGCTGTAGACTCATTTTTAATTTCATTACTGTTCTATGTAAGGTTTTTAAACTGTCCCGCAGCAATAAAAAATCTAATTAAGAGTCCTAGTCCTAAACTGGTAACCTTGTTTGAATTATTAGCAGAATTTGAAGACTAAATGGCTACAGATATCTGTCTTGGTAACAGGGGTTCTGTGTTTAAGACACTGAGGAATGCAGAAGTCTTAGGGCTTTAGGGTTTCTTCTCATACACACTTAAGAAAGCATTTGCCATCTTTGCTTGATTTCTCTTCTGTGAAATGTAGAAAATAGTGGTCTTGTGAAGATTAAAAAAAATAAATCCACAGTTATGATTGGGTTTAACTCTCTATTGCTTGTGGCACTGTGGAAACCTTAAGAGATGGATTAGAAGTTGTACCTTCATGTCCCTGCTAAGAATCAACAAGGAGGCAAACCTTAAGAAACTAAGAAATCTGATCCTGGTTTACATAATGTCTGGTTTTCTGGGATGAACTCAACCTTTCAATTTTTATGACTTAAGTGTGGTATATTTTGTGAGGACAACAATTTTGCTCAAAGTTTGTAGTACATTTGTTTCTAATATTGTTTACAAAGTATTCAAATATTTATCTCTCATGCTCAGATTGTTTTGCCTTTTTACTGAATGAATACATAAATAGAAGCAGTACAGTTAGACTCTGTGGTCTTTTCTCTAGTGTTAACATGCAAATACATGTTTCCATTTGTAGCTTTTTCCTTTGTTTCCATGATGAAAGCTCTGTTACACTATAATTACACTTGTGCTCCAAATTTACCCCTAAAAAAATGAGAGACACAATACTCTGTCTCTTTCAAATTATGAAATGGGCTGGGTTCAGATCCAGTTCTTACAGACTTCCACCTTCCTATTTGGGTTTAGAAAATTCTTCTTATTTTCATAAGTTTTCAAATCATAGTCTTGCTAAGGTGTGAAAAAAATGCCATTGCTTTACTAAAAGAAAATGTATCTTATGACATCAAAAATGCCTCTGTTGTGTTTGAAGATTAACAGTGCCCATCCCAGAGGTCTGCCTGTCCAAAGGAAAGGAAGGTGCTGTCTCAAATAAAGCTCTGCAGGAACCTGGAACATGGGTGACTTTTGCCTGCATCAGTCTTTCTCTTTACTCCAAAGGAGGAAGATTCAATAATGGCACATATGAATTGGTGAGAAGAATTATGAAGTTTCAAAGTAAATGGAGGTACAGATACTTTTGAAATAAAAGAAATCGCAATTTCCATATGACCTTGTGTTTCATATTTATATTGAATGTGTTATCCCATCTTATATACTCCAGCTGTGTCTTCCTTAATAGTCATGTCTTCCCAAGAAGTCAGTGTGACTACAAACTCATAAAACTAAACTTTGCCTGTAGTCTAAATATTAGGAATATGCTTGGCAAAGCATTGCATCTGTATCTGTAGATGGTCATTTCATCTCTTGCTGGATATAATGAACATCAGATACAAAGTGTCTGTGGTTCAAGTTTTTTCTACATTTTAACTTACTTTGTTTCTGAGTATTAAATGCAAAGCAAAATTCTTTCCGTCAAAAATAATAAAATAAATGCTAAAAATCAGTAAGAAATAATGTCTTGGTATGGATATACCTTCGTGTCAGGTTTTAGTCTCATCTAGGTAGTACATTAAGAAGAAGAAGGACAAAGTAGTAACACATGCCTTAGAGCTTGAATGCCAGTTACCAATTCACACAAAAGTAATTCTTTTATTCACATTAGCCAATTTAAACTATGCAGGCATGTGAACACAAGTTATAATTGAAACTGCATTTTGCTATGCAGAATATCCTTAAGAGCTTTTTTTTTTTTTTTTTTTTAAGTAAATCCTAAAGGTCTAGTGACTATGTTTATAGAAGCAGATATTAAATAGGTCCTTCTTAATTTTTTTTCTTATCTCAACTTTACCTCAGAAATCCACAGGTCAAGTTTTCACTATTTGTTTTGTGTCACGGATTTTTAAGAAACTATTCTGTTAGTGTGAGTGGAAATAAGAAAGGAACCCTATGCAAAATGGATGATCTTCATAACGAGAATGGTTGCCCATTCTGAAGTCATAGGCAGAAATCACTTTAAAAAAATATAAAGAATATTTGCATCCAGTATTTGCATCTTCAGCATAATATTTATGATTATAGCAATCATCTCTCTGGAAGGCTGAACCCTGTGTCTCAGGAAAAGTAGAAAAGCCTATACTCCTCTTTACAAAGATGCTATATTTGATCTGAAGACCTAATTCATGTTTCTACTAAAACCACTTCTTGCAATAAAAGCAAAACACAGGCTACCTGACTTTCATGTAAAGGGCTTTTTGTGCTGAGGTTTTCTTGGTAATTGAACTGGATTTTCATAGACCTTATGCACTCACTTCTATGGCTGAACAGACTTGAAAGGGAAATCCAGCTCTTAAATTCTGGCTACCCAGAAAACTGCATACCTCATCTATGGCCACGAGGGAAATGCAAAGCAAACAAGTGAAGTAGCTTAGATGTGTTTATCCAATCAAAACTAAACTCTAAAAGGAAATTCGGTGATATAATTACTTGTCACATAACTAGCACATTGATCAAAAGATGTGTTTTGCACTTTGAAGCTGACCATGTAGCCTGTGTGGTTTTGGAATACATATTTTCTCTTTGAACTTAGGCTAAATTAGCATGACAAGATCTGACACTGTTACTTTCTGCATGGAAGATTTTTTAATGAGAGAAAACAAGGCACCATCTGTTTGGACATGGGCAGCTGACCCTGAAATGCCATTGCTGTGACAGCTCTCTCCACTGTATCTTGTTCCCAGCCCCGGAGATACTTCCAGTAACACTGTTCCAGAATGACTGGAAGCCACCATTCAAGATTATAGCAGCACACAGTGTGGTTTCTGAATCCTTTAAGCACAGGGAAATGGCAACAAGTATTGGGATAAAGTGAGATTTAACAGTGGGATTCTGCTTGTTTAAATCCTTTGTCTTAGAGAATTCCATAGGAGGAATAGAATTAAAATTTTGCCCCTCAGACCAGAATAGACACCTGGAAGGGCCAGAGAGAGGACTTTATGAATTTCAGAAGGTCAAGATTGATTTGCAATAAATGGAAAAAAATCAGTATTGAGTTCGGCTGTGGTGGAGAAGTGGCAATGCTCAACAAGTGTATTTGAGAGTTTCATTCCTTAGAACTGACTGAAAGCAGGGAAAGAAGAACTGGAATTGGCTTTAGGAGGTTTCAGTGGGAAGGATGACTGGAAAAAGTTCTGTGGAAAGGAGTGGGATTACAGAAAAATGAACCCCCAGCAGATCTTGCAAAACAGGTCACAAACACACTACTGTTTACTTTGGCAGTGCCTGAAAGTCAAACTTGCCCATTGCCAGTTGTATTGGTGAGGAAAGCCTCCACAGATTTCAGCTGATTTCCATGAGCAAAAACTGAATGGTTTATAGTAACAGCAAGCCCCGTTTTCTCTTGGGTATCTGGAGGAAGGTCATGGAAGTCTCTAATGCCCACTGCTACATTTTATAGAGCTTTTTGGATACTGGTGGTAGTTGTACAGCAGCTTTAAGATGGCTCAGTCAGTTACTAGAACATATAACAATACAGAAATTGTTGATGTTCTTTACTGCTCCTTGTAGAATACAACTTCAGAGAAATGTTTCTTTCCCTCACAAACAGTGAAAAATAATAAAGTAAAATGCATAGAATCCTTTGGAGAAAAATATAGGTTGGCATGAGTAAAGGGCATTATCGACTGAACCAGCTGGACAGAAATAAGCAATTTAAACAATTTAATTCTGCTTATGTGGGCTGTGTAAAATTAGTTGTAGAAAACAGCTAAAGGCAAAGTCTGTTGTAACTCCCTAGTATATTATAAACTAAGAAATTTAGTCTTCTTAAGGGTGTGAAAGGTTTCTAACCATTTGTCTATAAAAAGCATGGAGTAAGTATTGCCATTTAACAAAGGACCAACTGCTTCTGTGCCCTGGAGAACAGAAGATGGTCACTGACAGGGAAGGATTCAGTCCAGAAAGAGGTGATGTGCTGTACTGTCTTGCTTTTTCCTCTGGGAAGAGGTACCAAATGAATAGAGATGTTAACTGACAATTATATTAAATGTGAACTTGCTCTTACAAGAGCAAAGGGCAGGTCTGCATTACTTGCTTTTTTCTGAGGTAACCACAACTAGTTACTGTATTTAAAACTACAGTGAATTAGTGCATTATAAAGCTTAGTATTTTCCAACTAAAGGAATTACAAAGGACAATGGAGGTGCCAAATACTTCATTTTAAATATCAGTAAGGAACCCTGAAAGAACTATCCTGTTCACAGGCAGAAGCAAGTTGCTGTGAATCAGGGTATCTCAGCATTCCTCATCACTGCCACTCACTTTTCAGCCTCTACTAACCTGCTTTGGGATACAGAATGGGGAAATGTGTGACTAGATTTCTGTCAGGATAAGGCTCCCTCCTGACAGACTTTGTGCAAAGGTCTGCATCGTTAAATATGCATTAAGTTTTGAAGAGACTCAGGAATGAAACCAATTCCATATACCTTATGGGAAAATGTAATTACAAACTAAGAATAGGCAGAATGTTCGTTTCTTTTAGAGTCTTCTTATTTTATACAAACAGTAAATGACTGACTACTGTTCCATGTTACTATTCACAGGAAACTTCAACTATATAGTTAAGAGAGAAAATCAGAGGGTTATAGCAATTATGCAAATGGTAATCCAGGGTAAAACAAAATTCTTCATTGTACGTTTTCCATATATGTAGTTTAACACATTAGCACAAACAGTCACTTATCTCTCTTATTTTCATTGCAACATTTTTCCCTCTTAATGTCCAGCTTTTACTCTTTCTACAGTATAGGTATTATAAAAAGAAATACTTAATCCTTTTGTCCCTTTGCTCCTTTTCAGTCCAAAGGAATGCGAAATTCAATTTCAACATGAACTTTGCCCAAGAGAGATCTGAAATGTGAGTGTACAGTTGTTAATTTTAAATGGAACTCAAGCAGTTTCATCCTGTAAAAGCTTTCTGTAGACAAAAATCCATTCATAGTACTATAGTATGATGACTCTAGGAATAGGCACTTTTTTGTATTTTCTTTGCAAACTAATGTTCTACTGGTGAATAAAACAAAAGCAATAGCCTTGCAGACAGGACAATACAGTTACATTTACTTCACCAACAGCAACAAATGGTAAATCTGCTGAAAACTTCTTTATTTCTATCAAATGCAATCCTTTGACAAACTTTTGATTACTGTGTGCTTTCTTATTTTCTGTATACCCACTCTCCACTTGCTGTACTCCTGTAGTATCAGATGCACTATACTGATCCCTGAGCAGCCACCCATTAACCAGTGACGTACTTCATGCCATAGCAGAGCAGCGGGGAAGGCTTACCCCTTCCAGTAAGTCTGCCTCTGATACCTGAGTCAGCAAGTTGTTCTTTGGTTTCATCAGGAATATTAAAGGTGTGTTCACATTAAACTCAATTTCTTCTTTGTCACTAGTGGTACACCTTCATACTTAAAATTTTCATGATTCACCTTGTTTGCTCTTTTTTCTCTGAAAGCTTCATATGATATTTTGTGTAAGTTTTTGCATACATGTATTAGAAGATACTGTTTCTCCTAAAGATAGTAATAATCTAAACAGGGCTAGGATGCCGATACTTCTTCCTGCACTCTTTGAAAGTGGAACAAAAAGACTGATTTTCCAGAAGCCAATGAGGAAGACCTGCCTTAGAGACAAGAACCAAATAGGATTTCTTACATCCCACATCTTACATCTTACATGTGCCCTAACCACAAGTTCAGCCACCCTCTCTTGCTAACAGCTTGGCAGCTGGATTATAAACCTATTTTGTCAGTAATATAACCAGTGATAATCATCTGAGCAGCACAAACCCAGCAATACTGCAGACATGCTAGGGTACAGTTTTGTGTATCCAAGAAGCTCATCTGCATTAGAGTCAAGAGTATGGGAATAAATAAAAAACTCTTGGAAATGCATTTCCACTCAGGCAATTTACTTTGTAACTGGGACATTTACAATAACACTGCCCCTTTTCCCCAATGTTCCTATGTGTTTCCAGGGTGAGGGTCTAAAACCAGCATGTGAATTCAGCCACTTCAGTGCAATTCTTTCATCTATCCTACATACAATTACAGCTCCAAAGGAGAGGGGAAATAAGACAATGGTGTGAATATCCTGAGTCCATCTTGAAGAATTCTTGCTTAGGAATAAACTATGTTTGTCTTTTGAGCATCCTCCACAAAGTCTTGAGGATGGAAAAAACTGCCAAGAAGCTGCACCATGAAGGAATGTAAGGAATGGCCCTGAGAATGGCTCAGTTTAGAGCATGGTGCTATTAGCACCAAGGTTTTGGGTTCAATCCCTGTTACTGGGCCATTTAATTAAGATTTGGACTTGATGATCCTTGTGGGGCACTTCCCCTCACAGAAAATTCTGTGAATCACAGTTTAAAAGATGCTGATGGGTCTCTCAGCCAAACTGTATTTCAACTTAGGAAAACAGGTCGAAATATAGTAAGGCTATGTAAAAGCTCTTTAAGGGCTAAGTATTTTATGCGGTAACTATAGATTTCAGCTCTTGAAGCAAGACCAAAGCACGCTTTACAGGGCCATCTGACTCTCATTAACCTATTTTAGATGTTTCTGTTGAGGGAGAGGCCAGCAGCCAAAGTATAGGTTTCTTGCCTTTAACTCATCTGAAGAATATGTGAGAAGGAATACCTGCTGTATTTTATTTCTGGTTTATTTCAGCATGAAGGATATGGATATATCTGGACCATATATGATTTTTACAGTCCTGTCTAAATAATGAACTACTTTTCTGTGTAACTAACATGAAATTTGATCTCTTGCTTCTGTGTGGAGGGTTTAAGAATAAAATGGAGGTGAATTTGTTAATTCATTAACATATAATTCTGTTAATACTTACTCAGAGAATTAAAGCTAAATATTGTTGTTATTCTGAACACATAAAAGCCTGTAAGTAACGGTACTAAATTATCCAGATACTGGGAGATTCTTTCAAATAAAGTTGTTTATATTGTGAGCAAAAATCACTGTCCATTTGTGCTTAGACCAAATGATTCTCATTAGTGTTGATCATTAATTCTTCATTTTCACCCTGCTCAGCAGTTCAGCATATGCATATTAATGCACTGTCTGAGAACTGAGCCGTAGGCAAAAGTAATGCTTTTCACGCACTCACTGTTTTAATAGCTAGCTCTTAGAAGGCTAAGACATATTACTGCATACAAACAGATATCGATAAAAGTCCCAATAAATTCTGTGGTATATAAATAGACACTTCCAATTTAAACATTTTAACCTGGGTCCTACCAGATCCTGCCTACATTTCCTAAACGGAGAAGTTCTGGTGTATCTCTGCTAGGACAGGGGACAGAAAATACCAAATAGATTCAGCCTCTAGACAGGCAAGTGCCAAGAGGTTTCATTTTACCACATCAGCTGACTCGTAATTCTCAATGAAGAGGAGTAGACAGAAGTCACAGTGTGCTCAGATCTAACTTCACTTTTGAAAACTGTACATTACTATCTGAATTAATTTCCAAATGAGATTCCTTCCACATATCTCAGATCCTTATAGCAAATTGTGTCTCATGCTGAAAAACAAAGAAGAGGAAGAGAAACCTAACAATTGTGGCTGTAGTACAATAAACTTTTAAAATACTTAGGAAGAAAATGCTAAATTTCAGATTTCCTGTGCATCTTTATTTCAGCCTGCACATGCTTGTATATTATGTCGTGCTGTGCGATTATATAACTCTACTGTATATTTTCCACTTGACTACTATATTAGTCAGTATTAAATTTTCCTTCTTCTTTGCTTCTTAGTAATAATTATTGCTGCATGTGGCCTCATGCTTTTTACTCACTACTTGACAAATTCTGTCTGAGGACAGAAATCTTTTTATCTTTGTCACACAATCTGATATTAACTTCTTCACAGATACTATATTTGTAAGATTCTGTGATGCTGTAATATTAATCAGTTAATTTTCACAACAATCTACTAAGATGAGAGATTACTATTGCGTTCTTTCAGAAGCAGGAACAAGGCACAGAAAGTTAAAGGCCAAAGTATCTATTGATTTTGCGTACCTAATATAAACCAGAAAGGATTCGGTAATATTTAATATCAAATAGCTACCAGCCAGACTACTTTTAATATTTCCTGGAAGTACAGCTCTGACTGCCTAACACTGCTGTAGGTCTTGACATTCCAGCTCAGACTTGCTGTACTGGAACAAAGCATGGGCTAATGGCACAGGTATTTTCTGCTAGCCTTTCTCCCCACATCTGGAGGTAATAACTGCAGAGGTTTGCATCCAGTAACACAAGGCATCAGTCCAGTCGTTTCAGACATGCAGGCAATCAACTCCATATTAGTTGGTACAAAAGGCACAGCTGACATGTGGCAGCCTCCTACGTCAGCCAATTTGGAGTCAGAAAGACAACTCTTAATGAACTCACCCACAGAGGAGATAGGAATGTAAAGGGTAACAAGCTGTTGGAGACAAGTGACTGTAGCAACTGCATTTTGGAAGACCCTAATGGCTTTTTGTCTGCTCAAATGGGACTGAATTTTGTGAGTGGTCATGCACCTGATATGTAATTGGTATGAAGCAAGCATGTTTTGTATCCACATTACCTAGCTTCTAAATGCTTGCTTCACACTTGGATATGGATAAAAATAAACACAGATGTGAAATCAATGTGTGACATTTGAGATCAGGAAATTAAAATTATTGTCAGAGTACATAAAGGCTTTAAAGACTAAAGAAATTGAACTAGTGAGAAAAAAAATATTACATAATCAGAGCATAGAACTGCAGCAGTACACTAACACACTTTTCCAGATTGCAGAATAGTGGTGTCTTTTTATGGTATCAACAGGATGCATTTTTGACTCTGGGAACAATAAGGAGAACAGGAAACTGCATTTGATTTCTCAAAATAGCAGGTCTCTTGCACTATTTAAGTAGCTAAACTTAGGATGCTGGTTTCCTATGGTTCTAGACTAGAACTTAGATGAGAGAATTACCAGTTATTTGTATATTCCAAATATACAAAAAACTTTATTGCTCTGCAGTCTGTACATGTTAGCCTCCCAACAACTACAGTTCATAGAAGAACTCATTACTATTGTTTGCTCACTGATGGCTAACTGCTCTCTATAGTTCGCTACACAAAGGGAAGAATGAAGCATGATTTGGCATGTGATTTGGCCCTGATGCTTGCTCCTGAGCAGAAAAGGGACCTGTCTCCAAACTACACAGATTCAGGTAGAACTAAATGAAAAACAACATGAAACTGTATCAAAGTAGGGAGGAACTAGAAAGCATCCCTTCCTCCACTAGGTCATGTTCTTAACCCTAAAATGTTGTACGTTAAAAAGAAGAAAAGCCATTGTCAAAAAAAATCTAACATTGCACCAGTGGAAAAAAAATGCCACAGGCTGTGAACCACTGGTATGTGACTTAATAGCCTGTCATTGTTCTTAATCCTGTTATTGTTTTCTTTGCTATTTGTTTCCACAGCAAAATTCCAGCAGTGGTAGAAAATGAATAGCAGTGAGACAGCTTGGAGTCTATCTGAAACTGTCTGATGGTTCTTTCTGTCCTGGATTTTTGCTAGAACAAGATTTAATCCTGCAGCCTTTACTTTGCTTATATCCTCAGTGAATGCTCTGGGAATAGCAATGAGAGCAGGGAGTTGACAAATTGGACAGATAACCACAAATTATTCAACATCCAGCTGCCTTTAGTTACTATCACTCAGTACAGTTTGCTAAATGACAGCTTGCTTGTACGCTAATAACCAAATTTCTTTGTGTTTAGAACATTTTGTCTTTCATTCTACTTCAACCTTCTTTATCCATCCGTCATTCTCTTTGTAAAACTGAATATGTTTTGAATTGATAACAAAATGCCAACAATGCTAAGTCCTTTGACTGCATGTCAAAGCCCCCTCTGTAGTTTTGCTTATGATTAACTCTTCTGAATTATTTTCCTGTGGCTTCGTTCATCTCTGCACAAAGAAGCTCCTCCTCACTTTATAAACCATGGAGTCCATACTCTCCTATCTGTAAGTAGCTTTAACTGGCCTCAAAGAAAGCTACAATATATATATGGAATAGCTAACACACTTACGCCCTGTAAATACATGAATTATTTTTTAAAACTTCCCTCCAAGAAAAAGTAATCACATTTAAGTACAGTTGTACTAATTACTAATTACAAATCTTTGACTACATTACTACCCCATTAGCCTGCACAGACTTAATTTACCTTCTTGGTACAGCAAAGATTAATATGAAAGAAAGAGCTTCTACTGTGAAAATAAAATGGTTTCTATAATATGTGAGTTAAATCTGCCTTTATAAATATTATTGTTCTCTCATGATCTCACTACAAACATTTTATTTCTTGCAGAGCATGGTATGTAAACATAAACCTTAGCAAAATAAAGTTTAATTAAGGATCTTCTGACCTTCAGTAGAACAACATACAAGCACCAGATTTTCACAGCACTTCTGATCTGTGTTATAAAAATAGCTGCATTGACAAATACATGTTGGGAGGAAAGCATTGTAGTAATGGAAAGAAAATGCTACCTTACCTACTAACCAGGTTTCTGGTCATGTTAAATAAATGTTTACCTGTTTACAGAAATCTTTGCTTAGAGGGTATGGCAAAGACTGAGTGAGATTCTGCCAGTATTTTATATGATACGAAGGCTTTTCTAAGAAGAAAAACAAGTCTCCAATTTTTTTTTCAATATGTGTGGCATGGGGTCTTTGCAAATACGCAAGTGTGCAAACCAGGCCAGAAAACATTTTTAGATTTTTCAAATTATAACATGTATAAGCAGAAGCGCAAATAAGAGAGAGGACAAAAAGTTTTAAATTTCAGACCAGCACTTCTTTAAAGCATTCATGACTCACATATGTGGAATAACCTACATATCCTTGTCCTGTAAATCAAGGTTCACAGTAAATTAATTAGTGATCTTAAAAAAAAGTCTGGCCAAGTTCTGTCTTCTGAGATGAACACATACCAGGAAAGAAAATGTAATTTCAGAACTAGTATGGATGATAGTGTTAAGATTAAGGATGTAAATTCTGCACTGATAAACACTTAAGTGCAAGTCCAGTAAAGACAAAGGATTATGTAGTTTAGATACCAGAATTTGTTCCTCATACTTAACTGAAAACTATCTACAGAAAAGGATTTCTAGCAGCAGATTTTACCACCTCTGCAGCCTTCCTGGCATTGCCAAAGTCAGGAAATTAGGACAACATGAGACTATTGTTATAATTCCAACACTAAAGGAAATAACAGTTCTGACATAGGACCCAGATTTTGGTTGGCTTTCACCATATGGAGAGTCAAGGTGAGACAGTATTTTTGCCAATGAATTTTTCACTTTCCTTTTAAGACTGGAATTTCATATTATCCACTAAATCATCGTGTGAAGAGAATAGCATTGAGATATCATTAATTCCCTATCAGTCGCTCTAAACTTGAGATTTCAGAGCAAGCCTTCCACTCTCGTTACTTACCCAGTCAGTCTCCAGCTGCTCCTTGTCAGCTAAAGATGCTTGACACAGTAGTTAATTCCCAGCGTACATCGCTATCAAACAGCATTATTTATGTCATTCCAGAAAGCAATTGTTCACTAACCACAGCAAACTCTTCCTGTAAATCCCCCAGCAATTTCTCTTTAAAGACTTTCTGGATGAAATACTTCTACCCTAGGATCAGCAGCCGGCCACCTTCCAGACCAACAGGCTGACATAGCCTCAATGAGTTCTGGGCTGAGTTTTCAGGGATTCTTTGAACACAGAACTTCCTAAATCTCAAAATTCATTTAGTAAGTTCAATTATTTTCTGGCAAGCAATTACTTTGACAAATATATCCAGAGGATCAGTACACCACATATGCTCATTCTAGCTATTTAACTTCAATTTTCACTCTGTTCTTAGGAAAAACAAACAAACAAACAAGCAAACAAACAAACCCAAAAGGAGATAATGAGTGGTTTGTGCTAATTACAAGTTAGCATATTTTATGTGTACTGTAGGACCTAGACAGTACATAATTTTAAAGAGCAGAAAATTTTCTACTTCCAGGTCTTCATAGGTGAGATTTTCAGTACTTGTATTATTTTTACTAAAGCGGTCCACATGAAAACATGCACAGATGAAGATGTCCCCATGAATAGGGGTTTCACATCCTAAATGTGCATGTGAGCACAAGCTATGAAATTTTAACAGATCCAAAATAAATACACCAGTCTTACTGTACTTCATTGCCTTGAGATATTTCTATCAAGTCTCAAGTAAAACCTTCAGTGAGGCAGAAGAGGAGGAAACCTGAAAATTGGCATTCTTCTTGGAACACTAGTTGATTTTTAACTGGTGAAAAGTAAGACTGTTTCTACAGCAAGAGTGCTTTGGATCCTGACTTTCAACAGCAAAACAGAGCTTTCAAACCCTTAGGCACATTATTCTTTTTTAATTGCTCATTTCCTCTCTACCATTCTGTCTGCAAGAATTGAACAGATTATTATCACTCTAAAGAGTTTGTTTTCTATAGGAACTCCTCAAGAATTTGTGAGGCACAGGTGCATTTGCCTCTAGCATACATAGAAACATTTGAAAACAAGCCATGTGAATAACAAACCAAATTTGGGTAAAGAGTTGCATGACATCACTTTAACATTTATAGTAATGTGAAATTTTAAAATCATTGTTATACATGTTGTATTTCATTCCTTCACTGTTCTGTAAAGATGTTGCTCCAACAGCAGCTGCTGTGGTCCTCTCAACCTTTATCCTCATCCTTCATCTGCTCTTCTATCACCTCAACATGTCAAAAGAAAAATCTTGTAATAATGGTTGCAATGTGTCAAAATGATAGTTCATTCCATGATTACTTATATTTCTTATATAGCGTCCTAACAAATGAGCAAACACTTGATTCTTAGCACAAAAGCTGGGATTAGTTTTCCACTTCTTAAGAGGCACCTAAGCTACAAGAGAGCATCAGTGCCCTGGAGAGATTTTCCAAGAGGTTGAGCAGATCCAGCCTTTTCCAGGTTTTGAAGGACATGACCCACAAACTGAAGTCTCCCTTCAGTAAAGCTGGCTATGTAACAGCACAACCTTTACTACTTGCAAGAATTTTTATAACACAGCGTGAAGTCTTGCTGCAGAAAGAGTTATGTTGTGATTCACTGACCAATATAAACACCATGTGACTGGAATGAGACATTACTTTAAAAAAAACAAAGTCCCTCAATATTTATTGAAAACAGAACACTTTGTATCTGCTGATTAGGCACTTGCAGGACTTGTGGTTACATTGCTGATTTCTTCAGAGCTTACACAGATCCAGATCTAGCAATCCAGCTAAAAAGACAGCACATAGCTTTAAGGAGCAATGGACTCAAAGCGACAGAAGTAAGAGACAGTCATTTTCTCACTCTAAAAGGATACATTAGATGCCATGTGGAAAATAGCTCTTTACCATGGAGTTTTCATATGTATCACACCATGTTCCATTCTCACATACATTTTACTTTACTATCTAGCTCTTTAGTACCACCACAAAGCTTATATTTCCCTATTGGGTGTAACAACACTGGTAAAACCCAGGGAGTCCAACTTTTCCTTTCATTTCATATGTATTGCAAAGTCTGAAGTGACAATATCTCTTTTGAATGACATGTGAAGTAGACTATGAGTGGCATCATTGGGTGCTTTGGTAAAAGTAACTGCAATGCTTCATCTAAATTCATTTGGATAATTACACGGCCCTGATGTGAATTTAGCCTGTTAGCTTCTTCTATAAGAGTTCTTGTTCAATTCAGCCTGCCAGCCTTTTCACATTTTTCGCCTTTCAGCAGTTACTGAATTTCAGTGGTAGTTGAAATACAAATTTCTCTTTGGGGAATCAAGCACACAGAAGATTGTGACAGGGCAATCTACTATTTTAAAGTTGTGTCAAGCAGGATGAACCTGTATTTAAGAAATGCATAAAAATGGGTTACTCTCATGATTTTGTGCACCTTACATTTTTTCAGTTTAAAATACAGCTTTACCAGGATGTCTACTTTATATATTTAATAGCATCACAGAATGGTTTGGGTTGAAAGAGACATTAGAAATCATCTAGTTCTAAGCTCCCTGCCATGGGCAGCGATGCCACCCACTATATCAGATTGCTCAAAGCCCCATCCAATCTGCCTTGAACACCTCCAGGGATGAGGCATCCACAATTTCTCCAGACAACCTTGTGCAGTGTTTCACAATCCGCATAGTAATGAATTTCTTTCTAAAATCTAATCTAAACCTACTCTCTTTCTGTTTAAAGCCATTTTCTCTTGTCCTGTCACTACATGCCCTTGTCAAAAATCGCTCATCAGCTCTCCTGTAAGCCCCCTTTACATACTGGAAGGCCACATAAGGTGTCCCTGGAGCCTTCTCTTCTCTGGGATGAAAAATCCCAACTCCCCAACTCTCTCAGCTTGTTTCTACAGGAGAGGTTCTCCTGCCCTGTGATCATCTTGGTGTCCCTCCTCTGGACCCACTCCAGCAGGTCTATGCTCTTTTCATGCTGAGGACCCCAGAGCCGGATGCAGCACTGCAGGTGGGATCTCACCAGAGCAGAGGGGCAGAATCCCCTCCCTCGACCTGCTGGCCACACTGCTTTGGATGCTGCCCAGGAGATGAATCAAATCTTTTTTCAGACACCCCCTTCCAAAATACAGGGAAAAAACCCTTAAATCAGCGTGGAAGTAGCCCGCTGTGAGCTGGATCTCGCGTTTCCAGCCGCAGAGGTGCGCGGCCGGGCGGGGCGGGCAGGCGGTGGCGGTGCCCGCGCCGGTGCTGCCCAGGCTGGCCAGGAGATGTCGCTGTGCCCCGCGGAGCCGGCGCCGCGCTCCCGGCCGGCGCTGCCGGCGCATCCCGGCGCTGTCCTGGAAAACCCGCGGGAGATGGGAAGACGAGGAACACCGGCAGGCAGCGAGGGACGGCGTCGGCTGCTGAGTTGCCCGGCTGCTGCTTCGGAAGAACAGCTCTGCAGTGCTTTCCCAGGGCAGCTGGAGGGCTCCTGCCCGCTGGCCAGCATGGAGAGAGGCCTTCACATGGACGGCAAAACCGGGAAACAAAACCTGAGGCACCTGGTGATTTAGGACATCGATCCTGTTCCCGTCGGATCAGCTCTGAAGGTTTAAAAAGACCACGGTAATCAATTGTTATTAGAACGTATTGTTGGACGGAATCCTCCTATAGGTATATTTGAAGAGTACGGCACCATAAGCATCAGAAGTGCCTCAGTATTGCAGCGCTGCACTCATGTTTAAATTTGAAAGCCGAAAAAAAAAATCAAGGGTGTTTGCTTGTTCCACTTGGCATATTCCCCATGTTAGTAATAAAGTGATAAGAAGTATGGTGCTAATTCATGAGCCCACAGGTGGCAAACGGAGAGAAGAGGGAACTGAACAGAGGAGAGGGCAGGATGGGAAAGCAGAAACCCCATGGCTTCATCATCAAAATCTTTCTGATTTCTCGTCCTACAGAGTAGAAAGGGATCCTATAAAGTTCTGCAGCATTTTGTATACAACGTGAATTTAAAGGGTATTCAAAGCATCTTTTGTGCTCATTAAACCAGACAGTTTCAAGTATGCTTAACACAGACATTTGAAAGGCTAACACACCTGTTTCTAGGAATAGACACAGTTGTCCCACAGTGACTTGCACTGAGACGGTGATTTCTGTTTTCATTTGAAGTGTAACTATGGGCAAGTTTACCTTTTTCCAGAGATTATGGGAACAATTAAAACAAAATTTTAAAAAAATTTAAAAAAAAAAAGTTATATTCCTGAACAGTGCATTTATTAATGAATCACAAAATTGAAGTAAAATAAGTCAGGCTGTCATGACATCATTAATTAGGGATAGCAATGGCTTTCAGCAATCTGTATAAGCATAATACCACAACCAGCCAGGCATACTGCTTCATTCAGGGTTAAAGTTTCCTCATCAAGTGATCATGTGCTAGCAAAAGAGAAAACAGGTGTTGAACAGATAATGGGCAATGTTCCAGGTTGGTTTTATCAATATTTTAGTCAGTCATACATTCAGAATTACATTTTAAAATTATTTCTGGAGAACAGTTTAACAGGAGAAGAGCCCATAGTAAAATAGAGTAGCCTAACTCTCTTTAGTCACAATACTCCTCTCTCACAATACTCAATTAAACAGTTGGCCATTAATGTAAGTTATCTTGAACTTTTGAAAATTTCCTTACCTTCCAATGCAGCCTTTCTAAGTTTAAAATAAAATGGCAGCCCTAGAGCTTTAATTACAGATACATCTAGCAACCCTGCCCTGCTATTAAACCAATAAAGAAGTCAGTATCTGGTAAGTACAGTAGTTCAATTGTCTCTTTGTTCATTACTCCATTAGCAACCAAAGATCCCATATTAACTATGGTAATGGAACATGTAAAGACAAGAGAGAGACAGAACTCTGAACAACAATAGCCAAATAAGAAGGAATAAAAGTATCTTCTTTGATTATTTCTAGCACTAGGGCAACTATTACTGCACTAACAAATCAAATAAAAAATGTTCACCACCAGTTGCCATAACACATTCTGATTTACACTACCAGGCTCAGCTAGAGCGATTTTCTAGCAAACATACTACAGTTTAGAAATTATTTTTCCTCTTTATTGCACTTCTCTGCTAGCTCTTGTTAAACAAACTATTGGCCTTTGGAGGTGTTATCTGCCCTGCAATCATAGAGTAGGAAGACGATTACAAGCAAGAGGTTGTACAAGCTCCTTCTCTGGAGATATTCAAAACCCACCTGGATGTGATCCTGTGAAACCTGTTTAAGGTGAATCTGATTTAGCAGGGAGGTTGGTCTAGATGATCTCCAGAGGTCACTTCCATTCCCAAACATTTTGTGATTCCATAATTATGCCTCAGAGAGCCTTAGAGGTCATCAGTCCTGCTTTGCAGACACATGCAGTAGATGAGATCATAGATTCAAGCTGTTAAGCAACAGAAGATGAAGATTACTGGGACAACGTGATAGCATTAAAGATTTAGAATTGTCTTTACAATTCTGCGGGGGAAAATAACTCTACCCTCTTCTGGAAGCTCTGAAACACGAGCTTTCACTGTAGTTCTCTCTGCACTCTTGTGCCTGACTCCCTGACATGCTGGAGACATTTCTGCTGTGTTTGTAGGTCACTAAGACTGTAGATTCAGCACTTCAGGCTCCCCCTTTCTGGGCAGAGATGGTTCCCTCCTCCCACCAATAACATGGTTAACCATGCCCAAATTTCACCTATGCACAACTTCTGCAAAAATGTCCAATGCACTTGCTAACTTTACAGTTTAGCTAACCTGAAATCTGCTCTATTCCTGCTGCCAAGGTGATGAAATATCTTCCCTCACTAGCTCCATATTTCAATTAGGATACAGAGTTTGTACTTGTTATCATGTACGCCTTGGAAAAACAAAACTATCGAACTTCATTTAAATAAAAAATGCTTTCACGTTATTTGTGTAATCATTATTCATAATTATAAACAGCACAATATTGCAATAAGAAGAGATGCATTAAAGTTTTGCTTTTACTACTCCTGCATGGAAGCTGTGCATGTGTTGAAGCCACTCAAGACCGCAGCACTATAAATAGTGCTCTATTGTTAGTGGATAAAAGATGAAACAAGTCTCACAGCACTGGAGCACAGGACACTGTATTAAATGTTAAGCTCTGCCTGTTCTAAAAGTGAAAGGCGACATCAACTGATAGACTGGTCTGTGGGTAAGACATACGGCTGGGAAGAGCTCGCTCTGACTCGGCAGCTTCCTGACACAGCACAAGTAGCAGCTGATCTTTCTGCCTCTGCAATGGCAGAAGCTGTCATAAGACACTGGGTGGAAACTCCCATACGCTACCAGGAGCAGTTTGTTGGCCAAGAGCTGGAAGCACACAAGCTGAACCACCTTTTATACGCTTTGCCGGGCCCTGCTACCACTGCGCTGAGCAACCAAAGGTGCATCACAGAAAGCACGGCTGGGGCCAGGAAGAGCAGCCAGGAGGAGGAAAACACACACTTTCGGGTCTTGCTGGACGTTGTGCAGTTCTGCCCCGAAGATATCATTATCCAGACTTTTGAAGGCTGGCTCCTGATTAAAGCTCAGCACGGACCCAGGATGGATGAACATGGTTTCATATCCAGAAGCTTCACCAGACAATACAAATTACCTGATGGAGTGGAGAACAAAGACCTGTCTGCACTTTTCTGCCATGATGGCATTTTGGTTGTTGAAATGAAGAACTCAGTGGGAAAGAACTAGAACCATGTCTATAGTTACTGGTGAGATTAAATCATTCTTAATGTAACAAAATAATATCAGTCATGCAATGCTTTAGGGTATAGTAAGCATGTAGCTGTATTTATTACAGCAAAGTAAATTTTTTGTTATATTTTTCTGTATGCTGAGTTTATTGTTTGATGTGAAATGTTAGACTGCTTGCCTCCAGCTACACACAGGTTGAAAACCCAGGCTGTTTGAACAGCAGCAAACTTGGGCTAGTCTCAGCGGGAGAAAAAAAATCTATTTGATAACATACTGAAAATAGAGCACATTTTTGAGATAAGTAGCAGGAGTTTTATTTCTAAGGAATAAGCATTTATCATACATAGTCATAAACATTAAAGAAGCAATAGACAAGTTGTGAATCTTATGGAAATTTAATTTATGTACCAAAAAAATCTGTGTTCTACTTTTTGAGATTAAATTCTTCTCTCTGGAAAAGCACATGAACTGAAAGATACCATGAAGAGAAAAATCCCTATTTCCATAGCTTCTATACCGAAAAACCCTCCAGAGATTACTTTTTAGAGGTGTGTTGCATGTTTGAAACTATAAGGAAAAAGAATAATCACTGACTTTATTTGCTTGAAAACACAGTAAATAGAAATTATACTTTCTGTCAAAGTAATATGAAAGAAAACCTTTAAAGACATTTTAGAAAATGTTTTGTTTAAGATAACAACTGAAGAAAAAATTTTTGCTTACAAATGCTCGAAAGAATCATATTCTTCTTTGTGAAACCTCAGTAATAAAAAGACGTTGCTCTTGCACAAATGCCTTTTTTCTTACACATTTTAGGTAGTTTTCTTATTTAATCAAATGAGTATTTAATTGTCCATGTTGCATGACACTTTAGGCTGAAATCTCACAACTCTGTCTTCAAGAGCAAATTCTTCTTTCAATGATAATCCCCCTCTCCCCAGAGGAACACAGGCTCTACATGAATCTAATTTTAAATAGAGGGGTTCCTTATTGCAGACACAGCTTTAGTTTCTGTTCCAGTGTCTCACATTTCATGAGTGGTGGTGATAAAAAAATATCCACCTTCTATATCTAGTATCTGGTCTTCTCAATACTAAAAAGAAATAATGCTGTGGGTTTGTAAATACTCACACATTTGAGGGGAACTGCATCTGCAAGTTGAACTGCCTCCTTTTATGTGTACTGGAGACGAGTATGACTGGTGTGCTATGAATAGTAAAGGAATGTGGAATGGAAAGTGCCAAGTTAAATGCAGACTCTTTATCACAGCCATCTGCTGTTTGGACAAATCAAAAACATATTCAAATGAAACTGAATAC
Source organism: Corvus hawaiiensis (assembly GCF_020740725.1). Classification (NCBI taxonomy): domain Eukaryota; kingdom Metazoa; phylum Chordata; class Aves; order Passeriformes; family Corvidae; genus Corvus; species Corvus hawaiiensis. Next base: position 7,680,160 of record NC_063255.1, on the reverse strand, counting down.
AAATACAATTTTAAGAATACAAGAAAAATATGATGAACAAAACCTGGCTCTCACTAGCTGAAGCTAGAGTTCCTTTAGTTTCAAATGAAAATCTTAAGCTTGCATGTCTGCACGTGTCCATTTATGAGAAAGATTATTGTTGTTTAGACTTCAAGATACTTGAAGCAATTGATTTTAGAAAAGTGGGTAGTACAATTCTTGTATTTTTCTTACTAATTGTGCTAAAACTCACAAGAAATTTGCCCAAGAAAGGCAGAATAAAGTCTGAATTGTAAATTTCTATCATGTGCAATTATGCTTTTAATATACCAGAAGTCAAGAGTGTAATGTTTTCTAACAAACTAAACCAAATATAAAACATATGTCCCTACATTTCCACTCAACCCCACACTTTTCCCTCATATTGCCTGTGTTCAATTTGCATATTGGTTTAAGATCCCATTAGCAAATCAGATCTAGGTTTCTAAGTCTAGGAGCTTCATCAGACAGCAATCTGGTAGAAGATGTAACATGGATTTAAGAAATTGAATTCTAGATACAGGTCTGGATTTAAACTTTACAGACCAGCTTTATAAAAGCTGCACAAGCTTAAAGCCATGGTTTCTACATCACCTTATGGCACGACAGTTGGGATAGAGTTCAGGATCACAAGTTAGTAATCTGCTTTGGTGATTTTTGTTTACAGAGATTTTTGTAAATTTTATCACTTAAACTTACAGGTTGTTATAAAAACTATTCTAGCTATGATTGCAGTGATGATATTCATAGCCCTATAGATGAGAAAGTTGTTCTAAAAAAAACATAACTGATTTAATTATTTCAAATTAGATCATGATTAAACTACCAGAAACTTGGCAAGGAATTAAACCATACAGCCAAAATCACATCATCTGTTCTATATATGCTAATACCATGGTTACAAACAGACCTGCTTAATTTCACAAAATTGTATGGAGAATGTGGCATCTGACTGTTCTGTATTGTAGGTCTCTCTGCATCACTCTGTGCCCAAGTCTGTACTTGCTCACAACATCATCAGTCAGAAATCACTGGAACACCTTGACCCAGATATGGCAGGGATGTACCCAGCCAAGCTTTACCTTCTCTTGTAAACGGATCTTTACAAAAGCCTACATCCATGTTCCTTGGTGAATGGGAACTTCCCCTGACCTGGCACCTGAGTGCTCATGTAACAGGGACCTGTCACTGACTTCCTGCATTTTAGCACCAAGAAGAGCACAGAGGAAAAAATTTCTCCCCTTTTTTTAAAGTGGCAGTTTATCAAAAGATCTTGGATGGATGATTTTTAGGTGTTTACCAGAACAACCTCAAAGTACTTGGCAGAGTGTTTCTGAATAATCTGGAAAGAGCTGTTCTCACATATTTATATGATGTTTTACTTCCATAATCTGATTAGAACTGAATGTGAATGTCACACAGAAAGGTGCTAATATTGCTCATGGGCAGCAGACTGAGATATTTATCAACAGCAAAGGATTTCAGAACAACTACAGCTTAAGACAGGTTTAAGACATGCTGATGTGGTTAAATTAAGAATTGTGAAATTGGCTGTCTATAAAATTCTGGCCCAGAATAAGTGATAAGCCTGTGCAAGCCTTGCAGACCAAGTGCTACCAAGCTTCCTCAGTTCCCACCAGTAAGGGATTACCTTTGTAATTGATCAAAATGCTCCTCCAAATGGATAAAGATGACTTCATGTGTGAATCTAAGCACTGTGAAAAATGCTTTCACAGAGATGAAAATGTATCCATATGGCACTAGTCTCCAAAAGCAAGGTAAAAAAAATAAATTTCCGTAAAATCCTTGTGTGCAGAAAGGCCAAAAATGCCTTTCTTTGCCTTGCTGCCTTTTCATAGTTTCTGCTGCACCCAAGGTATTTGAGATCTCTCTACAGAGTCCAATACTGGTGGTACAGTGAACCAAGGCTGACACCAGTCACTCAATAACCACTCAGCTGCAGCACTGGAAAAGAGAAAAGGAAATCTCTGGGGTATCATGGTGGCAACATTCCCGCCCAGAGGGGAAGGTCTCACATTCCTTTACTTCATAGCCAGGAATCAAAATGTCCTTTTTAATCTGAATAACATTACAAGATTGGCTTTTAATGTGAGTAGGAATATTTCTGAAAATATTAGGTACACCTTCTGTTATTCAAAAGACATGCAGACCTCTGTCTTGCTGACTACCAGAGACAGTGGCTGGCCCCTCTCACCCAGAGGACAGCATCTCAGTAGCCCTACACTGTGAACACAGGAGTTAAATCTAAAGAGTTACACCTGTACACTACATTGTAGGTACCTGAGCTGGCCCCACTTGTGCTAACTCTGGAGCCAGAAGTACTGTCCCTGTGTGCCAGCAAGTCCAGAAAGCTCAGACTGTCTACTGCTGTGCTCAGGCTGAAAAATCACCCCTTATTAAAAGCTCTTGGACAGAAAGAGACACAGGAGAAACATGGTACTACAGTTCAGGACTCTCCATTCAGGTTAGTGCTAGAGCAGAGATTTCTGCTGTCTGTGCCACTGTGGGCTGCATTTTTACCACAAATCACATCAATCTACATAAAAAGGAACCCTCTTTAGCCACATGGTAGTACCACTGATGGTCATGGTCTAACCCCAGCTAGCAACTGAGCCCCATCCAGCCACCCACTCAGTCCCCTGCTGTGGGATGGGTGAGGGAACAGGAGTAAAAGTGAGTGAACGCATGGGTTGTGATAGAGACAGTTTAAAAGGGAAGGCAAAAGCTGCAGGCACAAGCAAAGCAAAAGTGATTAATTGACTACTTTCCATGGGCAGGCAGGTGTTCAGCCACCCCCAGGACAGCAGGGCTCCAACACATGTCATGGCGAGTTGGGAAGACAAATGCCATCTTTCCAAATGTCCCTTCCTTCCTCCTTCTTCCCCTGCCTTTATCTGCTGAGCTTGATGCTGTGTACGATGGAATATCCCTGTGATCACTTGGACTCTGCTGTGTCCCCTCCCAACTCCTTGTACCCTCCCAGCCTCCTTGCTGGTGGGGTAGGGTGAGGAGCAGAAAAGGCCTTGACACGGTGTGAGCACTGCTAAGGGAGAGCTAAAACATCCCAGTGTTACCAGCACTGTTTCCAGTACAAATCCAAAACACAGCCCCATAGCAGCTACTGTCAAGAAAATACACTCATTCCCAAGTCAAAACCAGTAGGCACATATAAAGAATTTTGAAGACATAATACTTAAACCTTCTACAAGAAATACTTGACTTTTTTGTAAAATAAGCATTTTTAGAGGCTGACAAAGACATTTCAAAGTTACTTTAAAAAATTTTCGTTGTTAATAGAAAAGGAACACATACATGTACTGAACCCTTGGTATGCTAGGCTGAAAGAGTAAGTCACCTACTATCTTCAGCTACGTTTCTTTCTAATTGCACATCTCTTCAATTTTCTCATCTATTAATTGCATATTCCATCATCTAAGTAGACAGCATGTCAGAATCTCCAAAATTTCATTTGTTCCTGGCAGAGTTGGATGACATGGGGATTAAAGTGGGAGTGTCCTTTCTGAACTAGCCACCCCAAAATTTCTAGTCAAGTCCTCATCAGCTCAAACTGGTTTACTGCATTAGTGTAAACTACTTAACTTGTGTAGTTGTCACTCTCAGTGGGTCTGCATGGAGCTGGTTTGATCCAGCAAGACTTCCTCACTCAGGTGCCAATGTGCAGCCTCCAGGGCTGGTTGGAACCTTTCTCTCTACCACCTCAGCACCAGCAGTAGCAGCTGGCTGCTTCTGCAGCTGATTCAGATGCCCAGAGGAACCACACGAGTTATTCCCTGTGTGTGTCTCACTTCCCATAAGAGGTAAAATGGGATCTGAAGATGTTTTGTGTTCCAGTGACACTAACTCCTTTATCTTTAGTTCCTCTCCTCATTTTCCAGGATATACCATTCTCCTCTCAGCCTGCACACAAAAATCAGATGTTACACAGACATCACAGTAGCACACTGGTGTAAGTACAAAGCACAGGTGTGGCTTGTGTCTGTAAATGAGCTAATTTGGAATTTGGATGTTGAGTTTAAAGAATTCCAACTCTTAACTAAAAGTGATTCCATTGATCATAGCTATAATGAAAAACTAAGGAAGGGAAATGATTTTCAGAGCGTAGTGTGACTAATAAAAACGTAATTCTTGTACTCTGTCTTACAAGGCAGACAGAAACTCATAAACTACCTGCTCTGGTGACAGCTGTATGCATTTTAATAGTAGTTCAATTATATTTTGCAACTTTACCACAATTACCCATGCACTGGTGGCATGATTAGTATGTACTGTACAAGACACACCATAAATACAGTCTCTGCCTTAATGTATATATGGAGCCTCAGGATATGATCCTGGAATGAAACTGAAAGACTCAATACAGATTAGGAGACTATGAGACAACTAAGTGAAGAAATATGAACTCGGAGACCCTATCATAATAACCATAGCAATATTTAACTTAGACCCTCTGGAAACTTCAGACTGAAATGGCTACAGTGTCAAGACAGATACGGTTTCCAGATTTATTTTATTCCAGATTTAAAGGTCAGAAGGATCAGTGATGATCCCCAGTGTGACACCCTGAACAGAACACACATGATCTCACTTGATAATTGACTCATGAAGGCAGCCCATAATATGTTTGAAAAAGATCACATATTTAAGCAAGAGATCAAGTCTTTATTTCAAGACTTCAGTTGATGGAAAACTCATCACACCCCTCCATCAAGTTCACGTGTTAACAATCATCATGGCTTAAAAAGAGCAGGTTTTCCCTAGTCCTCTGAGATTTGTTTGGTGATATGAATTTTACCCTAAAACTAGAAGTAATACTCTGGACAGCTCTTGGGACAGGCTTTTTACTATCCTGTTGTTATGAGTTACAAAAATATAAAAGCATAACACCTTGTGCTAAACACCCTTATTAGCTACTAATAGAACACAAAGGAATTCATCAACATGAAAAACTTTTTAAGTATAATTTTTCCACATAGAGCAGAAATATGTATTGAATAACTTTGCATATAATACCTTTCTTGTATCATCATTGGTAATTTTGTCACCTTCATGTCCCACTCATCTAAACTGTTGCTACAATTCTGTTTCTTGCTGAGTACATCCTCACTGTTTTCCCATTGACCATAGAATTTATATACTTTGAGCTTTTTCCTGTATCAATTGGTATTGCTTGCTACCAACTTCTTATTTTTTCCATTTCTACTTTCACTTGCCCTTTTATAACAATGTATTTTAAATTTGGATAATTCTGCTTATATGAGCACAGTTCTGTGTTTATGGGTAGCTAATAAACATTCTAAATGTATACAGAACAACCAGAGCCAGGTTCTGACACTGTTCCTCTCAGTAAATTATAATCTCTTAAAATTTTACTGATGGTATGGGATGCCCCATATCTCTCTGCTATGAATTCCCTCCTAAAATGAATGTTCAAAACAGTGAAGCACCAGGCTGCACCACCTGTGATAGGGAATTCCATTTACCATTTACCTTCTCACAAATACGTGGCCCAAAGCAAGCACAGCAAGAATCTTCTTCACACCTCAGTCTTTGCAGGCCTCTTTGCTCTCCAATTGACCAGCAAAACACAGAAGCTAAAACAGAGTAACATAGTGTCATTTTCAGCCACTGAGCTTCTCAGAACTCTCCATTTCTTTAGCTGACACAGACAAAATTAGTAACTCCTTGGCCATCCTTTGAGTAGTCCATGTCCTCAAGCAACAACATGAACAAATTTTTCTCCTTGAAGATAAAACAGCAATTTCACCCAAATGTTAATATTAATTAACCTTAATGTAAAAGCCACTGCCTCCTGATAGCAGAATGCACTATATCAGCTTAAACACAAGCTCAGAGAAAATGGAAGATACTTTGATGATCAAAATGCCATCAAAACTGGTCTGTTGCATAAGTTAGTGAGCACTTGTCCTGCTTTCCAGGCTGAGACTGAGAAGTCACTCCCATAAAATTCAACGATGGACAGTGAAAACTCATAAAGTAATGTCAAGGCTCATCCATCCTGATCCATTGGCAGGTATAACTGAGGAGCTGCCAGTGACTAGTCCTTCAGTGTGCAACCAGCCTCTACCAGGCTCCTCTCTGCACTGACCACAGCAACTTCAGGATTGACCAGAGCAACTTCAGCCCAAGTCCTGTGGATTTCTAGAACCCATCAGCATTAATTTTTCCACGATAAACACCAGCATTAACACATGCATAGAGCCTGCTAAGGAGGTCCTCTCTGCAATTTCTCCATCCCGAGTGACAACAGAGTCACTTGTATTCATGAAATGAATGAATGCTCAATTCTTCATTCTCCCTACACCTCGACTTACTCATCCTATACAATGGGTTTACTGCTGGGATAACTTTACTTTCATGCCACATTTAAATGGTACATGGATATAACGCTGGCCTCAATATCAGCTACCCCCTTAGCTCACAGTCTTGCTTTTTATCAAGTATTTGTTATCACTAAAGGTATTGGATTGAAATACACAAGACTGAGAGTCCCTCAAGGACTTATGTAGCTCAGGACAAAGAACAGCAGGCTCATTCATCCTCTTTTGCTGTCTCAGTTTTTATTCAGCAGGTAAATTCTGCCTGCGTGCACGCCAAGGGACTGGCAGCTGGCACGGGCCCATTAGTCCATAACCATGAAAGACTCCGCACCGTCAGAATGTCTGCCTAGCACATACCCCGTGCCACAGCATGGAGGAACTGCATACATAATGGATTTATCCTGACAGCACCTTTAGTTTGGAACATTATCCCTTCAGACAGGAAATGGAGACAGACATGCATTCCAAGCAATATTAAATGGAGAGTGGAGAATAACTGAGTAACAGCCACCTATTACACAGACTGGGGCTGAGATAGCTAATACATATTGCAAAGGCCAAGCAAAAACCTCAGTGTTTCTGATCAATTACCTCTAATTTTACACAACCTAGTTTGAAAAAAGCAATGCAATTTTTGCTTAATTCATGCTTGTGATTGAAAAATATTGTGTCTTCTTCTATATCTCACTGCATCTTTTCCTAAATTTCAGTTTATAGCGCACTATAAAGTGTCTTCATTTCTCTCTGTTTTATGTTTTCAAGTAAGATTTTATAAAACATTTCAAATAAAATCATATTCCATCTTTCAGGAACTGTAAAAAATACCACTAGAATAATATATTTGTCAAATTTATTGCATTTTCTTAAGTTGTTTTATAGTTCAAAGTCTTTACTTGTCTTTAGCTTTTTACTTTAAGCAAGTGAAATGTTTAAATAATTTTGTGTTTAAAATCATTTTGTGCCCTCTAGTGGCAGCCCTGCCAGGCACCCAAACTGGGACTTTCCTGTTAGAGATGACGTAATGATGGAAGAAAAACAGTTTATTCCCCTATTAAGTGAAATATGTTATCAATCTGTATAGTTTTAAAAAATTACAGTCAGCTCTAGTTTTGATGAGGTAATACCACCAGCTACAGATATACCACAAATAGCAAAACCCCCAAAAAACCCACATTTTTCAATGTGTAAGCATTTCACCAAATTTCCTCTTAGAAATTATATTGATGAAAATCGACCTATTTGTAGCCATTTCCTTGCAGTTTGTAGCCATTTCAAAGCACTACTCAGTGTACTTCCCATTAGAACATTGTTCAATGTCCAGACACATGGTTTTTCCAGGGTCCACAAAGGGGTATCATCATAAAGAAAAGGCTTAGTGCCATAAAGTTTCATCTTCTCTCATGGAAAATCACTTTGCTTTTCTTAGTAAAACAGCAAAGTAATAGCATAGAGGAACAGTAACAAAACAAAGATGGAAAGATTTGACACCTTCAAGGGAAAGTTACACAGGGCAATATAACCTTCTATTATTTTTGAGTTGAGATCCTCTACTCATTCACTTTTTCTTAATTCAAGATAGACTAAATGCATACATTTTTCCTAAAACGTTTAAATGTTTCCAAATTTTTTCACTCTAAGTTTCTGCACCTGAACAGCAAAAAAATCATACTGCCTTCAAACATCTCTTTTAGCACATATTGCCAGGGGTCTTGAGACAACTAACTCACATACAATGAGATATCCCATATATAGTCTTTAGCAGCCATTTGGGTTTAGTATGGCTTTCATCTTTACTCCCCCAAATTACAGGTCCCTAGGAACACAGTAAATAATAGACATTTTCACTGAATTATAGGTTATTAGTCTTTATAATAACATTCACTTTGCCTCTGAAAATTCAATTCCCAATGAAGATGATAGAAATTCCTGACCAAGCAAACATGGAGATACATGCTTTGTGCAGCTAAAATGCTCTAAGTCACTATGTGCCGTTATTACTTTGAAACCCTTGTCTCTCCTAATCCAAACAGCAAGAAACGCTCTTCTGCTTGGCATGTAGATGGTTATTGAGGACTTTGGAAGCTGTTTTTTTCAAACACTTTAAAAATGTTTGTTAGCGTGGCTTCTAACTTTGCCAGTTGGTTTTCTTGAAAATAATAATTGATGGTTTTAAAATGTTCTTTATAATATCCACAACAGAGTGCCTCAGCACTGTGGTAATCAGAGTTGGCTCACTGGTGGGAAAGGATGGAAAACATCATTTGCAACCTTTTTATTGTTCCAAATTCTCTTTGCAGTTTTGATCACTAGGGAAATAACATAGCACACATTTTCCTTTCATATTTTTGCCTTATTGAAAGCATTAGTGCCAGAAAAACCATGACCCAATTTCACATAACTTAATTTTTGTTGAAGTCTTCAGATAAAACTGGAAGATCTTAGAGAATAACTACTTAAAAAATTACACCTATGTAATTAAGAAATATTGTTCTCATTAGCTTTGTTGATCTTACACCTTCAAATTCTCCTGATAACAGTTCTTATGCCTGTTGGATTTGACATCTTTGCTTCTGTTCATTTGAGATGCAAACATCAAACCAGTACTTACTGGAAAAATTAGGCCAAATGCACTGAGGGGAGCAGGGGGAAGTAAGACAGCTGCCACCTCCACCACCAGACCCAAGGAAGTAAGATAGATGCCCAGCTCAAAGTTGTCCCTTTGTCCTACCCTGGCTGTGACAGCCACAGGCTGACAGGCACCATCAGCATGACCACTTGGAGCAGCAAAATCCCATTCCTGAACCAGCTTTGCAGCTGCGCAAGGCAACTGTGTGTTACTTCAGGTTGTCCAATGAGAGCAAATCTTAAATATCTATTTAAAGCAAATCAAATAGGTCAGCATCATGTCTAGTACTGTTCACTTCATGTGACAAAAAAGAACTTTCTCTATTCAGAGATAACAACATTCATCATTAACGACATTAAAATTTAGATGAATAGAACCAAAAAATTTTGGAAAGGAGTTGGATCAGGTGCAGTCAAATATATATATATGCAGTAAGTACTACAGAGAAGGCAGTTCAAGGACTATTCTTCTGTAGTTTAACCTGTGAGGATTCACATGAATGCACAAGACTGCCCAGATCAATGTTAGCAGTAACTTTGGAAGGAATACAAAAATCCCAATCACTTATCTTGATCTGTAGCAGTCAGAATTTGGGAGGAAATCTAAGACCGACGTCAAACTAATCCACATCTACCTCCTGATGGGGTTTAAGTCTTTACTTGAAGCTGGCCACATGGGTGGAGGGCAGCATGGTGGGCTGCGGGCCAGCTGCCACGGCAATCTCCGTATTTTGCAGAAGAGAACCGGACCTGTGTGAAAGGCAGACACTGACAGTGTGCCAGCAGCAGGGGCAGAATGCTGACTGATGGAAAAAGAGCTTTGGTGATTCTAAGAGCACTAACAGATGCTGATGCAGAGCTTGAGGATCTCTGCAGGCCCTGTGTGTTGGGGGTGAGTGATCATGACCAGGCCAGGTCAGGGTGTTTCCACCAGCTGCCAGCTCTCTCTCAGCAGAGGACTGATGCTTCTCATCTTAGCACTGATGTAGATACTAAGAATTGCCCTCTGTAAACTTGCTGCAACACAAATGTGTTCCAAAGGGTTGGCCACTGACGAGCTGGTTGTGTGGTGAATTGTGTGTTTCTTTGAGCACTGTATTGGCTAATTAAAACAGACTTCCAGATTTAAGCATTAAAGGAATTTGGGGCTAACACGCTGGACTGGGGTGAGCTGACATATTAAAAAATAATAATAAAAAAAAGTTGAGCAGACAAACTGAGCAACAGTAACAGAAAAGTACTGTGATAATATGTGCAGTAATTTTGAAGAAAATGAAGGTCCAAAGAAAAAAGTGTAAAAAGTAAACCCCAGGTATCAAACACTAAAACCAGCAATGAAAGGAAGCAGTGGGTCTTGTAGCATTCCAGTGAATCGCTCCCAGATGAAGACAAATTATTTGACACAAAGATCTATGAGAAGTAACATACTCCCTAAACTATGACAGAGAAATAAACCAGAACTGTGTATCCATCCAAATGCTAATAGGAAAACATAAAGAACTGGGGACCACAAACATGAACATCTCCTCTAATAACTTCTTTCTAATTGCTCGTGAACGGTAGAATTTTTGAGAGAAACTTGTACCTAGGAATCCAAAGAGAGCTCAAAGATGATCAACGGGACGGGATTCAACGTAGGACCAGGTGCAACAGGTGAGGAAATAACCACGCAGGGACAAAAGCACCTCGATGGGTCTGAGGCTGTTCCACAGAAAACCAACATTAGTGTTATGACCACATTTTTCGCGAAGGCTAAAATATACGTTATCCACGAGCAAAACGCACCGTGACATTCTTTTTCTCTGAAGGCAGCAGGCCGCCGGCGGAGCGCCAGCAGCACCAGCGCGGCCGCCCAGCACCTGCGTGGCGCAGCTCCCGCGGAGCGCGGGGAGGACACCCGAGGGCTCAGGAAGCTTCCCGGCCGCACGCGGGGGAGCGCTGACGCGTCTTCGAGGGGTCGGGAGGCGGCGGCGGCGTTGGAGCGGCCAAGACCCGGCGGAGCCTCCAGCGAGCGGGCCCGGGGGGCACACGGACCGCGGGACGCGCTGGCCCGGCCTCCCCGGCCCCGCGGCCGGCAGGGGGCGTGGGGGGGGGGGGGGGGCATCGATGGGGGCGGCCGCTCTGCGCTCGGCTGCTCCGCCCTGCCGCTCGGCTCTGGATTAGCGCAACTGGCGACGTGGGACGGACCGGCCCGGCCCGGCCCCGCGCCCGCCGCCGGCACCGGGAGCGGCTCCGGGAGCGCAGCCGGGCAGGCCGCCGGCGGGACGAGAAGCCCGAAGGCGGCGGCACTCTGGTGCCGCAGCCCCGCCGGCGCGGTGCGGTGAGGGGCGGCGGCGCAGGGAGCGCCCCGGGGGGGCGGCTATGGCGCTGCGGGCGCGGGCGCTGTACGACTTCAGGTCGGAGAACCCGGGTGAGATCTCGCTGCGGGAGCACGAGGTGCTGAGCCTGTGTAGCGAGCAGGACATCGAGGGGTGGCTGGAGGGCGTCAACAGCCGCGGGGACCGCGGGCTCTTCCCGGCTTCCTACGTGCAGGTGATCCGCGCCCCCGCCGCCGAGCCACCGCCGCCCGCCCGCTACGCCAACGTCCCTGTCGGCGGCTTCGAGCCGCTGCCGCCCCCCGCCGCCTTCAAGCCGGCGGCGCAACAGCCCCCGCCCGAGCCCTTTCCGCCGCCCCCCGCCGGGTATCCCTTCCCGCCTTACGGCGGCTCCTACCAGCCCAGCCAGGGCAGCGATGACGACTGGGACGACGATTGGGACGACAGCTCCACGGTGGCCGACGAGCCGGGCGCCCTGGGCAGCTCCTACCCCGACTACGAGGCGGCGGGCGGCGGCGCCTCGGGCCGGTACCGCCTGTCCACCCGCTCCGAGCCGTCCCTGGGCCCCCGCGGCGCGGGGCACCCGCCGGGACACTCGCACCCGCCCGGCGGCGGCGGCGCCGCCAAGAGCTCGGCCACGGTGAGCCGCAACCTCAATCGCTTCTCCACCTTTGTCAAGTCCGGCGGAGAGGCCTTCGTGCTGGGCGAGGCGTCGGGCTTCGTGAAGGACGGCGACAAGCTGTGCGTGGTGCTGGGCCCCAGGGGCCCCGAGTGGCAAGAGAACCCCTACCCCTTCCAGTGCTCCATCGAGGACCCCACCAAACAGACCAAATTCAAGGGCATGAAGAGCTACATTGCCTACAAGCTGGTGCCTAGCCACACCGGGCAGCAGGTGCACCGCCGCTACAAGCACTTTGACTGGCTCTACGGGCGGCTGGCCGAGAAGTTTCCCGTAATCTCCGTGCCCCACTTGCCAGAGAAGCAGGCCACTGGCCGCTTTGAGGAGGACTTCATCTCCAAACGTCGCAAAGGCCTGGCCTGGTGGATGGACCACATGTGCAGCCACCCGGTGCTGGCTCAGTGTGATGCCTTCCAGCACTTCCTCACCTGTCCCAGCACAGACGAGAAGGCCTGGAAACAGGGCAAGCGCAAGGCTGAGAAGGACGAGATGGTGGGTGCCAACTTTTTTCTGACCATCAGTGTCCCCACAGGCCCTGGAGCCAGCCTGGACTTGCAGGAAGTGGAAAGCCAGGTGGATGGCTTCAAAGCCTTCACCAAGAAGATGGATGAGAGTGCCCTGCAACTTAATCACACGGCCAATGAGTTTGCCCGCAAACAAGTCACTGGTTTCAAGAAGGAATACCAGAAGGTGGGGCACTCCTTCAAGTGCCTCAGTCAGGCATTTGAGCTGGACCAGCAGGCCTTTTCAGCTGGCCTCAACCAAGCCATAGCCTTCACTGCAGAAGCCTATGATGCCATCGGGGACCTCTTTGCAGATCAGCCCCGGCAGGACCTAGATCCTGTGATGGATTTGTTAGCGCTATATCAGGGGCATTTGGCCAACTTTCCAGACATCATCCATGTGCAGAAAGGTAAGACCCTTGTGTGTTTTCTGAAACAATTTAAGTTTTATGTGTCAGTGATATGCAACAGATATAGGAACCAGGGACTAAATTTGCCCTGTGTCTGTCCTGCTGGCCTTGGGTTCAGTCTTCCTGTGTTTACTCAGGTAAGTAAACCCTTGCTAGAAATAACAAAAAACACATCAGTGACAATTTTTTTCCTGTGTCAAAGGCCTAGACATAGCTGGGAGTTTTGCTGGTCAGAGATTGCTGTGTTTGGCTGTATATCTCTGAAAGCAACCACATCTAGCTCTACTGCTGATACACTAAAGATTAATAGGCTTGTTTACAAACCCTGGAAGTCAAGTGGTATGGAACATCTATTACTCTGAGTTACATTAGGTATCTTAAATCTCCATCTAGTAGGTAATGAATGTGAAGTAATATGAAGATGCAGGCACTCCTCTGATTGACTGCCCTGTTCAAGGTGCATGTGGAGGTATGTGTTTTGCAGCATCAGTCTGATGAGACATTTAAAGCTGCTGGGTCATGTCTGTTCAGCCAAGCATCTTGTGGTGTCTTTGGAAGAGTAATGATCAGCTACAGTGTTCTTAGTTGGAGTTGCTCAACCTTTGCCCTTATTATCATGAACAGATGCTGCTCGCCTGATATCCTTTCAGCATTTTTCTAGCTAAAATAAGCTTTTCAGGTTCAGGTTGCTATTTGTAAGGTACTTTGTAATCTGTCAGAATGAAAGAAACTCAAAAATGAAAAAAACATCTGCTACGTAACTAATGACACTTGTTCAGATAAACAGAAGTTTGTAGTACTGTGTATGTGGAGATGCTGCTGTTAAATTATTGATAGTCATGCACTCTTTACCACTGCAAGTAGGTAAGTCCATCATTCATTCTTTTCTATGTTATATTCCTTACCTGTAGTTTTCAACTCAAAAGTTCAGGAGGGTATGGGGATTTGAGCTGTAAAAGAGACCAAGAAAACATCACATATGCTCAGCAGAAATAGGCATCCATAAGTTACCCAGGAAAATGCATGAGCTTTGTTGAAAATTATTTTGGAGATTAATAAGTTTTGTTCTGGATCCCAAGTGAATTGTCACCCAGGGGGAATCAGTCTTTTTGTCCTTACATGGCATTTCCACGGGTTTTGCATCTGGAACATTAAATATGGTAAAGAAAGAGTTGGAAAAGTTTTTTTTAGCAGAGCAAAAAGATGGGCTTCCAGAGGTATGCACTGCTGGGAACATCTGAGGAAAGAGAGTTGCTACAAAGTGCACTATTTGTTGTTATTTAAGAAAATAAGCTTTTTATAAAAATTGCATGCATCTAAGTCAGATTTCCATTCTGCTGTCAAATCTCAAAAATTGTGAGTGGAAACTTAATTTTATTTTGAACAGAAAGGGGAGGTGTGAAGCCTAACATTTGAGGAGTTGCTTTGCTAGCTGCTGTGGTGTTGTGTTCTGATAACAGCTTTCAAATATTTTAGATTTGGAGAGATGGATCGCCTTGGCAATGCCTCATGTTTAGGAGCAGAGCACGTTAAAGTGAGTTGTCATCTAGTAGGATTATCTGTAAGCTTCTAGAAAAAATAAAGGGACAGATATTTTTATTAGTTGGAAAATCCAGCAGACTGTATATACTATTTAAATAATGCATCCTCAAGCTTTAAGGTTATATGGAGGTCTTCACTGAAGTATTTTTGGAAACAAGGCTTTGAAGAGAGGATTGGGAATAATAAGGTATGCAGTGAACCCATCCTTATTTCTTTTGTAATTCTGTTTGAATTTTGCACCTACGGGTGAACTGGGAAAGGTTCATGTAAATACCTAGAGCAGTGCATGAGCGTGAAATATGCAGAGGTGATTTTGGACTAGAGCACTGTCTTGGAGCGGCTTGGAGAAATGTCCAGCTCTCCTGCATGCGGCTATTAATGCTCCAGCACCTCTGGGCTAGCACTGTGTTCACAATATCATCTATGGTACATACTAGTCATAGGAATATGGCATGGGCATGAGAGGTTGGTCTCTTGAGTGTCCATGGTCGTGACAGGAACAGAATTGTGTGGGTTATGTGTTTGTTGTTGTTTCTGCTACAGGACAGCAAACTAGAGGAAAACTGAGAGTCCTGTTTTGCATACCGTATATTGCTGGTTTATTACTCTTAAGAGGTACTTCTAAAATGGTACAGCTTTTAAATTTCAATCTGTAAACTTCAGAGGAAAATATGAACTGTTTGGTGTTCTTGCAACATAAAGGCTTTCTTTTAAATTTACTGTCTGGGATGGTTGCCAGTTTTGAGAAATAATACTGTCTCTGTAGACTATACAAATGTCTGTTGGTGATAAGAAGTCATCTGAAAAATAGAGTTGATGTGTTTTTCTTCAAGGGGTTTATTTTCTAGTGTACAACCTCATTAAGCAGTAAAATGACACCTAAGTTCCCTTATAAGTAGCAGAAGCAGCAGCCTAACTGATACATTAATTAAATAGCCATGCTTTTAAAATGATGAACCTTGAAATTAGGAGTAGTGCTCTTTTTTTTTTTTTTTGCTACATAATGCAAATATATTGTTTACTTTGGATAAAACTGAAGATCATATTCCCCTGGACCTAAGAAGGATGGAAAAACAAAAGCAGCTGTATCCAAAACATGCCTGTATCTGTGCATAGAGCTGGAGAACCGTGAGTGTGAGAATGATCAACTCCCAGTCAACCCTCAGCTCAAGCTGGATCCCTGCAAGTGTATGGGGCTTGATAGGATTCATCCAAAAGAGCAGGGTGATGTCATTGCAAAACCCTTCACAATGATTTTTAAACAATCTTGGAAATCCTGAGAGGTCCCAGCTGACCGGAAGCTGGCAAGCATTGTCCCAGTTTTAAGAAGGGCAGGAGGGAGAACCCTGGAAACCACAGGCCTGTCAGTCTCAATTCAGTGTGTGGTGAAGTTACAGGGAAGATTATTCTGGGAGATGTTGAAAAACACCTGAAAGACAAAGCAGTCCTTGGTCACAGCCAGCACAGCTTCATGAAAGGAAAGTCCTGCTTACTGAATCTTACTTCCTTTTATGACAGGGTAACCCACCCAGTTGATCAAGGGAAGCCAACTGATGTGATCTTTTTGGATTTCAGTAAAGCTTTCGTTGCTGCCTCTCACTGTATCCTTCTGGACTAAGTGTCCAGCTCACAGCTGGACAAACATATCCTGTGGTGGGTGAGCTACTGGCTTATGGGTTGGGCACTAAGGGTTACAGTGATTGAGGTGTCATCAGAGTGGGGATGACATTAGATTAGAGGGATAGGCAATCACCAACCATGTGAAGTTCAGCAAGGGCTAGTGCCAGATTCTGCACCTGGCATGGGGCAGCCCTGGGGAGTATGGACAGTCAGTGTGGACAGACTGGGGAATGAGAGGCTGGAGAGCAGTGCCATGGAAAGGGCCCTGGGGGTCCTGGTCAGTGGCAAGTTGAACAGGAGGCAGCAGTGCCCTGGCAGCCAGGAGGGCCAAGCGTGTCCTGGGGGGCATCAGGCACAGCATCGCCAGCCGGGCAAGGGAGGGGATTGTCCCCTCTGCTCTGCACTGGGGCGGCCTCACCTCCAGTGCTGGGGCAGCTTTGGGTGCTGCAGTATAAGACATTAAACGAACAGAGAACATCCAGAGGAGGGCCACGAGGATGTTGAAGGGTGTGGAGGGGAAGCCTTGTGAGGAACAGCTGAGGTCACTTGTTCTGTTCAGCCTGGAGAGGAGGAGACTGAGGGGAGACCTCATTGCAGTTACAACTCCCTTGTGAGGGGAAGAGAAGGGGCAGACACTGATCCCTTCTATGTATGACTGATGACATGACCCAAGGGAATGGCCTGAAGTTGTGTGGGGAGTTTTAGGCTGGGTATTAGGAAAAGGTTCTTCACCCATAGGGTTTTTGGGCACTGGAACAGGCTCCTGAGGGAAGTGGTCCCAGCACCAAGCCTGACAGATTTCAAGAAGCGTTTGGACATAGCTCTTGGGCAAATGGTGTGACTCTTGGGATGTCCTGTGTAGGGCTAGGAGTTGAACTCAGTGATACCTGGGGGTCTCTTCCAACTCAGCATAGTCTGTGATTCTGTAATTTTAACTGCCTTGTCCTGTTATGCTTTTGCTGTACTGCAGTTAGCTGAAGAGCTGCTAACGTGATTTTTAAGTGCATTTTGTGCTATGGACTGAGAACTTTGCATGTTTGAGGTTTTGTTTGAAAACTTTCTGCAAGTTCTGCAAAAAGAGCCACAGATAAAACTTTCCCTCTATGTGGGCTTTGTCTTTTTCCCTAAAATTATGAATCAAAGCCATGTAAGCCTTGCTGTTGCTTTGTCTGCATGTTACCAGGAAAATGTGTTAACTGTTGTGCTTTTAATTGATCTGGGATTCAGGTCTTTCTGCCTTCTGTGCTGAGGACATCGTATGTGATCTGATTTGTGTAATTTGTGTAAAACGTGAACCAACAGACTGTGGGAATATTTTCAAACTGTTCATTATCTTATTAATATTGTTAATTGACATTTTATGAAATGGCAATAGCTTCAATAGGAGATTTTACAAGATTCCTTTTCCTCTTCTCTTTTACAAGATTCCTTTTCTTTCATCTTGAGTTCCTAATGTTTAAGGAAATTTCTGCAGGGAAGGAAGAGTTAAAGTTCCTGCAACAGGAGAGACAAAGGAAGTATTTGAACATTTCTGTACCACATGCCAGTCGAGGATCAGCTTGGTCAATGCTTTGAGAGAGACCTCTCCTGGTTTCATATACAACCTAGTCCGGGTCTGATGATTCATTGGATTGAACCCTACAGCAAAGAATGTGCCAAGTTGGAAACCCCACATTTCCATCTGGAAATGCTTGGTTTGAGAGTCCCACTGAGGCTAGTATAGAGCATATCAGTACCAAGGCATACATCCCTTACAAGAACTTCTTGTTCAATAGGTTTTGTTTGAAAAACTAAGTGATTAGGGAAAACTGGTGCCTGGATAGGGTAGATGGCAGAGTGGTGTCTGAAGCTTCTTAACACCCTAGATTCACCAACTCTTTGATGAATCCAGCCCTCAACCCCTTGTAGGTAAATGCTTCTAAAGTGCTTGCATGAGAATTTTCTTGGGCACATACGTGGGTTTTTGGAATGAAAGATACATATTAGACAGATACACTTGTACGCAGTTTTCTTTAGCCTCCGGCAAGAGATTTGCAGAAGAGGGATATCAAGTTCCAGGGGCTCAAAAAATTCAGCTGCATTTTGTAATTTTTTATTGTAGAACTGGTGTATCTTTCAAGAAATACTGGTTCAGGTTTTTTAATTTTGAGAAGAAAAGCAGCTTCCTATTTGTAATGGATAATACCTTCTCTTTTATGCATTTAAGGTCTGCTTGGGGAAATTCCCTAGGCATTCTTGGTGAAATAATTTCTACGTATTAATTGCTAAAGCTTCACTCAATTTGATGCAATCTTCCTACTTCAGTAATCTTCAACACAAATGCTCACTGCAGGCCCATGCAATTTCAGGTTCAGAAAATTTGTGCACTTGTGAGAATTGGAGACAGCATATGCTAGTATTCTAGCTCATTCTTGTCTGGCTCTCTTGTCTTCATATTGCTTAGTGAAAGTAGAGAAGTTTGGGGCATTTTGGATTTCTTTCTTTCAAGTTTTGTTTGAGGAATTACTGTAATTGGCCTCGTGATTCATAAAGTGGAAGAAGTACTAACATGCTGTTTCATCTGTGCTTTCCAGATTTCTTCTCTCTCTTAACATTATGATGTTAGTGTTTGACAAACTTCTGGTTATGGGTTTTATAAGAGATCTGAGAAAGTGGTTCTAAATGTTTCCTAAGATACAGGCAATTCCATTTCCTTTGCATGCCAGGATTTAAGAGAATTATTTTTAAAAATAACCTGAATGATTTACTTGTTTCTTGGTCACTATTTGTGAAAAGTAAAATAAGGTAAAAGATCTTATTTACCTGAAGCAAACTTAATTCTAGACATAGGCTTTAAAGAATGCACTGGGTGTGTTTTTAGAATATCTTACAAAACTGTAGATGAAAAATCTATCCAGACAGAAGTGCATCAAAATTTAAGGCACCAGAAAACCCAAACAGCACTGGAATCTGGAACTCTCTAACATTTTCAGGTTCCTTCTCCCTCTTCCCCCGAGAGGGAAGGAGTGGTATTTGTATTAATGAATTAATCAGACTGGTTAATATTGGCACCTAAAATTTTATATCACAGTGTAAAAGCAGTGCTTTTCTCTCATGCTTACTTCCTAAGCTCTTCAATTTGTTGTGCAGACGAATGGGTTTTTTCATCAGTGTTTCTGCTTTTATCCACCTTTTAGGGTTTTTTCCTCCTCTGTCCCTCAGATGCATATACTTTGCATGGGCTTCAACTCAGGTAGCTGCTGGTTAAGAGCTAGGCATGTAATCCTAGCCAGATGACCCTTAGAGCAGTAAAAAGAGATGGGCACTTCATCTGTGTAAGAACTTTGGTGAGAAAGGATGTACTGCACCAGGATGACTTGTATTTTTTGCCATGTCAGCCTCCCCATAGCTGTTGCAGTGATGATGTAACACTGTCTGCTTGCTGCTGCATTACTCAATATTGTCTCCCAATATTTGAAGGTAACCTTAAGGAAATGGAGCTAAAATGTGAAAGAATCTTCACATTTAGAAACTGTATAAAATTACAGCTGCTTTAGTGTGTGTGAAATCAGAGGACAAGAGTAAATGACTAAAATTGAGTGGTAGCTTTACTTGAAGAAAATTAAACAGGAGGAGGGAAAAAAAAAAAGGACTTCTATGCCCTGTCTCTGAAAGATGTATGGCTCTTCTTAATGTATGATTGTTTTTTCTTTTCCACTCCCCCACAATCTCTGTAGCTTTCTAGGGGAGCAAGATTCATACTGTCCTGATGGGTTTTTTTCCTATTACCTTTTGAAGCTAGTCTGATATTATACACCTTCAGTAACAGAGAGACATTTCATGGCTAATAAAACACGGGTTTGTTTTTTTTAAAAACCTGCTGGTAGGAGAGGATGAGTATAGCTTTTCCTTCCATGGGAGAGACTATACATGCATTACTGCACACCAGGAAGTCTGTCCAGTCTACCCCCTTAGTCCTAACAGGAGAAGTTTTGATTGGAGCTAACACCTCTAGGTTTGACTGCAGGCAGTGCATATTTAAATAAATATAAATTTTCATCGGATTTTTAGTCACATCACAGAAAATGCCACATATTTTGTGCTCACCACAAGCAGTAAGGCCTTGTCTACTGGGAAGGCCCCGTGAGCAACTAGGAAGTTGCAGAACAGTGTATTGAACATTGAAAAATTCAAGATTACATTGTAGAAGGAAGAAATAATTCTGTTTCAAAAACAAAGTAGTGCCTTTCGAGAGACATACAAAGAATCTAGATAGTAGGATGATTCTCTTGCAGCTCTGAGTGTTCCTGGTCTGGCTGAAGGGGCTTCAATCCAAATACAGAAGACAAGAATTGGTAGACTGAAAATATAAAGAAGGTCCCAGAGTTCTTCCAATTCTTTGTTAGCACGTTATCAAAAACAAACAAGCTGACTGATTTTTTCAGTTTATAAGTCACCTTTGAAACAAGGACGTGTTCCAGCCTTTCCAGCATCTTTCCGTGACTTCATTGTTAACTTTGTTTGAACAGTTAAAGTGCCAAGTCAATAAGTGCAGACTGTATAAGCTTATCCAGCTGGCACCTTATGTATTTTAAATTGCCTGGTTCAAATAGCACAGAATTTGAAAATTTTAATTAAAAAAGTAGGAAATTACATTTGGCTGAGACCCCAGACATGAGCCTTATCAGGGCACTAGGGCAAACAAATGGCACATGCTTTCTACACAGTCTTGTTTGTATCTTTCATGAAGGCCATGAGGACTTAAATAAAATGGAAAAAAAACCAAACAAAAAAAAACCCCCACCAAACATTTAAACAATCTGTGCAGTTCTTGCCAGTGACTTTGGGTTGTTGCTGTAGCAGAACAGGAAGAAATGTGATGTTTTCAGCCTTTGTTTTAAGTAGGTACACATCATGGGTGGACAACTTCTGTAACCATAATGAACTAAGCTACCCTTTTTATACCTACGTGCAGTTCATTAACAGTGTGAAAAGCAGGTTCATCCTGTGATTTGGAGTGTATACTGCTTTGTTGTCCCATGGTAAAAAGCAACTTACTATTCTAATTTTTTTTAGAATTTTTATTATTTTGAATCTTTATATGCATGAATAGCTATGCTGGCTAACTAGCAGTATAGTATATTAAAGAAGCTTTTCTTTGAAATAATAGGAGTGTAGATTATATTATTATAATTTCCACATGTTTTGCTTTTGTACTATATAAAATATTTTTATTGCTTACATTAATGATGGCTTACCTTGAATATTTTTTCTGCAACAGGAATTGTACTTCTTTTTGTCCTTACAGGAAAACATTCAGATATCTAAGAGAGGGCAATTAAAGGGTACTAGGATAAAGTAAACCAGCATCTGCATTTTATTTGCATCTTGCCTCTTTTCTTATGAGTTTATGTTAAACTGTCTATACATGTTTTATTTGCTCATCTTAGGACAGTAGTGGAGCTAAGCAGATGATGATGGACAAGCAAACATCATAAGTTGTGCTTGTTCTTTGCTTTTCTTTTTGCCTTAAGAGAAAACAACATTCAAAAGCAGGTGTTTCATTGTGCCCCAATAAAGCAGTGATGTAAGAGTCAGTGGAACTTGCATTTATACTTACTTCTCTCAGTAATAGTGTACATTACTGGACATTGATAACACAGCGTTACCTGTCTTCCCCTGTCCATCCACATACCATGAACCTTACAAAAAGTTTAACAGAAGTCACGATTTAATGTAATAGTGCTTACATCCATATTGGAGAGGAGGAGGAGACGTTTCTGCTCATTTGTTGTTAACCAGTTCTACTGAAAATTAATTTCTATTACCCATGCACAGCATAACTTCTTATGGTTGTTGTTTTGAAGTCAACATTGTGAACAGAGCATTTACAAAATCTGTTAAAAGTCTGTAACATCTTTCTAACATAAAATGCTTGTTCTTGGCATCCTATTTGGAAAAATTAGTGTTCAGAACCTGTGTCAACTGAACTGTAATAGACCAACTCCAATTCTGGAAAAGCAGAGTTCTGTATTAAAAGCTCGTTTGATGCCCCAGTTAGATGTAAACTAATGGGAAGTACTAAAAATGACTGAAAGGTTTCATCTTGGTACTTCTGCAAATTCCAATTGCTAAAATTTTCAAGTGTGGTCCTGAAAAACATGACTAACTTTCTAATGGGCAAATGTACTGTGTTTCTGGTGACCAGCCTGGTTTATGTTTTGCTCTTTTCTGTCCCCCCAGTCTGCACTGCCAGCTGAAACCATACCAAAGGAAAACTGTTTTACATGGTACATGTGAGTGCCAAAAAGTACAGAACTGGGCAAACCCAGCATTAGTTAGCATTTGCCTCTCAGACTGTGGTGCAAAATACTATATTTGTGATAACAGAGAGCTGTACACATAGTTCAGCTGGATTTTACAATCAAATGATTCCTGGTGGGCCTCCTGTCAGACATCACTGTAGGTACTTGTAAAGTCAAAACTATTCACGAACACAGTTTAAACATACTTTAGTCGCTAAAATAAGGTCATTTGTTTGCTTAAAACACTGCTGGTGTACAATACATCAAAAGATAACAGTTTTGACGTCACTGCATTCAAGATTTGAATGGAAAATATTCATCTCATTTTACATATTTTTTCAATGTGGCTACCTATGTAGCATTATGTTTTGTTGGGGTATTTTAAAATTTTGTTAATGTCATGATGTGAGACAGTAGATGCATTAAAATGGTAATTCTACAATGTTTCTTTCATTTATTTGACCATCTTGCTGTCACTTTCTGTTATAAACACTTCCAAAGGCAAAGTATGGCATATGCTCACATAGCATGGTCCAGCAAAACATTTGTGCTGGAGGTGCTGTACACCAAAGCTTGTAGTTTTCACTGGGGTACTCTGGAACTGAAATGCCCATTGGCAGTATGGAAATCTAAATA
Organism: Corvus hawaiiensis; assembly: GCF_020740725.1. Taxonomy (NCBI): domain Eukaryota; kingdom Metazoa; phylum Chordata; class Aves; order Passeriformes; family Corvidae; genus Corvus; species Corvus hawaiiensis. The sequence goes on along the minus strand of NC_063255.1, from coordinate 7,657,148 downwards.
TGTTTTCAGTAGTGTAATCGTTTTAGACTCTCTGACCATACACAGGTATGATTACAGTCCTTGTAGATTTGGATAAGTAAATCGGCTCTGTATGCTCTTCCTCTGTGTGTGTACACTAACCAGCAGATGTATGCTTGATGAGTCTAATCAGATCTTAATAATCATATTATTTTAAATTTTAGAAGTATTAGTTAGACATGTATAGTGGCCAGTAGCCCTGGTAGTTTTGAAAAATTGTCATTTTACACTGTGCATTCTAGTACCATTAATTTGGTTTACGTTAATTAAATCAATTTATAAGTTAAGATCATCAGATGAGGTTACAACTAATTAACTTTCTGAAATCTCTAGCAAAGACTGTTTTATTTGTGTGCGATCTCTTGGTTGTGTACATTAAAAAGTGACTTCAGTTTGAACTGAAGAATATACTTTTGAGTGTCACCTTTCAATAAGCTTTGCAGCAGGGTAACTGAAAGAACACATAATTATGTCCGATGTTAATAACTCTGCAGTCAGTCAATGTTGATCTAGATATCAGCAGAGTACTGTAATTTATAAATCTACATTTACAGGATAGTACTATGTTATTCTGGGCTCTTTTTTGAGCAGTGGGCAGCAAAATAATAAAACACAAACCTTACTTCTTAGACTATTGTTAGGCTGCAGATTCTAAAAGCATTATAGCCATTTTCATGTATCCACAAAACCCCTTGTAATACTAAAGTAATTGCAGTTTGATGTATTTGAGTTTTATACTTCTGACATTTCACTGTGGAAAAGGGAATGTTGTTAAAGTGGTTTTGTGCCCTTAAGGAGAAGAATATCATCTTTTAAACACAAAGGCTGTGTTTAAAAACTGTTGCGTTGGCACTTACCAAAAACAAGTAGCAGGATTTTGCCTTTGGTTTTGAAAATCACTTGCTTTTTTTTTGCTGTAAACCTGTAGATTTTAAAAAAAGCAACTCATTCCGGTATTAATAACTGTAATGGTACTTTTTGCCTGTGACATTCCTTTTAGTTCAGTCTCTACTGAAAAAGTCTTCTGGTTTTAATTTCAGGCAAATTCCTATTATGCTGCTTTCCATTATAAATCTTGGCCAGAAAATGTAAAGAATTTGCAGAATCTCAGTGTAGGCTTCTTTTGTTAATCAGTGCTCAGAGCATTCTTAAGAAAATAATCTGTCAGTGTAGCAAAATCTCTGGTTACAAACTATTTCACTTGCAGTTGAGAGGGAGAAGTTTGGGGGCCTTTTTCGTAGTAGGATTTCACATTATGTGTTACCTCACTGTCGTGGTTTAAGCACAGCTGGAAATTAGGCACTGCACAGCCACTTGTTCAACCCCTTCCTCTCTTCCTCTCCACTCCCCCCCCCCACCTCCACCCTGGCCCCAGTGGAATGGGGAGGAGACTCAAGGTAAAGCTTGTGTGTTGAGATAGGAACAGTTTAATAATTGACTGATACTAAAGTAAAATGCAATAATAATGGTGAATAATAATAATGATGATAATAAAAAGGAAACAAACAGGTGATGCACAATGCAATTGCTCACCACTCACTGACCGATGCCAGACACCCCTTCCCAAAGCCAGATCTGCTGTGCTTCTGGGTAACTGCCCCCAGTTTATATCCTGGGCATGACTTCTGTGGTGTGGAATATTCCTTTGGTCAGTTCCAGTGACCTGCCCCAACTATGATCCCTTCCAGTTTCTTTTGTGTACCTCCTCTCATGCTCTGCCAGTGAGGAGGAGGGTGGAAAAAAAAGTCCTTGACTTGGAATAAATATGCCTTAGCAAAAACCCAAACATCAGTGTGTTATCAACACCATTCTCATTCTGAGTCCAAAACACAGCTACTTAGTAACGGCTACTAGAAGACATTAACTCTACCCTCGCTGAGACCAGGACACTCATGAAATGCTTCTGCAACTTCCCTTGTGTTGGAGCTAATGATTGTGTAACCCAGGGCTGACCTGGATCACATAGCTAAGCCATTGATAAAGCTAAGCCATCATCTCTCTCCCCAGGCCAGTTGCATTCTTTCATTAGATTAGTCATTTGAGACATCTTGTAACAACATCTTTGCTAGGGGGTAAGAGGGACAACCATGTAGACCAACTTGCTCCAGCAGCACTCTGCTGGATTAGAAATAATGTTATTTCCATGCATGTGAGCCACCCAGGGTTTGCTTTTTCAAATCTTTAAGCAAAGAGCTGTAGTTAAATAATCTCATAATTAAGTAAGGAAAAAGAAAACAGTTCTAGTTACTTTATCTGCTTTTACATCCTTTTATGAAAGCAGCATCATGAATATATTTTTTTCCCTTTCCATTAGAGATGGTGTCTAGATTATAGCAGTGTCTTGTAAGAAAAGTAAAACAAAGAGAGTTGTTCGACAGGTTCAAAGCTCTCCCTTCATTAATGTGCTTTGAAGGGCACATCATGCTACTAGACGATTTAATGTGCTGGACAGATGAATGGTGGGGAAATGTAAGTTGTTGTACCTTCTAGTGAGTAGTGCACTAAACGTTATTTTGTAGCTTGCTGATAGTAGAAAGGTGAAATATTTATTGCATAGGTCGTCTGTCTTACTTGCACAAGATTTCTGAGGTGCAGCTGCTGAGAGATTGTAAGAAAAAAGAAGTGTCTTTGCTCTGTTTTAGCATAATTCATCACTGAAGTGAAAGAAACGCTTTAATAACTGCAGTGATAAAGGCATTACAATCATAGGATATAAAAAATAAACCTGCTGGCTCTTACAAGCTGGGTGAGTTTTCAAGCTGAGTGTTTTGAAGTGAGATACTGAAGACTTCTATGCACTGGTGACTTAATGGGTTCTTGAGACTGACTGTGAATTTCAGACCCTAGTGACTTTAACAGGCACTGACCACTGCTTCAGGTGCTGTATTCAGCAGCGTTGAGCTGATGCTTGTTTGTGTTTCATCCATATGCAGCATTACAGTATCCAGTTAAATCATTGCTGCTACAGCAATGTACTGTTTGTATTTTTTAAGAATGGACCAAGCCCAGCCACGAAACAGATGTCATTGTAGTAAACACTGTGCAAACAGAGAGCAAAAAAAGGGCTCGTGCCCTGCAGAATTTTGTGTGGATTAGTAGCTTCAGACACAGCTGATGTTTCACTCCCGTTTGTTGCATGCAGCACTTGAGAGCTGATGTTTGGGTGTTTTGATAAGAGGTGGAAAGGGGAAGATGGTACATCCCTAGCAGGTGTCGCTGTTCTTTGGCTTCTGATTGCATATGCTGGCAGGCCTGCCTTCCTAGGGAGACTAAGGAGTTGAGTGAAAAGCAGTCTGGATTGCAGTCTGCAAGAGCTGAGCCCCCAAACTTTTGCCTTCTGGCCACATTGCACAGTGCAACTTCGACTTGAACACACATATGCATCAGCATGGATTCATAGGAGTACATGTGTACTTCCTGTGTGGAGGAAGAGTGAGTGTATGGATCCAAACCCATCCTTAGCTGACTCTTCACACATTCTCAGAACATTTGTTACTGGAATAAAACTGCAGATGATGTGAAAATACACTGTTTGACCCAAACCTGAGTGCTCTCGGGTTAAGTTGGTTTTGTTTTCTTTTTCCCTGATTGTATATAACTCTTCCTACCTCATTGCAATCTCATGTTTGCATGAGTAGCTTACTGTCTCAATACACTTCTTTTTTTCCTTATAACTCCTCAGCATTCATTTAAGTTGCTGTTTTTGTACAGTGTTTTATGGCTTGAAATTCTTTCTTTCTATCAGGAACTCTATTGTCCCTGTTTTCTTGGCTTCTAGCACAATACACTAGCACAAATTTTGCTAGCACAAATGTCCCTCGCTAAACGTGTTTATATCATTTTGTGTTGTCTAATCTCATATTTCAAAACAAGGACTGAAATCTGAGTCTCTTTTAAGCCCTTAGCTGCATTCAGTGAGCACCAGCATCTGTTTAATATAAGGCTTTGGGCAATAAACATCCTTCGTATAGGCTTTTCCCCACCTTTAGAACAGAAAGAGATGTAGCACAGTTTTTGTATGATTTTTAATCCAGGCCCTCTTCGCTTGCTTGAAAGCTAGTCCTGATCACTGGAACATGATTCCTGACAGAAGGTCTTTTCCATAGACCAGACTTTAAATGCATGAGCAAGATTGTACAGAATCTGTACATCTGGATCTAAAAAAAAAACCCAGTAATTTATTTTTATGTAATCCATCCCTCTGGGAACAGAGATGGTGTGTATTTATCCCAGGCATGTACTCAGCAGGAGGCTTCCTTGAGCCAATATGCACTGGGAGGTGGCTCCTTCTGTTTCTTTTTCCTAAAATATGTGCTAGCCTTTTCTGGGACTGCTGTGATTCTGCCTTTCTTTTTTTTTTTTTTTTTAATATCTCTTGCTTTTTTTGATTGTCTGAACAAATACTTGGTATTCACATAATTAAAATCAGAAACCAGGAGAAGTTTCTGCAGGTGTACTTTTAGACTGCGGGGCCTTGGTCGCCCCAACATTCCACAAGGGTGGCAGCAGGAGCTGTGAAGTGCTGGATTAGGCGCTGAGTGTGATGGATCAATTAGTGAAGATGGAGTTGGAGGAGTTCATGGTGTACAGCCTTGGGTGCAGTAGGTCAGGAGTTGTGAGCTGGGAGTCCTTAGGGGTTACCATGCCCTAGTTAGGCATCTCTGTGCAAGACCCTTCTCTTCAAGAGGGATGTGCACAAGGGGCTGCTCTCCAGTCCCCAGTTCCCTGTCCTTTTCCTCTTGTTCACCATAGGATGAATCACTGAACTTTCCACATCAGTAAATCTCTGTTTCAGCTCAGGGTTTTGCTCACATAGATTAAAATACAAGAACTGTAGATTATGAAAAGGTGTCTGGAGAAAATTTGGGGGTTTTTTGTTACAAAAGCTGCTTTCAAAGCCATGAAAACTAACAGCACTTTTTTACTACGATTTGCTAAACTAAGTCTTGCAAATTTCAGTAGATGCTGAACAGCTTAAAAATGACGTTTTAAAACAAATGATTAATTGCTTCTTAAAGCAAAGCACATGGGTTTGGTTTTGTTTTTTCTTTTCTCTGTGTTTAAGGAGGATTCCTTGATTGTCCTAAAATAAGATTTTCCCTCTATGTAGTTATTTTAAGATTAATTATATGACTAATAATTAAGTGCTTCATTTAAAGGCATTTCAAAAAAACCCCAAGCAAGTTTATACTTAAGCATATGTATGAGTTTTGTCATATATTGCTGACATCTGGGTGTAGTCTGTCCAGGTTTTAAAGGAAATGCCACTACAGGACCAATATGATCCATATGCGTTAAGAGAGCAGTGTTAATGATTGTACCTTTTCCCATTGGATTCCTTCCCTAATTATAAATCTTTTTCCCTTTTTTTTTTTTTTTAACAGCAAAAAATTGCATAGTATATCTAGTCTGGAGGGCAATAGTGTTTGGTAATGTATGTTTTTTATTATATATTTTTATTTATAATCTGAAGGTTATACATGCTCCAGAGCTTATTTATGCTTTGAGCTGCTGATGCTGTGAATTTCAGTATTCTTTTCCAGTTTGGTCATTCTAGAAATAACATCTAAAGCTGTTTCCCACATGACAACTGAAGAGTTGTCATGTTTATTTAACTAGCTACATCTGGCTTCCAGTAAGTCCCAAATTTCTGTTTTTCACAGCTGTGCATGGATTCCTGTTGTGCCCACAGAGCGCAGAAAAATTTTTTGCTAAGACTGGTTAAGTTTGTTGAAAGGAGTGTTCTTTTTGTAGGAGGAGGGATTAAATGTTTTTCAGAGTGTACCCTACCTCACAGATTCTTTACTCCTTAGAGGACAACATACAGATCTTCTGGCACAGCGCCACTGCTGGCACTATTGCATGTGGAAAAGGTTTTTCAGTGGTGTTTTTGGAGCCAGGCTGAAGATGAAGAAGTCAGTCAGCAGAAGCAGCCAGTGCCAAGCTCTTAGCCATCATACTGTCATGTCATGGGAGCCAGGAAGGTGTGGAACACTGCCTCTGCCTTGCAGCCCCCAGAGATAGACACTGCCCTTGGCCTTCAGGCAGCACGCTGTAGTCACATGTAAGAAGTGTAATCTGGAAGGAGAGTTACGATATTACAAATATTTAAAGGAGCAAGAATCTAGTGAGATGATAAAAGCGGTACTACTGATTTGGTTTAGTTATACAAATAAAATAAGCGTATAATGTTTAAAGCAAAGAAGTTGCTCTGTGGGAAATTGAGTCCAAGAATATGAATGTCTTAAGAGGTATCTTGGTATTCTATCATTTTATGGATCTGGTTTGGGTAGGTCTGTTTTGGGTGATACTTTGCCTTTGTAGTATGCATGTGATTTAATTAGCTATTTGGAGAAGGACTGTCAGTTCTGTAACTGCTTTTCTACTAGCTTTCACAGCACTGCTTAAGGTCTACCTGGGCATCTGTGACTTTGAGATAAACTTTTAGATTCTCTAGTACTCAGTAATTAATTTTGGAGTTATCTCTGGTGTAAAAGCAAAAACATGTATTGACAAGATTTTGTGTATTAAGATCTGCTTTTGATATTTCACAAGGATTGGGAAAAAAGGATATTTCATATAGTCCAGTTATTAACAAAGTTATTTTTCTGGTGTTTATGTAGGCTTAAATTGGTCTGACTAGTTTTCTTGTGCTTTCACTTACTCCGCTACTTGTATAATGATAGTGTTATTCTCTGAAGGACTCCATCTGATTTTTAAGGTTGTGAAATAGGATGTTTTAGTATCTTTTGAATGCTTGAGCCTTAAAAAAGTGTTCAGTTTTATTTTTTACACAGGATCCACTGATCTGTGATTTTTCTTACATTAAAAAGCTTTTATTTTATTCCTTTTCATTCACACATATATATATATGCACACCTATAAATACGCTGAGAATAAGCCTTATACAAATCCTTGTTGTTATTAAATCACTTGTTAAAGTTCAGTAGTCAAGTGTACATGGTCCTCACAGTTTTGTTTTGTTCTTTACACAGGAGCCCTTACCAAAGTAAAGGAGAGTAAGCGGCACGTGGAAGAGGGGAAGATGGAGCTCCAAAAAGCTGAGGGCATTCAAGAACGTTGTAACATTATTTCTTTTGCAACCCTTGCAGAAATTAATCATTTCCACAAAATTCGTGTGAGGGACTTTAAATCACAGATGCAGCATTTCTTGCAACAGCAAATACTCTTTTTTCAAAAAGTGACACAAAAGCTAGAAGAAGCTCTTCACAAGTATGACAGTGTTTAATCTCTGATTTGTGGACTTTGCTCAGCACAAACATGACCCAGGCAGCAGAGCAAATGCTGCTGAAGAGCTGTTGCCAGTGGTAGATGGCGGTACAAGGATGGGTTTGTGTTCACCTAGAACCCGGGTTTAATCTCCGATTATGTAGAAAGGAAACAGTTATAGGGCTATGTAGTAGAAACAGTACCACGCATTGTAACTAAGTTATATTGTGTATGCCTACACCATTGTAACTCTTTTGAAATAATGAATATACTATTTGCCTTATTGCTTTTTGAAATATGGTATCTTAGTGCATACTTCGTAGACCTCAAAGCCCTTTGGGTATTTAAGGAAGTTGGCTAGATAAAAGCCTGCTTCAGATGCCTTTTTACTTTCCTAGATTTGGATTTCCTAAATTCAAACAATTCTCTGTTTACAGACTCCTACTAGAGCAGCTATGTGATTCTGTGCCTTTAGACTCTATTTTTCCTTTTCTAGTAAGTCACATTTTTATGATTGAATGAATGAAGGGTTGATGCCTATGATGGGAACTGATGATGAAACCTCTCACTGACTGGAAAAAAAACAGCTGCCATCCAGTTTGCATACTTTCTTATGACCAGTGTTGGCTCAAAAGGGAGAACTTAAATTTATTCACACTTTCCCTGAAAATGGAGACTACTTGTTACATGTACTAGGATGTTAAGCACGTGTACAAAAGTACACCACTTAATTCCCTTTCTGAAATAAATAATACAGTGAGGGGTGGGTTTTTTTGGTATATAGTGTTACTGTGAGTGGATATTTGAAGAGTTAGCCTAATAAAAATTGCATATATCAAGGGGATATTAATGCAAGCTATGTGGCTGCAACATTTTTTTTAAGTTTCAGATTATTTGCTCTTTGTTTAGTTGCTGATTCAGTTTAACTTCAGACTTGCATCTGCACTGCCAGTTGTCTGAGTTGAAAATCCACTGTGATTCATTAGTTTACTAAGTTAAAAGTTTTCGGGGATGTTCAGTGATATAAATGATCTGAAGTCTTGGCTGAACTGACTTGGAAAACAGGTGGCATTTTTATGTTTGTAACACTCAAGAATTAACAATTGTCTTAATTTTTGTATGAATATTTTTGACAAGCAGGGTGCATTTATATATATGTAAACACTATCTTTTAAAGAGGTTTATGGCTTATTTCCCTTGAATTAAGTCTGAAGTCTGTATTTCTTACCTATTGGTTTCCTTCTTATAGGTCAGTATGTGTTGCAGTGGGGATCCTGCAACACGCATATATCAAACCAGGAGTCCCGTGGAAAGGAAATATATATGGACAGACAGATTCTTGCTAGCTGTTTCAGAGAGATGTTTATTTCTCCAGCCGCATGGCCGGGGCTCTGCCCAGGAACTGTTCCAGTCACGGGACCAAGGGTCCTTCTGCCCGCGCAGGGAACACAAACCAACCAACGGGAACGAGGCTGAGCAGGGGCAGGGAAGCCCCGTGTCTGTGCCCTCAGGGCCCCTCTCCCTGGGCTACACGGCAGGGGAGGGACCCCAACAAGTATGAAAGAGGGTTTTTGTTTATCCTATCTTTTTCTTCCTAAACAAAAATAACAAAACTTTGAAAGGAAGCAAAGTGTTTATTTTTTTGTTTAATTGAATGAATCAAAAACAGCTTAAACAAATGAAAGCCTGGAAAAGGAAGTTGAGCAACAGTTACAGTTAAGTACAAATCATTCCTCACCTATGCAGCAGAAATGTGCAGTTCTTTCACTCGATCATTTGAGTTTCTGTAGTTAAACCCTGCACTTCTGTTTCAGAGGAATAAAATGCAAGAATGTAGTTTTGGTTCTAAGATTCATCCCCAAATGTTTGGAGATGGCTGTTTTGCACAAGCTGTGTTTGGCGATGCTTCTAGTACATACACAAAGCAGTAAAATACAGAATAATGAAGAGGGGAAAGCAAGTATTTTTAAAGAAAGGACAATCAGTGAGGAAAGGCTCAATTTCCAGCCTGTTGAAACAGTTCTGCAAACAAGATTGACCATAAAATAAGGACCACAGTCATAGGGCTGACTTGCTCTTTACCTTCCTCACGGTGTCTCATGATACATTCAAAACTCACCACTTCCCCTAACAGTTCTTCCCAGCAGTACTCCTGTTTTCCCATATATCATTTAATTATATGACAGAGTGATGAGCTAGGTTTGAGCTGAGTTCCATGACTTATGTTTGCTTAAGTCAAGATACTGTTTTGGTGAATGTCTTTACAGTAATTAGATCAGACTACAATCAAACTGATTCTGTGTGAACGTATTAAGACCTATTCAGAAATTGATCTTGGTTCAGTTGAAGTATTTTAGGAGGTTAGTATTAATGACATGTTCATGTCCAGGAGGAAATTAAGCTGTGATATGTATTCATACAACATTATCAGACAGGTACAGTTTTCCCTAATAAACTGTCATGGCCTTTATGTTACCTTCTCATTTGTGAATTTATTTGTGCAGGGGAAAAGTGGGGCAACTAATTGGTTAAATTTGATGTACCAGAAAATCTTGACGGGAATCTTGGTTTAAATTGTTGCAGAGTTCAGAAAGGTTCAAGTCTACATCTATATTAGCATTTTCCTCTTTTCCTCAGTCATTCTAGAGCTGAAGTTAAACTGGCGATGGGTGGAGCACAAGGAGTTACAGTAAAGGGTGTTGCATCAGGCTGGCGACCGATGCCCAGTGGGGTTCCACAGAGCTCAATCTTAGGCCCTGTGCTCTTCACTGTCTTCATAAACCACTTGGATACAGGACTTGAAGGGATACTAATTTTGATGATGAGACTATGTTGGAAGTAACTGTGGACTTCCTTAAAGGCAGAGAAGCCCCACAGAGACATGGACAAATCAGAGGGATAGGCAGTCACCAATCATACGAAGTTCAGCAAGGGCTAGTGCCAGATTCTGCACCTGGCATGGGGCAGCCCTGGATGTATGGACAGACTGGGGAGTGAGAGGCTGGAGAGCAGTGCCATGGAAAGGGCCCTGGGGGTCCTGGTCAGTGGCAAGTTGAACAGGAGGCAGCAGTGCCCTGGCAGCCAGGAGGGCCAAGCGTGTCCTGGGGGGCATCAGGCACAGCATCGCCAGCCGGGCAAGGGAGGGGATTGTCCCCTCTGCTCTGCACTGGGGCGGCCTCACCTCCAGTGCTGGGGCAGCTTTGGGTGCTGCAGTATAAGACATTAAACGAACAGAGAACATCCAGAGGAGGGCCACGAGGATGTTGAAGGGTGTGGAGGGGAAGCCTTGTGAGGAACAGCTGAGGTCACTTGTTCTGTTCAGCCTGGAGAGGAGGAGACTGAGGGGAAACCTTGCTATGGTATTCAATATCCTCATGAGGGGAAGAGGAGGGGCAGGCACTGGTCTCTGTGGTGACCAGTGACATGACCCAAGGGAATGGCCTGAAGTTATGTCGGGGGAGGTTTAGGTCAGATATTAGGAAAAGGTTCTTCACCCATAGGGTTTTTGGGCACTGGAACAGGCTCCTGAGGGAAGTGGTCCCAGCACCAAGCCTGACAGAGTTCAAGGAACATTTGGACAGTGCTCTCAGGCATACCGTGTGACTCTTGGGGATTCCTGCACAGGGTCAGGAGTTGTACTTGATGATCCTGATGAGTCTCTTCCAGCTCAGCATAGTCTATGAGTTATGATGTAAGGAGCCTGAACTCCCTAATGCTTGCTGCACTGTAACAAGAGCTACAGCATTGACTGTATTTGGAACATGTACATTGACCATTTATGACTGACTGACTACTGAGTGGTGTGGTCTGGGATCCAAATGTACTCTACGGTAATGTGAATGTATATTGTGTGGGATTATGGAAGCACCAAAGGAAATATAATGATTTAAATAAATGTGAAAGAAAGCAATTTGCTCTGTATCGTAATGTTAAATGCCTTTGTTTCATGTGATTCGTGTAAATTTTTTTTGATGCATCACAGTTTTTGTGTTGAGAAGTAATAAGTATCTATTATGCTTGTTGGATATCTGCAAGAAGATCCACTGAGGTATTGGTTCTTGTTAAAGTGCTGAGTGCTATGAAAACTGGAATGAACCCATCAGGGGAATATATCTATGTAGAATCACCAGCAAGGGGAGTGTGAATAATATTTCTATTCAAATTGTAGGGTTTATAGTTAGAAATTAGCAGCATGCTAAAATTATTAGATGTTTGATTCCTATTCCTTTTCTTTTGTGATACTTGCAGAAGAGAGTTACCCCTATGATTTGTGCATGTCCTCTAGATTTTCGCTGTTTCAGGGTCCAGTTGCACAGTATGCTTTATTTATAACTCTCGTAAGACTTGGCTTAGAGAGATCAATAGAAGAATTGTGTGGTGATGAAACATTCAAGACAAGTACCAACAGAACCTGAAAAAAAAAGAAGAATGTGTTGAGAATAAAATTGGTTTGGTTTTAGAAAGCTTTAATCAACTGAGAATGTTTCAGTTGATTAATTTAGTTGATTAATTTCAGTGCCTGCACTGAAAATACCTATATTACTTGGTGAGGCACAGGTATCTTTTTGGTGAATTACAAGGTCTGGTTGGCAGTACCTGATTATTTTGCCAGACCTTCACCATTCCAGCTAGCACCTTCCATGCTGGTTGTCTGCTCCAATCTGAATTCTTCTGGGAAGCTTAAGTGAGAATTGTTCAGCTATTTCTCAAAAGGAGTTAATAAAAAAATTTTTGAAGGGAGTTTTCTTTTTAAATTCTGTAAACAGTTTGGCTGGAAATCTTTCGTTCTTTCATATTTGGAGAAAGGACTTAGTATTTGGCAGACTCATTATCTTTTACAACCTTAGATATGCTTTCTGCACTGCCTGTGAAAATTTGTCCATCTATTTCCAAGTTACACTCAAGTTTCTCTGGGCCCTGCTGTGCTCAATTTTGACAGATATATTTTCTGTAACTCCCCTTCGCTCCAGGCAATCTTGATTCTAACCTTAGTCAGCAGCAGCTAAGGGAGGCTTTGTCCATAATACGTTTTCCCCTTCATTCTGAGGGGGCTGAACCTCTCAGACTAGAAGCTGAGCAAAGAAGCTCTTTAGACCTGGCCATTGGAGAAGAGGAGCAGCAGCCTGGAACACAAGTTTGATGTCACGCCTGGCAGCTACAACAAGGTGGATGTCAGAGATATTTGAAGAGGAACAGGAAGGTAAGAAAATGGTGAGGAGAGAAAGCCCTGTGGCTACAAAAGCCTTTTCCTCCAGTGCCTAGTTATACTTTGGGCTTCCAAAGCATCCAAGGCCTTCTGCTGTTTCTAAATAGCCATCGTGAGCAGGCAGAAAATGGGTCACTTCAGTTCTGCTGGTGGTGAGGAGCAATGTTTTGTTTCCATCATTACTTTGCTCAATGGTCTCATGGGCAGTTGAAAACTTGATTTTGGGGCTGAATGAGATGCCGTAATGCAGGCCCAGTCAGGCAGCACAGTGGCTGTCAGTGTGGCCTCATGTTCCATCATATGCTTTTTTCTTGGGAAGAGGAGATCAATTTATGAAATTGTGTGCATAAAAATCTCTGTATTAAGCAATACTAAGATTAATAATGTAGTAAAAAAATTGAAAATTTAAAAAAAATTAATAATTAAAGTTCCCCATGTAACTAGTATATCAAGACATATCATGAGACATCAAAGAACTTTTTGCCCTGTTTCCCTGCCTGATTAAGTGCACATGATGTAAAGCATTGTCCTAGTCAACTTAAGGTCTTTCAGGAAGTTTGTTGTCTGGATAATCCTTACTATTTTGCAGCATCAGTAATCCTTACTATTTTGCAGTTACCTCTGCCCAGTGAGGAAGACCAGCAAAGTGAAGATCACATACAGGTTGCTGTCAGCCTGCAGAGTGTGTTTAGAGAACTCAACTCTGTCCCTACCTCTACCGAGGTTCCATGCAATATAAGCCATGTGAGATAAACCATTTATATGTTCTCCATTTTGTGTAGGCTTGAGTTTGAACCCAAGACTTACACTGAAAAAATGCTGGGAATTCACAATTTTCACCAAAGCTTATGCACATTCTGCTTTGAATAAAGGAAATGCTTCAAAACGCAAAGTTGTCTGGAAAAAAAAATCAGGTATTCATTTATTTAGGTAGCACAAATTGGAGGACATTTGTAATCCATTAGCTGCAAAAGAGAAACAATAGACGTGGGTCATATTGTTTATATTGTTGCAAATATAAACAACTCCTTGAAATTAGTTTTCAGATACTGATTTATTTTAAAAAATCCCTCCTAAGAAAATTAATGCTTAGCCTTCAGAATGAGGTATGAGTATTGTTTAAGAAATAAGGGATGGGGCCACATGTAGAGTAGTGAGGATTCTCAGTCAGGTACTGTTCCTTCTGTGAATGGAATGATAAAGGACTTCTCAGATGAATCATAGAGTGATCATGTCATTGGAGCACATTTTTGAGGTATATTCACAGGAAAGCTGAATTAGGCACATGGTTTAACTTACTTCTGGCATTTCCTAGGGTTTGAGATGCTGCTTTTGTAGTTCAGTAATTTCTCAGTGTAACACAGTGCAGTATAGTATGATACATAGAAAAGTAAATTGTGTAATATATATAAGTAGTGTAATTTCAGTATACTTCAGACACATGCAGTTGGCAGCAAAGCTCAGGCATGCCCTGAGTTAATTTAAATACAAATTACTTTTAGATACAGAAAAACACTCCATTTCCTAAAGTTAAAAGGCATCTCCTGTACTGACTGACTGATAGACTTGCCACTTGGCAACTCCTTTTAAAACTAAGCACTTAATTTAGTCCCACTTTAAATCAATGGGATTTTTTTTTTCTTGACTCCACTGGGAAGAGTATCAGGCTCAGTGAGTTGAAATTACATCCCTCCATCAACCCAGAAGCATTCAGCCCACAGTATTCCCCTCCTGTGCTCATTTACAACTGAAACTAACATACAGAATTTTGAAGTTGCCTGTCAAAAAGCTCTATCCTGCAATTTTAATAAAAACCACCCCCTGTTTTAGGGAATATTACATTTTCATTTGAAATGAAGAATGGTACTGCTTTTGGTTTTAAAAGACATTTCCAAGGAGCATGAAAACCTTCTGTGAGAAGATAAAATCAGGAATTTTTAATTTCATCTTTTCTCGCTTGAGCCTTTTAATTGGCATTAAGAACTGTCTTTTTATGGAGAAAATAATGCACAGGAGAAATTTTCATAAGTACATAAAAAATTGTAGAGCTAGGTGAGGCAGTACGAAGTTTAATTTGTAAGGAGTTAGGGCAACTGTATTTCTCACAGTTGGTAAGCCCCGTGCTATTTTTTAAGATCGCTTTGGAAAAAAAAGCAAGAGTCAGTTCTTAATTAAAATGAAGGTTGTGAAATAATGTTGCAAGAGTATTCTCCCTTCCGTTTTTAGGCACTAGCCCTCAGGTAAGGGTTGCTGGAGACACTGAGTTCCTTCACTGTCCTTGAGGGGCACTTGGCTGGCTCCCTGTCCTGCAGGAGGCTGCCATACCCATCACCTCCACCCCAACCCTTCCTAAGGTGACTGGGGAAAGAGCCACAAACAGCAGTTCAGTTTCTCAGGCAGCTTCTGGTCTAGTTGAAAACACATGAAAAATGTTGCAAAACGGCACTTGCAAAATGAGAATTGTCAGAGTCCCCCAGTGCCATCCTGGCAGAATGCTGCTACATTCAGTATTTTTCATCTTGCTTTGCTCAGAGAAATGTTTCAGGCAAGAAGACTAGTCCAAGTTTTAAATTAAAGGAATTTAAGACCATGCTGCTGATTTAATTGCTGTGTCAAATCTGTGCCAGTGCTTATCTATCAAGTTTAGATTTCATTTCATATGATTGTAAGAAAAACAGAAAGGATTTTTCAGAACTTAGTAAGTGTTGGGAAAACCTTGTTTGCTTGCATCTTTGTTCAGGATCTATGTAGCAAGCTTATCAGAGGGAAGGTCCCTGCAGTCAGGGTGTGGTACCAGGTCTACATTGTGCCCATGGGTAGCTGCTGTGTAGAAACGGTCTGTACAAGAGATTAATGCAAACCAGACTGAATGTGCTAATGAAGAATTGCAAGTTGGTAAGAAAAGTGTGCCTTCTCAAGCTCAATTACTTTCTCTGGAAAAGTCTTTAATTTCAAACATTTAGTGTATGCATATGGGGAATTATAAGGTAGAATTGGGTTGTGAGCTGTAAAACCTGCCTGCAGAGACACATGGCAGCACAAAGGTGGCACACAGAGGCTTGTCTCCACCGGACCCTGGGGGGAGGAGGTGTCACACAGCAGACCCCTACAGAGAGGAGCCTGCCAGGAGCTGACGGACGAGGGAACAGCGAGTGATCATCCCATCAAAGGAAGTGTGTTGCTGATGTGGCAACACGGGATAGGTCACACCATGTAAGGAAATACTGTGCCTTAGAAGAGTGTATAAAACCACTCGTTGAATAAACGATTCAGATTCCCTGCTGGTCTGAGTCTGAGATTCAATCACTGACAAATGGTGCCCCGTCTGAGGAATTTATTATACACCTATCTGTGCATCTGTCGGTGAGCTCCATGGGACCTGAAGTGTTGCTGCAAGAAGCAGGAACGCTGGCCAGCGATTAATCCCTACAAGTTGTAGGTGAGCCATGGGGGATGTAGGGGATGGAGTATCCCAGCAACAGAATGTCCCAGAGATGTTAAAACAGGTTTTAAAGAAACATGGCAGGAAAGTTGAGTCTACAGATTTGAACAGACTCTTGTTCTGGGCAAAGAACTGTAATTCAACTTCAGATAGGACAAATATATTTGATCCTTGGACATGGGATGCTTTAGACGCGTCGTGGAACTGAACTACATGTGGCGACACAGCGCTGATGGAGCTTTTGTGTCCATGGAGGACAGTGTACAAGGCACTCATGGCTCCTGCGGCACCCAGAGACCAGACAAAGAAAGACGCTTGTGCCACTGCGGCAGCTGTGCCGACCCCTTCTGCGTCTCCAGTGAGCAACCATAAGTCTGTTGGGGCTGTGAGAGAAGAACCAGAGGATGGCTTCTCATCCCCCGACCCGTTTGATCCTGGAGAGAAGCTGACAGTACCGTAAAAAAGCTCGCACCGCCCTGCGCCATGCGGCATCAGCTGGAGCCAGGTCATGGCGAGTGGCTGGAGCCAGGAGGGAGCATGTTCCCTCTCTGTTTGCCTTCTGTGAGAGTGCAGTGGTGGCAACAGACGCGGCAAGGGGAGAGCATGCGGCACTATCAGGGCACGGTGCCAGCGAGCAGCCATGCCAGCAAGCACATGGCAGAGCTGTGCTCTGGTGGCAAGCACGCGGCACTGGGGAGCACATGCCAGCGAGCACGTGGCAGAGCCGGAAAGCAGCGGCAAGCACATGGTGGAACCGGAAAGCAGCAGCGAGCACATGGCAGAGCTGGAAAGCAGTGGCGAGCACATGGCAAAGCCACACGGCAGCTGCGCCTAGCGGTCACCCCCACACCATGGACGGGCAGGATCAGCAGCACTGAGAGCTGGCAGGGCTGCGGCTCCACTCAGCTCATGGCGAAGGCTCTCTGCATAAGACATGAGCCAGCAGGGCCCATGCAAGCCGGAGGGGCCCACACTGTTTACAGCCAAGGCTCCCGTTCCCTGCTGTCTCGGTTTGAAGGACAGGTGTCTGCCAAGGAAGGCAGGAGCCCCCCTTGGAATGGCAGATGCAACCCCCCTTCCCTCCGAGTTATTATAATTTTGAAATCAAGGGGCTTTTAGGCAAACGTGGGAAATAGGAATAACAATTCTTTACTATTATATATCTATATGTGTAGAACCAGTCAAACAAACAGCAATAACTCTGGCAGTAACAGCAAACAATCACAAACCCAGTCCCAGCCTTCTCGGCTGTCGGGCCCTTTCCCCTCGGGTGCAGTTCTGCTCGCAGCCGGCAGGGGCGCTGGCGGCTCCCGGTGAGCAGGGCAGGTGCGATGGTTCCCCCGCGGCTGCAGGGGGCGCTCCGGAGCGAGCTCGGGGAGCACGCGGCACCGGCGGCCTGGGATCCCGGGAAGGGATGGGACAAAGGCTTCACAAACCCCTGGGCAGCTGATCCCGGTGTCCGGCCGGACCCTCGGGAACAGCAGGCTGGAACGGCAGGCTGGAATGGCAGGGAGGAGCAAAAATCCCAGGTGGCAGACGAGGTGTATCCAAGCGGGGAACCCCCCGGAGGTCTGGGCAGGCAGAGCGAGCAGGGCTACAACGCAGTGAAGGCTCCAAGCAACAGCGGGGCAGGGCGGCCACGGCCCAGCTCCGAGTGGGGCGGGGAAGGCGGCTTTGGGATCCCGGGGCTTCTCCAGCAGAAGGAAAAGCACCAGAAGGAGGAAAGCAGCCTCCCTCTCTGTCCGAACACCCAGGTGAAACAAAAGAGTAGCCAGATGCGCCCCATCCTGTAGCCAGCTCTTTTGTTTTTCCTAACTACCCAGCCATTCGTCCTCCTAGCAACACGTATGGGTGAAATTCCTTTAACAGAAAAAAAAAACCAGGAGAGCTCCTAAAACCCCAACACCTGCAGACTCTCGAGAGCTGATACTGTGCTTGAAAAAAGGACTAAGTGGGCCAATAGCCCCTTCACCAGAGGTGGGGAGGCTGCAGCATACAGCATTTGCACCAGCTTGTGCTGGAATGGCTGCAAGCTAGGCATATCGTTCCTGCAGCTAGTCCACAGAACTCTGTTTTCGTTATTCAAAATGTTGCCACAATAAGTGTAATTTTCCAAAGCCTGGATTTATACCCCGCATTGTTCTAATTGTTTTTTGTTAGAGATGCTCCTGTAATGATTATAATTTGTAAGCTATTTTTTTAAGGAAGAATTAGGCTTGTTACCTTTTGAAACCCTTTAAAATCACTTAGAGAGTTAATGTTATTACAATTGTAATGTCCAAAGCCTAGATTTATATATATTCTGTGAAACGATGAAGTATTTAAGCAGTTGATGATATTACCTTGCTTATTTTTACTTGATGTGCACTTGTTGTTGTATTAGATGTATTATTTTACTGTTCATAGTAAGAAAACTGCATGTTATGTTACACATTTTCCTGAATTTAGTAAGCTGAAAAATGTTCATGTTACATATTGTTAGAGAAGAGGGAATGCAGAGATGGGGTGTGCCCTCACAAAAGACTGTAAAGAAGTTTACATGTTCTTAATTTTTCAATCACATTCAGAATGATCACAAGATACTAATAAAGTTTTTAAGCAATTTTACAAGTTATTTTAGGGAAACCTTCTCAGTCACGTCTTGAGGCTCTGGCCAAGCCCTAGCCCTGGCTGATGGGATTATACCATCAGACCCAGGTGTTTCTGCTCTAAAAGTGTAATCAAGTAATTTTGACTTGATAATTTGATTTTAGAAAAGCTAGACCCTCTTTCAAAGTAAACTTGAAAGTCTTGCCTGGGAAAGACTTTCTAAGTCTTCGCTATGAAACAGCACCTTCCAGCAATTGCAGACTCTGAGTGATGGTAAAAGTTTTAGACAACTTTACATTGTTTCTCAAAGTTCTACCTGTTCAATCACTGTCATAATTCTTAATTGTATAAAACAGAAAAGACAGAATTATGGGGAATTGTAAGATAGAATTGGGTTGTGAGCTGTAAAACCTGCCTGCAGAGACACATGGCAGCACAAAGAAGCACATGGTGGCACACACAGAGGCTTGTCTCCACCGGCCCCTGGGGGGAGGAGGTGTCACACAGCAGACCCCTACAGAGAGGAGCCTGCCAGGAGCTGACGGACGAGAGAACAGCGAGTGATCACCCCATAGAAGGACATTGAGAAAGTGTGTTGCTGATGTGGCAGCACGGGATAGGTCACACCATGTAAGGAAATACTGTGCCTTGGAAAGGTGTATAAAACCACTCACTCCTTTGAATAAATGATTCAGATTCCCTGCCGGTCTGAGTCTGAGATTCAATCACGGACAGGACAGTGTGTAGGAGGCAGTGACATTCACACTGGCATGAGTGAGGGCTCAGCATTACTTTGTTCCTTAACAGGACACACTGTAGGTGTGTTTTATAAAAACTTTCATCTGAAGCGGTACAGGAAGGACATAAGCTCTCAAGGGGCTGTGTCTCACAGCCCCAGTGCTCATTCCTTCCAGTGACTACTTCTATATATTCTTTCTCTTCTCCCTCTGGGAAATGTGTATGCAAATTTTTCAGGGAGTCAAGTCACCTGATGCAGAGATCCTCTCCATAAGCCAGGCACCTTAAGCTAGGTTTACAGGATCTGCATTTGTATGGGTCTTAAACTGCTATCTGCTTGGATAGTGAGGAAATTTTGTTCAAATTAAACCTAAAGTAGATTAGCTAAACCACCTTATGTTCATGTGCTCATTCAGGATTCATGCTATTCCCATTTAGCCTTATTTGCTCATGTACTGAATTAAGATAAATCAAATTAAGCTTAATACTGAACAAGAATGGTCAGTGTTTGCATAGGGAGTTAGGCAGCTCGAATACCTAAATTCCCATGTGTAGCTGACACATGAAAACTAGTCTGAAAATTTCTGCACAGAAAAGATGCCAAATAATTTCCTACATATTCATGAATTTATACAAAATCTGAATAACTTTTATCATTCCTAGCATCTTTTCTAAACTGGGAGGCTAACACTGCTCCAGTCCAGATCAGACTCCCAGTATGAGCTGCAAGTGTATATCCACAGGAATCCCAAAACCAGAAAAGGCATGGTGAGGGTTCTCAGTGTTGCTGCAAATACACCACCTCATGTTGGAGGCATGTCATGCCTTCTGCCCTTCACACCAGACCAAGCCATCCTTCTGTTAACAACCCTCTGCTGAACCACACTCCCACGGTCCAGTCACTGTCCCTGCTGCCCAAGGGAGGAAGGAGCATAACAAAGGGAAACAGGCAAAAATGGGTTGATAAAATTAAACTGTGATCAGTAGCAATGGGCAGTGTTATCTACATATTTATGTGTAGGGGTGACTCAACTTTTTCTTATTATTGATGCATCAGGCATGCTCTGTCTGAAACAACTCTGTTTTTGTATAAATTTACTATACATGTATCCTTTCTACATTCAGTCTTTACTCCAGTTGGGCTGGCTGCATTCTTAGAACTTGTATTAAAAATTCATGAAAACTTTTGTCAAGATTTTACCTGTCAGATATTTTTTTGTCTCTTGTGAATAGCTGTCACTGAAATGTTGTTTCAGTGGTTAATTTGAACTCTTTCTGGTTCGTTTTTAATTCCTGCTCAAATGTTTGCAATTTCATAGTCTGACAGTGAACAGAACCTAATCTCTACCAGTGGGACGGGAGATAACATAACTGGGTTTTTCCTCTCTGTCTTAGGGTCCTGATGAACACAAAGCAGAAGTGCATCCCAGAGTGTAGTGAAGCCAATCTATGGGCTGCTGCAATGAGCACACATTGCAAAACAGCAACAAGAATATTTAGGGCTACATTCAAGGAGGCATCTAAATCCCAAATTATATATTTAAAATACCTTCTTCAGCCACCACTCAGTCCTGGAAAGTGCCTAATTCCATAACTACTTACATTTTCAGGTTTATGTTTTTGGAACTGATGCAATGCAGGTGCACTTTGCACTTTGCGGGTTGCTCAGGTCTTCATAAGGTCAAATACCTCATTGCTTAAGGTGCATGTAAAATTCATCAGCACAGATTAACTGGACCTTGCTCTGTCTGAGTTTCTTAGAGTTGTGATGGTATTGCTAGAGGTCACCTGAAGGAAATCAAGGCCTAGATTAAGCATCTGCCCCCTAGGTGCAGTGTCCAGAAATTGAAACTTTAAACTTGGTTTAGTTTCTTCTGATGGATCCTGCAGGCTTTTCTCTGGTAGGAGAGTTCATGGCTGCAGAGGGTTGAGTCCCAAGATTCAACTGAGTGAGACCCAACACCTACCAGCTAAGCTGAGAGCCTCTCTCTAGCAATTCAGAGTGTGAAGTGCATTTGAACTTACACTCAACTGGAAATGCTGGCAATTTTTTTGCTTTAAACTGTCTTTCACACAATCACAGATTTATTATGGTTGGAAGGAACCTCATGAGATCATCCAGTCCAACCCCCCTGCCAAGGCAGCATCACCAAGAGACGCAGCACAAGAACACATCCAGGTGGGTTTCGAATGTCTCCAGAGAGGGAGACTCTGTGACCTCCGTGGGGAGCCTGTTCCAAGGCTCTGCCACCCTCAATGTAAAGAAGTTTTCCCTCATGTTGAGGTGGAACTTCTTGTGTTTTAGTTCATGGCCATTGCTCCTTGTCCTGTCGCTGGGCACCACCAAAAAAGTCTGTCACCATCCACTTGGCACCTGCCTCTGAGATAGTCATACACATCAGCGAGGTCCCCTCTCAGTCTCCTCTAGACTAAACAGACCCATGCCCCTCAGTCTCAGTCTCTTCTCATAAGAGAGATGCTCCAGACCCCTCATCATCTTTGTGACCCTTTGCTGGGCCCTCTCCAGTAGCTCCTTGTCTTTCTTTTGCTGAGGAGGCAGGAACTGAACACTGTACTCCAGATGTGGCCTCTCCAGGGCCAAGTAGGGGCACAGGATCAGCTCCCTTGACCTGCTGGCCACACACATCCTGATGCCAGGATCCCAGCTGGCCCTCCTGGCCACAAGGACACACTGCCAGATCATTATCAACTTGTGACCCACCAGGACTCCCAGGTGGTTTTCAGCAGAGGTGGTCTTTAGTGGGGCAGCCCCAGCCTGTGCTGATACTTGGGGTTATTCCTCTGGTTATTCCTCTCCAGGTGCAGGACCCTAGACTTGCCCTTGCTGAACCTCATTAGGGTTCTGTCCACTCAACTCTCCAGCCTGTCAAGGTCCCACTGAATGGTACTGTATGATAGAACAGCCAATATTTCACATATGAATTGTGGTGGTCCTGCACCATGCTAGGTCAGCCAGTAAGCACTTCTAAAACCAGTAGCAAGGTTTTGAGTGTCACAATTACTAGAAAACGAGGCTGAATTACGGTAAACCACAAACTGCAACACAGTCTTTCTCACGTTCTTCAATATATGTATTTTTAAAGATAATAGAGAGTTAATTCTCAGCATGTTTTGAAGTGGACTCTATGCCTGTGTCAGTGCATGGTGATATGGGTGTCACTGAGTAACAGCAGCAGGTGTCTACTTTCTGGTTGGAAGAAAATAAATTATAACGAGCACACTTGCTCAGCTCTTGTACGTTTATTTATCAACATATATAAGAAAAGCGGCATCCTTCAATAAAAGGAAAATATTCAAATCCTGTTGACAGCTATGATTTGTTGGATATTTATTGCCCACACTGATGTTAGGCAGCAGGCAGCAGGTGCCTAATTTTCCATTACTGACACCACCCTAAAAAAAAAAAGGAAGCCAAACAGACAAAACACAGGAAAAAATGAGACTAAAACACACTGACGCATCTCTTCACTCAGGTTATAATTTCTTGTGTTAACTATAATTGTAAACATCATGTCAGTATACCTATACCCCATGTTCAGTGCTGAGTATTTAGGTCATTTTGTCATTCTTTTCTGCTAATTGTTTTGTGACCCACAGACTTCGAAGTAGTGTATTTTCTCTCTTATCATACAAGCTGGAAGAGTGCCCAAAGCATATTAGCTCATCAGCCAGCCATTTGTACCTGCTGTTCACTGTCTGCTACTGCTAAATATATGCTAATGATGCTATCTGAGCCTTGGGATGAATTTGTAAATTGTGCTCATGCCAGGGAAATGAATGCTACTTACAAAGGTGACAAAGAAAGCAGCTGCTTTTAGATGAAATGAATCACCACATTATATATTACTCTAGGGTAATAAATTATATTTTCAGTCTTGAATTCATTTTTTGGAAATGTGATTATATGGCAACTGTAGCATGTGAGAAACCCTTCAAAGTCTCCTGAGGTGGAATAAAGAGACTATAATAGATTTTTTTTTTTTTTAATGAACTGATGTTTAAATACATACAAATCTGTGAGTTTTTTAGAGGTCGTTTCACATATTGTCTTGTAATTAAAAAACTGCAGCCTTTAAATATTTTATAAGGCTTTTTTTCCTTTCTTTAAGTTACTTTTCAACAAGTGTGCAATGTTCAGCATGTCTGAATTACTTATGTATAAGATATATCAAAAGCAATGGAATAATATGAGAGCAAATCAAGCTAATTTGAAATTCCAATGTGCTGTAAAATAATGCAGCCTCTGTTAAATATGTTTGGTATGAAAGAACAATTTAAGCCAACTGTAAGTACAGCTGGAGTTGGAATTGTTTAAACATTTTTGAAAGATTATTAAAACATGTAAACAACTGTCTGAAAGCTTGAGTTCTGCATTTGACAAAGATGCAGAGGAATAGAGGTGGGGATAATTTTGGAAAGCACTGCAGTTCCTCTTTCTTTAGTGTTTTTGTAGTGCCAGGACAGGCATTGCCAATGCCCTTCCAAAGTGCTTTTTCATGCCCCATCCTATCCACTCAAACAGGAACAGAAGAGGTGAACAGAATCAGCCAAACACATGGAAGTGTGGCTGTCTGATTTTGGCTGTCTGCCCATGAAGTCGGTGATGGGCATCCCAGGGCACAGACATTGCTGTCCCCTTGCCTTCCTGATGGTCTCAGCAGCTCCCAGTGCCAGGCAGTGCCACAGCCTGGACTGGGACGCAGAGTCCAGGGTGGGGAAATTCTTGCAGGAGTCTGCAAATGGACCTTACTGCTGTCCAGGCCGAGAACTGGCTAATCACTGGGAGCTGGGCTGACACTAGGTACAGGATGACATGACGCTCTGAGGTACAGGATTGCCATCCCATGGGAAGGCCAGCAAACACAGCTCTAGTTCTTAAGCCCGGTTCACATGAAGTGTCCTAAACATGCTGGATCAGTCAAACTTGTTGGGGAAGATGAAACAGGAAAGCCTTGGAAATATGATTGCCTGACAAAAGATTTTGGGAATATGAAAACTACAGGCAACATCGAAATGAAAGCCACTTTTGAAATACCAGGTCTTAGTTACTGAACAACTAGAAAACAATGGTATGGCCGACTGAAGTAATCCCCTCTTGATGGAACAATACCCTCTGCTTGCAAACAGGTCCAAGGGTCAGAGCAGACCCTACTAGCTCAGCAGAAGGGGTCCAAAGAGTAGTTTTTAGAAGTTAAGATGTAACACTCTATGGTAATATAAGAACTCTTATAGGCTGTATGTAAATGCTATAGGATTTGTATCTTGTATTAGATTGGTTAGTGACAATTAGAATATTCAGTACAGAAGATGATTTATTGTATTGTAACCAGGACTTCAGACATTCTCATTCTCATTCTCAATTCTCACTCTCTCTCTTCTCATTCTCATTCTCATTCTCATTCTCTCTTCCATTCTATTCTCCTTCTCTCTCTTCCACTTCCACCCATGCTCCTACTCTCTCTCTCTCTCTCTCTCACCCGTTCACTCTCTTGCTCTCTTGGGCCTGCTCAGAGCTGAGTCTACCAGCTCTGAGCAGTGCCCCAATACCCACGCCCTTTACAATAAACCGGCTGTGTCCCAAGACCTGCCTATAGAGATCTCTCGTCTCCATCCGTCACCGTCTACGTCCGGCCGTCCCGACTGGACCCCAGAACCCCCGTAACCTACAAAACTGATCAGACAGTCTGGGAAAAAACGGAGTCTTAATAATTTCTGAATAAGTCATAGAATTTTCTTTCATATGCTAAACCACTGGAAATAGAAACTTTTGAATTTGTCCTTGCTAGGGATGAAACAACATGAAAGAACTTTTAAAAATATTTATATTTAGCCACAAAAATACTTATCAAAAAGCAATGGCCAAAAATATGTGCAGGAAGTGTGACTGAGAAATACAAAAAAACATCTAAAGAAGTAAACTTAGGACACCAGGTATTTCAGCCACACAAACATCCAGACCATGATAGAGCACCACAATGGCAGGAATCATCTTAGCCCACAGTCATTCTGGCCACAGGAACTGTGCTTAACCTCTTACAGACAGCACTGACATTCACCACATGGGTTTTCACAGAATCACAGAACATCTTGACTTGGAAGGAACCACAAGGATGATCAAGTCAAACTCCTGGCCCTGCACAGCACCATCCCCAAGAATCACACCATGTGCCTGAGATCATTGTCCAAACACTTCCTGAACTCTGTCAGTCTCAGTGGTGCGACCACTTCCCTGGGGAGCCTGTTCCAGTGCCCAGCCATCCTCTGGGTGAAGAACCTTTTCCTAATATCCAGCCTAAACCTCGCCTGACTCAACTCCAGGCCATTCCCGCAGTCCTGTCACTGGTCACCACAGAGCAGAGATCAGGGTCTGCCCCTCCTCTTCCCCTCACAAGGAAGTTTTGACTGCAATGAGGTCTCCCCTCAATCTCCTCCAGGCTGAACAGAACAAGTGACCTCAGCCATTCCTACAACCCAGCAGCTTTTAAAGAAAACCCGAGCTTTCCTAGTCCCTGCACATGCATCATGGCTGGAAGATGACTCTGTGAAATGTTTTGAGTGCTGTGTGAATGTGTTGCTATTACAGAGTGATTATGGAAACCCAAATATCTCCAGAGACACCACTCTGCTGTGTAACCCTGTAGCCCTGCAACGCAGCACTGCCTTCCAGCAAGAACCCATGAGCTCTGCAGCAGCTCCCCGATGCCTCAGGACTGAGACTCCTCTGGTTTGCTCTGTCTGAATACCTCTTGACTTGCCTGCAGCTCTGTTTTACTTTGTTTAGCCTCCAGCTACACAGGTGCCTGTGGCTAATTCCCTCTACATGTGTTTATCCTTGCATAGTACAATCATGGTTTTATGCAGCTGGCAGTAGCAAGCAGTGGTGCTGTGTTGAATGAGATGTTTAAGACTCTGACACACAATACAGGGCAGAGAAATAGAGGCGTGGTATGGCAGCAGAGGATTTGAGAAGTGGAGATACAGAGTGCATCACAGAGGCTTACAGGGATGGCAGTAAGAGATGGGCCACAGGCTTGGCACCGGAGACTCATCAGTTGTCCATTTTAGAAATATGGACCCCGATCTGGACAAAACTGATTTTACAACTAGCAAAGGGAACAAGGAAATAATATCTAACATACATCAGTAGTACTATATGTAGTAAATACATTTGTAAAATGAAGCCACAGACCAGAAAAGCAAAAGAAAGGTATAAAACTGTTTTGGGAAACATTAAAAAAACCCCCTTATCCTAAGTGCATATTGGGGAAGGACAAAGAACCCAACACCATGACCATCACATTCCTCACAGTGAGTGAGTCCAGGGGCTATGGTTGACACTGTTGTACTCTCCAGTTGGTCCAGAGTTCCTGAAGGTCCAGAGGAGAGTGGAAGGGTCATCATATGTCCAAGAAAAGAGATAGAAAATATTAAATATATGCATGAAAATTTTATTATTGCTATGATTGAGACTTTTTCTGTATAGAAGTGCTCTGACTTACTAGTCTCCCTTCTCCTGCAATAATAACATCTACATTCTTGAATTGTAGATTAACTAATGATTCTTCAATTAGACCATTAAGATTTCTTGTTATAGCAACTATAAATTCTTGGCTTTATTTATATACATGTCATGTTTTCTCTTAGTCCACAAAGAAGATTTTGAGCATAATGGTGTGTTATTGCCCACACAGAAGGGGAAGAAACTTTTATTGGCAACTTGGGTGTGCCTAAGACAAGGCAGGCCAGCACTCTGAGCTCGTTGACCCAGTACTGGCACTGACTGCATGGCTACACTGGAGCTAGCACTCATTAAAAGTGATTTGCCAGTTCATATTTTCAATTTGTAAATTCTTTTGCAGACACTGTTTGCTGAACAAACGAGATGTTTCCAGTCAAGAGCCACCCTAGAAAGCCATGGCTGTTGCTCAGTTTGGGTGAGCCCCTCCCTCTTGCTGAGTCCTGCCTGTCCTACTCCTGGCTCAGGTCTGTGTCTCTGGTCTAGCTGGGTCATCCCTAACGCTGCCCATCAGCCCTGGCTCATACTGGAGCAAAGGTCACAGGCGAAAAGGACACAATTAACTTCAATCACTTTGTGAGGAAAGCAGACATGATAATAACCATGTCAATATCTGTCTCTGGGAAGGGGAGGGCAGAGACTTAACAGCCATGGGAGACACCTGGACGTCAGAGGACAATGTGTTTTGTCTCTTCGCTGGTTCTGCCTCAAGAGCTGCTACCCACGACAATATCTCAATGTAAAAATATGACTTCCTTACCAGTAAAAGCACCATGCTGAAGTCATGTTAGAGTCACCAAAAGGAAATTTTGATCATGTCTGAAAGACTTGCACCTCCATTTGTGAAATGATGTGTTTATATATTGTCACACTGACCGCTTGCTTCTCTGCTCAGTTAGCCCCTGCAGTGTGCGGCAGGAGTGGGGAGCAGCCGGAGGCTCTCGGCTTTAAAGCTGCTCCTCTAGATTTCAGCTCTGCCTAGGGGAGCTGAAGCCCCAGACACAGTAGCTGTCAGCAGTCCGGAGGAGGGAGAGGATAAAAAGTAGCAAGGAGGCTTGCCACAGGAGGTAATCCTAGTTTATTGAAGGGTCTCCTCAGAGAACAAGCCCAGAATACAGCCGGGAAACATCTTATAAAGGGAGGTGTTACAACGGGGATGGCTTAACTAGGGACCAATAGAAATCTCTAGGGGAGGGATAGGGACAGGGATAGACATTCACATAAACCAATGGTCTTGAGGGGTGGAGGGAAAGGGATCACATGCTCCAATGGGGCATCGAGGTTTAGGGGATTTCTAAGAGGGGAGGTATCCAAAGGGGCAGGATCTCGGGGGATTGATGGGGACCATATAAGGGTAATTAGGGAGGGCTTTGGTGACAGGCACAGAACTTTGGGGAATAAGGGGCGGGGCTTGGGTGATTGATGGGTGTCATAGGTTAGCAAGCATAGTCCCGGAAGGGATGTCCTTGCTAAGGGGTGCTTACAGTTTCCTCTGGGACCTGATAGAACCTATCAGCTGGCCAGTTTGAATATGGACAATTCTCTAAGCCACTTAAAGTTGTGATCACCTCTGTTATCCACATTTAAGAATAGGCAAACTCCCCTCCAAGCTCTCTCTCGTTTCCGGTGCTGGGACAGGTGGCTGCTCGGGCCAGGCCGGGCCGGGCCACGGCCATCCTGGAGCCGATGGACCTGTTCCAGCCGTGGAACCCCCCCCACTGCCTTGCCGTGGGCAGCCGGAGCGGCTCGGCTCTCCCCCCTCTCCACTGCGATAAGCCCCATTCCAGCTGCAAGGCTGCGGTGAGATTAACCCTTTTATTGCTGTGAAGAGCTGAAAACCTGAGGGAAGAGAGAGAGGAGATGCTTAAAGCTGGAATTCTGTTGTGAAGCTATGATATGTCAGAGTATCCCATTGTAATTTCATGAAGATATGGGGGGTGGAGTGTTCAGCTCGTAAGCAAAGGCACCTGTGCTGAGATAGGCAGATGCTGACACAGCTGTAATTTCATGAGAAGTTTGGACAGGGGGAGATGGACCAGATGAGGACTTTTGCTCCAAACGGGAAAGGAGAAAACCTCAGTCCCTAGAGATGGACCAGATGAGGACTTTTGCTCCAAATGGGAAAGGAGAAAACCTCAGTCCCTAGAGATGGACCAGATGAGGACTTTTGCTCCAAATGGGAAAGGAGAAAACCTCAGTTCCTTGTTGGGGTCCCTCCCCCACTGTGTAGCCCTGGGAGAGGGGCCCTGAGGGCACAGACACGGGGCTTCCCTGCCCCTGCTCAGCCTCGTTCCCATTGGTTGGTTTGTGTTCCCTGCGCGGGCAGAAGGACCCTTGGTCCCGTGACTGGAACAGTTCTTCAGCAGAGCTCCGGCCATGTGGCTGGAGAAATAAACATCTCTGAAACATCTAGCAAGAATCTGTCTGTCCATATATATTTCCTTTCCACGGGACTCCTGGTTTGATATATGCGTGTTGCAGGATCCCCACTGCAACAAATGGTGGAAAATTGAGGGCAGAATGATCCCCGATCCCTAAGCGACTGATTTGTGTGAGTAAACCCTGGAAACTTTGGATTCCTCTTCTTGGTTTTGCTTTGCTATTCCATATCTAAACTATGGAGGAACCGTGGGAAGACTCTTGGCTCTCAGAGCCGCATATGGACATTTATCTTAAACTTAAAATGATTCTTGAACAATGATTTGTAAATTTTAGCTTGATTCAAGCTCAAAAAGAACTGAAACACTTCCTGGCATGGTTGTTTAAGAACTTTTTCTATGTTTCTTGGGATTTAATTCTTACCAAGGGCTTTTGGAAAACCGTTTGGACACAGTTAATACTGGAGTCAAAATATATGCCGATGGAAGAATATTTTCGTGAATATTATTTAGTTACCGAGACTGTTGAGCAATGTCAGCTGTGTCCTGGCGAAGGGAATCCTGGCGCAGGGACCGTGCGGCCCAGGCCACGTGCACCGAGCGCTCTGCGAGCAGCAGCGAGGCAGTTCCCGCGCGCGGGCGGAGCCACGCGAGCCGCAGTGTCGGCAGAGGAGCGGGGAGCGGCGGGACCCGGCGGTGCCCGAATGGCCCCGTGCAGTGCGTGGTGGAGCGAGCCCCGGGAACGCCCGACCGAGAGGGGCGGTGCGTGGGCGGCGGCTGGCGGCTGGCGGCGGTGGAGCGGAGCCGCGCCCAGCCAAGATGCGCGCTGGAGCAGGGCGCGGGGGAGTCATCGCTCGGGGGCCCGGCCGAGACGTGGGTGCAGCGCCTGGCAGCAGCAGCAAAGCTGCGACCAGAGGAGGCGACGCACGGAGAACTGAGCGGCACGGCCCGGCCTGGCCCGCGCAGCCCCGAACGCGACCCCGGGAAGAGCGCGCAGGCACCAGCAGCCCCGACAATTCCAACACGGGAGCGACCGAAAGAGAGAGCAAAGACGCAGCGAGACAGAAAACAGCAGCCACTCGGAAAAAGGAAAAGATCATAGTAACTAAGACCTTAGGGATAGTAAAATGGTATAATGTTAAGCAAAATTATGGTTTTATAACAAGGTGTGTCAACCAGCAAGACATATTCGTGCATAGAACTGCTATTAAAAAGAATAACCCTGAAAAATGCATCCCAAGCTTGGGAGATGGAGAGGTGGTGGAATTTAATATTGTACTAGGGAGAAAAGGGTTACAAGCATCGCAGGTCACTGGGCCTGATGGTGTTCCTGTAAAAGGCAGTATATATGCAAAAAATCGTAGTCATGTTAGACAGTATCTCCATTGTAAGTCCCCCCTACAGTCTCCCTTTCCTAATCCCACCTTTCCCTTTTACCCTATATCCTATTACCCCCAGTGTATTCCCAATCCGTTTTTTCACCCATGGTTTCCCTCACAAAACCATGCTTTTGCCAATTGTTTCCCCAAAAATCCCTTTCCAATGCCGAGTGGAGGATGAAAAGGGGGAGGGAAGAAGTTAAACCTTCTCCTGCCTCAGTTTCCCCACAAAGCATGCCCGGAGAGTTCTGTCTCCCTTCTGTCAGCCCTAAGATGTTCCACAGAATCTGTTTGGACATTTAAAGACTCAGGAGGGTGGCTTGTTTTGTCTTGAAACGGTTCTTGTTATGTTTATCCAGTTGTTTTCTTTCTCCTTTTATTAAAATAAAACAGGTGAGGTGTTGGGGTCCCTCCCCTTCCATGGAGCCCTGGGAGAGGGGCCCTGAGGGCACAGACACGGGGTTTCCCTGCCCCTGCTCAGCCTCGTTCCCATTGGTTGGTTTGTGTTCCCTGCGCGGGCAGAAGGACCCTTGGTCCCGTGACTGGGACAGTTCTTCAGCAGAGCTCCGGCCATGCGGCTGGAGAAATAAACATCTCTGAAGCATCTAGCAAGAATCTGTCTGTCCATATATATTTCCTTTCCACGGGACTCCTGGTTTGATACATGCGTGTTGCAGGATCCCCACTGCAACAGTTCCTAGAGATGCTCCCAGAGATAGTCCTAACGATGAAGATGAGGAAGACCATTTGCTCCCAGGGACTGAGAAGGGCCTCTGTTCTTGTTTCTGAACGGCTCAACCTTAAAATTGTACCCCAAAAAACTTCAAGAGTGGACCCTCGAAAGAAGTTGTGGGAAAAGCTGCAAGTCGGGGGAAGGGATTCACATACGAGCAGAGACTCCTCTTCCTAAATGGACTGAACAATATTTGGGAGTGGGCGGCTGTCTCGTTGTGATAATGTTTTCATAGCATGAGCAAGAGACTTTCTAAATGGACTGAACAAGGTTATTATGGAAGTGGTAAACAGACTGAACATCTTAAGGGTTGTCTTTTTACATTGTCAGTGGGAGAAGGGAGGAAGGTGGGAGGAGGAGGAGAGTTCTGAAGGTATGGTATAATTTTTTTCCCCTTCTTTTAGGTCTGTTAATAAACTTCTTTATATTCTTTCAAGTTTGGTGCCTGCTTTGCGTTTCTCCTAATTCTTATCTCACAGAAGATAAACAGTAATGAGTATTTTGGACCAAACCACTACAGTGGGGAAAGAGCTAGAACAAGGGGAGGAGAACAACCATATAGGGAGCACCAGGGGAGCGGCTTGGGTCTGGGGCAAACAAACTGGGAATACGAGTGGGGGAGGTGGGGATGAACCATTGGGGTACAGATAACATATGAATATACAATACAAGTATCACATCACCACAATATATTAAACTGAGTTTAACTGTGAAAAATACTACTGTGGAACCATAAGCGTCAGAGGACCAGGGAACAGCTTGAAATGTCAGGGAACGGTGGAAAAATCCTTACAGTTTTGGCAGAAGGAGATGAATGTGGGAAGAGAGGTTTTCATTACAGATACCATCTGATGGTAGTTTTACCAGGAAATAACTGTATATTTATATTTTTAAAGGCAGGTTTCCAGCCTAATTATACTACTACTGCTCTCTGCTGAGAGTTATTGTGCCTGTGAGAGTCCCACACACTGAGCAACTTGCCATAAAGGAGGAACTGTGCTACCATGCAAAGTGAGGGCTTTGCTCAAACGGATAAGCTCGGATTGCTATAGGTACGTGGAAATGAGCATGCACAGATGTAGCAGGCACAGAACAAGGTTGCAGTGGAATGACCGTATATTTTATATTGCTTTTTCTGTTGTCTGAAATATCAGGATCGTGATTTCAATTTACAAATGCCTGTGTAATTACATACACATCCATATACTCATATTCATTCTCTGCACTTTGAAAATAGCTACTTATGCAAAATAAACTCTTGTGCATAATAATCACCAGAAGATATGCACTATTCTGACTGCTGACTTCTCACAATGAAATGTCCTGCAGCATATCCCCTTTTTCTATTTTCTAGTTTTCTATTTGTTTTCCTTCAAGTACACACAGTTTAAATCTCATACTGACTTACAATTAAAATCTCGTACTGATTCAGAAGTTGATTACACCAACCTATATGTTGCCATATGTTGTCTACACAGTGCTCTGAGAAAGTACCAGAATTAACAGCAGTATCTTCAGAGACTGCTCTGCATGTAGTAGGTTTTGACGTATTTCTCAAAAAACTCCGCTTGCCTTGGGATTTGGTGCAAAGGACTAGAATATGCACCATCTAGCCTAAAACTTGTAATTTGTATCTATATTGGCTTTAGAAAGGTTTGCTCTCTGAATTTCAGGTGCCACATCCAAGCACCTCTTGAAGACTTCCAGAGATGGTGACCCCACCAGGACTGGAGGGCAGTTCAACACAACACCAATGAGGGATCCCCTCCCGGGTCTCCACAGTCGAGTGTATTACCTGCTGCCAGCAACTGCTAGAGCCTGTAAAGGACTCACAATCACTGTTTACTGAATACATTCTGTATTAAAATAATAGAAAGTTGTGACATGTTAAAGTTCGAAGATTGATGGTGATAGTATCTGGCTGCAAAATACACTCGAAGCAATACACAGACAGGCTCTAATCAGCAATAAAGGTTAGGTCCAGATAATAATTCAGCACACATGGAGTGCAGTTCTTACCAGTAGGTGTTCCTATGGGGAAGAAAACAGCTTCAGCCTGTCGACTAATCCCAGAAGTTATGATGGAGTTTTCTTTTACTTCTCCCTATTTTTAACTCACTTTTATGCTGGTTTTGCGTTTATGGAGAGCTTGAGTGACTCGTCATGCATCATGTTCACTGTGAAGTGATTGCACTTTGGAGGTGGGTAATCCCATCCAGATAGTAGAATCTGTATTTAACCCTGTAATTTCTGTACTGTTATAACTTCTGTTAGAATGTGAATATGACTTCTGTGTTTTCCCTAATTTCATCCCCAGTCATTTTCCCACATCCCCCCTGATGCAACTTAAAGACATTCACTCTCATCCTTTCACTTGAGACATAGCAGAAGAGATTGACCCCCACCTGGCCACAGCCTCCTTTTGGGCAGTTAAGGTCTCCCCCGAGCCTCCTTTTCTCCACACTAAAGAACACCAGCTACCTCTGCAGTTCCTTATAAGACTTTCTAGACCCTTCCCCAGCTCCTTTGCCCTTCTCTGGTCTCTTTCCCTCACTCCAGCACCTCAATGTCCTTCCTAAATTGAGGGGCCCAAAACTAAACACAGCGCTCGAGGTGTGGTCTTACCAGTATCCAGTACAGGGGGACAATCCCTGCCCTGGTCCCACTGGCCACACTATTGCTGATCCAGGCCAGGTTGCCATTGGCCTTCTTGGCCACCTGGGCACACACTCATGCCTGGGCTCATGGTAACCAGCACCCCCAGGTCCTTTCTGGCCCCTCTGTCCCAGCCTGTGGCGCTGCCTGGGGCTGTTGTGACCCAAGGGCAGGGCCCAGCACTTGGCCTTGTTGAACCTCACACCATTGGCCTCAACCCATGGATCCACCCTGTCCAGATCCCCCTGCAGAGCCTTCCTGCCCTCCAGCAGATCAACACTCCAACCCAAACTGGTGTCATCTGAGAAGTGACTGAGGGTGTGCTCAATCCCCTTGTCCAGATTGTCGATGGCAGTAATAAACAGGACTGATGACTGTACTGAACTCCTGGAGACCTCTAGTGACTGGCTTCCAACTGCATTTGGGTCCACTGACCACCATAAAATCTTTTCTGTTACAGCTGATGTGAAGGTATTTTTTATTCCTTACTGAAACAAGCCTCCAAATCTACCTTTATTTAGGGCCTACTAGTGATTTCTCAATCTGGACAGGTGGGTAATCACTTAATTTAAATTTGTGTTTTAACTGAGAGACACAAAAGTGAGATAAAAATGTCTTCTGTCCTTGCAAATCTAATTCAAAGCAGCTGGCACAAATGGCTTCCATATATTTCTACTGGATTTGAAAGACCCCATTGTCAGAGACTGATTTATTATCATTTATGACTTAAACATTTTCATAAAGGACTTTTAAAACTGTTATTACAAAAGCTGCAGAGAAGACTACCAAATCCTGAATGGGGCTCTGAGAGGGCCTGCACACCTCATTGGTGAAGATAAGATAAAGTGACTCAGGTCTGGGCTGGGGGAGAAGAATACATTCAGAGTGATCAAGCTTAACACCTCCAAGGTGGAGACCACAGCCCCAGGGCTATCAGCTGCCAGGCTCACACAGACTCTCCACCAAAGGGTGGGGGAGGATGTTTGGTCCCTCCCCTTGCCATGGAGCCCTGGGAGAGGGGCCCTGAGGGCACAGACACGGGGCTTCCCTGCCCCTGCTCAGCCTCGTTCCCATTGGTTGGTTTGTGTTCCCTGCGCGGGCAGAAGGACCCTTGGTCCCGTGACTGGAACAGTTCCTGGGCAGAGCCCCGGCCATGCGGCTGGAGAAATAAACATCTCTGAAACATCTATCAAGAATCAGTCCATATATATTTCTTTTCCACAGCCTCCTTGTTTGATACATCATGTTACAGAATCCCCACTGTAACAGGAGGAGAGGCTTTGGGTGTGTGGGGGCAAAGCCTCTGGTGAGATGCAGTGACTGCCCATCCTCCACTGTGCAGAGGAGCCCAGCTGAGGGACCGCTTCACCGGGGAGAAGCTGCATCCACATGAAGGACAGAGGGGATGACACGGCCCATCAAAGGCCCCCCCAAAGGGGTCCCCAGACCCTGCGCCAGAGATGATGCAACAAATCCACAGTGTTGCAAGGGACAGTGTCAAACTGGCCCCCTACAGGGGAGACACGTGGCCGTTCCCAACTGCCCAAAGCGTATATGAATCCACAGGATTCTGTACTCTTCGGTGTGTGGCGGCGTGTGGCGGTGACAGGGGACCCTCACCACCAGCAGACCAGATGGAGGGGAGCAACGAGAGGTCATTGGGACCCCTGGAAGGGTGATATGCTTCCACCTAACCCCTATCACCTCTCCCTGTACCCCCAACTCCCCCCCCCACACACTTCTTTCTCTATTTCTTTCTTTCCTTCTTTTCTCTTCCCTTCTTTTTGCCTCTGTTACTATTAAATAAAATACATCAATTTTTTGGCACCAACATCTAACCTCATTTGGTTTTAATCTCAGTTTTGGGTATATTTTGAACCTTCAAGTTCTTTCCAGTTTATACACAGAGACGTAATTTTCTTTGCTCTTCTGGGTTTAGAAGATCTGCTGATCATAGCACCCATCCCATACGGTAATTTTAAGGCCCTAGTGCAGTTATGGTCATGATGGTCTAAAACGATAAGAGAATCAGTGTTTATAAATGTAGCAACTAACGCTTGGAAGAAAGGAAACTGAACAACAACTCCTAAGGTTTGTGATATGAAAAATCTTTGTCAGCTGCTTCTTCAGGACATAATGGGGGCAGTTGCATACCCAGAAGTGCTCATGTTTTTCTCCAGTTACATTACTTCGATAAAAATTTTCACCTCTTCCTTCCTTGTATCTCAAAGTGGTTGTACACCTTGTTAATTTTTTTTTGAAGAGTATTACCCAAAAGGTACCTATCAGTAAGAAAATTTTGTGTTCTATTAGGTGTAAAAGTATTTGTATCTCAGCTAAAACAGAACAGAATTTGTTCTTAACCAAAGACAAGACAGGGAGCTGACGCCACATGATAACACCAAGTAAATCACAGAATAAAAGAATGTCCTGAATTGGAAGGTACCCACAAGGATCATTGAAGTTAAACACCTGGCCCTGCGCAGGACAACCCCAAAAATCACACCATGTGCCTGAGAGCATTGTCCAAGTTTTATGTGGGATAGAATTCTGGATTGAACAGTTGATATGCCATTCCATAAAGATACAGCTGAGTTGTACGGGAGTATGAAGAATGTTGTGTTGAAACAGATTATGCCTTACCATTCCACGTCATTGCATTGCTGAGCTAGCCTGTCTTAAAATTCATAGAAGTTTGTACTAGCTGGGTATCTCAGTGGATATCAAGGAGATGAGGGTCCAATAGTGACCTGTTGCACGTATACATAAGCAGAGTCTCTTTAAAAATGGCAGCATTCCAGGGCCAGATACACATATGTTTTCTTGGATTGAAGGCAGTCCCAAATACTGGGATGCTTCTTCAACAATGCAGAAATCTCAGGCTCTGCTCAAGGAGCCTGATTTTGCTCTCCTGTGGGTCACTATAAGAAGAGGGCAAATCTGCTCCTGGAAAGGGAACTGGGCTGGATGTCAGGTTTATATGAGCTGACTCCAGTTCCAGCAGAGTAGCTGTGAATGAGCATTATAACTGAATGACAATTGGCAACTGTATTGGATGGTCCCACCTGCTTTGTTTTGCACAGACTCTGTTCCTCACATCATTGTTAAAATTGCTAATAGGCATCTTAATAGGCATCTTAAGACAAAGTGGAGGTTGGCATTTGGAGCAAGAGAGGGAGGTCACATTGCAGGATGAACCCCAGTGCTCTCCACCTCCTTACCAGTGTGTGAAAACTGCCAGACACATTTCCTTGCTGATTTACCAAGTGAAGTGTGTTATTTTTGATACTTCCACCAAGAATATATACTTCCAGTATTTTTCCTCTCAATTTGAGTGTTTCTTGGAAATAGCTGTGGTCACTGTAAATAAAACAAAAGCACCAAGACAACCAGATATAGCAGACTAAGGCAGAGCCTAAGTATGAGATGTTTTTACTGTAGACTTTGCAGACAATTAAAATGTGTACTTTTTCATGACTAAATAAAAAAGGAAAACATGAGGTCTTCACTAGTATTGCAATCAATGTACTGGAAACATTTTAGTGGAACTTGAATCTTGCAGGGATTAGCAAATATTCTATACAAGCTGACCACTTTCCTGCATTAGCAGACTGGCTGCTGTCCAAACTGAGGCTCCTCTATGAAAATAGACAATGTTTTAAAGAGACCACTCAGCAAATTCTTCATTTTTAATAATTAAATTTTAATAATTAAATAAACAGTGTAGTCAAGAAACACCTTCCCAAATCTTTGCAGTGTTCATGTTACAATAACAGACAAGAGTGTATGAGGGACAATTGCATTCACAGACACCAGCAATAAATAAACTGGGTTCCTGAATGTACAATTATTTCAGCAGGAATTTATATTTTGTGTGTTGGATACTAAGGGGGCTCTAAATTTTCCCTAATAAACAGAAAACCTTGAAGAGTTGTGTTACTTATGAAACATGGATTTGACTATGTATCCTAGACAGAGAATTTTTTCACAATTTGGAAAGGGACTGCAGGGGTGGAGGAGGAAAGCAAGGGAAGAAAAAGGACAAAAAGAGATTCAGAGGCAGACATTATTCAAAACCACATTCAAGGACACAGCGATACTAGGTTAGGTATTAATAGGCCGCTGGATAACTTCATTGCTCCAAAATGCCTGTTAAGAAATCACATTTTATTCTTGCCAGAAGTTACTCACTTCCCACAAAGAATGTTTTCCTGAAACTTTTTCCTTACTTTATTTTCACTGAAATAAGAAGAAATGAAAATAAAGAAGTAGGAACTTTCCCTTGTTGAGGTAGCTGGCAATATCTCCAAAACAAAAAAGTTAAATGCTCAGAACTGAGAATCTGAACCTGAATTTTTCAGATGAAAGTTCCCTAATCAAGACCCCAATCTGAATGCTTCTTGAATTTTTCACACTTTAAATCTCTAATAATGTGTTAAATTACCACTTCAAATTAGATGTGCAGAAAGATCATAGTGCTCAGCTGTACTGTTCTTTAAAAAAGGTGCTAGAGGGAATAATTTTCTGTAAAGACAGATAAATTCCTGTATATCTTACATTAGACAATTTCTTGATTTCTCCTTCATTAGCAAAGCCCTATTTTGCTATATAGAGCAAATGAATGCCTGTCCAATGCAAAGTTGTGTCATTTTAAGTAAATCCTCCTCTTAAATTTCAAAGATAAGAATTATAAAAGTGAACTAATTGCAAACACATTCATGATAGATTTTAAGACCTCATATTGTTCTAAAAGTCATAGTGCCAGGGCTAAAGCTACTATGAAAAAACTAGGTACTTTGGCATGTATTTGTAAGAGACATTACTAAATCAAAACAGCTCTGGCCAAACTTGGATGCTGCATTAAATGACTTCTTGATGTACTCAAGTTGGCATAAGAAGAAATTCTTCTGGCTGGTACCAGTGTTAGCTGGGGGAAATGAAAACTGTGTGCTAAAGGCAAAAATGTCTGCCCTTGCGGCTAGAGATGCTCTCCTAACTCTTCTTTTCCTGCTCCTTTCCCCGGTAAAGCTGCCAAACATCAGAGGGAGCACATCAGGTTACAGTGATCTTTCCACAAAGGGAATGAGCTCATAACTATTACGAACTGAAATGTGTTGTGTCGTGGGGTAAGGTGTGTTACCATGCAGATGGAAAGGCAACTGTGAGGTGCCAGGACATGCAGCAGTGAAGAAAAGCAGCCACGCTGGGCCACGGACAGAAAAGAAGTGACAACCTGGTTCCAAAGCCGGCAAGTTGCAGTCAAGCAGATCTGCAGGTCAGAATGCAGTCAGCCCAGCTTACGGGAACTGCTGGTCAAAATGGTGCCAAACAGGCAATTTTTCCCTGCTGACATCAGCATTCTTGTCCCCATGAGGAGCGGCAGCTGGAGTGGGACACAGGATGGGACAGCCAGGTTTGGGGGCAGCCCAGTCCTGCAGAAGTGGCTGGTGAGTGCCTTTGGCACACTGGCTCACAAAACCCAGCTGCCAGGAATGTTTCCAACTCATTCACAGAGTTGGTCTGAGGTGTTTAAAGAGAAGCAGGATGAGGCTGCACAGCCTGCGGAAACAAGTGCTAGCACAGGTGATTGTGTCTTTAGAATAAAAGTATAAATACAAGGAGCAAGTAATTTCTTTCCCCAGTTTCTTAGTTTTAGCAATCAATAAGGGAAATGGACCTGCAGTATAAGACAAGCCACAGTTTTCTATCTCCAAAACACTCATACTCCAACAAGCTAAAAAACCCTGATACACAGGGATGGATTTGGATCCCAGGTTATGTCCCAAAGAAATAAAACCTAAATACAATTTTTTCTATGTCTGTATGTTATCCCCAATGCCTTGCACAATAGCTCTAGAAAACTATGACATGCTAAGTGCTAAACCTGGCCAATCAATCAGTTTACTCTAAGTGACATCAATATAAATGAGGTACAGACAAGACTTAACCAAGTCTATCCTACCTGGATGCTAAGAACAATATACCCTTGTCTGAATGGGGCATTATGTAGAATTCCTTTAAAGGATTAGAAGACCCCAGTCATTCAGAAACATTCAATTCTTTCTAAATATCAATGTAGAACAGAGAATACACTGGAAATCAATACTGTCACAAACGTATATTGGAAGGACAGAATTTTAAGTCCAGGCACATAGTTTACTGATGGACTCGGCAGTTCTACATTAGTGGTTGGACTCAATGATCTTAAAGGTCCTTCCCAAAGTAAACTATTCTATTCTATTCTATACTAAGAGTATTTACAACCGTCTCAAAACAGTGCTGAGGACATCTGTGGCCAGAGACATGGAAAATGTCAGTGGAGTCTTGACACTAACACTTCTGCCAGAGATGAGTGATGGAAGAAGTGAAGAGCCCAGTAAATTGGAGGGAGTTCATTTATTTCCAGGCTTGGAATAAACTGTAGCTTTTCATCTTTATGAGTAACTGGCTGTTGGCAGCCAGTTGAAAGCTGATGGCTCAAGAGTGCCCTAGGATCAAATCTCAGATGCAAGTGCGATCTCATTAAAACAGCTCAGCAGACCTAATGTGTATCAGATTGTTTCTACAGAGCAAGAATAAAGGTAGTATTTCCTTGGCTCTTCTTTAATGTCTTCAACACTAATGAAATCCTGCCTATGGTAGACAAACTGACTCAGCTGAGCAAAGAGCTATCACAGTCCCTCTGAAACCACTAAAATGTTTCTGGCTGGCAAGCCCAGCTAACATAACATCTGGTATGAGAAAGAATCCATCAAATAAGCAAAGATAAGGCGTGTCACTGCTCAGAAACAGATGGGATCCATTTCCCTACAGACAGCAAAAGCCCTTTTTCAACAACATTTGATTGAGGTCATTTAACTGACAGTGCGTCAGACAAGATAAATGGTGACCTAGCAGCAGTCTCCCACTCTATCCCTGCTGCCAGCTCAGCAGGCGAAGTTGCAGCAGGACCACTCTAAGGAGAAAGGGCACACGTGGACCCATGGGTCCAGCTTGCAGAGCTGTGAGCAGTGTGTCAGTAGACTGCAGGGCTGCTCTCTTCCTCTACATCCAGACACAGAGCAGGATGCTGCTGACTCAGGGATCCACAAGCAGCTTTGCATGGCTTAGCGGGTGTTTGTATTCTAAATCTCTCTGCATCTGTTTTGCCCACACAGCAAAGCAGCAATAAACAACCATAGTAAAAATGATGAGCCATTAATCCATCCTGTTCCCATGTCCTGTCTCACAAGGTGGAACAGGAGAAAGAACCTGATGGGAGAGCATGGTCACAAACATGCAACTGGCTTGGCAAGGGCACCAATGTGCACTGAGGCAGTTCCAGTCATGAGGAAGGTCAGTGGGTAATGACACTGCTCCCATAGTATACTAAATTAGTCAAAGGTCAAACAAAGCCCTGATGTTCCATCTAATTCATACTCATTTAAAGAATGTTTGTGTGTGGTTTTGGAAATTAATGCAATGAGCTGGATTTTGAGGAAGAACCTTGTAAAACTACTCTTTTAAAGGACTTTATTGGTCAGGTTTTTATAATAGCACCCAGAAGAGTTATTAAACACAGAACTAAATATAGATTATTCAAAAAGAAGTTTGGCCAGTGATCAATAAAGACTATCAGTTAACATTAAACAAAGGCTGATTTATGTAATTGTTAGCATGGTTTGTGCAATGCTCCAAACAAATGAATAGAAGTCAGAATACAGCTGCCTTTTAAATCCATGCCCCAGATAGGAGACAGACACAGGGGATTTTGTGATTTGATCATGCAGAATAATAGTCAGCATTTAGCAATTGGATGATATGTTGTTGATTATGTGCACTAGTTGTTGAATGTTTGAGGTGTCCAGGGAAGGAAGAGTTTCCATGTAATTTAGAATATGTATTGAACTGGTATTAGAGAATATACTTAGGAATAAGACCAGCAAAGAGCACAAACAGAAAAATAACCTGATGAGGAATCTCGGCTTTCCATGTCAGAGCAGATTAAAAGTGCTTGTGCTCTATCAATTGAGAGTCTACAGAGGGAGATTTGAAAAGATGTGTAACCCAAATTTGTTTCCATGGAGCCACCCTTATCATACAAAAGGTCTGCAAGCATATTTAGTGTGTAACTTCAGAAACAATACGCCATTACATAAACCAGATGTGCAGTGCAGTGGTACCCTTCCCGTTTCCAAGGCAGCACTGTTCATCTTGGATAATCCACTGCTACATACCTGACTATCTCTGAAGATTTGATTGCTCTTTGTGGCTACTCTAAGGTACAGCAGCTGCCAAAAGCACCCAGGAGGGCTGCTGCAGCAGAGGCCCCTATGAAATCTACACACTCAGACACCCTCCACTGTGGAGAGGGATGCTGTGTGAGGATGGGGAGTGGGATGGGGGAGGGTTCTTGTGTGTGTTACACCACTGCCACTGCAGCACCTCCATAGCAGCAGTGCGGTGGTGCACAGCTGCCTGAAACTAAAATTGGAAACCTGGGCAGAAAAAGGTAAGACAATGCTTGAGCACTAAATGAAAAACACAAGGAACTGGGGCATCTCCGAGGAGTTTGTCTCAATTAATGTAAGGAATTAAGATATTGCATAACTTCACTTTGAATTATGTGTTAATTGCAATGACCAATGTCCATAGCAACAGACTGACAGGTGAGGTAATATGGATGCCAGAATGGGTGTGCTTTGAATCATACCTTAAAGCACAATCTAGTAAGAGAGTCAGAGAAATATTAAGTTCAAATTACTTTTGGTTATTGGGATGGAGTTGGTTCTCTTCACAGTAGCTTGTGTGGGGCTGTGCTTTGGATTTGTGCTGAAAATAGTAATGATAATACAGAGATATTTTAGTTATTGCTGAGCAGTGCTTACACAGTATTAAGGCCTTTCCTGCTCCTCACCCCACCCCACCAGAGAGGAGGCTGGGGGAGGGGGGGGGGCGGTCACAAGAAGCTGGGAGGGGACACAGCCAGGACAGCTGCCCAAAAATGACTGCAGCAATATCCCATTTCTTATGGTGGCATGCTCAGCATATAAAGCTGGAGGAAGAAGGAGGAAGGGGTGAGAAGTTCAGAGTGGTGGTGTTTGTTTTCCCAAGTCACCACCATGTATGTTGGAGCCTTGCTGTACTGGGGGTGACTGGACGCATTCCTGCCATGGGAAGTGGTGAATTAATTGTGCAGCTTTTGCTTTCCCTGTTAAACTGTCTGTATCTTAACCCATGAGCTCATTCACTTTTACTCTTCCTGTTCTCTCACCCGTTTCACTTATGGGGGGAGTGAGCGAGTGGCTGGCTGGGACTGAGTTACCAGCTGGGGTTCAACCATGATATCCTTCACAAGGACTATCTCAGAAGGGGAGAAAATAGGGTAGAGGCTTTATGACACTTCTTTGCCTGTCAAAATGAGATTGAGATTGTATCACAAAGGCTGAGACTCTATAGTGGACAAATCCAAAGGATATCATGCAGAAGAAAGATAAGTCACACTGTTTTGAAGCCCCACATGGAAACTCA
The DNA here is from genome assembly GCF_020740725.1 of Corvus hawaiiensis. NCBI lineage: Eukaryota > Metazoa > Chordata > Aves > Passeriformes > Corvidae > Corvus > Corvus hawaiiensis. The sequence continues at coordinate 7,613,733 of NC_063255.1, read as the reverse complement.
TTATTTTTGAAGAATAGAGCTTGACGCAGTGTCTTGACTAAAGCAGTTGCTTATGCAGAATTGTACTCCTTCCCTGCCACATGCGTGATACTGACAAGATACCTATTCTTTAATCTGGCATTGGCTTCCAATTCTGACTTTCCTTCTTTCCACTTTTAAGTGGAATTTCCCTTCCAATAGGAAAGTAGCAGAAAACCTCTCAGCAGCTGGAAAAAATAATAAAAGAATAGGACTAGAAAATTTGAATATATGGAAGAATAAACTGTCTTTGTATCTACCTGTTAACAAAAACTGATTTTGCAACAGCCTTCACATCCTGTTCCTGCAACTTAAGTAGGATATGGACAATACAACAACAACCATACAAAGTATGGTAATTCTAGTTGAGAAAAGCATTTCACATTTTGTGGTATGACTTTATTTTGAACTGGATAAAAGCCCAAAAATTCAGATTTCTTCCGAATAAAATTCCAAAGCATTTTCCAGGCTGTTTGGTTTCAATATAATACACTTTTTTGAAAGCTGTTCCAAAACACAATTAAAAAGTTACTTTTTTTCCATTTTTAAACAGTTCCTGTGCACTCTGTTCTCTTTATAAACCATTTTGTTGCAATTGTACGTTTCAGAGTGATGATATTCCATGAAGTCACTTCAGCAAGCTATAAGCAGGTCTTTTACCTCTCTTCTCATTGTTCCAGATTACCCTAAAATGTAGTTCTCTGCATTTGGGGGTTTGAGGATGTGGGTGGGTAAGTACTCATTCTTACAGTTCTTTTAATATTTTAGAAGTGTCTTTTCTTAGTAACTCTCAGTATAGTATATTTGAATATTCTGGATGGCTGAAATAGAAACATACAATTTTTATCTATGCCATACAAAGAAGCTGCTGCCTTGACAGCCCCAGAGGCAGGAAGATGACAACTGCCACTGAATGCTCCCAGCTGGGCTCAGGACATCTAGTTCCCAGCCAGAAATAAAGGAGAAAATCCCCACTGCAGCCACAAGAGCCCCATATGGTGCAGAGGCTTTCGGACCCTCTCCATGCCATAGCAGAGAGCAGCTCCATAGACACTGAGGTGTGATGCTGAGCAGTGTGCAGCTGGTAGGAATTATTTAAGGGCAATTTAGCAAATTAGGCTAATAATTCACATGAATTCACTCACAGTGGTTGGTGTAGCTGGAGGGCCAGAACAGGGTTTTCCCCACTGGAGTGGGGATCTCAGGCCAGCAACCAGCTAAAGTAGGACGGTGCTTTACAGAGGATTCCTGTCAGAGGGCTCACAGGGGAAAGCAGAGGTACTTGAACAGAGGGGACTGGCACCCATGATGATAATGCATGTTGCTAGTACAGTGTCAATTTCCACTTGCCAGTGTGGTTAGATCTGTGGGCATTTCATCATTCACACCATTGACATTAGGCTTGTGTTGACGGAAGAACAGGGAATAAATTTGTCCCTGAAAGTATTTCAAAACAATAAAACAGCTGTCCATCAAACCAAAATAGGTGTATCCCATTTCTAATTAAAATGTGCCTTACCTTTAGACAGAGCATGCTCTAAATGAGTCAAGAGCACAAGTCCATGCCACCTCCTGCTCCTGGCAGCATGGCTGGCTGAGGCAAGAGCTGATTGCTGGATGCAAGGGGTTTGTTACCAGAGCATCTCCCCGCATTACAATGGTAAACATGTAATCTACTTAGAGATTTCAGTGATCTCATACAGGATTTTAGATGGGCTGGGCTGTAGGAAGACTATGACCCAGCGAAGTGTGTACCTTAGCCTGTCTGATGGGTTGCACATTCCTGTGAGGTAATCCAGTTAGAGAAAAATCCAGCTGGCTCAAATCTTTGCCCTACTAATTAATTCAGTTAATATATAAAATGAGTAAGTTGAGATGGAGTAATGCTAAGAAAAAAAAGGGAGAAAAAGAGGTTCAACACCAGTGATAACAGAACTAGTTAAAAAACACTCACCCAGAGACAGGCTTTATTCTGTTTGTAGAACTCATTTGCTTTTACAAAATTGCCTAAGTGGTAAATGAATGTTTTTCCTGACAACTTGGACTTTGACAGGAAAGGGTACCATCTTGTCACTGGTCACATCCTCTCCCCCTCCACACCTTAGTAAATGGAACAAAATTAGTCATTTTGCAGTGTTTGCTCCCAGAGAGCAGCCAGGCTGTGCTGGCTGGCAGGAAGCACAGGGGCCAGTCCCATTTTCACTCTGTGCAGTCGGGTTTGCCCATCCCTAGCAGGTCACATAGGAGTGTTGCATTGTGGCCCATAACATCATGCTGTTGTTCGACCCTGAATGATTTCCTGTTTCCCCCATTAGGCTCCGAATCAAATGTAAGAATCATTTCACAATATTATTTGTCCTGAGGAAAGAGCTGTGCAGAGAAGAAACAAATATTCAAAAATATAAGGTCTCAAGTTTGCTTTGCAAGCCCACTCCTTTTCAAGTCTGGATTCACTACCTCAGACAAACAATTCCACAATATGTCATACTGAGTTGGAAGCTGCCTGAAATTACTACACTGAAATCACTGAGAATAACAATGTACCTGAAATTCCAGCACTCCTCCAGGGCTTAGGTGTTTGCTCCAGGATTCATTTGTAATGCTGCAATTGCTAAAGAAACAAAAGCTCTTCTGAGGTAAAGCCTTTAATGCAGAACTAAATTTTTATATGGGGAGATAAGCTCCTAAGCAGCATGTGGGTTGACAACCAGGCCTTGTCTAGAAAGGTTTGCCCTTCCAACAAAGAATTCAGAGGAGATAAAAGAAATTGTTTTGGCATTCTTGTTCTTGAAGTTATTGAATATTTTGAAAATAAGCAATTTACAAAAATCAAATTAAATATATACCAATATGTTATATATTGGACACAGGACTCAAAGGAATTCTAAGTTTGACAATGACACTTAACTGGAGGGCAAGCAGGCCCTGCAGAGAGATCTCAACTGTTAGAGGGATGGAAAATCACCAACCATATGAAGTTCAGCAAGGGAAAGTGATGGATTCTGGGCACCTGGCATGGGGCAGCCCTGGATGTATGGACAGACTGGGGAGTGAGAGGCTGGAGAGCAGTGCCATGGAAAGGGCCCTGGGGGTCCTGGTCAGTGGCAAGTTGAACAGGAGGCAGCAGTGCCCTGGCAGCCAGGAGGGCCAAGCGTGTCCTGGGGGGCATCAGGCACAGCATCGCCAGCCGGGCAAGGGAGGGGATTGTCCCCTCTGCTCTGCACTGGGGCGGCCTCACCTCCAGTGCTGGGGCAGCTTTGGGTGCTGCAGTATAATAAAGTTATTAAACTGTTAGAGAACATCCAAAGGAGGGCAACAAAGATGGTGAAGAAGCCTTGAGGGGAGGTCATATGAGGACCAGCCGAGGTCACTTGCTCTGTTCAGCCTGGAGGAGACTGAGGGGAGACCTCATGGCAGTTACAACTCCCTTGTGAGGGGAAGAGAAGGGGCAGGCACTGATCTCTTCCCTATGGTGACCAGTGACAGGACTGAGGGAATGGCCTGGAGTTGTGTCAGGGGAGGTTTAGGCTGGGTATCAGGAAAAGGTTCTTCACCCAGAGAGTGGCTGGGCACTGGAACAGGCTCCTGAGGGAAGTGGTCCCAGCACCAAGCCTGACAGAGTTCAGGAAGTGTTTGGACAATGCTCTTGGGCACATGGTGTGACTCTTGGGGTGTTCTGTGCAGGCCAGAAGTTGGACTTGATGATCCTTGAGGGTTCCTTCCAACTCAGCATATTCTACAATTCTAGGACATTTTAGTGAATGAGAAATAAGGACAGCACAGTCAGTTACACTCAGTTGAGAACTGATGCATGTCTTCAACCAAGTAGCCACAGTCCTTATTCAGTCATTTTTCCTACTGACTTTCAAAAAGGGAATCCTACAGTCCTGCTGATACTGTTATCAGAAGCAAAGTGAGTCATGTCCCTGACACTGTTATGCAGGTCTCCAGCTGGAGCTGCTGATAGTCCATGCACCCTTTATCAGGAAACTTGGCTGACTCGGCTGGGGGAAGCAGAGACAGATAGCCATCTGGGACTAGTACATCCTTACACACAGCTTGTGTGATCCACAGGAACTTGGAGGCTTCCAGGAAAAATGAGCTTTATCACCAAGTAGAAGTTATAAGATCTGGCCAATATGTAAGTGAGAGAGTGTAGAGTCTGCTAGTAATTGTTTTTAAGAGGTGTGCTTTAAAAATTTCCATCTTTGTTATGCCGGTTACATTATGGATCACAAAATGATGCAGCAGAGCTACATGATGAGGGGTCAACATGATTTGATTAGCACAAATCTGAAATATACTTTTCAGGGTAATAGATACTAAGAAAGCACTTGCTGAAGGTAAGGTAACCCCAGCCACATAGTTCCTCACTTACAGACTCCACATTCATTGCCATTTCCACAAAAATCTGCAAACAAACAAAACCTTAATTTATACCAATGTTAGACCTGAAATAAGAAGAGCTGGTCCCACATCATGCCTTACAAAGGATCTTTTGCAACCCAACCAATCCCTAATCTTCTCAAATTTACAAAAGTCATTATTCAAACTTAAATTCAAGAAAACATGAGGTTCACCACAGAAAAACATGTTAGAAAAAAAGAAACCTTCTGTAGTCTCATTATTTTAGTTAAGGAAGAATCACTAACAATATCCTTTCTATTAATCTGTGCAAAACCAGTGTTTTCTTTTTTAAGCTTTTTGTAAGTTGCAAGAAATTTGCTGTTTGCTTTAAATGGTAGAAACACCTTTTAATACCAAAGCAGTGCATAAGTGAAGCTCTAAGTAATTGCAAAAGGAGGGGACCCCTATGGGAGTTCAAGTACTCATCCCTTGCTGGCAAAGGAGCGACTTGTGTAGCAACAAGGGTGTCCCTACAAGGGAGGATGTAGCAAGACAAAGTCTGATCCAATTAAGACCTCTAATATACTTGAATAACTTGTTTCTCCCTTGTAAACTAAAGTATCTGCTTTCTGGAGTCCAGATTCCATGAGGATTGAGATAACAGCATCCTGCCGATTAAACTTCCTACCCCTGCTCTTACTGGTCCAGCCCCTCTGAATTCACCTTCCCTCCATCACAGCTCCTAGCACAGCCCTACTGCTCTGTGCAGAGCAGATTACACAGCTGCAACAGCACTTCCAGCTCAACACCCTAGGTGTAACCTGCCAAACACACCTGGCAGTGGAGAGAAAACAGCTGTGATTGAAATCAAGTCATCACTCTCCTCATCCTGCCTTGCTTTCCTCCTTAAATTGTCTCTGCACCAAAGATGACAAAATATTGTCAAGTATTAGACAGCTGGTATGCATAATCCATTCAATTTATTTTGCAGTCTGATTCCATATGTCTACCGGACCAAAATGAAGATAGAACTATGATATATGCTAAACCTACACTGTCTCCACCTAGCCACAACAGTGTCACAGTGACATGTGCTTTAGCTCCTGTTAGCAGCATGTGCATCTGGGGCCGAAGGGGTGTTTCTCCATTGAACATATGTCAAAATGTGTCGCCATATCTCTGCTGCCTTGGTTACCCACAGAAATGAACAGGCCGTAATCAAATCTATTGACCACTCCGCTTGTGCCCTTGCAACTGTTGGGCCTACTCACTTCATATTATTTCAGAGGACGAAAAAAGACCTTCAGCTCTTTATTACAGGTTTGTATGGAGCCATGTGCAAGGTTGGAGCATCTCAGAACTGCTGCTGTATGAGCGAAGAGGGATTAATTAATAGGCTCAGAACATGGCCATGAACAAAACAGCGGTGTGGTTTTGGAAACACTGACAACAAGGAAAAAACACAATCAATCAAGCAAAACCTTTTCCTGCTGTGAAGTGTTTATTCACATTGCAAGAATACCAGGGTCTTGAATTCATTATACAAAACACTTCCCCTTGACAGCCAAGCTGAGAAGGCTGTGCTTTCAATTTAATCTTGTGGGAGTGAGGGAGACAGAGGTCTTCAGTGGTCCCATCACTCTCCTTTATGGTTAGTGTTTTAAGGAAAGATGGATAGAGAACCAAATACAGCAGGGAGGATTGTCCCAAGATCTATAGTCTCCAGAGGCTAGTTGAGAAAGACTGTAACAGCACAGCCAGCACCATGAGACACTACATACTACCACATTTTTGCTGTTTTCTGAATTCCCATATTGTACTCTAAGTGTCACGCTAAGAATTTTAGCAAGGGAATATAGGATGTCCTAATGGTAAATATATAAGTGAATGCAACCAAAAATAAGGATCATATTTTACTACAGATGAAATGAGTGTTAAGTTCAAATTTTACAGCTCTCAAGCACAGTTTTTTGTATGAGAAGCACTGAGATAGGTACCTATAAAAACTCTGAACTAGAAATTTCCCTTGTAACTATTCCTTTTAATTGGAAATAGGTTTGCTAGAAATAGTATTAAATACCAAAAAGAATGAAAAGCAGGGACAAAGCCTGAAAAGAATAAATCTCTGCGACATAGCAACTAAATCCATAAGGTAGCTTTGCCAAGATATAGTCTACTGTAAGATTATTACTGCTTTGTCCAGCAATGTGTTTTTAATGCCTCCAGAGTGAGAATTGTGCTATTTACTCACAAAGTTTTTTGTTGTACACCATAACAATTCTTATTGTTATGGAAAATATTTGTGTGCATCTGACAAGATTTTCAATTATTACAGTACTTGATAAAACTTTTCAAGATTCAATGTAACTTAGTTACTTTAATACAAATGTGAGAAAAAGTTACTTGTAGAGCTTCACAGATTTAAAAGACTTCAAAAGAATGCTTGAAGAAGTAAGAAAGAAGAGAAAAAAGATGAAAAGTACAATATATGATTAACTATAAGAATTCTATAATTTATAAAAATGACCTTACAAAAATATTAAAATGTTGATCTAAAATGCAATATAACTAATATCAAAGTCATATTGCTAGCCCTTAATTGAGGAAAGAACTGGCATATTCAGTAGATTTGCATTCAGCCAGGCAGTACCAGCATGCTATGTCACTTCCCTTTAGTATAGCCTCATTACTCTCTTCACCAGTTAATTACATAAAAAACCCTCCCATCTTCCATAATGTTGCTACAGAAGAAGCCAAGTCTAAAGATAGACTTGGCTATCTTTAGATATCTAAAGATAGGCATTCTTTTTGTAAAAGCAATTTTTGTTTTCTGTTCTAGTTCCAGATAAGTTTTGACCTATCACATCAAGCATATGATCTTTTTCTTTATTGAAGGAACTATTAACTCCTTGTTTGACTCCTTAACCACATTTACTAAACCTTCATGAATAATAGATATTCAGCAAAAAATAAGAGTTCGTGTGTGTGACTAATTTGGCTGAAAACACCCATATAGTAATCCTACTAAAAATACTAAAAGGTTTAGGTAATTGCAGAGTTGGCTTGAGATCCAGGACTAGAAAATTAGTCGTAGATTTATGGAAATACTCCACCACCCTTAAGGAAAACACAGAAAAAGCACATGATTGTTATTTAAAACGTTTTCTACCCCTGCTCTTTTCCTACACAAGACTACATTGTTTTTAGTGTCAGGACTAGTCTTCCTAGTTCCTATAGCTTGTATTTTTTCCTGAATATCATCCATGATTTTTTTTGTGACCGTCTCTCTGGACCTGGCAACTCCTCTTCTTTTGTGTTAGTCATTCCTGTGTGCATTATATCCACAGCAGTTCTTCAGTTTATGACTTTCAGTTATGACCTGAGGGGCAGCCTCAAATCACCTTCAGTCCCCCAGCTATTGATTTATTAAAATGTGTGCTCACACGTTAAAGCCTTCAAAACCTTTGGGATATTTTACTGGAGAAATTTTGACAAAGAGTAGTAGTTGTACAACTTGCTCCTGTTTCTAGATACAAGGGCTGCCCCTTGCAAAAGTTCCCCCTTTCACTTGTGGACAGGAATTTTTGCGGCTGGCCATGGAAGCAGAGCTTGAGCTGGGCTGAGGAAGCCCTGTAGGGTGGTTGGCACTGCCTATCACAGCAGTTGAGATTTGGCTTCTTCTACATTGAGGTTGAAAATGGTGGTCACAGTGAGCAATTCTGCCAAAAGGAGAGAGAGAGAGAGAAAGAGAGAGAGAGAAAGCCCATCAGACCTTATGGCTAACACTGATTTTAAAGAATAAAATACATACCATATTTGTATTTCGTACATATGTAATTTTCATAAGCACAACTAAATAGGGTGTTTTTCCACTTAGACAGCTAACAGGCTCATGCGTAAGACAGCAAATATTGTTATCTGTCCAGTAGGTTAAAAATATTGTAGATTTACTTTTTTGAGAACGTGTTTTATAAGCAACACCTGACACTAGAAGGCATCTTCGGCAATTATCCTGTCCAACCCCTTACTCTAGGCAGGGTCCCATGGAGCAGGTTGTCCAGGGCCCTGTTCAGACAGGTTTTCAGTACCTCCAAAAGTGGAGACTCCACAACCTCTCTCAGCAGCTTTTCACAGTGTTTGACCACCTTCAGGTTAAAAGAGTTATTTTCCTGGGTCTGAATGGAAACTCATGTATTTCAGTTCCTGCCTGTTGCCTCTTGTCTTTCACTGAGCATCACAGAGAAGAGCCAGGAATCCAGCTTCTTGATTCTCCCATCAGATTTTTATCTAGATTCATAAAATCCCTCTTGAGTCTTCTCCAGGCTGAACAGCCCCAGCTCTGTCAGCCTTGCCTTGTTCATCAGATATTCCAATACCTTAATCACCTTCATGGCCCTTTGCTGGACTCCCTCCTGTAAGTAGATGCATGCCTCTCTTGTACTCAGGAGCCCTAGGGTGGACACAGCACTTCAGATGTGACCTCTTACCAAACTCTGGTTTACAGCAACAGCTGTATTCTTCAAATACAGTTCTAGTTCTCATGAAGAGGTCAGTCTGAACGGAGGGATACAGATTTTATATTATTAAACTGCTTTTAAGTATCAGAGCTGCAAAAACAAACCACATAGCCCTTGGGCATTGTTATGAGATGAGTCAAAGGCTATGCCTATCTGCCAAATTCGAGAGGGCCAGGCATCAGTCTGAGTGCTGCTGGCGTGATTGACTTGCTGATTAACTGCTGGCTCACAGCTCTGCTCAGGGCTGCTCCAGCCAGCTCCCTCCAAAGCAGGGCTTAGACACTAGTATGGAGGTGGCTGGCTGCAAGGACCACTCCCAAAAGTCAAGTTAAATGGGACTTGAGAGACATCAAACAATTGTGTTAGCTCTTCAGCAGGGAACACTATTGTTCAAGAACCATTGGCATTACAATTCATAGCACTGCTGGAATATTTGTTCATATCCAGTGTTTGCCAGTTTCAATTTGGAAGCAGAGGGGAAACTTAAAAACAGCCAGAGTGGTGTTACAAAATCTGATATGAGCTGTCAAACACACCTGACAGGGAAGGAATAAAGAAGCTTATGCTCCTTAGTCTAGACATGGTTATCATAACTCACATCTAGTATCTTACCATCTACTCAAGGAGATGAAATTTTAATTAATTGATAATTGCTAGTATCTTGTTTATAACTGATAATATTTATCCTCAAAGGAAAATTGAAATTAGATTTATCATTATTCCTTTTTGTATGCCTGTGCATTTACCCAGATGTTCAGGATAAAATCATCTAGGCCTGAGATATTTTTAGAACAACGTGCCTTAAGAATGTACGACAGGCATGGCATATATCTTCTAAAAGAGCCTTCACCCAACTCTTGGTTTTTCAAGATGTTATTTGATACAGAGAGGCTGGAATCAAAATAATGTTGTTGTAACTCCATCCACAAGATACAACATCTGCAAATTCCATTTTCTGTGTAGGCTTTCAGATAGTAGCTCCATGGGATCACATCCCATGCCCCAAAGAAAAAGATTGCTTTCTACCATTTAGAAAGGATGGTAGAAAAGTTAACAACATCAGGACTCTGCAAAAACAGCAGGTATGAATTGAATTAAACAGGGAGCATTCTAGTGAACATAAATGTTGGTGAGGAACAGAAGTGAGAAACCTTCTTCCTGATCCCCGCAGGGAGGGAGGCGATATTTTGTAACTAAAACCCACAGTTTACAGAACTGCCATTTCTTTTAAGCTGGCTGCCGCATGAGTCAACAATTTGAAGGCTCAAGTTTTAAAGAGTACCACTGTCATAGGTTAGCAAGCTAAGTCTCGGAAGTGATGTTCTTCTTACAGCTTTCACTATGACGTGACAGAACCTATCAGCTGGCCAGTTTGAATATGGACAATTCTTTGAGCCACCTAAAGTTGTGACCACCTCTGTGATCCACACTTAAGAACAGACAAACTCCCCCCCAAGCTCTCTCTCGTTTCTGGCGCTGGGACAGGTGGCTGCGGGGCCCGAGTGGGGGCCAGCGGGCCCGGCCAGGCCCTGCTCGGGCCAGGCCGGGCCAGGCCACGGCCATCCTGAAGCCATGGACCTGTTCCAGCCGTGGAACCCCCCAATGCCTTGCTGTGGGCAGCCGGAGCAGCTCTCCCCCCTCTCCACTGCGATAAGCCCCATTCCAGCTGCAAGGCTGCGGTGAGATTAACCCTTTTATTGCTGTGAAGAGCTGAAAACCTGAGGGAAGAGAGAGAGGAGATGCTTAAAGCTGGAATTCTGTTGTGAAGCTATGATATGTCAGAGTATCCCATTGTAATTTCATGAAGATATGGGGGGTGGAGTGTTCAGCTCGTAAGCAAAGGCACCTGTGCTGAGATAGGCAGATGCTGACGCAGCTGTAATTTCATGAGAAGTTTGGACAGGGGGAGATGGACCAGATGAGGACTTTTGCTCCAAACGGGAAAGGAGAAAACCTCAGTCCCTAGAGATGGACCAGATGAGGACCTTTGCTCCAAATGGGAAAGGAGAAACCTCAGTTCCTAGAGATGCCCCCAGAGATAGTCCTAACGATGAAGATGAGGAAGACCGTTTGCTCCCAGGGACGGAGAAGGGCCTCTGTTCTTGTTTCTGAATGGCTCAACCTTAAAATTGTACCCCAAAAAACTTCAAGAGTGGACCCTCGAAAGCAGTTGTGGGAAAAGCTGCAAGTCAGGGGAAGGGATTCACATACAAGCAGAGACTCCTCTTCCTAAATGGACTGAACAAAGTTATTTGGAAGTGGGCGGCTGTCTCGTTGTGATAATGTTTTCATAGCATGAGCAAGAAGAGACTTCTCTTTCTAAATGGACTGAACAAGGTTATTATGGAAGTGGTAAACAGACTGAACATCTTAAGGGTTGTCTTTGAACATTGTCAGTGGGAGAAGGGAGGAAGGTGGGAAGAGGAGGAGAGTTCTGAAGGTATGGTATATTTTTTTTTTTCCTCTTTTAAGTCTGTTAATAAACTTCTTTATATTCTTTCAAGTTTGGTGCCTGCTTTGCGTTTCTCCTAATTCTTATCTCACAGAAGATAAACAGTAATGAGTATTTTGGACCAAACCACTACATTGTGTTAGCAAGCTCCTTATCCAAAGGAGCGATGATTTTGAATCTTCAAAGAGTCAGAACACAGATTCAACACAGAGAAACTTTTTAGTGGCGTTTCAAAGAAAGTTTGGGACCTCACTATGGTGTCAATGCATCTTCCATGCAGAAATAACAGGAAGGGTAGTGCTTCCCAACGTGGCGGTTTTCAAGATAACAAGTACATTCTAAGTGGAGATCACCACAAATAAACATATTTTCTACAGATAGAGAAGCAACTACTTACAACCCTCAGCAGCCAGTAGATTGATTGAATCAATATTTCCTTCTGTGTTGTACCTCCTCCCTTTCAGAGAAGACAGCAGGGCACCATTCAGGCTTGCAGTACTTCTCTTCTGTTTTTCCTTGTTTGCATTCCTGAACACAACTGCAAACTCCTGCTTTAAATATGTTCAATCCAAGGAGCAATCACTTAGGACACATCGTTATCATCCTGTGGATAGCCAGTCAAAACAATTCACACATCAAACAGTCCTCTCAAAACCATGGCATTTTAATCATCTCCAATCCCTAGATTGATCCATGAAGAGGAGGAGGCATGGGCATCCTTCCAACAAAGAGAAAGGTCACTCTCTGGGACTGTGCCTGTTGCATCACTTGGCCAGCAAGGACCAAAAGTGTGAGTGGGCCTGGCTATCAGAAGTTCCATTTTCATTCAGAAGGAAAATTCCCTGAATTGTTGGCATTCTTAAGCAACAGTATTTTAGAAAACATAGAATAATAGGACGTTAAGAGTTGGAAGGGACCTTAAAGATCATCTAGCTCCAACTCCCACTGCCATGGGCAGGGACACCTTCCTCTAGACCATGTTCCTCAACTCCTAATCCAACCTGGCCTTGACACTGCCAGGGACGGGGCATCCACAACTTCTCTGGACAACCTGTTCCAGTGTCTCACCACCCTCACAGTAAAGAATTTATTCCTATATTTAGCGTAAATTTCCCCACTTTCAGTTTGTGCCCATTACTCCATGTTCTATCCTCAAATGACCTAAAGCTCAAGAAAACACGCAGGCAAGGATACGAGCACCGGCACCACATGGTGTTAAAAATGATCAGTCAGCTGGCTCAGGGAGCTGAGCAAACATGCACATTTGCAGTGAAACTTTGCATTAAATGTACCCCCCCAGTAAGAAGGCTCTGATGATTTCATTTGAAACAGGACACAGACACCCACAACAAGCACATATCCAAAGTTTATAACTGAAGCATCTGAAGAGCAACAAATGCCAAGGAAACAGAGAATGTGAGGCAAATTTCTATGAACCAGCAATGAAGGAGGTTTAGGAAATAGCAATAGGAAATGAAAAATAAAGATGAAGGGGTACAGTGAAAATGAAGAAAGTTTGCAAGAATGAGAGCTGAAATCCTGCCTTTCCTGCAGGCCAGAGGACTTAGGTCATTGACTCCAGCTGAGCCAAGGAGTTCACTGTTAGGAGTCCAGGCAAGGTTTGATGTAAAACTGAAAAACCTAGTGTGCTAAAAGCCCCAAGGAGAGCAAAAGCATTTTAAGACAGAGCAAAGTTCAGCTGTGCTGAGGTTTTTAGAATATAAAAAGCTATTACTGGCTTCATCTGACACACTAGAGGGAGCTGAGAAAGAAGATCCCTGGAGCCTTTTGTTTTCCTGGGAGCAACACCCAACCAGTGTGTGCTAACATATCTGTATGTAGAATGAAGGGTTGGGAAAGGCTGTGATTTGTATGTTTCTGAAGAGCAGGTTAGTGGTTGCATCAGTGAGAAACAGCTTGGGGAGCACCGTAACAACTCTGTCATTGTGCCTGCATGGTGTCTGGCTATGTTCTGCTTCAGCACATTTGTACAAGCACTTACAAAGGGGTGAGGTGGGGGATTAGACCAGGGTAAAACTGATGTATGTCACTGGGAGTAACACCACTGGCACTGGTGAAGGGCTGGAGAGTCATGAACAGCTGTGGCTAATGCAGATGATTTATGGATGATGAAGAGCACAGGCACATTTTTGTGTAGCCACCAATCTCTGCAGAGGAAGCAGAGAAATTTGAGGAGGATTTTATACCGAGTAATAAATGTCTTTCACAGACTTACGAACAACAATAAAAATCAAACAAAATCACTGGAAAGCCTGGGTAATATGGCAGACTTGAGAAGTTTCTCATGTGAGCATTTTATACCTTTTCTTTCAGTGTAAAACATGATTTCTGCTGAATCTTTGCCCTTTACTTTGCTAAACCAGTTTTCACAGAAAAGAGATGGGCATTTTTCACTATTTTACAGATCAGTCACTAAGGATTTTGAAAATATTTTGAAAGCATTTTTTCCTTTTCTTTTTCTTCCTTGTTAGGGAGGAGAAAAAAAATCTAACAATCTACTTGAACTGTGTGGAGTAAGATAATATCAGGAGGAAGTTAATCATTCATCATATTCCTACACTCCTAAAAAGAGTCAAAACAAGCAAAAAGGTCAACAACTTACAACGAGCTGCCAGTGAGAAATGTAAGTTTGAGCAATAGGAAGATCTGATCAGAAAATCCTTATCTTCAAAGTATTACATTGACATAATAAGAAGATAATAACAATAAAAATGACAACAACAGAAAAAGTTCTCTACAATAACATAAATTATTTACCAGATACACATTATGGTTTCTGTTAGATTCACATACTGTTTGTGGTGCAGACAATGTAATTTTTTACTTCAAAAATTTTATGACATATAACAAATCTTGTGCTACTTATCAGACAGATTACATGCACTCTGATTCCTTTTGTAATTCTCATGTCAGAATTTTACAACAGATTATTTTCCACTCTATTCATCACAGTATCTCTGATGCATTAGGGAAAATTAATTCATTTTATGAAGTTACTGTGGTTTGGCTTAAAGTAAAAAAGTGGGGGTTTTACAACATCTATAAAACATTTTCCCTTCTATTTAACATAAAGTTTTACTGGAATTTGCACTGAAGGAAAAGTTTGCCAAGCTAAGATAGCTGGTTGGCATATGCTCTACATGTAAATTGGTGGAGCAAGATTGTTGCTTCTGTGAAAGCTGTAACTCAAAGAAGAAATTTTAAAAGATTCGGGAAATCTCAGAGCTTTATAAAGAACCTGCTATAAATCTTTCTACATCTGACATGACTAAAAATAGCATTTTCCTTTTTCTTCCTGTACTCTACCTTTTGCTCTTGGAGCCTCCTCTGTGCAGCCTTTGTCAGAGAAGCCCACCAGATGTATCTTGGTAGGCAGCAGTGGGGGAACCCAAGAGCTACAGCCAGGCTGGGAGTTGGGACAGACTTAACTGGGACAGAGTTTGGAAGAAGGCTTGGGGGGAAAGAGAGCTGAGTGATGCAGCCTTACTTCTGAGTTGGGAGGGGCTGCAGAATGGCAGTCTGTGTCCTCCAGGAACTAAGGGTCGGGATGAAGTGAAAGTTAATCAAATGGCCTGAAAAATGCACACTGAACCCAGTCTGGGGCAGGGATAGGCACATTGGAGTATTGTTTATCTGTCATCACAATCTTCTTTCTAGCTCTTAGAAGCACAGCAACCTCAAAAAGAGGCTTCTCTCATAGTTCCAAGTATCACAAGTTAATATAAACCTATTAAAATATGCAGAATGTTACATTGTTATTGCAAACCCAATGTGCAAGTATAGTTACAGTAAAACAGCAACTATAGAGACAACTTGTCTCCAAAACCAAAAAAATTGTATATTAAAATAAGAGGCTTTTAAATCCAGCATGAGTAGCTGAAAACAAGTATCCATCCCTACCACCACTCCCCCTCTTCCCATGCATGGTGACAGAGCAATGCCCATCCTTTCTTCTTCCTGCTCTTGCTGTAATGACTTCCAGCAGTTTTCTAGCTTTCTAATAAACTGCACGGAGCCTCTCCTGGGTCTTGAGGAGGCCTGCTTCTTCCATGGGTATCTCTGAGGCTTGGCACCTCCTTGCTGTGACCCAAAAAGGCCTCTGCCACTGCTGCAGCAGATTCTGGCTTCCCCCAGCAGAGTACACCCAGGTCTCAAAGCATGCTTTGCTTCCTTGCCATGTTTTTATCTGAATTTATGAAATAGAGCTAAAACTGGGCAAACAGGGCAGCCAGATGCCCTGCTGCTTAGCCGCACCCTTTTAATGAAAGCTGCCACATATTACACACACATAAAACCAGTTACGGTATTTCATTTATTGTGTTTATCCTGAGGTATGGTGTATTTCCAGTATACCAAGACCCAAAGAAAATTATGGCTAGAACTGTGACAGAAAACTCAAACCAAGAAAAAAAAAAAGAAAGAGGAGACACCACTTACTTCTCAGAGAATATTTCTTTAAAAAGAATGGTCACATCATACTGAGTTCTTGGTCATAATCTTCAAAGAAGGATATTTATACAAGCATCCTGGGAACTAAAATCCTTACCGAAAATTAAGGACTTAATAAAGACATTAGACCCATTATGACTGCTCTGACCCTGTTCTGACCCTGCTGTACTGCCCAGGATGCAACTGCACATTTATCTACTCACTCAATCTGATTAAACACATGTAAAAGCAGTGTTGCAGAGCCTGCGTTTATTCTGTATTTACACACAGCTCAAAAGCTTTTCCTTGTGCCTCCTGGCTGTTTGAGGCTATGGGCCTGTGAGCAGCAGGATTAATGTTGCAGGTTGATGGCTGGGAAGGGCTGGTTGCACCCTCCCTGATCCTAGCCCAGGTCTCTGGGACTCCTTGGATCCTTCCATAAGTTGATTAAACCATCCAAAGGAGTTTTGTTTTTTTCTTAATTGTTGAATTTAGTTGCCTGTGGAGAAGTTGGCACAAGATAATAGGAAAGACAGTGCAGTGCTGTTTGGGCCAGTAGCTGTTGGGTTGCCTTATCCTTTCCACGGTAGGCTGCCATTGGCCTCCTGGTCAGATGAAGGATATTGTCTTTGTACATAGACTTCGGAGGAGAGATGACAGTGATCAGTGTGCTGCATAAGACACTGTCAAGATAAATGGTGATTTGAAATCCTCAGTACAAGTGCAAACTATCCAAAAGACGCTCCCCAGAAAACATGTCCTTAACATAAAAATCTGGTGGTCTGCAAGAGGTCAAACTATACCAGCTCATGGTCCCTCCTGTCACCTTCTGGCCTTATAAAAATGTAATAAAGCATGATAAATAAGCAAATATCTTGCAATCCATTGCTAGGATTCAGGATTTTTGTTTGGACAAAAATATAAAATGTCTCTCCTCTCTCTACCAAGTCTTTTAGACCTGAGAGCAGAGAAAAATTGGATCAGAAGTAGGGGCATCTAGAAAAACTTTAAAAAGTCTTTATTCACTGACTTAGATGAGACAAATTGGCAAGCTACCTTAAACTATGTTTCAGTCATAAGCTGCTGTATTAGCACTGGTTTTTATTCTCCCTCCATCCTAAATATCTTACTGTAAACCTTTTACATCAACAGTGGGTAAATAGAGCAGCTCTTTGGTGCTGGCAGGGGACCAGGATGAGGTCAGATTTGTACAGTAACAAAAACTGACAGAATTTAGAAGATGATTTAACAGTGGCAACTGTATCACCACTGATGGGGACTGACTGCATGCAAAGGCAGCTGTACCATAAGAGTCAGGACATTTATTTTCTCGCTCTTTGGCATACTCATTCTTCGGCTCTTTATGCACCACCATTTCTACAGGAGATTATTTCAGAACAAATGCTCTGACTGGAACTAACCATGTGAATGATGTTGCTCCATTCAGGACTTAACTGAAAAATACATTCAGTAAGGGATGATGTGAAATCTGACTTCAAATGGTCCTCTACAGAGATACACACCGAATGAAGAATTCTACAGTTAAGCTTTTGTCTTTGTTTTTCTCTGGGTGGTACTACTTTGGCTACTTTCTAGGGTCCAGCTCTAATTACACTATTCAGAGTTTCAGTAAAAGCTCCCACTGTAGCTCAGAGTCATTTGCATCCCCTACCTCTGCTGGCCCCACACGCAAGCACAGTGCTGACATTGCACTTTGCACTTCCTAGCAGCCTTGTGATTTCAGTTTTAGTTTTTCCTTTTTCAGGGAAAAAATAAGTGTTTTTTTCAGTTGTTTGGGATACTCCTATCCCTCCCAACCCCCAGTTTCTCTATGAGACAGGGTGGCCACACTGTCAGTGGGTACGTACGAGCCTCCAGACATTTTCAACCGAAGTCCTAGCAGGGAATTGAAGCTGGCAGCAGGCAGAACAGTGTGACTCACTATGAAAGAACAGGAGCACGAGGGCAGTTTAAAATAGTTTGTTTCTCCCGAGACTGGTTTTTTCTTGAGGCCAGCTGTGGTTTCAAAGTGAAAAAGACATGTGAACAGATCTTCCTCAGTTTGAACTCTGTGTCTGCATACTGCATGTTTATTTGCTGCTTCTCTCTCTCCCAGGCTATATGTTTTCTATCTTTTTCCTGGATCTTTTCCTCCATTCTCTGTTTCCTTTTAGGCCTATGCTGTGGCAATGAGAGTGCCTGTATTCCTGGAGATGTGACCCAGCTGCATCCCAAGTCTGTACCTAGGCAAGATGCAGGTGTGTCCTCCCTCTTACCCCAGAAGGGTCTCTCAGGTGAACCCATGGGGAACCCAGCAAGGACAAGGACTGCAAGGTGTTCTGTATGGACCTAAGTCCTTGATGGCCAAAATGTTTTCTGATTGCAGAAGGAAGCAGCTTCTGTGTGAATCGCTGTGTCTATTCTGAAGTATTTTCCCATAGAGGCAATGGTTGGTGGTTCAGCTTGAGTTAAATATTATATTTTCTGTTTAATTAGTTGGACATAACTAAATAAAGAATCTGCTATAAATAAGGTTGCGAAACAGTGCCTTAGAGATTGTTACTGTATTTATAGAAGTCAGTCAAGCACACACTGGTAAAATAAAAACTGTTTGCTCTGCACATAATCGCCTTATTCTGGATTACATCAGTGCTTGCCCACATACAATTAAAGTACCTGACACAACACAGCCAAAATTCTTCCAAATGCTTAACCCACCCAGACTCAGATATGTGAGCTATACCCAGGCCTCTCCCAACTTTTGTTTACCTCGTCTTTCACGCTGATCTAACTACAAAATGTTCAAACTGCAGCACGATCAGGGTAAGTGCTTCCCATACTGGCTGGAGTAAAACCAGTTTAGTGTGCAACATACTTGGCTCAAACTCAGAAAGGTCTTTAGACAATTGCACTGTGAACCATGGCATACAGATTAGCTTTCTGTGAAGAGCAGAGCTACAGGAAGGTGCAGGACTTTGGAGAAGCAGAGGATGTTAATTCACAGGGGGCTTCTCACCCCTGGAGGCAGAAGTGACTGGTAACTGGCTAAAACCTGGGCAGAGGCTCAAGGTGGAGAGAGGACACAGTGCCTGGAATTTTCAGTCATTATTACACAGTGCAGCAAGCACAAAGCATTGCAAGGCTGGTGAGGTGAAACACCTGCCTCCCTGCATTGTTCTCCTGTGGCCAAGCCTGTGAAGGCTGGACATGTTCCCCTCCCACTGAGCTACCCTGCTGCCTCAAGCATGGTCCAGTAGGCCTTCAGGGGCAGGACAGGCACCAGGGCCTTGGATACCTCAGGTTTCCTGAAAATCAAGAATGCTAGCAGGAGGAAAAGGGAACACATTTTTTCCTGTGTACCATCTGTTTCACAGCAACTGACTGTCTGTAGATCAAGCAGGTGGGTTTATGACTCTCAACGATGTGTTGGTGTGTAGCAGTGCTCTGCTCATCCTTTCCTGGTATGGTCCTTATTTCTGACATCCTAATAACTCCTTGCTCCTGCTTGCCTGGGCCTCTACTGGGATTTGATTAAGTGCTTGTTGTTTAATTTGTGAACAGGAAGAGCACCTCCTGTGTAATGGAAGTTAAATGTTGTAGGGCTTGGCTGAGTCAGGGCTAGCTCCAGAGTAAGTCAGTGAGATCAGTTCTTCCAGGGCCAGTAAAAAAGAGTGAAGGGAGAGAAGAAGCAGACCTGCCCTTTTTATGGACCTTTTCCTTTTGGCTGAATCTTTTAATGCCAGAAAAATTTGGGATACTTCAAAAAAACAAAGCCACTACTGTCAACATTATTTAAGAGATAGCAGAAGCCAGGACAGGAGATCACCATTAAGCAACATCCTATCTTGAAAGACACTGTGTCAGAAGGCAGTCTACGATATTGTTCCTGGTTTTCTTTCAAAACTTCAAAAATGTTTTAAATGCTGACATTAAAAGTGCTGCTCTATGGTGTGAGGGAAAGGAGAATTAGAACTGACATTTACAGTCTAGTACTTTGAGCAAGTCATGCTGTTAATCACATAAACATCCAAATATTTATGTTTTATTTATAAATAAGCCAAGCCTTTTCCAACTCACTTCCTGGAAAAAGGCAGCATTGAAACCACAGAAATCCTTTGTGTCATGTGTAGTGCTCGTTATTCCGGGAAACTGTGAGAGATGACCATTGTATACTGAATTCTTTGTTTCAAGCTTGCAGAGGTCCTCCTGGGATGCTTCCCCACAAGGTTACTGTGGCTGTGTTTAACAAGCACTTGAAACCCACAGCATGTACTTGTAGCAAAAATGAGAATATGTAGCAGCATGTTAAGTACTATGGAAAATTGCAGCCTGCCTCAATGCTGGGGGAAGGGAATTTCTGCCATTGTCAGCAGGAAACTTCTGGAGGTCTGAAATAATAAGAGGAATAATAGAAATCTAAGTACAATTTAGGAATGTACATACTTTTACATTCCAGTATTGAGTACCTGTAAATAGTTTCATTTCAGAGATTTTTTTTGCAAGTTCTAGAAATATTACTATATCTATTTGAGAATCGCTGGCAAATAGTAGTCAAATACTGCTTGCTTTGGTGTGATGCAAAATTCTGCCTGTTAAATCGCAAAGTTATTTTTGTGAAAGCCTGAGCAGCCAGCTTTAGAAAATGCCAGTTAACATGCCTTGTGACATTAAATTTATTCCCTTTAAGAACAAGAGGAAATACAGTGGTGTTTTCTAGAGGCTGAGTTTTATAGAGAGACCCATTGTGTGAAAAACCCACAGCAGCACAGTCCAAGAAAAATTCCTACCTTCATTTTAGCATTCATTTAGCAGTTGGCCTGGAAATCACTGAGCCCTTCCCATGTCCTTTTGTTCTGTCTTCACTCAGTATGCTCACTATAAGCAAAAGTGTCCGTATCTCTTCCATGGATGTCTAGAAATCTCACTGTACAACTTGCTGCACAGCCTCTTATCAGGTTCAGAAGCAAATATCAGTGACTGCTTAAGATAATTGCTGCAGCCTTTTATTGACTCATTTTAACAGAAGGAATTGCATTATTTGTAATGACCAGTTACTTTTCCCTCCATTAAGAATTCTCACTAAAAGTTCAAGGATTTAGAATCCATCACTATCACAATTCCTAGAAATGCATTAACACTGTATTTATAACGTGTTACACAGGGATATTATAAGACTCTTTCTAGATTGGCAATGGAAACATTTGTCACAGAATAGCAGTGTGATTTGGGGACCAATCTGGAACATCAGCTCCAGCAAACCAACCACCTCAACATCTTGCCAACACATCCAAGTTATTTGAGCTTGATTTAATTCTGTCTTCCATTACGTCATTGCCATGACTTTTGCTTTTCCACTGAGGTTCATGCACTGTGGGGTATGCCCAGCCCCTGACCTGGAGGGATCTCTGCTAAGAGATTTCACAATCGCCCAGCAGGACTGCCTGGAAAGGCAACAACTTCTTTGGTCATGGCGAGAAAAGACAGACCCACAATCCTTTAGGAGACCCTATGCAGATCCTTTGTAACCCATTGGCCTTCACCCATCCCCTGTATCCCTATAAAAGCTAGCCCTCTGCCCCTGTGGGAGAGAGTTCTCGTCCCTGGCTTTCCCCTTCACCAGAGGGGACCAACAATAAAGCTACCTTCGTGCGGAACCAGCCACACGAACCTCTCGTCTCTCTCTCTGGTCTGGTCTGGTCTGGAGGCTGCCCTGCAGAGCTGAGCTGGAATCACGAGCTGACAATCACTAAAGAGCTGACAGCTTCTGCAAGGGCCCTCCTGCCAGCAGCTGAGGGAAGACACCGGGCCTCGGGAAGGCGATTCCTTTCGGGACCATCTCTCCAGACCGGTCACCTCTTCCTGGGTCAGAGCCGCTGACCCCCACCACTAGCTGTAATAATGCACTGCTTCTTCCTTTCTGCAGTACAACAGCAGATGCTCATATTTTTCTTCTCTTGACATTGTTTCTATGTGAAGCAAAAAACACTGAATGTTTTCCAACACATTTCTTTGAGATTTAATTTCCACCACTGCAGAAATTAATACAGGACACTGTTATAAAGTTTTGTGCTTTCCAAAAGCCATTCTGTAAGGATGGAGTGTTGGGTAACAAGCTGCAGTAAACTTACGTGGAGAGTGTTTAGTTTCCTCCTCAATGAACTTTACAGTTGCTGTGTATTTTGGAGCATTACTATAATGTACATAATAAAGAGGGAATGATGATACATAATTTAATTTACTGTATTTTGCTGTACATCATTTTGCCTCTAGAGTAGAGATTTCTGTTACTCAGTAAAAAGAGATCTACCCTCACACTTCATATGACAGCATATTGAACATCTTTCTGCTAAAACTTTTTAATTTTCTGACTGAGTTTTTACACTGACACTGTGTAAGAATGAAGTGATGAGTTGTGTCAGCTATTATCAGAATGAAATCAATGGTGCAGAAATAGTGGTTACTAACCTAATGCATAGCTGATGTTTGCATCCTAAATTTCCTTTTAACGGTATCCAAAAACATGCCTTCACATTTGGATGCACTTCAGTTACAGAATTGATATTATTATTCTCTCTGAAGAACTGCAGGCCTGTCCTTTCAAGAAAATGCTTATGATCTCAGAGGAAAAGTTTTAAGATTATAATGGAGAGAAGGACTGCCTTCAAAAGGGTTATGTACAGAGGTAGGAAATAACCATTACCCCTCCTTTCTAAAATTCTGTGTATATTTAGTGCTAACTACAAAATTGTTTTCCTGCAGTTAAAAGCTGAACAAATTCCCAATGAAATAAGTCAACAAGCACCAGAGTGTCAAATCCAAAGAAGTAAAAGTAACTATTATTTCTTCCTGTCCAGGTCAGAGCACTTTACCTTTAAGATAAGCTGCCTAGGACCTTCATTCCTATTCATAAAATTCCCCAAGGAAAACCCTTTCCAGTACACTTTCAGCTATTTAATTCAGAGGGAAACGTCATGCATAGCTTAGAGCTGATGCACATTTCCCTTGCTGATTTCCTGCAAGTCTATCAGTTCCTTCAGGGATTATTCAAGTCATAGCATATTCTATCCCTGCAACATTAATCACACAGATAATAAGGAAAAATATTCTATTTGAATATACCTATCTGAATGTGAATCTGTCTGAAATGTGAGTATTTTATCACAAATTCCAAACACTCATTGAAGTGTTTGCTACCCAGCAAGGCACTTAAGTATACATGCAGGGAAAAGATTTTGTTAAACTGTGTTTAGCTGTTGTTAACTAAGGCCTGAAAGTTTTTCCCTGAAAGGGTTGTGGTGCCAGCGAGTTCAGGTGTCAGATCTGCCCCTAAACAGGTGCCTGTCATCATTTCTGGCTTCTGAAACAAATTCTTAGAGTGCTTCCAGTGCACTACAGTATGGTGTAGCTGGAAGGAGTCTGGCAGCAATTTAGCTTTAAGCCTAACAAAAGCAGGAAGCAGGGAACACCATCCATTGCAGGGCCTGCCGAAGCATTCTTCCAGAGACGTGCTGGTGAACAGCAGGGGAGTGTGGCCAAGTACATTGGTAAGTGACCTCTATGGGGAAAATCAGTGTTGCTCGTAACAGGAGATAACTCTCTTTCTTTTAAAATACAGACCATTACCATGAATTTAGCCAGTTACTTTTGAAGATGTGTTTCCAGGCTGCACTTGTGTTTAGCATCCCAGCACTGAATTATTCCCCCTTTGCCTTCCACATTCCTGTAAATGGAATGTGTTTCATTGCTTTTGATGCTTAGATAACAAAACAGACTGTAATGAATATTATGAAGCTAAGGGCTATTTGTCAGAGCTGGTTGAAATCTTTCCAATGAATATTTCAACAGAGTTTAATCTAAGATCCTCTTTCATAAAATATTCACAAACAATGTTATTCTTCAAAAGGTTATATTGTGTAAGAATACTAGCAAAAAGAAGTTGCTAAAGATTAGGAAAAAAAGTCTAATATCTTGCGTTTTTTTCTTAATATCTTCTTTCTTGTTTCTCTTTCTCTTACCACTTCAATTTTCTCCCTATTCCTGCTAGAAAATGTGTTTAAAATATGCAACATCTTAACTGCTTATTACTGAAAGTAAAAAAGCCCACAAAGCAGTCTCTGAATTGAAGCTGAAAAAAGAATGAAAGTTGTTCTGCCTTATAGATTACCTTCTCTTTTTACTTCTTTGTGCCTCAAAGGAAAAAACTATTTTAAATCAAAGCTCCTTTTTCTCCTGAAAAGACTGAGATGCTGTAAAAAATATAATTAATTTTCTTATGAAGAGTTACAATATTCACAGAATTTTAAAGAAAATAAGAAATAAGGAAATTCACACACAAAAAGATATCCCTCTGCTGTTCACTGTAACTCACAAGCTCCTGACAGCACAGAGGAGGATTTGCATGAGGGCAAATCCTACTCTTCAAAGACAGGGATCCAGTGAACACAGGGTTATAACCAAGTCTCTGCCAGGATCCTTGCCTCCATCTATTGGCTTATGTTGCGTAATCAAAGAAGTCACATTTAAGTCTAAAAAAGTAAAAATGTGCTAGCTAGCCTAATGCAGGTGCAAGGCTGAAAATGTGGGGGTGTATCAGCTGAGTTTTAACAGTCTCCAAAGAGAGAAATTTCACAGCTTTTCTGGGAAAGTGTTCCAGTGCTTAATCACTCTCATCATGAGGATTTCTTGTTCCTTTAAATCCAGTTTCCATTTGGATATTTGCTTTTTGCCCATTGTGCTGTGGCTCTGCACTTCTGAGGAAGTCCTGATCTGCTTTTTCTATAACTTCATTTTTTGTGGGATTATATTAGACTTTTTTTTTTCTCTAGGGTGAGCACTGAAAAAATAATTCTCTTCAATACGTACGCTTTTATACACTAATATTCTTCAAACATTGAAGAATAAAATTTTGTCTGTTTCATGAGTTACCCCATTTTTAAATTCATTGAAAAATTCCTTGTATAAAGTTTTCTTGAGTCTTCTTCACAAAAAAAACCCCTACTTTCTGTGTATTGCTTTTCATTCCACTTCTTTTTCCCCCTGCCTTTTGCATTCATCTGAAACACATAGGGTAAGTTGAAATTCTCCCGTAATACTGAAGATTGCACGGTTCCAGTTAAAGTTTTTAAAACTCTTGCTTTTTCATTTTGATAGCTAGAGACAATTTTTCTGCTTTGTCATCTTGGATCATATTTTTTGCCAAGGAATGTGGGTTTTTTTCAGGGCCTGTTCTAAATTCAATCTTGAAATAGGAAAGAAGTGTTGTGGCTTAATCACTAAACACAGACTGCTGTCCACAGCCTCTCTGTACCCTTGACATCAGTCAGGAAGCCATCTGAAGGATGAGAAATCTGTCCTGGGCTGCCAGTGCAGAAGTGGAAGAGTCACCACTTCTGGAAGTGTTCCAAGCGACCCCTGGATGTGGCACTTGTGTTTTGGGTGATTATGGTGGGATAGGTGATTTTGAGTGCTTTTCCAGCACTGATGATCCTGTGATTCTATGAAGAAAAAAAAAAAAAAAAAAGGTGTATGTTAGCATAAGTTACTCCTGCTGGCAAAGTTTTAGTTTCAGAACTCCCTGACAAACTTCTTGTGTGTCATGCTGGCTGTTTCATGGAGTCTCAGTGCCTCCCTTATCCTCCACATACAAAACAAAATCTGACACACTTCCCTACCACACACTGCCAGAGCTTGGAAGCAGTCATGATGTTTCTGGGAAGCGCAGGTATTGCAGTAATGTCAGAAAGGAAGAAAACGAGAAAGGAAAGGACATGACTCTTCCCTTTCTATGCCAGAAACAGTAGGAGTAATTCTACTTCATTGTAAGGCAGCTGAGCTTCCGAAAACTGATTTTATCTGAAGCTATTCCTGAGCCACAAGTCTTGTCTGAGCATTTTGAGCTGTACATAAATTCAGATCCAGTGTCAGTCTTTAAATGCATGGCTAAACCTGGTCTTTGAGAATAGAAAAGCCTGTGTTTCAACAATTACAAATATGCAACACAGACAAAAAAAAAAAAGAATAAGTTAAATTATTTCTGATGATGACATGGAAGCATCTCCGTTGTATACTTTCTTGGGGATAAGGCTCATGTATGGGTGTGGAACCTAATGATGTCCGCAGACAGTGGGCTGGAGCATCTGACTTAGTTCCCTTTGAAGGAAATCTGATAAACACATAAATGTATTGGAGGAAAAAAAGAGCACGTGGTAAGAAGAGAAACAGAATCTCCTCAAAACAAATTGCTAATACAGACACTGTCTGAAAGACGTGTAAACACATTAGGTACTATTATCTTTTTCCTGATGAGTTTCATGAGCAAATGCTTTCCTTGGAAATTGCTACAGTTACATTTCTAAAAGGAAAATTCTGCAGCTGTCCGTACTCCAGCCACAAATACACATTTTTCAGGAAACAAATACATAGGAGAGTGACATGCTTTAGTTAAAAACTTGCAGAAGCTTGAATGAAAGAGGTCTTGGAGCATGACAGCTCCAGTCCTGCCTTCCTTGGTCACTTCCTTGGTCACTGCGGCATTCTTGTGAACATAAAACATGGAATCAACAAACCTGTTAGTGAACAAAGCTTTGGGCAGATTTCAATAAAACCAATTTATGTCCCAAACCATTGTACCCCCTTGTAAGTGTAGAAGGAAATAAGGAGAGGTTCTCTTGTTCTCTCCTATTGCGTATATTTTGGTCAATACAGAATTAACTGCAGTTGTTGAAGATAATTCCTTACACATATGAAAAATAGTAACCCTCTTTTTGTGAGTAGAAACACACAACCATCCCTTGACCAGCCAGTGTCTGTAAGGTTTTTGACATGGTCCCAAGGGACATCCTTATCTCTAAATTGCAGACAGATGGATTTGAAAGGTGGACTATTTGGTGGATAAGGAACTGGCTGGATGGAGACAGCCAGAGTTGTGGCCAATGGGTCCACGTCCGGGTGGGGGCTGGTGATGAGTGGTGTCCCTCAGGGCTCTGCCCTGGGACCAGTGCCTGTCAATATCTTTATCAGCGACACAGACAGTGGGATCAAGTGCACCCTCAGCAGGTTTGCAGATGACACTAAGTTGACATGTGCAGCTGATGACAGAAGAACACAACATGATCCAGAAGTACCTGGCCAAGCTCAAGAAATGGCTAACAAGAACATCACAAAGTTTTGCAAAGCCAAGTGCAAAACTGGGTTGGGGCAATCCCAGACAAGAGCACAGACTGGAGAAGTTACTGAGAGCAGCCCTGCTGAGAAGGACTTGGGGGTGCTGGTGGGTGAGAGGCTGAACATGACCCAGCCGTGGGCACTCACAGCCCAGAGAGCCAAACGTGTCCTGGGCTGCATCCAGAGCACCAGCATTCATGCACTGCATCCATGTGCAGCAGGTGAAGGGAGGGCATTCTGCCCCTCTGTTCTGTCCCTGTGAGACCCCACCTGGAGTGCGGTATCCAGCTCTGGGGCCTCCAATACGAGAAGGGCATAGAGGAGGGCCACCAAGATGATCAGAGGGTTGGAGCATTTCTCCTACAAAGACAGACTGAGAGAGTTAAGGTTGTTCAGCCTGGAGGAGAGAAGGCTCTGGGGGCACCTCACTGACGTCTTTCAGTACTTAAGGGGGGTTTATGAAAAGAGAGAGGAACTCTTTACACGGGCAGACAGTGATAAGACAAGGGGGAATGTTTTTAAATCAAAAGAGGTTCGATTTGGATTAGATATTAGGAAGAAATTCTTTACTTAAAGGAATGTGAGGCAATGGAATATGTTACCCAGAGAAGCTGTGGATGCCCCATCCCTGGAAATATTCAAAGCCAGGTTGGATGGGGCCCTGGGCATCCTGACCTAGTGTGTGGCATCCCTGCCTGTGGTGGGGAGACAGGAAATGGGTGATATTTGAAGTCCCTTCCAGCTGAAACCATTCTATGATTCTCTGATCTCACGCAGAAGCTTTGCAGACACATTTAGCCATGGCTGCTCCATGTATCCCCAATGTGTTAGATTTCATAAAATCTAAGATTACCCCAGCACCTTGGATACACTTTTATGAAGATGACAAGAAATCGGTACATTGAGATGCAGGTGCAAATTAACTCTAAAAGAGAGAGTGCTGCTAATTGCCAGCTGGTGAACTGCCAGGTTTCACATAGCTCATTCTTGGGAGGCATCTACGTGGTGCTGTAAACTGCTGTTAACTGTGTGAAACACTCCAATACCAACTGCATCATGAGATGAGAGCTTTCAAGAGCAGTGGATGGTATCCACTCCTCTACCTAGGTTTATCTTTGCTACTACATTGTAAATATGTTCTGGCTGTGATTAGCATGAACCTCTCTTGAAGTGGCTTCTTGTTATGAGCAAGATGTTTCTCTGTGGATCATCTAAAGCACAGAATATAAGCCAAGTGTTTCACAAGCATATTCATTATTTCACACTGGGAATTGCCACACTGAAATATTAAATACTGTAAGGCTGAAATAATAGCTACTCTAAGGACTCCATTGTGTTATCACTCAAACACAGATGGACCAATTAATATTGCGCAAATTCAATATATTGCCATAAAAAATTTCTAGTAGCTAGGGTCACAATAGAAAATGCCTCCCAGGAAATAAAGGATAATTAGGCTAAAAAGACTTAAAATCTCCCAAGGAAAAATTGTAAATGTCAATTTAAAAAGCAGTTTCATAGCAAGCTACACAAGATTTTTCTTTTAGTAAAAATATTTGGGACTCCTAATGAGCCTAGTAAAGACATGTATTTGATGAATTTGTTGGACATCATAAAGATTTTGTATGATGTGCAAAAAAAAACCTGAAAGAAAGGAGGTCCAACACATTCATACAACTACACAGTTTAAAAATTATAATATAATTCAGAATTCATAAATGTTTCTCGGACCCTAATAAAATCAAGAAATCTGACCTCCATTATATCTTCCTTGGCTGTTATCAAATTCTGTACATGCTACCGCTTAACAAAAAACATGGCATGAAAACTTCTTTCTCCAAGGCAAGTTGAATGCTGGATGCCTACAATGAATAGGTCTTCAGATGAACAAATAACACTGGGCTCCTGTATAGCACCAGTGAAGAGAAACATTTTAGACATGATTTGCCTTGGCCCCCTTAGGAAGTAAATTAAATCCAAAACTTGTTTTTTTCTACTCAGTCATTTATTGCTATCAATACAGGGTCATTAGCTCAAACCATGTGGAAATGAGGTAATTTCCATCGGCTACACTGAGATTAGCTCAGTAGGTTAGAGGATGGTGCTAACTGCCGAAGTTGTGGGTCTGATCCCTCTATTCACACTCTCAACTCATTCACTTATGAGTTGGACTTGATGATCCTTCCAGCTCAGATTGTTGTGTGATTCTATGTCACTAGAGGTTCAAAAGAATTATATCAAGCATTGAAAAGACACATCTTAAAATACAAAGCATTAAGTATTCAGTCATGGATTTACTTTCTCTATTATCTAGAAAATATTCCTTAGGTCTCTTGACCTGGTTTCAGCAGGTGCTTGTTTGCTCTGCTAGATCTGATATGTAGGAATAACAGCCACTGGATCATAGAAAGATAGAATGGTTTGAGTTGTAAGCAATCATAAAGATCTTCTCATTCCAACTCCCCTACCATGGGTAGGGACACTTCCCTTCTACTAAACCAGGTTGCTCAAAGCTCCACCCAATGGGGCCTTGAACACTTCCAGGGATGGGGCATCCACAACTTCTCTGGGCAACCTGTTCCAGGGCCTCACCACCCTCACAGTAAAGAATTTCTTCCTAAAAATAATCTGAATCTCTCCTCTTCCAGTTTAAAGCCGTTGCCCCTTGTCCTATCAATTTCCTGTTAATCATGTATCAAAAATTTCTCCATGAAACAAAAATTAGAAGTAAGCCATCTTCACGAATACAGCGTTATAATTATGAACCAGATCTGGTAATATCAGATAGAAGTCTTATCATATGCTGCAGTAACAAGAAGGAGAATCTTGCCCCAGGGTGCAAGGACTAAGGACTCACCACTGGGTCCTACTTGACACCTGCTAGTGATCCCACGCTCACTTGCACACACTCACTTGCCCCACGGACACACAAGCCCAATGACAAGGGCTCTGACTCCAGCTGCTCATGCTCAGACCCCCATTCACACACACACGCAGAGTAAATTGAAGTGGCACCATGTCCCTCTGATGATGCTAAAGCACTCACAAATAGCAGAACTTTGCATAGACTGTTCAAAACTAAAATATCTAAATGCGCTGTATTAGTAAGACACTACAAGTGAGGAACAGGTGGCTGAAATTGCCTTTTTTATGTGTTGAATTACCAAGCAGATGGAGTGTTAGATGTATAAAAAGGTGAGTTACTTAAAATGAATGATTATTTGGCTATATCTAATCATAGCCTACTGAATTCAACACGGGCTATTATTATCTTTATAACTGGGTAATACTGTGGCTTCTCTACCAAATGAATAAGCTACTCAAGCCTGCCACAAGAGCTGTAAGAAATTGGGCCTTGCTATCAGTCAGCATCAGCATCTCTGGTAGGCTGACTGCCCTTTCCCTGCCTTCCCTGCAAATTCACATTCCTCTTCTGCTGCTCAGCACAACAATAAAACCAATATATCTACAAAGAGTAACAACCCCTTTTAGACATGCATGCAGAGAGGTGATAAAACTACTTGAGAAAGAATAGTAAGACAAGCTCAGCAAACTGCTTGCCTTTCTTTTTTAAATAGAGCCTGTTTCTCTAGGATGCATGGAGGAAACAGAAATCTTATTCCCTATGAAAATATTTCACTAAAACAGCCCATTTGTTTTGCCTATGTTTCACCCTGCAGCACAGGAAAGGAAAAATTTATGGATGTGTAGACCTCAGTATCACAATCAGACAAAGAGCCTCTTGCCCTTCACATCCCTCCACTGCAGCAAACATTCCATAATAACATGGCACAGCTGCTCTAAGGTGTGCTGAGCTGCTCAACCAAGTGTTCTTCTAGTAATGGTGATGAAAACAGCCAGCAATGAGTGCTACAAACACTACACTCAGGAAGGTTGCAGCCCTAAGGTCCTGCCTATGCCAATGTACTGGGCTGAGCTGTGTCTTTCCTTTGGGAATCCACCAGTTAGATTCCACAGTCAGAAGAAGAGAGAGGTTCTAATAAAACACTAGTCTCTTTCTCAATCAGTTTTATAAACTGCCTCCTTGAAGGATTTTGAGATGTATACACTCATCTTGGCTACATGCCACAGTGGGTGGATTCCCAGCTAGACTCTTCAGGGCTATAATGATTCAAGCAATTGCAAATAACCATAATGCTGCTCTTGAATTTTCATCTATTGTCATGAAATCACTTTTTCTTTGCCCAGGTTTGCGGAGCTCTAATACCAGGGCCAACATCCCTCTTAATGCTTTGTTCTAAGTAGGATAATCCTCTTCCATTGTCCCTTTTAATGCTTTCTTCTGGCATTAGCAATATGCAAATACTGGGCTGAAGATTACTGTGCTCTATTTTTGCTGGCTGTTTTCCTGAAAAAAGTATTCTATTTATGGCACATGTTGACACAGCTGATTCCAATTTTCCTTCCAGGGGAAGCCTGCCATACTGCTGTATGTAGAAGCAATCATGCCAGGGTTTTGTTTCAGAGCATCCTAGCCTATGGGCCCTCTCTCCTGTCTGGGGAGGCAATCCTTGTTTCATTTGCAGTTTGTCCTCAGCTTGCTCAGCAGATGTCCCCAGAACCATCACTGGGGTCATGGCCAAGGATAATACCAAGAGGGAGACAATGCTTCTCCAGCCTAAGGACTTGTTCTCCATTATTCTGGACTAGGAGTGTCCACACATGGAGTTAATCAGGGGTAAGTCCCTATCCAGACAAGCCCTTACACTAAACACACCACTCTGAAGTATGCTGAGGCTTCTAACCACATCCTGGGTAGTAGATGTTCACCACAGAATCCCTCAGCACTGTGCCATTGTGCTGCAATCTATACCTGAGCTTTCAACTGTTAGCAAAGATCAAAGAGCACATACCTGGAGTTCTGCTATTAGCTTTTCAATTAAGACTTTTTACAATGATTATAAATGTGATAGGTGTCATAATTCACCTGCACATTTAAAGGGCCTTTGAAAATAACTAATTCTTCTCCACAGTACTACGGTAGAGCAGTTTATCAAAATGTCTCACACTGCAAATTTCACACCTATTTTCAATCACTGCATGTGTATACGAGGAAAACCTGCTTTATTTTTCTCTTGCTAGCTGAGCTGACACAACACTGAGCAACTGAGCTACTTTTTTTTTATTTTCTTGTAGGAAGTCATGGGGAGCAATTGGGAAAACGATTCAATGTGATGACCCTCTAAATTTCTGTGGGACTCCGTGTTGAAAGCATATTTTTTTCTACTTTCCCATTTTTGGACAAAATTAAAGGCAAAGATCCAGGTTCAATTCCCAGTTACTGCTGTGTAAAATTGGAGTAGCTCCACCAAAACCATGGGTATTAAACTAGATTTATGCTACTTTGAGAGCAGACTTTGGACGGCAGACTTTGTGGTCAGTGCTTGACTATAAAGCTTTTTGACTAGAGGCTTTTGTAATCACGTTTCCCAGAATTCTTTTCAGATGAAGTTCTTTGACAATGCTTCTTTTTTCTTTAAAAAAATCTTTATTTTGATTAGTAAGCAAATGCACATGTACTCTTACAAGTACAAAGTCGAATAAAAGTAGAGTAAGGAACCAGCAAGTCTGAGTTACTTTCATTTACTCCCTTATGTTTGCCTAAGATTGTAATTAGATGGCCCCAAAGTTTTTGGTGAGGCACAGGGTGGCACAAAAGTTTGAGTGTAAGAGGGGATATAATGTCTTGTCCTGTACAGGCTGGGTATTTGTCACCCACTTGACTTGACCGGAATTGAGAATACCATGTGCATCATCATTAACTGTGTTTACAGCCCTGGTACCAGCTGTAGGAAAAGCGACAATTAATGTTATTTTGGAGTAATAAATCATCCAAATGTACCAGTGTGCATTAATCACCTACCCATAGTCACAGGGACATAGATGCAATGTCTGTTTGTCTGTTCTTCTACATTTCCACCCGCGAGAGCTGTACTGGGCAGCATCCTGCCCTTCTCCCAGGAGACAATATCACGCTGCCTGAGGACAAAAGCATCCCAAGGGCTGTAGCCCAGCTGCTGATGCTCTGTGCACAGAGTCATCACAAAGTACTCCATGTATGTAGTGTTGGAGCATTGTACAACAACTGGAACAGGGGAAGGAGCTGGATGTGTTATTGTTTTATATTTTGTGGTCTTCAGATAGGACAGGACAGGAAAACTACTAATCCCATTTGGGTTTTTAAACCTCACAAGTAGGAACGCACCTGCAGCTCAATTTCTACTGCTGTGACAGTCAGCATTCTTCAAATTTTTGAACTGTAAAAAGCACTCCAGAGTTTATTTATACATTTCTCTCATTCTTGCCCCTTCTCTCACAGGCAAGCACTCCCACATCCTGTGAGACTATCTTCAAACTTGCAGGCAGTTTGGATAGTTACTGGAAATCGCCAGCTATTTTAATCTCAAGTCTAAAAAAACCCAACAAAACACTGTGAACTGAACTTCAGCATATCATAAGCTATCAAAAATCTGTGAAGGTCTGTACAGTCTGGAGACCTGCAAATTTTCATAAAAGCTTGAGCTGCTTAACAAGATTTTTCTGAAAGTTTCTCTGTTACCCCAATCAGTTCCCTTCAGTATCCTGCTATGCAATAACAACCTGCCAATGGATACAACAGAAGATGAACAAATTACGGGAATGTTTGGAGACTATCTCTAATGTGGAAAACACAATAGTTCTATTGAATATGCATCACAACATCCACACCAACTCTTGTATTTAGGAATGGAGGAAAAGGCCTATTGTGAAATATCCTTTTGTGAAACATCCCATTTTCATTCAGCAATCACATCTACTCTTGGGTAACAAACATGTTATCAAAGGTGCAGAACAAACCAGATATCGAGCTGTGCAACTAGACACAGCTTGAGTCAACTTTTGCATGTTTATGTAATATAGATCAATTTGAGTAAGTCTTTTATTATTAGAAAATGTTCCATATTTTCTAGCGCAGGTACTATACTTGAGCCCTGACGTGGGCTCTTCTAACCAACATTCAAAAATTAACATGTACAGGGTGTATTTTCAGGGTGACATATGACTAAGAGATTACATTTAATTGTCTCTGCTGAAAATTTACTTTTTAAAGAGCATTGGGCATATCATCATGAGGATGATATCCACATCCAAGCTTCTTTGGAACTTTTTCTATATTAAGGATATTGTCTTAGATTCTTGCTGCACTGCCAGGCTCCATCCAGCTCACCCTTTCCCTATGGGAACAGCTACTTTCTACATGTATTTTTATCTGAGTGTTGATGTATGGCCTCATAATTTTAATTTCTTTGCTGTGAGCTCAGTTCACTTCACCATTTCTTTTTCCTCCCTGGGGAAATCTACATTCACATGCAACATCTGTCACCTATTGACATCCTGGGAACAAAGGCTGATGTCATTAGTTTCCACCCATGTGTCAAGCTGCCAGTCTACTTGTGTCTTTCTCTTACCCACACCTCATTTTCCTTTTTATGGGAGTGATCTGTTCTGTATCTCACTGCAGGAAGTGGGGTAAATCCTTCGCCTACAACTAACACAGCTACAGCCCATGCACCTCTTTCCCAG
Organism: Corvus hawaiiensis; assembly: GCF_020740725.1. Classification (NCBI taxonomy): domain Eukaryota; kingdom Metazoa; phylum Chordata; class Aves; order Passeriformes; family Corvidae; genus Corvus; species Corvus hawaiiensis. The sequence continues at coordinate 7,579,203 of NC_063255.1, read as the reverse complement.
AGATGTGCTGCCAGGACAGCTCCTCAGAGAAAGCCATGGCCCCAACAAATATGAAACAGTGTGTGCCTCCAGGCAAGGTGAGTGTGAAGCATTCTACCTTGGCTGGTTTATGCTTATTGCTGATGGCAGACTGGGAGGAAACTGGCTGAACTGTAAAGCCTGAATTTAAAAAAGTACAAATTAGAAGAAGATAGTTAAGTCCATCAGCCATTTCAGTTTTGCTTGCAAAGCAAGAAGCTCCTTCAGATCCTCATTAGGATACAGTTCTGAGAGTTCATTCTTGCTACAGAAGCAAATCTGTGTGCTGCAAGTAAGTGTTCTACTCATGTCTGGGATTGCCCTGCCACAGGTGCAGCACCTTGAACTTGTTTTTTTTAAACCTAATGAGATTCCCTTAGGCCCATTTCTTGAGCTTGCCCAGGTCCCTCTGGCTGGCATCCCATCCTTCAGGTGTGTCAACAGCACCACTTAGCTCGGGGTCATCCACAGACTTGCTTGAGGCTGCCCTTTGTCTATGTCATTGATGAAGGTATGTCCCAACACAGACCTCTGAGGGGACCACTTGTCACTGACTGAGACTCTGAGCCCATGGCCACCACCCTCTGAATGTGACTGCACAACCAATTCATTATCCAAAGAACATTCCACACACTGAATTCATCTCTTTCCAGTTTAGAGAGAAGGATGTGGGGGACCATGTCAAAGGCTTTACAGAAGTCCAGGACATCCACAGCCCTTCCCTTGTCTGCTCATGCTGTCAGTCCACCATGGAAGGCCACTGGGTTGGTCAGGCAGGACTTGCCCTTGGTGAAGCTGTGCTGGTGTCTTGATTCACCTCCCTGTCTTGCATGTGCCTTAGCACAGCTTCTGGGAGGATCTGTTCCATGATCTTCCCAGGCACAGAGGTGAGGCTGACAGGTCAGCAACTTGCACTGACTCAAGAGGTGTGGGAAGAGACATTACCATTGAAGAGTGAGACAAAACAGTTGTTGAGTACCTCAGCCTTCTCCTCATCTGTCGTTACAAGTTTCCCAGCCATGTTTATCAGGGGTGGTACCTTCTTTTACCTTCCTTTTCTGGTTAACATATCCATAGAAACCCTTTTTGGTATTCTTTGCATTACTTCCCACCTTCAGCTTCAGTTTCAGCCTCATCTTGGCCTGTGTCACCCCATCGCTACACAACTGAACTTCATTTCTTTATTTGCTTCTTCCGCTGTAGTTTCTCCAGTAGGTCCCTGCTCAGCCATGCTGATCTCTTGCCTTCCTTGTCCAGGTTCCTGCACCTGGGGTTTGTTAGCTCTTGCACTCTGTGGAAGATTTCCTTAAAGAGCTGTTCCACTCCCTTGGCCCTGAGGGCAGTCTCCCAGAGGATCCTCTTGACTACCTCCTTGAAGAGCTAGAAATTTTCTTTCCTAGAGTTCAGGGGCCTGACTTTGCTTCTTACCTGTCCCATATCCCTCAGGACTGAGAACTCCACCACTGCAGGATCACTGCAGCCCAGCCTGCCTCCAATGTTGATGTCCCCAATTAACTCCCATCCAGAGTATCTATGATGGGAAAAAATTAGTTTCTTGGCACCTATGGTGATTTAAATTTTCATAGTACTGTTTGAAATCACAGGTTTGTTCTCTCTTCTTTCCTGGTCAAATTTCCAATTAGATGGCAGGCTGCCAGCTTTACTTTATGGGAAGTTTTCTACAGATTGGAATCTTTTTCCTTCATTTCTGCTTCTCCCAAACTGAGCAGTTCCAGTAATTGCTCAGTACCATCTCAGAGGTGTTCATGGAATCTGAGGATGATAGTAGCTACTTACATTGAGGTCTAACTTTCAACTTTTTATTCCTGCAGTGGTAGTATAACTTCAATACAAATCAAACCTTCTGTCATATTAACCCCTCAGGTGCCTTCATATATCTTGTTCACCTCCTACAAAATTTTCTGCATCACTGATTATTAGAACATTTTATTGTGGTTGTTCTTGCCATATCTCATACTCAAAGGTGTTGCTGCCTGTTTTGAGCTTCCCATCCCCCCTCCCAAAGACATGTGCTCCGAGTTCTTTTGTTCCAAGCGCGGGCAAAGCCAAATGTAACTCAGACTCTTCAGCAGTGTCTGATTGGCCGCTCACCCCGGGTCCGCCCCCAGTCATCCCCTTGCCCCTTCTCCGAATAAAAAGATGGTCGAGGGGAGGCAAAGGCGCTCTCTCAGCTCAGCTACCTTCCTGTAAACATCTCTGGTCGTCTGTCTCATTTGAAGGCTTCTAACTGCAGGGAATTGAGCGAGCAGGGAGCTATATTTCTCCCTCTTTGCTTCTGCTGATGGTATTTGCTTTGCAGCTGATTCAGGTACCGATTTTAGAGCTACTAAAGTGCTAGATTGCCCGTGCTACCTCTCAAGGCTGCTCGAGGCTTTCTAAGGCATTGAAATACAAGCGCTAGCCGGTATAAAGCTGAAAAGATACCTATTACATTTGGCGCCCAGCGTGCTATCTCTGAACTCCGGTTCTGAGAGACTTTCAGGGTGTCCCGGCAGCTGTGTGTCTGCTGGAGTTAGCTCTGCACGTCCTGCTGTGCCAGCTCTGTGTGGCGAGGTGTTACTTTTTGTGTAACATCGAGCCCAGAGCCTCAGCCTGTACCCTCCCCCACGCCACGTGGCGAGGGAACGGCTGGAAAGCAGAAGACCCTTCTCGCGTTTTTTTTTTTCTCCGGACCTGCTTTCCTGTGATAAATCCAGAATTCTGGTGAGTATTTCCCTGCTGGTTTAGGGGCTCCTGTTTTAAGCTGGTGCCGGTGTAAACTTTCTCTTTTTTTTTCCTCCTTTTTCGTGAGTAAGGGGTTGAGGTTTCGTGTGCATTCATAATGGGATCTGAAGTTTCTGCACACCATAGAGAAATATACCACCAAGTTCAAAGTTACCTTTCTTTAACTGGGCATAAATACCCTAAAAATCTAGTTCAATCTTTTGTACAATGGCTTTTTCAGTACTTTCCTAATCTGACCTCCGAAGACATAAGATCTGCTGAATTTTGGGATAAGGTGGGGAGAAAACTCTCCTCTCTGAGGCGTGCAGGAGATGAAACAGTTTCAAAATTCTTTCCTCTCCTGTTACTAAGTTATGCTTTGCCGGAGAAAAAGGCAGTACATGAAAAGCCACTGCAAAACCCCCCTGTTAATTCCCTTATACCCTCTTCCAACCCCTGTGTCCCGGACCCCTCTTCCCCTACGCTGGAAAACACAGCTAGAGCAGACTGCTTCTCAGCACAGGAGAGCTATCGTCCTCCTGGCTCACCCGTGTTTCCTCAGCACCCTGCCTTGGATGGGAATCCGGAGCCCATCCCAGGACCTTCCCAACCCCTCTTCTCCACTCCCTTTTCCCCAGTTTCTAGCCCTCATGTTTCAAGCGCGCGTAAAAACCCCTTCTCCCCTGATCTCTTTGTTCCCAGGGACAGCCATTGCCACGTGCTCGCAGCCCGGGAAAAAACCCCTCCCCCCAACCGCTTTTCTCCCAGTTTGTTTGTCTCCAGTAATGGCGGACGCAATGGTCCTTCCTCTCCAAACTACACCTCCCACAATCCCTTTCTCCCCCATCCCACAAATCCCTTCTTGTCCCCATCCCCTCCCACTCCTGCGTCACACCCTGACCCCGCCCCCAACCCCGTCCCCACAGTGTCGTGTTTCACCCCTCCCTCTGTTCCCGCCCACGGCTCAAGTACCGCCCCTGCTTCCCACAACCCCGCCCCCGACCCCTCCCCTCCGCCGGCCGTGTCCCCGCCTCCACTCCCCGCCCCTGCCCCTCCACTCCCCGCCCCTGCCCCTCCACTCCCCGCCCCTGCCCCTCCACTCCCTGCCCCTGCTTCCCATTGTCCCGCCCCAGGTTCCCACAGTCCTGTGACTGCCCCTCTGAATCTGGGAACCCATGCCTACCAGGAAGTAACTCCAACTGCTTCTACTACACTCTCTTGTACTAGCAATGGAGCTAACCCTGACTGGAAACCCCTTTCTTATTCTGATATTAAGGATTTGTGCAAGGCAATTAAGGAGTTTGGAATGCATAGTAATTATTTTAAGAGCCTTTTAAGTGCTACTTTTGCAACTCACTTACTTGTACCTCATGATTTACTTACATTAATGCAAACTCTTCTCACACCTGGTGATTTTATGGTGTGGAAAAAGCAATGGAAAATAATTTTATCTGATTTATTGAAAATTTTGTGGCAAACTCCAGATAATTACCTGGATTTTGAAAACAATTATATCACATTAGACCTTTTATCTGGTGACAATAATATGGCAAATCCTCAAAAACAAGCAATGCTTATCCCTCGTCCAGTTCTTACTGAAATCACACGTGCTGCTGAAAAGGCCTTAACATTATTACCATCTCAAACTCCTAATTCTCATTATACCACCATTAAGCAATCGCCAAATGAAAATATTATTCACTTTTATAACCGTTTGTACGAAGCTGTCTCTTCCCAGGTCCCTAATCCTGACCTCCAACAAGCACTCCTACTCGAACTTCTCCAAGTTAATACGAATGATGCTTGCAAACGAGTCATCCTCACTCTCCCGCTATATCCTCCTCCTACTGTTGAATCCATCCTCGAAGTCTGTACGAAGAAGGTGCAGCTGAACACAGCTGCTCCCTTTTTGAAAAAAGTGGGGATGGTTGGGGAGGTTGTGGAGAATGTTACAGGTACAGGAGAAACTCAATCGCGCGGTAACTTTGTATGCTATCGTTGTCAGAAAAAGGGACATGTAGCTCGCAATTGCAGAGCAATTATAACTGCTGATAAAAACTCTCCAAAGACTGTTTCCCCAGGTCAACAGCAGGGAAACTAGCGACTCAACGCGTCCTAACAGCTCCGCGTTCAGACATAAATAGGGCTGCAGACAAAGCAACTTGGACTTCTGGACTCAGGTTTAAGGTAACCTGTGATAAAGCACACCATTTCAACAACAACAAACAGACTGTAATACCCATTTCATTCCAGAATGTGGACCACATGCCAGAATTTACATACCTTTTTGTTATTGGGGACACTCGGGAAACACCTGCTGGGATAGAGGTTACACCCACACTCATGAAAATGGATCAGAACGGGTGTTCTAACCTAATTGTACAATGTATATATCCACCATACTTTATGCCTAAAGGTCAAGTCATTGCACAGGCCTTTCCACTGCCCAAATACCTGCCCACAGATGGTCATATCCCAGCCATCTGTTGGACTGAGGTTTTGGGAAATGACAAACCTGTAATAGAATGTAAGCTCCGTTACAAATCACATAAAATCAGTATCATGGGAATGTTAGACACAGGTGCTGATGTGTCTGTCATCCCATTTGATAAGTGGCCTACGCAATGGGAATTGCAATCTCAGGGCATCATACAAGGGATTGGAGGTACCCAAATTGCAAAGCAATCCAAACACACCATCCAAATTGAAGGTCCTGAAGGACAAATAGCGACACTTCGTCCGTATGTCCTAGACACCAAATTCACCCTGTGGGGAAGGGATGCCATGTCTCAGTGGGGAACAAAAATTGATATCACCCGTAGACATCAAAATTTTCCCTTGCAGGCCACTGAAGCAGAGTGCCATCCACATAAATTAACTTGGAAAACAGATGAACCCGTGTGGGTTAACCAGTGGTCGTTAAAAAAAGAAAACTTAGAGGCACTCAAAACATTAGTGGCTGAACAATTGGCTAAAGGAAATATAGTTCCAACTAACAGCCCATGGAACACACCCGTGTTTGTAATACAAAAACCAGGAAAGAACAAATATAGGCTACTCCAAGATCTTAGAGAAGTTAATAAGGTTATTGAAGACATGGGACCCCTTCAACCAGGTATGCCATCACCTTCAATGCTCCCACAACATTGGCATTTAGCTGTTCTTGACATTAAAGATTGCTTCTTTCATATTCCACTCCACCCTGCAGATGCCCCCCGATTTGCATTTTCTGTACCATCTCTTAATCATGAAACTCCCATGGAACGTTATCATTGGCTTGTGCTTCCCCAAGGTATGAAAAATTCCCCAACTCTCTGCCAAGAGTATATTGCTAAAATTCTATCTCCCATCCGTGCCAAAGCAGAGAAAGCCATCATCCTGCATTACATGGATGATGTGCTGGTGTGTGCTCCCAATAATCAGTATCTCGAGCAGACACTTAACATGGTGGTTGAGGCCCTTGAGGCCAAGGGCTTTGAATTACAACCTGAAAAAATGCAGAGAACAAGCCCTTGGAAATACCTCGGACTCAAAATCACAGAAACCTCTATCACCCCAACACCTGTCACCATTAATAATAACCCAAAAACATTAGAGGAAGTGCAACAGATCTGTGGGACACTGAAGTATTTAAGGTCCTGGTTAGGACTCACCACAGAGGATGTAGCTCCTATTGCAAACCTAATAAAAGGGGAAGGCGGTCCAGCATCCCCTAGATCCCTGACAGAAGAGGCAAGGCAGTCTCTCAAAAAGATACAAGAGCTCATTTCCACCAGACAAGCACACAGGTATCAGCCCTCCCTACCCTTTAAGCTTGTCATTCTAGGGAAGGTACCACGCTTTCATGGCCTCATATTTCAGTGGGACAAAGAGCAGAAGGAACCCCTCATCATAATTGAATGGGTATTCCTTCCACTCCAACCTCCTAAAACCATCACACAGCCACAAGAACTAATGGCAAAAATTATCATGAAGGGTAGAGCAAGGCTCCGCACCCTGGCAGGATGTGACTTTGCATGCATCTACTTACCTGTAACAACTGACGCATTAGATCACCTGCTCCAAAATAATATAAATTTACAATTTGCATTAGATAGTTACTCAGGCCAAATCTCAAATCATTACCCAAAACATGACATGTTTAATCTGCCATTCTCTTTCATCCCTCGAGAGATTCAAAGTAGAAAACCCCTCGATGCGATTACCGTTTTTACTGATGCCTCAGGAAAAAGTAAAAAGTCCGTGGTCACATGGAAAAATCCAAAGACGCAAAAGTGGGAATCTGACATCGAGGTAATCCAGGGATCACCACAAGTAGCTGAATTAGCAGCTGTTGTTAGAGCATTTGAGAGGTTCAAAGAGCCCTTTAATTTGGTCACAGACTCAGCATATGTAGCTGGAGTAACTGTTAGAGCTGAGCATGCTCTCCTAAAAGAAATCTCAAACAAGAAAATTTATGATTTACTCTCAAAATTAATTTATCTGGTTTCCCACAGAGAGCATCCCTATTTTGTCATGCATGTGAGGTCACATACAAACCTGCCAGGATTTATTGCAGAAGGTAATTGTAGAGCTGATGCTCTGGCTATGCCAGCAGACATAGTTCTATCAGCCGACTTACCAAAGCTCCCCCAAGTTTTTGAACAAGCAAAATTGAGCCATGCCATGTACCATCAAAATATTCCTGCTCTTATCCGCATGTTCCATCTGTCGCGGACACAGGCAAAAGCAATAGTGGCAACGTGTCCCAACTGCCAGAAGCTACAGCTTCCATCACTGGGCATGGGGGTCAATCCCAGAGGTATTAATAGCGGTGAAGTGTGGCAAATGGACGTCACACATTTCCCTGAATTTGGGAGATTAAAATACGTTCATGTTTCTATTGATACCTTCTCTGGTGCTATGTATGCCTCTGCACATGCAGGTGAAAAGGCTAAGGACGTTGAAAAACATCTTGTCCAAGCTTTTGCTGTGCTCGGTATACCTGAGGAGATAAAAACTGATAATGGACCTGCCTACACCTCCCAGGAGTTTAAAAACTTTCGTCAGCAGTGGGGATTTCGACATGTTACAGGTATTCCTCACTCCCCAACTGGACAAGGCATTGTTGAACGTGCCCAGCAAACCCTCAAGCGAATGCTGCTACAACAATCAGGGACCACCAAACTCAACTCACCTGTCCTCAGACTCAGCAAAGCACTGTTTACCATAAACTTCCTGAATGGCACCTTTGAGGATCCAAACCCTCCCATCTATCGTCATTTCCAGAACACCAGGAGACAGAAACTGCAGGAAAATCCAGAAGTCCTGATCCGGGACCCAGAGACTCAAAAAATCCAAGGACCGTACAAACTTGTGACTTGGGGACGTGGGTATGCCAGTGTATCTACCCCTCAAGGACTGAGATGGATCCCAGGGAAGTGGGTAAAACCTTATGTCACTTCCTCAAAGGTTAAGGAGGTTAAAACTGCCTCCTGGAAGAGACGCCGTAAAAAGAATCCTGATTTTGCACCTTCATGTAAACCCCCCACTGCAGATCTTTATGTTAATCCCTTAAGTTAAGTTGCACTGTTTTGCACTCAGGTTTTTGCACTGTATTTTGTAAATCTTTGTCCTGATACTCCATACCATAGATGTCCTGACTAAACCCCTGAGTTTTGACTGGGGAACTAGTTTAAAGGCATCCTAGGTACTGTCGAGTTGTAGGAATGATAGATTCCAATTATATTTTGCACTATTGTTTTGTTACTGTTCTATGCACTTTTAAGTTACTAAGAGTTACAACCCAGCTTTAAAGAAAAAAAAATAGGGAATTGTTGCTGCCTGTTTTGAGCTTCCCATCCCCCCTCCCAAAGACATGTGCTCCGAGTTCTTTTGTTCCAAGCGCGGGCAAAGCCAAATGTAACTCAGACTCTTCAGCAGTGTCTGATTGGCCGCTCACCCCGGGTCCGCCCCCAGTCATCCCCTTGCCCCTTCTCCGAATAAAAAGATGGTCGAGGGGAGGCAAAGGCGCTCTCTCAGCTCAGCTACCTTCCTGTAAACATCTCTGGTCGTCTGTCTCATTTGAAGGCTTCTAACTGCAGGGAATTGAGCGAGCAGGGAGCTATATTTCTCCCTCTTTGCTTCTGCTGATGGTATTTGCTTTGCAGCTGATTCAGGTACCGATTTTAGAGCTACTAAAGTGCTAGATTGCCCGTGCTACCTCTCAAGGCTGCTCGAGGCTTTCTAAGGCATTGAAATACAAGCGCTAGCCGGTATAAAGCTGAAAAGATACCTATTACACAAAGGCAGGGTACACGGTTGCAAATAAAGGGAATTACAATGTTGGGCAGGTCAGTAGAGGGTGAGAGGAATAAGCGTGCGATACTGCAAAGCCACTTGCTGAGCTGGAAGTGGCCCTGTTGAGGCAAAGTAAGATGGTCTGGGAGTAAAGAACATTTTCTCTCATGTTGCTAACCTGAGCAGCCTGGTTTCTTCAGTATGTGGGTGTTTGGATGTGAAGATTATAGAACTGATTGCACATCCTACCCCTTAACTGCCCCCCAAAAGGGCAGTTTAACATCCTTCTAGCACATCATAAATGGGTCTCACTCACTCACAGGAATGTCTCAGGGTCTCATCAGCTTGTCTTGAAGCTTATACACTTCATGACTGATTATGAAATGATTTTATTGTTCAAATTATGTTGCAGTCTGAGAGATGCTGATCTTGTCAAAAGCTAATTATATTTCTCTGAAGTCCACAAAGGAAATAGAGTTTTTAAAAAATGATGGTATGTAGATGCTACCGGTGGAACAGTATTCATTTCCCTCCATTGTGAAAATATGGATACAAAAAAATCAGTTTAACAGACATTGACCATTACATGCTTCTACCACTATCTCCAGATTACATGGGTTTTTGTGTTTTTGCGTACAGACAAACAACACTAACCTTTTTCTATTACTTTTTTGGTACTTGCCATTTTTTCTGCTGGTATTATTCTTCCTGTTTGCTCTTAAGGCTTTAGGTTATCTACACATGACTTCATATTATTTCCTCCTTATTCACTCCATGCTTATTTTAGCTGTTTTTTCCTTCCTCTTACTTTTTCTACCAACTTCCTATGTGCATCTATGCGTTCCCTGCTTTCCTCTACACTTTAGGGAGTTGCCTCTTCAGAAACCTCAAGTATTTGGACATTGTGATGTGAATGCGATTCACTAAAACCAGTCAGACACAAGAACAGTTTCAGCCTCACAAACAATGTTCTCATTTGATTATGATGACTGCAACATTTTCCCCTATTTCACCATATATTTTACCTAAATCAGAAAATCAGTTCCCTGACTGGGTGCAGCACATGGGAAGAAGTGTGGCAAGAGGAAGGCAAAGCTGCCAGGAGGGGTGGCAGTGCCCCTCTGACCAGGTCTAAGCCAGCAGGGACATCTTAGACAGACTAAACTGATGATGAAACCGAGGTTCTGCTCAAGGTGACCTTTTTGTGCCTTGTGATTGTCAGTAGATACATGACAAAACTGAGCTCAGGCCCAGGACTCTGACTTCTCAACTAAAACCTTGAGTATTTAATATTTTGTCTCCTCTTTTGTCCCAGCCCCGGTCAAAGCTGTACCTGCCTGGAGTTAGAGAAAGGAACTTCCAAACCAAGTCAAACTTACAATGACTTTTCTATAAGTAGGCTATTAATAGAGTGTATGTATTACTCTCTCCACACCAATTGCATTATACCTTTCCACATAATCTTGCATCTATTTTCTATTTTTACCTGCTTCCTCACTATAAATATCAAAAGTGTAGGTGGAACAGAATGAAATAAACAAAAGAATGCAGAATGTACATAAAGCAAATCACAACATTAGTAACTCTTCCAGCAAGCTCTCTTGTACTCTACATTGCAAATTAAATCACATCAACATGAAAAAGGTCCACCTGAATTTAGGAAAAATTGTTCTCTTTTCTGTAATTTGATTCCATATTTCAGAATTGCAGTGTTTTATCCCTGCTGCCCCACTTCACTGGCCCTGCAAAAAATGAGACCACATACATTAAATCCCACAGATTTGAAAAAAAAAAAACTATACAGGCCTACTGTTTGCCTTAGAAGTAGAGTGTGAAAAACTTTTTAATAGTGTATGGCCAACTTTTTTTTCAAAGGAAAACAGCCCATGTGAAGTATTGCAATGTGTCCACTGTTAGCTGGTTCCTGCATGCAACAGCACTATTTTTTGATATATAGCATTTAGTATCTGACAAACACCCAAAACATAGCATTTTGCAATATTTTTTTAAACGGGAAAAAATATTTTTTCTCTTTTCCTACCATTCTGTAAAAAAAGAAAAATTGAAGGACTAAATGAACTATCAGATTCTACAGACTTTTTGGATCACCAGCTAGAAAGAATGTTTATAGGTTAAGATTTCTCCTTTTCACTTGAGACCTTCTGCTAGCCTATTTTGCAGTGCCCAATTATAAACCCAGGAGAATCCTCCTTCCCCTATCTGGCTGTTGTCTGATACATTTTTTGTGTTGTACTATTCTTCTTTCAACTTGAATAATTCTAATGTTTGACAACACACAAAAATTAGAAATTTTATTTACATTACTTTATAAGGGTTATTATACTCATGTTTGTTATGGAAATGAACGACAAATACACAATAAGTAATATTAACCAAAATATTAACCAAAAAAAAGCTATGCAGGAAGTTTGTATAACATTATTACCTAAGCAAATTCAAACAGCAAAAGTCTCTGTGTCAGGAAGCTGGGATAAACAAATATTCATGATAAACGAGGAAACGTGGTGGGTTTTTTTAGCATTCTGGATGGTAAATATCTGGAGGAAATTGTCAGGAACAGTGATACAATCAAATGAAATGATGTGCCCTGACAGTTCCCTGACTTGGTTTCCTTGCAGTAAGACAGGAATACTCATTGTCTATTTTCACATCCTATAGGACCTACGAGATCTTCCCAGTTCCTGAGTGGGATGGCACACAGGCAGCCTCTGCCCTGGTGTCAGCATGCAGCCATAAGGTCAGCCAGCAATGTTTGCTTTGTAGGACAGGGCCACAAACTTTGCAAAGGATTCATCAGACCCTCCTGACCCTACAGAATTTCTCATGTGGGTAAAAGACACAGAATCAGAGGTGCAAGATGGCAAGTGATTACTGAAGGGATTACTGAAGAGGAGAACCTGGAGGGGTTCTCAAAAGCAAAAAGCACAGGCGGGCTTTAGAATTGCTCAGGTGGCTGGATTGCAGCCAGCACAGAGCCAGGCTGTGTTACACTGCGCAGGGTGTGGCACTGGACGCACCACATCCCCAGGTCCACCACATCCCCAGACTCACAGCATTCCCAGGCTCACTGCATCCCTGGGATTGCTTCTTCCCAATGCCAAGGAGATCAGCATGGCCTCACAAACTGGTGTTCAGCAGAGTCCTGGGTGGGAATCCCAAGTGAACTGCTTGAGAGCTGCCAGTAACTTAGGACACAGCTACAGCCCTTTCTTTTTCCAGCAGAAGGGCTTCCTGTATTATCCACTCAGTCCCAGAAATAGAGATAAATCTTTATCTTAGACATCAAAAATAGCAGATGCTGGGTTCATTGGCTCATAAATAGAGTAAAATTCAGAAAGATACACAGGTTAATGTGCCATGTGAACCATATTTCCTTTCAGATTATATCTTCTTTGCATAGTCTGGGCTTTTAAGGTCTTTTCCATCTGTGACACTGGATAATTCAATTAGAAGATTCACTTCCACTCAAGACCTCATTTGTCTTATGGAGGTAGCACAACAAATGACAGCCCTGTGAGCCACAGGACAAGACAGTGGCTCTGCCTTCCACCCTGCTCATCGATCAGACTGACAAGAGCACATCTGCCTCCGAGGTCTGGAGTTGGTCTTTGTTCCCCTGGCAGCCTGGCTCCAGGAGTGTGAGCGAGCACTAAGCAGCAGAAGGAGAAATAACACCAAGCAGGAAACAGGTAATCTCCATGGCACTGGAAATGTATGTGCAGAGAGCAATCATGTGTAGCCTGCAATTGTGTTTGTGAATAAATATTTCAGCTATCGTTCTTAATATGAGTTTATTGCTGACAGTGGCCTACTGCTGAACAGTGGTGTCACTGGAATTCAGCTTAGTATTCAAGCTCAGCTGAAAAATGACAGCAATGCATGTTTTCTGCCAATTTTAATATGAGCTCAGCAATTGAGCAAAGCATTCTTTACAGATACTGTGTTTGGGAAGCAGAGGGGTTGTTCAGCAGAGCAAGTCAGATAATTGAGATTAGCCAGTAAGGCATGTCTATCAGCAAACATATTTTCATTTACAGGGACTCCTCAAGGGATAAACCACTTGATTTTATGTGTTTGTGATTTGTCTTCATTGTCTAGCCATGACCAGGATTGCCTGCTTTGAGGGTGGCACACCCTCTAAATACATTCAACATACGTTTAGACAAACAGTGCTATCCTATAAATAAGATCCTGACTGGACTCAGATGGCTGAAAATACAAAAGAACCATATAGACTGGGACTGGAAAGTGGCAAATCAGAAGAGATATTAAAGACATTGATAAGCTCATGAATACTATGAAGAGATTTGGGATTACACTCTTTTTTAATATATCTAAAAAAGGTACTAGTTATTCAGTCATGCACCATAGGAACTTACGTATGCAAAAAAACTCACATATGTTTAAGAAGAAATTAAGCAAAATGCAGCAGAGAAAGCCACTATAGATACTAGGAGAACATGAGCAAATATTATGAACGCATCCTCTCTTGATTTACATTTTGGGTAGGTATCCGATATTGGCCACTAGTGGACACGGGATAATGGGGTAGATGGACCTTTGCACCAGTATGGCACTTGTTACATATCTACCTTCTTAAAGTGCCACTGATATCATCCCAGTCTCACAGGTTTGCAAGTCACACGTGGATTCAGTGTGCACAGGACATCTTGATAAACTGGTGATAACATGGAAGAAATGGCACTATTTTTTTTAAACTATCTGTGGGAGCTACACCTCCAAATGTCTTAAAACTCTTACCCAAGTGAGAAATATTTAAAACATGCTATGGCTCTGTCACATACAACATTTTTTCTAGAAACTAATCTGTTTACTCAGAAGGAAACACCAAGAAAGGCCTTGTGAATCTTAGAAATAACCTGACATCAGGGGAATACTAATGTTCAAATGGTACCTTCTGCTTTGTCAATTTGTGTAATGGCTGTAAATCGATACGCCACTTTGTCTTGATAAAGGTTAAGTGCAGGTAATGGATTAATTGGATTATTGGGTGTAATGAAAATAGTCCCAGGAGAGCACAGATGTAAAGAGACACGAGCAAGATTGTGGACTACCAGCAACAGCTACAAATTCTTTTATTTCAGACATGCAGATTATGACCTGAGTTTTAAGTGTAGTGATCCAGCATATGGTTTACAGTGGGGTCTTGGAGGAATAATCACCACTATTAATTAGTTATTTTCTGGAATGTCAAGGAAGATACATAACTCTCCCAGTATCAGGCAGCGTATGAATATTTCAGTCTTCCTGGATTAGCACCGTAGCTTTACTGGTGACAAGTATGATACAGTAAGCACTCTTTTCCTCATTTTAAGTAACTCAGACATTATATCCTACTGATGAAATGACAGAAGTAATTTAAAAGCATTTTACAATGCTCTCTCCTGGTTTACCATTTTTAATTTATGATCTGTGGACTATTACTATGAAGTTTAGCAAGAGAAAGGCATGCCAATAGTGAGCAGGCTTAAATTCCCTCTAAATGAACTGTATTTTTCCATGCAGTGGAAAAAACTGGTGACATCTGCGCATGAAAAAATAAAATAGAATCAATTTGTGCCATTTTAGATGGAACTTTTTAAACACCTAATTTTCGGCAAAAGCAGCCCCAGTTTTATAACAGGGACCAAGGAACTGATTTGTCAGTTAATTCAATACTACCATACTTCTCTGCAGCGAAGCAGAAAAGGGTGCACAGTGCTTTTGTTAAACATTGCTCAATATAGGCAACTGCACACGGAAATTGATGCCTTCCCTATGTTTTAACTGTTAATGCATAAACCAGCACAAACTCTCATGACCTAACGTCTGCACGAGGAACTTTAGTGGTCTCTCACTTCTTTCTTTCACTTGGAACTCACGGAGGTTTTTTTGTTCATGCTACCTTAAAGTATCTAACAAAAAGAAGAAGGAAGAAAAAATCAATTTAGGCAGTCAATCTGATATAAAAGATCTTTTTTTCACAGCCTTTGAAATGCTTAATATATGTAGGGCCAAATACTAAGCCTTTTTAAAAGTGAAGGCAGGATGAATAATAATAATAATAATAACTTTAAAAAATTATTTATTATTTATATGCAGAGAAATTTCCATATTGGTCAGATTAGTTACTCATAATTAATAATTGGTCCAGCTCCATTAAATAACTTTAAATCACTGAAGCCTCTACACCAGGCTGTCCACATACCTCCCCTAGGATCCCAATCACACTAAAAGGATATGATCATCTGCAATACTAGTTCTGAATATTTAAAATATACTTTTAAAATTCTGCCCCCATTTAAGGACAGATTAGCTAGTATGGAATCAGGATATGAATATTTGTAAATCAGGTTCCTTCCACTGAGGTGAAATAATCTGAATTCCCCGGGAAGTGAAGGCTATCTTAGGTTCTTCATTTTTAAATGTGGGTCCTCATTCGTATGACCAGGACTGCTAGATCATAGTACATATATACTCAGTCATTCAGTTCAGTTACATGCAACTAAAAGATCAACCTTTCCTTGTTTCTTCCAGGAGTCACCGTTTGTCTTCTCTTCTACCTGAGCAAAATTACTCTAGAAAACCTAGTTTTAATACTCTGTTTGGCAGGTTAAAGTGCACCTTGCTGAGAAACTGAATTTAGGGTAGGCAGCCTCAGCAACATTTGGGATGTGTGGTGATTGTAGGATCAGACCTTTCTTTCAGGAGACAAACCCCAAGAATTTTGACACTTCTTTTAAAAATACATCAGAGCTAAGCCAGTAAATTAGTTGACAGTTCCTGTCTGCTGGCAAAGAAGTCTTTTCAAACTTACTCAGCACTTTGTGTCAGATGCTGAATGTCTGCGGTCATAATCTTAAATTCCTGTTTGTTTTCAGTCAACTGTTTTTTCTTTTTTCCAAAAAACCAATTAGTTTCACAGCACTCAGTTTCCTCAGACATCATACTTTTCACAAACAGGGTGTAAGCCACTTCTTGTCTTCCTCAATGCTGAGGTTATGAAAATCACTACAATTACTCGTTTCTCTCCTGTTTCCTTCACACTCAATGTCCTCTAGAGCATACCTGCCTATTAATGGCTTGTTTCATAAACATAACAAGTACAAAAGCCATTCCCTTCATGTCCTGCAGAATAATTCAGTGCAACATGAATCATGAAGCCAAGCAATACATGTGAACGCACGTATTTTTGAAAGATTGGCTAACACAACTCATTGATGAAATGAGTTGTGTAGCCATATTCTGGATTCTGGATTCTGTGTTCTCTTATTATCCACTATCAGTTTAAGTATTTTGTCACTGTATTCTGCTGGTGTGAAGAGTCTTTACTCTTTTTTGACAATGAATTGTGTCCCAGATTGATTTTATATGTGGAAATCTCCCTGGGGACTTTGCAGTCCCACAGAAGGTGGGGCTATTTTTCATATGACAGTGTGAGAGCAGTGGAATATACCAGCTGCAAGCCACAGGACACTACTGTACCTGTGCTCTCATCTTCTCCATTGGAGTCTTCCAGTGCTCAGAGGAAAAACCCCTCTTTCAAAGAGGCTTAAGATTTTGGAGCTTATGTACTTCTTTCAACATAAAGTCCAGGAACTGAAACATTGCCCAAAAAAGGGATGTAACGTGGTGTTTCCACAAGAGCACCACTGTGAGGGTTAGCACTGCACTGAAGCACAGGGAATATAGTCGTGCTAGGTAAGGCAGTGCTGAGGAATTGAACAGTGCTGTGGGATGTGCCTAGGCAGTCACACCCGATGGTGTTAGATCATTAGAAACACCTTCAGTAAAGTTTTGGTCCAACAAGACAAATAGACTCCCAAAACTTCCTAGACATGGTAATTTCCAGTTGTGGCCATCATGTTTGGAAATGTAAGTGGGGTTAAGAAGCTGTGAGCTCAGAATTCTAAGAGGGTTGGCCTCTGTGCCATTAAAAATCCGTTATGCTTGATTTACAAGCATAGATTAATCAACAAATGGAACTCTTACTTCAATGATTCACTAATTGTGATCTTTGTATTTTATTATTACAGTAGCTGTTATCTAAAAATCTAAATCTGCCCCAGAGCATGCACAGCACAGCAGGGTAGAACCTGTAACAGTAATGCCTCATTGTCTGCAAGTCTCCCAACTTAACCTTGGGTTAAATAAAACTTTTCCATCTTCCTTCTGAGCTGACACAAATGATGTGAGACCTTGTCTCTCCATGACCAGCTTCCAGTGGAATTGATAACTGCACAGGTGGGAGCTGGTAGACCCAGTACACATCTTTCTGGATAGCTAACACAGGAAAATGGAACTTGTCTTTGGAAAAAAGAAAAAGAAGCACTGACAAGTTCTTGGGCTTTTGGAATGAAATTTAAAAGTAATTTTTCTTGGATGAGAAGAGAGAACAAACACTGGCAATAGCAACTCAGTCCAAAGAAGCCAATAGACGTTTTATTGTTGGTATTTTTACGAACAGACCGCATATATGAAAATAACCACTTGTAAAAATTGGCTGCTTTTTTCTCAGTTTTGCTCTTCACTTATAATTGCAGCAACAACTCTGCCACTGTCCTGTTATCAACTTGCTATGTCAGAATAAAGCAAAAGAGTGCAAGTTTCAGAAAAAGTGAATATCATGCAGACGATCATCTTTAGTCAGTGCATCATCCACCTAAAACAGCAAGAGTCCTATAGAAATAAATAACTTAGAAATAATAATAGATATGGACTACCTTATTTTTTGTGCATTTTGAGGCTGCCTTGTTATCTAAGCACTGGGACAATTACTTTTCCCACTATCATTTTTCCCCCCTGTGTTTCTCTTTCATTTTTTGTTTCTTCATCAGACCACTGAAAAATAAAATTGGAAAGCACAGGTGCCCATGAAACAAAGGGAAAAAAACCCACTATGGGAGTGGAGAACAGAGGGAATCTGCAATAGTGGACTTAGTGTAGCTAAGTGTAGCATCATCTTTCCAGACTGCCCAGCAGAGAGGCCAATTGCACAACTTGTCATGTTTCAATGAAAGAGACACCCAAGACTATTGCAACCAGGAAATGTTGACATAATGGAGTTACTGAAGAAAACCTGAATCTTAGTCATTCTCCATCTTAGACACATTGCAAGCAAAGTCACACAAGTTTTATGCATATTAGTACCACCATTTTTTTTGTTTTGCCTTGAAAGGGCTTATTATAATCAGGCAAAATGCTTTTGTTTTGTCAGCACATGAAATAGTGTTTTCCACAAGCACATGAAAAATAATGTGTTGAGCCTGTAGCATGACTGTATCCTGTGAACAGATTCATTGCAAGGAAGGGGAACTACAGAGAACTAGTAAAATAGATTCAGACATGTGGGTCTCTCCGCCTCCAGTTGCTATCATTATTGCACTTTTAATGCCCTTGAGGAGACACGAGTCCTGTATTCAAGAATTCTCTCAGTATCAAAAATTCTGGACAATGAGCTGCCTATGAGAATACACCAATACTCCACCACACTTTGAAGAAGTCACTAATGGAAGTAGCAGCAGCTGGATATACAGAAGACTGAGCCAGTTAAATTCAGCTTAAGGGAGTTAATATTGTAGGCAAGGGCTCTGTGGCATAAAGCAAGGAGGAGAAAGGCAGAGTTAGTTGTGTGATTGGAGCACAAGTGGATGACCAAGGCAAGTAGGGGCATGGAAAAAGACTTGAGCAGGTGTGGGACCTCAAGCCTTTGTGGTATTACAGGTGGGTTATTCCCACGATGGTGAGAAAGGAGGGGGTGGATGCCACTGCAGGGCACAGACCATCTGCCTGCTGCTGCCCACTGGGGTGATTTGCATGAGAGGAAGTGAGAACACAGGTTGCAATGGCACTACAGCTGAGCCTGTGCCCCTGTCTTGGCACCCCAGCCTGCTGCTAAGTCCCTTGCAGGGACCTTTGGTTTCAGATCACTTTCAAATCTCCCACTCCTATGTTGTCCTATTAGCAGCAGTTCACTTTGCATGCTCTCCCCTTTTTCTGAGACTGTAATATGGCTGAATGCCATTGATTCAATCAAAATAAACATCAAAAACCCTTTTAAAAACATTAATATGTAAATCTTTGTGTGAAGTCAGTGAAGATGATGATTATCACTCAGAGTCAAGAAATATTTTTTGGGACAAAAAAAGATACGGTGTAGGTGTTTATTTAGCCACTGTTTTTTGATGATCTTAATTTTTAAGCCCTGAAGATGTGTGCAAATGGTCTCCATATTAAAGAGCATCAGCTAAAGACATTGACTAAATCAGTGCGAGTTAGGATTAGAAGCCAGGATTTCTAAAATCTTGATAGGCATATTTAGCTACATCTTATTATCTTCTTCATCCTGTTCAGAGCAAGTGATCACGGATAAATCACAGATCTACGCATTTTGCACATGATGTAAAAATTGTGAAAATAATTGAACTGAAATATGAGAAGCGTATAGACAAAATTTTAATTGCTTGTCTTAATGTTCATGCCTGCTGCTAAGTTTGAATCCTTGAATCCTCTGCTCTTCTAATCACTACAGGAATACAAAATGTGCCTTTTGTTTAAGAAGTCACTAGTATATCAACTTCAACTGAGGTAAGCAGAAATTAAATAAAAACTTATGTTTTCCTCCAAAAGCGAGTGACCAGCAGTAAATTCTGGGTAATGAAAGGGGTTTGTTTCATGACAGAGAGATCTCAGGCAGAACTAACCACAAGTATGTGTCATTCTTTATTTATTATGAAGTTGAGAGGGGAAAGCTAAGTCTGCCTTTAACATTTGAAAGCTAAAGGTCACACTCAACGTATTTTCAAGTTATTAGTAAAATTAAGGTTCTTATACCTGCTATAATTCCCCAAATATATAAATACTCTGCTTTGAATAAGTACGTCAAATATATAGTTCTTGCCATCACCAGTGTAACCCAAATAACTTGGTACATTGTAAAGCAACACATTAGTAGTTTTTTTCTAATTGACTGGCAAACAGGTTTCTGCTGGGATGGTATTATCATTTAATGGCTCTAAAAAGCACAAAACTACTGAATTATTTAACCTAATTTAAATTCCACGCAGAGGTAGAAAACCCACAACAAATCTGTTCTTGCTCAAAATAATTTTTTCTTGTTAATTTGTGATTTAAATGTTAAAGAATTTTCTCAAACCTGATTTTATTTATTTTGCTGACATATCATGCTTCTAAGATTTTGCATATTTTTATACTGGGAACGGCTCATGTCATTTACTTTTTGAGCTGCAATTAATAGTATCCTTGTTATTTCCCTTATTGCAATAATTTTCTTTGTTTTCACCCTGACAGTTTAACTATTATAATTCAAAATAGCAGTGTTGAAAGACAAATAAGACAAATTAGCTATTTAAAAATAAATCATCTTGGGTTTATTAGCATTTTCCCTCATTTAATTTGACATGAACATTTATTTCCTGATTAAGAAGCTCAGGATTGGCATACACCACCCACCATGTGGGACTCTGAGCAACGGGGTCTAGTGAAAGGTGTCCCAGCCCATAGCAGGGGCATTGGAACTAGGCAATCTTTAAGGCCCCTTCCAGCCCAAGCCATCCTATGATTAGAAATACAGCAATACCAAAAACTTGGCATCAGGGTGTTTCACAACATTTTTGTCTGAGAAAAAACAAAACCAAAAAACCACAACACCAACCAAAAACCTTACACAGTTTAACAGTCTAAAAAAGTGCATTTTGGAAAGGTAACTTACCCTGCATATCCCCAGAGATTCTGGCCTTTTTTTCAATTACTTTGGTTATTTCCACTGATATGGATACCTGTTCTTTGGATACAACATGTTCAGAATACCATCCTTATTTCACTGAGGACACTAAAAAGCAGCTAGGTGTTATATAATAAAAATGCCTTTTATGCATTTAAAAACAGAGTGAGAAACATCTTTTCTGCATTTCTCCAAGAATGTGAGCTGTATACATAGTGTGGAAATGCAGGACAAAACATGTAGAATATTTTTCTTCAGTGTTGCAGACACTTCCTTGCCTTGCTCATTGAGGTAGAGAGGTTCATTTAGGAACACATGCTGATGTCATTTCCTTTTGAAAAGGCATAGTGACTTCTTCAGTTTAAACATGGGGGAGGAGATAAATGTCTCTCTGCATTGGTCAGTAGGAGAGCTGCTGTGCTCAGGGAGCACAGCACTGTGAAGCAAAGCTAGGCTTTGCACCGGCACCCAGATGCAGCCAGATGGTTATTTGACTCTTAAAAAAAAAGTATTAGTTAACAAAAGCCTAAGGAAGTACAAGGCAACCCTTCCAGCTTTGCTCTTTCCTTCCAAGCCTTTGACTTCCTCCCAACTCAAAACTTCACTAGTCTTTGAGAAAAACATCTGCTATGATGGAGACTGAGTACACTGGGGCCAACATTTAAATTTAAGGTGGCTTTGATTAGACTCCAAAATACTTAGAAGAATACTTACACCATAGATTGATTCAAAAAGGTCAAGAGCATACTATTGCTCTGTTATTTTAGGAGACCCTTCAACACCAGCCTATTTGTCAGAGCAAAGTGTGAAATAGCCATGACCCGAATGATCATCCCACCACTGCAGAAGTCCATGTGTTCGGGCAGGCATTACCCACCCCACTGGACCTAGAAACTGGAGATTGTTGGGATGGGAGAAAGTTGAGATGAAAAGATGAGAGGTCAGCAAGGGGAGAATTCATATCCTGTGCCCATGAGGATGTACTCGGGCATCAGGATAGGCCAGCCATTCATTCCCCCCTTCCTCAAAGAGCTGAGGTGAGTAGATCTCCTTCCTTGGCTGCTGGCATTCCTTCTTACTTCATTCTTTCAGCAGGGCACTTCAGCTTGACAAGACTGTACTCTGTCCTTGAGTTCATAATTTTTCAGACTTTAAGTCTTGTTAAGACTACGAATGTCTTCGGGTCTTCATATTTAAGAAAGGCTTGATCTGAAGGCCTAATTCAAAGATTTACAAATAAACAAAAGTACAATGATGTTCCCATGTCTATTTTTGCAATACTTAAGCTGTGCATCAGAAATGTTTCCTATTAAGTCTGCCTTTTTTTTGTTACCTCTGTTACTTGTTAACCTCCCACAAGCCATCAACAAGACAGATCTTGGTCATTTTTTTGTAAAGAAAAACATTTGTGGCTTACTAGTCTTCTCACAAGAGGGATAAATTTGATTTCCTCAAATATCCCTCCTCACTATAACACTTCGGTTTAGGTTCCTTTCCTACTTCAACTACCTTTTCAAACATGGACATCAGCACTGAAAAATCTGTTTCATTTTGCTTCCATCAATGCTGCATGGAGATAATACTTCCTTCTTAAGCTACTAGACCCAAGGATTATCCTCTTTGAGCTAAAACACTGGGCTGCAGATCAGGTTAAACTGATCAGGTTTTCTACTGTCATCTGTATTCATGTGCAGTTTCTGTTCAGTGTCACTGATTTCTAGGACAAGGAAAAACTCCATTTTGTCTTTTTTTGCCTTTTTCCTCAGATATGGTTATGTGTGAATGGAGCTGGAGGTTTTTCCAAAGTCTACTCTCCTCTTGCAACTGAAGCACAGAAAAGAAAAAATGGAGTCAGAAGTGGGGGGAGGGGGGGGCAGGGAAATAACAATTTTTCCCCACCCTTCCTTCTTCCTTGTGGTAACTAAGAGTACCACAGGAAGAAGGAATGGAGGGGAAACTGTAGCAGTGTGTTAATAAGATGTATCTTTGACAACGACAGAACATGTTTTAAAACAAATTCCTCATTCTTCAATTATCTACAAAAATATCACGTTGCCACATTCCTTCTGTGTAGCTGTTTTATATTTCAGTTTTTCAATATATGAAACACCATAAAACTCATTGAACTCTGAATTGTATTTCTTCCTTTCTGGCTTGTTTTTCCGTAGGAACCACCCCTGTACAAACTTGCCATCTGCCTGTCTACCTCCCAGCTCCAACTTTAGTGCAACATCCAACTTGAGGCAAGTTTGAGAAAGGTGCAACATTCTCAAAGATGCTAAGTTCTTACAAGTTCATTGGAAAATTAGCAGCCTAAAAGAGGAAAGAAGCCCAATTTAGTATCTCATGGTCATTCAAAGACCCAACTCAATGTCTCTATTTGAAGAGGCAGCAGCCATCTGGCCAGTGCGTAGGCACATTTTGGCTGGTTTGTCAAGACACCCAATAACAGAATCACAAAATCACAGAATTATTAAGGCTGGTAAAGATCTCCAAGAGCACCTTTTACTGATCACACCTTGGCAACTAGATGGTGGTACTAAGTGCCATGTCCAGTCATTTATTGGACACCTCCAGGGACAGTGATTCAACCACCTTCCTGGGCAGCCCATTCCAATGCTCAACACTTTCCATGAAGAAATTTTTCCAGCTCCATTGCCCTTCTCTGGACTCCCTCCAGCACCTCAATGTCTTTCTTGCAGTGAGGGGCCCAGAACTGGACACAGCACTCGAGGTGTGGCCTCACCAGTGCCCAGTACAGGGGGCAATCCCTGCCCTGGTCCTGCTGGCCACACTATTGCTGATCCAGGCCAGGATGCCATCGGCCTTCTTGGCCACCTGGGCATACCCTGGCTCATGTTCAGCTGCTGTCACCAGCACCCCCAGGTCCTTTCCAGCCCCTCTGTCCCAGCCTGTGCCGCTGCCTGGGGTTGTTGTGACCCAAGGGCAGGACCCAGCACTTGGCCTTGTTGAACCTCACACCACTGGCCTCAGCCCATGGATCCAGCCTGTCCAGATCCCCCTGCAGAGCCTACACATGTAGCTCTGAATCAGCAACAGGAAACACTGGATGTTTTCTGTGTAAGATTAGGGGGAAAGAGCTGAACATGAACCTAA
Source organism: Corvus hawaiiensis (assembly GCF_020740725.1). Lineage (NCBI taxonomy): Eukaryota > Metazoa > Chordata > Aves > Passeriformes > Corvidae > Corvus > Corvus hawaiiensis. The sequence continues at coordinate 7,555,301 of NC_063255.1, read as the reverse complement.
GGAAGGGCAGAACCAGGGCCTATAAAACATGCAACCACAGGAAGCTAGACTTCATTCATCTTGCAACAGCTCCATCTTCCACCAATTAATTTTAAAGAAATTGCCTTGTTAATGAGAACAAGGAAAGGAGAATCACTGATAAATTTTGGGCTCAGTACCAGATCATCAGTGGCTTTATTTAGTTATTTCACTATAATAAGGAGTACCAGCACAGACAAGACACTGGGAAATTCCATGAAATCCAGAAAACTCAATGGAGAGATGATAGCATTATACAAACAAATCTGTTATGCCAGCTTTTCCCAATGCATAGTCATCACCTCATACCATCCTTACTATATGTAAAAGTTCATTGGGCACACTGAAATATTTGAGCTGATAAAATTTTCTATCAGCTTCCAATAAAAAATCATTTTATTTACACTTGATGAGGGGCCTTTTTTTGTGCCAACATTGCCCCTACTCTATTTGTAGCTTAGGCATGTGTAGCCCTTTATATCGCTTTCGGGTAAATACATAATCAGGTTTTGAAATGCACTGACCTGAGAAACCTAACAGGATGTCACAAGGGATTCTGAAGTTAAACTCCACATCCTTATGTTATTCCCACACTCTAAAAGCAGCTTTTAATAAAAGTTCATTCTGCGGCAAGTTTGGGCAGTGTTCTGTGAAGGCTGTCTCCTGCATTTTTAAAAGCAAGTCAAAATAACTTCTTGCAAAGTGATTCCAAAACAGCATGGGTCTATGAGCGTGATTTTGTGTTATAATCTCCTGAGAAAGAGACACACCTGCTGCCAGCTGGTTCCATTTTTGGATGTTAGAGAAAACAGTAGAAGATGGAGCAGCAATTGGAAAACAATCTGTCAAGACAAAGAAGACATAGTTGAATACAACCCATCAAAACCTGAAAAGAAAGTAAGCATTGTTGCAAAAGCAACGGCAAAATGTGTCTGTTGGGTAATTGCTGTGTGGCAGTAAAATATCAGAAAATCTGCTTTGCCTGAGGCTGCAGGAAAGTGTGATGATATGATTTCTGTGGGATTGTTTATGTGAGAACTGAAAATAACAGCAAAAAAGAAGTGGTAAAACAATAGGAGAAGAAAAACTTTGGTATTAACATCGGCAGGTGGTTGACTGGAGAAGAAAACGTATGCAATGCCTTTGTTGCAGAATACCTGAATACTTAGACAACAACATGCTGGGAGTCAGTGGCTTTATATTAAAAAAAATTTACAAGTAAAGGAGCAAGGTAGCAAGACACATGGACTCAACACACACAGTTCAAAGGAGCATTAGATATATGAAAAAAATGTCATAGTAGCTGGTAGATATGGGCCTGGGGCTGTCTGTGCCAAAAAAAAGGAACAAGGTCTGTATCATGAAAGAGAGGTTGGCTCCCAACTGTGGGCTGCAGGACAGGGCCAGTCTCCACTCACCATGGACTGTCAGCACTCCCCAGGTAACAGCTAAGCCAGCTCAGCAGTTCTGCCCAGAAGGCCTTGGAGGTTCCTCCAGAGGAAAATATATTTTTCCTTGCTTTTTGCACATAGTAATGGAAAGAGGAGAACACTCACCTGGCTTACTGAAGTCTGGACCCTAATTCTCTGGACAGCACCCTACATGATGGTTTAGTATCCTCTTGCTCCTTCAGTATTTTTGCTAAGAGCCTGTACGGCTCACGGGTTTGGGGTCTCTTCTGGGAGTGGAAGGGAAGATTTTCTCAGTCAGAGGCAGAAGGTTTAAATCTGAATTTCCCCAATATTATATTAATGCCCTAATCACCACCCTTACCTAACCAAACCAAGACTTTCCCAGAGTAGATGGGATTTGCAAACCTAGTGGCAAGATGTAGGCTAGAACCAGATCATGTGATACTCTGAACTGTCAGCCTGGGCACTTTACTCCATCACTCAGCAGAGTGTAAATCCAAGGCAAGCCCAAAGAAAGGCCATTCTGATTTCAGCACCTTCCAGTGAAACCAGGCACTGTCAGGGCTCCTACTGGCATGTTGAAGGTTTGGTGAATGCTGGTGTATGTCATCAACTGTGCAGGTATGGTGATTACCAGTCCTTGTTGTGCTTTAACCTCAGAGTGAAAGAGCTCACTAGATATTCTTCCTTTTTATCAGTGGCAATAGCCAACCCACGAGATTTCACAGGCTGAGAAACACTCTAGTGCCAACTTTGCTTTCTCCCATTACACCTCTGTGAAAGATCACTCTGAGTCAGGTTTGAAGGAGCAAATTGACAGAGAGGAGTCACTTCCAACCAGAGAGGCTACAGATTTGCTGTGGAACTATCCACGTTTCCAGCACCCATTTTATTTTCAAAGAATGTAGGAGTTCTGTTTGTCTCTGCCCTAAAAGCAAGAGAGGTTATGCCATTTCCTGTGCCTACAGAATCTTCAAAGGCAGTTTGCAGAGACTTTGAGTCAGGCATCTCTCTCTTTCCAAATCACATGCTTGTGAGGAGGCTATTAGGCACTTGTGTCATCTATTCTAGCATGGGACAAAAAGTTGAGCTCAGTGAAATACTTTGTAAATATAAGTATCTCCTAATAGGAAAACAACAACTTCCACTCCTCTATGGAAACTATAAACAAGAGAATAAAATACCTTATTGAGATACTTGCTGGATCCACCTTTGGTATTTCTTAAGCACATGCTGTCAGTATAACCAGTTGGATGATTTACCCACACAGCATCCAAAACACATTTCCAGCTACAGCTGCTCTGCACTTGCTAAAGAAAGGCACTCAGTCTCAGTGGACTCTGCACTGGCTGCACAAACAACTGGCCTCATCATTTTTGCTTTATTTTGTTTATTATATCAATAGCTAGGAGAGAGATAGATCCATGTCTTGCATCCCAGAAGAGTGTGAAGACAAAACACATTTTGCTATTTATTTCAAGCTGTTCCACAGTTACCCGTGTGCAGCAGGACTGGTGTGTTTTTTTCCAAAGCAGTGAAAGTTGGGCAAATTGCCAAGAGCAGCCATGCTATTCCCTGAAGTACAGTTATCAGCTCCAACAGGTCTGGAGTTACGAAGACTTTCAAACATTTCAAGTACTAGAAAATTTCTGTTTCATAATCTATGCACAGGAACATCTTCTCATTGAACTTTCCCATAAAATAAACACGTGTTGGTGACCTATGGCCAATGACCAATTAAACCACGCAACAGTTCCTTAACAGAGACAACTGAATTCCTAGACAGAGTCGTTAAAGAAAATGACAGCACCCACAATGGAGAATGACTTAAATGGTCACTGAGGTAACGGGCAAAACTGCATTCAGTATGTACATCCATCCTATACAGATTGTAACACTAGTGCCTAGGAGGAGATGCACTGTTTACAACTATTACAGTATCTGATAGAGGGTCTGATTTATATAGTCCTCTGTGCTTATATAGTCTTCTTCTGTGTTTGTGTTTCTTTAAAAAGGTTGGAGATTTTTTAAAGGAAGTTATAACTCTGAAGCAGACTATGTACATATGGGTTTCTTAGTAAAGTACTGCCCTCTGCTCACAACTGCCAGCCGGAGAATTCCCCAGCAGGGTGGCAGCAGGGAATTTGTGAAACTAGATCAGGGTTCCACTGCCTGACAGCCCCTGAGAGCAACTCCTTCTGCAGCTGCACTGAAGATGCAGAAGAGGACCTCTCTCTGACAGCGGGAGAAGTGCAGAGAGGCCAGGCAGTGAAGGCTCTCGTCCTCTGTCTGTGCAGCAGCCCGGTGTGACATGAAATAGGCTGCTAAATGTCCAAGGTCTGCCAAGCACAGCACAAGCTGAGCTTGGTGTCAAGGAAACAAGCTGCTGCTTCCTGAGCTGTGGAGTCACTGAGGGGCACCATGAACCCACCATTTTACAACCTTTCAGGCTTTCTGGGGAACCAGTGAAATGGAAATGGGTTTTAACTGTCTTTAAATTGTGGGTTCAGATGTAGGCCATTACAGAGATCAGTGGTGACCAACCACTACCTCCCTCCTTGCTCTTGAATTGCACACACAGAAGCACTGGTCTTCTGAGGGCAGATCCCATGCTCAGAACCAAGGAGATGTCCATCTTTGTCTGTGTAGTTTGGTCAGTGCTCAAAACCAAGGCGTCTATTTATAAATACCTTTGAGTATCTGCAGATTGCTAGATTTACCATTAATCATTAATTGCAATTACAATCAGTCAAAAACCAAAGTTCATCCTGTTCCTTTCTGCACTTTGAGCAAGACACTAGGAACACTGCTACTCTATTTTTAAGGTAACATTCATGCCAACAGACTTAATATCTGAGTTCCACCCTAGGCAACTTAGCCAGTCTGGGTGGTGGTTATACAAAGAAGGATTTTAGTGATCTGATGAACTCCACAACTTAACTTCTTGAAAGAAACTTCTTAAGTCAACATTCAAAATGTTCATGCCATAGAAAATTTATTTCTAATAGAGCTCTTGCCAGCTGCAGAGGGAAACAAAAGAAAAGGCAAACTGATCTTTTAGATCTTAACAACCCTTTGTAAGCAGGACTCTCCCTTCTAGTGGGAACAAAACTCATCTTGACACTTCCCCTTCCCAAGCAGTGTGGTAGATTATAGCCTGCTTGCCTAAGGCACATCAGCCCAGCACATCACCTCTGCCTTTCAAACAAACCCATGGATCTGCTTCCAAACGACCCTCCCCTGTTTTTAGAAACTCCTTCTAATTCCAGAAGGCTTATCTTTGTAATCATCCTACTTCCCCCTGCCTCTCTAACCAACCCCTTCCTCAGCACTCACTGCCAGCAGAGCAGCTTTCCTGGGGGCTTTGCATGTCTCAAAACAACTTCCTACATGCCTCTCCCTTACAGATCCAACTTCATTGATATGTACTTGAATGTCTGTACTCATATGTGAAATGCAAGCTCTTGATTACTAATTTTTTATTCTCTCAAGAATTTCCTCACCAATATGCTTTCATGCGTCACATACAAAATACCTATGCAAGATAAAATTAATGAGCTGGAGCAAATCACTGTGATCAGTCACATGTTTTACATTACACAAATTTATTCTGATCTATTGCCCATGTTCTTCCAAGTTCTGAAACTCCCATCCCCTATCAATGCTCAATCTTCTCCTCCTTTGTTTTTCCCCAACAAATTTATGTAAACTAATGCCCCTCTCACTGTGAAGCCATGCAAATGTTTTGCAGCTAAAACCTGAGTCTGCAAATAATTTCATGCCTAGCAGTGCCTACCAGCATGTATAAAGCATTCCCACAGAAATTACAAAGCAGCAAGACTGGAAATAGGGAAATGATCACGTAAAGCAAGCATTTCACCACACAGAATCTCCCTACCAACAGATGTGGAAATATAGATTTCACCAGTTGCAGTGAAAGAACATTTTGTTCTGGGACTGCATTTGGGATATACAAGCTCTGGCAGGAATTATTTAGCTTGAAATGAGTGAAGATAAATTAATGCAGTTTCCATTCAAAATGCCAGAGCAATTATTTTCAGCCCGTTTAAAAATATTCACAAAATGTACTTCAACACAGATCACAAGGACAGGCCTGAAAAAAGTGGTGCCAAGCAGTATGGAGGCCACGATTCTCTGCTGAATTTGGCATTGTAGAAGGTAGCAAAGGCTACTGCAGCAAAAGTTGTAGCTGGCCCTTCCAGTATCTTAATAAAAGGAAAATGTAAAGGGTTTATGACAATTTCTGTCCTGTTTTCTCTTCTTCCCAAACCAGTATTTTCTGAGGTGTAGGAGGGGGACACAACTCTCTACTGCTGACAGATTTCTGTGCTCAGGGCACTGATTCATGGTGTAGGGGAAGCTGCTCCCCAGGGCCACCAGCATTTCTGATATCTCAAAAGGAAGTTCCTTACCTCAAGTTACAGGAACAACTACAAACCAGCTAAGTTCTGATAAACAAAAAATCAGGTTGACCAGTGCATTTGGTGTGAGGCTGGAGTGAGGGGGTACTTTAGATCAAGATGAAAATCAAAGAAGAAACAGCACTAATGTATTAACATCAATGTATTTAAGAATTTGGTACTTTAAAATTAGGTGCAGTTAAACAGAAAATCTTCCTGAAATAAACCCAGTGTAGTCCTATTTGAGCAAGTTCAAATCAATGCATTTATTTTGATGTTACATTACTGCGAGTGCTGGGCCAGGTTAGATGCACAATGAGATGTCTCTCCTTTTCCAGCCACACACACTGAGTTGTACTCAGCACAGTACAGCAGCCATCCCAGCACATGTGCAATTTAAAAAATACAACTTTAGAAAACCCAGAAGAATGTTGTTACTGGCAATGGGATTCTCTTTTGTCTCTGCACTTCACAGGTCTTTAAAGAAAGCACAAAAACATTAAGCACATGGATTATAAACAAAATGGTTTATTGATTTAATATATGTTTTCAAGGCACTTCCATGTTGCAGTTTAGAACTCCATTTGGTAAAAAGGGGAATCCTTCACAAACCCCACCTTCAGTAAATACAATACACAGCTTCAAGGCCAAGTGAAACAACCAAAATATTCAAGCCAGATTCCAACCATAAAATATGTGTTCCTAGAACTGCAAAAGAATTCATAAGCATGAAATGGGCAAATCTTTCATTTTCTAGATCCATAGTAATTTAGGAAACCCAGTATGAGATTCACCCTAGCTAGTTTTTATCATCTCAGACCTGGACTTCTAGCGAAGCCAGAGCAGACGTCTCTCATCTATAGTAAATATCTATGTATGAACAAGATAAACCATCCTCTGCCAAAGACTATTCTGCACTGTCCACAGGGAAAGTTTAACATAATCAGATTTTTAATTTTTTTTTTTTTTTAAACAAGGGATTCAGGGTGGGATTTTAAAGCTAAATTCATATGTAGTTACCAGTTACAATATTACCTCTGCATTTTGCATTAACCCAAGTAATCACTGATTAACAATAAAACTTACATCCATATAAAGTTTTCATCCATGCATTACATAATATGGCAGGCACAGTTGTCTCACTGCAGCAAAAACTGAGTAAGAGAACTGAATGCTGGCACACTTCACTGATTAATCAGTGAAGTTTAGGCTGATTTTAACTAAAAAAACAAAACCAAAACTGAAAAAACCCCCTCAATGCTTGAGCCAGATGCTCAAGATACAACCCCATAAAGGCTAATCTACTTGAAAATCTGTTGTAAACCAAAACCATTTCCAAAACAGAGCAAGATTTCAGCTCCTTATGCTAAAGCCAAAAGCCAGCACAAATTCTACCACCTTTTTTGATGTTTTCATGGAGTGTTTTTGTCCTAGCATGGAAATGCTCAAGCTCAAGAATGCCCATTCAATTGTGGAGTTGTAATTGCACTGCGGGTTTTTTTACTATTATGTCATGGTCTCATTTTTTTCATCAGCAGCACTACATCAGCCCTACGTTCCATCTCCACTGCACACTGAGCACCACAAATTTAGGCACACCCGTCTTGACACCAATACACCTAGCAAAATCTCATGAAGAACACATTTCATTTCTGTATTTTTGTTCAGCCTTTCACAAGCTGACTATGGATTTTGTCACCAGACTCCAGGAGTTTTCAGCAGTGCATTATTTTGGTACTGAATTGTAGGCACACTGCTTGGTAGGTATTGGAGCAGGAAGTCTCTTTTGCTGTTGACAGCAAAATGCGAGGCAGGCTTCTTCACGTGTCAGGAAAGTGTTGGGATTAAAATTCTTTACTCCTCCTTGGAGTGTGGCCTGGAGAAGGTGTCAAGGGATCAGGTTGCTGCTACTGTCTAGAAGGCATCAGAGGCAGGCCGCATCTGACAGCTGGGACCTGGAGGAAGCTGGTGTCTGCTTGATGTTAGCAGAAGGGGTTCCAGGAAATGGCAAGAGACATATGGCTGTACCTCCACAGAAGGTGCAGGGGTGTCCCTGTGGTGGCTGGCAACACCACCTCTCTGGCTGAGAGCTGCTCAGAACAGTCCCAGAGATGAACTTTGGGAAAGCAGAAAAGGTCCACCACGCAGATCTACAGTGATCCACCTAAGACACCTGAACATCCAGAGCCCTTTACACTGATCACATACTTGAACTCCCACACTCACTTCAGGGAAGATATGGTAATGACAGATGTAAAAACTGTATGACCAGTTCGCTAATACATCTTAGTTTGAGCATTTGAAGGGTTCATATCTTTAGTCTCTAGTGCTCTAATAATTTGATCTGCTTAAGATGTGGCTTGTATATTTTCCAGTGACATGGACTACTCTTCTTGAAGTGGGCTCTGAAAAATGCACCACAATCATGTCTGCCCATGGCAGAGGTTGCAAAGATGAGGACTACCCCCACTGCTACTGTGTTCAGCTTTCAGAACACAGCAGCAAGCAGAGTTTACATCTGGCCCTCCCTGTGGGTGAAAATTTCCCATAATTGCCATCGATAAATGACAGAAACACACTTAATCATCAACAATTCATCCAAAAAAATTCATCCAAAATAAAGTAGTGTGAAATGAATAGCACCAAGGATCTTGAGGCCCATAAATACGTTCTATAAAAGCAAAAATGGCAGCACCTAGGTCTAAATAAAAATGGTATTCCAGTGTTTACTGAGTGAGTGCAGTGCTGAGACTGCTGAGAACAGTCTTTACAAAGAGGCTGGCTGGAAGCTGTAACAATTTAAAGGCAAAAAACAGATGGGAAGTTTAGTATTACTATGAGACTGGTTATGATCACAGCACCACTCCCTTGAAGTCAGTTCATTCTTCTTAGTCAATAGGAATTTTATTATTTGCTCTCAGTGGAAATAAAACTGGACCTTTACTGGAGACTGCACATCACTACTGAGCTTGGATTTCCAAAAATACAAAAATATTCCCTTTGCACAGAAATTATTGCACATTTTATCACCAGAGCAAAGCTGGAGTAAGTAGCACTTGGTAGTAGTGTATAAGGCACATTTGTTCAGTGTTCCAGAAGATGAAGGGTAAACTGAAACTTCAGAAGAGGATACATACTACATTGCAGGATTGCTTCTGTCAGTAGCTCCAGGACATACGACAGTATGCAGCCCACGACTTGATTCTACTGCCATCTGCTTGAGTACACAGACTCCGAAGAAAGTTGTGCTTGCTTCACTGAAAGCAGAATTTAGCCCTTTCTCAGAAGCAGGAAATTCTATGCACATCCAGACTAATTTTATGCACATCTAAACCTAAAGGTAATTAAGCAGACAGGCTGACTGACACTCAGTTTTTGCCATGTGGAGTAGAGGTAAAGGATGTATCTTACTAGTTTTCAGACACTAAAGGCTAGAGTTCACTATCAAATAAGGAAAAAAGAAACCAAAAGAACAAACAACATCTCACAGTATTCCACCAGAACCCTTATTCACTGCTGTATTATTGTTGCTGAATTTGAATTCTGGATATCCAGTTCAGTGACCCATCAAAATAGTAAGAGTTTTATTTCTTTAGTATTGGCCTCTGAACAGCCTTCAGGTCAAAATTACATTACTGAAATTAGCACCATGGAAATTACTTATTGAAACAATTTGAAATTCTTCAAAGAAAAGTAGTGATTCAGAAGGAATAAAAGACCTTTATAGCAAAACTAGTTTTAAGAAAAACAAACCAACAATTCTATTAAAAATATATAATCCATGACAGAACATGGGAACAATGGGAAATAAAAAATACTGCATATGTAGGGTGAGGCCGAATCCATGAGGCCGAATTCCCCACTGAATTAAGTGAGAATTTTGCTGGCATACCAACTGCAAATCTTCTGTTATGGCCATGGTAATCAGTAGGATTATTATTATTATTATTATTATTATTATTATTATTTCACAAGTATTTAGATTTCATCTAACACACAGTGTATCATGTGACCTATAATAAATGAGTATAATAAAAAACAAATTATATCAACAATATATATTCACTGTTCCATACTACATCAATTACCATGACCAAAACTGGTGTAACTACACCCAGTACTGATTGCGCTTCAAAGTTGGGTTTGTTTTCCGACAATACTGGATCATTTCAGGATCAAGACTTAAAAAACTGTTTTTCAGATGCCCTTCTGTAGCTGGAGAAATCACTGTAGGAAGCAGCTGCTCATGTCTTACTGCCAGAGATGTTGAGGCTGTACTTCTCTCAGCCCCCTTCATGAGAGGAGTCACTGTGACAGCGGGCACAGTCAAGCTCCGTTCCAGACATCGATCTGCACTGCTGAGGATTCCATCTGTTTGACTTCTGACTGGAGGTTTTGTCTTCTCTTTTTTCTGACACATTAACAAAATGCACACAGAAGTAACAGCAACAATGAGCAGCACAGACACAAGGACCAGGGGGATAATGATGTACCAAAGGTTGCTTTCGCCTCCCTGCTCTCTGGGACTCTTGGCACTAACCTGGTTTGTAGTCTTCAACTCCACAGATACACTTGTTCCCACTGCCAGGTTTAGCAATGGACCTTCCTCATGTAGGTTTCCCCAGTGATTCTGCCCTGGCCACATCGTTGGTTCAGTCTTCTGTGGTGCTATTGCAGGCTCTTCATTCTGTGAGGAGGCTGGGGCCTCATCCTTTGAGGTAGAGTGAGCCTTGAAAGTGGTCATGCTAGTTACAAAAGGCACTTCTGTTGTAAAACCCTGAACAAGTGCAGGACTGTGTGGCACAATGGAATACTGAAAACAGCCAACAGCAGGCTGCACAGCATCTGCCCTGAGGATAAATGTAAATGAGTCATTCAACAGATCAATGCCTGTCATATTTGTGTCTATGTCTAGAAGCAAAACACCACTATCAATGTCAGCCTGGGTGAACGTCTGAATATCTTCCAACACTGCATCATTCACAAACCTTTTCTTTACAATCCTTCCATGAGAGGGGGGCATTATCACTTCAAATCTAGGATTACTGTTTGTCAAATTGGCTAGCTCAGAAGCATCCAGGTCACCACTTCCAAATTTGTAAGTTGCTTGATTTGAAATCTGCAGGTCAGATACAATTTGTACTAAAGGCTTTGCTGTGATGTTCAGCACTTGTCCTGTTAGATTGCCTTCTGCAGTGAAAAGCATAAACTCCAGTACTTCACTGGAAGCAGTGAGATTTTTCAGGTGGTAAGAGAGCCTTCCTGAGGACAAATCTGCCTGCTCAAATCTAGTAACCTGCTCATTTCCAATCATGAGGTGCCCATATTTGAGTGGCTGAGTTATTTCATACATAATATTAGTGCTTTTTCCATTTGTGACAGCTGCAAGCTGAACATCAGTAATAGTGACAGATGTCTGGCCCTGTGGCAGCACAACATTGGTAAGGTTGACTAGGACAAGAGCAATTGGTACGACTTCCAGACTGAAGAGTTTGTATAAAGGCCGATGTTTACCATCACTCACACTGAAATAAAACACCCCAGAAGATGAACTTCCGTCCTGTACAAACCAAACTTTACCACTGTCAACATCAGCTTGTGTGAAATCTTTTATAGAGACACTGAGATTGCTTTTCATTGCTAAGTAACCATTATTTGGGTTGCTAACAATGGTGTATTTCAGCTCAGCTGGGGCATTATCTAAGTCTTCAACTTTCAGATTCTCTGCCCCCAGCATTAACACATCTCCCTGCAGGACTTTCAAGTGCAGTCTTTTAGTCTTCAGTTCTGGAGATTGATCATTCACTGGGAAAACAGTGATATTAAACATTTCCTCTAAAACTTCACTACGAGGCTTTGTAGCAGGCTTGCTCTTTAGGTTTAACCAAACGGCAAAAGTGAAATTGTCATTTAGAGATTCAGAATTATCATGTATGTACATAATTCCAAATTTGTTCAGTATGTATTGGGAGAAGTTAGGTTTTTCTTTGGTAACGTTTCGTTCTCCAACAACAATCATGCCATGTTGGGGTAAAGACACAACCTGATACCAGACTTCATACATGGAGCGCTGTACATCAGGTAGCTTAATCAATAGGTTTGAAGCATCTAAATTTGTTTTGTTGATTAATACTCTACCTCCTTCCTGGACTATGGCACCTGGCAGAAATGAAAAGAGAATCTTAGAAACTGAACATTTTATAGTTGCACTATTTCAGAAATTATATATCAAATACTGATGATGCTCAGAAAATCTCTTCATAGTATCCTTGATTTCCACATCATGGCTAAAAATATATTACCACTACTTTAAAAATACAATTACATACAAGAAACAAGATTTATGACTGATGCATACACTAAGATTAAAGAAATATTGGTATCTCAAAACTTCTGATAGTGTTTTCACCTACCATTACAGAAAACAAATTATCTTCTACAGCAGTAGGAAGCATCAAACATATGTAGCTAATCTCATTTCTAAGGATGCAGTGAATGCAGCTTTCCCACTACCTACAGCACTCTCTGTCTCAGAAGTAGGTCACTGCTTACTGAAGAGCAAGATACTTCTGTTTTTAGTCTGTTGTTCAATGCACCTCTGACAGATCCAAAATAATTTGGAGTCCAAACCGTGAAGCATTTTTACCTGTATTTGCTAGAAGACGACTATTCTGATCATGCCTGGCAATTTCATATGAAATGACAACACGGAACACCTGGATATCCAGAGCTGATGGTGGAGAGGAGACAGTAAATGCAAAGAAATCTTCTGCACTCCAGCCAGCCAACTCAGCATGTAAGTGTTCATACATGATCACACCTTCATCAACCTGTTCCAGGAAAAGAAAAGACATATGTGAAAGAGGAAAAAAAAAATAGAAAAATATCTTGAGAACACTGTTCAAAGAGACCCTTGTACCTTAGTCCATGCACAGTGTATACAGAATCACAGAATTGTTTAAGTTGCAAAAGACCTTTAAGATCAAATCCAACTGTTAACCTGGAGCTGCCAAGGCCACCACTAAACCATGTCCCAAGTGTCACATCTACATATCTTTTAAAATATTCAGGTTGGTGATTCAACCACTTTTCTGGGCATTCTGGTTCAATACTCAGCCATGCTTCAATGAAGAAAGGTGTCCTAGTATTCCATTTAAACCTCCCCTGGCACAACTTGAGGCCATGTCCGCTCATCTTACCACTTGTTACTTGGGCAAAGAGGCCAACACCGACCTGACCACAAACTCCTTTCAGGCAGGTAGAGAGTGATAAGGTCACCCCTGAGCCTCCTTTTCTCCAGGCTAAACACCCCCAGCTCCCTCAGCTGCTCCTCACAGGACTTGTGCTCCAGACCCTTCCCCAGCTCCACTGCCCTTCTCTGGACTCCCTCCAGCACCTCAATGTCTTTCTTGCAGTGAGGGGCCCAGAACTGGACACAGCACTCGAGGTGTGGCCTCACCAGTGCCCAGTACAGGGGGCAATCCCTGCCCTGGTCCTGCTGGCCACACTATTGCTGATCCAGGCCAGGATGCCCTTGGCCTTCTTGGCCACCTGGGCACACCCTGGCTCATGTTCAGCTGCTGTCACCAGCACCCCCAGGTCCTTTTCCACTGGGCAGTTCCCAGTCCCTCTGTCCCAGCCTGTGGCGCTGCCTGGGGTTATTGTGACCCAAGGGCAGGGCCCAGCACTTGGCCTTGTTGGACCTCACACCACTGGCCTCAGCCCATGGATCCAGCCTGTATGTACACTGAGATTATCCTGAATTTCTCTTTCTCATAAGATGGACTCTGTGTTGCCAGATAAACACCTAAAAGTCAGTGAAATATTACTGGGCATGAACGCTTAGTAAAAGCCTTACATGAAGAGCAGAGAGATATATAACACTGAGAAACTATCTCAAACTAGCAATGGCAATGGTGATCACGAGCTCAGCTGGACTGTATTTTTAGTAAATCAGGGTATCATATGTCTAGGGTTTTGACACTAGCAGGGCTTGATTACTTGTCCTGAAAAAGCAAATGAAAGGCTGAAGGCTGGAAAAGGACTTCGATGAAGTTATTTCCTGTAAATAGCAAAAGGTATTTGCTAAGATACTAAGAAAACCAGAAGGAAGTGTAATGACCACTGATATTTACTCTCACTTATAAGCAAAGAGTTGATGGAACTACGTAATGGAAAACTTCTATATCACAGCAAGAAGGGGATTCCTAAAAGACAGGAAGGGATCTGGTTTGTCCTATCCCTGCCTGCACTGACCTTGCAGATTATCATACTCAAGAGAATGTAATCAGTCTGCTGTGAGTAATCAAGCTTACAAGTATTGCAAGATACAGCAGTAAATCTCCAGAGAAACAAATGCACATACAAGATAAAACCATTTATCTCTTTAGACCCCAAAGCAAAAGGCAGTATTTTCAGATTATTTCTCATCAGCTGGAACTATACCTGAATTTTAAGATCAATACTATAATACATTGGAACTGTAATAGAATTCCTAATGACAGAAACACTAGAACACTTACTGAATCTTATCCAGTAGATTCAGCATCTGGTCTGCTTGATAATTCATTCACTGGCTTGGAGAGATGACAGTCATATCTATTAAATCCTTGGCAAGTTCCCAGGCAACCACTGACCTGACCTGCACATGTTAGTTTGTAATTGCCAGAGAGATCGCTGTCTGAGATGGTGCCGATTCTAAATTTACTATTTTAACACTCCTCACATCCTGCAAACACCTTGAAGAGACTCATTAGTACATGTTTGTATCACATATGCTTGAAAGATGTGAAAAAAGAAAACAAAACCCCCCTGCTGTTATCACAGATGAAGCATTTTAGCAGCATTAAATCTGAGGTGTGAATGCAGAGAGATTGAATCCTGAAATTACTGCAACAGCCCCCACTGAGATCACTAGGCACACTGGGCTTTCAAGGTCTGTTTTCTCAGCAGCTCTGAAACCATCCCATTTTTTTCTCTAAAAAATTCAGACTGATGTGATAAAACCCTATAGACACATCTCCAGGTCTCTGCTTTCCCTATACTAATTTAATTCTTAATGGCTATTATAGGACAAACAAACAAAAAATAAATTAATAGCAAAAGGATATGTTAGTTTACGGTAATTTTCCAAAACCTCTAGAAATTCAAGCTGAGCACAGCATATTTTTGTAACAAATACAGGCACAATATACATCCTTTAAATTCAATGGTGTTTAGTATCAACCTTAATTGTTTGGTTGGGTTGTTTTTTTTTTTTATTATTATTACAAATCCATTCTAATGTCTGGGCTAAGAACAGAATGGAATTGGTGAGGATTTCTGTGTTTACCTCTGCAATGACTCTATATAATGAAAAAGCTATGGCTTGCTGCAAGATGAAAATACTTCAAAGGTATCACAGAAAGTACTGCAGAGAAAAACAAAAAGCAAACATCATGTTGAAAAACTTCTGTGTTACTCAAGAGTGTTTAATGTGCAAATAATTTTCTTATATTAGCTGAACAACATCTGTTCAAGAAAAAATATCTTGGAATACAATAATAATTTCTGTTTCTTTTGGGGTTTTTTTGCTTTGGCAACAAAGCAAAAAACCACAGGGCATAGGGAAGAGTTCAGCACCCCAGGAAAAGCAGTAACTACTTTTATGAGCTAGCAGCATAGTACTTCTCCAAAGTGAAATTTCAAGTTCCTCAACACAGAATTAAGTCAATGAAATCCCAAAGACCTACACTAATGCAAATTTTTTTTCAATTCAAATCAGATTTACAAGCTTACTACCAAACAGAAACTAAATGCTTTAGTCTCTGTTACAAGGAAAATGTACAATGTTTGTAACATAGATGCAATTTTCTCACTCATATTTAACTCTCTGAGATTATAACACACTGTACTGAAAGTTTATTTAGGATCCCTTTTCTCTCCCTTATCTCTTATTCTCTATCAGAATAAATAGCAAGCTGGTTTGGATGCCCTAATTCCACCTGCAAGAAGTCATTTCGCTCTACTTGTTTGAAACTAAAATGGCCAACAGAAATATCTCCCAACAGACAAGAAAACCATATATATTATTACAGCCCAAATCCTTACACAATTTACAAAGTTAAAAGGAAAGTTTAGTAAAAACGAAAGCTATGGAGAATAAGTGGCATATTCTGACATGGTACTACCTGATATACACACATAATGGTCATATCCATAGGCAAAAGGAGTGACATTTCAAAACCTTAGCTGAAAGATTTTCCATCTAACATGCTTAACTATTTCATCTAACACTCATAAAAATCACACACTTTGGGATCAAAAGGGAACAGTGTCATTATACAACTCATCTCTTTCATAAAATAAGACATAACTCAGCAACTTTTGAAACAAGACCAATAACATAATGGGATTAGAACATGTTTTTTATGAGAACCATTCTGTGTTCATCTTGAGTTATAAAGTCCAAGTGGAGATTCATTCCACAGCTATTGTTGGTCAGGTTGTTTCAAAGTCTGATGACAACTAACAAAAATGTCAATCTTTTTTCCAGGTTTTACTGGCCACGTTTCAAATTCTGGCCAATAGATTTTCTTATTCCTTCATACACTAAATCAAATAGCTACATTTGAAATCTGTAAACATATATTTTCCCATGAGCGAAGTCAGAAGATTGACCCCCTTTTATCTTCCTCACTTCAATTTTCTGAGAATAGCTTAATGCATGCTGAAGATAAAGTTATATTCAGATTCTGCACACAGACAAGTAATTCCTATTGCAAAAGCATTTTTCGATCAAGTTACATAAGCTGCCACATTTCAGTCATTCAGTATGAGAACCCCTATCACAGTAAAGATACTTCGAACACTTAGTACCATAGCCAATACAGTCAATAAAAGTCATCTTGGGGACACCCATGAGGACTGTGTACTGAAATGAATCTGATACTTGGACTTTTCATAGAGAAAAAGGCTGCTTCTTCTGCCAAAAATGAGAAGCTTCCAACCTCTGGGTGCTGGTTAATGGCACCAGAACAGCTCTTCTTGACAAATAGTGTTACAAGCAAAACAGTGGGAATTGCCAAGACCCTGCTAGTATCCAAGCAGAGGGGAACAAAGGCTCCTCTTGTGTTCGTTACTAGATGCCAGATACTTAATGACATAGCAAATCTGGGTGATTGCACTGATGGGTCACATATGCCAGGTTACTTAACAGATATAAATGGATCATACAAAGAATAAGCAACTAAGACGCCCTTTGAAGTAACAGTCTACCCCTCAACTGGGTTGTTACAAAGTAAATGCTTACCATAGACTGAGTAAAACTGAAGATTTCCTGAGTGGTATCATCAGAATCTACTCTGATCAGCTTTCCAAGTTTTGGGGAAGTTACAATTACAAAAGTTATAGGTCTGTTTCCTGCATTGGTCACGTCATTGGTTACAGCTTTCAGATCATGTTGTGAAATAGGTTTCCTGGAACCTAAAAAATGTCAATTATAGGAAGAAGATTTACAACAGCATTTTTTTCCAAAAGTCTAAGTTTTGTATGCACAACTCACACTCTCACTCAGGAATTCTACTTAGCTTTTTAATAACATTTTATAAGATCAGCAGGGTTACACTTTTTTTGGTTACAATCCTTTCACAGCTTTTTCAGTTAAAACCCCATTAGTAGGATGTACCCTTGTTTTCAAAATGAAAAAAATGCAGTTCTCTTCAGCACGTGTAATTGCTAAATACTGGCTTCTGCAAAACAATCCAAAGTATAGAATAGAGCAAGTATAAGAAGTTCTGTTTCCACATCAAATGTCTAGAACTGAATTCAAACTCCAGCATTTTTGGTATTCCCAGTTGCTACCCACAAGACATAGGTGATTCGACTGAGAGAAGCCTCAACACAGCAAAGTTTCTAGTGAACATGTAAATTAAAATCAATCTTTAACAGAAATACACTTCATCAATATGAAATAGAATTTTCATTAAATAAAATTAAAACATAAGTACAGAATTAAACAAATTAGGAAGAACACCATATAACAGAAATAACAGCCTAAGGTGAAATAATGTCTTATTTATTAAGATAGATAGAGACTGAGTGGTAACAAAATCATTTTAATACAAAGCACCACACTAACCTAACTAAGGTTACTACCTTCTGGCTTAAAGATTATAAAGAGCTTTCTGGCATTAGTCAAACCAAGACAATTTTTGACACAGCTGTGTCAGTAATTTCCTAAAAGCAAAAAAAAGCTTTATCTGGCATCTTTTTGAGGCCATTTCAAGGTACACAACCATCAAACTAAAATTCATGTTCAATGATAATTTTGGAGAAGCAACAGATTCCCATCACCCAATTCCTCCTGTATCTCCACTTCTGCCTCAGTTTTCACATTTTCTTTTCTCCTTGAGCAACAAGTTTTTATAGCTTTTAGTATATAATTTCAGAGACTATATAGTAGTACATATCCTTGAAGTCTGAGTTATCAATGCATCTTCAATAAAGCATACTGTTCATACAAGAATAACACAAAATAACACATATATATGCTATATGGTTAAGGACACTGAAGAATAGGGATACTTTGCAAGCCATTATTAGTACGAGGAGTCTGCTTGTTCACATCTGCTTGTGCTCTGGTTCAAATAACAACTACTTTGAAACAGAGTTGTTATAAGAAGATCTTCTGCCTCTGCCTGTTTTCCCACTTTACCGTCACATGTCTCTCTGTGTCCATATTGTTTTCAAAGGTGAAGGAGTCTCTCAGGTTGAAAAAAGTTGTCCCACACAATATCTAATTCAAGAAGTCTCCCTCCTCTTCCTCTCCCTTCTTTTCCCTTTATTGTGTGACAGGCAGGGAGGGAAGCATGACCTTGCGTGTACAGTAGATATGGTCAAGAATGTACAACTGAGCACAACAGTTAATCAGACCACATAAATCTGCAAATGCAGTTATTATGCAAATCAGGCCGTATTGCCCTGACAGAGTAGGACAGAGTAACTCTAAAACATGGTCACACTGTAATGGAAGTTAGTGCTCCAATTCTTCATAACCATACTAGGGTATCACACCACTGCCATGACAGAGCAGGGCCATGGGGAGCAAGCATGTCTGCCACAAAACCCCCTCGATTCCTAACAGACCTGACCTCACTGCACTGCACACCACAGGCTGAAATACAGCCTAGAGACACAGATAACACAGTCTATCACGCTCTCCTGTAAAAGGGCATCCTCCCCCAGACATAATCTTCTCCTTCACCCACTTCTGACCTGAGAGTTGAGAACCTTCTCCAGCACCCACAGCAGTTCTCCTCTGGTCTGACATCTCAACAGGGAGAGGAAGGTTATTTGCCAGCCAGCAGACTGGGTGAAGGAACATGAAGAGAGAACACTGCTTGTGTGTTCCCAATCACAGAAGGAGAGGTCACAAAAACAACCCCCACCCCAACACAGGGGACAGGAACAGAGAGAGGAGGAAGACACACAACAAGAACAGGAGATGCTGAGTAGGGCCAAGATAATCGATTCAAGTAGAGTACAACAGCATAGTGTTGGTTATTTTATTTATAATTTATTTATAATTTTGTTACACATTTTTACTGCCTACATTTAAGATTTGGAAAATGCTTTGGCATGAGCATTCTCCCAATCACTGCTAAACACTTATAAATCATCTCATCTACAGACTGATTAGACAGCTCTGCTTCAAATTAACTAAAATTCAGGCTTCCTCTCCTCAGAGAAACTCAGCTCTCATTCCTTGTTTGAGCAATTGCCTTCCTGAAGAAGCAAATCCTCCAATTGCACATACCTAGCATACACTAGAAAAAGCTGATATATCTAGCAGTCAATTTTCTGAGTATGATGAAAAGAATAAGCTTCTGTTAAACAGAAAAAAAAATCTATAAATTATATAAACAGATCTGGTATACCCAACATAAAAGAAGACAGCAGTACACGCTCTTATAAAATAGGCTTTAGAGGATAGTTTATACCCAGTCATGAAGACATGGTAAATTCTTCACAATAAATTCAATTTTTACTACCCCAGTGAGAAGATTTCTCAAGCTGGCTCAAAATTAACTTTTTTTTGTACTGCTATAAAATGTAACAGGACACTGGCTGTTGTTTTCATATATATTAGCCATTTGGCACCATCATTGTTGTAATAGTCATTTCATTATGGCAAAGTACAGCTGAAAACCATACAGCTCCAGAATGTCTCTAAAAAATACCATAAAGAGAACATGTAAAAAAGCTAGTAACACTTTTTAACATCTAAAAGGAATTTTGCTATCCCAAAGTAAGTGAGAATACAGGAAAAAACACTGCAATCTTGGCTGAATACAATTTGGAGTGCTGAAAGAAATACTGTATTTTGTAAACTAAAGAACTGATTGACAGCCTAGAGACTTTGCCTTCTATGGAAGTATTAGGGCATACTTTTTTTACAATTATCATTGGCTTAAGAAAGAATTCCATCAAATCCCTGTGCCCAAGGCAACCTTAAACACCAAAATTGCAGGTTAATAAGCTTTGTAAATGGATTTACGTGAATCCCATTTATATTGACTGAATTAGAAGATCGTGCTGCTACAATCTCATTTTTTGTTGCCTGTGTTTAAGTGGCTTTTGTTGCAAACCTTTGTTTATGCAACTTATATTCAGAAGTTTAAGAAGATAAAGTGCTCCTCTTCCATATCCAATTAAAAAATCAAGGTACAGATCACTACCTCTAGAATGCTGCTAACTCTTAGTATCTCTCTGGTTCTGCAGATCATATTCAGAGAAAAAAAAAAAGGAAGGCAGCACAAACAAAAGTGTGATGCAAGATATTGCTGAGAGAAAACTAATCTTTATTTCTTCTTTAATCTTGCAGTAAATGTTAGATTCCTAACTCAATGAGGGATTACTCTTGCCAGTGCAAAGGAGTAAATGGCTCTGGTGAGACCTCTTAGCAGATCAGCTCCTCCAGTGGTACAACTTCATTAAAAAAACACTCAAGTGCTGAACCAACTAGCTACAAATGCACAAACATGAATCAAAGTTTTCAGACTTTCTGATTCATCAGTGAGTCTGTGCTGCTCTCCATAACTCATTTTAAACAAAAGAAGTGTGAACTAGCAATCTGGAAAACTTACATGTGCTATTCAGAATCTCATGGACACAAGCTTCACTCTTCTATCGCTCTTACCAGGCAAGATCACAAGAACCTAAGACATCTCTAAATATTTGAATAAACTACAGAGATTTTAAACAAACCTGAATGGGAAATCTCCAGATCTTAGGCAGTGTTATTATCACATTGTACTTGAATATTTCTCTGCCAATTTCTATGACTCCAAGCATGCACACATCAAAAAGTTAAAGACTACAAAGCAAAAAAGCAGTATGCAGTTTGAGAAAACATCAACCCGTTTTTTAAAAACACACATGAATTTTCCCAGCTACAGTTTTCCATAGTTTAGTCAGTTAAGTATCTGACAAATAATTCTATATGAGGCAATATTTTCAAGTGGACAAAACCAAAATAATCTCAGAAAACCACACCTGGAAAGACTCCGAGACCTTTGTTCACTTCAAGGCTAATGACCAGCGTCCGAGCTGTGATGGTAAAAATCTGTTGGGGTGCAAAGTTCAAACCATCTGTCACCTGAAAGTTGAAGCCTCCAGACATTGCTCCTGTAGAAATCAAAATAATAAATTTATTCTTGTATTACTCTGTCACACAAAACACAAACATACACCGGAGACTTTGCACTCTTGGCTACAGTGAATTATTGTTGAGGAACACATTCAGTGCAGGTAGCTCTGGGTGCAGCTGCAGTGGAGCTGCAGGTTGAGCTCTGTGTGGCAGGAACCTGAAGCAAGAGGCCCTGAACTGCTGACCCTTTGCTTAGCAAAGGCCCCTGGGACCTGCATCCAGGGGACCGACACTCAAGAGACACAGCAGGAGCTGAAGGCTCCAGACTTTTGTGGCTTAGACTGGGTCAGGGTCTCACCTCGGGGGCTTCCAGCCAGAGCTGTTATTCGGCCGTTGACCCATGATTAAATTATTTAGGGATACAGGCACCTGAGATTCTGCTAAGGGAAACATGAGGTCAAGTCAGTGAGGAAACCTTATCTGACTGTGTGAGTGTGGGGTGTGTAGAGAGTCAAGTAGGGCTCACTGGAGCCACTAGATGTGAAGGGGGTTCCATCTCAAGAATGAAAGTCTGAGGTAATGTCAGTGTCATTGCCAGAGCAACTCCTGGATGGGCAGACAAGAAAGTTTCCTTAGCAATATATCCAAAATCATCCTGAAAGCAACTTTTGATCAGAACCTTGTATCTTAATTAGAATTAAATAAATTCATAATGCAATTAATACCTTCCCCAAGAAGAACTGCTGGCTGTTGTTTTCAGTGAAGGCCGGACATCCCTTAGATAGAAATCAGCCCCCTTCTTCTCCTTCTTCACTGACTCAGTGGAGCTGAAACCAAATTAAACTTGGGGAGACAATGGCTCCCAGATTTCCAGCTCCATTTATGTCTTATGAGGGTCCAAAGCACTTAAGCAGTCATATTTTGGCAAAGAAGGAATTTGGGGAGAGAAGTAACTAGACTGTTCTTTCATTTTGTTTTATATTCAACGGTCTGAATCAACACTCTGGTCGTTTCCTTAGCTTCTTTGCTGCATTTCAGCTGTGCTGAAGCAAGTATGTTGTCACAGCTTAAACTATTTCAGAAGTTATATGCACTCACAATAAATGCACATTTTTCCCTTTAATCTTAAGACCTGTATGTACTTTGGCACAAGAAATAGCAAAATACCTCCAGGAGTCTAAGTGGATTCCTGTAAAAATACATCTCTCAGAACTGACAGGCTGCTTTTAAGCAGAGGCTCCCCAGGTTGTTCAATTACATACGAAGAACTAAAAAGTGAAACATTAACTGTTGCAAAGAATTACCATGCTCCTCTATTTGCTTTGCCCAATTTAGCCACAAGATACTGCTACAAGAATATAGATACTGAAAGCCAGAGGGTTCTTTCATGTAAAGATCAGCATACCTTGCCTAACTATAAATTAATATATCAGAAAACTCAAATGTGGGTTCTGAGATTATAGTTAACAATACCCCTAAGAAATGCTCTTATATTCAGCCAGGCAGCTGAAGCAGTTCTGGAAGATCTGGCCATATTGTTTTTATTTCAAAAGTTTTTATTTTCTGATGTATTCTCCTGATAAAAATGAACCAGTTGCTTATTCAAAAAAGCATCTGGGAGTCTACTATTTGCACTAAATTGAAAAAAACTTGAAGCAAACCTGCTTATGCACCCTCACTTGCTTTTTGGTGAAGGCAGGTCAACTGTTTGATTGACACAAACATTTTGTCACCGGCAGTCAGGAACAGAACTATATCTCGGAGTTCTACTTGGGTGGAGCATTTATTATTTCATCACAATTAATTTTTTAAGCTGTATCTGATCAGAGGTGATTAAAAGGACACCAGAAAGAGGCTCTGTAAAAGCTGCATTGACAATATACTAAGACTTCAGAACCAACAAGAGTTCAATTCACTACTGCCCTAAGAAAAAAACTGTCAGAGTTTAAGGAGAGGGCCCACCCATACTGCAAAAGCTAGAGGGGAGCACCCTGGACTGAAGCAAGAGTGAAAAGGGGAAGGAATTCTCATACTGAAAGAAGGGTACCAAAAAGGAAAGGTGTGTTCTAGTTCTGCACTTACACCGGTGATAAAACAATCAGGGATTATGGAGGAAACAAACAAAATTTCAAGGGGACCTCAAAAACATGAGAGCAGAAAGGAAGATTTGCAACTCACAGCACAGAATATGCAGCATAATGTAATTCATAAGGCTGAACAATGTGAAGGGAAAATTCTGAGGTCTAATTTAGAGGGATAAAAGCAAAGTATGGTAGTACTTTCACTGTATGGCAGTACAAAAGACACTGAGGATGGAGAATCATTGCCACATACAGGTGTAAAAAATGTGGAGTGCCACGAGGAGTAGCCAGAGGATGGAAGAGCTGTGTCAACCAAGAAGATGCTCCTCTTCCCTTTGGAAAGGGCTTGAGTGAGTAGGAATAGTAAATGGGAGTACTTCCAAGAGGAGACAAAGAAGCCAACACACACTGTAAGACTGATGACAAGGAACAGAGGAAATGTAGAGAAAAGGCATAAAAAGCTGAATGACAGCAACAACATAAGGAAAGGCCCCAGGATAAGGCTGGGGGCAGTAAGAAGGGAGTAACAATTACATTTCAAGCAACAAGTCAAGATGAAGGAGGGAAGACAATCACTGACCAAGAAACAGAAAGAAGCAAAATGACCAGAGTACTTTGTAAAGCACTGTTTGAACAGACGGCAGAACCAGAGCAGCTGCAAGACCTGACACACAACCTGGGCAATTTTATGTTACAAATTTACTGTACACTTCCACTCACTGGAAAAAATGAAATTTTCTGTTCTTTTCACTTTTATTGATCAAGATTCATTCCCTCAGACTACAGATGTGCATTTGCCCTTTCTGGAACACAAAGCAGATTAATTTCCTCACATTGAGACCTACCACTGTCCTACCATCACAGGGGTTTTTACATGTCAAAGTCTCCCTTGGAACAATTTAAACAGCTTGGCTCACTTTTGTCATGCTCTTGACCTTTCATTTCCTGACCAAATCATTTGAGCAGGATACTTATGGCTCACCAGCAGCTGCTTGTAAAGCAATTTCAGCAACACATATGCACTCTGCAAGACAATGCATTGTAAGGCAGAATACTTTAACCTCATGAAGACACAGCACAAATCTGGAGTGACTGCTGCACTCAAGGCAGCACTTGAACTCCAGCCTGCCTCAAGGCTGGCAGGAGAGCAGTGTACTTCTTCTATCTCCATCCCAAAACAACGATTTATTCCTTCTGTAGCAACTGCTTTCTTCTTTCAACTGAGGTAACAAAGTAATAGAGCTGGAGCAGGAAACACATAGCTATCCCCCTGTGAAAGCCCTACCTCTTCTGGCTGGAACCCCACTCGGAAGTTCATTCCTGTGGCTTCCCAGCACTGCCACTCAAGGATGCACGAAGCTGTCCTGACTTCTTTTATTCCCCACACATTCTCTCAAGTGCACAAAAAACCCAGTCTCTAGTTCTGGACACTGGGAGAAAGAGTCAAAGTTTAAAGCTTAATTCTTTCACAGCCTGAAAGGGACACTGACATCACACAGATGAACCATAACTTCATCATCTATCACTACAGTGTGGCAGGTATCTATGAGTCTGTTGGTCCATGAACAGCTCTGCACTGTAGCAAGACAGAAAGGCTTCAGGAAATTTTCAATCACAGTAGGCAAAAAAACGGATTTCATATCTCTGAAAGGTGCATGAAAATGTTCCCCTACTGCAAAACTGCTTTCAGAAAGAAGGCTGCTATCTAATGAACCACAAGAACACCAAGGTTTTCCAGTAAGCACACATTTAAACAGATGTCAGACCTTTTCTTGTTTAGTTTTTGAGATAATTTATCGCATAACCAGTGCTCCGAGATCTTTGTGACATTACAATGGAATCTCTAATGGATTATGAACACAAATATACTGAATAGGAGCGGTATTTTGGTAGCTGATGTGGTATTTTTGAAATCACATACCATTGTGTACAAATACCAGCTGTCCTTTAATTATATGAGCCTGGGTAAAAGTAAGGATGCTCTTGTTTGGAGAAGACTTCAGAGCCAAGTGCCCATTGCTAGGTGGAGTAATGGAATACACAAGTTCTAATGGTGAGGAGTCCTTGTCTTCTGCACAGAGGTCATCAACAGTTATTTCTGTGACTGAACCCACCCAGACCTAGAAAAGCAAAAAAAATTTTAAAAAATAAAGAAAGAAAATGCATAGGAAAGAAAATTGGGACAACAGGAAAGGGGAGATGGGGATAGATGACACATGACTCCAAGAAAAAGAAATAATAAATATTTGTGCTGTGCAACACTAGCAGCTATGACAGGTTTCCTTACGGTCCATCCAAATCTCTGATCACAGACTGGCATAGCTCATCCTGGCAAATCGTTTTCAAAATACAAGACCTTGAAATAATTCAAGCAAATAAACCCTACAACAATTAAGAGCTTCAGACAGTTGGAGTACAACTGCTCTATTTGTCAAGAATTATACAAACTCTTAGAAACATAACAAAAATTGTATTATGATAACTGAGTCAAGGAGGTGCTTTCCAACACATACACATGAATATTAGAGTCATGTATTTCACAGCAGGCAAGGCATTCAATATGTTCTACTTTCATCAGCAGGAAAGATAAAAGAAAAACAGCCTGGGGACAGCATAAACTCTAATAGAAATGGGACACTTCTTGTAGCTGCCTTATTTTCTTCTAACAAAATGCACTAAAGGCCCTTTTCTAGTGCACTAAAAAACCCACAGGTGTTCAGTACAGTGGGAGATGAAACAACTGGTGCCTCCAACAGCTGCCTACCATTTTGCGAGGTCACAATCTCAGACAAAACAGTTAACTAGTTTTTAGAAAGACGGTGTAAAAACCATTACTTACTTCTAGTAAATCTAAATCTGGAGCACATCCTAAGTCTAATTCCAGAAGAGGTCCATGAGGTTGATAAGAGGACTGGAGCACCTCTTCTATGAAATCAGGCTGAGAAAGTTGGGGCTGTTCAGCCTGGAGAAGAGAAGGTTGTGTGGGGACCTCACAGACACATTCCAGTATCTGAAGGGGCCTACAGGAAAGCTGGAGAGGGACTGTCTGACAGGAACTGGAGTGGCAGGGTAAGGAGGAATGGGTACATACTGAAAGAGGGGGAATTTAGCTAGATATTAGGAAGAAATTATTTACTGTGAAGGTGGTGAGATACTGGAACAGGTTGCCCAGAGAGGCTGTGGATTCCCCAGTCCTGGCAGTGTTCAAAGCCAGGTTGGATAAGGCTTTGAGCAGCCTGGTCTTCAGGAGGTGTCCCTGCCCATGGCAGGGGGAGCAGGGACTAGATGATCTTTAAAGTCCCTTCTTTCAAGCAGAAAGGACTGCTCTATGAATTTCATCCCTATCTAATTGGGTAATTCCTTGTTAGGGAAGGATAAGCAATGGCCCATTTTGTTCTTCATCTCTGTTGCATATATTTGGAATTACGGATGAAAGTGCTAACAAACAACAATACATATTCATCTCAACATGAAATTAAATTCTTAAAATATTCACTACATCAATATAAATTATTTCCATGTATAATTTATATTATAGCGTAAAATCTTAAAAGCCTAAACCTTTAAGTACCTCAGCTTCAGCTTCCAAACACACACTGCATCATTCCTTTCCATCTTCCTAGGGTCTTCATACACTTAATAAATATCTGGTAATAACATCACACCAAATGGTTGAAGAGGAAAAATTAACAAAGGGCATTTTACCTCTGCCAAAGCCAAAAATTGCAATTCACTACATATTAATTCTACTTTTTAACATGAACCATGAAAGAAAACCTTTTAAAACATTTTAAACCACTGAAATTTTTGCCACCACACTTCAACAGAGGAAAGATTACATTCTACATCATGTCACAAAATATGTGTCATGGAAACAAGAGATACTAAAATTAAGTTAGATTTTTCCTAATCAGAAAAATTTGAAAAGTAAGGTTATAATAGAAAATACTAGCAAATAGTTATTTTCTCCCCTGAAATATATATTTTGCTGTAATGTAATTATTAATATTAAATTTTGATAAAGGATGACACTTATGACACAGAACAACAACTAATGGTACAGGGTGACTTAGTGAGTGGCACCAAATAAGCACATCAGTGTCACATGTTTTGTACTGAGAACTTTCAATTCATCTCAGTAGCACTTGTGTAGATCATTCTGTGAAGAATATAAAAGGTCACACACAGAATATGCAAAAATATAAGAAATTACAATGGACACGTTATTACAATTGACTCACTAAGTTTCAAATTACTTTCCTTACTAAAGGAAAAAAGACTTAAAATTTCTAATTATAGAAAAAAAGTGGTTTTTTCTGCAATGTCAGTATTTAATTCTGTTGTCCCAGCACACTACCGCTCAATGCTTTTTAAGTACTATACATGGCCTACAATATGATCCTTGAGGAATGAAAGGAGATCACAGAGCTGAAAAGAACCGCAGGGAAGCAAACACCGAGAACACAGCAAGAATTGTACAAGCATCTTATTTTTCATATCTGGGATCAAAATCTCTTTGAAGAGCACCATGAAAACTGTATCTGAACTTCCAGGACATAGCATGACACTGATTTTTCATGTGCCTAACACATTCCATAGGCATAGTCCAAAAAAAGGTTCATGACCCTGCTGATGTGAAATAATTTATTTTGCTCTACTTACAGGATTCAGCTCATCAGTATCTCCTTGCATGCTACATATCCTACCAGACACTCTGTATTCACATTTTAACACTCAAGTGAGCAACTTAGAGAAAACAACAAAAATAATCCATTTAAATTTGTAGGTTTTTTGAAAAACCTAATTCTAGGAAAATATAGCCCTCTTGTGGCAACAGGAGGATACAGTCATTTTACAGCATTGGTACCCATATATTTAAACACATATAAATGCAGGATGTAATGCAAGGATAGTGATTTTCTTCAAAACATCCTATTTCCTTTACCCATTCCCATTCTAGAAAAAAAAAAAGCCCATAAAACCTGTGGAAATTTTAAGAAATTATATCTAAAATGCTGGTAATTTAAGTTTCTAAATAAAAACATATCTCATTGATTTGTTGCAATGGAAAGGATTTAAATTGCATGCATTACAGAAGTTCTCAGGACAGCAAAACTTTCTGTATTTTATGTTATGTCACAAATTCTGAGCCAGGGGGAAAAAAAAGAAAAAAACAAAAAACCAAACCACTTTAAACCCTTATTTACTTCCACCTCCTACAGACAAACCAGAGAAAAACTCCCAAAATGGTTGGATGTCTGTCACCCTGAAACTCCTCCGATGGTGCTCATAACCTTCATAACAACAGACAAGGCTGTTTGAAGAAGGAATGTTATGGATGTCTCTGAAGTGAGGAAGCTAGAGTTAGACTCACTCAGCATGTGTGCACATGCTCGATAGCTTCTTGCATTTGGACAGAAGCCCATGACAAAGGCCAAAATTAACTTCCATATGCCCACACCAACATCACTGGCCACATAATGCACCTCTTCACATAAGCTACTTCTCAACAGCAGATACCATATCCTAGCCTATTTTTTAATCATTCAGCAGTTCTTTCTGACTCTTTATACTGTGACCTGCAAAATTTCCAAGGTCCTGAACTTCAGTCAACTCAAATAGTTCTACTGGACTTCAGTTTTCACAGTACTGGTCTGTCATTGTATACTTTTGCATATTTCCAATCTTACAAAATATATTGAAGAGCTACTGGGTTTTTAAAAGCAATAGACATAGTCTATTATTCAGCATCTACCACTAGCAATGCCCTTGAGGAGCACAGACTGTTCTGCTAGAACATGGGGTCAGACACCACTACCCTACACAGAAATGCCTGTCTCATCTCAATATTTAGCAGGACTAAGAAAAACCCATTTTCTTTCACCTCACTGAGGATGTGGAAGTTTGATTTTGGGAAGAATCATCTCAGTGTATTCCTCCTAGCAGATAACTTGACTGCTGGATTTTAGACTGCACATGAATCCACCATATGTGTACATATTGGTACGCACTCACAACAAAAACCAATTTGATTTCTCAACAATAGCTTGTGCATGACTAGCAAAACCACAGGCACAAAGGCAGCATTCTGGTTCTGGTACGCAGAATGCCTCCCCAGTAGAGAAGACCAACTCTAGGTAGGTGAAGCTTTGTTATCCTTGCTCTTGGGAAGCCTAGATTCACAGATACTTTTAGAAAAATCTATAAGCTGCATTGCAGTGCACTGTACAGCTTTAGTTCTGTTAATAGACTGCAATTCCAGCAGTTCAATGCCAGCATTTTAATGCCAGCAGTGCACCAGAACAGAGACCCCGAAAAATTTGACTGAACATAGTGCCCTCTTCCCTGTGACTAGACAAAGATTACTGAGTGCTGTGCTGATGTCTGTGGAGTACCACTGTAATTATTTCAACCAGGGCAGGTTTTGCTCTGTGCCACCCAAATGTTTGTGAAGGCAGTCTGCCCTTCTGTCAGCAGTCTCTGCACAGGGCAGGATGACTTCTGTCGTAGGCATCTGCAGATTATCTCCTGTCACTGTGAAGCTGCACAACACTACCATTATGGCTAGTTTAAAAATTATGTGTTTTCTCATGCAAAATGGCTAAATACACAACACAAGGTTACATCTTTACAGCAATACACTCTCCCTCTCCAAGACATAACTAACTACATAAAATTAAATGCATGTTTTGGTACCACCAATTTACAAACTGCATGGCAGAGCAGGAATGATGGCAGCCTCAAAATATCCTGCTTAGCTTCTTTCAAACCAATTCCTAAACATCTTCTCTGCCTAAATACCTTCTCTGCCAGTCTTCCAGCTGGTTTACAAGTTCATTAGCTGACCCATGCTCATTTCATTCTGCTTTTTGGAGGCACTTGACTTGTTTTTACCCATCAGATCTCAGATTGGAAGTCTTTACATGTGGGGGTTTTTTGGGCACAGCGTCTTTACTAAATTGGTTTTGGGTACTTAGTGCTACCATAACACAAACAAATATGATACAAATATGACCTGGGTTAAATACTATAAATAAACTAATTAATTACTTAATCAATCTGAAAACACACTGAAACTGAAGTGACAGTAGTCACTTCTGTAGTGGTAGATAACTTTTCAAAGATCAATAGATTAAAAAGTCAGCTATGGTTATTAAGAGCTAAAGGTAGCATCAGGCAACAACTTTAAAATTTTCTTCAGGATTTTTTTGGGGGAAGGCAGTTAGAAAAAAGTTAACATATCTTCTTCTTACCTCACACTATCACATAGTAATAGCTTCACTGATTGCACTAATATATTGATGACCCTAGATTTTCACAGATTGCATTGTATTATTTGCAGTTTTGAAGAAGGAAACACTCCTGTTTTGTGTAAGCAATACCCAACACATAATCAATTTGCTCTTGTCCCATCCCACTGGCACATCTGGACAGGAGCAGGCAGCAGAATGTACCTTAGCAGGTCCAACCCTTTATAACACTTCAGGGCAAGAGGCATAGGGTTGGAAGGCTGTGCAAATACAATCATGAAAAGCTGGCATTCTCATCATCACTATTCTTGGTACTTTTCTAAGTTACATGTTCATTACATGTTACATAACAGCCCTCAAGACACCACAGCAAACAACACTAAAACATAACAACCACCCAGGTGCAAGCCATCCACCCTCACAAACCGCACATCAGTTCAAGAGACTTCACATAACTTTAAGATTAAAAGAATGCTTGTTCAGCCTTCTAGATAAATTTTACAACAGCCAAAAGTGTTCTCCATAATGTCAAAAATCTTCCTAAATACAAACCTAGGTACTGCCTCCTTTCATTAGCATTAATTTTCCTAAATCCAAGGACTAATAGGTATTATATTGACTAACCTACCAGATATAAACCCAATAGTCTGTTAATGAAGGGGCATTAAATGGCATCAGAATTAATGGAATTAATTTAAACACTTTAAAATGTTGACAAACAAACCTGAAGAATTCTGTTTACTTTTACAACAGGAGCTTCATCATTTACTGCAGTAACAGTTACAAACACAGCTTGGGGCAAACTTTGTTTCCACAACTCCGTGTTATTTACCACCACAGTAAAATTGTCCATCGGTTCTTCACTGCCATCATGAACATAGTAGATTAATTCTTGTTCCACCTGAAAAATATAACAAGCTGAAAAACTAAAGAGGCTAGAAGAAAATAAATGTCACATTGAAAAATATCCTAGTCACGGCTCTATTAATTGCACGAACATTTTATGACTTCCAAAACTTTATTTATGCTGAATATCAGATTGTACCTCTATCTTTGCTCTGTTCACAACAGTAAATTTTACTGTTCATCTGTCCATTGCTCTAGCCAGAATATCTTGCCAGTCTTAGCATTCTCCCTTCTTTCTGAAGGAAAAATGGAAATCCAATCCCACT
Source organism: Corvus hawaiiensis (assembly GCF_020740725.1). Taxonomy (NCBI): domain Eukaryota; kingdom Metazoa; phylum Chordata; class Aves; order Passeriformes; family Corvidae; genus Corvus; species Corvus hawaiiensis. Next base: position 7,523,319 of record NC_063255.1, on the reverse strand, counting down.
ATATTTAACAATGTTTTCTGGAATCTATAATCTGAACATAGTGTTAGTAGATGGTGACTTAGGATACCATTTTGCTTCTTGGAGCTAAATGACTGAAAATTAGTGGTTATAGTGGCTGCCTGTGAGCAAAGAAATTACCTTAAAAATTACTTTTTTTCCACTGTTCTCCTTGTTCAATCTACATACCATTTCCTTTGGTCTTTTCAAAATGCACCCACAGTCTCACATTTCCAGAGTATCTACAACACTGCCTGAACGTGAGCGGCACATCAGTCTACTGTGATTATAGCACACTGGTCTGTGTCAATACTGCCATCAAGGAAGTGATGTGGTTCCCCACAACAAGGCAGCCTCCTTCCCCACTCGAAATGACCAGCTTGAAACAGCAGAAAGATCTTCAAATCAAGGCCAGAATAAAGCTCAAACTCATGTCTCTCACCACCTCCCACAAAATCCCACAGCTTTCAGCAAAACAAAGAATTCTTCAAGACTACATCTAAGATCTAAAGGCATTACCTGTTTTCTAGTAAACGTGGTTAACTTTATTCCAGGAACACGAGAGTTTTCAACATACCCATGTTTTGGCTGCTCAGTTAAAATGAATTCACAGCTGAGTCCTGCAAAGTGTTTACTAGGTATTTTTAGATTATCTTCCACCAGGGCTTTTGAGCCCCCTTCAATTACTGTGAAGTTCTGTACTTCCAGTGGAATCATTCTGGGGATGATGTCTACAGAGATCTCTATTCCATTCACTGTTCTGACACCATTGGTCACATCCAGAACAAAATGGTCATCTAGTTGGTCAGAAACTGTCTGCACATACTGAACTTTGCCCTCGTCGACATCTTGCTGCGTGAAGCTCAAAGCTGGCCTCTGGTCAGAACTGAGATAACTTTCTTCTGAGGAAAACTTCCGAATGTATCCGTGTACTGGAAACTGTCTTACTGTGAACGCAATCTCAGATGGAGAACTATTTTCATGAACAACCTTAAATTTAAGAACATATCCCAAAATTATTCAAATGGAATATGAAATGAAAATGAAATTCTATAATTCTCTTCTGAGTTTTTCACTTTTAATCCTGGGATTGTCTACCTAACTAAACTGGCACTTCTTATACAGGTTACACAGCTCCCAAAACTTCAAGCAGACACATGGTAAATAAGGTGGCATGGGAGCCATTTTGTAACCCCAAATATGTTTTGTAAGTTTTGAAAGGGAACATACTCCATAATTAACTAATGGTGTCACAGCTATAGATTCCTGCCTGAAACAAGGATTTCAGGGTTTCAGCAATGTGCAGCCGGAGCCCTCTTGCGGTGGTTACCGGAAGGCTACACACGAACATCAGACAGGGAAGAATTAATCTAACATAAATGGCCTCGGGTTTGTGACTTGACTTGTTTTTTAAAATTTTGGACTTAAACCTCAAACATTTTAACTGGGCTAGCTCCAAACTAAATCAAACAAAACCCCTTCTTCCTTGGCACTTTCCACCAGCTCAATTAAGAACATTACATGGAGTACAAATAATTGTTACAACTAAAACAAATATATACATGCAGCATCTCCAAATCATAATTTTCTTAAGCACCAATATGTAATAGAGTCAAAGACTATGGGCAGTCTTTTTCTTTAACAGAATCAGTTTTCCTTCCTAAAAATGGAAGATTGCTAGTGTCAGTGTCTCCTGAACTAAGCGCCCAGAATGCAGTCATATTAGTGGAAATCAAAAGGAGTTAAAGAAGACACAAACTGAAGACACTGCAATGGCTGAAAAAACAGTGACAAAAACTTGCTACAAGATTGGAGGAATGGAGAACATGGTTAACCTACCTGCAGTTTTCCTTTACTGATTTTAACTGGTTTTCCTTCTTCAACCAAGAGATTGTTTTTGTTCACAATCCTTGGTGGCTGCTGATGACTTTCCAAATACATGCGAACCTGCAGTCCAGCATCCAGATGGACATCTCCAGCACGGACTGTGAAGTCAAATGTGTCAAAAAGGTTGTTGCTGTCATCATGTCTGTAGGTCACATGCCCCTTTATCAGATCAAGCTGAGTAAAGGAATCCATTAATAGATTATTCACATATATTCTTCCATATTTTGGAAAAGAGAGTATCTCATATGTAAGCTCATGATCATTTCTTATGTCTTGGTTTGTAGTAGCACTTAGGTTAGCTGTTGAAACAGTTTCTTCCTTACCTTTTTGAACCAATAATCCTGTATTATTTGCCAAGCTAACATAAGGATCAGTGGCATTAACTTCCAGAAGCAAAGAAGTATAGTGCTTGCCATCTGTCACAAAAAGCACAAAACGCCCAAAATCTGCACCATGGTGCATAAACAGGACTTGCTTTTGCTCCATGTCCACTTGTTTGAATTGGTAGAGTCTATGCAAAGTATCATTTGTTAGCACCAAGTCCCCATTGGAAATACCACGTCTAGTATATAGCAACTGTCCATCATCAAAATCAGAATCAGGATCATGATAGCAAAGATCTGCCAAAGTTAACAATCGCTGCCCGTTTCTCACTACATTAAATATCTTATCAATTATGCGAACTGGTTTCTCATCATTCTTCAGCTGGACAGAAATGTAGAATCTAATTTCTACTGACAAAGGTTCCACTTCTGGATCAAAGTTTGTCCCCTTTCCTAACTCTTTGCTGGAAGCTTTGACAAGAAATTCGTCAAACACAGTCTCAGAATCGTCATGCACATACATAAGGCACTTATCAGTTATATCTTTATTAGTGAAAGTTGTAAGACTGCCATTATTCTCAAATGAACCAGAAAAATTAGTAAGTTTTAATTTCCCATGCTTAGGAAACTGTATAACTTCATATTGGAAAGTTTTATTATCTGGTGTTTGCACAAACAATTTCGTGCTTGTTATTAATTCTCCTTCCCCTTCAGTAACATTAAGGCCATTGTTAGTCAAAATAATGTTTCTGAAATCTGATTTGATGTAGACTTCAAAGTCATAGAAATTTGACTCCAGATACTTTGTAGAAATGAGAAATCTAAATGAATCATAGTCTTCATGGTACCCGCTGATTAATTCATATGCCACTTTTCGATCAGTAATATCTTTCTGGGTAAAGACTGAATCTTTTTGCAAAGGCTGATCATTAAGCAGTATCTGTCCATTCTTCGGTAGGGACAGAAGTTTAAAATGAAGCTCATCTTCAGGTACTTCTAGATCTGCAATCACAGCAAAAAGACTATCAGAATTCAAGTACTTCTTTTTTGATTTTTCAATTTCTAGAGGAGCATGTTTCAATAGACTGTACCTTAACCATTTCACTTTGATTGGAAATGTGTGCTCTTCACTGATTCTGTTTCCTATGCTAACTTTGAATTTAAATTGGTCAGTAACATTTTCCAGCTGAATGTCTTTAAAAGTGCTACAGTATCTCACACGGCTGCGCTGAAGAGAGCGTTGAGAAAAAGAGTTGACTTGCTTCCATTCCCCCCTCGAATGCTGCCTTTGGACCTCACCAAAGTGAGGTGGTTCTGTGATCTCGTACCGTATCTCCAGTTCCTGGAGGACAGCATTTGTTTCCACTGCCAGATGCCTAGGTCTTATAAGAGCTGTAACACCTTGGACAAGATTTATTCCTGAGTTGTTGACAACTCTGTAATCCAAAGGAACTGCCATGACACGTAACACAACAGTGTTGCTCACCTTCTCACCATCACTTGCCCTGAGAACAATCCTTGAGTTCTTGACACCTGTGTGGACAAAGAAAACAGTGCCTTCACTTAAGTCCTCATTAGAAAAAGTAGTGATAGCTTTTCCAGGATGCTTTGAATTTTCTAAAAATCCTGCATCTGCATTCAGATTTCCAAGCACTGAAAGTCTGAGACCCACAGAATCTGTATCTTTGTCTAGAACTTTTATCAGGTCACTAGTCAGACATTTCTTTGAGTTCTCTAAGAGAAGAAGCAAGTTTCCCTCTGGAAGTATGATCTCAGGTGCATCATTTATTGGAGTGACAGTAATTTTAAACATATGCTGCTCGTTTCCTTGCAAATATGGAGAGACAATCTTCTCACTGCTGGTAGAAATGGAGAAATTAAAATTATCGTAAGTGTCTTCAGAGCCATCATGGACATACAGAATCTTCCCTTGCCACACATCCTGCATAGTAAATGTATTCACCTCCCGCACTGGTTCAACATTCAGCTTCAAGTGTCCATGAGAGGGTGGTTCCTTTATATCAAAAAGAATTTGTGACTGATGAATTCCTAATTTCTGAAAGTCTAAGTTAAATTTAATATGCTTAGATTCAAGTGAAGCTTGTCCACCCTCTAGCACAATCAAGTTACTAAGAACTAAAAGGTGGCTTTTGTCTTCCTTGCCCAGAGAAATTGAGCTTTCATGGGAAATGGCAAATACAGGAGCTGCTTTCACAGGAGGGTTCTTTACAGCTGTCTCTAAAGAAAGATTTGTATTGAAAGCACTCTGTATTTCACATCCAGCTGAAATGTCCTTAGTTACTAGAACATTCTTCAGCGATTTCTTTTCTGAGTTGGCTTTCAGGTTCCTTAAGCAGCCTTTGAAGGATCCTCCTCTGGCGTACTTCCCAGATACTGAGATTAACTTAATCACTTCTGATCGTATGTTGTCATCTGCACCACCTACAAAGAGGGATCCCTTCAGAACTGGCAAATTACTGTGGGGAGGTAATGATTTTTTCACAGTTTCTTCATCCAGTGTTAGTTGCAAATACTGTGCAGTAAATTTCAGTTTGATGTAGTGCCAATGACCATCATTGACTGACCTACGAGAGGAAAGATGGGTTCTACTGTTATGTTTTCCAACGTAAGCTTTAATTAAACCATCTTCCATTTCCATAGCAATGAAATCTCCCGTTTGCCCAGGGTGGTAAAGCAGCAAGCCACGTGCAGCTGAGGTTTGTAAGGTATACTCGAAGATTCCCTCATCGTCCACATTCCATGATGGGAAAGAAATATAGGACCTGGAACTGAAGAAACTAATGGGTTCTTCTTCACCTGCAAAGAATTCGTCACTGCACCCCACTGAAACTTCATGGATGTTTTTGAAGCCAGGAGAAGGTCTCAGAGGCATCAGAATGTCTAACTGATTGAATAACACATCATCAATACATCCTCGGAAACTGGGTAGTGCTCCAACAAGGTAGGGAACATCAAGTTTACCAGTACCACCTATGTAGAATCCATAATCAATATTTAATTCATAAAGAATTCCAGGCATTTTTGTACTAGCTCTGTCATGTTTATCAATTACCAATGTGACATTATCTTGTTCATGATGTAGTTCAACCAGGTGCCAGGCTAAATCATTCAGCTGAGATCTTTGCTGAGAATGAAGTACTCGCTCCCCCACACCAAAGTTAATTCTCAGCTGCAAGAGATAGAATTTTAACTATCAAAATCCAAAGTGGTATTTTTCACAATCATACGTTAATACATAGTTAATACATTAATTTTCATATATTTTCATACTAAGGATATAATTTACAAAATATAATTGAAAAAATAAAATCCCACTAAAATTCTGTGTAGGTTTACTTGCCATCACAGACATAACTTCTGCATAACTGCAGAAGCTGGAATGGACTCGTTTGCAGTTCTGCTAGGAACAACAGCTCCTGAGAACCCTACTGAAAGTGATCTTTCAAGAACCTACCTTGCAGAAAACTATTACTCAGATTCAAGCACTTTCTGTAAAGCTAACATCATCAAATCTGAAATTTTGCCTTTATTGAAGCTCATGCTTTGAACACAATTATCTTCATTTTAAGATCTAGAGATTGCAAAGGCTCTCAAAGAATCTCAGTTATAGAGATATAACTATAATTGTAAGAAATAAAAGCCATACTTTTAAATTATCAATTATATTATGTATAAATTTTTCCATTTCTTTGAAGAGAAACTTGTTTATATATCTTGTTATAGAAAAACAAGATTAATTATATTGTTAAGAAAAACTCTGAGCAATACAGGCTACACATACACTTTTTAGCTACAGATATAAAGCATACTTGTACATATCCTGAGCGTAGCTCCATTAAACAATAATCTGTCTTCCCAGCTGCAAGAAGAAGCAGTCCCTGTGGCTTGCTTGTTCGAAACTGCAACTGTAAGGATGTCTGAGGGGATGCTTTTGCCATGTTCAGCTTCACAAAGCTATCACCATAAAACGATACTGAAAGAAATAAAGGATAATAAACACGAAATTTAATCACACAAAAAAACCTCTTTTTCTTATCCATACCTAAATATATGTAAAAAATATATATTATTTTCTATATACTTATTAATGTACAAATGAAAATAAATCTCACATATCAAATTCACCAGTCCAAGCCATTTAGTAACAGCCCAATGGCCATACCAGAATGGACAAAGGATGAATACAGTCCAGTACTCTTATCTCCAAGGGTGATAACTGGGAATTTTAAGAACCGTGCAATTACACTGAATAATTTCTTTGTAATACTCCTTCTTTTTTGTTTGCTTTAGGTGTTTTCCTGAGCTTGTCACACCCAGTCTATTTTGTAGTTGCCAAAGAATTTCTCTCTGAGGTATTCCTCTATTTTCTCTTTGGAAACATTTTCATCTACAACGTGCTCTTACATCTCCATCAGAGACATCCTATGCCATCTCTGCAGAGAAGACTCAGAAGTCTCCTGCCACCTGAATCATTTTCAGATGTTTTCATCCCTCTATTCCAGGCAAAACTGCCCTCTTGTCTCCTGTATGCAACCTCCTGTTGGCCAGTCACTCAAATCTGTACAAGCCTCCTTTACTGTCTCCTCCCCTCTATTCTGCCCTGAGGAACAGTAACATCAGTAAGATTTCTCATTTGACTACTCACTGCCTTTACCATCCCCATTATTACTATTCTGAACAGCACAGATCCTAAGACCAAATCCTCAAAACTCTGCTGGTAACTTTCCTCTGACATATGAAAAAAATGTGTCAATTATTTACCACCCCCCCTATTTAATCAATTACTTAATACACAAAGCCCTGCACTCCAATGAATGCTAAAAAGCCTTTGGCAGCAAACTTTATCAGAAGTCTTTTGAAACTCTAAATCTTAGCCACCTTACCCACCCCCATCAAGAAAACTCCAGGGGGTTTGTAAAGAACTCTTCAAAGAAATCTTACAGACTCCCCAAAGTTGATCCTTCTCACTTGTGCATCTTTTATCCTTGTTACCGTACCTATAAATTTGAGTTACAGATGTCAGACTTACAGTCTCCTGCTAATTCTTCTTTTAAATAGTGGCATAAAATCTGCCACCATGCAGGCTTCAGGTACCAGAGCGTAAGATCAGATATTACTTAGCAAGCAAGTAATTTCACTCCCAAGTGTTTTAGGTCAACTCTGCTCCTCCCCTGCCTCCACCCCAAAAGAAGAATTTCATTTTGGGAATCTTCCCAGTCAGCAGTAAACACCATTTAGTTTGGCTTCTCTGCAGTAGCCGTGCCCTTTCTTAGTGCTTCTTTTATACTGCTAACTTAATCAACTGGCTGCACAGACTCTCTGCAGGGTTTTTGTTCTTGATATACTTAAGGAGGATTTAGTAAAAGTTTTGATTCCTTCAATATGATCCTTGACCTTTTTCTTTTTTCCCCACACCTGTCTATTTTCAAATTTCATCTGCCAAAGTTTATGATGCTTTCAGCAGTGTTTGGATACAGCTTGTAAGAACACCACCAGTTAAATATTTATTTTGCAGTTTTTAGCTTCATTGTGAAATAATTTTCTCATTTTAAAATCAAGCGTAACTGCAGAGGACTTTTGAGGTTTAATTTTTCCAGTTCCTACATTAGCTGTCCCCTTGCTCAATCTAATACACTCTGACGACTCTGATGACTGATAGTGTGGTGTGGGAGTGTATTTCCGTTTGGTTTGGTCTGGGTCTCCCCTTTGGATTTGTATTATTGTGATAACCCAGTTTGCACCCTCCCAGTTTCATGTTAATTGCCTTACTCTCCCTCCTTGTCTCCTCCCGGGCCCCTGCCAATCGCGTTGGCACTCCTCCCAGGCTTCTAGAAAGCTCTGGCCGGAGCGTCGAGTGATTGGCCATGGGGAAAGGGTCCCTCCCTTCCTTTCCCCTGATTGGCCCCTTTGTGCGCCCTTCATCCCATAGACCGCACCCTCCCCTTCCATGATTGGATACCCTTGTGATCCCTCCCTTGTCGCCACCCCCTCCATAAAACCTGCTGCATGAGCCTTCCAGGCTCACTCTGAGCTGGGTTTTCGCGGGAGGTGTGACCTTGTGCTCGAGGGCACAATAAACTTCCCGGATTTCACCCAGATTGGAGTCTGCCTCCTTCTTCCACCACCTGCCTCTATTGCTGCGGTCCTGTGGAAGGACCCACGAGCCAGACCTCTGGTTTCCCGGATTCCGGAGCCTGGCCCCCACAGCCTGCTGCGTCCAGAGCTGACCGGGCTGAGTGGGAACCGCTCCGAAAGGACGCAGAGGCAGTGTGGCTTTAACTCTGACTCTGAACTGGATTGTGCACAGAGTACCAAATCGTAAATCTCATTTAATAGCTAACTCATGAAATAATCAATGATAGTATCTAAAAATTTGCTGTGGGATATATAAAAATTCTAGGCAGCTTTCCCAAGAACAAGATTTCAGCAAACCCAACAGAAAACAACTATGTAATGTCGAGTTATATTAAGTACCCAGAGAAACACAGGAAAGATCTTTACGTTACTGAAATACACATATTTCTTCCAAAGGAAGAGTCACCACTGTGGACAGAAAAATTGATTCCAAGTGGAACAAAAAGGAATTGTTCCCCAGCAGTTTGCTTCTAGTTCGAAAGAAGCTTTCATCAAATAGCTCAAGTACACCTTACAGACTTCATATTAAATTTATATACTGAGAGGACCTATGCCATTTGTTGTACATAGAAATGTTATTCTGTGGGGTAAATAAAGACCTCCTCTTTAAAGCAAGTATTGGAATAACATAACTAGAGACAAATCCCCAGTACAAGCAAGGCCTAACTAATAAGCCAGGAAATAGGTTAAATAATTATAATTTTTTATATTATGCTAAATTCATACTATAGCAGTGTAACTGTGCTATCTATCTAACACACAGATGGACTACAGAAGATTGTCCCTACCCTCTAGAGCTTTAGATCCAGTAACACAGGTAAGAGAGAGGAGTCCTCTGATTTCTATCTCAGCAAATGGCTCACTGAGATACTGTCTTCCTGTCCTGGTTTTGGCTGGGATAGTTAATTTTTTCCTAGGAGTTGGTACAGTGCTGTGTTTTGCATTTTTTAAGAGAATAATGTTGGTGACACATTGATGTTTTAGTTGTTGCTCAACAGTGCTCGCCCTAAATCCAGGACATTTCAGTGTCCCGTGCTCTGCAGCAATCAGGTGCCCAAAGAGGCTGGGGGAGCATGGCCAGGAGACCTGACCTGAACTGGCCAAAGGGATATTCCAACATGCCCAGGGTATGAACTGGGGGAACAGCTATCAGTCAGCAGGTGGCAAGGAACTGTACTGTACATCACGTGTTGGTTTGGGGTTTTATTTCTCTCTCTCTTTTTGTTGTCTCCTTTTCCATTACTATTATATTTTACTTTGTTTCAATTATTGAACTGTTCTTATCTCAATCCATGTTTTACCTTTTTTTCACCTTATTATCCTCCCCATCCCACCATGGAGTGGGGGACTGAGCAAGAGACTACGTGGTACTTGGTTATCAGTTGGGGTTAAGCCATGACACTTCCTAAAGACCCCAGGAAGCATAACCTAGCTGTCTGAAATAACCTATCTTAATCAAAAAAACCTCCATTTCCTCCAGCACTGCACATCAGGATAATGTTATGGGTACAAGAAGGTTTCACCCTGAGTAGACCCTTGTCCTCACCCTACTGAGACTCCAAGAAGCAGTCACATTAATTTTGCTACATTACATCCTGGCACCCCTATAGAACTGGGAAGTAAAAGATTTCATTGTATTTTATCAGTGGAGTTCCTTAGAAATTAATAAGCAAAATCAAAATCTTTCACAGATGTCAATGTCCTGAAAGTTTTATTATGATCACTGTAGTACAACCCCTAAAATTAGTTGTATTTCTGAGTCAAAAGTAATGGCTGCTGGTGGAAATTACTTTTCAATAGACTTGAGTATGTGGGGAAAAAACAATGGATTTTTGGGGAAGCAATTAAGCAGAGACATTATCTATCTATGGATTACTGAGTGCAATTTAGAGTAACTAGAATGAAACGGTAAAGTCAGTATTTTGCAGTGCACCACTGTGATGGGGTTTTAGGAGCTCTTCCGGGTTTTATTTTTTGGTTTTTTCCTGTTAAAGGAATTTTCCCCCATACATGTTGCTAGGGGAGCAAATAACGGGGTACTTCAGAAAAACAAAAGACCTGGCTGCTCTTTTTGTTTCACCTGGGTGTGTGGGCAGTCGGTCTCTGCGTTCGGGAGAGAGGGGGTCTGCTTTCTTCAGCTGCTTTTCATCTTTACTGGAGAAGCCCCAGGATCCCAAGCCCGCCTTTCCCCACCCTTGCTTCGAGCCTTCGCTGCGTTGTAGCCCTGTTCACTCTGCCTGCCCGGACCCCCGGGGGGGTTCCCCGTTTGGATACATCTCGTCTGCCATCCGGATTTGTGCTCCTCCCTGCCGTTCCAGCCTGCCATTCCAGCCTGCTGTTCCCAAGGGTCCGGCTGGACACCAGGATCGGCTGCCCAGGGGTTTGTGAAGCTCCTTTGTCCCATCCTTCCCTGGGATCCCAGGCCGCCGGTGCCGCGTGCTCCCCGAGCTCGCTCCGGAGCGCCCCCTGCAGCCGCGGGGGAACCATCGCACCTGCCCTGCTCACCGGGAGCCGCCAGCGCCCCTGCCGGCTGCGAGCGGAACTGCACCCGAGGGGAAAGGGCCCGACAGCCGAGAAGGCTGGGACTGGGTTTGTGATTGTTTGCTGTTACTGCCATAGTTATTGTTGTTTGTTTGACTGGTTATATATATATTAGTGAAGAACTGTTATTCCTATTTCCCACGTCTTTGCCTAAAAGCCCTTGATTTCAAAATTATAATAACTTGGAGGGAAGGGAGTTGCATCTGCCATTCCAAGGGAGACTTCTGCCTTCCTTAGCAGACACCTGTCTTTCAAACCAAGACACACTGGGCAACAGTTTGATATTTATACTATGTATTAACTTCCTGGAAAGAAAAAAAGAAACCTAAGTTAAAGCTTCTGCCTTCCATAAAACTCTTCAGAGTCAGAATCCATCACTGAAGGTGGGGCAGGTAGGCACTGATCCAGCAGCAAACATGATTTTGAACCACCTACAGTGCCTTGGCATGATTTCTGCTTCATTATCCACCAAACTAAAAAGCATGTCATTACACTACAGTAATCAAGTTCCTCTAGAGCAGACACTTCTAGAATGATTTCTGGTTGAAACTGAGTTATGACTGACCTCAAAATTGATCTGGTGCTTTTGAAAGAAGGACATATTGTCACGGACTATCTGATGTTAATGGCACCATTACAGAAAATAAGTGGAATTCAGCCAGCAATACCAGCCTAGAAAGTCCTTTGCTACTGGAACAGGTGAATTCAACATATCATACAGGGAATGATTTCTTTGGAATCCCTGTATGTCTGTCTGGGCAGACAACCTATTCTGTAACATCTCTGTGCCTCAAATGGAAAAGGCAAGTGAAAGCAGCTGAGAATAATAATCAGATCTATTAATGCCCATTTATGTACACGGAAATAGACACACAAAGGCTCACAAAAATAGAGGCATAATCACTTGGGATGCAAATTTAAAGATCTGTTCAACCTGACTTACTGGCTAATTTGTGATCCCACTCTTTTCTTCCTTCTCCCTTACAGCCAACCCTCAAGTCTGGGGCTGGGGCTACAAATTCTTGCCTGTGTTTCCATCATAACAGGCAATGTTTATACAGGAAGTGTAAGTTTTGAAATTTTTATTTCAAGTAATTTTACTGAAGATTCTTGATCAGCTCTGTCCACAACATCCCTCTTTGAAGCAACCATGAGAAACCAGGCATAGCAAAAGCTTTCACAGTAACAGAGCAAAAGATTTCTCACTCATCACCCAGTGGTGATATTAGGTTGGCCTGTTACCGTTTTGTTTGGCTTTCATTCTCTTGTGCTAGAACTACAAACAGCTACCCTTTGAGTAGTCTTTCTCTTCTTCCTGTACACAGAGCTGTCCTGGGTTGTGGCGTATTCTATTACCATCCTCATGAGCTGTTGAAATCAGGTGGGGCAGTGTTTCCTTGCCTCCTCCCCCCAGACTATCTTGCTGTTAATGGCCCATCACTGTCCTGCCACATGACTCAGAGATAACTCCCTCCGGACTGTCTTCTGTTAATGAGCCTAATCAACACTTGGCCTCATGACTCATTACCCCATTGTGAGATGCTACACCCAGAGGGAGGAACCAAGCATTCCATCCTGGATATAATTTGAGATTCTGAACACCAGAGAGAACCTTCCCACTGGATTTCCAGAGGACAGGAGCTACACAGCCACCACTGGACCTTCTGAGGAAGAGCAGACCCTTTTTCTACAGGATCACCACTTCAGGAGGACTGCAGCTACCATTCTACCAGACTGCTACCACCACCCTGACTAACAGGGTGCCAGGTTGTATCCTGACTCTGTCAGTTTAACCCAGTGTTATCCACCTTTATTTTTTTTCCCCCTCCTTTTATTGCCCTATTAAATTGTTATTCTGACTTGGTGTCTCCCACTAGTTTGTTTTCAAACTAGTACAAAAGCACAAAGAAATAAAAGCCTCATCTCTTCTCCACTGCCAAAATTAGTAACCTCACAAATCTATCTACAAGAAACCAAGCTCAAACTCACCACACTGTTAACACAAGCAATGCACCATCATCCAACAACACAATCAAAACTAGAGAGCTAACTGAAAGAATGGATTTTTTTTCTCTTTGTTTCTGTCAGTATCTTTTTTTCAGCTGAGATCAAGTATCTTCTCAGCAATGCCATAAGAACAATGATCTTGGAATCACAGTTTCACACTCATTTCTTAACTGGAAGTAATTCAATGGAGACTTCATGTCTGCTCAACTCCTTTTGGTCTCCATTGTGGATAGAAAACAGCCAGATCTACAGATATGTCAATCCTTTACTTCTTTGGATCCCTTTTACACCTTACTCCCAAAGAAAGTCATGTAGAAAGGCTTTCCCTACAGTGCCTGAACCAATAATCCAGAAATTTTTATACATATGTAATTCAAAGAGGGTTTTACACTCATGCCAGATGAAAAAGAGGGAAATTTTACCAGGTCCCTTTCCTGCTCCTAGTATCCACCACCCCTTAATATGAAACAAATTGAAATACATAATTTGATCTTTGAGCAGAAAAGAAAAATATTGTAGTTTCATGAAGAGAGATTTTGGACAACGTTTTTGTCTTCAAAATGTTCACGAGGTTATCAGTGCCAGAGTACTTAAAGCTTTCACCAGAAAACTACAGTGTAAGAAAAAATAATGTAGATAACACCTAAGATATATTCAGACATCCCAAATCCTTCTCACAGGGACAAAAATATTACTTTATTTTAAGTACCCAATATATTCATCTTCTGTTCTCAACACTACAATAAATGCTATGATAAGGCCGCAGAATTACTGCTGCTTAGACAAACTGTGCCCATGCAGCCCACTGATTTGCTGTGAAAACAACTATATATATTTTGTTTTACCAGAAGTCATAGAATCTATACTACTTAATAATTAAAGACAAAATCATAAAAGTAAATTATTATGTCTAACATAACCCATGTATTTTCAGTCAGGATCCTCTCCAAATTGCAGAACTGCTGAGCCAGAGGCAGTGTTTTGATGGCTTGTTTGCTGCCTACTGCAGAGTCAAGTCACTCCTGTGCCATGGCAATTCCTCAGCTGAGATCACAGTTCCTGCAGTGGCCTCATCAATAATCTGCAGTATTGGTGAGCTCTACAGGCTGGCTGTATAAAAAGGAATTAACAAGAAGAAGGGGGCAGGGGAGGCAGGAGGATGAAGGGGCAGGAATTAATTTACCGGGTTTTTTCACTCTACTATCTCACCATCTGCTGTTATTCTGTGCTGCACTGGCATCTAGGAGCCACAAACATAGAGAAGGTCCTTATCCACTACATTTTGATGCACACCCTCCCAAGTTACTCTAACTGTACAATGTCCCTTCAGGAAAATAAAGGTACTTAACTTTCTATATGAAAAACACCAAGTCAGATTAAAGGTTAATTCATCCATCCTAAGAGCACACTCTGGTACAAAGTGTAACAAGCACATCCATCAGCTGTGACTGGTGAGGTACTGGTTTCATCAGCCCTTGTGTATCTACAGGCAACACCTGCTTTAGTAATTTGACTGAATAAGCTTCCCATTGTCCAGCTGAGATCTGCACCTTGAAGCTTGTCCCCTGCAGCTCATTCACAAAGATATAACAGTAACAGAAAGCAACTCACGCAGGTAACTCAGATAAATATTAATCTTTCAGATGACAGTGGTCTTCTATCTCTCTGTTGACAAATTTGGGTATGTTTTTGACTCTACTATTTGGAATGTTCAAGTAGAAGCCCTTCCTAAGAGCACAGCCCATTTCCCTTGTGGTTAGTGAAAAACTGGTGTAACCACTCTTTCTGCACAGCATATTTTTCACACCAATACCAGATTACTAAATACATTCTGCAAGAACTCATTTCAAGGCTGTAGAGAAACTAAAGTGGTATAAGTTTTTTCCCCCTCCCTGCCTTTGTCCTTCCATTCTTAAAAGAGAGCAGTTGTTTCTCCTATTTACACATTTCGTCTGTACTAACAATTTATTTATGGTGCTTCACTGAGAGGTAGAAGGGTTGTACAATCTAGAAGTAAAGTGAAAGCAGGCTTCCAAATAGTAAAAATACTTTCAGCTATATAAAAGTGCAGCTTGAAGCCTCATTTAAGAGTCCACATGCACTGAATGACAGGCAAACTATGACACCCACTTTGAGTCCCAGTAGTTTCTGCTGTAATTAAGATAAAATATGCAGGTCCCAACAGATGAAGAGGCAGATCTGGCCTCTGTTTCCCTAAACCACAGGAAAAACAACCACCAGCATAAATAAAGCAGGAAGACTCTCCCTTAGGATAGGATTTGAGTGATGGAAACATGTATTCAAAGCCTATTAATAGCAAACATAAATAAGCTTTTGTGATATTAATAACTTTTAAAAGCCTTGTTTACTCTGATTGTACAGCACAAGTGCAGACAGATTTAAAAGGGAGAAAACATTAGTGAAAGAGCACCAAATTCCAGGTATCCAATGTAACAAGTTTTTAAGAAAAAAGGCAGAATGAGAGATTAAAGAACGCATTTGTAATTACTGCATGGACTCACAATTTACACTTATAAACATGCCTAGAGCTTCCCCACAGAACCAAATCGTTCCTCTAGCTCCTTCTCACTACCACATCTTAGCACCCAGGTCCAAGATTTCAATCACTGCACCAACTGAAGAGCTGCCAGTCCTCTCCAAAGACAATTCCCTGGTATACAGACACTCCTACAAACGTTTGTAGCTTTACAATGTTTCATTTCTGCACTGAGTAGCTTACCTGGAACAGAACTGACCCAAACTGATTTTTCTCACATGCTTCAAGTATCTGTTCCAGAATTTTGTTCTTCTTGAATCTGACACTAACATGTTTGAAACCACTATGACCATAAAAGAATCCCAGCTTCAAATTTTAAAGAAATACCTACTGAATTCTAGCACTTACACACAGTTACTTTAAAAGTAATTACTATATGCTAAAGTTTCTGGTCTAAGTGGCATGACAAAGATGCTACGAAGATAGAAGAAAAAGAAAAATTCTTTAACTGAAAAATCTTTCAAGAAGAGTATCTTACATGGCTAACATTTTGCTGGAACTTTGGAAAGGTCTGCATAACTGCCCTGGGTTTGACTGGGATAAAGTTAACTTTCTTCTTAGTAGCTGGTACAGTGCTGTGGTTTGGATTTACAGCACAACAGTGAAAAAATAACTATTTTTTAAAATGTAGTGCAAATAGCAAAAGAAATTGCCAGAGATTTCATGGCATTGTCAGAAGTGGCATATTCTGGAAATGAATATAATCAGTTCTGCTGATTCAAAGCTCAAGAAACTAGCAGTTAAAAAATAAAATTTGACCACAATCACTTTCTTAAAGTAATTTCATAATTGCTTTTTTTGCTTTTGAACAGCAGTGAAGAATCAAGTTGGTAGCTAACTTTTTCTGACTGAAACATGACCCCATGTTAGAAACCCTTACAGTTAGTGTGACTGCCCATTAAAACACAAGTGAATGACTTTTAAAGTCCTAATCAGAACTTCATGAGTGCGATGAAATTAAAAATGTCCTTACACTGATGTAATCCTATACTGATGATAGTCCAGTCTCTTACAGTGGATCTCAACACTTCTTACTTTTGCAGGAGGAAAAAGTGAACCTCCTTTCAGTCTGATTCGTTACTATTAATCAACTGTGGGAAAAAAAATTCCAGGAAATACATGCTTAGAAAAAAAAATGCACTCATGGCTTCTTTTTCTTTTACAGCTAGATGGAACCATATTTTTAATATTCTTTTTTTAACGCAGTACTTGCTTCATCACAGATAAAATCAAATTCACCTGTTGAGACTGAAAAACACCACCACTACCACGAATACATAATATGGTTTGCTTACAATTCTTACACTCTCCAAAACATGGTGCTGATATTTCAAAAACAGGAGTTTGGTTAATGAAGCTTTGCTACAAGTACAAATAGCAAAAGTAACGCAGCAGAATAAGAGGGGGAAAAAAACCACCAAAGAATCAA
This sequence comes from Corvus hawaiiensis, assembly GCF_020740725.1. Lineage (NCBI taxonomy): Eukaryota > Metazoa > Chordata > Aves > Passeriformes > Corvidae > Corvus > Corvus hawaiiensis. The sequence goes on along the minus strand of NC_063255.1, from coordinate 7,506,422 downwards.
AACAGGACACTTCATAATGAAAAAAATATTCCTCCATTTTTGTCAGCTTATCTAAGCTGGTAGCAGATGGTATCAACAGCACAAAAGAGACACAAGAAAAATGGAAGTGGAAAAGGAAGCTGCCAGATTCATTGGGAGTGCCTTTTAAGGCTAAATGTAATCATTTTTCAAAAGGGAATTCTCAGGGTTGACTTACACTTTCTGAGCACAAAATTCAGTGAGATTTTGTGGGTCAATCAAACACTACCAGAGTGTGTAAGCGTCTTACACTCATCTAAAATGTACACAATGAAGAATATCCCTGTGTTGCATCTAAAAATGCTTTACACACCAGACATGATGATGTTTAAAGGTCCCTTCCAAACCAAAATATTCTAAGATTTCCAGATAAAAGACAGTCCTGTAGTTAAAGCACTGAACATGAAATGAACAGAGCTGATGTTATTTTCTGGTTCCATCACAGAAACTCATTGAAAACTGAAGAGTTTAGAAAGCAACTTAATACCTAATTTCAGTTCATTGCCTATAAGAAACCAGCACTTTTTTTTCTTCCCAGCCTTCAACTGTCTTCTTCCCTTTCACTAGATTATGTCTGGGTAAGGTTTATAGCTACGACAGCACTCAGAGTAAGAAGAGAGCTGGAATTTAACAAGGTTTCCTCGTGGTAATGTCAGCCCACATGGCCCAGCAAAGTTCAGCTTGAAGGCAGCTCAATCAGAACATCACAGGTTGGTGCACCTAGAAGTAGCAGGCTTGAGTCCCTACCAGGTGGTTGGGAAATGTATCCTCTGGCTTTACCTTGCGCTGCCAGCAGCACCAGGGACAGAGGACACTAGTGCAACAGAAAGCCATGAAGTACTGGTTGGCCTAGCATTGCTCCCAGTAATATCTACAAAACCCTTTGTCATGTCATTTAAGACAATGCTACTATACTAGGGATTGCCATCTCAGTGGCACTCATCCCTGACACCCCTAATATGTCTGAGACATCTCTATGAGGAATAAAGAAATTCCTTCATCCACTCTGGCTGCAGGGCCTTCACTCACAAAACTGATGAGAACATGACTTAGAGCTCCACACACTGAAACTCTCTCATGGAAAGACAGGATTGGTGTATTTCATTTATAGTATCTGAATTTAATCCCTTCATTAACTTCTGAAGTAAAAACTTTTTTTTTTTTTTAAGTTTCAATTAAATATTAGTTCATTTCTAACTAGGCTTCTCAGCGAGTGAAACAGATGCCACACAACCACAGAAAACGACCACTCAACATTTCTAAGGAAAGTTATGGTGATTGGTTTGTCTCACATGGGATTATCAACGAGGGATAGAAGGTGGATGAAGGTGGATGAAAAAGCACACTGCTTCAACTGCGTGCTGATCCATTACTTTAAAAAAAATATTTAAACAATAAATTTTATTACCAGTCTTTGATGCTCAAATTGCAATGTACTTCAAGTTGCATCTCAAGAAAAAAAACCCAAAACTTGCAGCTCAAGTTTTTGGCTGTTTCAATGGTTTTGATGACTGCCCAAGACCTGCACCTTAACATGCGTCACTACCGGTAAAGTGACTGGCATGTCTTGGCACATTTGAAAAGCCAGGCACAAGGCAACTGAAGTTGTATGCTAAAACCCACATACCTGCAGTTTCTGACTGATACTTATCATCGGGACTACTAGTTCACATGCATGCCAGAGCAGGGGAAGGAATTGCAGGGAATATTTGTTCGTACCTCAGCACTTTTCCCCATGGCATACTACAGTTCTGGTAAGGAGTGGGTGGAAAAATTTACATCCACGTTGCTTGCAAAACATCCACGTTTTTATTAGGAAACTATGTCAAGTTCTCAGTGTCTCTGCAGTAGGAGGGAAAGCGGTCACAAGGCGGGCTCACACCTGAACGGACAGCTCGGCCTTCACTTTAAGGCAAGAGGACACCACGCCTTCACAAAATGCCCGCTGTCCCACCACCTGTGCGGCCGCCTGCGCCGCCCGCCCGGCCCCACTCCCGGCCAAGGGGCTGCGGCGGCTGCCGCCGGCCCGAGCACGGGACCCTCGCCGGGCCGGGGCACTCCCCGTCGGGCTGCTGCTTTCGCAGACAAGTCGCTCCAGCGCTCCGAGCAACCCCCGCGCCGGGGCCGCGGTCGGGCCGCGCCGGGCCGCCCCTTCCCCCGCGGGCGCAGGTGCCTTCCGGCCCCCGCCACGGCCCTACCTGCGAGAGCGGGCCGGCCGGCAAACAGCACCAGCAGCAGCAGCAGCAGCGCCGGCCGCAGCAGCGCAGCGGGCGCCCCGGCCATGCCGGAGGCGCGGCCCGGCCGGGTTCCCCCAGCACGGGCGGCGCTGGGGCAGCGGCGCAGCCCTGGGGAGGGGGAGCTGCGGAGAGCGTCACCGCCCCGACCCGCGCTCCCCGCCCGCTGTCCCGGGATAGCCTCCTCCCTCCTTCCCGCCCTCCTCACAGCGCAGTCCCTGCGCCTCCCCGCCCCAGCTCCAGGAGCACCGGCCTGGGACGGAAGACGGGGCAGTGCCTTCCCACAGCCCGGGCTGCACTTCACGGTTGTAGATTAGCCTGTGCTTGCGGTGGGGCCTGCCCAGTTGGGGGTTACAGCTGTTGTCAGTCGTTCACCTGCTGCACACCCTCCCTCTCCATGGCCTGCCTGTGGCAGGAGGAGGCCGCTCTGAGGTACCCCCAAACCTTCCGTCTCCTGCCTGGAGCATCTTCATCCCTCAGAGTGTTTGCATGCTGTCCATAAAGAAACACATCACACTGCTTTATGGAAGAAACGTGTTACAGGTATACCGAACGATAGTTTCAGAAACTGAGATGATTACAGAATCACAGAATCAATTAGGTTGAAAAAGACCTCTGGAACTGAGTCCAACCTATGACCGAACACCACCATTTCAACTCTACCATGCCAATGAGTGCCACAACCAGCCTTTCCTTAAAACACCTCCAGAGACAGTGTCTCCACCATCCACCTGGCCAGCCCGTTCCAATGTTTAATCACCCTTTCTGTGAAGAAATTCCTCCTAATGTCCATCCTGAACCTCCCCTGGCACAGCTTAAGACCATGTCCTCTCGTTTACTGGGAGAAAAGGCTGATCCCCACCTGGCTACAACCTTCTCCAAGCTAGTTATAGAGAGTGATAAGGTCTCATTATAAAAAGTACAGATCCTAAATTAGAAAAAATACGCATTTCACGCCTCATCACTGGTGTCCTGTGCTTAAAAGGACAAAGTTTCAGCTTAGAAAATGTTTTTAAAGAGGACATTGGAGCTAGTCATTTACAAGCCTTTACTGTGCTTAATTCAAATATGCAGACATGCCTTGCGTTACATAAATCATCTGTGCCAGGAACAGCCTTGCAGTCATAAAATTTTCTGTGATTTTATCAGCTGGCAACAGTGTGTTACAATGTGTCTCAACAGGTTGGTTATTTTTTTAACTTTGTTACTCCCTTAGACATAGGGCTGGAATTTGTGACCTGAAATCTGACACTAAGCAAGCAGAGTAAGTAACTGAGATACCAAAACTGAAAAAAAGGAGTAAAATGGCGATGGCATTAATATCTTTCTGGGTCAGCTGTCTGGTTCTTCTCTTCCTTTGAGGTTTGCAATCATCATTTAGTCTAGATTTTCCTTAGAAATTTTTGGCAGGCTTTGCTATGTTTGCATTTTTAGAATAATGTTTGTGACAGCAGGGGGATCTGTGCCCAGAGGGAAATCGGGGGGGGATCTTCCCCTAAATATCACTTTAAAACTTTATTAAAGACCTCAAAGGCAGAGGCCTAATAAACTTCATTCACTTCAGACTGGCACTCAAAGATTTGTGAAAACCCTAAGAAGATACTGCAAAAAGGCATCTATTTAAGATGTGAGCAAGAGGGTCAAAAACAGGATTTAATGTGGGATAACTATTTATTGCATGTCTGATGCTAGAAAAGCAGATCTCCAGGTGTGCATCAACAAACCTCTGTGCTGCAGGAGGGAAGCCTGGGGAAAAGTTTTGCCTTTGCATCATTCATGAGTTACACAGGTCTGACTTAACATATCCTTACCCTGTGCGGAAAAGTTTGCAGGGAGAGTCCTTGGATTATACCTCAGACGGCACAGCATCAATTGCACTGTAGGCCTTGAGAAGAAGTAGTTAAAGCCACACCAGGAAAAAAATACTGCAGTAAGGTGCTTGAGTGAGGAGCACAAGGTAGGTAAGTATCCCATACACAAGAGGGGTTTTGGGGCTAAACGCAAAGATGGCGAGATAGGGAGCACGAGGGCCCTGGTATCACATGCACACCTGGTGAGGCACGTGCAGGACACTGTGCAAGCAGGGGGTATTTCTGTGTTGGACCAGATCACTGCTGGAGACCTGAGTTCAGAGAAGGGAAAAGAAATAAGCAATGTGGCTGGAGGTGTCACACTGGATGCTGAGCCACCAAAACTTTGTGAAAAAGAACGAGCCATATTTTTTAAAATACTTCATGATTCATAGTATAGGATGAAATTTAGCAATACGATGCGGTTATTTTAGGTAATCTATTTCACATTATAGCTACACCAATACCATCACAAAACTGTAATCAGTCTCTAGAGAGTAATGGCAGGAATCACTGAACTAATATTTTCCTTAAATAATTTTTTTTTTTATGCTCATTTCAAAATTGCCTTTTTTCCAAAGAAAGGCAATTGACTCTGAGGCCAGAGAAGGGACTGACAGACTTGGGATTGTTCAGCTCAGAGAAGAGTTGGTTTGGGGGAATCTAATCAATGCCTATGAACAGGTGATGGGAGCAGGTGGAAAAGAGGGAGTAGGACTTGTTACAGGTGTCCAGTGAAAGGACAAGCACAATTAAGCCCAAACTGAAATACAGGAAATTGCATTCAAATACATAAAATACTCCTCACTCTTGGGGTCAATCACTAGAACAGGTTGCTCAGTCAGGGTCTCCATCTTTGTTCTTACTCAAAACTTCAGAGGGTGCAGACCTGAGCAAACAGCTGGCAATGGCCTTACTTTGAACAGAGGGGTTGGTCTGGACAGGCTCCAGAGGTACCTTCCCACCTCAACTGTTCTGTGGTGCTGTGACTCAGAAGTCTTCATGGACATTTAAAACAAACATTGAGACTTCTGAGAAGAGAAAGGCCACATCCTGAGAAAAGCTTACATGGCTATAGATTTAAGCCACATTTTCTTAAGTCATTCAGGGTTTTCCAGCCATGGGTCCTACTTGCTTTTAGTGGAACATAGGTTTCTAAAGAAATGTAGATTTGAGCTCTTCTTTATTTCTGCGTTTCCCATATTTCTGTGATTTGAGGGTTTTTTTAAAGGTTTTTTTTTTTCTTTTTGTAATCTTTGGGTTATATTATTCAAGGATTTATTATGTCTTGAAAGCACAGCAGGATTTGTTGCCTACAAAAAATTCCAGTCATGAAGTCAGGAAGACAGAAATGTAGCACATAAAATGTCCACGTTTGTGTTCTTTCTTCCTCCTCTGTAGGATGGTTCCTGTATGCCAGCTGCACATCCACTAGTTGATCTCAGTGCTGAATAGTTTTGTGCAATTGTGAGAAATCATGCAACTAGTTGACAGATTCTTTTGTAATAATGATGGAGATCTGCTTGTTTGCATCTGACGGCCTATCAGTATAACAGTTTCCTTTTATTTGATTGGAAAAAGTTTCACTGAGAAGATGGGATTTTTGTGTGGTACTAGAAACCACTTTAAAGATTAGTTCCTATTTAATTTTCAACCAACAATACTCTTTGCAAATTGCTGCTGCAGATAAAATTTCCTTACAGTTCCTGTAGGTTTTCAACTAGGGGGAAAAAAAACGAAACCAAAAACAAAGAAACCCCTACCAAAGGTCTCAACATGTTTTGAAACAACTTTTATCCTATTTCTTTGAATTTGGTTAAATTATGCTGAAATTGCAGCTATGGGTAAGTAACAATGCTTAGAAGACATTCCTCATAAATCTAGTGGGAAAGATTGTACACCGGTTACACTGTGTCAGATGGCAAATACTCAAGCTGGGTTTCCTGAATAGAGGTGCAGAGTAGTGGACCAAAGCTTCTTAATAGCTCAGATACTAAGAAGTTGTGGATGTATGCTCTGTTGTCTCATCAAACACAAACTTTCAGTGGTCCGTACAGATCCCCAAAGATTCTGGCTGGAATGACACTAGAGGGAGTCCTGATGCTGCAAGAAAATATTTTTCCTGTAAAAATTTCTTAAGTAAATAGTACTTTATAAACGAAAATGTTGAAACAGAGCTTCTGGGAAAAATGAAGGAGCCATTAATTTAGATAGGATCAAATAGTATTTGAATTCTAAATTCTAAGCTTGCAATGATTCATTAATACAAGTGAATTTTTAAAAGGGCATTTTTAATAAGAGCTTTGTTTTTTTCAGTAAAGAGTGTATTTAAAGTCAGCATTCAAAATTAATCTCTCATTAATCTCTAATTTTAATCAAAATTAATATTATTGTTCTCATAGCTTAAATTACAAGGAGCCTTTTGTAGAAAAGCTATGCTTGTCTTGTGGTACATAACTAAAGACTTAAGATTGATAGGCTCTAAGTTTTCAAGTTAGATTAAAGAATTTTACTGAAGTCAATGTCACTTGTCAGCTCTCAGCACCACATTTGCAATAAAAATAGGTTTCCCCGAAGTACCTTGATGCATCCCACAACTTACTGTGGTAGACTGGTCCATGCATGTTCCTAAACTGCATCAACAATTTTGAAAACTGTAGGTATCTGAAAGAGAAATTCGCATTCATGCAGGACTGGAAGTCCTCAGTAGCTCAGAATCATAGTTTATCCTGTGCCACTGGGATTGGGAATATTTACTGTGCTGTGGGAGATCCTAAATTGTAAGCCTAAAGCAAGGCAAAGCTCTATGCTCTGAATAAAGCAGGAGGAAGACATAGGCATTCACTAGGGATCAAAATGCTTCCTTTCTTCCCCAGGCCTTGAACCAAGGCCTCTAAGCCTGCTTCAGGTATTCACCATATTCCCATCCCTTCCAGGATCTCACAGAATGAGTGCTCACCTCTTGCTCCTCTCCTGATGTTGAGTGAGCAGTATTGGGGAGCTCTGAGATTGCACTCAGGAACAGGTCATCCAGGAATCTAAAATCCTGGTTTTCAGCTACAATGTCATAGTCTAAGAAACTCAACACAGGAGTCAGTGCAGGAAGCTGCAGCTGTTACTGCAAGGAAGAGGTGTGGAGAACCCAGAGAAGAAACTGGTGGAATGACTCTGGTGAATAGTGGTGCTCTTTACCTGCGCAGTAGTGTGCCTTTGAGATCAAGCTCTTACGTGGCCAGCCAAATCAAGATCGCCAGTGTAGTAATATTACCACGGCAAGAGAAAAATCACAGCCATATAAGCAGGCCATATAGCAGACTTTTCTCCCTTAAGCTATTCATGGGGTAAAGGTTTGCTCATCCTCCTTTTTCCGTCTGTGGGTTGTAAGGCTCAATTACATCAGTTTGCAGCTGTGCACATCTTCAGGCTGTGCCGTGGAGGATCTGCTGTCCTCACTTGCTGTCCTCATATTCATGCCTGAATTGTCATGGCTGCTCAATTGCACTAGTAAAGGCTGCTCTTTCTGCTAAAGCAATAGAGTTTTAGAAAAGACATGCCACAAAGAAGCATGAGTATGTATCATGATGCTGCCATGGCATAGAGTCTGCCTTATCCCCTGTAGGGTAAGTGCTGGTAAACATAGGACACACACCCTGTGGTCTCTCCTAGTCACAGATCAAACTGTCATTATTTCCTAGCAACACAATTCCTTAATTTAAAGAATACAACGTCTAGCATATTAGCTTGCATATTAAGTATTACTGAAATCAATCTATTATTTTTAAAACAGATTAGGGAAGTGCAGAAAACAATGCAGAAGCCTTAGCTTGTATTATTTTTGCTTGCTTGTTCTGCTTCACTATGTGGAAATGTGGTTCTTTATCCTAGGTGTTTACTGATTTACATATATGAAGGAGTCTGAATTTTCACACTGGCCTTAAAAGGACTCTTCCTTTGCTACAAGTTCAGTGTTAAGTGTTGCAGTTTAGTCTCCTCTCTTCTGAAAATCTGTACAAAAGTCAGGTGATTTCTTTCTTGAGCACCTATTTAAAACATCCAACTCCAAAAGCTTCCTCAGAGCTAATCTTTCAGAACTGGGAGTCTTGAAACAGATCTTCACTCCTATCTGCCAAAGCAAAGCAACTGTCAGTCAGCCAAAAGTCCAGCAAAGAAAAAACAGAAACACAACTATAGCAAAACTATGCAAGTTATCTTTGCACAGGGAGGAGACTAGAATTCAGCTTTTGTACAGGTCAAAGGAGGCAGAGGAACTCAAAGGGATGCTGCTAAAGAAAATGCTTTCATGCCCCTGGCTTCAGCACACTGAAAGAGATAAAGCAACTCCCTGGTGAGGGCTTCACTTCCAGGGCAGTTTTGTATGGTCTTTCTCAAGATATTTGAAGAATTTAAGTTCTTAAGTTTTAGTGAAAAATATAATCTCATTCCATAAAATGACTGAGTTAGAGGCTGTATAGGGATCAGAGAGTAAAGCAGGCTATTTACAAGCAGTGTGTCAGAATGCTGAATAAAAGTAGTTAAATAGAAAAAAACCCCACTTTCTTACAGTTTTGAGTTTGGGGGCTTTTTTTGCTGCACTGATTTGTGCAGTTTCACTAATATTTTTTGGCTTTAGCAAATTTTTATGCCACTCCTGCTGATCAGAACCTTCATGAGTGTTGTTTGTAATTCAGTCCCTTGTGGTTAGACCCTTTTTCTTTAGAAAAACTTCTTATATTCCTCAACACAAATCTGTTTTTCTCAATCGCCTGTGCAAATGGTTTGGATTCTTCCAATAAAAGTAATTCATCCTGAATCAGTGAGAACTGTCCTCAGTGTCACTGTTATTTTTCTGGTGGAGGATCTTGTGTTTTTTCATATGCTGTCTTTAACATCGCTAGAAGTGAGTTAGCCCTCCTGCTCCAATACTCACATGGCTCTCATTCCTGCTGCCTGTATTAAAAGGTGCATTTGCAAATGTATTTTGTATGACTTTGCTTTTTGGATTACTTATCAAATTGCAGCTGTAGTATCATACCACCACTATGTAGGTTCATTCCACCACGATGCAGAAAGCTGTCTCTTTGTCTAAATCAATATCCTCTGTTGAGATCTGGATGAGATTCCTGTCTCACATCAGTCTTACAGAGATGCTGCTGCGCTGGCTAAATTACCTCTGGCTCATGGTAGCTGTTTTCACAGCCTTCACGATTTTGAGTGTTTTGCTCTTACTTGCATTAGGAGTAATGTGATCCTGCCTTTTATTTTTCTGTTAGCCATGGTTACAGAAGAATGTTGGCTGTGGGTGCATAATAACATATGATGGAAAGAACCACCTGTATCATTAAAATACAGCTTCCAGCTACTGCAAACATTACCTCATATAATAATCACTGTTATTTATTTGTTGAAGTCTGTCTTAAGAGCATTCTGGTGGCTTGGACTCATCCCTGTCCTACACCTAATTCCCTTTTTGCAAAACTGCCCCTGAGCATGATTGGAAACTACTGGTTTTCTGCTGAAGTTCTTTATGGGCAGCTGATATCTCACTTGTGCCAACATTACTTTTTAATCTGAATACTTAGCAAACTCTTGGTGCTCAGTGTATTTGTAGCTGGCACTCTTTTTCCCATCAGCCCTGGCTGAACAAGCCTGGCTTGTCTATCTAGCCTCCTGTCACAAATTAGGTTCTCAATACCTTCACTGTTGTTTTCAGCCTTCTCATCCTCGTTTGCTGGTTTGAAACCACCTTTCAGAAACAGAGGTGAACAGAATAATACACAGCCACTCAGACTTGGTCACAGAAAGGCTTTGTCTCACACTTTCCTCTCATTGCTTCAGATGACCTGTCTCTGCCTTAGACCGTGGACCAGATTGTGAAATCCAGGAGAGACCCATTCACCTCAAATCTGGCAAAGGAGGTGACAACTACAACATCTGGCACAGGATGGCTATCACCATGCTGCTCTCCAGAGGCTCCAGATTTCTCTGGTTTTGCTGTCTGATAGCAACCTCTCAGTGATAGATCAGACCAATGGAAACACTGGATTAATACCTATGCTCCCCAAGACACATGTGTGGAGCACATCTGGGATTGGCATTGGCCTTGTGTCACAACAGGATTTACCACACTTATCCCAACCTGGAGCCTGTGTACACAATGTATTAGATTCACTACTGTGCCTCATCAACCCCTATAATTTGAATGTTATTAATTTCATGCACCTTTTAGAAGTTGTGTTCTTTTGTTTTTCTCATATCTAAATAAGTTGCCTCATTGCAACTTTTCTTGAGAACTCTCTGCCAGTTCTCTTTTGCTCCATCATTGTCGTTTATTTCTCTGGGATACAGAAGTGCATGGACAGTTTAAAAACAGTCAGCCCAATTGTTTAGGAAGCAGGTCTGATAAATGAGGAAAGAGTGAAATGGTGGACCTAGATGTGACGTACTGAGCTGGGCTGCAAAGGCAGCCTGTAAGTTTTCAATACTTTGTTATAAATGTTTTGGTAATGGTTAATATTACCTAATATTTTATATATTGTGTAAGTTTTGCCACAGAGTTTGGAAGAGCCAGATTTGAAGGCTGGGCTGTTGGCTTGGTGCTCTGCTGCTTGGGAGCATCAGGTGCTTGGGGTGCATCAGATAAGAGTATCTGAGAAAGTAAAGGAGAGATTTTGAGTGAAGAGGATATCGAAAAGACCATCAAAGCTAGTGTCCTCGACGAAGCGATGACACAAATTCAGTGATGTATGGCCTTGGATGGAAAACCAAACAATATTACTGACCTAAAGGCCTGCTAGCACTATCAAAAACATTTGCATTGAGCTTCACAGGGATTTAATCAAAAATTTTTAATTTAGTACACATAGAGACATGGAGACATGGCAGGTCTCGAGGTGACTTGGTCACCAGCAAAAGTGGATTCCTAATGGCTATAATTTTTGCAGGCGGTAGGAACAAGTGTTTACATCTTCATTTTTTGTTGTTCTGTGATTAACTTGTCATCCAGCCAGTTTTCCTAGTGTCTCCCAGTCAGGACAGTTTCTTATACAATGAAAAGGAAAATTGTTTTAATTTTTAATCCATTAATTTCCTTAAGAAAGACTGTGTGGATTTGAAAAGCAACATCTTAACACTTTGGGCATGTTTGACTCATCTTGTCTGACTGATCTCTCAGCGCCATAACAAGCCTAGTGTGAACACTTTGTTCTTGTGTGTGGTATTTCAATTCTGAGATAACATTTTGGAAGCAGTCCGGTATCCCACTCCATTGTCCAGACCAACTGAACTGGAGCCAGTTCACTCTGGGCTGTTACTACCGAGGAATGTTTCAGGGCTTTGGGTGGCCCTGTGGCAGCTGGGAGAGAGAAGGATGTACTCTGAAACCAGCACGAACTACAGACTTCCCCAGCTGTAAATGGTGTCCATGGTACCTACTCCATTTTATCAAGTATTTTCACTACTCCAGGTCATATGCCTGTAGACTACTATAAGGGAGGTACTGGACTTCTACCCCCTTCCCTATCTTGTGTATAGTAAGTCCATAAAACTGACCATTGGCCATCCACTGGCACTGCACATAGTCCTACATTTCACTGCGCATCTACTCAGACACCCTTTCAGACAGGGGCTCCAGTATCAGTAACCCAGTCACCCTGTGGGTTTTTTCCAGCTGTCAGACCATGCACTAATCCTGTATACCTTTTTTATACTGATCACTGATGAAAGTTTGTTTTCTTGCTGTTATTTATGTAGGAGAACTCAGTACAAAAGACACAGATGCAACAATCATCTAAAGATCTTGATGGCTTGTGTTCACCAAGGACTGCTTGTAGAACAAGAAATATGCATTTAGGCCCTAAGGAATGACAGGTGACAGCAGGATTCATCTGCAATGTCTTTCAGTGCAAAATTTTAAGGAAATGTTTTGAGAGCTAGTTTCTCCTTCCAGAGAAGATTTACTGGTCATCTCAGATCTGTGTAGTGCTGTTGTTCTTTACCTGGTGCTTCAGGGTGGAACAGGAATTACTTTTCTCTTCAGCAGTTTAAAAATGGCAGATCTCATCTGGGCAGGCTAGCTCCATGCTTTCCCACTGTCCCTGGGGTACTATCAGCACTAGAAAAACTTGTGCTCTCGGTGAAGACAGGTCCAATGATATAGTGGTTGAAAGTAGTAGCTGGGCTTGGAGACTCACCTTCACTGAACCATGGCATCATATAAGTGTGTCTCTGAGTTAGCTCTGAGAGCAAAAATAGGGCCAGATATGTGGAATGCCAGTATCACTTTCCAAATTATATCCAGGCTGCCCCAGGCTTCTTTAAAGGTATGTCCACTCCCCAGGGAGTTTTAAAGCAGAAATTCTTCACTGCAACATCGCTGGAGTCAAAATGAAATAGAGATGAGTTGCCTCAAAACAGAGGTAGCCTGGATTCTGGTGGTCAGTCCAACTTCTATCTGGGAGACCTAGAAAGGGCTGTGGGAGGTGGATAAAGAAGAGAGAGGAAGGAATGTTGGCAGAAAAGGGAAAAAAAAAAAAATGTGCAAAGTAAAGAGAAGGGAAAGAGTGTCTTCCTTGCTGTCTGCTCTGCAGGTGGTAGGTATGTGACTGGGATAAAGATTCTAGAAAGAAGAGAATTCTAATGAATTATGGAATTCTAATGAATTACGGAAGAGGTTTCATTGACCATTTATTTTTACAGCCTGTCAGTGTTTTCCCTAAAGCTAGGATAATCCAGAGACCTTATAATTACTTCATAGGCACACCCCCAAGCTTGTGATTGCAGTCCTGTTCCCCTTTAAAAAAGATTTTCTCCCCTCTTTTTTATGCTCACAATGAAGTGTGATTTTCCAAGGCTCTCCATTTGTATTCCTTGCACAGAACAATACTTTTAGTGTTATATACTCTGGCCGTGCTTCTTCTGCAAACATTTTAGCTTCTAAACACAGCATGTCTGGTTTATTTTGGCATCCCTTCTCTTTTCACCCGACAAAAACAGACATTCATTTCCATTTCACTCTGTATTCACAGCACACAGATCTGTGCCATTTTGCACCTTCTACCTGTGTTGATCTCGTGCAGTTATTGAGAACCCTTTAGACAGACATTGACCAAAATGCTCTAAAAGTACAGAAAGCTTTGTTTTCCCAGTATTGTCCCAGTTTTCTCATTAAGAGTGGCAGAGCCAAATGTAATACAATTCTTGCAACGAGATCTCAGGCCTAAGCACTTACATCGTTGTATTTTGAGGAGCAACCTGCCTGCAGAGACTCCTACTCCATCCTCAGTCCTACTGATGTGGCACCACTGAATCCAGTTGAACTCCAGTGTTTGAAAACTGCTAACAATGAGAGCAGCATCAGCCCCACCTAACTGTGTTTTACATGTCTCTGTAATTTTTTCAATCCCACTCCTGACTGTTTTCAGGTCTATAACACTGATGCTCATAAAGTGTAATGCTTGATAGGTCAAGATAGATTTTTTTTGTTATTGTAGTAATTATTAAAGAATGTAGAGTTTTGGAAGAAAGCAGTCAGTTGCCTTCCTTTGTGTGAATGTAGTTTTTCATATGGAAAAACAGGATTAGTCATTTGATAGCTGACATTTGAGTCATGTTATGTTGCAGTCTTTTTCCCTTAAATACAATGCTACACAAATACCTGTTGCTCTGACAATCAAAATCCATCTATTGTGAAAATGTCCTTAACATTTGGGTTTGCTTGAAGAGGTAACTTTAATCCTATGCCTGACAGTCAAACAGGAACTTTTCTGGTATTGATAGCCTAGGAACTATATTTTGCAGCTGCTCAGCATTCTTTGAATGCAGCATGACTTCAGAAATAGACCCATTGAGAGCACTACTTTCCCTGATATTTAATCTTCTTTATAGGATATTCTCCCATCTGTGTAGCAGTCATCAAAAGGAAAGTAATAACAAAGGGAGAAATTTACTTCTGTTATTCTCCTCCTTTGACAAAATCACAATGCTGGGAGTGCAAGGCTGAGCTTTCCATCCTCCAGCAGAAAGAATTTCCTTTGTGCTTCCAGTCCTCTTACCTGAAAGCATTGAGCATCGCACCTCCTTCCAGTTCCAAGAAAAACTTCTTCATGGACAGTTGTCTTCAAAAAGCTGGCGTCTTGTTCACCTGTCTAGAAAATGGAGTTAGGAGTTATACACATCTTAACCAAGGAGCTTAACATCTTGTCCCTGTCTCAAAACTTAATACTCCCCAGTTGCTGCTGTTTTGGCTGATCAAACTAAATGTTTAACACTTCCTTCATTATGTTCATTTTCAGTGGAAAGACTTGCAATTAAATGTCAGTGTTGCCAAAGAAACCACAAAGTCACCAGTTATTTCTATCTGTGAAATCACAGAGTAACTGTAGAGTCTTGCCTATGCTGGCTAGTGAGGATAGGGATGTGCCAGCACCGATGTGACAGACACCACAGCAGTAAAGGCAGAGAAAATTTCTGAATTGTGAAAAGAGATGGCTTAGACACCATTGAGACTTAGGAATAGATGTCCATTAATTATTCATTGGAATTTGAACATTCCAGTAATTTGCTTTTCCACAGAGAACTTGTGAAAACTTATAACAGACTAACCAGATCCCAAGTCCAGCTGAGATAGAAATTGCCTCAGTTCTGCTTCAGTGATTGTAGCAATGATGATTTATACCATCTGAGCATTTGAGTTCATGTTGCTGTTTGTAACCATGGTGAGAAAGGTATATTGCAGTGAGCTGAGTAACATAGCAGGCTGGAGTTTAATTGTTTTTCTGTTTCTAGTTCCTCACCTTCTCTTTGTCTTATTAATATTATAAACAACAGCAAAAGTAATATGAAAAATATACAAAAATTCAGATACAACATTTTTTATTAGTTGCTTTTATGAACGTCACTTGCTGAAATGGGGACACAGTAAGTTGGTATGTTTATTTGTCTGCAAGTATTTTGTTACATTTGGAAATATTACCCACTCTTGTCAAGAGATAAAAATCTTAAATTAATTTTCCAGTGTGAATGTGATTAATTCCTGATGTTTCTGATGACACATCGCCTGTTCTTATCTTGTCTTCTTCAAATGTAAATTGGAAAATATATGCAGCCTCTGTCTAGTTCTCAGACCTGTTTTGGTACCTAGGTAAAATTCACTATGTGTTTTGAGAAATTCTTAGGAAGCGTGCAAGGCAGTCACATTGTTCTTGCAACAATGGAGAATAGTTATGGATTAAAGTTATGGCATCTTTCTTTGTTATCAATTTTCTGGACACACTGAGAACAGTCAAACAAGCAGTTAACTCTGAAGTATCTGAGTCTTAGTTATGTTCTTGTAGAATGGTGAGAATAACTTTATCTTTCAATTCAGGAGTTAATTCATGCAGAATGTTTCAGATGTACTTTGGGGAAGAAAATTGCTGAAAATGTAGTGAAATTAAATATTTTGTTAGCTGCATTGACATAAAGTTTATTTCATTTTCAGCAGTGCTGGAAGCAAACACAGTGAAACAGAGTTTGCTTGCATATAGGCATGTGCAAATGAGTTCGCCAGTTTTATCACAACAGAACTGATTTCTTCTTTATCAAGGGATAGCAAGGAAAAGAAACATCCTTACAACTCTTCTACTTGCACTTAGCTGAGCTTCATTTTAAGCATGTCTTTTAACCTTGGTTTTTAATCCTAGTAATCAATTGAAAGAATATCTTTAAGAAGTTGTCAGCCAAAAATAGCAGCTCTATTGCCGACACCACCTCCCTTTCCCCTCCAACTCTGGCGAATGTTTCCCTTCCTCTCTTTCTCTTCTTATCCAGCCATGTCATCCAACAGAACCAGAGGCTGGGATCTGAAAGTATACAGGAAGGCAGCTGGGGAGAGAGGAGATAAAAGATTGGAGAGGACAGAGATGTTTTCTCTTGTTCCTTGCATACTTTCTAAGCATCCTGTCTGACTTATAGGGAAAAGACACCGTATCTGCCAACTAGCTTTATGTCTTTTAAAGTGATATTCTTCTCATAATCTGGTGTTTGGAAAACTGGAATGCCATTTGATAGTCCTGAAGTATCATTTCAAAAGAACATCCAAAATAGTTTATTTGGAAACATAGAATTACATGTGTTGAATTTTCTATAAATAAATAAATCGTCTCCTTTTTCTTACTCTGAAACTGTCTACAGAACCAACCTAACTAGTACTGCTATCTCCATCCAACACCAGAAGTGCCTTTTTTTAACAAACTCAATGCCTGCGGCCTGTTCTAATGCTTTGTCAGATCCCAAATATCATCTACCATCTGCCAGCCACTGACATACGTCTTGATGAACAGTGTTTTTCGTTTCATGTGAACTGGGTTGTTCTTGTTTACACCCAGCAGTATAGAACAGCTCCTATTGTCCATTGTTCCCTTATGTACTCTCAGAAAACCTTTTTGTTTCTGGCAGCCTTCTCTTCAAGGAATGTGATGCAGAGTACAGATAAAAGTGCAAGCATCTGTTAAGATGACTGGCATTATCCTGACAACAGAAATTGTCTGCTTGGGAAGGCAGGCAGGCACAGCCAAACAAAATTAACTGTAATTTCATTCTGCAGTGGGTATGATAGAGCATATGCTTTAATTCCAGGAGAATTAAAGCAGCTGTGCAAAGCTTGCTGCTTATTTCCTAGGCTTCCTCTTCATGGCAGGCATGCACACACTGATTCCTTCAGCAGGAGCTGACACACAGGTGCTAAGGTCCAGCATACTTTTAAGGAAAATAGTATGGATAAAGGCAAAAATCCTCCCAGAGTTCTTCAAATATTAGTTTTTTCTTGGGAGCTTTAAGGAATGTTTGCAATCCTAGAAGCTGGTACCTGACAGACTTCTAGTGTCGATGCTTTATTTCAGCCCTGAGTGATAGAGTCTCTCCAGTCATCAGTGCTATTTCAGGCAACACTGAGAAAATTATTGATGCTTTCCAGTTCAAGCTTTGACCTGATCTGACCCTGCTTAACTTTAAAATCTGACCAGCAGGGTCTGAAATTATTTTTTCTGTATCTAAGAGTTGAATGCATATTTAAATGCTTTAGGCCTCTAATATCAATGTTGGTCCTCTGATCAAAGATAAATTGTTCTATTTAACTTTTACACAGATGATTTTGGCATGGTAGCCCTAAAAAAATATTTCTGAAGGAAAAAAAAACCTGAAAACTGAGATCCTGGGTTTTTTTACTTCTCAGTAAAATACATCTTTAATAAGGACCTAAGAATCTTCAGTGGTGTCTGCTGAAAGGCACTACTTTGTTTCTCCAGTGATATTTTTTCTCATTATTCCTGATTTGCTAGCTAGATTCAACAATATAGTATTCTTGAAAGAGACCAGCTATTACTCTTCCTTCCATTCTGTTCTTCTCCTGTTTTATTTTCAGTTTTTGTTATGCAAAATGCAAAAAATCCTTTTGGAAGCTTTCAGCAAATACAAGTGTCAAATTCCCTAAACATCGGAAAGCAAAAATAGCTGTAGACAGCTTCTGCAAGACCCCAGCACTTTCATAAAACAATCAAAATGAGATAACTGTCATGCAAACCAGGGAAAGACTCTCTCCCATCACTGATGTTTCTCTGCGCTGCAGAGGGATATCAGGTTGATACTTTGATAGATTGCAATCTGTTTTCAGCAGCTGACCCAGACATAACATCATCATTTCCTGATTATATTGATATGTGTTTCTATTATTTGCTTATTTTGCGCCTTGAGAAACAATTCCTTTTTGTTGTTAAACTGTAAACAGCATAGCAAGGCCTCATATTAAATCATAATTATTTACCATGCTGTTCACGCACCTTTGTCCCTGGGGAATGTGGTGACGTGAATTTACAGGAAGATCGGGGTATTTCTCACCAACAGTTTCCTGTTATTGATATGCTTTTGTTTAGTTGTGGTCTTTTTTTTACTCTTTCAGGTTCTCAGGGGAAAAATAAACAGGCACATGACATTAATCACAGTCCTTGGGTATCATATTGGAAGTCTCACAAATACTTTCAATGTGGAATTTTGAACTAGGTTTGAATCTTTGGAAAACACCAATGACAGCTTATTGTTTGCTAGTACTTGCTCTCATATTCTGATAAATGATTCCAATAATTCTTAAAAATTCTTTTGTGATTGTGTTCCTTTTAAGAATGCCAGAAGGGTTCAAAAGTTTATGAAGACAACCTTGAATGGTTTGCATCAGTGTGTGTAGATTTGTATAATTGGGCTAAGTTTTCATTTGAGAGAAAATATGGACCACATTAGAGATAGAGAGGTAGTTCAAAAACCTAGAGTCCTTTCAGCAAATACTATCAAACATAGCCAAAAACGTTTTCTTTAAGATAGTTTGCCAAGTTCTTTAAGAATATATGAAGCCTATGTTCTTTCTGCAAAAAAAAATTAGTATATAAATTGTATTTACCAGAGTGTCAAGAGTCACCAGCATAATTACCAGGGTAGTTGTCTAACATATCTAAGATGTAGCTCTTAAATCTTTTTCAGTGGTTTTGGCTATCCTACTTTTATGTCTGTCTCTATGGATATGTGGTACGCTCCTAGCCAATAACCTTTGCAAAATATCTTGATTTTGCAATAAGGAATTGCAGTAGAACAACCATGAAAATGAATAACAAACCAGACTTTGGGAGGCTTAGATTTTTTCTTCCAAAGCATTGTAGAAATATTGTGATTAAAGGCAAAATGACATTGTGTCCTAGAGAACCCACACCAGGAAGGCCACCAAGAGAGATCTGTTGGATAAAACAAACCATTAAAGTTACTCTTGTATTCGGTACCTAGTACTTCAGTGCTGCATTGAGTGTGTCACACTGTTGTTTCCCTTCATTTCTGCTGCTAGTATTAAGGACTAAGAGTAAGCTCACAAAAGCTGTATGTGATATAATATTAATAAAAATCATAGGATCATAGAATGGCTTTGGTTGGGAGGAACTTTAGAGGTCATCCAGTTAAACCCCCCCGCCATGGACAGGGACACCTTCCATCAGACCATGTTGCTCAGAGCTCCATCCAACCTGACCTTGAACACTTCCAGGGCATCCACAGCTTCTTTGGGCAACCTGTCCCAGTGCCTCACCATCCTCACAATAAAGAATTTCTTCCTAATATCTAATCTAAACCTTCTTTCAGTTTGAATCCATTCCCCCTTGTCCTGTCACGACATGCTCTTGTAAACAGTCTCTCTCCATGTCATATAACTTCCTACAGAGGTTTTTAACTGCCTCCTCCTCCTGGATAACATGTGGTGTTATATGATTTCTTAAAATCTCAATTATTCTTTTCCTGGCAGGCCATGCAATCTAAACAGGTCTGTAAAAAGTTTCTCAATCCTGCTCCCACTGGACTTCTGTGAATTTGTAAGCTCAGCCAAAGAAGATCTGGCTGCTTTTTGGATGAGGAAATTCTAAGAAATCTCAGGTTATTAGGTTCTTCTAGTTGTGACATTTTATCCTCTGGACTTCCACATCTTTAACACAAATCGCTGGTTCCATTACTGAATTGGAGGTATTTCCTCCCAAAGCTATCAGTTTAAGAATTCACAAATTAGGAAAAATACGTTTCTCTTTGTGGGGGAAAAAAATTACAAAACCCACAAATTATTTATTAAGCAGGCTATAACAAAGCTTCCTATCTGATTTTTTTCATTAAGTACAAGTATCCCTCAAATCATAGAAGTGTGCAGTCCTCCGAAGTAAAGTTTTTTCCATTCCAAGTGAAGCTATAGACTAACAGATGAAGTCCCCAGCACAACAGCAAGCTCATCTCCCAGTCTCTGATATCCCCCTTCAAGACCTTGTGTGCTGTGTCCTCTCCCAGCACATAGTCCTCTAGAATCCATATAGTCCTAAAGTCCCTTCAAATTTTTTCCAACACGTTGTCTTTTTAGCATCACCTGTTAGGATGTCAACTCCAAGTTGAGCAAAGGTGCACTGTGCCCTGGCTGTACCTCAGCAATTGTGTGGCCTGAATGAGACCGTGGCTTAATATTTCACTCATACAGCTGATATATTCTTTAACCTACTGCCAGAGCCAGCTGACCTGGTGAAGATGAACTCAGTTTAAATGTTTTGGAAATTTAGGAAATGCCTAATTCTCTAGTCATATCCACAGCTACACTCTGAATGCACAGTTTTAACACAGTTCTTCCTTCCTCAGAAAGGGTTTAAGATACGGATCTGGATCTTCTATTTAAGTATCACACAGGATGGAAGGAAGTCAGAATTACATTTTATCCAAGGTATTTCAGATTCTTTACTCCTACTGGTTTGGTGTTTGGGATCACTCCTCAGGAGAGAGGAAGAGAAATTTCTGAGTCATTAAATATTTTGTTGCTGTTGTTTCTCTGTAGTTCTTGCTCTCCGGTAACTACCTCAAGAGCCATTTCCAGCAAGATGGTGAGACACTTGTACTTTGTTATATCCCTCTGAAACCTCAGTTAGTGATTTCAATACCTTTAATTTCTCTCTCAAGATATTTCTGTTATTACTCTTTCATGCCACAGGAAAAAGTTATTTCTGTTGTTGTTAAGTGCCTTTCAAAAACAGAGATGTCAGTCATGATCATTACAGAATTATGACACCAAATCAGAATGCCTTTCCCTCTGCATGGATGCTTTGGCCACTTTGATTTATGTTTGACTAACAGATTGCTTTCATATTTGTCACAATTAGGAAGACAAGTGTTCAAGATAACTGTCAAAACTAGATGTTCAAAGGTCAGTGTTAGGTAGAAAAGCTTATTCACAAACCCTGCCCTGTTTCCAGAAATACCCAAGTTCTGGAAAACTAAACTTTCCCAAAAGTTCATAAGTCTCTCCTGTTTCCACTGTTCTTATTGGAAAATAGAATAGTGTCTTATTGGAAAATTTTATTTTCACACAGAATGTGCACTCATCTATTAAATCAGCAGTGATTTTACATACTCCTTCCTTAATGACAATTCTATTTCATTCTCATTACTTCCTACCAGACAAATAACAGTAAAAAGGTCCCTGATTTCCCTGCCATTGCATTGTAGGTTTGGGCGAGATGGTTGTTGCAGGTCCCTTCCAACTGAAACAATCCTAATTCTATTCTATTCTATTCCATTCCATTCCATTCCATTCCATTCCATTCCATTCCACCTTCCACTCACCAACTGCAGGATAATGTACTTCTTTGATGAGTTCGGCTACTGTGTTATCCTCATGATACTGGTTCACTACACCTAATATGTATGTATCTATAAATGCTATTTCAACACAGGGTCCAGAAGAATGCTGTGGTATTTATCTCAGCTGAAAGAGTAGGGTAGTGTTCACCTCACTTAACTCACACAAGTGCAATGCAGACAACTACTGCTTTTCTGTGGGTCCTTACAACTCAGAACATTCTGTGATCTGTTCTCCCTACATTCCCTACATAATTTATAGCGAATATTACGTTCTGTGAGAGAATTCCTCTCACCCACTAAAGAACACCAGGAGTGGGTCAGATGAGTGAATGATCTTGGTTTACAACTGCAGAGGTTTAGCAGGAAAGCAAATGACTCTACAGCTGTATGAGCACTTTAAGTAGGAATTGTGTAGGTGGTAGTTAGAGGGGACACTGGAGGGCTTCAGTCCAACCTGCCGCTCCAGGCAAGATTGCATGAGGTCAGCTACAGCTTTGTGGCTGACAATGCAGCCCTGTGTCACCTTGGCACTAGCACACACTAACTGGCCACACCATTAAGGTCTCTTTGTTCAGACTCCCGGTGTTGCAGCATATCTCCTTTTGGTGTGGTACGCTCTACTCAGAACCTTTTTACTGCATGTGCATCCCCTTCTCACCTTGGCAGCTTTTTATCCTTTCAGGGGGTTTTGGCATTGTTCATTGTTTAGGTGTGATTTACCAGTGAACTCAAGCTCACAGAGGGACCCAGCTCACAGTGGGTACACAGATTGTCACTGCGTTGTGCAGTGAATGCTCTGAGGGCAGGATGCAAACACAGTTCAGCCTTAGGTGGGCCTCTACACTGTCCTACAATGTCCTACATTCCTAAACAAGATATCAGTTTTGCAATTAAAACATATATTTTTTACTTGAGAGGTAAATTACACAAGTGGTGTTTTAATTATGCAAATATCTATGGATGAAATGTGCACCTCTCTTAACTGCTGTTTTGTTTGCAAACAGAGCAGCATCCCTTAGTATGAAAATCTGACTGATTTGAAGATAAATTTAGGCTAGGAGAAGTATAAATACCAAAGTTACCATCTTGCTGGCCAAGGCACTCTAAGATTTTGTCTAATGCCACCTTGGAGGCAGCCTAGTCTCCCTGAGATATGCTCAAACCCAACATGTAAAGAGGGAAGGGGAACTTCAGTGACAGAATCACAAGCCCCCAGAAATGTCTCCAGGAGACCTGGTTGTCTTGAGTGTTCAAATGGCATTTCTAAACAGTCTTAATCTACCTTTTAGCTAAGAAAATGTAAGACAGCCGTAGTAGAGTCCAGGTCAAGATGATGCCCTCTGATGACATACTTAGCTAATGAGACCTGAGTCACAGCAGTCAGGAGACTGACATAGAAATGGGGTTGATTGTGTGCAGACAGCCTCTCCCTTAATTCCAGAGATGGTTACAGAATCCCACATCTGTGAGATGCTCTCACTCGAATCCCGTGTAGGGAAATTTCCTAGAGTTTTTAAAGCTGCACAGTGAAATAGAGCTTACAATATTACTTCTATTCTTAAATTTAAATACACCAGTCAGAAAGCTGGTCCTGTGGGAGAATTGAGCTCACAGCCATTGAGGTCTACCACAGAGAGTACTTTTTTAAAACAGAAACCCCCACTGTCTTGCCTCTTGAAAAATATTTATTCTTTCTTTTCCTAAGCTATGTTTTTCTCTGACATTTTTCAGATATTGGTGCCAATGTCATTTTACAATGATTTTTGGCTCAGAATACAACATATTAACTCTTCCTCTCCACACAAAACAAACAAATGAAAAGAGAAACAGAAAACCCTTTATCTGTTCTCATTTTGTTCCGCCAGAATTAAATAGTTACACATTGTTATGATAACCAAAAATTATTCATTAATGTTACCAACAATATTCTGGAGTAAATGAAGAATAGTATAGATATCACTCAATAGTTCTTAGTTTAAAAAGCCTCAACAACATAATAAGTTATCATAATTTTACTTACAGGTTTTACTCATAATATTTGATATGTAATAAGTAATGATTTTATTTAGAGAACTTCATTTTAAAGTACAAAGTGCTTATTTGCAATTATAGTGGATTATGGCATGATATTAAAATGTATGTTTTTCGTTATTTTTTATCTGGATTTACATAAAATTTAGCAAGCTACTATTTAAAACAAATATTCATCAGTATCCAAACCTGCAATGTTCCCAAAGCACTTTGCTACTGCTTTAAAGAAAAAAACCCAATACAGTAATTCTTAGAAATGTCCAGGTTGCATCATTTATCAATTCTTTATTTGATTCCACCTGCTTTCTTGCACTGCACTTTTACGTCCTCAGATTCCACCAAGTAAAATCATATTTAAATAAGAGATTTAAATCAGAAAGAGCTAAACAACACATTTTCAGCCAAGATGGTGGACTACAAGCACAGCACCAGTAAAGGTTACACAGGTAGAGAAATTATTTCTTTCTTAACAAGAAGGGAACAGAGCACTTGGCTCTTTCCCTTGGCATCAGGGTTCTTTGGCACTATGATTTGAACAAATTGCCACTCCACAGCAGTCTGGTGCATCATGGTAATATTGGCTGTGAGTCTGAAGAAAATTGCCAACAAAATCCTTAGTGGCTATGCATTTATTCCAGAAAAAATGTCTCCTGTCAGTGGAGTTTCTTCCACTCTGAACTGGTTTAGGCAGCACCAACAAAAGTACTCTCTTGCTCAGGTGAAGAGATGTTGCCAATATTGCTAGAGCAGGAAGTCTTTTGCATGCAGACAGCCCAAAAGTGTGGGTGCACCATGCGCTGCTGTTGCTGCACACCTGCCAAGGTGATGGGTGAGCCCTGCTGGCCCCCCAGTACCTGCCTTGTCTGAAGAAATTATTTCAGATTGGCAGCAAGAGGAACAAACTTCAGAAGGACTTGCCAGCTATCTGCCAGGCTGCTTCCATGGATCCTCAATCCCCTAACCCATACACAAAAGACTATTACTGGTTATGATAGTGTTGGCCCTCAGAGGTGGCATCTCCAGCCCAGGAAGGACCACAACTGCAGCTTTGTATTGCCAGGTCTTGAGGGTAACCTCCACACTGCCCATACGGCTCTACCCAAAGCATTTTCAGGAGGACTGTGAATTAGATGCCTGGACAAGATGTAGGAAGTATGTAGCACTCAGCAAGAAGTGTGCCTGGGAGGAGGGAGACATAGTCAGGGAGAGGACCAAAGCACTAGAGAAGTCACACCTCAGGGAATGAAAGAAAAAAAGGAAATCAAGGTGGAGAGAAGTAATAGACAGGATCTAACTGGGGCACAATCTGATAGGCAAGATGATCCACTGTTTCACAGTAAGCATTGCTGAGTGTAGGTTTATGATTTTCTCTTTCCTTTTGATTCATATGTTTTCTTGCTTTTATTTCTCTCTAGAAGTTTGAGTGTCTGTGTGAATTCAATGGCAAGGCCTCTTCTCCCAAAATCAGAAATACTCTACAGTATTTGGAATTTATGCTTCCAGCTTGCAAGGCACAAAGAAAGTTCTTTTCTGAAAACAATGACTCATTTTAATAAACAAAGTAGTAAATAAAATTCTCAAGCATAAAGAGATTTGCTATGCTGCTGATATTGAGTGTGTGAGTTTAAAAAATATTTCTGGCTTTTTTTTTTAATGTGCTTTATTAGTAATAGACTATTTCTCAAATATAACTTTTGACTGGATCATTTATTTCAAGCAAGAAGACAGCACCCTGTGGCTGATGAAAACATTTGAAAGTGCTAAGTGTACAGATCAGAAAGAAAAATATTTACCTTTCATGAAGGCATGATGGCAAGGAAAAGATTCTGAAGACATTTTCAGCTGCTGCTTGGAAACTTGGCAGTATGGTCAAGGGATTCATTCTTGCAGTCTTTACACCCCTTATATGAAATCACACTTGCCCTTCTCTAAGCACTTATTGGGGAAGCACTGCAGAAACAGACCATTCATCCTCAAGGGGAAAATCCTAAGGCATAGGCTTAGATCTTTGAGTGACAAATGATTTTCAATACCTCAAAGATTAGCAGGAGACCTGAGACCTGTTTCCCCCTCTCCCCTGCCTCATGGGTAACCCCAGCAATATTACCTTAGTACATTGGGTCTCACTTTCTTCCTTTTTAAACAGGAAAGGGAAAAGTGCTTTAGAGATAAGGATATGATCATTATGCAAGAAATAAATATGGCTATTATTTTTAATCACAAGTATGGAACATAGTCACTGCACTATAGTGCTAAAAGTTGCACAGCTCTCAACACTGGCTCAACATTTCTTCTATTTTTTTCTGTTTTCTTTTTTCATGTTCCAGATCATGGAAGGAAACTTATCCTTCCAAGAAGAAATGGACAGAAATAGTATAAAGAAGTAAACATTAGATGTATAATTAAAGAAAATTATTTAACCCTGTTTTGTGGGAAAGCGAATAGATAACCGGTTTTAGAATGAGAAGTTATTTTGCCTTACAGAGTTGGAGGAAAATGAAAAATGCTTTGTCTGAGAAATAACTAGTAACTGCAGCCTGGAAAAATATCTGTGGATAAAAATATATAAAATAACTTTTTATAATAAGAATTAGAAAAAAATGCGGTCAGGAAGAAACCAATTAGCATAGTAGAGAGGCTGAATGTACTTCAGCCCAGCAAGACTCAAGAAGAGAACACTAAATAGGAGCTCAAAGAGCTACTTTAATAGAGACAGCAGTGTTATATAGCACATCATAGAATCACAGAATGTTTTGGTTTGAAGGCAACCTAAGGATCATCTCTTTCAAAGCCCCATACAACCTGGCCTTGGACACTTCCAGGAGTGCAGCATCCACAAATTCTCTGGGCAATGTGCATGTTGTCCATATATGAAGTTATACTGCTTGTCTGATTCTCCTTCTGTGTAACTTAAGCCTTAGAGTCATAGAGGGAGTATCAGGGATATTGAACTTAGATTGTGAGTTACAGGTGTGATACCTCACTGTGCATATTAACTATAGTCAGTTTTGAAGTAGAGGTGTTTGTACATGTGCGTGCTTAGCTGCTGGGTCTATATGTGTGTGCTTTTCACAGAGCAGTGTGGGGTTGCACAGTCCCACACAGGACTGGGACTTCTTTGTACTTTACTCTGCATAAGCTCACAGGAAGACATGGTCTTTGTCCCAGAGCATTTTAATGTCTACCTAGAAACAATGGCATGAAACAAAAGGAGGGAAGCAGAGAGGGAAAGGGACAATGAGGTCTCAAAGTTACGTGAGTCAATTCCACATACAATGGAATTGACCTGAATCCTCTGAAAGGCTCCTGGGGTAAATAGCTTTGCTGTCCTGGTATGTGTCCGGGCAGCTGGTGCTTTTACACAGCTTTGATGGTCTGTCTATTCAGTTTCATTCTGATGTGGAGGATGTTGTTTGCATTGTAAGAGAAGAAGGCCTGGTTTTGAGGAGGGAAGCAGGACTTCCACATTTACATGCCGCTGAAATAAGTTTGGGAAATAAAATAAAACCTAGGACATACAGTGTTTTTTACAGCATGTCTGAGAACTATAACAGGAATTGATATTGGAGTTAATCTGTCCTTCTGGACTGCTGTGCTTCTGCAGTCCCAGCAGGTTCAGAGAGGTATGTAGGCAGGGGCTGTGCAGAGGATCTTTCTATGATTTAATTTCTACTCCATGAAAAATTAATAAAATTTAATTGCAGATGACAGATTCATTTATGTGCACCATCTGTCTTACATCCAAACATACTTGTGTGAAAAAATGCTGGTTCCCAAGATACCTGTGTGAATAAAAATATTTTTGCATGAGTTTTTTTGGAGAAATGGTTGCAAAGATGCACAAGCCTGCTGGAAGCAAACATCTGTCCAGAGACTGAGAAATCATTCATAACTGTTGAACAAACTTCCAGAGCTCTGATGAGTAAATAAAATGTAGCAGTAAATATCTTACACTCAGACCTTCATTAAAATTATTAGGCTCTAGGATACAGAGAAAATACACACCCTGCACTGTAATCAAGTTTTCCCAGAACAAATTATAGCAATGAGAAATCAAACTAATTGACATTTCTCTTCATATGAAACCACAGGACACCTGAAGGTCTGCCTTGCAAATGTTTCAAAAGCACTTCATGAAAGAAGATGATACAATAGGTAGGTCACTAGTCGAGTACCTGCAACCGCTGGTGGGAGCTCCTGCCTTGGCACAGAGTACCAGTGGGGTCCTGGGTGGGAAACTTGGCCTCCTCATCCCTCTACTTGCTGCCTTCAGGCTGTAGTGCCTTTCTGTCTGTGAGTGCAGCCATGGGGAACACACTAAGGACTGCAAGATACTCATGAAATGGTGGAGGAAACACCACACTGTGCCAAAAAGCTTTTGTAATACACAGGGCTCCCTGTTGTTGTTTACAGAAGAAAAATATTCCTACCTGCCTAGCACAGATTCAGCTAAGTTTCTACTGACATTACATCTGAGCTTTTCAGATTACAAAATCGACAGGTAGCTCATCTGCTATTTCTCAAAGTAAGCACTGCCAGCTGAATTCTCAGTGCTTCTGTCTCCTCTCTTATTAAGGGTGCTATTTATAGCCCCTCTGGCTGCATTCCACCTGAAGGTCAGATTGTTTACAGGGAGTGAGGATATATTGTGTTTTTTAAATAGAGAACACATATTTTGATTCATTAAAATAAAACACCAACTCTTTTCCCTGCACAAGATAATGGAGAGACCTTATTCTTTACTCACAACAGAGACCTGGCTGCATATTCGAAGCATTCCAGAGAGCAGAGATGGGTAAAAAATTGGGAAAGTACAGTAAGGGTTTTCACATGCATGCAGGAAAGTAAAGAACATCCAGCTAATAAACACAAATAAATACAAATGAATGCAATGGCATTTCTGTCTATTGAATGTTTAACCCTGGTTTTATGTTTGTTTTTCTTGCAGCAACTGCTGCTCTGCTACTAAACAGCATATGAAGTCCAGCACCGTTTCATACTCTGCAGGCATGCTATGGCTCCCATTATTTATTTTCCAGTCACAGAATTCTTTACTATTTCCTTCATTAGAAGCAGGATTGGGTCAAAAGTTTTTGGGCTCTACAAACCCAAACAGAAAAGGAAAATGGCAGATACTGTATAAAAGTAAAATGTTGGTTTAAGTAGATATATTATGTATTGTATCTATTTTTTTCCTCCAACTTCCATGTGTAATACAGAAGTACTTCATGTCCTGGTGAAACAATGGAGTCTCTGAATATGATGTACTATTGTTCTCACCTTTCTTCATTGCTCTTTAGTTCTTCATCTTCTCCTTGCCTCAATATAACAGGGGGGAAAATGTCAGAAAGATAAGAACTGGTCTCTCCATTCAAATGCTTGAAGACATAAATAAAGAAACGAGCCATTCTAGAGCTTTGATGGAGCAGTCCTCTGAAGCATAAAAGCACATGGAACAGGCAGAAATTTACACATGGACCCAGGTAATTCACATCAATCAGCAAAGAGAGCTATTTTTGACAATTAGGTGCCCTAAGAAAGAAATCTTATCCAGTGTATGGTAAAAGAGGGCAGTGTACAGCCAGTGAGCTGATTATAGGCTCAGGCTTAATTGGAGAAATGAGGTCTTCGGCCTCTCCTCTCCTACTAATTCCAGCCACTGCCATGTCACATGTGGTTGCAGCAGTATAGCCTGCCCCTGAAATGCAACCCTTCAGCAGACCTTTAAGTCTGATCTCCTCCTTCCATTACTGAGACTACTGCAACGTTTAGAGCCTAAGGAAAAGGAAAAAAAAAATTAAAAAATTTGTTTACATTTAAGTGATTGAAAAGGGCTGTTTAATATCTACTACCCTGTGAGGGCATCCAGGGAGCTGGGGTTGGAGCAGAGTAGGTACTGCCTGGCTGAGGTCTGCCCAGGCACATGGCAAAGGTGGCAACTCCCTCCAGTACATGAAGGGAACATGTAAGCCTTCTAGTACCTGAAAGAAACCTACAAGAAAGATGGAGAGAGACTTTTTAAAGGGCATGTAGTGACAGGACAAAGGTGAGCAGCTTTAAACTGAAACAGAGTAGGTTTAGACTGGATATTAGGAAGAAATTTTTACTCTGCCAGTGGTTAGGCACAAGTTGCTCTGAGAAGCTCTGGGTGCCCCATTCCTAGAAGTGTTCAAAGCCAGGTTGGATGGGGCTCTGAGCAACCTGGTCTAGTGTAAGCTGTCCCTGCCCATGGCGGGGGGGTTGGAACTGGGTGGTCTTTAGGGTTCCTTCCAACCCAAACCATTCTATGATTCTATGTAAAGAGAACATGCAAACCCCACAGGTGAATTTGCTAATGTGCTGTGAACAACTGGAAGGCTCACGTGGCTCAAGTCAGAGAATGAACTCTGTGGGCCCAGGAGTTAAGGTTGGATGGTGTTTCTTAAAAAATCACCTGAGATAATAGAAAGGCATGGGTTTCAAAGAATTCATCTTATTTCAGACTAAAAAATACTGGAAGCTGCAGGTAGACAAGAAGTTCAAAAAGTGATTAAACTGGGGTCTGCCCAACAGCTCGGTTCACTTTCAGCACAGCACAAGTATCTCTGCTGCCTGCATGGTTAGAACTACCAGAACAGTCCTGTGTCTTGTTGTTATGATAGACCTGGTCACTAGAAAGAGCTGCCAGATGCCAAGGAGACTCTGGGAAAAAGACTGGCAGTTTGATGGGTGTTAGGGAGCTAAGGGTCATTATGAAGAGCATACTGGGCTAGAACAATCTTCAGCCTGAACTAATACAGTTTTTCTCCCTCCTTATATTACATTCTTCACTGCAGTACCGGAAGATGGCTCCATCTTACATCTATAAGGGTTGAGATCAGCTACCATGTACTTCCTACATGAAATCATCAAGTTCCAGGTGTCCCAGTATTTGCGCATTTGAGTCAGCTGAGGCTGATCTCACTTTCTTCACCAGTGTTCACCCTGGAGATCAATAGAAAACAGCGACCATACTATGATTATCTACTTAGCTACTTATCCAAGACAGAGCAAAACTGCCTACAGACATGAACACCTCCAGGACCAGGGAGAGATCTGAACCCAGGTATAGTCCATGTTTCTGTATTGCTTTTGTGTGGCCAGGTTTTGGCAGAGTGGGGGTACAATACAGGTGGCTTCTGTGAAAAGCTGGCAGTGTCCAAGAGAGCCAGTACCAGCTGGGCCCAAAATGGACCCACCAGTGGCCAAGGCAGAGCCCATCAGAGAAGATAATAACACCTCCTTAACATAATAAAAAATTAACATATTTAAGAAGGAAAAAAGTTATTGCTCAGGTGTAATTGCACTCACAGAAGAGCAGGGTGACAATATGTGACAGGAACAGCCCTGCAGACACCAAGGTCAGTGCAGAAGGAGGGGCAGGAGGTGCTCCAGGCACCATAGCTGAGGTTCCCCTGCAGCCCTGATGTAGACCATAGTGAGGCAGCTGTGCACCTGCAACCCATGGAGGACCACAGGGATGCAGAGATCCGCATGCAGCCCATGGAGCAGACCCACACTGGAGCAGGTGGATGCCTGAGAGGAGGCTGTGACCCCATGGGAGTCCTGACCTGGAGCAGGCTCCTGGCAGGGACCTGCAGGCCCAGAGAAAGGAGCCCACGCTGGAGCAGGTTTCCTGGTAGGACTTGTGACCCTGCAGGGAAACCACACTAGTGCAGGCTGTGCCTGAAGGACTGCACCCTGTGGAAAGGGACCCACACCTGAGTAGCTCCTGAAGAACAGTAGCCCATGGGAAGGGCTCAGGCTGAAGAAATTCATGAAGAACTGTCTCCCACGGGAAGAACCCCACGCTAGAACAGGGAGGACTCCTCTCCCTAAGCAGTGGCAGGAACAGCATGTGATGAACTGACTGTAACCCCCATTCCCTGTCTCCCTGCACTGCTGCAGGGAGGAGGCAGCACCCAGGAAGGGGAGAGAGGTGGGGACAAGGGGTTTTTTTAAGATTTGTTTTACATTTCATTATCCTGCTCTGACTTAAATTGGTAGTAAATTCTAGGTATTTCCCCAAGGCAAATCTGGTTTGCCCATGACAGTACTCAGTGAGTGATCTCTCCCTGTCCTTAATTCAACTCATGAGATTTTTTTTATATTTTCTCTCCACTGTCCAGTTGTGGAAGGGAGTGATAGAGCATTTTTGGGTAGCTGGCATCCCAGTAATTATTGGTAAAGCCTTGGTAATTATTTAAGATGATTTATGCCTAATTTGTTAACTTAATTAATGCCCAGGGCATTTGTGCATAGTTTTCATCATTGCTTTATCGGTTTCTTTAAGCTTGTTGTGGTGGTGGTACACTGCTGTGGATGGCTGTGCTAGCCCTCATACTGGCCAGAGGAAGCCAGATATTGTTGCTTGACATGGCCGCAGCCATATTTCAGCAATTTGAAGAAACTTTGTGAAGTAGAGAAGTGAGAGAATTAGGGAAGGGAAACAGATGCTTTCACTGTTCACTGTGTCTGGTTTTGTACTTTCTTGGACAGTGTCAATATTGCCAGCCCCAAGCTCAGAGTTTCAGTTGGGAGCCAAGTCCCAAGAAATTATGACATCAGTTTCAATGTGCTAAAGGATTTAGTTTGGGCTTTTTAACACCATCTCTTAAATTGAGCACATGGCTGCTGATTTCTGAGTCTCTGAGTGCACACATGCAATGAAGTGCATTCGCCTGTAGAGAAGTTTATTGTGGGGTAAACAAAACTTTTCCCCAAAAACCTTGGTATATTTTTAAACATCAGATGAGGTTCCTGACTAATTCTGTGCAGATAGGTCCTAGGCTGCTAGCAAAGCATTCAGTAATAGCATGGAATTTGTGGTACATCTTTAACAGGTGAAAACATTCTCTGTTCAGTAGGTAAGCTACTTGGCTCCACAAGATTACAAATACTTCAATATATAAACAAAGGGGGGAAAAAACACACAAAACTTCTTTATGATGCAATGTTTCACCAGAGCCCATTTATGTTTCTTTTTTTCTTAAATGCCAACCTGGGAATTTAAGATGAGACTTCATACTGGTGGCTTCCCAGGCGCAAAGACCAGGATATACTCTAGAACAGGCTTGAGGTTTTTTTGTATACAGCTCTTTTCTTACGCTCATGAAGTCTGTGTATGTTACAAGCTGAAAACTAGCAATGTAAATTTCCTAAATGCCTTTAGAAAACCAAGAACTCAGCCACTGCCAAGAGAAACATGACTTCCTAAAACTGGACAGCATTGCTTGGGTTTCCTTTGAAGAAAAAAAAAGGAGGAAAAAATGGTGAGCGAGCCAAATGCTTGAAATATGTAAGACAGAGCAATACAGGAGTTAAGGGGAAGCTGCATAGGAAGCAAAGCAAAGACCAAAATAAAGAGCAGGAATGGCAAACTAAAAATAACAAACAGGAAAGTGTGACACAGCTGCAAGGGCTCTGGTGCATTCTCCCCCAGCATTGTACCTTTTTTTTCAGGAACATACTAATATTGTGTTTGGATTTCAATGGCATTCCAAACCATTATTTGTTCTTCAAAAATAGATGTTTCTCTTGTGAGGAAGAAAGATATTCTCAAGTAACATTCATAGGATTTCAGTTGTTCCAGTTTATCAAAAAACACTTTTGTTAGGCTCAGTGTTTTCAGAGCAGAAAAACTGCATCAATTACGTCATTTCATGAAAAATTAGTCTGTATCTCCTTAGGACAGTGAAGATAAGCTCATGCATAATCAACTGTTGCCCTTAATTTCAGCTGAGTTTTTACTTGACAGCTTTCAAAAGTAGGAAGGGAGCAAGTGCATGATTCTGAGGTACAACCACTTTGGATGCACAGTGGATGGAAGGGGATCAAGGAGGATCAGGAGCATCATGTACTAATAAAGTTAAGGAAATCTCTGTCTTTTTCTTCATCCAAACACAAGTTTGTTTGTTTACACAGAGCATTTGTGGGATCAGGAAGGCAGCTCAGAGGTCTGCCAGGGCTGTGGCCGGATCCCAGTGGGCGCCTGCAGAAAAGCCAGGCTCTCCAGGCGTGGGTGCCACAAAACCACCCAGCCATGACTGAGGCACCCAGCATATGTACAGGGGCCACTGCCAGCTGCTGCAAAGGAGAGAGGAAGGAATACTTCAGTGTTTGGAGGTCATGCTATTTTAACACCTATTTGACTGCTAAACTTACCCATCCTGAAATAATTAAGCCAAGTTGTTGAGTTGTGCGTCATCTCTGGCCGCCCAGAAGATAGATAGTGCCACTTTTGGAAGAGTAAGAAAGCCTGAACACACCAGTTTTTCAGCCCCAGTTTCCGTGGACACTCACAAACCCTGATGAAAACCACATTAAGATGTGCCAAAGTGGGGATCATAGTGTCTGGCAAGTTATCAGTTCAACTTGTAAAATTCCTATTTTTGGCAGACACAAGAACAGGAAATATTTACCAATTTTGCAGGTGTCAGGAAATATTTTCTAAGTGCTGCTGTGACCTGACAGTCCATTTAAATAGATAGCAAACATGTACAGAGGTGATAATAAATATATTTTAATTTAAAATATGTACTTTGATATGTTTGCTCCAATATCTGTGTCCTAGCAGACCAGAGTGGCAAATTCGTGTTTTTTGTTTTTAATCACACTACAATGATTAAGCAGTGATAAATCTCACAATACTAGTGTGGATGTTTTATACAATGAAAACATACATTAGAGTACATTAAAGATGTTTCTCACTGTTCCTCTCCTTTCAAGCTCCTCCTTTCTCCTGACTTGCCAGCTGTGAATTCAGAGTTTGCTCCTTTATGGTAAATGAAACAGTGTCAAGGAGTCGCAGGCTCTGCTCCAGAGCTAAGTATTCCCTGGCATGGTGATGGCCAGGCCAGTAAGATAAGACAACTTCCAAATCCTTCCTGTACTGGGAATGGCCAAGGAGTTGGTTGTTCTGAGTAGGCAGCTAGGATCCAGCCACCTTGTTTTGGAAATGAAAGTGGTTGGAATGGTGTGGACACAAATCATTCTGGACATGGGCCACCACTCAGCTTCTGCAATTGTGAATGGTCCCAGCAATTTGCTGAAATAGATGCAAATGTTGTGAAACTGTTTCTGTGGATTTGAGAGCAAAAGCATGCCTAATCTGCATGCACCATGGCTGTACCATCACCAGCAGGCTTACTCTGTCGTTAATAGATAGACACAATAGACAGTGATGCTTTCAGTTGTTTTTTTTATTGAACAATAATAATATTACACTCTTTAAAACCAACTGACTTACTAGATTTACATTCAAGAACTCATAATGTCATTTATGACACTGATGCAAAATATTAATAATGTATGCAATATTTACTACATTCTTTAAATATTTATCATCAGTCTGCTGGAAGACCATGGGTTTGATCCTGCTCTCACTGAAATAAAGAAAAAAATTACTTTTGATATCAGTAGATTAGAATCAATACACTTGCTTGTAAATGGCCCAAGATAACATTGTTCCGTCTCAGACCCTAACATTCAATACAGGTTAAAATGTGGCATTATGCTAGTTTGAGACTTATGTTTATATGTCTCCAATTATCATGGCACTTTAATCCTGACATTTGCATGTCTACTGCTGTCATTATCCTCTTGTTGCAGATCAGCATGATTCACTCTGCTTTCCCAGGTGAAAGCAACCTGCTTCCACAGATGTTGACTTTGGATCTCTTTAAGGGCATTAGAGCTTCTGTTGTTCATAGTTTTTAAAGTATGCTTTCAGATCCTGAACTAAACTCTGGCTACTGTACTGTGTGTTCCTTCTTTCACTGAAGTCATTGTCAAAGCTCACATGGATTTCAAAGGAAATATTAAAATCAAGCCACACTTCCAATGAGCGTACTCTGTGTTACAAGGCAGCTCCTAAACTCATGGAATCCAGGTTCACTCTGACCCAGCAACATCAATTTTCATTATCTGTGAATCTGGTTGTTTCCAGACATATTAGCAAACCCATCTCAGTGGTGATTTCTGATTTACACGTGTATCCTCCAATTTAGACTGAATGAGGGACTGCCCATTCCTGCAACACTCTAACACATATAAGTTTTGCTCCTGGCTGAAATGGGACCACTTGCTCATGCAATTGATAAACAAAGGACTGGGTACCAAAACTGTAGTCTGTGGCTGCACTATCACTTGCTGAGGGTCCAAGTCTTCCCTACCCGGGATCAAATAAACTCCCTGCGAGTCACATCTGGGCCATAGCTAGCAGTGAAGATGGAAAATATGAAGGTTCCTTTGCTGGCCTCTCACCGCTCTTCCCAAAGAAATGCAGACGTTGCCTTAATGACACCAACTAGCTGGTTTATAGAAACATATATATTTAAATAATGGTAAGCAGCTTGTTTTGTTTCAGATCCCCTTCTACAAATCGGTAGAATTTACCAATCTGCTGTTTCTCTGTACAAAATTTAACGTTAGAAATCCAACTAAATACAATATATGTCTGCAGTGTCTTGCCTAAGTTATTCACAATGTATGAACTGAAATGCTGGGTATTTTCTCACTGAAGAAAGGCATATTTATCTCTGAGGAATTGTCACCAAACTTCCAAAAACTAGAAAATTTTTAACAACTAATGTTGGTTTATTTAATGTACATTGTTGTGCTTCTGTTGTTATTGTTATCAAGATTCAGGGGGTTTCCTTCCATCAGAGGTGTAGTTTATCTGTGTTTCTTTCATGGTGTTCCACACCAATAGTATCACTCACCTAAACTGTCCCCTTAATTCAGTGAGAGCTTTCCCAGCCCCAGGCTGCAAGAGTCAGCCTCTGGCATTATTTAAATGATCATGTTGGGTTTTTAGTATTACTATACATTCAAAAAACCACAATACATTTCTCTGTTCAAATACTTATCAAAACAAATATCAAAAGTCATATACACTGTACAATCTATTTTTAAGTAAACATTTGTCACTAAAAACTGGTCACATTTGACCTTCAGAGATTACATTTTCATACGTTATAGATCTACTTTGTTCTTAAAGTGTGTTGTTGCATATTCAATAATCTGTGAGAAATGCATTCACCTGAAAGTCTTACAAGTGTAAGTAAATATCAGCGAGGATTTAGCCATTTCATTACTGGAGAGCGAATAACTTTCTCTTTAACGAATTCCTCTTTTACAGAATTTCCATCCCCTGATGCCATGTCATTGTCTGAAAAAAACCACAAAAATAAAGATGGATTTCATGAATATGAAAGCTTTAAAATATTGTCCCGCAGCAATGTCCCTGGTTTTAGGAATACTTAGGAAAATCCTTAACTGGCAAGTTTGCAAGAAACTCACTAAATTACGTCTGCTTACCTAGCTGTAAAATTTCTACCAAATTAATGCGTAAGTCATATCTGCTTTCTAACAGTTTAAGCATAAGGCTGATTATTTGACTTCAGTTTCCAGTTCTGACTGTAACACTCACTCCAGTGTGACACAGGCCCAAGCAACACATCCTCAATAACTACAGCAGCAAATTAAACTTCCCTGCAGCTATTCCCTGACTGAGGCCAGCTGGCATGGAATATCCTGATGCGTGCCACTAAACTCTCTTACTCTCCAAAAATAGGTAAAAGATAGTCCATTTGTCAACTGGAAACAGTCCCTGGCTGAGGCTGATTCCTGAGCTGTGACTGAGGTTGTCTAGCACAGCTAGCTGGCCTGGGACAAAGCGTGCTGTCCACTGCCCTACCGTTTGACCGTGAAAGGAGTCAAATTGCAATGCACAGGACCATGCTCTGACAGCTTTAAGTTTGCTAAGGTATATGCAGGCATAGTGGTCTTTATAAAACACATGGGTCAGATTATGTACAGAAATACAGAAGTCTTTACAGCTGTTTTAATTTGCTGAAGATCACCTAGACACTATAGCTACTTCCAAAGACCACTTTTAAATGAAAGCCTGTTTGACCATCCCATGGAGTACTACTCATAGTGTCCCTGATCTGCTAACAGTGATGGACCTCTGAGGACAGAAATCACTGGGAAACTTTTGCAAGGGTAAAAAACACCATTTGTTTCTGAGAAGTGAGTATCTCATCCCGTCTGGGATAAGTCAAGCAGTTAAACATTGGGGCATCAAAATCTTTGGGACCAAAGGCAAGTGGGGAAGTGGACAGGGGAGGAGGAACTGATGAAAATAGACAGTCTGGGAAGATCTGGAATATAAGCTAGATACAGAAAAAAGCAAGCACCCTTATTATTGTGGCACCCTCAGTAATAAATAGAACAAGGAAAGGCAAAAGCGCACAATCACGTAGAAAACTACAAAAATACCAAGGCTGATTTATTAGAGGGGTTTTTTTGAGATCATTTTAAATGTGATATAAGCACAAGCTGAAGACATTTGCTACTATCTAACTTTCTCTAAGCAGAGAATGGGAGAAAGATAAATCTTGTGTGAAGACAGCAAATTCCATATAGCTTAATATAACAGGAGAAAATAAAAAATTGCACACCAACTGCAGTTGGAGAAGAAATAAAATCCAAAGACCTTTAGGTGAAACCCTATAAAAGCTCCCAGTAGGCCTAAGATTAAATCTCTGGTTTGATTTTTGTTTTTTTTTTTCACTTCTAAACATTTGTATTTATTTTGGTTTGGTTTTAAATTTAGAGTAAACATCATTCAGACAAATATACCTCAGGTGGGAAAAAAGTGGAAAATTTTTAATCCCACCTCTAAAAACTTCAGTGATCTTTCCTTGGTGCACCAAAAACGCTCCAGTTTCTCACACTCCTTTTTTTTCTTCTTTTACTTTTAATTCTGGACAGACCTATTACAAGCTACAGACATAAATGTAAAGGAAAGAACTTCTTCCAGAGATACTGTGACAAATGACTACAATAAAATGTTTAATAAAACAGTTCTCTGACAACTGAAAACTTATAAAGCTCTGTCCTCATGGGGGAAAAAAAGTGTTGTTTTTACTATGTATTAGCTAACAGTAGTAAATAGTAGTGAAATAGTAGCAATGTAGCAAAATCCTGAACTGACTGATGCAAACCCTAGCACAGCCTCCCTTTGCACAGGTGATGTACTGCTAGCACATGCAACAAAGTATTTCAAAATATGTTCACCATGTGTCACAGCTCACCTAATTCCTTGCCACATGTTAAGGGAGCTGCCAATAAGAAAAATAAACCTACCTTGTGTTGTTACTTGTTTGCACAGCTCCACCAAAGTACCCATCGAGTGGTAGCAGATCATGTGCAATGTGTTTTCTGCTAAAATCAACTGTCCTGGAAGGTCTTACCTGTGTGTGAAGATATTTTTCGTCGATTTGGAGGCTTTGAAGCAGACAGTTGAAAAAACGGGAACTTCAAACATTTCCCTGTTACTCTGTCACAGATGCCAGAGGGACAATTGCAGGTTTTCCTGCATTCCATTCCATAGGTACCATAAGGACACTCTGGAAAAAAAGATATTGCAAAGCAGTTCTCAGTGATCCAACTCAGCTGCTGTCTGAATAGCTGGTCTGCTTGAAAGTGGAAAACCTTTGAGTGGAGGTCAGCTAAACCTTAGCTACAGGATTTCAGCATGCTGACTGGTTTTTACAAGTATTTTCCAGTATTAACAAAACTTGACACACATTACATACATCATTTCATTTCCTGTAACTTATTTACAGTGTGCCACTGGTAATCCTTCTCTGAAACACTCTTAGATTTAAATGCACTCTTAGATTAAATTGCCTTAGTTAAAGGCAAAATGAGTATGTAAGTACGCAATCACAGAAGACTTAGTTAAAGGGCTAGCAATGAATTCAGAAAAGAAGATGACTCCAGAAATTCCTGGAATTCACTATGTGATTCACTATGGTATTTTCTGACTTCATGACTGTTGTGACTTAGATCTGCAATCTGATGCTGGTGCAGGGCTGCTGTGGCCAGGGCCAGCAGTCTGGGTGGAGGATGCAGCCCGACCTTGAGGAGCTATCCAGCAACTCATCCTCTGCCTGGAGAGGCTACTGGCTCCTGGGGAGTAGCCTCCCACCCAACACCTTTTCACACAGCAGAGTTTTGTCTTCCTGTGGCAGACAGCTCATCCGCATCTCCAGCCTAAAGAGTGAGTATGCCCTGAAGGGATCTCTGGCACTAAGGCAACTCCCTGGTTGTACTGGATCTGGTCACATAATGCCCCAATTCAAACCTCATATTCCTGAGCAAGCTCGTGGAGGAGCACCAAAGAGCAGATGTTAGGATGGAACCAAATGCTTTCCAAAGAAAATTAAGTCAGGTACAGGAGATTTGCCCTATCCCTTAGCTGACACATATCACATGCTAAATCATATATCTTCCCAGAGGGTTTAAACTAGGGGCTACAGCCCTTGTCTTCCTCTTGCCTTGCTGTTGAACAGGATACCTTCTCAAAACCATTGCTAAAGAGATGGAGACTGGGAAGATCCATGTATAACATACATTTTCCAAACCCACAAACAGGTGATCATTCCCAGCAGAGGTTTGAGATATGCCATGAGAAAGGCCTGTATGTTCAAACTGTCCTTTCCAACCCAGGCTACATGGTCACCTCAAATAGCAAGGTCTGAAGAGTCTCTAATTTACCTCCTAAGGGCAGATGAACGACTATTCAGGGCTGGATCAGGATCAAGGATCCATCTAGCCCAGGCTTCCACAAAACACTTAAGAAAAGTGATTGTAGTAAGCACAAATGATACCTCCCTCCTCATTTTGTCTCTCCTTTTCAGCTATGGCATATCCTGATCCAGTCCTAGTTTCTGTGCATATAGCACCCCAAAAGAGAATTATCTTTTTCGGTTTGTCCAGTCTCCTCTTGAATGAATGCAAACTTTTAGCTTTGCCATAGAGCCTAGGCAAGATGAAAATCAAGCTAATGCACTATAGCGCAGCCAACATTTTACAATTCTCTGTGTATCAAACAGATATGGTCTTATAAATGAAAAGCCCTAGAAGATCAACCAGTTCCCTGAAAGGCACTACACAGCGAGTCACTCCAGCAAGGAGAATCTTACAAGGTCTCACCACACTCCCCTTCCTAAGAAGGACACTCTTTGATCTGCTGCTTGTCCACATAAAACAAAAACAAAATCTCACGCAAGTGAAACAGTCCTTGTGTTCACATCTTCCCTGGGAGACAAGCAAAGAGCACACACTACATGGAGCATCAATCTGCCTGCTGCAGGTGCTCAGCCTGGAGAGATGGGATTCAAAGATGTGCACAACAGCATAGAAACAAGTCTGAGCCCAAAGCACTTCGCTCGGTGTGGAATAATCCTGGTATTGATGAGGCTCTTCAGATTTCATGAAACTGAGATCTGAGTCAATTTTTCTTTTGGAAGGTTTTTGTTCAACAGGATCCTGCTCCTAAATAAATTGCAGATTGCTCCCAGTGGTTTAATGGAAGCAAGGGCACCAAAAAAGTAGTTTGCTCCTGGCAATAATGACATTGCCATTGATAATAATATGATGCACTCTTCTAATAATAAAAATATCCCCAAAAATTGCTCTGGAACATATACAGCCCATTTTAGAAATAAGAAATTGAAGAACACAGAGTTCAGATCATTTTTTCAGAACTTCAAAGTAAATCGGTAACAGGAAGCTAGAGAGAATTTAGCCATCCTGCCTCCGTCAGTTATTACAAACATGGAAGTTATTAAAATGAGTGAGTGACCTGGTATCATAGCTGTAAATGGATATATAAAATAACAGTATCTGGCCCCAGAGAGAGATTATGCTATCTCAGAGCCGAGATGAAGAAAGAAAAATAATTCAAAATTACATCTATAATATTTAGTGGAAAAAAATATATGGGGAATAGAAGATTTAAACACCAATTTACAATTCTAAGTCAACATATTGCTTTACAGAAATTAAGGAGAGTTTTTCCACTGACTGGCTGGGAAAAAAACCCAAGCATTT
Source organism: Corvus hawaiiensis (assembly GCF_020740725.1). Taxonomy (NCBI): domain Eukaryota; kingdom Metazoa; phylum Chordata; class Aves; order Passeriformes; family Corvidae; genus Corvus; species Corvus hawaiiensis. Next base: position 7,465,195 of record NC_063255.1, on the reverse strand, counting down.
TACTTTGCATTTTCTACAGAGCATCCGAGATTCAGCTATGGGGATTCAGATTTCATGTCCCATAATATTTGTTTTTTCCCAAAGTGTGCTATTGCAAAGAATAACACACTTTGGGAAAAGTGTTTTATATTCCTCCTATAAGGAAAGTGAAAAGTACGCACTAATTCAAAAGAACTGTTAATAGAATTATAGGCAGTATCTTCCACTGTGGTAGTTTTTAATAAACTGAAGATCAGTCAATTATCTCAGTGAAATACTCCTCTGGTGAGTGCACCAAAGATACAATCTTTATATGTAAGTTCTACTCGTTTGCAATAAAAGTGCTATATTGGGTTTCACACTGTGTGCAACCATGCCCACAAGTTTTTTTTTAAATAAGGTAAATAAGTGTGTGCTGTATGTGAATCAGCCTGGGTGTTTTTTGCAGTGTCTGGTCCTAAGTCATTACTTTTACTGAGTCTATTAATACTCCTGATATTTAACTATCTATTCAAGATATTCCCACTTTTAAGGAAGTTATTCTAAGGCTTATCTGTATTTACTTACTGAAGTGGTACACAAACAGGAAAGTCCACTGCATTCATGCTTTGCAAACTCCTTTTTAAGAAGCTTATTTTTTAAGATATTAATTCTACTTCTTACAAATATAATACCTTCTCACCTTTTAAAGATTCCCCTGTTTACATGGAGTGAGAATAGCTCCTAAATGAAAAATGCCGTTATAGCCTCTGACTAATGAAATCAGCATGCAACATACCTTGTATAAATTGAAAGCAGTGCCTGGCTGCTCATCTCACAGTCAACTTCTGTTCTGTTATTGCCATCTTTCAGGCAGGAGGGTTTCTGTTTGCCTCCCCTGAACACATCCCTAAGATAGCTGAGCATCTCAAAGGTAGAACTAAATTAAACAGAACAAAGTCTCCAGGCACTCAGGCAGTGCTCCTTTCTCCATCCCTCAGACTGAGCACCTGGTTCCTGGGCAGGCAGACGGCAGTGCCAGAGGGAGCATCACTCCCAGGAGTGTGCAGCAGTGACAGGGACCCTGTGACAAGGTTGGACTTGCGGGATTAAAGTCTTAATAATTTATAGAAAGCCACCCACCAAATCAACTGAAGGAACAGGACTAGTGCCTGGGTCTCCCAAGCCCCAGTCAAAAATCTCATCTCCAAGCACACCCTATCTGTATTTCCTCACACACGTTCCCAGGTGTAAACAACACTGTCACATTAATAACCCTGCCCCACTACATGTAACACCTTTTGATGACAGCAGGTATTTCCCTTTTTTCTTGGCTAAGGGCTGAGCTGGAAAAATCCAATTTTAGACTTTTCAAGCAGGAGGCAAACTCTGCATGTATGTTGCTGTCAAATTGCCAAAGCGGGTGCATACAAAGTGAATATCATTACCTTTGCAGATACCAAATTCATCACCAAAGTCATCCTCCTCAGTGTAAAACTGGCACTTCAGCCCAGGACCACACTTGACACCATCCATACCCGAGACTGTACGATAGCAAGTCTCCCCCAGAGCAGCTGCACACACTCTGCAGCAGCCACAGTCATCCAGCACTGTTCGCTTACAGCGCACAGTGCTTTTGCACGCGTTACTGTCACAGGGATCGGGGCAATCCACTGCGTATTTCGCGCTCCAAGAAGCTCCAGCATGCACGGGCATCAGGAGGAATGTGAGGAACAGGAAGCCCTTCATGTCTTGCAGGGGTAAAATCTCCATCCCAGAGAGCAGGTCTCAGTGCTCAGCCTGCTGGTGCCTCTTGCTGAGGGAAGCAGCCGTAAAGAATCCAAAGTGGTAGCTGCACACATCAGCCTACAAGTTTATGAGCTTTATACAGTGTGTTGCCCACATGTTGCACCGTCGTCAGCTTCCTCAATCCGGCAGCGCTGCTCCTGCCAGCCTCCCTTGTTTCAGTTTATGAAATCCAGGATGAAGGTTGGATTAGCACTCTGCTGCCATCCAGGAATTGAAAAGGCTGAGCTGATGTAATCTGTTATGTTTAGTTGGTTGTTTTGCATGAGGTCTAAAAACTCTCTCACATCCGTTTCAAATGCTCAAGGACGTCTGCCAAGAGTAAAAAAAAAGTAAAAAAACAATCAGCCCCGAGGAGGTTGCATACCTTCCTGCAGGACAGGGATTGCTCTGACGCTGGGCACACTGCTGACAGGAGAGCTCTGCCTTGCTATCAGAGCTTGTACAGCCAGAAGAAAATCACACTGAGTCATCTTACCGCTGAAAGAATAATCTTTAATAGAATAAATCCTTCCCATATTCTTTTAGGGGATATGGACAGTTATTTTGAGGAATTAAATGAGATCATGTCATTTAATAGCCAGACTCGGATTTTTCAGTAGCTTTTTCTGCCTGCATTTAAATAGTACTTCTTAATCAGTGTTTAAGTGAATTAAACATTTCATCCAAAGATTACTGCCAGAACTGAAAACCGGTCAGACAAAACCCATCATTTTGTGGGATCTTCCAAAGGAAGTTCAGGAGAATGAGCAATGAGCTGCCCCAACTTCACAAACAAAGGGGAAATCCCCATCCATCATCAGCACTGTCTGCACAGCCTTAACATACATCCAGGGGGCTGATTCTTCTCCTCTTTACACCACTTCTATTCTTACAAACTTTATGGGATGCTCTGATGTTGCTCTTGAATGAAATCAATGTAAATAAACAGAAAACAAATCTCAGTTTCCCCTGTCTCCCCTCTTAGACTTTATTTATCCTGCCAGAGCCTTGACAAGAAACAGCAAAGTGGAGTCCAGTGAAACTGATGAGCCACTGGAGAAATGAAAATTTCTGCACTTGAAAAAAAATCTACCAGAAAGGAAAAAAGAAATAAGGCTAGGTATAAATAAACCTCTGAATACCAAAAGTTGTTGCCAGTAAATTTATTGGGAACCAAAGCGAACTTGTCAAAAGATGTCACTTGGGAATCCTGTGTCTCGAGTGGGCTAAGGACACTGCCAGTAGGCTACCAAATAAAATGAAGAACTAGGCTAGAAATACAAGAGAGCAGGGAAGCCTTTTCTTCATGAATGCAAATGTGAATTGATAAATACACAACCAAAATTCTTAATTCTTCTGTCTTGTGAAGAAAATGGAGAAAACCAACATACTGTATGTTATATTTTGGTAAGTTGTTCACACACTTCTGGTGTATGTGGGTGTAAGAAAGAGGGGAGGGGAGGGGAGGGGAGGGGAGGGGAGGGGAGGGGAGGGGAGGGGAGGGGAGGGGAGGGACTGGCCTAGGTGTAAGAACACTTGTAGATATTCATCTTATACTGTACATAATTACTTGGAACATAGTTCTTCTAATCACAGTTGTTGGCAGATGTTTACACGCACAAGCTTGTGCATGGTTTTACATACATTCTTGGACCAATTAATGAATTTAAAATATAAAAAATTAAAATGTTAGGTTGAGGTCACATACAAACCAAGGAAATATTACTGGTAGGTATGAGCTGGCAGCAAATAGCAGTTGTAGACAGCTTCATCTTCAAAATACAAAGCAACTATCCCCTAAGAAGTGAAAGGAGTACTTCAAAGATGGAAATGAGAATTACAGCTAAAACCAGAGGAGGAACACAAGTTTAAGGTTATAATGAGCAGATCAATTAGAAATTTATGTCCTACCACTGACTCCATCACAACTAAAACATGACAAAAGCCTGTTTTAAAAAAAACAGCAGTCCAGTATTTCTTCCACAGTTCTCAGGTCAGCAGAATAATGTGAACCACTGCCCATGGCTGCTGGCATAGCAACAACTAAAGTTGACGTTGGTTTCTATTAATAGGTCAGGCTGTAACCTGTGGGACTGAGGAGCCAATGTAAATCCCACTGGGCAGTCCCTCAGCTCACCCTTTAGTTAATTCACACCTGCACTTCAAACTCATGCCTGCTTGCTTGCTCAGAGGAGATAACAGATGATGTGCAGGTGTGCAGACCCATCCACACATGTACTTAGACATTTATGCCTGGTAGTAACCACCAGCTGATAAAATCCTACTCTGTAAATATTTATAGGAAATGCTCCTTGTCTAGAACACCAAGCAAGATCCAAAAGGGCTACATTTTACATTTGGGTTTCTCACAGGAAAAATGTCCTAGAGAGATGATAAATAAAAAAATTACACACAGATGTGGTGAGGGAAAGAAATTGTAAAAGGAATCAGCACACTCCCCTAGCAACTAGCCAATATTATTTGGAATAAAATGGAAACTGTATCTTATGCTTGGAGCTAGAAGCCAAAGTGAATTATTACAATGGATTAAAAAATACGTGTAATGGAAGAAAACAATATGAACAGATAGACGTCTGGCTTGCGCATGAGTATCATGGAGACAATAAGGATACTATGATCTTCCACACTGTCCACTGATTAAATAGTGAAATAAATCCAATGTCACTCTCTTTGGTTTTAATATTTCTCTGTTGTTTTACCTGTTGAATCCATTAAGCTTTCCTTTCCAGTGAAAAGCTTAATCTGTAAAACCGTGAGCTAAGGTCTTCCATGAAAATTGATGCAATGGGAATTAATGAAGCTTCCTCAGATATCAACAGCAGAAAATTTGCCACCATTTTTTAACTTGTTGTATAAATATATTTCAAAGGTGGTAAGACCTTCTAGATCAGATCAGAGCTATTTTTTTTTTCCAAATTTACAGCGTAAATTGTCTTTGTGCCAGCTTACATCATAATTACATCACCATGTATAATGTTTGGCACTCCTTCTAGAAGCAGAAAAGGTTTCAACCCTTGGGTTCCATGCTTTACAGGAACCAAACAATCTAATAGCAGTGAGCTGTGTTCCAGCTGAATACTTCTGAGAACCATTTTTCTAGCTCTTTTGTAAATAAACTATTTCTCAAGCAAAAGCAGCCTGTGGGATGGTCTTGTTGATGGTCTTGTATTTATGCCCTCTGAAAAGTCTGACCCCACCTGTTAAAAATACCCATGAAATGGCAAACATCATGTTACATGATTTTTTTGTGCTGATATATGGGCACAGTCTATTGACTAGGTTAATAGGCTTTGTTCATTTTACTCTTTAGACAGAGAAACATTCACCTCCACTCTTCTGAACTTAAGCGTTCTGGCCACTGTTGCTATCCAGTCTTTTGAACGCATGAAGTCGGGATAAGCAGGAAGCACTAATATCTCTTTAAACACAGGTAAATGTTTAATGCATGACCCTTGTTGTTCACTTCCTAAAGACAGTCCCTAAACTAAAAATATGCTACCACACATTCCTGAACAATCCAACCTTTTCCCAGGCTTCTTTTACAAAAAGCCGTAGGCACAATGCTATATGAGAAGCAAAAATTCAAAGGGAAACACCGAAAGGAAGCTGAGCTGCAAAGTCCAAAATGAAAAGCCAGAAATAGGAAGTAAGAGATAAGAATCAGGAAAGTGAGATAGCGGCAAGGACTCCCCTTTGTATGATTTCTTTTCTTGTATCTTTTCAATGAATTGCTAATTACTCTTTGTTTCAGCTGTAACATAGCAACTCAACTTCACTCTGGTAAAAATAGATGCTTTGGGACATTTCCTACTTGCTGAAGGCAAGAAATGTTTACATGCTTTCTCCAGGCAGACCAGGTGCTCTGCAGAGAGCTGGGTAGGCACAAACTGCAGGAGCTACTATAGAAATGACTGGATATGGAGGTTACCTGTAGAGAGACTCAGGAATAAGAGCCACAGCTTCTTTGGAGTACAGCAAAAATATACTTGCCCATATGTCTGTGTGCAAATACATGGCATATCCAGCCTGGCAGCTGCTAGCCAAACCTACTGCACATGATTTCTTCTCTGAGTTTGCCATTGAAATGGAGCTGGGCCCTGTCTGTGCTACTTACAGAGCCCATGTGGCACTGTCCTGTTCCTCCATGGGCTCCGGTCATGGCTGGCTGATTGCAGGACCTCTGCCCTATGTCACCTCTTCACAGAACAGGTATTCCCAGTGATTTTACAATCACCATAATAATCTTCATAACAGAAATTACTGACTTTCTATCAATTCAGTCATGAATCAAGTAAAATAGTTCTTCTGTGCTTGGAAAAGGTGTTCAAGAGGCAAAAAAATCACAGAGTGGTGTAGAAGTTCTACTACATGGCAGCAAGGGTCGATTTTTTCCATGGTGAGCAAGTCTGAGTTTGTCACTCACAATATATAGGTAGTTGATTTAAATGGAAAAACATGATAAAAAAATATGTTGTGACTCTGTTATGCTGAAAACTTTTTTTAATACTTTCTAGTCATCTACATTTCCAGAGGAGGAAAGATGTTCAGTGCCCAAGACCTCCAAGATCTAGGGAATTTCTGAACAGTACAAGAAAGTCACATACCTTTTCTATACTTCAGAAAATTTGTTTGTCTGAATACAATGACTGATTACTCGCAACCCAAAATTCTGCCTTCACACACACCCGTCTTACCAATAGTTTTGTCAGGAGCTGTTTCTCTTGTGACACTTCTTGCTTCTAGGAATCTAAATCACCCCAGGTAAGTCATATGTGCACCTAGGGAGAAATAAAGCCTTTTTGTATAGAAAAACACCTTTTAAGGACTGATCGTCAAATATTCTGTTTCTTTATCAATAAAAAAATAAGATATGAATGATGGTTCTTTGCATGTTCTGCTTAGGTGGTCAGGTGTCCATATGGTAAACAATTTTAATACTGAGATAATGTGACTATTTACTCCCTCACTGTTTGACATAGTAAATTGATGTAGGAACACACACTCATTTCTCTATCATCAGGAAGCTTCTGCTCTCAGTAGTTCTCTGCAGAACTAGAATAAAAGATATTAGACTTGAAAAAGCGTTTTCGTCAGTTTTTTCAGGACATGAACAGTAACTCAACAGTCAATAAAATTACAAATACCATATGGATTTTTTCCTTTCTCTATGCAATCCAAATGGTAATTGTACTCCGACTCTACCAGTCCCTGATAACTAAGCCAAATTCCCATTGAAGTAATGTTTGTTCTTGGTACCTGTGCAGAATCTCAAAGTGCAGAGTTTGATTTTCAATTCCTAGGTATAGATATTAGAATCAGGTATTTTAGGATTGGTGGGGAGTATCCTTTTGCTTGCAACTCAAGTTGATCTTGATCTCTGCTTTTTAAGATAAAAAAGTTGATAATCTATAGACCCGAAAGGAAATAGAACCATATCTTAAGTATTAATGTGATTTCTACTTCTCTGTACTAAAACATGCCTTTTGTTGCAATTAAGTAGTGCTATTGTCTTACAACACTTCTGCAAATATTTTAGCCATGCCTTATATATAGTTTAGACTTGACTAAGTAGCTATTTCCTGTAATGAATGACAAACCTATTAAAAGCTTGTTATCTTCTTGTGCTCCATGTGTTGCTAACAAGCAAATCTGTAGTCATATGTGTGAAATCTTGGGTTGTTTAAGTTAGGATTAGGTGTCCTCATGAGCTAATACTTCCATGTGTTCTTTGCCATATAGCCAGGATGACTTCCACTGGCAGAGAAACGTCCATTTGAATTAATTAACTTAGATAAGCAAGCTTATCAAACTTACCTTGATCATCATTTTTCATTAAAAAGAAATCTCTCCCTTTCGTAAGTATTCATCTTTGAAGTATAAAGGTTTTCCAGAATTATTAGGTGATCCCAGAAAGACCAGAAGAGGACTTCTGATTTCCTAAGTAATTCAACTTCAGGGAAGAGACAGACAATGCCTGAAAGGAGTCAGGACACCAATGGGAACTATTTTTCAGATTTTTCCAGTGTTGCACATACTTGCTTTCCTTGGGATGAGTGGCTGTTTTATTCGTACTTCTCTCTGCCACACAGTCTCTCTGGCTCAGCCTTAGTCCTCATCATACTGCTTTTCTCCTTTATTATACTGTGTTCTCTCTCCGATCTATATGCAAGTTTACTTATGCCACACACAAAAAGCACCCTAAAAATAGGAGTGCAATAGGCTATATCCCTTCATTCCATCTTTATTGCTTTCTCTTGTTCACAGTCCTCACACTCCATCCATCTTGTCTATCCCAGCTGAAGCCTCTGAGAGTTTGGATTAACTGGAGCAAAGGAGACTTTTGGTGGCCGGTCCTCAGGCATGTCCGTGCTATATTAAATTGATATCTACTTCCATGAACAGGTTTGGACAAAAATTGAATCAGTATCATGGCTTCCATGAAAAGAGACAACAGTCAGGGTCTCCAAGAACAGTGCAGTTGGAGGGACTTAACACAGAACCATTTGTTTCCCCAGTGTGGCAAGAGGATTTTCACACACATGCTCCCTAAATCCTTTGTCCTTTGCTCCATAAATCATATGGTCGTGTTTTCAAATATCTTTTTTTCTTTCTCTGGGGCACATATATTGTGGGTGAATGCTGATCCCAATGAATCAAGTGCTGTGTCTCTCATTTCAGCAGGGCCAGGATTTCACATGATACTTTCAATGTTTTATGATCTCTACTGTGTTTTTTTTACTCAAAATATGGAAAGTAATGTTTGCAAACAAGCTCTAATTAGAAAGCAATGAGGCGTAACAGCTGCGAATCGTCTGTCACAAATTTGGTCTCACTGAGAAACAAAACTGCTAGAAAGCTTAAAATTATAAGCTATAAACCTACAAAGAGCCTAATCACTTCCAAATCTATTTTAGCTTGTATTTCATTATTCTCAGCTTTCTTAATATATTGCTAAAAGAGGTGTCATAAGTAAGCAATATTACAAGTGCAGAACACAACCTTGTGATTTTACTCAGAAATGTGATAATTTATATGCACTTATATATACTCAGCATATATGACAGAATAAAATATAATACACAAGTAGTCTTGGTTTTCTTATTTTTTTCATTGATCAACCTTAGTTATTTGATCAAAACTTGATGATAATTTTCAGTCATTCATTTAAATGCCCAGAAGATTTATTCTTTAAGAAAACCACCTGGGGAAAAAAAGTATGAGTGAAATATACAAAGCTGGAGCTATTTTTCCAAGTTGTGAATCTGATAGACTGAATATGTGATTTATCCATAATGGCGTATTATTCTTCTCTTTTAGTTTATCTTCTGAATTGTCATAGACTGAACATATGTTATTGTAGATGTTTCCTGACCATGATAGAATAAGCTTTTCAAGCAAGAAAAATTCCTGAAATAGTTCACGATCAGATGCACGTTCTTAGATGATTTATTTAAAACCAGATAGCTGCTACTCAATCCTGTGTCCTAATTGTGCCCTGCACTGTATTATGGATCCTCTTCTCTGTGCCAGGGGCTGGCCTGTAATGTTTTCGACTATGAACGCTGGCTGGGTGCTGGGTCTCACCCTGACTGTAAAGAAGCTGCAAAGGGAACACAGAGGAAGGTCATCTGTAGATAGCTGCTGACAATAGGAAACATCCTCCAAAGCTGTGGTGTACAAGATGTTCCCTCATGTGGATCCCATGAGGCCACTTGGGCCAGAACTGGACAAAGTACCTTCAGTGCTGGCTATAGTGGCTTTTTCTGTTTTATAAAACAAGAAATGTTTGGTTTTTTCATTTATAAAGCATTGGATGTAAAAATAAAAAGTCCATTTTCTACAACCAGCATAGAGGGAAAGGGTTTTTTTGTTTGTCTTTTGCCTAAGATAAGTGCCTGAAACAGGACTTGGAAACCACTGACAGCACAGATGGAAACCCTCTCAAAGTGACCAGAATTGTTTGTCTGGGCAGATGCTTCCCAGGATGGCTAAGCTGCAGTTGAGCACCATGAGGAGGGAAAAACCCAACCCAGCACTGCTGGTGGAATAACAAACCCTTCTGGAAATTGCTGTCCCAAATATGAGTGTCAAAATGGGTAACCATTACTGTGACCCTGACTTCAGTAACTGGGTGCAGGAAAAACAAGGCGAGGGAAAAAGGCCTGGAAGAAAAACAATTTAAATATCACTTTAGAACTGAGTCTAGCTTTTGTATTTTCTTACCACCAGCAGTGCTCTCACCTCATGCAGGTACTCTCACCTCATGCAGGTACTCTCAATATTTCTACTCATTGAGGCCAAGACCACTCGATAAAGTCAACACCATTGTTCGTAAGACAGAATAGTCTGTTAGAAAGTAAGGTGTTTTTTAATAATTCAGGGCTCTGATGTGCAGTCCCTGTTAAATCTCACTGTGGCACTGTCTGTCTGATTGTTGCTGCAGCAGAGTCTCATTTCACAGGGCAAGTTAACTTCAACCACTCATTTCTACTCCTGGAGAAGCAAAAATACCACTCCACCCTGCTGTGCATGTGATAACGTCGGAAGTTGATGTACCTGGAATCATGAGCACCACAGCCCCCTGTATCACTCTTTTCAGCACTCTCATATTCTCACCCACCTATATTTTGTTATAGAGCCACACCAAGGAAACTAGGTTAGAGCCCAGCCCTTGGGAATATTGCAGACAGAAAATGAACACATTAATATTAGCAAGTTTATCTTCTGTCTCTGTGAGTGCAGAGGTATATCTTCAGTGCTGGAGGTATAATTGCTGCCTCCCCATTTTTCTTTTCATTATGATGTGGGTTGTACATAGGAGGAATTTGTTGACAAGGTCTGGCTGAACCACCTTGAAAGGCAGGGCCTCTCACAACCACCAGTGACAGGGAGCAGTGCAAGTTTCTCCACAGTCTTCCATCAGCATGGCCAAAAGCACCAGTTCTGAGAATAATTGTGAGTTCAGTGCAAATATTTGTTACTTGAACTCTCCTAAGACCAGTAACCAGACCGGACTGTGGCTTTTGGCAAGGGATGTGCACGCCCAAGATTTTAACCAGTGAAAGCTACATCACTGTCAATGTGGTCCATTGACATTTGAATATGTCACAGGTTTCACACACATAGTAGTCCAAAGTCCACCCTATTTTCATGCATCTGCTTTTTTCTGGTATCAGTTTTCTGGTATTCTTTCTGGGCTGAAAGAATGTCTTTTACAGTTTTGGTTGTAAGAGCTTGAGACAGACTGACCAGTGCATCCTGATAGGAAACATCCTCTACATTGTTTCAAGATAACCTAAACCAACAACCATGTACCATTTTTTCATTTAAATGGAAATCATAAAATCATAGAACCTTTTGGGTTGGTCGGGACTTGAAATATCATCTGTTACAACCCCCCTGCCATGGACAGGGACACGTTCCACTAGATCATGTTGCTCAAAGCCCCACCCAGCCTGTCCTTGAATGATCCCAGGGACAGGGTAGCCACAACTTCTGGGCAACCTGTTCCAGTGTCTCACTATCCTCTGAGTAAAGAATTTCTTCCCAACATCTCATCTAAACCTACTCTCTCTCAGTTTGAAGCCATTCCCCCTTGTCCTGTCACTACATGCTCTTGCAACAAGTCCCTCCCCATCTTTCTTGTAGGCTTCCTTCGGGTACTGGAAGGCAGCAGTTAGGTGACCCCAAAGCCTTCTCTTCTCCAGGATGAATAATCCAAATTCTCTCAGTGTTTCTTCACAGGAGAAGTGCTTCATCCCTCTAATCACCTTCATAGCTCTTCTCTGGACTTGCTAATTAATAGTTAATGAAATACTCATGACCATTATGTTTTAGTACAGGAGTGATTAAGATTGATTAAAGTAATATTTAATTTTTTCATTTACTGATATTGCTACTGTTCTAATTATCTTTATCTTAATTTTCTATGTGGCTGCAGAAAGGCTTGGAGTTTTTTTGAAATAAAGGTGTTTTAAGAGTGTTAATAGGGCAAAGTTTCTGGCTTTTTACAAAAAAAGGTATTAATAATTCATAAGAATGAAGTCTGTGAAATTCTGTTGTTTATATATTAAATCTAACATATACCTTTGTAAGTAGCTAAGGTATAGAAGTTCCCATTCTATTATTATATAAGGGCTTTTTTTTAATAAGGTCTTTTTTGCTCATCTTTCTGTGGTTCCTTTGAAAAAATCTGTGCCACTTTGAATTGAATTATGATTAAATTAAACCTACCTGTAATCTGTTACACATTAATTATGAAATGCCATAAGTCAATCCAAAAAGAGCTCATTCAGATGACTGTGGGATTATAAACATACTGGGGTAGAAGTGTCTGAACCGTCTAGGCCAGGTCACTAATGAAATTAGGATATATTTTTGAAATTAGCAATTTTTAATTAAAAGTTGTAGAAGACATATGAAAATGGCTTGCTCTAATTTGTCTGACTATGATGAACTGACTTATTCAGAGTCCAAAGGAGTCTTCTGAGTTTATTTATTTTTGGCAAGTATCCAAGAAAATTATCTTGAAAATCTGATGGCTTGTTTTAATTCTGTTTTCTAAATGTTTTTTCCTGATGCCAGATTGAGTTGCCCAAAAGCAAGGTTATTTTTACAGCTTGCTAGATAGTGGGCAGCTCTGTCATCGGAAGACAAAACAAAGACTTTGACTAGAAGCTGTGGAGGCAGTCCATGCTCCAAACATATCACCACACTTTCAGGAAACAAGAGTTGTTGACAATAGATAATGACACCCTCTGTACTGAGAAATAGAAGTTTGTTTAAAAAAAAAATTAACAAAAAATTACACATGCAGTGCATTAGATGTACAGCCAAAACTAAAGGCACTACAAAACATCAGGCACTACAAAACATCAGGCACTACTGCCCAGCACAAGAGCAGTATGAACCTAAGGACTAAAACTGACTGGCATCTGCACCCCAGTGTGATGCGTGAGTATGAGCTGTCGGTCCCCTCTTGGGCATAGAGATGCAAGGGCTGTGTGTCAGTACTGTGTGTTCTGCATCAGTGCCATACGTCACATCAGTGCCATTTGCCAGGTCTTTGCATGACCTGGTCAGCCTTGGGGGCTGCACTCTATGACCAGTCATGACTATGTGACAAGCAACAAGCAAGACAGACGTCTCAGAAAATAATCCTTAGGAAACACTGCTTACCTGGAAGACCTCAGTAAAAACAGATGTAGAGGCTAAAGTGTGACAGAGAAGTTCTGCAGAGATGAAACTGAAAAGTGCAAGCATAAACAGGAGCATACAGAAGGAGAGAAGATTCCTTAGGCAGGATCCCTTAATCCACTCATAAATTTCCAGTAAAGGTAAGTATAGCTCAGGAAAGCTGGGGTGGTAGGAAAAGTCAGTGTTTAGGAACTGGGAGGTACTGCGTGAGGGGACACCTCACAGGCACCTAGAGTTCAATGTTAAGGCATGTCGTGTTAAAAGAGACAAGACTAACTTTGTGTCACTGAATGAAAGTGGAATTGCAAATGCTGTGTTAGTATGTTTTATAAATTCTGCTACAAGCAGCTGAAAATGAGCTTTTCTCAGTCTGGTCAAGAATGTGTTTCCAGTTAATTTTTTCATGCTTCGTTAGTGTCTGTCATTGCAAAACTGTAACATACATGGAGCTACTCTCTGTGGCTTTCCTGTTTTGAGCTCAGTTCTGAGAACCAGCCCAGCAGTGCTTTCAGCAGTGAATGACACCAGTGGACACCTCCTTTTCCTGGACCTTTCTTCTGCCCATCTCCAGCTGCAGAACCAGTTATCCTTCCACCATGTGTTTTCAGAGGTGCCAACAAAATGCAAAACTGTGGGACACTTTACAGCCCCACTGCAGGACTCCTGCCACTCTCCCTGGCACAAAGTGCCCCTCCTCACACAGAGCAGTGGAGAGGTGGGAGGGCTGGCACTCTCTCAAGACACTGGTATTTCAAAGCTAGCAAAGGCTTCCCTCCTATTAGATGGAGAGGGAATAAAGCCTCAGGGTGGGCAGAAATTGAGTCAAGGCTGCTGCTCTGCTAACGGTTGCTGGGGGAGGGGTTGCTGGCCCTGGGGGCTGAGATGGGTTCTGGTAAGTGGGTGCGTGGGTGGGCGGGTGGGTGCATGAAGGAGCCACAGGGGCTGGGCAGGGGCAGTCAGGCCTAACAGTAACACCCTTCCACATGCTACATCACCCATAAACAGAAAAAAGGTTATCTGAATGAAGTAATTGCAGGAGATCACACATAGGAAGCCCAGCATCTGAACTGTTATGAACCTGTTAGGTTATGGTTTACAGATTTTATCACTCACTCTTTCCTATCAGTGACAGAGACAGCCACTGTTCACATGAGTGAGGGAGTTAAAGTTTTGCCTTCGCCAAGTTACACACCAATTGGTGGCCACTAGGCTGCATGGTGTGGAAAGCTTCCTGCCATTTAGCCCCACAAAGTTAAAAGGGACTAATTTGTGTTTGCAACATCCTCTGAGACCTCCAGCTGTAAAGTGAGAACAACAGTACATTATTCTTTCCACTTTTTTTGTACCTTTCACTTTTTTCCCCTCAGTTTTTCCCAGTTCTCTCTGTATTCCAGTACTGAGCCAAGTCCCACTGACATCTCCTATGGTCTTCCTTCCCACGACCTTGAACTAGAACTGGGTCTAAGCCCCCACACACCACAGCAGCAGGTTATATTGCACTATGGCCAACGACCAAACCAGTTTTGTGGTGTCCAGTTGCTTCTTTTCTGCATAGCCTTTATGAGACAGGGCTTGTTCTGCCCTGCTCAGAACTGTGACATGCCTCCTGGTCAATAATCAAGGCCAGTAGGTTGTTATGCAGGAGTTATTTATTCATGCCTCTGCAGCATCCCAAATTTTACAGTATTTGGTACATATAAGTGCAATAAGCAAAGAAGCAGAGAAACCCTGCAGACAGACACTTCAAAATTGCTAGTTACAAAAGACCTAGTAAATATTTGGAAGGTAATGGAGTACAGCAAGCTAACCACAGATTTCTTCAGAAACGCACCAGATCCTTCTGTTACTAGAAGTCTGTTGAAATCCATAGCCAGAGTCCTGTTTGTTTCCACAGATGTTAGATAAGGACCGTGTTAAAGAACTATAATTTCACCCACTGCAATCAGTATTTACACTTTTTGAGGAACTGTTAACTGAAAGAGTGAGATTATGGACCAAGCTGTGAGATGATTTAGTTGATTTGATAAACAAAACAAAACAATACCAAAACAAACAAAAATAGCCAAACCACCACACCCCTTCCCCAAAAGAAACCCCAAACAAAACCAAAAAAAAAAAAAAAAAAATCTAGGGAAAGAAGTAGGACATTATTTTTATTTCTATATTTGTATCTTTATAATGAAGACTAATTGGAAAACGGTTTCTCTGTTTAATATTTTAACTCTTTGAAATTGAATTTTAGATAAATCCACAATAATGGTAAAATCAGGTATTTGGGGTTTAATAACACCACAGAGAAATATTTGAACATTTTAAGCTTTTGTTCTATTTTTTCTCATTCAGCAGACATCTCATTCACTATCAGTCTGAAACCCAATTTTTGTGTAAGTACATATTAACAGATGTTGCCTTATCCCAGGTGCAATGAATACTTTCCCATCCCACTAAGAAGTAGAGTGGAATCCAACACAAATTATGATTCCCAAGTGGCAGTTTCCTACTAAAGATTAGTAAAGGTGTTATCTGTACAGATGTGGATATTTTGAACTGTTCTCATAAGGCTGTGTTGGTGACAGCAAAGCTGTAAAGCTGGGAGGTGCATTTCAAAGGTGGCACACTAAAGCAGCAGCATCCAGCTCTAATGCACAGCACAATATTTATTAAAATGCTCTTGCCTCTGGAAATTGTTTTTTTTATCCAAACAATATATTTTTCAGTCAGCCATGTATAAACTCCAGGTATGACTCTTTTTCCACAATTTTTTCCAAAAGTAACAATCCCATGGTACTGATCATCACAGAATAATGGCCCACCTCAATCTCCCTGGAAGACAAAACAGAAGGAGCTGTCAGTGTGCGTCCATTTCTCTCCAGAGGAGCATGCAGTGCCACCTGCAGTGCACAAGCATGTTTGGAAATGTTACCTCTAACCTTTTCCAGCCTATGAAATGGAGCAGTTGGCTTACATCAATTCATGGGAATTGGGTGAGGTATAAAGAGAGGTTGCTTTTCAAACCTGAGGGATTCTTTGACGGAAATGTTATAGACCAGCAGGGTGCTATTATAATTCTATTTCAAAATATATTTTTTATTGTTAGTGTAAATGGATTCTCACTTCTTTATCAAATGTCTCTTCTGGATTCAGCACAGAACATTATCAAAAGCAAGATCCAAACAGTCCCAACAGCACTTTTGGGTAAAAAGTTAATTCTGTTGTGGCACACTTCGCATCTATTCAGATGTTGATTTCTGAAAAGGATCAGATAATTCAGACCCTGTAAACTCTTGTTTTTCTCCCATAACTACAGGTGGTGTCTAGGGAAAGCACCATAACTAAAGAGATGTACGTGAATTCAACAGGTAAGTCCAGGCTCAAATTCTCATGCTCTCAATCCTGATATGTACATCGACCTAAACGGAACAAAGTTTTAACACTTCTTTTTCACAATAATGAAGTCTCTTACAGGCGTCATTAAAATCACTTTATTCATTATCAGCCTCATAAGATGTGTAGCACTGCTTTGTTCCCAGTGAAAAGAGAGCCATTGTTAAATATATGTGTCCCCCCCTTTGTAACTTTGCTTCTTACCTGGCAAGCATCGCTTGGAAGAAGTATATTTTTCCCTATAGCACACAACATGTTGATGGTAATTTTGGGCTTATTGGCTTTTTTTTTTTTTTTTTTTGTCACAGCTTTTTCTATCAACAATTTTAAGATTTACCTCCTGGAGATATTTTGGTGGCTTTCCTGATGATGTGTTTCCCCAGCCAGTCACCTTGCAGAGTGTGCCAGGTTCAACACCTTCAAAAGAGTCAGGCAGAAGCAAACACTGCACATATTGATTCAGCTTTGCAGTATCATTCAGCTAAAAAGGAAAAAAAAAAGCTTTCATACGCAGAAAGCGAGGGGAATATAATCCAGTTTCATTTGCCATTTAGTCTCATTCTACTAATACTTTCCTTATAAATCACTTTTCACTATTTAGGAACTGATCCTAAAGTTAATTTCCCCTTTGAAAATACAAAGGACTTTCCATAGGAGAAGTACAGCAATATACCATCTATGGCAGCAGTAGTGAGTTCAAGCCCAGCTTCCCATCGGATACGGTAGGAAATGTAAAACCTACATGGGAGTTAGGCTGTTGGATCTGTGTCCTGTTTAGTAACCTAACTCACTACTGAACTTCAGTGTTGAAATCATATTCTGGTGCTTGACTGACAGAAAAGTCTCAAAGAGCAGATCAATGTCCCCAAGAATAAAGATGAAAACAAAAGCTCTAAGCAATTAGTCATGACAGCAGCAACGTAACCGAGGAAAAATCAGGTCCCAGTCTATCCAGACTGCCAATTTTTTCTCTGAGAGATCCTTAAGGGCCTAAATGATTGTAGTGGTTTGGTCCAAAATACTCATTACTGTTTATCTGCTGTGAGATATGAATTAGGAGAAATGCAAAGCAGGCACCAAACTTGAAAGAATATAAAGAAGTTTATTAACAGACCTAAAAGAAGAAAAAAAAATTATACCACCTTCAGAACTCTCCTCCTCCCCCCACCTTCCTCCCTTCTCCCACTGACAATGTTCAAAGACAACCCTTAAGATGTTCAGTCTGTTTACCACTTCCATAATAACCTTGTTCAGTCCATTTAGAAAGAGAAGTCTCTTCTTGCTCGTGCTATGAAAACAGTATCACAACGAGACAGCCGCCCACTTCCAAATATTGTTCAGTCCATTTAGGAAGAGGAGTCTCTCTGCGTGCGTGTGAGTCCTTTCCCCCGACTTGCAGCTTTTCCCGCAACTGCTTTCGAGGGTCCACTCTTGAAGTTTTTTGGGGTACAATTTTAAGGTTGAGCCGTTCAGAAACAAAAACAGAGGCCCTTCTCCTTCCCTGGGAGCAAAGGGTCTTCATCATCTTCATCGTTAGGACTATCTCTGGGAGCATCTCTAGGAACTGAGGTTTTCTCCTTTCCCATTTGGAGCAAAAGTCCTCATCCGGTTCATCTCTAGGGACTGAGGTTTTCTCCTTTCCCATTTGGAGCCAAAGTCCTCATCTGGTTCATCTCTCCCTGTCCAAACTTCTCATGAAATTACAGCTGCATCAGCATCTGCCTATCTCAGCGCAGGTGCTTTTGCTCACGAGTTGAACACTCCACCCCCCATATCTTCATGAAATTACAACAGGATACTCTGATATATCATAGCTTCACAACAGAATTTCAGCTTTAAGCATCTCCTCTCTCTCTTCCCTCAGGTTTTCAGCTCTTCACAGCAATAAAAGGGTTAATCTCACCGCAGCCTTGCAGCTGGAATGGGGCTTATCGCAGTGGAGAGGGGGGAGAGCCGAGCCGCTCCGGCTGCCCACGGCAAGGCAGTGGGGGGGGTTCCACGGCTGGAACAGGTCCATCGGCTCCAGGATGGCCGTGGCCCGGCCCGGCCTGGCCCGAGCAGGGCCTGGCCGGGCCCACTGGCCCCCACTCGGGCCCTGCAGCCACCTGTCCCAGCGCCGGAAACGAGAGAGAGCTTGGAGGGGAGTTTGCCTATTCTTAAATGTGGATCACAGAGGTGATCACAACTTTAAGTGGCTTAGAGAATTGTCCATATTCAAACTGGCCAGCTGATAGGTTCTATCAGTTCCCAGAGGAAACTGTAAGCACCCCTTAGCAAGGACGTCCCTTCCGGGACTATGCTTGCTAATCTATGACAATGATTCAAACTCTCTCTGTTTTGTTGGCCTTTGCCTAACAGATTCATCCTTCAGCAGAGGCTGGTTTAAGCCTGTAAATGAAAACGCAGCCAAAGCCTGACATATATCCTCAGTGTGCTTGATAAGGGCTCACAGCTACTGAACAGATATTTTCAGTCTTACAATCACTGCACCATGATTCATTTCACAGGTTGCTGTATGGTTCTCATCTAAGCAATTCCGGCTTTATACCTTTAAAAAAATGCACTCCAGCAAATCACAAATTTATAAAAATAAAAAATCTTTTCAGTAATTATTGCCGGTGCAGCTGGAAAGTTCCAAAGATGGAAAGTTTATCCCAAGCCATTTAATACTCCATTACTGCAGAAGTGTATAGATGGGAGGTGAGCTCTGATACTAGTACTATCCCTGCTTCTGTGTCAAACTCAAAGGATTGTATGGTATCCATACCATTCTGGAACAGAGCTGGGATTTTCAGCTCTAGAAATACTACTTCCTAGTGATCCATTTTGGTTTTGTGTTCACAAATACCTTGGTGCACAGAAGAAGCCAGTGAAATGAGACTGGTCTACTTTACAATGAAGCAGATGTATAATGCTCACTAATATCTGGGAGAAGGAGTTTCTCAGAGGTGGGCTGTGATCAGGTACTTGGGCCACAGGTGCCTCTAAGTGCTCCAGCTAGCACAGAAAGGGACATGGTTACCTTCCTCCCTGTGTCATTGCCGTGTCAAACTGGTGATGCACTCTAAATACTAGAAACCAGGTTCCAGTCATAGAACCATAGAATCATAGAATCATAGAATGTTGAGGTTGGAAGGGACCTTAAAGATCATCTAGTCCCAACCTCCCTGCCATGGGCAGGGGCACCTCCCTGTAAATGCAAATTCTTACAGCTCTGCCTCCCTTTGGTATCAGGTGATAATGTTGGCAAGGATATCTTTCCATGCTTCATTCTGCAGTGTCCTGAGCCTTATCCACTTTGTGACCACTCTGTGCTCTTAGAGCTCAGTCTGTATGTCCTGTATTATCCACACTTTTGCTTTACATCGTTATCCCAAAAATTAACAGTAAGTTTCATCTCCATGTTTACTTAGTCCAGCACAAGGTATAACTCTGGGATAGAGATATGAGCCGGACTTTATTGCATACATCCCTCCAGCATTGCCTTTGAAAAATTACTGAAGAATGTGCTTTGTGTTTTGGAGGGATTGCTGCAGTGAATGGGTTAAAAAGGGAGTTTTAGGGCACAGAATGGGCTTGAAATATAATCCCTGCTCACAGAGCCACTGATCCCTTAACTTCATCTAGAGTAATACAACCAAAAGTAGATTTCTGTGATACTGTTAAGCTATCTAAACAATGTACTCTTCAATATAAAAGAGTGGCCAAAATTACCATCAGCAAAATTCCTTTCATAAAAATACAGCAGTATTTTTAATAATACACAATAATACACAATACCTTGAGGAGCATTATATCATTTTTTCTGGAAGACCAGTCAAACTGATGATGATGAAAGATTTCCATAATCTCAAATATCTGCTGTTCTTTTTCAGCAATGGATGCCTGATGAGCTCCAAGAACAACTCTGTCTTCCGATTCATCTATTCTGTAATTTATAGAAAGTATAGGAAGAGAAAGTCACTACAGGAATTGAGCAACATCTCTCAGGATAATCAAAAGACATACAACATGATACCATTTCATTTTACAACAACATGATTAAGACATAGAGCAGGAAATAATTCATTTCAGTGTTTTGACATAAGCTTCTTCTTTCCTCTATTAAGTAAGGTTTCTTTACTGTGAATATAGTTTAGTGAAATAATTGTGTGATAACTGACCTCCAGAGATTTTCAGAGTTTTGAATTAATTTCATGGAAGAGTCTCCCATCTTTTTAAGGAGAGTTGTGTGCACAAGGACTGCTGCTACTGATGCCTTTCATTAGTCTCTGAAAGGTCTCCTTTCGGATTATGACCTAATCCTGCAAAGGATTGGAACATGCCTGGCATGCATGTAGGTTGTCTTGATGACATCAGTAGCATGTAAGAATGCACATCAATACTCAACACTTACCCTGAGCATTATGCGTACAGGTACGTGCTCTGCTAAAATAAATATCTTTCGTATTAATAAGTGTTTTGTCCTTAATTTACTAAACGCAGGATACAGCATATAAAGGAAGAATGATGTGTTCTGCCCAACCCAAGACACCCCAGCAGTGAATATTAAAAAAAAGGGAGAATGCTAAAATTCAAAGAGTTATATGTTCACTTCCTGCTAATAAACGTTAATAGCTAAGCAAACAATAAATTCCCCTCTGTTCCAATCTCTCTAAGTATCATCAGAAATGTATTTATTAACATTTTTTTGTCTTCATTTTGCCCTGCTAAACTTAATGTAGCCCAGTAATTTGACATTGCAGAATATATGCTGCCAGTTTCCTGCACTTCATCTTCAGAACATAATCTCACCATACATAGGAAAATTTATTCAACCCAGAACAAAGACTTTATCTATACAAACTCAAAAAAACCCTCTTTTTCTTCATTCAAGATGCATGTTTCACTGAAAGACACTATTCATTTCTTTGTATGTGAAAGTTTGCTTGTGAAAATAGCTGCAAAGGCAGTGCTGTAGTCCAAAAATTTCTCTTTTTATTTGCAAAGCATGCTTCCTCAGAGAGAATTATATAAGACCCTAAAACCTCCACCTCGGTGCCTCTAACAGGTGGTTCACAGGCACAATCTCTCACACAGAGATTCACGTTGCTGAATTCATGTCATTTTGCCTAAGAAAAAATTATCTCAGATGTGATTAACACGTAAGATCCATTAGTTAGGAAGTTTTACATGCACTGCAATTGCACCTGCTGAGAGTAGACCAGGCACAGAACAGGAGTTGGTGGGTTCTGTGTGAGCATTGTTTTACAGCTTAGGAGAAGGAAACCTGCCTGATTCAACTTGCCCCAGTGGCAAAGACTTAAAGTCAACCCGAACCAATGCGCTGTTAGAAACCCAAATCAATGACCAGAGCACATTCTCCACAGGATCAGAGACAGACAGTGCCCTTTTCACTGAACAGCTAACAAATCTGAATTTTTGTAACTGTACTGGATATCTCTGACCTATTTACTGAAGAATGAGAGACTCCAGATCCCATTAAAAAGTCCCTTAATCCCAAAAAGGAAGACTTGGTTTTGTTTTGTAAATTTCCAAAACATAGCATGCAGGGAATGAATATTTTTCCCCTTACAACCAAACCTGATTCAGCTGAAAAGTAATGGAAGTTGAATTCACTTAGAAGGAACCGTGTCCTCTATTTCAGACTAACTCAGGAAAGAAGGCTGGCCAACCTGCCCACACTGTGTTTAAGGAGGTCAGGTTTGCACAGGTTTATTGTAACTGGTTTCCTTTCAGATAGTCAAAACAAGGAGGAAAAATTGGAGAACTAATACACAATTCAGAGAACATTTTTACAAAAACAGGACGTTTTACTTCCCAACAAGAACAGTAGATGTCCCCCTTACCTTGAGTCAGCTGCTCAGCAGCAGAGCTGATCTCGGAGTATCCCAGATGGGGAAGAGGTGCTTGTGCTCACATTTAACTTGTCAAATGGACAAGTTTTCTTGTCACAGTCATGAGCAACATTCTGGATTTGTAAGGCCAGGTCACTTAAAATGAGAGGAATAGTGTCCCCATCTAATTCAACTTCATCTCTCAGGGTATTTTGAAGCTTAGACCCAGGCACACAGGTAAGATTTGTTTAAAGTACCTTGGGACACATTCCCTTCTCTAAGACGTTCCTGTTTCAGATACATAAAGAGTTAATTTGGTCTTTCAACAGCACAGTATGCTGTAACATTGGCAGGATCTGACGAACGAAGATAACTGTATTCAATGCAGACCAGTAGCTTATAGCAACTTAAAACAGTATGACAAGTTGTTGGATCATTTTAGTGAGAGAACTGCAGCTTTTAATAATTTATAAAAAAATCAATACCCACCTTTCTTCACTTACAGGCTTGCATACCATGCCCCATTTCAATTAAGAATTAAAATTGCCCCATTTTAAGATACTTGCTGCTGAAATTATTTCACTAAACAAAACCCATTGTTTTTCCACAAGAGTTCCTCCACAAGAAGCATCTAAATACTTGTTCTGGATAACAGCCATATAGGGCCAGGAATGAGGATGCTCTTTGTGTCCTCTGATAATGTCCGTGCAGCCACCTGAAATGCAACAGAAGTGCAACCATACTACACGTTATCCAGAGGAGTTGGAAATTTGGATATTTTTGCTCTTAGGTGAGTACTTGCATCTTGCCAGTAGGGTAACAGCAATTAGAAGGAGCAGGAGAGCAGGACAGCTTCCAGGTGTCATAGCTGCTGCTATTTGCTGACAGGAGTGCTGTAAATTACCATGCACTCTTTTGAATTTAAATGCCCCCTACAGGAAATGGGGTTTGAAAGTTTTTATTAATAGCTCTCTCTCTTGAAACTTCCCTTTTCATCATTAACATTGTGTTATTTTACTGCAGATTGATTTCTTTATATTTGTTCTTTCAGTTTCTTTAAAGCCTGCCTGTTTCTTGAATCTCCTAATGAAAGCTGAATAAAATCTAATCGCTGAATAATCCCTCATGTCTCAGGGAATTCAACTCATTTTTGGCTTCAAATGAAAAAAAAAAAATACATGAGAAGAGTTAAACTGGCCATCTTTAAGCTGGTGAAAGAAGAGGGAGAACGAATGCAAGGGCCAGCTGAAAAGGCTTCAGAGAACACCAGTGTGAAGGAAAAACCAGGGCATATAGAGTAAAAAAGTCACTCTTAAACTGTGGACCAAGATAGAGTAAACTCAGGGCACATAGAGTACAAAAGTCACTCCTGTGGACCAACATACATCAGCAGCCAGCAATTGCTCCACAGAATTCCACTGCCCAGGTAACATCTTCAGTGGAAAGACTGAAAAATACTCATATGTAAATTAACAAGAACCACTGAGAACTGTCAAACATCTGTTATTTGATAAGCTAAGGAATGTCATATAAAAGACAAACCAAGCCAAACCACACACATGTAAGACAAATCAATTTGTATTTTCTTAGAAATAATTTTGGGGGTGCAGCTTTCAGAAAGTGCCAAATGCAAACAAAACGTCTAATCTGTGGTCACAAAAAAAAAAAGGTAAATTTGTGAGAAAGACATTTCTGTATTGTAGATCTCTGTGTCTGCATACATGTTTTGCATACCTTGCTGGTAAACCACTACAAAAAACCCAGCCTGCCCTTGTGTGTAGAAGTTACAAAACCTGCCACCATATTCAGCATCTTTAGAAAGAATACGAAACATAACTTGCCCAATAAAATTAGCTCTCATTTTTTTTCAAGAGTTACAGAATGGCAACTCTTTGTCTCAACCTCACTGTTGAATGAGATTGTAACATTGAAATAATATATTTCTATGGCATGGAATCTTATGCAGCAAAATGTAATACAATGTTTCAGAAGATTCTTTCAAAGCTCTTTTAAAAGAAAACATATAACTATTAGAATTCATCAGCTTTTAAAAGAGCCAGCTGTAGCTCCCCCAAAGTCATTCTCCATTCTCCATCTAATCCCAGAATTACTCATCCACTGGAAATTACCTACAGGTAATCTCTGCAAAGAAAGTCATAAAGGCATAATTACGTTTGTCCTTTATGACTTTGCCCCGCCAATAAATAGCTTGATTGAAAAGCAGCATAAGAGACAAAATAGAAAACAGATTCATGTTCTGGCCAGACAGGAGAAGGCTTGCATTTCCAGAACATAATATGTAATATTGGATTATTTCTGTCAAGTACAATCAACATCATAGAAGGAATGCCGATTTGCTGCAAGACTTTGAAGACTCCCTGAGTTTACCGCATCTACTTGTATCTCTGTGCTACTATATTTTCCTGTGATATCACATAGCAAATAAGTGAAAGAGGAACACTGAGCAAACAGCTGAGGCAAAAAAGACAGCCAGGTAAGTATTATGAGGCACTGGTACCAGAGAAGAAAATAAAATAGGTAAGCCCAAGCATGTATTCTGCTCTCTCCCCAACAAGTTCCCGGGAAGTCTGTCTCCCAGCCACTAAGAGACATGTCCAGATACACTGGGGTGGAATTGGGGATGGGCAACCCAAGAAGAAGACAGGGAAAGCGTGGCAGTTCTGTCTTACTGTGCTCCTGGCAGCTGCCAGCTCCGCACCACTGTCCTGCCCTCCATTTCCAGCCCAAGTAAACAGCCCTACAGCTGAGATGAGACTGTCTGAACTCAGGCACCAGAAAACATGAAAGGTTTAGAGGCATGCCTGAACTGGTGTCCTAAAATCACATCCAATGCTCACCCTAAGCCCCACAGAAAGCAGCATGAAGGAAAAAGAAACACAGTCACTGCAGAAGGAAAATTATCAAAATGACTGGGTATAAGGGATAGAAGACCTCAGCACAGTACTGGACAGAGCTGAAAGTGATCCACTGGCCCATGGGCCTAAAGCCCATAGGAAACTTCCCCAAAGGCAGAGGCTGGAAATAGACCTGGGTATACTCCTTGTTCTTTTTACTCAGGCAGTAGCTTCTGCCAAGAGAGTGGCTCTGCTTTGTGGGCACTGTAGGGAGAAAGGATGGAGTGTTTTGCTTACAATATGTCACTCCTCTTGAAGACCAATTGAGTATGCAACAGAGGAGATAAAAGAAGTTTTGCTTTGGGGTTTCCCTCTACATGCAAAAGACCAATAGAATCTCGACTTCACCATAAATTAACTTATTGCCGTAACCAAAGGAGTCCAGTCAACTAATTGCACACTCTAAAATTTTATGTCAAAATTTGACCCTCAACTATGTAAGTTACAAGCTGAAAAGAACTCTCTGACAAAAAGTATTTGGGTACAAAATTCGATGCTGGTTATGTGCATATCAATCTGATCTTTAACACCCGTGCCATCAGGGATTTTGCAAATAGTCAGAGAGGTTGTTCAGGAGCTTGCACAGAAGTGATCAATTGATACTGAACAATAGTTTAGACTGCATATTTCTAGTTATCAATGTCAATGGCTCTCTCAGAATTGGAGGGGATTTTTAACAGGCAGGGATATGCTAGTATCTATGGAGTTTCAGAAAAAACATCTTTAGAAGTAAGTATGATTTAGCAGTAAATAGAAGCACAACTAGAAATTGAAAAAAGTATAAACAGGCTATAGAAAATTTGGTTTTAGATAGAAGGCATAGATTTACCTAAATCTATTTCCTGGAAAACATCTAGGAACACTTGCTAATGTTTTATTCCATGTCTTCCAAATAGATTTTCCTTGAAAATAGATGACACAAACATCGGATGGTACATACCAAACCTCTTTTCCTGGCCATTGCAACTCACATAGGACCATCCAAGGAAGAGCTTCACAGTCTCTGAAAATAGAGACACCTGCCTTCTTCAGAGAAATCACCAACAGTTATCCTCTGTCCCAGAAGAGGGGGCAATAGCAAATTTGAGCAAGGTCTGCCCAAGGTCTTCTACAGGTTAAACTCACGTGGAGCTGGGCCAACTGAGCTCAAAGATGTGACACAGCTAGAATCCAGAAGCTTTCTACAGGCTCACCATAATAGGGCTCCTCTCTCCTTGACTGTAGTGGGGCTCAAGACTTCAAGAAACCTTCCAGTCTGTGTGACAGTGACATTTCACTAGTTAGGTTATAGAATAATTGATACTCTGAATTATTTAATATTGATGCAAGTTATTTCTACTATTTGGGTATATATATGCAAGTGAGGAACTGTGCCTTTACAAGGCTCTAAATAAGATTTATTCATAGAATCATAGAATCTCTTGAGTTGGAAGAAATCCAAAACTATCATTGAAGTCCAGCTCCTGGCTCTGCACAGGACACCCCAAGAATCGCACCATGTACCTGAGAGCATGGTCTGAACATGTCTTGAACTCTGCCAGCCTTGGTGCTGTGACCACTGTCCTGGAGAGCCTGTTCCAGTACCCAACCACCCAGGTTTCAGGACTCAATTCTGTTGCCTAAAACTCAGCATTTAGTCACATTTGAGATGCTGTGGGTTTTACAGACAGGGGCACAAGGCAGGCAAACCTGACACAGCATCTTCAGAAGAGTGATGACCTTTTGCACCAGACCTAAAGCACCTCAAGACACTTTAAATATCATTATAGCCTTAGCTATAGGCCATGAAACCACACCACACTCAGTGCTGTATGAATGCTCAGCCTGTGCAAACTTCATGAGGTAGGATCAGATCCTGAAATGAGTAAACATCAGACTCCTTGGCTCGGAGGGTCTCCTGAGCAGAACAGATATTTCATTGATGGGGAATGGACTGGAATTCATGTCTGACCTGGAAGCCACCTGAGGTGTCTGGAATGAAACTATACAGCTTCACATGGACAACTGAATCAGCCTAAATTTATGTGAAAAGAGTCCCACTGCATTTCAGCCCAATATTCATACATCAGTTCTCTGCATGTGCTACAGAGAGAACACGAAGTGGGGCAGAGCCTGTCTTCAGACCACAGTAGATGATGCAATTTCTCACTAACACTTCTGCTGTAAGGTACATCGGTGGGGAGTGTTTCTTTGTCATGGTTACAGATGTCAAAAAAAACCACATCCTCTTCATTTCTATGTATATATAGATAGATAGATAGATAGATAGATAGATAGATAGACAGATAGAGATACATCGAACAATGAATAAGGAGGAACATCAGACAGAAATCATGGGTGCTTTCCTCCCTTGGAACACCTTTGCTGCTGTTATTCTCCTGGTAATTCATGGAGGTAAGTACCTAATTTAATACTTTTGAAGGTAAGTGCTGCTGTATAGAGTTCCAGTTAAGCCAACATGTATTAATGTAAAGGAAGTAGTCACAATTATTATTTGAATTCTTATAATTAGCTCTTCTCCACTGTCTGCATATGTTTGATCTTTCATGCAAACAAAATAATCTCTGAATGGGTAGTGTTAATCAAAGATGCACAGAGGCTGAGCTGTTAGGAGGATTCTGAGTAGAGAACATAACAATTATCTGTTTTTTCTCTCCAGAGGCATACACGTACATTAACTGCTTGATTTTCTCTTTTTCTGAAAAACAGATTCATGTAATGTGACTTACGCTATATAGCCCAGTTTATAGGTACAATATTTATGATGTGGCAGATCTGAGGTTGTTACTCACTATGAAAGCTAAGAAATTAACCATATCAGCAATCTTCAAGAAAAGAAATCTGTGCAAAAGCAACAAAACTTTGGCGGGGTTTTTGCCCAAGCTAGCCCCAATGACCTCATTTCAGTATTATCGAAATATGATGAAGTAGTACTGCTGAGTAGTTTTAAAATTCTACCCCGAAGACCATCATTGTGACATACGTACGTACTTGCATGTCTGTATACTTTCTATTTACATTAGCTGCATTTTCTAAGAGTCTTGGAGAGTCTTATAGTATTTGTTAGCCCAGCTGTGTGTCTTGTGGCTTATTTTTTTAGGTTTGTGTGCAGATATCATTGGAGGAAGTGAAGTAGTACCACACTCAAGACCATTTATGGCCCAAATCAAGGGACCAAGAGGAGATATTATTTGTGGAGGAGCTTTAATCAAGGAAAATTGGGTGTTAACAGCTGCCCATTGTAATGTGTAAGTTCTTACTGTGATTCAGAGATTGTCCTTAGTGAGTATCTGGTGTCTCTGTTCAAGCAGGAGAGTTAGTATTTCTGGTCATTTTATCCATTTATCACAACCACGATCATGTTCTGATTACTGTGCTTTATAGTTTCTATCAGCAAATGTGTTACAGTGTAAAAAAATGTTATGACAAGGTATACTGATCTTCACAGTTTCTGAAGAGGTATTTGAAAACTTTTAGCTGCATGCAATATGGAATAGCAACACTGAAGCAGTGAGTTAGGGGGAAAGTTTTATCCCTGTTTTCTCAGTCAACCAGTACGCTAGATGAATGTGCAGTCTAAACTGCTGCTCTGAGAATGAAAATAAATTCTTGTAATTTTATTCTGTAAAAGATAGGGAGTTTACCACAGAAAGAGACAGCATGTGGTGAACACAAGATCAAAAATCCTCCAAAGAGATGGCAGAAGACACTTAGAGATCTCTGCCTTACTTGATGTGTTGGCTTGCCAGCCAGTCTTTCTTCTCCCACCCAAATCAAGATGCAAATAGGTATTTGGCTCTACTGAGTCCTTCAGCAAGGCAAGAAGTGAGTTTTGAATTACACATCCCACCCCTATTTGCTTTTGTGGGGAGGACTGAAGCTGCTGCTGAGCCAGACCTCACGCAGGCTCTGTCAACAGCCTGACCAAGACCAGTGAACCACTGGACTCTGCAAACATTAGAGAAATGTATCCATCACTCCTGTCCTTGTCCAGACAGGGAGATATATGGGACCTACTACAAAGAGAACACTAGGCCCAAAAGCTGTGTATTAGCATAAAGTAAAGAGTGTTTCCAAATGAGATTGCATTTAAGAGAAAATACAATGAATTATTAACTTAATGATGGCTCAGTCAACAGAGAGCTCTCAACAGAGGAAGGAAAGGAGCAAGCATTTTCCCAGGGTTGGGTTTTCCACGTGAATGAGGGCCAACATACACATCTGCTCCAAGAATATTTTCCCATTCAGCTGTAAGATGCACTGTTTGCCCAAAAAGAGCTGTACCTCTGGTCAGATAGTAACATCTGCTTGGCCTGTTTGGCCAAGGAGTGCTAGACTTCTGGTGTCTGTCAGAGAGCTGCAGCAGACACAACTCTGCCACCACTTCAGGATCTTATAAGTACAGGAAGTTGCAGAAAAACTTAAGAGAAGAGGAATGAGCCATGTCTCTCACAGATTCAGAAAATGGTGTTGAAATCTGTTAGAGCAAAGCAATAGTATATTTTGACACAGTAAAGATATCTCTGACCTAACAGTGTTATGACCTATTTTCCTAAATTTTCAGCACAAATTATAGAAGGCACAGTTGGTGAGACAAGTACCCACAGCAAATCTGATGCGTCCACCACTCATTCAGTTCCCAAAAGGAAACAACAGGGATAGATCCAGAGTCAGGTACTTGAAACCTGCCTGTGCTCCTGGGGAAATGAAAAGAGGATAGCATGAATTTTGATTCACGGAATCACTTTTTTCTTTTAGCTCTTGTATGAACAGGGTCATCTTTTAGATATTTCTAAATTGCTGTTGTTTTTCAGGCACAAGAAAAGAGACTGTAGCACCTGGACATTATAGCACCACATTTAACAGCAAAAAATTTAGAGTTACATCAAAGTGAATCCCAATAACCATGTCGTCCTCTCCTCAGGGAAAAAAGCAAAGTTATTCTTGGAGCTCATTCGTTGAAAAAAAGGGAAAAAGAACAGCAGACTTTTCAGATTGCAAAATACTTTCGTTATCAGTGCTACGACCCCACTACCAAGGAAAATGACATCATGCTGCTGCAGGTACAGACTTATATATTGTTTGTGGAATATACATCTCCTACAATGCACTGTTTTCTTCCTTCTTTTGAGGGAGATGAGCCAAGGGAGTTTCTGGTGACTTTTTTTCTAGTCCACTAATCCAGCAGCCAGAGGAATTGGGGATGCACTGGAAACTAAGGCAATCAACAATTTTTGCCAAGTAGTAGACAAATTCTGGAGCTTGATCAAGATATTTCAGTTTCTGGCTTTTCGCTAAAAGAATAGATTTACACAGATACATTATTTGGTTAAAAACTCTAGTGTTCTGTCTGAAAAAGAGTTCTAATTTAAAATGTCTGACTTCTCTGATCCTCAATTTTGCCAGTATCAGTAATTACTGTTATTTTGTCCTCTCAACGGTCTGAGAGCCAGAGAAGTAAAATATGATGTTTTTTAAAGCTAATAGATCAGCAAAAGGTAAGTGGGCTTTCATGAGACAAAGAATACTCATTTTCCTCATTCTTGCATTGATGGCATAAATACTGTCACAAAGAATGGAGGAATCTCAAAAAGGGATTGCAGTAATTACCATAATGGGAAAGATCCAATGGTTAACATGCAAGGGCTTCTATTAGACTCTGCCCCATAATACCTATTTTCCATATCTTCTACAGCTTCGGGGAAGAGCAAAACTTAATAAAGCTGTAAAACTGATCCCCCTGCCTACCTCAGATGATGATCCCAAGCCAGGAACAATTTGCACAGTAGCAGGATGGGGGACAACTACTAATTCTCCACACAAGTTGCCTACTGCCCTGATGGAAGTCAATATCACTGTCATCAGCAGGCAAATCTGCAATGATAAAAATCATTATAATGGAAAACCTGTCATAACAGAGAACATGATTTGTGCAGGGGCTAAGAACGGAAAGAAGGACTCATGTAATGTAAGTATATTTACTAAATAAATTGCATACATTTTATAATAAAAATAAAATATAATGTACTAGTATTACACATTAACCTTTTCTGTCTCTCTTCAAATCAATGAATAATTTTATCAAATATCCATGAATTTACCAAGGCTTTTTCTTCTAAGCCTTAAAATCAAAACTTTAGATGGGTAAATTCACCTTCAGAGCCTTTGGATATTGCAGCTGTATCCAGGCACGGAAGATAGCTATCCTCATTTTCAATAAAATGAGTTTAATACCAAAAAGCTCACACAACAGCTTATGGGCCCATTCTCAAGCAGCTGACCACAGTGGAACTACTTCTTTGTTGTCAGAGGACTTTGAAAGGGGTTTTGCTGATAAAAAGTATTTGATTGAGTCCCAAGTCAAGTACACAACTGTGTAAGAACTATCACATTTTAAAAGATTTAAATGTTGCCTATAAAGAGTTACAAAAAAGGTATCAGTTTCTGGAGACTTATATTTTCCATGAGGAAAGTTTTCAGCCATTTTTCCTCATTTTCAAGGAGACTAACTCTTCCTTAGTGCTGAGCTAGATTCATTCCCCATAAGCACACTTGAAAGATTAGACTGAAGTCTATGAAGTCTTTTTTTTATTTGGTTGGTTGGTTTTGGTTTGGTTTTGCTGTTGGAAATCTTAATTTCCAAGGAGGGAAAAAAGATTCCTGATAACACTGGCTACTTTTTTATTTTCTCCATGTAACTAGTGAAAATTTTATTTAAAGGAAACATTTTTTAGCTTTTGTTAATATGAATGACAGTATTTTCCCTTTTTCTAGGGGGATTCTGGTGGTCCTTTAAGATGTAATAATGTGATGAGAGGCATCACTTCATTTGGGAAGCTGAAGAAGTGTGGCAAGCCTGATGGCCCTGGTGTCTACACTCGACTCACAAAGCGATACCTTGAGTGGATAAGGAAAACCATAGGGGGGGCCTAACAGGTTGAGTTTGGGCCAAGTGATTTGTGTAAATGAAATAGGCTTAAAAAAACACCCTCATTAGTCTGGTAAAAGAGGTATTCTTACACTGAATTTTGGCAGCTTGATGTAGTTCTGCTACCACAGCATTTATAGCTTATACGGTCAGCCATGGAGTCATTGAGGGTATTTGGGACTGGGGATTTCAACATCCCCCTAGTGCATGTTCACACTGAGCTCTACATGGATTAGCATTTCAGATCAAGAATCTCATCCTTGTTTGTGTATACTGCATGCTGATTATATACTGCACTCTTCTGTACCTGGACTTCTGCAAAAACCCTGAACGTTAGTGATGTGCGAGGTACAAGTCCAGACACCTGAAAAACTTCATTCCTCTGCAGGAAAAACTGGTGGTGTTACAGGTGTAATGGACTGCTAAGCTTCACAAAATTAAGTTGTAGCAACTGCATTTGACTATGGGACATAAGTATTAATTTTCTAACTGTCTTCTATTTGAAACCTCTAGATTTTATCCCTTTATGTACTTTGCATTTAATAAAGAAATGGCAATAAAAATCTACAGCTTTCAGCTTTCAATTTGTGTGGAAAGCTCTCTTGCAGTACAGGAAGTCTGTGTACTATCTGTATGATCTGTCCACTATATGTACAATGTTCTGTACATGTAATATGTTTGCAAAATATACCAAAATAAGCAGCATTATGTTTAAAAAAATCATCTAAAAACCCGTGCTTCAGAGAAATGACAGGAACTGTCAGAGTTCAATATGATAAAGCACTGCTGATAATATAAAGCACTCTTAATTTTATGATGCCAGTACTGCTGTTTCAGACATGCGGTGATATTTTTAAGTGCTTCAACAAGCACTTGTCAAGCAGCAAATAGACCTATTGTGAAAAATGTTTCTGCCTGCCTCTAAATTAACAGACTTGGGCATTTTCAATGCCATGAGCACCTCAAAAAGGGCTTGGATTTATTTTGTGCTGCTTCAAGAGGTTTTTACTCGGAGATAGGCATTAGCTAAGAGAAAGCAGAGAACATTCAAGGGTGGAGAAATTTTTCATTGATTTTAATTAAAAAATTTTTGCTCCATCCATCATGAGCAATTAAGCACCACTGGGAAACACAATGAAAAAGCACAAACTAAACCTCTTTTACACAACTGCCTTTACCAGATCTTGTTGAGACAGTAGTTCTCTCACAGAGAAGTAAGGAAGGGTGAGGATGAAGAAGGCCTAAACTATAGGGAAGTTTACTGAAAGTTTTGATGATGAAAAACATCTTTTTTTTCCATTTGTTACAAAACATTGCACAGTCAGAACTTTCCACATTCCTATTCTTATTCCTAAATGTTTTTTCTTACTCTTGGGTTGAACACACAAAAAAATATATGCAAAGGGAGACACAAACACAAAAGTAAAGCAGGAGCAGAGAGAAAGATTCTCAGCAAATAAGATTGCATAAGTAAAACTGAGAGGAAAATTTGCCCCACTGACTGCTACCAACACCCAAAGCAGTGACTTGACTCTGTCTTTAAACACATAGGAAATAAGTAAATTCAGGCTTTTTTTATTCTTGTGAACTACCAAACCATTGCTTAGGCAAAAACTAATTCTAAAAACCTTCAGGAAACAAAAATATCTTTATCAATCTGTAGCCCACCTGGGGCTATTACATTAATCTTACTTCATTTCTTTGCTCTTATTTTTGCTGCCTTTCTTTCATCTTGCTGTTACATAATTTCATCATTCTGTTTCCTCTTTAGCCTGATTTTTCTTCTTCCCCACAAGTCACAAACAGCACCCTTATCAGTGGAAAATTCCTCTCAAATCCTGTCATTCAGTATTTCTCTATTTTCCGTACAGTTGTTCTGAACCAAGTGTTGGAGAACCTTAGAGACCAGGAAGGAGACATTCTGACCAAGGGTAAGTTTACAATGCATGAAGAAATGTGCAACAGAAAAATATGCAGCCTTCTTCTTCTACCTTGAAATTTAGGACCTACCCCAAAATACCTTAAAAATGTATTTTTTAAATGGATGTTTTTAGTGAATTGTGCAAAATAAGCCTTTGCAATTGGACTTACATGGTAAAAACAATCTTCCAGCCTCTGTCACTACTGCCAATAGTGTAAACCTCTAGAAAAAGAGGAAGCAAGAGCAAAAGAGAACTGAATTTTCCCCTAGATGGGGAGTTTCTCTGCTCGAGAGGCATGATACGAACCCATTTAAAACAGAGTTTCACCACTATGGAATGGAACCCACACGAGCTAAGAAAAATGCTATGATAATTTGATGTCATTGTTTTATTCTCACTGCGGCTCTGTGAGATAGTTGGAGGGAAGTAACAGGTATAAACTACATTATACAATGTAACATATATGTAGTTAGTATCAAGTCAGATCACATAGGGCCAGAACAGGACAGTGTCTGCTAGACTAGTGCTTTTAAGTGTGGGAACAAATGGATTTCTCAGTCATTACATTCCAAACAATTGCTTTGTCATATTGATACACCTGAGAAAAAAGACACATACACTGTATGAGCAACGATGTTTTTTCCTCATACAAAAATTGGTTTTGACCTGAAGTTTTGGATTCTATATGTTGTACAGTGCCCTGTAGATGCTGAGAAAGCTAGCAGAGAAAAATTCTCCACTTTTTACTGTCTCATGTGAAAGTCTCCGTTCTCACGCAAGCTATCTGTCTGATGGTTTGCTAGTTGGTAAACATTTGCAGGTGCAGGGCTGTTGTGAGAACGTAGTGGAATTGTTTTTGGTTCACTGGGAATAATATTTTGAAATGGGTGGTTATACCTCTTAGCCTATCACCTTGGTAGGTGGTTGACCGATGGGCCAATCATGTAATTTCTCCTTTGTGATCCATGCTATAAAAAGATGGGGTTTTGGCATTAAAAAGTCGGCTTCAACCATCTTCTCTGACCTGAGTGCACGTCGTTCTTCTCCGTCCCTGCGCGCAACACCAACAGCGTCCCACCTTGGGCAGGACTGTAGGGATGAAGATCTGAGCTTAGTCAACTTAAATTTTCTTAAACCTCTGTGCCACCCCTGGAGACTTAGCCTTCGGTGCATACAGACCACAGATGCAGAACAAGTTGACCTCTCAGAAATGGGTTCTGATTTCTGTCTCAGCCTGGGCCTGAGCAATATACGAGGCATGTAACTGGCAGTGAGCTAAAAGAATGCCATATTGTACAGAGAGAAAGTCAAAATTTCAAATTTTGACCTAGACTTCATACGTTAAGACCTCTGCACTGGCGGAATGAGGCAGCTATGCAAGAGCAGTGTTCAACTTTCAGCAGCTTCACGCTCCGCACATTCAGAAAAGAAGCACTGCAGTATATGTTTAATTTTGCTCCAGATTAGTTACAGTCTGGAATGCACACTTAGATGTCTTCTCAGGCATGGTCACATAATAGATCTACAGATTACACAAACAAGGTTCTCTCATAGCTGTGGGCTGTTGAAACCAGTGACTTCTCCCACTTTTAGCTATTATGCTAAAATACATCTGGGGCAATACTGCTTTGCTAGTCAACAATGAGCAACAAATAACTAAGATATGAGGAGTTCTTAGACTAAGAAGCATGTACTTTCTTATTTTGACTCTTCAGCATCCAACAAAATATGTATGGTTTCAGTATTGATCAGGTCCTTCTATGCTACAGCCTCCCATCCTGTGTCATACACCTCCTCCTATACTGGGCAAACGAATATCATTCAGGTGCTGCCAAAGGAAAGAGAGAATTTCTGGGTGAATAAAAAAATAAAACGTGTAAAAAGACTAATCCTACTCATTTTTTAACATTCAAAATGGGGAAAAATATTTTTAATATTCCTAAAATCTTTTATATTATTTAAAATACTATTTTGATTGTTTAAAAAAGATTCTAACTGATAAAATCTCCAGAAACAAACTTGTTCATATTAGAAGACAGGCACAGTATAAGTCATTTCCCATATTTAGACACCAGCTTCTTGGTAGCAATTTCTCAACTGAAAACCAATATTACCATTTCCTAATTTGCTTTTAAGACCACATGAGATGACATCAGAACCCAGTAGTTTAGTAGCAGGTTTACTGCAATCTCTTACTAGGTAAAACAGATAAGTGGTCTCAACCTTCCAGAGTTAAAGTTAGCAAACACGTGATTTATGAACAGCACAAGATGAGGCTTTAAAAATCATGAGAACTAAAGACATGTAGGTTTCACATTCATTTACAGAGATAACTTGTGCCCCTGTCTATCTCTTCTCATGCATTTGACCACAGTGTAATTTTCCATAGATTGGCACTGCTCTACTCCCCTAATAACCTATTCTTCCCCAGTACAGGAAGCATTTTAAATAAGTTTTCAGTTGTGAAAAGAAAATAAAAGAATCCAAATAGTACAAGTTTCTGAGCTAAGACGGCTTTTAATATAAAAATGCAAGAGTGAATCCTTACCCTTTGTCTCTGATTGTTCCTAACAATGAAAGCAAAGCTCTGAAGGTGTCTGTGGGCAGAACACACTGTGAATAGCTCTACTGATCTCTATCTGAATAGCTTCTGAGGACCCTCCTGACATCCTTACTTAGCTACTGGCAGTGTACAAGTCTTCCACAGGCAAACCTATGTTAAAGCCCAAGGGGTTTTGTCCTTGTGAGCACTAAGTAAAATTCCCAGTATGGTGGTTGCTGCACTGGTTGCTGGCAACCAGAACTAAACTGGTGCCCTTAAGAAATGAGTGAACTAACAGCTGTGTTTGGCCCAAACAGCATGCTCCTTTGACTATGTCCATCTGAATTCTTAACTAGTTGATTACACAGCTATGCACAATAATAAAATCATTATGCAATTGTTTATATTTTCATTCATTGTCAAACACAGTGAGTGGGTTTAACAAAAGGAAACTAAATTAAAGATCCAATACAGTTTCCTAGTTATGCTAGTTTTAGTTATCATTATGAAAACAATAAATAATTCCCAATAAATCATTTCTATTTAGTTACATATATAACCTAGAGCTCTAGGAGTATTTAGAGAGATTCCATACCATGATTTATGTGATATACAGAACAATTATGACTCCTGAATTGGTCTCTGCTGATCGTAGTCTTTGAATGATTCAAGCCAATATACCTTAATTAGTATGTGGTTATCAATGGGGATGCTAAGACAGTGTAAAATTTATTGCAAGAATCAAAGCTAAAAGCACGACCTAAAACTTCATGCTGGCACTTTACACAGGGTGGATTCCTTCCATGTTTGCTAATTTAATGAAAATATACATGACATTATTCTTCAGAGTTAGAATCTTTTTCCTTTAGGACAA
This sequence comes from Corvus hawaiiensis, assembly GCF_020740725.1. NCBI lineage: Eukaryota > Metazoa > Chordata > Aves > Passeriformes > Corvidae > Corvus > Corvus hawaiiensis. Next base: position 7,427,830 of record NC_063255.1, on the reverse strand, counting down.
AACAAGCTACTAACATTTCACATGACAGACTAATAAAGAAAATTTTGTTCTCTTAAATAAATTGTACTATATTTTGCCATGTTTCTATTGGAAGGAAGACACATATTTTGAATTATTGAATGGGTGAAATACATTAATCACTGGCTTTCAAGAAAAAGAAGTCACAAGGATGAGATCAAATAACCATTATTAAAGTGCCTTGTTGCTGTGCATGCTCTCCCTAGACCCATGTTGTTTTCACAGACAAGCCATCCTGTTGGGGTCCCTCCCCACCGTGTAGCCCTGGGAGAGGGGGCCCTGAGGGCACAGACACGGGGTTTCCTGCCCCTGCTCAGCCTCGTTCCCATTGGTTGGTTTGTGTTCCCTGCGCGGGCAGAAGGACCCTTGGTCCCGTGACTGGAACAGTTCCTGGGCAGAGCTCCGGCCATGCGGCTGGAGAAATAAACATCTCTGAAACAGCTATCAAGAATCTGTCCGTATATATATTTCCTTTCCACGGGACTCCTGGTTTGATATATGCGTGTTGCAGTATCCCCACTGCAACACCATCCCATCTGCTGCAACAAAAATGAGCCTACTCTGATCTGGGCTCAGTGCTATATGAAAGACTCTCCCTTTGTGACCTGTAAAATAAAATATGTACAAAAGAAAAGGGAAGATACATCAGAATTCGATGATGATTATGCCAGTCTCTTTCACCACCCACACTGTGTCTTGTTCCACTTTTACTGCAGCAGAGAAGCATTCCCTGCATAGGATGTGGGAAGCTATCATCATCTATTGACTGTTTTCGTATTAATAAGGAGCCGAAGGAAATATATTCTTAATAGGGAGTAGGCTCTAACTGACTTTGAGGAGACATTTCTGTCAAAGGAACACATTGAACCTGAACTATTGTTCTCCATGCATTCACAACATCAGTCTCATCTGTGTTTGGTAATGTCTGTCACTGTTGAGCTTTCCCATCTGGCTGCATAGGCCTTGCAGACAGTTGGCAGCAGCTGATCCAACAATAATGAGATACTGTCTCCAGCTGCTCAGTTATTGCTGTTAAGGAGATTTTCCAACAGTGATTCCACTAAGCCATTTAGTGGAATCATGTTTTGAGTTTGTCTGCAGTTGCAGTAAACCTTGGGACCTACATGCTGAAAGCAAAAAGCTGCCCAGTCCAGCAGCACAAAGAATGTACAAAACTCATTAAGGTGGTTGTACAAAAATCTCACCCATGAGCAGCCACTGGATTTGAACTGAAGGCAGAAAGAGTCTGGAATGAAACTGAGACTGTTGAGAACTGCATTTACCTCGTTGCTCTGCCATAGACTTCCTGTATCTTCTAGAGCTGTGTCAATGCCAAGGAAACCCATGAAATTTTTAGGCACACAGCAACAAGAGAAATTTGAAGCCGTTTTCCTTGATGTTACTGGACCTCATCTTTTCTGGCTGGGTGAGTTACTGACAATCACACTGGTAAGCTAGTCCCCCAAGGGAAAAAAATCTTCTGCGTCATAGTTTCTAAAGCAGTTCAGATAAACCACATCCTAAAAAGAAGTGTGAAAGTAAGAAGTCATGTGTGACCAGCTGAAATGAATGAGTGACCTATGTCCTCCCATCACTTGTACCTGAGTTCTCAGTGAACACAAGAGGATGGCACTTCTCTAGCTGAAGATATTATAAGGATAAACATGTGAGGAGCTGTAAAGCCCTCTGAAACTCTGGTACCTGATGAAGACCTGCAGGTACCTGTTGCCAATGGAAAGTCTGCCCTTAACTTGTGAAGCTGCTACAGTGGCTCTCTGGAAATACTGACTAAATCCAAACACCTGCTGTCCTGGTACTGAGCAACATGTGTTCCTCCTAAACCTTGTGACTTGAACTTCAACGCCACCACTAAATTATTTCAACAGAGATTAATTTTCTGGCTTTTCTCCTTCTGAAGTTGTTGAAATGTACACAACCTTTGACAATAGTTAGGACCATGAGTTTATAACTCAGTGAATTCTTTATGCTGTCCATTCCCTGTCTGTAATGACTCTGAAGGAAGATCTTGAGTTGTAATCTTTGGAGGCATCCAAAATTACCCACAACACTCATAGAAATTTGATTAAAATTCTAAGTCAAAAAGGAATGGAGGGCCATAGGGAGAAATCAGACAAGTAAAAATTATTTATTTCCATGGGTGTTGAGTGGAGTTTTCTGGGTTTATTTCATTGTTTCACGATCATGTTCAGGTCAGGTAATTTTCAAAGCAATTACTTATTTTATTTGCCTGTACATTTTCATTGATCTACAACAACTTTTCTAAGGGAAGGAAATTACAGCCAAAAATTATTCCTTTTTTTTTCCTAGAAAATTACTGTAATAGTTCTATCAGAAGTATCTCAAAAAAGGACTCAGTGCTATAAAAAGTTACCATGTTTCAGTTGTCATTCTGTTCTTAATATGCTATGTGACAGTCAACCTTAATTACAGCACTCAGCTGGTGCTGAGGGGTCTTCATTCTTCAGCATTTGCAAGAGGCTTAAACAGTGAAATTCGGTTACAATTTATCAGATCATTTCTGTGGGTATAAAACTTACATGGTTAAAAGTGTCTGAGGTTGTCTTAGAACCATCTCAAAATCATCCATCACAGTATTTATTCTGACCATATTTTGATACATCCACAATTTTTTCCAACATTCAATTGCTGACAGTAAGTTATTAGGAGTCTTTGTAAGCAGGAATATGTCTGTGTAGCAATGATCTGGGGTTTTGCTCTTGAATAGACCAGAGACAAGGAGGACTAATATCAAGAAACAGCTTCTGCATATGGTATAGCCCTACAGCACCGCAGAACAATACAGAGCTACAAGGAAACTCCACTTTCTCTAGCAGTCAGCAGGGTACAAGGGAAACGTTCTGCAGTGCATTTCTTCACAGCAAAATCCTTCATTAAAACACAGACGTGTCTAAATAACACATGGAGATTTGGTTTAGACATCGTTTGAAACCTGGTTCAGTATCCTCACATCATGAGAGGCAAAAGCACATCTGGTTTGTTTATGTTGTCTAGAAGGTCATCAGCCAGAATACACTGGAAGCAACCTGACATTAGCACATTCAATCCTGGCCTGGTAAGCCTTAGGAAGAAGTGGAAATACACATATTGCACCTGGCATGGCCTTAGGAATTATAGGAAAGGATCCCATCACAAAAAACAAGGAAATTTCACAGCAGAATTTTTTACCACGTTCTTAATAAGTCAGCCATTACAATCCCACAAATCGGGATTATGCACATGAACAAAGATGTGTAGGTGACTGCTCTTTACTCTTTTTTTTACATCAGGTATGCACTTGCAAAACCAGACTGATTTGACAGATAAATAACTGAAATACTTGCCATAGAGTTCTAATGAATTGACAAGCACTGGATACTTCTGTATTTTCATCTGATTTCCAGGAAGGCCTTGTCCCATTATCAGTTCACCGGGTAACCAGAGCAAGGAAGAAATCCTTGCAATCTAATCCAATGCAATTTAAAATTCTGCTTTAGTTTTCAGAAGAGCTTAACATACACCATTCAGAGGTTTGAAATGTAATCTACAATGTTTAAACAAGCTACTGAGAAATAGTCCCAACAGAGTATTTACTTATTTAGAAGGATCATTTAATTGTTTGCAACTCTTCAAAGTACTGTACAAAAAAGTACAGTTGCTTTATTGTCCTATCTAAACATGGTAACAGCCTGTTGGTATAACACCAAAGCCCTCAAAACACATCCTCAGCTAAGTTGTAACAGCTCCAGCAAATCAAGTTGTTTTACTGCAGCTGAGAACCTGTTCCTCTGTCTCCTAATATTTAGATTCCAGAGACAGATGTTTTCTCTCTGACTCTTACACCTCTCCTCACCCCAATGCTCTGGGAATTTTACTTTCCCTTCAGGATTCTCTTCACATTTAGAGTTTTGGCCAAAACTATTATTGCCAGCAAGGAAAGAGGATGAAAAGTGTCTGGCTTCAAGACTATCTCCTCTTCAATCAGTTCTGCATGAAGTGGTGAATGAGAAACAACAAACTGCTTGAGTCAATCACACACTGCAGTGCTGAATGTAGCACAATTGCACATCCAGAGAAAATCCTGCTGTTCCTCTTACTGCAGAACCACCCTCAAAGTCAGTGGGAGTTTGCCAAAAGAGCACTAGACAAAAAGAGCGTAGCCTAAATATGCAGACATTTCATCATTTCACCTGCGAATCTGTAACTGCACTTTGGATGATTTTCTCACAATTTATGTGCCAGACACGCAAAATCCCATCTTTCATTCCACCTCCTATAGCAAGGGCTTTTGACTGCCAAGGACGCCAGTTTATAGCCTAAAAAATAAAAAGAAAACAGATGCCAGAATAGGTTAGGAGGTTAGCTGGAAGAACAGAGGAGTTTTAGCTTAAAGTCTAGTTATAAAAATGAACTACAACAAGCACACGGAATGTACACTTAGGGCAGTGTAGGATCCCAAAACTTGAAATGCTGCTTCCCTTGCCCTTGTTTCATAGCCTACACTGTCCCACATACCCTCCTAAAACTCCAGCTTCTCTGCTTGCCCTTCCGAGGCCACAGACTCACACCTCAGTTCCAGAAGAACCCAGCAGGATAGAGTCTTACTGCCTAAGCCAAGCAATCGCAGAAGTCTAAGCAAAGAGGTCTACAGGGTTTACAAGACACCTGGTTTCTCCTGGGATATTTCAAGGATATGCCTAAGGCCCAGCATCCACCTGAAGAAAAGCTTCTCAGAACTCAATTCCACCTGTTTTAATAAATTTCCCTGACCCTTTAACCGCAGCACTCCAGTCCAGTCTCAGATACTTTTGGGAGGACAGCTTGTAAATACCGGACTCTCCTGCCTCTTATTACTAATACCTGACCTATCTCCAACACAGACAGGGACCTCATAAAGACAAAGAATCTTAAATTGTTTCATTTAAAATTTCCTTCTTCAGATTATTTGCCACCGGAAACAGCAAGAAAATATGGGCAGGAGGGCAAAAGGTACCTCATGTATTAAATTAATTGCAACAGAAATCATTTTCCAAAACTCCAAGAATTGAAACATCTTGTTCGCAAACTTGTAAGTATTACACCACCAAACTTTGCTGTGAAGGTACATAGATAGAAGAAAATGTGGTAAAGGTTATTTCTGTTTGGCAATATATTTACAAAGGCCTACTAATCCAGTATCAAAGCCCTAGCAAACATATCTATGAGGAGAACTGATCTTAAAATTAATGGCAACACAGACAGAAAAAACTAATAGATATCAGTAAGATAATCTGAAAAATTACCCGGGCGATATGCCTTCTTCATGTACTTTAACTGCTAAGAAATGAAGTATGGTTTCCAGTGTCTGTGACTGCAATTTCACACCAGGGTTGCTATGCCAGATATTCAATATACCACTCCTAGACCCAAATGCCAGCAACAGGTTGGCTAGTGACAATTTCAGGCTGCAAGTGTTTTGTTTGTTTTGACAAAGAGTCCCAACATGGTGCTGAGCAACCTGAACATCATAGTGACAGAGGGATCCTAGTAGTGAACCACTGCAGAGGAGAAAAAACAGCGTGGGTTTGATGTTAATGATGACAAGCAGCTTCATCACACCAATGTTTCTTCAGAAGCAAACCACATCAGAGTGAAATCTGTCAGCAGAACAACAGCACTTCAGTAAGAGGAAACACAGAACAACTATCAAACACACGCCTGACCGTGGAGGTGACTGACAACAGAAAGGCGCCAAGCAGCTGTTCCATTCAAGCTGGGCAGAATACCTGTTTGTCTCTCAAGTTTCTTTTCCATGAGCACACTGTATGCCACTGATCTGCACGCTGTTCAACTGCCAAGCCGTATAATATAAACTATTTCCTGTTCCTCATGAAAAATTCTTTCACAAGATGATTTTTGCCAAAGCCAGGTGTGACTGCACACCCAACAGAGAGGCAGTGTAGAACTGCATTGTATCACTAAAGGTCTTTCTAGCAAGTTGCAATGTATTCTTTGGTTCTGTCCCTTCCCTTGTGTGCTGTAAGCACTCGTTTGCAAGAACATCACTTCTGGGACTATGCTAGCTAACCCATGACGCCTTGTCTCCTTTCTCCCTCCCGCTCTAAGGCTTTAGGAAAATCTGCACAGCTTGGCACTGTTGCACTAGCTGCCTGACTGGAAATGGATTCACAGTTCTACAACCAGTATCATCAGTCTACCAAAGGCAGGAAGGAGTACCCTGCCTGGAAATACTGCTACTATTAAAGTTTAGCTCCTAGATATGGGGTTTATATATTTATAGAGGAGTTGAACTGAAAATATTGAAAATACCTTTCAATGCATTTTACCATTTTTTATGGATATTACTTACATTAAACCTATGACAAATCAGAAGAGCTTCCTGCTGGAAATTCACACTTACAACTAGTATGATGACACTGAAATAAAATCAGCAAGTTCAATACAATCTTTCTGGGTATCTGAGAAAGAGATACCTGATATTACTGCAATAGATTGATTTAAGGTATTAAGGGTTAGTGACTGGAGACTTTCTCACACTAGCTCCAAAAGATTTATCAAATACACATTGAGTGACCTGGAAGCCCTAAAAATGCAGACACAAAACTGACTTGTTGCAAGAAATGTCATTGTGTTCTGCTTGTATAATGGACTTGAAGATCACAAAACAGGGAAGATTCCAACCAAGCCATGTATCAGAGAAAGTTAAGCACGTCTTTATGGAAAATACCTATGAAACTAAATGGGAGTATGAGCCTTACATGCAAAGGCATCATCAATTGCCTCCTGAAGATTTATATAGATTTTTCCTACTAAATAATAATAAAATCTAGCCTAGTATATCTGGTCCAGATGAGATGGAGTTCATTTCCCCCACAGCAGTCCCCCCAGTGCTGTGCTTTGTGTTGGTGGCCAGAAGGGTGTTGGTAACACGCCCATGTTTTGGCAGGTGCTGAGCAGCACTGGTACAGCATCAGGACTGCCTCTCCATCACTCCTTTCTCACTGGGGGCTGGGCAAGATCCTGGGAGGGGACAGAGCCAGGACAGTTGACCCAAACCAATATTTCATACCATATGACATCTGGGCAGCAAAAAAACCTAAGAGAAGAGGGCAAAGGAGGCAGAGAGAGGGGGAAGCATTCTTTATTATAATCTCTGTCTTTCAGAATAACTGCTGTCCTGAAGTCCTACTTCACAGGAAGTGGCCTTTGGTTTTGCCTTATTCAACTGCCTTTATCTTCACACACAAGGTTTTTTCCATCTTATTTTCTCCCCTTCCCCTTTCTGATAAAGGTAGTGGTAGACTGGGTGGTGGGCACCTGGCATCCAGCCTGGGTCAATCCAGCACATCACAAGAAACAGAAGTCAATTGCCATATTGTCAGTGTTGGTCATATTAAGGTTCCCAGTAATTATAGTGATATGAGTGGCAAGGAAGCAGACTCCTTAGAATAATGTCTGAAAGGAGATCTTTTTCCACTTGGAATGAAAAAAAAATCAAAATTATTTGCTTTTTGACACAAAAGACAGCATCTGTTTTGCTAAAGGCAAAGAAAAGACAATAAAATGTGATGGATTAATTTATGGTACTGAAATTCACTTACAGATTAATGATGATGTGTTGTTGGATTATTTTTAACTATAATTAAACTGTAATCCTGAAGTCAGTTGATACTTTGGAATTGAAGCCTCCACAGTGAAATTTAGTGTAAGAATGTTGCTCTAATTTTAGTTACAATTAATATTAACTCCATGCCTTTTTTTCTCCTTATGCAGTTATTTTAACTCTACCCTAATATTAGAATTAGACGGTAAATTTCAAACCTAGAAAAAGAAATAAATGTTACCTCAACCTAATGTGTCAACCATAACTGTAGTTCCCAGGTTCACACTGAATTTTATCATCAGTTTCTACTCTGAAGTTCCTGTTATTTTCACAGCTTTGGCCAAGAGGAAACATGGACCGAAACTATTTCTTGCTGTAGTAAGGTTATGCCACTTGGCACTGGCAGGATGTTACACCTGCATCCTTGTAACCTAACCCACCCAGTATAATTGCAGCTGTATTTTGTTAACTGTTTGTTCAGCTGGTATGCCTGTACCTCCTTGTACCTCCACCTTCCAGACTAGTACCGTCACAACCAGAGCATCTTGTGAAACCAAAATAAAACTACCACTGCTGTTCCTATCAAGAGATACTAGTTTCATTTTGAATTAACAATAAAGTTGTACCCTTGCTATTATGTTTCCAATTAAGTAAAACAGAACACTATCATATGATTTTAAAATCACAGAAGCATTCATCATACACAAGTCTCCCCTCGGCCCCATCATGTGTGAGTTAAAGATCTGAAACAGAAAGTGGGATGAAAAAAACCCACAAGAGTACATTTGATCTTTCTCATCTGAGCCCACATACAGAAATGATACCTAAATACAAAATATTCACCTGCTACTCTAAAATACACCCTTCACAAAGCAAATTTCAGGGACTTTGTCCCTCCTTGGGCTGCAGATAGCAATGAGCTGGCCTTTCCTTGCAGGTACACAGCTAGAGAGGTGTGCAACTCTTAATAGCCGTGGTTTGCTGGGCATTTGAAAAGGCAGATGCAGTCTTGATATCAATATAGGGGCCATCTAAGCTACGTACTGTCTCCCCAGCACTGGGGAGGCCGTGATTTTTGACATTCAGACCCACTGGAGACAAAAGAATTTCAAGCTCAGGCCTTGCACAAAACCAGAGTCACAGCCTCCAAATCATACTGAAATTCTGCAAGTGGTGACAGTTTTCTGGAAGGAGAGTAAGAAACAGAGACTACAGAAACAGGTTAAATCCTTTTTGGCTGCTTTCCTGTCATACAATAAATCTCCGTATGATTTCTGAGATGGGTGATAGATGAGGGAACAGGAAAATCACATTTGAACAAAGCCAAGAAAATCAGCTAAAATGAATGGGACATTTGCCTGACTAAAACCAGCAAGACTCTTTCTGGGAATAGACTTTACTACTCACCTGCTCAGAATACAATGATTCCAGCTCCAATTACAGACAGGTGGCCAAACATATTTCTCAGCTGCTTTCTGGTTTCAATGTTCCACAACTGCCAATCCAAAACAAACAAGAAATAAAAATTTGACAGCAAGAGGAAAGAAAAATTTGTTCCCTTCATTTGTTCACAAGAAGCCACTCCCCAGTTCTGAATTGACATAAGGAAAACTCATTTATTTCACAGGTAAGATAATGAGTATTTCCAAATTTCAACACCTGTGTCAGTGATGCTGAAGTCAGACTGGATTGAAGGGGTGCACGTCTGTGAGTTTAAAGCTGTTTATTTATATGTCAGTATTTATAAGTTCCTACATGGACATGCTCCACTTCAGTATCTTCAGATTGATGACTCATGACTGAAGCAGGTAAGTCCAGTTATTACCTAGCACCTCAGCCAAAGTCACACAAAATCACATACACATTTACGCTGCAGATGATAGGAAAAAGTGCAAAAAGTTATTAAGGAAACTCTGCTTCTCATCTTCAGGGCTTGTTCAGTAAATATATGATGGGAATACTGCTTCCACTCCCTGATGCTGGTCACATTGCATTTGCAGACCAAATCACTACAGTGATTATCTTCAGAACACCCTGTTATGTCATGTAAGTCAGCAGCAGATGGTGTACAACATTTAATACCTAACCAGGACATTCTCATTTTGCATGACCTCTGAAGCACAGAACGTTCTACCATAATCCAAGGTCTGGCACCATATTTTGGTAACTAAAATCTCTCTGAAGAACAGTTGAATCCATCAGTCTGTTTAATTACAGATCTGACTCTCGGAGCAGAAATTGTTTCCACAGACCACTGTTGTTAATGTTGTCAGTCCTGGGACATACCTTGTGCATTAACAGTGTGTATCACCCCAACAAACCTTTGTCCTGTTCATGGATATACATGAACACTCACAAAGGTATGTTGAAAAACTTCCCAGGGACAATTATAAACACATAAACGTAAAGAGTTGTTTGTTATATCTTATGAAGTGCTAAAAATCTTCAGACCTGAGATTTATCTGTTCATGTATGGCTTGTGAGTGTTCAATTTTTGCCTGTTCACCAACAAAGACGTAAGTGAGAATTTAGTTCAGAAGGTGTCACCCAAACCACAAATGTCACTGCTGTCTTCAAAAACAAGATATTTCAAAGTCCACTCAATGGAACTGCTGCTGTGGTTACTGGCTACTACCCAGGGCTGATTGATAAAACATTTAACTTACTCTTAAGTGGGGGTAGATCTATTTGATTTGAAAGTTGTATTGAGATCTATAGCTGAAGGAAGCTGTATGAGACTTACGTTCTGCAGTGATTCCATTTTATGTGAAGGGGACATACCACCATCTTTCTTGAAACCCATTATAAGAATTCACAGTCTGTGCAAGAAACACCACACAGGAGAAATTAACTTACAGCAATCATTGCACCAGCCAGTAATATGAAGCCTCACTTCTGGCTCCAAAGGTGTGAATGGCTTCATAGTGGTAACAGTTTTAAGCTCATTTTGGGTCCCCTCTTGGCATCCTGTATTTGAAGACTCATCACATGCAAATCAGTAATGCAAAACACCACCATTTTTTCTCAGGCCTAAGCCTTTCACATTCTCATTATATTTGTCTCCCCATGATTCAGAGGAGGCTTGAAGTGCCTAATTTATCCTGGGTAGGCTCAAAACACTAGACACACTAGACCAGGTGAAAGCCACACCTCACCAGCTTTTTCAAACCTTCATGCATTCAGTCAGCTAGAACTGAGAATAGGGTCCACCATATTTTGTTTAAGTTGCACCACTGTTCAATACAAAACATGGTGGTTTTCCTCTTTTTTTGCCTTTGTTTCTGTCAGAAGTTGCTATTAGCAGAATTTTTCATGTATGCTCTTCCACTCCAAAACCCCCTTACACAGTAATTAACTCTTTTGCTTTCTGGTGTTTACTTCCCCCCTAAGGTCTACCCCATCGATACCTAACCACAGGAAAAGGTTTTTAGAATGCACGCTCCTTGATCACACCACACTAAGCTCATGACAGCGCAGTGACGAGAAACAGAAGACAATTCAAGTACGAGCAAGAAGAGTCATCCTTTGTGGTCATTGTCTACATCAGGCTGCAAAGACTCCTCAGCATTATTAAAAAAAAAAAAAAGCCATATCATTAGCCTTTTGAATAATTTAATGCTAGATTTTTATGTATAAGAAATTATATTGCTGTAGTGTGCAGAGCAGAATGCTGGAGACCCACATTTTTGCAACCTTCTCTGTGTTTTAATTTCCTTATTCAAATTATTCCCCAGGGAGTAGTAATTACAATGAGTCTTAGAAGTTTCAAGGGCAGAAGATGATATTTATTTCTACAACTAACCTTTTCTCTTCAAAAAAAATTTGACACTGACAAAGTATTTGTATTCTGTAAATATGCACATGCACAGCCTATATGAAACTTCAATGGCAAATTGTGGAGAATTTGCATCATGCAACCCTTCCATACTCTTCTCCCATATTCCAAAATTCGATTTTGACAGACAGCAAATGTTTCCCCTCTCAGCTGTGGTATTCCTTCTCTCTGAAGATGAACAAGTAGATTAGAGTGATTTTCTTCTGTGTCTAAAATTTTGTGGAGTTTAAAAAATTAAGAAGATTTGCAAGAATGACCTCAGATCTGCACAGTAGGATATGTAACACTGCATTCTAACCCTAAAATGTCTGACATCACTAAAATGAGACTTCGTTGTACAGAAAAAAATTGTACTTCTAGTGTCTAGATTTTTCATTACTTTTGAAAAGTTTACAAAATCTTTCTGAATCCCACCAAGATAATTCAAGAAACTTAAGGCACTTAATTGTAATATTCAATGAACGGCAACTCTTCTGGAACTCTGTAAACACTTTTCTTCTTTAACACTGGCAGCTGACATTGTGTAGTGAGACAGTAACAGATGAAATCATCTTGGTAACTCATTTCAGGATTCTCTTCTCTTGTGAGTAATTCATCTACCCCAAATTCATACTGGTTACCCTTTCAGCTCTGTTCACCTACTTCATGGGCACATGAATATGCATAACAGGCTTTTTTCTTAGTGGAGATTAAATTTCATTATGCCATTTTGTTATTTTTCCTGGGTGCTAGTGGATATCACTGACTTTTGATAAGATTTTGGCTCTCACATGCCTGTGTCAATTCTCAAAATGAAACTCAGGAAAAGTAGTCAGTACTGTCACATCAAACCACTTGATTAACAAGTAGGTGGGTGGAATCAAACCTGGTATTCTTAATGCCTATATTCATTTGTCATCGAGGGGAAAAGCCACTGTGATTTATCCCTATACTGTTGCTATTAACTGCTCTGAAACCAGGCTTATTTGCACAGAGGAAAGCAACAAAAGAAAATACAAATCTATCACATAAATCCCAGCTTCTTCCAAACAGGGTTGAAATCCAGATTCATAAAGAGACATAGCCAGAGCACCAAAACAAATCATCTGTTCAAGACAGAAGGCACCAAAATATTAGTCTGAGATTTAATGAACTGTCTCACACCCAAGTAAGTATGGGAACGCCTGTATTATTTCACAGGCTTATCTCTTCAGATACCTCCTGTTTTCAAATCACTTGATCATCCACACTCCCTTATGCTCCTTCATTCATAGGATATTTTATGTAGTAAATTAATCTACTGCCCCACAGATGAAACCAGCTGCAATGCTAGGGACAGTTTGATCCTATTATCTTTCCCTGCAGGTAAGAGCAACAAGACTCCACCATCTCTGCATGCCCTGCACTCATATGTACCCAACAGTCCATATGATACATATCCCCCACCCATTCCACAGCACAACCCTATACTTTTTGGTTTCATTTGTAGGGCTCTGAAACAGAAAAGCTGAAAGGAAATTAATGTTTTAGGGCCACCAGTGTATCAGATGGGGGCCAAAGGAGAGCCAGGTAAAATGCTGGGAGTTAACCACACCGAAAGCTGGAATACTACCTGTTCAGAGGTTGTGAGACCTCTCGAAATAGCTCTGAGCAGGTAGCTCTCAGCCACTTTGTGTTATTCTGTAACACTTGCTGAAAGAGGTAGATGCACTTGCTTTTCCTGTGTAGATGCAGACTATACTATCTTACTGTTCAGTGTGCCTGAAAATGTTTGCTACGTTGGAACATAACTTTCCAGATGCAACTGGTGTTTTCACAGACCTCCATATCATCACTTTCTGAAATGCTATATCCAACCTCCTGGACGACTGGAAGCTGAGCTGAAGTGAAAATATGACTGAATTAAGAAGCCAGTTGAAAAACATACTTAAATGTGGATAACATCAAAGGACTCAACAGTCATTACACAGAAGCTTCAAAACAGCCTGTCTCTGAGATGGGAGATGAATAATAAATACCAAATCATATCCAAATCATGTTGCTCTGACTTGAGGGACTTGAGACATCTTTCCTTCCATAAAACACAGATCCACTGCTAATGATCACACACACTTTAACAAAGCTGTTTGAACAAGGCCACCTTAGCAGTGGAAAAGGATCCCAATCTGTACATCTGGAGTTACTACCTGGGTCACCTGTCAAACCTGGGTGACCTCTTGTCCACTTCCAATTGGCATTTGGACTAATTTTACCAGCTTGTAAAGACACTTCCTGCATGCCATCAGAAGTCTATCTGTGAGGGAAGATCAGGTATGTGGTACATACACTGCAGGGCCACTGATTACAGTATGAGACCCCCTGGATGTCAGAGTCCGCCCTCAAACCAGGCATACAAACACTGGACTCCATGATCCCATTCCCTAAACCAGTGACACAACATAAAATGGAAAATAGCTACAAAGTATCTCTGAGGAATAAGATCTTAAAAATTACTTCAGCATTTCCTTGGGTATCAAAGAAATAGATGATGCAGCAAAAATAAGAAAAGGGAGATCAGAATTATTATTGGAACGTTTTTTGAAAATAATTAGCATAGGTCTTAAACCAAGATTCAAAGGCTCGGATCAGCTCACACAGGACAGGAATATCTTTACCAATTCCTAGTAATATGCATTTCTTCACAATGGTGACTGAGATGAATGCTCTGATGCCAATTTTCTGTTTGTTCTTTAATTATTTATATACAGTAATGTGGAAACGCAGCTGATGTTTTTACCAACCACTCAAGATTAGTGAGTTCTTTCTCTCCAATGCCCTTCCATGCACAGTCTGTTACTCTTCTTCAAAACCCTGCTGCAGTCCTGACAAGAAATGTCTTAGAAAAACATAACCTGAAAATAGAAGTGTTTCTCCTTTATTTATTCCAGCTGCTCTGCAGCAGGCCTTCAGCTTTGAGAGGCATTTTCTGTATGATTTATACAGACAACTTGGCAGACAGTTAATCACATTGTTTGGTTATGTGTCCCTTTAAAATTAGTGCAGACATTTCTGTGGAAAACTGATTGTGTGTACAAAAAAGTAATATTTTGGCCCACAGAGAGACCACACACATTCTCTGGTATGTGAGAAGATTTTATTCTCAATGGATCCCATTCCTTTATACTAACAGGGAGCACAAAGTAAATAGTCATTTGTTACTATATCTAAGAAGATAAATAGATTTTTGTATGGGTTTAGCCAGGACTGGCTTTTAAATGGTTTTAGGAAGATCTTAGGTTTTGTTCACCCCAGCTATATCACAGTAGAGGAAATGGTTGCAGTCCTTGATCTAGAACTCTGAGTATATTAGCTCTAACTCAACTTCTACTTGTAAGTCACAGTATAAATCTAGGTTTACATAGCATCCATGTGAACCTCATGAGGTACCTCAATAAGGCTAAGTGCAATGTGCTGCACGTGGCTCAGGGCAACCTCCAGTATCAACACAGGCTGGGGGTGAACAGACTGAGAGCAGCCCTGCTGAGAAGGACATGGGGGCACCAATGGATGAAAAGCTAGACATGAGCTGGAAATGGGCACTTATAGCCCAGAAAACCAATTGCATCCTGGGCTGCACAAAAAACGTGGCCAGCAAATTAAGGGAGGTGATTCTGCCTCTCTGTTCCACTCTGGTGAGATCCCACGTGGAATGCTGTGTCCAGGTCAACACAAGAAAGACCTGTTGGAGTGGGTCCAGGCCAGACCCAAAAAAGCGATCTGAGAGCTGGAGCACCAATCTCTGAGAACAGGATGAGAGGGAGGTGGTTGTTCAGCCTGGAGGGGAGAAGGCTCTGGGGAGTCCTTATTGTAGCTTTTCAATACTTACAGGGGACTGATAAGAAAGAGAAGCCTGGTCCTTTCAGCAGGGCCTGCTGTGCTGGGACAAGAAGTAATGGTTTTAAACTAAAGGAGGGGAGATTGATACTAGATATAAGGAAGAAATTTTGTTCAATGCAGGCGGGGAAGCAGTGCAATAAGTTGCCTGGAGAGGTGGTGGATGCCCCATCCCTAAAAACATTCAAGACCAGGTTGTACAGGGCTCTGAGCAACTTGATCTAGTTGCTAATGTCCCTGGTCATTTGCAGGTGTTTTGGACTACGTGACTTTTAAAAGTCCCATCCAACCCAAACCATTCTATGACTCCACTTGAAGAGAACAACCTGTACTCACCTTGAAAATACGTTTCATTATAAGAAAAAATGTTTTGTGTACATTACTTCATAGAAAGTGCTTATGATCTCACCAAAAACAAAGAGGTTACATTCAATTTCTCTGTTGGCTATATTCACCTAGGACTGTTAAATCAATAGAGTTGTTTATTGTAAGAGTTCTAATATTCACTGATTCTCCAATCAATTGATGGGGGGGGGGCAAGAAGAAAGAAAGCACTGCTGTTGAAAGAAAGATGTTCAAGACTACTTCATTTATTAAGAAAATCAAGTGATTGTCCCAAGAATCAGGTTTCCCTAAACGGTATAAAAGCATGGTCTCTTTCCAACATCCAGAGATGTTCAAGAGTACCACTATTACAAAGCATCAGTCAACAAGCCTATTAGACCATCCATCAGTGCTCCTTCTCTTAGAAGTTCAGCTTACTACCCTCACAGAAACTCCTCAATAATATAAATTAAGGATTATAAAATGCTACAAAAAAAGACATTAGGTATTGTCCTGGGTTGCAGTGTATTCTATTACCATCCTCATGAGCTGTTGAAACCAGGTGGGGTAGTGTTTCCTTGCCTCCTCCCCCCAGACTATCTTGCTGTTAATGGCCCATCATTGTCCTGCCGCATGACTCAGAGATAACTCCCTCCAGACTATCTTCTGTTAATGAGCCTAATCAACACTTGGCCTCATGACTCATTACCCCATTG
Source organism: Corvus hawaiiensis (assembly GCF_020740725.1). Lineage (NCBI taxonomy): Eukaryota > Metazoa > Chordata > Aves > Passeriformes > Corvidae > Corvus > Corvus hawaiiensis. The sequence goes on along the minus strand of NC_063255.1, from coordinate 7,411,464 downwards.
TGAGATGCTACACCCAGAGGGAGGAACCAAGCATCCCATCGTGGATATAATCTGAGACTCTGAACACCAGAGACAACACTTTCCACTGGATTTCCAGAGGACAAGAGCTACACAGCCACCACTGGACCTTCTGAGGAAGAGCAGACTGTTTTACTACAGGATCACTGCTTCAGAGGACTGCAGCCACCATTCTACCAGACTGCTACCACCACCCTGCCTAACAGGGACTCAGGTTGTATCTTGACTCTGTCAGTTTGAACCAGTGTTTTCTTTTAGTTTTTTTTCCTTTTCTTTAATTTCCATTAAATTGTTATTCTGACTTGGTGCCTCCCACTGGTTTGTTTTCAAACTAGTACAGGTATGCATCTCTGAAGCAATCTTTTTCAATAGTTATGGTCAAAAGAGTACTTATGTGAAAAGAGCTATTAACATCTTCATATCAACTTCAGAACTGGTGCAATCCAGGGAAGGAGAGAACAAGAGAAACTGTAATCACTGACTAAAAAGTTCCAACTTAATATATGAACAGTCGCAAGGAGATAGCAGTAAAGTAGAGAAGAGGTTCTGAGCGTCATATTATGGTAAAGGATTTTATAACGTAAGTACCAGTGCTTCACATAAGAAGTCAATTTTCAAGTTAGTGAAGAGAAACTTCTTCACTAGTGAAGGTGAGTAGCTGAAGCATAGACTTATGCTCCAAAAAGACATGAATAATGCCTAAAAAAGAAAAAAAAAAAGAGGTGTGCCAGTGTTCACTAGGAAGAATAAACTGATAAAATGTACAGCAGTAGAAAATAACACCTAAACAGGAAGTGTTCTGAAGTCTTTGTTTCACATGTTAAATGACCTTTCAACCTTGACCAAAATCTGACCACCTGTTTTCTCAACTGTATTCTCAGAAAGCTGCTTTTTGGTAACTTTCATAGCACCTCCTTCTGCCTACGTGACAAAATGAACAGCTACATCCTGCAGAGCTGAAGCAATCGTCTTCTTCGCACACAGTCCTTATTAAAGCAAGTGGAAGACTGAGTCATCCATGCTCTTCATGTGTATTTCTTACAATATATGCTTTCCCTCAGAGGTAACAAACCCATCTTGGGAGCTTCATTAGTTTAGTTTTGATTTTAGTTTACAGGATGATAGCCTGGAGAAAGAGGAGAGAAGCTGAATCAAATAAATGACAAAAAAAGCTACTCCTGACTTTTCTCCAGCAGACAATTCCTAAATGGACCTTCTTACGTTACTGTTATCCATGTTAACAAAGTAGTACCCTCATAACTGATTCCAGGCCAAAGACAAGATAAAAAAACACATCAGAAAAGCAAATATCCTATCTGTGCACTTGAACACTGTATTACTCTTACTTTTCTATTTCAGTTCTCCTGTTATTCCTTCCTTCCAAACCCATTGCAGCATGACTGCTAGGTAGAGTAGTTTTTGTGATGGAGAGTTTCTTAGGCATCTGCAATGTTACTAGAAAAACAATTTTAATGGAAACAATTCCTCTTAAAAACATGCATGGAAATATTTGTCAAGTACTTTTTAGAATAGCACTGATTGCGTTACAGCAGCACTCGGAAAGCAGATCGGCACACTAAGCAGGACAATCCAAACACTGACATTTGGAGCAGTCACCCTGCTTTCCTTTTGTCAGTGAAGAGACATTTCTACAGCATTATTCATCTTATCCTAAAAAGAGATGTCTAAACAAGATCAAATTGATCATTCCCTTTATAAAGAATGCCTGTTTACTACTGCAGCTCATGTCCAGCCTTAGGTTTATTGACTAGTTATGGAGAATCTGACTCCATAGAAAATTAGTATCTGATTTCCCAGGATCAGACAGGCTTTCACCACTGCTTGTAGAGGCAGCATGCAGGACTTCCTGTTCTACAACCTGAAGATGGAAAGACCTCACACTGTTTCAGAGCCAGTTTCCTAGACCTGGAGCAGGCATTACTGAAAAGAAATACTCTGGTATTCTCCTTAGTAGAAAACAGAATTGCACTTTCTGACCAACATCATAGGAACATATCCTGGACACTTAGGAGCATCTTTTATTTTTGCTCTAAATATTTCAATTGTTAATAAAGAAGTCAACTGTGTTAAGTTCCCTACATCTTCCAGGAAGCTTTTCGTGAATGTGGATGTGCAGCATGCAAACCCACTTTCGCCTAGCACTGTTGGAAGCAGGAGTCAGCACTCTCAAATCTCATTTGACGTTTTGTCAGCTCCCCCTGTTGCTGACGGAGAGAAACAGCCTCCCCTAGAGTCAAGTCCCCCGGAACTCAGGGTGCTGGAAATTTGATCTGCACTCTGAACGGCCCTCCAGTAAATCTCTTCTAAAATGAGTGGAGTGTGGGTGTTCCTCGGCCGGTGTCCCTTTGTCAATACATGAAGCCTTAGGCACTGGAGAAGAAACAACGGCACAAGGCAAGCTCCTTCTGCCGTGAGTGTGCACTACTCCAAATCCAGGCCTGCGGACTGATCCTAGTTCTGCAGTTACAGCTGGGTCTGCAGGAGCTGCAAACAGGGTGAAGAAGAAGCAGAAGGAAGCGAACAAGAGAGGCCTGTATGAGTTCTCCTGCCCTCCTGTCAGTTGTTGATATATTTTCCAGATATGAAGGTGCTGGAACAGACTCTGTGCCCTCTTACAGTCCAACAGAACTTAAACCCATTCCTGGGTGTCCCACATCACAAAGCAAAAAAAGGTTAGTGTGCCACAGGCACTGCTTGGCTGTGCATGAGACTCTCTTTTTCCTCTTCCCTTTCACCCTACTCAGTGTCAGTTGTCTGTATCACCTGCTGCCCTAGGCTGTCTGCACACAGGGAAGAGGAAACTTGGGCCCAGCTTTCCTCTCATGGCTGCAGCATGCTCCTGTGAGAAAATCACAGAATCAATTAGGTTGGAAAAGACCTCTGAGATCATCAAGTCCAGCCTGTGACGGAACACCACCATCTCAATAGACCATGACACTAAGTGTCATGCCCAGTGTTTCTTTAAACACGTCCAAGGGACAGTGCCTCCACAACCTCCCTGGGCAGCCCATCCCAATGTCTAATCACCATTTCTGTGAAGAAATTCCTTCTAATGTCCAACCTAAACCTAACGGCTTGAGGCCATTTTCTCTTGTCCTGTCACTGGTTGCCTGGGAGAGGAAGCCAAGCCCCACCTGGTTCGCCCCCCTCCCTTCAGGCAGTTGTAGAGAGTGATAAGGTCACCCCTGAGCCTCCTTTTCTCCAGGCTAAATATCCTCAGTTCGCTCAGCCCCTCTTCACAGGACTTGTGCTCCAGACCCTTCACCAGCTTTGTTACCCTTCTCTGGACTTGCTCCAGTACTTCAGTGTAAATAAAAAAATTGAGAGGATGCTGTCCTGGAGCTTGCTCTGCCTGGGCAGCCTGCGCAGTTTGCTGCAGCTGTGACTGCCGGAGCCCCGGCAGCGGGAGACGGGAAACACCGATACTCACCTCGCACAAATTCCCTGCCGCAGGCTGTTTCATAAACCCCTGCCGGAGGTCATCCTCTCCCACACTGCCTTGTTTCTCTGCGTGCTGCCCTGGCCCCTCGCCCGCCGTGCTGCTGCGCCGGGGCTCCGCGGCGGCTGCTGCCATCGTGTGCCGGCAGCGCTGCGCGCCCGCTCCCGCGGCACGGAGCACTCCCACCTGGAGCGCCCGCTCCGCTCCGAGCCTGCCACCTACACCGCGACAGGACACCAAACACCCAGATTAGCCAAGGCTTAGTGTCATCCCGTCCCTTCGCGCTGTTTATAGTTCTGCCGTGCCCTTGCCTAGGAGCAACATCCGGGCTGAGGAAGGCTCCGGCAGACGGTCAAACGCGCAAAGAAGGAGAGAGGAGATGGAGCAAAACGGTGCAAAACAAATGTTTCTGTTCAGATAGGTACAGCTGAATCAACGGTGGCACAGAAAACCTGTGGCAGGGGAAGAAAAAAACCCCACAACCTAAATTTGTGTCTCTCGTGCACTAAAGATACATGAATGGCTTTTGAGGGCCCAAGGCACCTTCAGCCCCAAAGCAGCGCAGGCTTAGAGGTCTGGTGGTTCCTAAGAGAGGGACACTGGGCAAACCCACATGTTGTCTGCCTGGAACCAGGCAGGTTCTCTGATCTCCACTCAAAAAAGGTCTTAGATCTCTTCTGATTTCTGAACCTTCTCACCACCACTGCAGCTTGTTCATGTCATTATTTTTAATGTTATCTTGTACTTTTTAATGTATTAAGGGATACTAACTAAAGATTAAATCACTTTTTAAAAATTTTCTTTTGATCAAATTCATTCATAGATCAGTTTGTGTCAGAAAACCATAAAACCTGAAAAATTATCCCAACTTAAAATATAAGAGCCCAGACAATATTAAACAATGTATTTTGTTTTTCAAACAGATTTTAAGCAAGGTTTTAGTTCAGAGTAGCAACAGGAGACACAGCTAATATAATGGGCTTCTGGTAATTATTAGGTACACCAGTAAATATTTATAATATATGAAGTTTTGTTTGGTTTGTTCAGTTCTGAAATAATATTAGATGCAAATTGCAAACATTTGAGCTGGAGCTTAGACATCAGGATGTTGCATGGATTTTCTGTAACCAAACACATTTGATCTTGTCTTTAAGGTCAGCATTAGTCACCTGTGCTTGCTCGTTGAGGACAGCTTCATTCATTTCAGCACAGAACTCTGTGCTTTTTCTGTCTCTGCCATCAAAACACCATGCTCACAGGCCTCACTCCCAGGCACAGATGAAGCCTAATATGTCCTCAGATACAAATACTGAAATTTCACAGTGTTTCCTAAGCAGCTCTCTGTTATGTAGAACAGTGTGAAGCTCTCTATATAGTCTTGTTAAACAAAATGAATGTGGATTTTAGCTATTTAGAGATTATAGCAAGAATTTAACGCATCACTATGATATTGTATGAATCAGTGATACTGGTAGTACTACTGAAAAGGAAGAAACAACCAGATTCCAGGTTTTACATTCAGAAAAGCCCCTTCTGATTCCATCCTTTAAAATGCAACCTCTAAGTGCAGAAAAAAATCAGGGTGACAAAGAAAACCCACTGAGACAGAAATCACTCTTAATGGTGGTTTGCACTGGGAGGGACAGGGAGTAAGCAGAGACTCACAAGCAGCAAAACACCACTGGAACTGCTTGGCTTACACCTGAGACCTCTCAGCTAACTCTTCTCTCATGCAGACCTTCAATCTTACCATCTCAGTACATCTCGTTGCCAGGTAGCCAGTAGCAATTAAGAAAGCAACCCATTTTCCATTATCATCCCCACTCTCATTGCAAAAGAATCTACACTGTATTATCTTCCTTTATGACAGCCTATTACCGAGGAGTTTTTCTCTGCCCCATGTGCTGAAAAGGGTTTTGCACAGCTGCCTGTGATCCCAGAGCAGCTGATGGGATGCAGGGCTGAGTTTGTAAACAAGGTGGTTTCAGCCCTCCTGCCTTTTTTCTTCCTGAACAGCTGTCCCCCAGACTGCTTCTCCAGGTCTGCCTGATAACACAGCTGCCTCCTGCTGAGCAGCTCTGTCAGATACACTCCGGGAGCCCAGGGGATGTGCTGAAGCTGCACTACAGCTTCACGCTTGGCCACAGCAGCTCTCAAGACAGTGCAAACAAACACTGGAGTATCCCACAGAGGTCAGTTAGAGCATTCAGCATCCTTAGGTGATGGGTACACCCTTCATTCATTTCTTTCCCCCTCCCTCCCCCTTCCCCCCTGAAAGGTCCCGATACTTTACGTAAGAGCTCAGGAGCCCAGCAGGCACTGTGATATGTAACAGCTGGTTTGCAACAGGGACAAAAATGAGAAGCTTGTTCTTTCCGGTCTGAGCTGAGAGTCTCATATTTCAGCTCCGCCTTCACATTCCAGGCCTACCCAGGCTACTCTCAAAAGATTTCGAAAATGGAGCCTCTCACAACTAGTTATCCTCTGAAATACTCAGTGCCCAAAGCCAGGGTCTTTGTTGTCTTCCTGTCAATGGTTTTGTGTACCACCATTCTCTGCCTGCTGCAACTCAGTTTTTTTAAACCTAAAATCAAAGATTTTTATTCTTTTGAAGTCAAGGATTCACGAGGAAGGATCATTTCCTTGGAGAAGTACAGAGGGAAAGTAAGTTATTATTTCACTTTTTCTGCCTTGAATCCTTACTGACAAAAAATGTGTACATTTCTAGGTAAATAAAAGGTTTGGTTATGGGAGTTTTTTGGCAGAGATTTGTGCTAAATTCCTGCTCTTCACACAGTAAACTGGAGAAAATTTGTTTTATCTAGGCCTGCTCCAGGAATTAAGTATTAGATCTAATAAATCAAGGAAAGAAATCATATTATTTATAGACCAATGCAGCCTAAAAGGCAAACTGGTGTATTTTAATCTTAGTTTGGAACATTGGTTTTGGATTTTAGAAATTCATCTAGTAAGTATGATTTTAGTGCATGTCCTAAATATCTGCTTTTTTAAATGCTTATATTTAAACAAAGCTGTAAAAAATAAGTTTATCAGTTTCCTGGATTTTTACAACAGATTGTTTGGACGTAATTATCTTCAGCTGCTTTCATCATTATCTGTTTTATCTGTTTAATGAAACGATGATCAGACAGATTAAGTTTACCTTTCTGACAGGAACCATCTCGGTAATGAGAGATGCCATTTTAAGATTTAATTGTGATCTCTACAATATCTGTAGGCTTTTTCCTTACTATTCTAACTTTATTTTTCTGAAGGCAACTTTGGTTGTAAACGTGGCCAGTTACTGCCAATACACAGACAAAAATTACATCGCACTGCAAGAGCTACACAGAGAGTTTGGTCCCTCCCACTTCACTGTGCTGGCGTTTCCCTGCAACCAGTTCGGAGAATCAGAGCCTAGTTCAAGCCAGGAAATAGAATCTTTTGCCAAAGGAAACTATGGAGTAACATTCCCTGTTTTCCACAAAATCAAGATCCTAGGATCAGAAGCAGATCCCGCCTTTAAATTTCTAATAGGTAATTGTTTTCTTTTATGTATCAAGCTGCCTGTGACCATGGTACTCTTACTGAAGCCAGGCTGAGTGTTTTTGTCAGGGAACATTGAAGTCTTCATAAACTAGGGAGGGAAACAGGCTCTCAACATACAATTACTCTCATTACAATCTGGATATCAAAACTATGGGCAGAAGAACAGTATCCTGAAAACATCAGTTTCTCCTCACTGCTTGTAAAAACAGCCTACTCTGACCAGCCCAGCTAGAAACATCCGTTTTGTGGGTGTATAAACTTGGGTCCAAAGATTTCCACCTACAAAATCCCATTACAAACCATGTGATTTTTATTTTAAAAAGGCTTTTATTATGAACAAAACTGTAGTTATGGGGATCACAAAATTACTGGAAGATTTTATATAAACACATGAGATTCCTTTCTTAGCAGAGTCGTATGTCCACCTTTACATAAACTGTACTGTAAAGCAGGATTATATGTACTAGTTATATATAACCACTGAGATAGATAGATAGATAGATAGATAGATAGATAGATACAAAGTTAGATAGAACCACTGATTTGTATTAATTTTTCATGTGAACTTCAGGGCCTAGCCCACAAAATCCTGCATGAATACAGGGAGCATTTACAGACTAAGAGCCTCATATACTCAGAAGCAGAATTAAATTCTCTTGTCTCAGTTGATCAAAGATCTCATAGACTTAAAGCCAACTTGAAAAGCCTCTCTGAATTTTTCTGAGTTTTGACCAGGCCTTTGAACCATATTGATACATGAAAGAAAGAATAGCTTAAACAATCCTTTTCTAACACACCATTTTAACTAGAAAAAAAAGTAACAGAAAGCCCAAACCTGTATTCAATCTCCTTGCCCTCCATTCCACTCTCTCATAGTGCCTCTTGTCAGAAAACTATTACAATATCCAAATGAAATCCTTTCTAGAACACTTAAGTGTTGCTTCTTGCCATATCCTCTATGATACCTCCTATGTACTTGAAAATTGTTATTATTGAGTAGTCATTTAAGTGGTCACCATTGTCATTGTAACTGTTTGTTCCTTCCTTCTCTTAGGCATGCTACATAGACCTCAGGTAGCTTTGTCTCCCTGAGTTGCCAGATGTCCAGTGGAATTATTGAGTGTTTTCTCTCTGTTCTTTACAGAAGAGACTAGAGCACAAAGGCACCAGCTGTGTGTGGTGAATCCAGATTCTAAATATCAGTGCAATCAGTGTTAAACATTAATACCTATAAAGGCAAAAAAATTGTTCAGCATTTTCTTATTTGACATGCTGTTCACCCGCAGGAAGGAGAAAGAACCTTTGGTACTTAAATATTTTGAAACAAAGTTTTCTCTTCCTGCATTCCTGTGTCTCACATTAAATTACTGTGCATTTTCAATTAAAGTATCTGTTTTCTTCATGTAGCTGTTTTGACAATCAGTAGATTGAACATCTTCATGCTATACCACCCTTTTGTGCCTGTGACTACTAGCAACAGGATGAAAACAGGACTGTCAGATAATCTAGTGCAAAGTTGGTCCCCTTGCTGCACAAGTGTGGTGTCAAACTTCAACCCATTGCTTCAAAAAATCAGTTTAGGGTCTGGCACCATTCCCAACCAAACACTTGTTCTCCACTCAAAATCTACTGTAGTTTTTTGTGAAAGCAGCCTAATTAAGCCATCACCCATTGAACTTCCTGCTCCCATTTTACTTCCCCAAAACTGGCGTAAAACTGGGGATTCCCTGAATAAATATGCAGCCCTTGTATCCTCTTCCCTAGGAAGCATACCACCGTAAAAGTAGGAACTCTCAAACAGTTTCACAGGAAGAGGGGAGCATCATTCACCTCCCACTTTTCAAATCATTAACAGCAACCAGTAAATCCACACCCAGCAAATAATATGGTGGGATTACTTCAGCATAAATAGTCAAAGAATCAGTGTGGGGCATGGAGACAATTCCAGGTGTAAGTCACTAAAATTATCTGATTTCATTCTTACAGATTCCTCAAAGAAAGAGCCTCGATGGAATTTCTGGAAGTACCTTGTCAGCCCTGAGGGTAAAGTTGTGAAATTCTGGAGACCCGAAGAGCCAATAGAAAGTATCAAGCCAGAAGTAACGTCATTAATCAGGCAGATTATCATGAAAAAAAGAGAAGACCTCTGAAAAGGCCATTCAACACCATAGGTATGCAGCCTTTCTACATTCCTGGGAAATGTTGCTAGAAGCTAAACCATCAGGTGATTTTGCTGCTCTTTAGCAGTGGTGTTTGCAATGTCCATTAATGCTGGATTGGCTCCTGCAATGGCCATAAGAATGACTGAGGTTACTGACAGGACAAGGCACTTGGTGCCTTGCAGGGAGGGACTGTCAATCTGCATAAGGGGTTTATGATTTTTTTTTTTTTAATTGCTGACAATAGCTAATTAAAATTGTCACCAGAAGGGAGATAGTTAGAAAGAAAGTTTATTTTAAAATTACTTGTTATTTACACAGGGTTTTTTTCCCACCTACTAGTAACAAAGAGGTTCTTATATTCCATTAACACATAATTGCTCTGTTATGAAAGAAAAGAGGCCCAGTGACAGCAATAGCAGGGTTTCTAGAGACAAATGTAACTGAAGATACCAGCTTTGCAGTATCTTCTCAAGGAAGACTACTGAACTGTGAAGCTGTCAGTTGCAAAAAAATTGTACATAGAAAGTAAGATTATTAAAAGAAGAAAAAAAATTGAAACAAAATGTTTGCTTGCTTGCTTTATATTTTGATTATTTTACTTTCAGTTTTACAACACCTTTAAACTCTTCAGCCTTCTCCTCACATTTGTGCTGAAGAACAGTGCCTCAGACATGATCTCCTTTCCTGCTGGATTCCTTCTCTTCTGACCTGGATGAAGGCAGGGCCTGTGTAAATATACATGGTTGTTTACGGAAGGATTCAAGGGGCAACAAAAATCAAGAGCCCAGCACTCTAACAGACATCTTTCTGACACAGTCCAAAACAATGCTCCTCAGTCACCCACCTACCTCATCTCTAGAATAAAATGGCAATCTTCAAGTAGAGGTAGAAGAAGGGGCTGAAGGTTCATGGCTGAATCCCCACTCTTCTCACCTTGCAACCTCCCCAGTCCTGCATGTAACTGCAAACCCATTTCCAGTTCTGTCCCACTGTTCTATTACAAACTGCCAAGTGTTTTGATTTATCTCTTTGAAGAAGGGAGATAGTAAATATGATTAAGAAACCTCACTCCAGCTGCCCGTGTCTTGAAGGAGGGCTGAGAAAATAGAAATGAGAAAAAACTGTCTCAGTGGAGTTTTCTATATGAAAAGAATGGATAGAATTAGTTCTGTTCTCTTGTAAGACTAACAGTGATTGAAAATACCTAAAGTGCTTCAAAATTTTTTTCCAGTAACAGCCACTTAACTGTATTAAAAGGCGAGAAATTCAAAAGAAATAAAAAAAACAACAAACAAACGAGGGGTCTTTTTCATTCACTTATTGAATTAATCGAGAATTTCACAAAAAAATATTTACGAAGATTGAGTGATGGTACTGATGTGGAAGATTAAACAAAGTCACTCTCAATGATGACAAAGATCTTTTTGGAGAGGAACTCAAATTTAATGCATGATAATTTTATCCACTTACACTTTCGGAGTCCAGTTAAGGACTATGCAAGGGTCTCATTAGACCAAATGAGTCTGCTGCTAGCGTTTTAGACCAGCCTCTGCACTGTTAGCCATTAACCTGCAAGATTCCACATCAAATCTGTCAAGACAGTGCCTGTTCTTATGCTGAGATCCTGTATTTTACTCCAGTTGCCTCCTGCATGTACAGTTCCAGCCCTGAGAACACATAGTGGGACATATCAGGTGATTTTTGTCATACATCTCTGCTGCTTTGATGGAGCAGGAATGAAACTGAGATATGGACCCTCTCCTCTCACTGGGAGCAGGCTACAGTCATGTAACTGCGTGGCAGGACACACTGTTTTGCCCTTAAGAGGTGGATATCTTAACTTGAAAATGTACAAGTCTAAAACATGCATGTCTGCTCATGTGCACTGCTAAAGCTCCCTGGTTTTTGCATCACTGAATAAAAAAAGGGTAGGTATAAAGATATGTTGGGTGCTGTTAGAGGAAGACCTGAAAAAAAAAATGCTTACTTTAGTCCTGGTACTGCCTGAGAGTTATTCAGCATGTGGGAAATTTCACCTGGGTCCTTAAAACACTCAAGACAAACAGTGCAGTGTAATTTTCTAGTTTGAAAGGTATCAGGAAGGGAAGGAGGGAAGGAAATGTGTACGCTTCGTTTGTGACTCGCTCATTAAAGCTCATATTGTTTTTCAGAGAACACAGTGTAATCTTGAATATCTCAATGCCAGTATTAAGATCAAGTGTCTTTCCTGGTATTCAGAAATAGCATGTGGTATTAGCGAGCAAGTGGACAGAATTACTTAACTCACGCCTTCCTGAATCATGTCCACTCCACAGTCCTAGAAAAAGAAGATTTTGTCTGAGAAAACAGTCATTGAGCTTCTCATTTCGCTATTTAGTCACAGTGCACTACAACCATCTTCTGAAGAGATTTCAATATAGGTACTGTTCAGTCCTGATTGTACACAGTTTAAGTTTTTCAAAATTTACTGTTAATTAACATTCCTCAACAAATTAACATACCTCCTTAACAGAAACTCAGTGTGTTTGTATTACTTATATATCATCATGAGACATGCCAGCTCTTCCAACATAATGTTTAGGGCAGATCATTGATAAGCTAATCACTCCTTTCTTAAAACTAAGTTACCAGTTATCTGAGGTAAAAATAAAGCATCTTTAATGGCCAAATCTATGCAAACTTGGAAAGGCAAATAAATAAAATGGAAGTAAGAATACTATTGTATAAATACACATTTATTTATAGTCAAAAGGCAAGAAAGTAGTATGAATGCATGTCTGCATAAATATTCACTTAGAGTTAATTTTAAATACAACATATAAAAATACAAAGTCCAAATTTTTAAACAGATTGAAACCTATTTCTTGGATTCTTAAATAATCTCCCCAATTTAAGATTAAACTACCCTCCTATAATGTTTAACAAAGATCAGTCCATGAGTGTCAAAGTTATTTCATCTCCATTTGAGCATAACCTATTGGATCTTTCTTCCTAACCCTTCATTCCCATCTCAAGCTTCCTTCACTCCTTAGGTCTGACATATCCTTATTTTTTCAAACAGATACCATTTAATTGCGAGCTTCTCTTTCCAAAAAGTTGCTTGGGAGTGAAAATATTCTAAATCCATTTCAGTCACCAGTAGTACATGTTCCTGTAAATTCAAGTACTGTCACAAAGTACTTGTTTGCTGAGCCAACACATCAGTGTTCCTTCAAACATTTAATGGTATAAGAGAAACATACTCATATAGGGTTCAAACCCAAAACTGTTACTTAGTATTTACATAATTCAGTAGATTGTTTATAAACCAGTTGGGGTAGCTGTATAACTGTATGAAATACAACTACACTTACTTTTATACTCTCGGTTACACTTTATTTTATACCCTACATTCACTCAGTCTGTATAACCTAGCACAGCTCCCTTCAGTCAGGGGAACTAGGCAGGCATTGGACCAGCTAGGGACCTATGAGATATTTATAACAACAGTGTTTATATTCTTGTTTTGACAGTGATGTATGTGCTAATCTGACAGTGTAGTCAGTTGCTGGTGTGTGAGGAACAGCTAACTAACAATACACTGCCTAATCACCGCACACAACAGTGGGATCACCGTGACTCTGCAGCCTTCACCAGCACTGGTGCTCTTTCTCTTCACTGTCCCAGCTACATGCAGCAGCACCTACACAAAACAAGTAACAACAAAGAGTTTCTGCTGCACTCTGTAGATGCCTAAAGCACCAGGACAAGGATACTATTAACACTCTGTTCACTGTGGCAGTATGTTTGGCAGAAGCTTGCAGTGTAACATGAATCAAAAAGATTGATATGCTTCCAGCTTTTATTCTTCTTAGTCTTGTGTACTGTTCACACTGTGTGGCTGGAGAGACAATATGCAGTTTTTTTAATGCATTGATGTTCACAAATTATATTATCTGAAGAAGCAATGAGAGAGGAAAAACTCTAAGCCTGACTTTTTAATACATATACAATGGAAAGGTAATTATTTTTCAGATACATAATTAAGGAAGTTAGTGAAAGTGACTGTAAGCCTTTGGGGCCTTTCATTACTCAATTAAAAACAACAAACAAACAAAAAACACCTCCCAAAAAACTATCAAGTTGCATTTGCCAAATATTACTATTAGAAAAACTAAAATCAAATTTTAAAATGCATGTAAAGTTTTTAACTGTGCTGCTTTTGTTTTTAAAAACCTCCCAGGAGCTTAAATTTTTTTGAAATATTTGAATTATATACCTGGTTCAGGTATGTAAAAACATCCTGTTACCTTGGTATCTAAAAGTAGATGAACACCAGAGTCTAAATTCATCAAAAATTCTCACAGTTGTTAGAACAATGGAAATACAAAATACCACTTATATTTGCCTGACAGTCAAAAAAAATCAACAATAAGGAGGAACAAAAAGATTTCTCATACAAAAGTAATGGCTTTCCATTTTGATGACCAAGGTATGTGGGAAAAGAGAGCAGCTGCATGTTAGCTGCTGTCAGAATTTCAAGCAGCCAACAAACACTGCCGCCCCATCACACACAGTTGCACCACCTCCATTCCTGGAGCCCAAATCCCAGCACCTTCCGAAGGAACTGCCTTGAAGCAGCGGTGAGCAGCCCTGCAGCCAGTGACAGTGTAGCAGTGACTGCTGCATTAGGTACAGCAGTCAACTAGCAATACACTGCCTACCAGACACAGAGTTCTTATGAGGGAGATGCCTCCTGCAATAATATGCCTGGAAATATTTGTCATTTTCTCCCTAAATTCAGTGTTATTCACCTGTTTTAAGGTTCATGTTTCAACATGTATATATACAAGTTCAAACAGTATATACTGTCAAGAAATAAATGTCACAGATACGTGCCTGACTCAGGAATACCAGAATAAGAGCAGTAGTATAAACCCTGTGTGGAGTTCCCAGACTGTCCAAAAGGAACTGGATACTGTTGCAAACAGTTTCTTGCCTTTAGTTGTAGGACTACCAGTATAGTGTTGCCTCCACAAGTTAATTTGTATCATACACACTTCAGTCCTTTTCTCCGAGGGACATTTGCTTACAGTCACAGTCGCAACCCTGTCCTTAGTCTAAATGAGCCCATAGTCAAAATCAGTATAGTCAATTTTATTTTGAAATTAGAATTATCATTGGCTACTCCATAGTGCAATTTACCTGTAGGTTACAAGCCACAGGATACCTCTATTTACAGCCACCTAATGGAAAATGAGTAAAGGTTTCAGGATTGAAGCTCATCAATTTAGTCTGCATGGAGGTAAAATTTTACCTCCAACACCCATTTTGTTGAAAGTCCTTTGAAGTCAAGCTGGAAAGCAGGTAATGAGTTAGACACTTTGTACAAAAGCCAATTAATACTGTATTTGAAGCCTTCACTTTGTTCCTTCAGAACTGGTCTTAAATCACTCAAAATAAATCTTACCTCAATACAAAACAAAACATAAAACATTTACTTCCTTGAGTGGTGCTGCTGTTAGCAGCCACAGAAAGTACTGGTTAATTGAGTTCTCCTTGTTCCACAGCAAGAGGAGGCCACCTCTGAGTTTTCTGTGATGCTTTTGAACGAAACAATATGGAGTACAGCTAGCAGCTGTGGACGCATCAGAGACGACAGCCAGCTAACATGCACTGCCACACTGTTACAATCTCTTCAGTTTTGGCCATTAGTTCCCCTTCACCACCAACCCTAAAGTTTTGTCTCCTAGAACTCAGTCGTTGCCCACTGCAGCAACATGGCTTTTCCCTAAGGGGTTATTTATATAAGATATATATGTTGAAGCAACGTTCTCAGCACGCTAGAGGTTACATTTCTATATTGCCATTATATCTAATGGCACACTGCTTATCTCCTGTCTCAGTGTTTTTCAGTATGGTCAATCCCACCACCACCTTTATTTCCCAGTCCATCAGTTCGTATGTTGCAGTCTTACCTGGTTTTGTGATTTATGTCAACTCATTAAGACACAAGCTGCTTGTATTTTGCCTATTGATTACTGTTAAGCAATTATTTTTGTGATTAATAAGTTTCCTACCTAGGTTCCTTCTGCACTTGTGAGTTCTTTGCTGTCTCCCTCATCATTTACCACCCTCAAAACGTGGATAAGTGAGCTTGTAGTTCCAATGGAAAGAGAGCTCTGCAAATCTATACAACCCCTTCAACCAGGTCAGGTAGCTTTTGCTTTTGAAGAGTAAGCAGTCCCTCTAGTGCACTAGGAGAGAAGCCCAAAGGTGTTTTTGTTTCCTCCCCTGAACAGATGTCAGTTTACCACAACTTGTGATTTTCTGGTATTGCAGATGCTACACTTGAGAAAGTGTGATAAGGATTAATAGAAAACAATAGAAAGTACGTGTTGTGGGTTTTTTTTCAAAAATGCTTATTTTCCATAGTTTCATTCCCTCCTCCCTCCCTCCCTCCCCCAGAAGTGTACAGTGGAACTCTCAGTTCAGTGTGTACAAAGGAGTGCAAGTGTCTGTGCCGATCCTTACCTTAGACGCTCTCCGTGGGCTTCTGCTCCACTTCAGGTCTTTTCCAAGAGTTCTCATCGCGTCATGCTCGAAAAAAACACAGAGACACAACACTTAGCAACCGCGCAGCTCAGTTTGTTCACACGAAATCACCCTCCACCCAGCCTCGTTGCTGGCGAGGCTTCCCCGTGAGCCACGGCCCCGGGGACAAGGCAGAGCCGCCGAGGAAGACATCCCCCCGGCCGCGGTCCTTCCCAAGACACCGGCAGCCCCTGCACCCCCACGAGGCACTGTTACCAAAGCAAGTCCTCATCCCTCCTGCTCGTCCTCAGGGCGCGTTTTTCTAATTTCCACTCCATCTCTGTCGGTGCAGAAGCCGGCTGAAGCACTGAAGGAGAGGTGCCCTGGGGCAGGATCGCTCCGAGCGGGTCGGCCCACAGGAGGGTAAAGGGATGGTCCGGGCAGGTGCGTGGCAGGGAACCTACTCGCAAGGCAACCTGTGCGGAGGGAAACTTATAGCCCGGCCAGCCCTCGGGGCGCCGGTCCCAGCTGGGAGGCGGTGCCAGCTGCTCTGCCGCCCACCGCACCGTGCCCTGGCGCCGCACGCCGTCCTTTAAGCATCCCGCAGGCGCGCCCGCCGAGGCGGGAAGCCGTGTTCCGTCCCGCCGGCGGGACCGGGCTGCGCGGCGGCGGTCGCGGCTGGCGGCAAAGCCCCTGGCGCGGCGGGTCCCGCGGCTCCGCGGGCAGGGCGGCGGCGGCGGCCGGTGCCAAAGAGCCCTGGCTCGGCCTCGGGCACGGGCAGCCCGCCAGACCGACACCCCCGGCAGCCGCTGCCTGCCCCGCCGAGGCCGCTGTGTCACCTCCCCAGCCGTGCCACCTGGGGCTGCCCCGTGGCCGTGCCGCGGTCTGGGGGTGCCATCACCTCCGGCCTTGCTCTCTGCCTCTGGAATGGGGCTAGGGCAGCTTCACAGAATCACAGAATCAATTAGGTTGGAAAAGACCTCAAACCATCGAGTCCAAGCTATGACCGAACACCACCATGTCAACTAGACTAGGGCACTAAGTGCCATAGCACCCAGTCTCTTCTTAAACACCTCCAGGGACGGTGACTCCACAACCTCCCTGGGCAGCCCATCCCAATGTCTAATCACCCTTTTTGTGAAGAAATTCCTTCTAATGTCCAACCTAAACCTAACGGCTTGAGGCCGTTTTCTCTTGTCCTGTCACTGGTTACCTGGGAGAAGAGGCCAACCCCCACCTGGCTACAGCCTCCTTTCAGGCAGTTGTAGAGAGTGACAAGGTTCCCCTGAGCCTCCTTTTCTCCAGGCTAAACACCCCCAGCTCCCTCAGCTGCTCCTCACAGGACTTGTGCTCCAGATCCTTCCCCAGCTTTGTTGCCATTTTCTGCCCTTTTCTTCAGCACATGCTGCACACAAAACCCCTCACGTCTCACATCAGTTGTTTCCCACTGACGCTTCGCCTGCTGTGAGGAGCCGGGCACCACCGCTCAGGGAGCGAGGTCTGAGGGGCAGTGCCTCTCTGAGGCACTCAAGCCAGGCTGTCCGAAACAGAGAGCTGAGTGCAGTGCCGTTTTCTCAGAGCCGAGACTGAGCAAACGGCATCGCAGCCCCTGTGCACACTTGTCTTACATGACAGCAAAGGCAGAAGTTGCAGGAGAAAATGGGAAGAATCACTTAATGCTAGCAGATGAGTTCCTTATACATGTGTGTTATGGATTTTGCATGCCAGAGGGACAATACACATACTTAGGCACACACTTCACACTAAGAAAACCTGAGCACAACTTCAATAGAGCAAAGGTAAAACATGGTTTTTTGAAAGATAAGGTTTACTTAAATCAAAAGAGTTAGAAAAAGAAGAATTACTGGTACATTTAATTTGTGTCTTTTTTTCAAGGTAAGTTGAGAACCATTGTTTCAGTACTTGTCAAAGTTGTCACAGAATTTGGAGTGACACCACCCAGGTTTTCAAGAGACAGGTGCAGACAAACACACAGCATGTAAAAGAGCCCATTTTTCCTATTTCTGTATTTTGGATCTAAGAAACAGCATTAAAATTGTTCTTTTCTGAGTAAGAAACAGAGTCCCACTTTTTAAAATATGCTGAAAGTATCCTTCACTTTCTTACTGCTTCCAGAAAACAGGAGAGATTTTTCTAAATTTTCCATTGGAAAATAATCATTTGAACCAATAAAAAAAATATTCTGCAAAAATCTTCTTATGTAATTTCTTATTTCCCACCTAATTCTATTTTTCAGCTTCACACTTCACATCTGCAGCAAAACACCGTGTAAGCAAGATGACGATATTTTTATTGATGCATGTGTAATAAGCAATAATTAAATATCAGATGTTAGAGTTGTTTTGCCGAGTCAAAGTAAAACTCCTTCAAAAATTGCCACCTTATTACTTCCCTTTGTGTTGGTAAGGACGCAACTAAGCACACCCAGCATACAAAGAGGCTGGGTCACTCAGCACCTTCTTAATGCTTTCTGTAAAACAAACAGCACACAAGGCACTGCTAGCATAGCTTCACAAAGGATTGTTTGCAATGCTTCAGTTGCTCGTTTAACTGAATGTGAGTTTTTTCCTACAAGACTAACGTTTAACGAGCACGGCCAAATATCGTCACCCTGCCTAACAGCAGACTCTGGCATGCACTGCAAAGCCAGCTCGCTTGAACACTCAATAAATCACCAACACTCAACTGAAGTGTATTGAACTATTACCTATCAGACCAGTGTTTGAGGCTCTCAACAAACCTTTTTCTCACACTGAAAATTTCTTTCAGACGTAACCGTGCAATTTGTTTGATAGAGGGAAGAAAGAGCTTGCAGTTGAGAACTATATGGCCGTAAACTGGAATAAAAATCAAAAGTCTTTTAAAGTCAACAAGGTTTTGTTCGAGAGAACTAGGTTTAATTAATGCCGAGCAATTCATTAAAGAGTAAATACTATGACCCACTGCAACTGGTGTTACAAGCAGTGATTCCTACCTGTGAACCTTCAACTCATCCATGCACACATGCACCATGAACATATTATAAGAAAAGATCTGGAGGTTTTTCTACAAAATTTCTACTGAACACTGATTAGCAAATGGGAAATACGCCAAGACATTACATTTGGTAGCAGCCTTAAGGTAAGCAGCTGCCTAGGTGAAGTCAGTGGTAAATAAAAATAAGCAGGAGTGCCATGGGGAAGTCTGAACTTCATTGTGTTTGTTGAGGAGGATGTGTTGGATTGTTAGGAAGGTATTATAACACAAAGGATATCCTTAATACTTTCTTCTTCACTTGAAGCACATGGTATTTTGGAAATCGTATGCTGAATAAGAACTTTGTTGTCCCTTTGAGATTGTAACTGAATTTTTAACAAAGGCGATTTGTTTTAGAAAAGTTGTACACAGCTAAGTGGATCGCTTCTGTAATGCTTCCAGCACCTCACTGATGTGTCTTCAAAGTGAAGTGAAGTCGTCTGGGTTAAGTGTTTTTGTTTCTTTCTCACGGTGGACTTATTTTAGGCTCCTCACTATGGAACCTATGCAGCCAATTGCTCAGCTAATTCATTTAAATACTAGAAATGTTGCTGAAATTTTGTAGCTCACTGTAAAAGTCTTACCAAACCGATATGCAAGACACCATGTAGTTTGTCCTCACTGGCAGCAGATGGTGCTGATATGTTGTGCCTGGTACTTCTTTAAAAGCTGGTATTCAGGTTATAAATACCATAGTAACGTTTTTTTTTCATCCATTATCCCTAAGGTCTTTGAACATAAAATTGCCATCATCATCATATGTCAGAATTTATCGAGATAAAATACAAGTTTATAGTTTGAAGGTGAGGTTTGGACATCAACAGCAAGCCTCACAACACTATCAGAGAATTAAGCACTGACTGAAAAAACACATTTCAGGTAAAGTTGGATTCATCACATCCAGGCTGCTGAACAAGGACCACTAATACTTTTTGGACCCAAGCATTTCAGGATATGATAATGACAGTGTTCCTTGCCAAATGACTGCTGACAAGATGTGATGGTAGCTTACACCAGGTTCTGGCAAATGGGGAGATCTCAAGAGCTGGTCATAGAACATTGTTTTAAAAGCGATAGATGACATTGTCTCCGTGTCAGAGAAAGAGGGAAGTGAACAAAACTGGCTTTAGGTAAGTTTTTAGGAAACATTTGCTTAAATAAAGGCCTAGTTTGAGAAACCTTGCTAGCTAACGAGCACAGGGACTTAGATATCAAGGGCATATTGGACTGAATACTTATCCAGAGATGATGTAGTCCTTGCCTGTAACACCCAGGATAAACTAAGAAAGGTGCAACAAATTGTGTTGAGAAAAGGATTACCGTTTAACAATGTGAGGGATCTGAGTAAGATTTACCACAGGATTGAGTTTTGAAATATGTGGAAAAATTTGATGAATATATAGAGGTGAAAATTTGTTTCCACTTTGCGTTTGCAATCAAAAGAGACTTCTGGGAACCAAGGCCTCCAACTTCCTGCCAGAGGGAAAATTATGTCCTAGCTTTGTTATAGGCTTACTGAGCAGAGATCCTGAGATATGGAAACATCTTAAATTTTCTTCCTGTATTTCTTCATTGTTCTCTCTAGGTTTTCAGCCGGTATACCAGAAAGATCCCAATCTTTTTGCCTGCTCAGTGCTTAAGTGCTTCTGAGTGGGTTAGAGGAACAGTTCTCACAGCAGTACAGAAAAGACACTGGGCCTTTCTAAGTAGCTGACAGTTGCAGTAGATGATGGTTCTCATTTATTAAAGGGGGTTTTGACCCTCAAGTATTTCTACCTGCAATAGAAAGCAAAGCAAGCAAGGGGAAGGAAAGAATCTGGAAAGAAAGAGGGACTCAATCGTGTAGCTGCTCTCATCACATCATTTCACACTGCAGTGAGCAGCTGTTGTTTAGACTCCAGAATGAAATATTGTTGACCAGGTAACTGGAATATTCTGGCAATGAACTCAAAGCTTCATTTTAGCTGTACAATGAACTCAAAGCTTCATTTTAGCTGTACAAAGGAGAGGTAATTAAGAGGACAAGAGGAGGAAATAGTTCCTTGCTTTGCTGATTCTTTGCTGGGGCTTACATTAAAGCCAACAATTAGCATCTCAGTCCAGCACTCTGCTCATTAGAAATCTCCCATTACATTTATCTTTGCCAGCACAGTATAAGTGGTTGTGAACATGAGGGGAGTGAGCTCTAGAAATAACTGTCTGCTACTACTCTTCAGATGAATCCCAAACATTAAGGAAAATTACATCTCCTATGCAAACAAGTGAGAAAACAACAACAACAAAAAAAAATGTAACCGTTACTTGTGTGTTGCATTCTGTCACAGCAAGATATTATGTGCATAGACTGGCATATAAAAGATTGAATACTGTCTATATACAGTTTTTTCTGATTTTTGTCCATTTGTGCCCCACTTTCACCTGTACCTAAACCTCTTTTATTTCCAACATTAAATTTAGCAATAATGACAAGCCTGGCTGGCAAGCATACGTGAGTAGATCAGGGTTCTATTTAGCTCAGGGAGGAATTTGTGTCACCTGTCACTTTCTGGTTTTATGGGTTTAAAAAGAGAGAGGTGGAAAAAAAAGTTAAGAAAACCAGGGCACCAAGGGATAAGTGCAGTTTGATAAATTATATTAATTTTCATGTAACACACAGTTGACTCCCAGGATTTTCAGTTTTAATGTGACCTTCAGCTTTCATAAAACAATAGTCTATTTCTTCATCAGCACACTATAGTAATTTTCTGGTTTTATTTTTCCATGGATACATCAAAAGCTGTCCTGCTAGGTCATCCATCCCAGGCCTTTCTGCTGAGTTTCGCTCTTCAGCGTATTCTCCCTTTTTTTGTGCACACTGCAAATCCGTTTCAGCACATCACTGCTGCAGTCTTAAGTCAAGGCTTCCAACACGCTGGGATCCTGTGCTGGCGTTAGGGAGTGCATACAATGTAAAACTACATTTTGTTTAGCCTTGGATAAACTCCAACTCAACAAAATAACCTCTGGGTTCATTGCCAGCTGCCAACTGTGTGCCTAAATAATATTTCATCCTGGAATCCTGAGAGTCTGGATTAATAAACTGCCAAAATACCACTCGGATGGGGTTCTTTCCAAAGCTTCCCTAGCAGCTTCTATTGATAGCACAATACTTATTTCTACATTACTAGTACCAAACTGCTATATGTTATTGTACAATTAAGTATTGCAAAAACTAATTATGTCTCTGAATAACTATGAATTGCAACTATATCCAAGGCTTCAGGCGTCTGCTGTAGGTGATTCCTCTCATGTTGTCTTGAACACAGGGCAAGGTTTCTAACATTCTTCCCTGGATAAGGGTAATTAACTATACAGCTTAAAAAGCACTGTCATCTCTCATTGCAACTCTGTTTCACTCAAGTAATTGCTGACAGGTTCAGCTTCAACACCTGTGACTCCCTGAAGCTCTGCTGCATCTCCATATGATTTCCCATGGAAAAAAGTCTCTGGTTTCACTGCCAAAGACTAATATTTACGGAATCGCGTCTGACTGTGTTTTTGATACAGTTGAACTCATAAGCTTTCAGTGAAAATGTTTTTCTGGGTTTGTTTTTCTGTTTCATTCTTTTAAAATTGATCCATTTACAATCATCAGATCAAAATAGATCTATACAATCAGAAAATATGCCTCACCTCCCTATCGAGATAGTGACTTCAGCAAAACAGATACGCAGTTTTTAGGTGACACAGGTTAAGTCGCGCCCTCAGTACTTTACAAACTTAATGTTGAAGATACCCAATTTGTACCTTACTCTGTAGGACATGTTCAACTATTTCAACTATTCCACTCTTTTGGGCCCCTAAACCCTTCCCTGATATTCATTGTATAGGTACAGGTCAAATCATCTCTGTCAACCCACAATTCACAAAATTCCATCCCCTCACAAGAGAAACAAGTCCATTCCAGCTCTTCTCAGAGACACTATGAGTTTCTAGTCCTGCAAAGACCTTGGAACTGCGGGATTCCTGAACCTACCCAAGGGCCCACTGAGACAAAGGAGACTCTGAATTTCACCTGGAGATACAAATTTGATCACAAAATTAAAAAGAGAAGCACGCTATGAACATACACAAAAATGGAAGTGTACTAGAGACAATCAGACCAAGAACAAAATGGTATAAAAGAATTTAATAAATATCACTGCATCTGTTTTATTAATAACACATTTTACACAAAGAGGCCAGTGTGAGAGATTCAGCTACTGATTTTACCCTCATCTCTTCCTTTCCTCTTTGGTTGATATGCACCTGCTCTGCATTGCACACCCCAGAATATGATGAAGTATATGTTGGCCATTACTCTGATCATATTAGTGCATATTTGATAGCTCTAACTAGAATTCTGAAGAATATTGTATAGAAGTGCTGGGTGCCTATATCTCATCACCTGTGTAGTCATCCCTAGGGCACCAACCAATTTCGAAGAAAATAATAGGAAGAAATTTCCTAAGAGAAAAAAGAACTGAATCAGGGCTTTTAGAAAGCTGAGAAGTGGTGTGTCACAGGTTCAGTAGTGGCTGGTGCAAAATGTCCCAAGGCCACAACCTTTTGGAAGTCAAACTGAAATATATTAGGAAACCACCTTCATCTATTTATTTCCACCTGAGATCCACCTGAGTTAGGGAATTACAAAGCTACTTCTTTGGTGATGGACAGAGAAAGCCCATTGGAGTAGAAGGGTAGGCATAGTTATACTGCTTTTAAGAGAAAACTCTTTGCAGACAGTAAGTAAACTGAGAATTAAACTTCTCAGGCATTCACCATCAATCTATATTAATAAATAGTCCTATGAGCTCAGGCTTAATTTAAAGTCAGATGCTTCAGCACTTGAAGCAGAGAACAGATCTCCTAATTTTGAGCAAGATGGGCAATTTTCTGTTAGTAGTGTAATTCTTTTTATTGCCTCCTTCATGACTGCTAGTTCTAAACATCAATGAAGTACTGAAATGCAAAACAGTTAATTCGTGAGCCCTAGAAATGTCACTTCAGAAATAGACCCTCCCTTCTTTTAAAGTTCCCTATTCAATTATTTAGAAAACTAAGATAGCCTAAAATCATGTGAGATTCATACCTTACCACACAAACCACACAGGCAGAGCCACCGTATACTCGTGTGTGATTAGGACTGAGTAGAGAGGTCCTATTAAAGCCACTGAACCCATTTGAGTACTTAGGGTTAAGAGGATGTACTAATGTTGTTTGTAGACCTCAGGCCATGGAGTCCTCCCATGCATGCCCCAGCAGCTCAGCTACTGCCCAAGCGAGCTGGGACAGGCTTCAGTAAATGGCACCTCAAAGCTGAAGTGTGGGGGGGATGCAACCAAACGCCAAAAGGACATCATTGGGCTTTGGACGTAGCTGCTGTGGAGACCGAAGAAATTAGACAACTGAATACCTTGCCTGATGTCTCAGAGAACTCTTCTGCTGTGGGACTGCTGAGGTTGTAAGAATAACAGGTACCAACTGCTACCAAAATGGTGCAGTGGCAGCAATACCACACCAGCTGGGATCCCACAAACCCCATCTGTGAGATGATTCGTGATTCATGAGGAGCCAGGGAGTGAGCCAAAAGACTCGCTCACACTCCAACAGTCCTATGTAGCCATGCATAAATCCAGTGTGGAGCGGAGACTGGTGATGGACTATCGTGGCCTGAACGAACCCAGACCACCACTGAACACTCCCATGCCAGACATGCTGGAGCTTCAGTAAGAACTGGAGTCCAAGGCAGCAAAGTGGTGCCACCACTGACATTGCCAATGCATTTTTCTCCATTCCTCTGGCAGCAGAGTGTAGGCCACTGTGCTTTCACCTGGAGGGGCGCGCAGTACACCTGGAACCGACTGCCCCAGGGGTGGAAGCACAGTCCCACCATCTGCCATGGACTGATGCAGGCTGTACTGGAAAAGGGTGAGGCTCCAGAACATCTGCAATGCACAGATGACATCATTGTATGGGGGAACACAGAAGGGGAAGTTTTTGGAAAAGTGGAGAAGATGATCCAGATCCTCCTGAAGGATGGTTTTGCCATAAACCCAAGTAGGTCAAGGCCTGGGAAGTTCAGCTTTTAGGAGTAAAATGGCAGGATGGACATCATCAGATTTCAATGGACATGTTCAGTAAAATAGCAGCTATGTCCCCACTGACCTGCAGGTAGGAAACACAGGTTTTCATAGGTGCTGTGAGGTTTGCAGAATGCATATTCGAGATCACAGTCAGACAGTAAACCCTTTCTATCATATGACATTAAAGAAGAATGATTTCAGGTGGGATCCTGAACAACAACAAGCTCTTGAACAAATTAAGCAGGAGGTTGTTCGTGGAGTTGTACCTGGGTCAGTCAGGACAGGACAAGATGTGAAAAATGTGCTCTATACTGCAGCCAGGGAAAATGGTCCTTCCTGGAGTCCTGGTGAATGGTATCCAGGAGACCCAACGATGAGCCCTGGAGTTCTGGCTTCAAGGATACAAAGGATCCAAGGCCTGCTACACCCCAGCTGAAAAAGGGATCCTGGCAGCTCAGGATGGGGTTTAAGCTGCCTCAGAAGTGATTGGCACCGAAGCACAGCTTCTTCTGGCATCCTGACTGCCAGTGCTGGACTGGACGCTCAAAGGGAAAGTGTCTTCCACACATCATGCCACAGATGCTACATGGAATAAACGGATTGCTTTGATCACACAGTGAGCTCAAATAGGAAACCCCAGTCGCCCAGGGATCTTGGAAGTCATCATAAACTGGCCTGAAGGTGAAAATTTCAGACTATCATCACTAGAGGAGGAAAAGGTGACACATGCTGAGGAGGACCCACACTACAACCAGCTGCCAGAAAATGAAAAGTGATGCACTGTCTTCACTGATTGTTCCCACTGTATTGTAGGGACAAATTGAAAATGGAAAGGTGCAGTATGGAGTCCTACACTATTGATGGACAAGATGGATCCAGTCAGTTCACAAAGCTGAAAGCCATCCAGCTGGCTTTAGATATCACTGAATGAGAGAAATGGCCAGTGCTCTACCTCTGCACTGACTCACCAATGGTGGCAAATGCTCTGTAGGGTTGGCTGGACCAATGGAAAAGAACAATTGGCAGTGCAGAGGGAAACCCATCTGGGCTGCTGAAGTGTGGCAGGACACCTTGCCTGGGTAGAGAAGCTGGCTGTAAAGTAGGTGCACATGTACCCAAGAGTTGGGCTACTGAAGAATATCAGAGCAATGGAGAGGTGGATCGAGCTGCCAAGATTGAAGTGCCCCAGGTGGATCTGGGAGGGCAACACAAGGGTGAATTATTTCTGGCTCAGCGTACCCATGAAGCCTCAGGTCACCAGGGAAGAGATGCAATATCCAAATGGTCTCATGATCGAGAGGTAGACTTAACCATGGATGCTCTCTTCCTAGTTCTCCCAAGATGTGGCAGACTGGTTACACCACACTACCACAAACAAACCCACCAAGGAAAGATTTATGTGCTTACAGTGGTGGAAACAACCACTGGATGGCTCTTAGGGAAGACATTTTGGATCAGTCCTGCCTCAAGCAAAGGCAAATCCATCCATGGGATTGTTTTTGCTCAAGGACATGGGTGCACTTGGTGGGTAATTCAGAAGGACAGGGAAACATGATTGTTACAGTGCGGATACTGCAACATGCATATCAGACAACGAGGCCCGTGGAAAAGAAATATATATGGACCGATTCTTGATAGATATTTCAGAGAGATGGTTGTTTTCCCAGCTGCATGGCTGGAGCTCTGCCGAGGAACTGCTCAATCACGGGACCAAGGGTCCTTCTGCCCGCGCAGGGAACACAAACCAACCAATGGGAACGAGGCTGAGCAGGGGCAAGGAAGCCCCGTGTCTGTGCCCTCAGGGCCCCTCTCCCAGGGCTACACGGCAGGGGGAGGGCCCCAACATTTCACTCGTTTATTTTTAACAAAAAGAGATTTAAACTTAACCTTGAAAACAACTGGATAAACATGAGACGACAAGGACAGTTTCAAAACAAAACAAGCCACCCTCCTGAGTCTTTAAATGTCCAAACAGATTCTGTGGAACATCTTAAGGCTGACAGAAGGGAGACAGGACTCTCCGGGCATGCTTTGTGGGGAAACTGAGGCAGGAGAAGGTTTCTTCTATTTGTACCTGTTGGAACTCTAAGCAACAATAGTTAATTTCTTCCCTCCCCCTCTTCATCCCCCACTCAGCATTGGAAAGGGATTTTTGGGGAAAAAATTGGCAAAGGCATGGTTTTGTGAGGGAAACCATGGGTGAAAAAATGTATTGGGAATACACTGGGGGTGATAGGATATAGGATAAAAGGGAAAGGTGGGATTAGGAAAGGAAGACTGTAGGGGGGGCTTATAATGGAGATATTGTCTAACATGACTATGATTTTTAGCATATACACTGCCTTTCACAAAAACACCATCAGGCCCAGTGACTTCTGCTGCTTGTAACCCTTTTCTACCTTGCACAATTTTGATTCCACCACCTCTCCATCTGCCAAGCTTGGGATGCATTTTTCAGGGTTACTCTTTTTAATAGCAGTTCCATGAATGAATATGTCTTATTGGTTGTCACATCTTGTTGTAAACCATAATTTTAACATTATACCATTTTACTATTCCTAAAACCTTAGCTATGATGATTTTTTCCTTTTTCCGAGTGGCTGCTGTTTTCTGTCTTGCTGCGTTTTTGCTTTCTCTTTCACTTCCGCTCGCTCCCATGTTGGAGCTGTTGGGGCTGCTCGTGCCTGCGCGCTCTTCCCAGGGTCGTATTCGGGGCTGCGCGGGCCGAGCTGCTCAGCTCCCTGCGCACCATCTCCTCTGCTCTCAGCTGCGCTGCCGCTGCCAGGCACCACATCCATGCCTCGGCCGGGCCCCCGAGCGGCAGCCCCCCTGTGCCCTGCTCTAGCGCGCATTTTGGCTAGGCGCAGCTCTGCTCCACCGCCACCACCGCCAGCCGCTGCCCACAAGCCGCCCCTCTTGGTCAGGCGTTCCCGGGGCTCACTCCACCACACACTGCGAGGGGCCAGGTGGGCACCACCGGGTCCCGCCGCTCCCATCGTGCCTCTCTCTGCTGCTGACACTGCAGCTCGCATTGGTCCGCCCGCGCGCGGGAACTGCCTCGCTGTTGCTCAGAGAGGGCTTGGTCCACATGGCCTGGGCCGCACGGTCCCTGCGCCAGGCTTCCCTTCGCCAAGACACAGCTGACATTGCTCAACAGTCTCAGTAATTAAATAATATTCACGAAAATATTTTTCCATTGGCGTATATTTTGACTCAAAAATTAACTGTGTCCAAAAGGTATTCCAAAAGTCTTTGGTAAGAATTAAATCCCAAGAAACATAGAAAAAGTTCTTAAACAATCATGCCAGGAAGTGTTTCAATTCCTTTTGAGCTTGAATTAAGCTAAAATTTACAAAAATCGCTGTTCAAGAATCTTTTCAAGTTTAAGATAAATGTCCATATGCGGCTCAGAGAGCTAAGAGTCTTTCCATGGTTCCTCCATAATTTAGATATGGAATAGCAAAACAAAAACAAGAAGAGGAATCCAGAGTTTACTCACAAATCAGTCACTGTAGGGATCGGGGATCGTTCTGCCCACATTACCCACCATTTGCTACAGTGCGGATACTGCAACATGCTGTAGCACACAACGAGGCCCGTGGAAAGAAATATATATGGACTGATTCTTGATAGATGTTTCAGAGATGTTTATTTCCCCAGCCGCATGGCCGGGACTCTGCCAAGGAACTGTGGCAATCACGGGACCCGAGAGTCCTTGCCCGCACAGGGGAACACAAAACAACCAATGGGGAATGTGGTTGACCAGGGGCTCGGGAAATCCTGTGCCTCTCCCCGGGGCCCCTCTCCCAGGACTACATGGCAGGGGGACGGCCCCAACACATGATGTGTACCTCAAGGAGGTTTGATTTTTGGGTGAGAGGAGTCTGTAATATTGAACTGTATAATACTGGTTGCTGAATGACACTGCCACTGTATGCCATAACTACCATGGGCAACAAGGATGAACTGCTCCAGATACACCAGTTGTGAGCTCCTGGTGCAGCTCACAAACAGCCAATAGCACATGAGCCCTCCTGCCCTGGAAGATGTCCAGGGAGGATAGAACCCACAGCCATGGACTACATGAACTCAACAGACACCTTGGAGGGACAGATGTTGACTACAGAAATAATACCTGTGTATGTGTGTATTTTTATATATCTATCTATATCTACATATATATATGTATGTATGTATGTTTGTATATGTATATGGCTCTCTGTCAGAGCCATGTGGGTATGCCTAGGTTATTATCTGCTGGGTGGTGGCAAGTAAGGGATTCTCATTTCCAAGAAGGGAAGGGCCATGCGTGCCGTATTGTTCTCTGTCTCAGAAAGCTGCATGACACTGGTTCTGCTCTGTTAGACTCTGTGAACATTTTGTGTGCAATCACCCTCTTTTATACATTGTTGTTTGTAGTATTGCCGCTGTTACTTTTCGTTTTCTTATCTCATTGCTGTTTCCAGTAAATTGTTATCTCAAACTGTGATTCTGCCTTTTTTCTCTCTCACTAGTGTGTGGATGAAGGACTAGAGGGCAGGGAGTGGCAGTGTGGAGTTTAACTTCCAGCTGAATTTAAATCATGACACCCTCACAGGCAATTGCAACAACAATTTACTGGGTGAAAAAGAGAATAGACTCAAAATCCAAGCTGACCTATTTTAACAAGTGTGTTCTAATTGTAACTGCATTATCCACACAAGAAATCTGGAGATTTTACCAAAAATTAATGTTTTCGTGTGTTTTACCAATACATGAAAAACCTTGAAGATGCTTACTGATTTATTTTTTGTAGTATTTTATTTAAGAGTATAAAGTAAATATTGAACATAAATAGTCGCTTGCTATCAGAGTTTGAACAGGTGCTAGATGCAAGTTAGACTTTAAGACTGTTTCTGCTACAGCTATGAAATTGTTGTGCCAAAGCAAACTACAGCCTCTTTTGACCTCTTTAGCTTTAGTTATTTGTTAAGGCTGTACAATGCAAAATGCAAATAATGGCTGCTGCCCAGAAGTAAGTCAATGTTTAGAAAAGATGAAGAGTGCTGCTGCTGTCATATAAAAAGGACTGCAAATGCTTGCCTTTCTCTTGAATTTAGACATAGGGATATTTATATGTTACTTTAGAAAAATATTCAGGAAAACAAGGGACTAAATGTCAGTGAAATTCCGTTTTCCACCAAAGAAAAGAGAAATGAGCCAAACCAAACAGAAGTAGATTAGTACTGCTGCTATCACATGATGGCCGTGTTAGAGTCTGGTCTCTACATGATCACAAGCACCCAAGTCACCTCAGTGCCTGCCTGCCACCACACAGGGTCTGCGGCAAACCAACAGGAGCATCAGTTGCATCTTTGTGATGGAATATGAATGGGAGTTGTATGAATCCGTGTGCTTCAAAAACAGTGATCAGAGCAATTAACTGACACCAAACGTTTGCCTGCATTTACATACAATTTGATAATGAACATCAAATCAAGACCATTTCTATTACTGACGTGTGGAGAGTAGCTCAGACTGTGAATGGGCAATATTTTTGCTTTAGGAGAAACATTGAACAACCCTGGCAAGCCCTGCATAAAAATGCCATGCTGACATTCAGTCTTGGATACTGCCTTTAGACAAGGGATGAGTAAAACTGCTGATAAAAAAGGCTTTCACAAATGATAGCTCTAACAAAAGCCCTACGCCATTTCTAAACAACTCCACCCAGGTCCCTTCTGCCTTTTCCATCCTTAACATTACTGACTTAATACGCACCTATTTACTAGAAGTTAGTTGTCTTTCTAGTATGTAGTTTTAATCAAGATTTAATCAACCTTGAGGTCTGGTGTATTCTTTTAATGAACACCTAAGGATTTTACCCAAGGGAAAACCCATCTTCCCAGACAAAGTATATACGGAACTGGTGTGCTTATCTTCAGCACATGGTCAGTAAACCCTTACCTTGGCACCCACAAATTAAAAGATATTTTTCTCTTTCACCTCAAAACGTTCCAGTTGTCTGCAGTTCTGCAGACTTCCACACCACACTTCCACAGCCACACATCCCATGGCCTAGCACTAGCAGGGAAGGGAAAGGTGGAGATAGCTTACTTAGCATGAGCAGGTAAATAGCTCATGAAATGTTACTGCATCTACTTTGCTTTATTTCTGCTGGGGTCTTGCCCACCTCCCTTCACCCATTGCGTGATGGACTGTGCACCACCAGAGAGAGAAAATCACAATGAGCATAAACCACAAACCAGCATGTTCTTCAGTTCATCACACCTGCATGTCCAGGGGCTCTGCACAGATTCTGTGCAGACAATAAACATAAAGCATAAAATATAAAAGCACAAAATAGAGCAAAAATTGGATGTGAGGCTTCCTAGAGGTAGACTTCCAGCTTCTCCAGGGTCAGCTTCTGATGAAACAACCATGAAACATGGGCATCAGAAGACCAGGCTTTGTTTCCTGTGATCCCAAGCACTCCTGCCTGAGAGAAAGACACCAGGAGCCCTTCTAATTTATTGTTGTCAAAAACAGTAAGTGGGCTGTTTTAATCTGTGCAAGAGCTTTGCCTAGTTTTTATACAGCTCCTGTATGGAAGTGGATGCATAAGTATCAATTCAAAATACACCTTTATAGATTAAAGGAGATGTTTACAGTGTACCACTAGAAATACATTTATAGCCTAACACCATGACCATACCATGTTGCATACCAAACACCTTTTATGAGTGTGTATCTGTGTGTCTGATGATGCTCCAATGAGCCTCACTGAGAAACATCCTGTTCTCATTAATCAATTTTCAGCCTTTCCAATTAATAGGGCTTAAATAGATTTTTAAAACACATCTATGATCATTTTCTATTATTTTTAGATCATATCTCAAAATTAATCATGGATCCTTTTACCATAGAAAACTATGAGTGAAAGTAATCGGTGGAAATGCCATAGCAGGTCCACTCTAAAAGTGGGTAAAAACATATTTGTAATTCTGAAAACACTTGAAGTAGCAGCAAGATCAACAGTAGTTGCAATCCAACAGGGTGGTTATTTCATTGTTGCATCCTACAAGAAGTGTACACTTCTAGTGTGTCACTTAATTTCTGAGGAATTAATATTCTTATGAGCAATTACGTAATTGTACACAACGTACATTTTGTGCTTGATTTCATAAAACACACAGAGAGGAACTGTTTATATATATACAGAATCTACTTTTTGCTATCAATTTATTCCCTGCTGAATTCAGTGCAGACAGGAAGCTTTTGTCTCTTCTGTCTGCTGTCAAACCAGAGCTTTTGTACAGGATTTTGGCCTAAGTGGCAATGGTCTCCTGCAGTAATATAAATGTCTTTGAAGTCATCCCAGGGTTGAGCCCATAGCATCCCAGAAAGGGCTTCAGTGCCATTCCTGCTAGAAAAACGTCAGTGCTGCAAACATGAAGACATCAGATACTCCATGACCACTTTTGCAGTCTCCGAGCAGCCATACAACTACACGTTGTGCTGACAACAACCATTCTCCTTCTGAATACATCTCTGCTTGCCAAAAGCACAACAGTATGTGCAGTGTTTCAACTCCTCTAGGAAATCCACCGAAGTGATGATGTACTGTCAGTTTAACCATCACAAAAGTCTGTAACCACTGGACTGCTGTTAATGTGCATAGACCCATGCAAGAACACTGGAAAATTTGAGGGCTGAAAAAATTATAACTTCACAGAGAGAAAATCCCTGCCCTGGATGGAGCACAGTGTGTCACTTGTGTGTCACAGAAGTATAAAAATAACAGGTACCATTTCATGAGTGTTATTAGTGGTTCAGCTTTCAAACTAGTGGGTGAAATTAAATGTATCCATTCAGAACAGTTTAACATCACTATTTACATTTCTCTTTATGTAAGTTAGTATCACTGAATGTTAAAAGCAGCATATTTTATTCTAAAACTTTCTGCTTTCTGCTGTCTCTGCTCTAATGAAAGCAAATATGCATACCTGATGCAAAATGAAGTCTGCATTAAATCTGTACAAATAAAATGGCAATTTAAGCACTATTTAATAATCACAACGAGTACAAATATGCACATACACTTGCACATATGAACGATACAAATGCACTTTGTAAACACTGTGGGTGTAAAATTCCACGATGGGGCAGGTGCATCGTGTTTAACCACTATCAGTCTGCTTTCGTACTGGCCAGCTCCAGCCACTGTCCCGTCAGCTACGGTCGTCAGCTCAGCTAACTAAAACTTCCGGATAAAACCGGGCAGATCTTCTTTTAATTTCTACTTTTGTTACATTCATTAACAAGCTACTGAGGGCAAGCTGCCGACCCAGGAGCTATGGCGACTCCGCTTACAAAGCCTGCGGCGCCGTGCCCGCGGCGCAGGACCCTCGCTGAGGCACGGTGGCTTGCTTCTGCCGCGCTCGTCCCGTCGCTCCTGCAGCGGGGGGCGGGGAGGGGGGGGAAGGGCGAATGCCCCTTTTCCAAGAGAAAATGGGAGCGTGCCGTCGGGTGGGGTGCGCTGCCATACTCACGCTGCAGAGGCCCCGCTCCGCCCCGCCCGGGACACGGGAGCCCGGGGCCGCGGGGGTCTCAGCGCGGCACCCATCGGAAGCGATGCCCGCCGGCGGCGGTGCGGAGAGTGAAGGCGTTTCCCTGCGGGAAGGCCAGGGTGCGGATGGCGCCCGCCTCCCCCAGCGCCGCCCGGAGGCTGCCGCCCCCCTCCAGCTCCCCGCCGACCGGCCGCGGGGCGGCGCGACCGGTGCGCAGCCCGCGGAAGGCGCCGTGCAGACGCGGGCCCGGCCGCGGGCGCTTGGCCGTGGGGCTGCCTCCCGGGCTGCCCCCGGGGCTGCCCCCCGACCTGTCCCCCGCCTTGCCCCCCAGGCTTCGCAGGGCGGCGCGGCACTTCTCCGACACGACCCGCAGCATGGCATCCACGCCCTCCGCATCTTCCCGGCCGCTCCCTGCCGGGGCAGCGGCGGCGGTGGCGGCGGCGGCGGGAGGAGGAGGCAAAGGATGAAGAAGAGGAGGAGGAGGGAGGGCTGTCCCGTCGGCGCTTTGCGGGAGCATCAGCGTCTGCCGGAGAGAGGGAGCGCGAGTTTCGCGATCTGCGCTGCACCGCCCCGTCCTATTCCGCACCACACTGCGCCCCACTGCTCCATCCCACATCGCACGGCCCCATCCCACATCTCACTGCTCTGCCCCGAACTGTACCACCCTGACCCCCCACTGCCCGGCTCCACCCCGGACTGCTTTACCCCAAAACGCACCAATCCACATTGCCCTGCCCCACCCCGTCCCATCCCACACCACCCTGACCTGCACCACACAACTCCCATAACCCTACACTGCACAATCCCATTCCACATCTCCCACCACCCCGGCCCTGTCCCACCCAGTGCTACCTCACCCTGCACCCTGTTCCCCTCTGCAGCCGACATCACACTGTCACCCAGGGACCAGCTGGGCCGTGGCAGCCAGGCCAAATGGTGAGCAGCACTCACGTCAAGAACAGCGGCCAGCTGCCTGGCCTGACTTGCCAGCTCCTTCAGCTGCACGTTGCTCTCCCGCAGCGTCACCAGCTCTTCCTGCCTCTGTGTAAGGGTCTCCTGCAGCTGCGAAGGACAAATGGGGAAAGGAGTGGTTGAGACAGCCCCACCGTCCAGGGGCTGGGGGATGCTGCACACCAGGGCCCTGAAGTCGCCTCAGCAAGATGCAGCAGAACAAACACGGCGCAGGCTGGGAAGGTCTTTGGGTTTCCTACCTGGCTGTTTGCCTCCAGGGCATCTCCCAATGCTTGCTGGTGCTGGTCTGCCAGGTCCCTCCAGCACGGCTCGGGGGAAGACAGGGGCTGTGGGAGCACCTGCACCAGCATGCTACTCTGCAGCTGTGGGGTGCAGGGGCCAAAAGCCACCTCCTCACCAAGTGAGAAATCAAAATCAGTACAGTCCAGCGATGGTGGCATTAAGGTGGATACATCTGGAAGGAATAGCCACGAGTGTTAAGACTGTGGAGGTATGCATGTGCTCTGTTCTCCCCAGCCCCAACCCACCATTCTGGTTCTAAACATCCCTCTGGTATGTCCTGAGATGCTTTTACTTTACTGTGACAGCTGTGCACCCCAAATCTGTTTGGATTTAATTTGTCTCCTGTGGGAGAAAGCTCAGTGACAACTCAGGTCTCTAAGGGAGTGAGCAGGAATGCACTACCTTACAGACTGTCCCATGGTGGGACAAGCATGCAGTGAGTGGGCATCCAAAATTCCGAAAACAAAGCAAAAAAGAGGAGACCAAATGCAGCATGACTGCAGATGTGCGCATGCAGGTACGTTTGGCTCAAGTAAGGAGAAGTATCTACTTGCCAGGTATAAAATCACCGACAGTATCTCTGAACTCCTGGAAATCAAACTCTGGCCCATCCTGGAAGCAGGGACCCTGGCAGGGGTGAAGGAAATGATCCAGTGAGCAGGGCCCAGTGCTCAGACCTGCCCACACCACTGTTCATACCGTTCCAACAGTGTCTGCTGCCTGTGCTCACCAGCTTATCACAGTTCCAGCACCCCCAGGCACCATCCCCTTGCCACTTGCCACTAACCCATCTGACACATGGGACAAGATGCTGTCCTCTGCTGTGTCCATTTCGCAGGTTGGAAACCCGAGGCTAGGGGAGTTGCCAGCCCCCATCTGCTTGAGAGAGCTACCCCTCCAGGTGTCAAGTGCAGCCTAGGCTGTTCCGAACAGTAGGTTTACCTGCTGCAGGGTCACGGGGCCAGCTGGGGTGGTGGGAAGGATGGGGGCAGAGGCTGTCAAATCCTGCCAGTTGATGGTGCTGAGCACTAGGGACAGTCAGAGACAGAGGTGAGTAGCGCAGGCAGGGAAGGGCATAGCCGGGGGGGCATGGCAAAATGAGCAGCATGGCTGGGGGGCATCCTTGATGCAGGGCTGGGAAACATGGTGAGAAGGCACCAGGGAGGATACAGTGGACGTCATGGAGAAGGGTCGTGGCCGGGGGAACGCGGCGGAGGGCAAGTTGGGAGTGTTACAGCCGGGGGATGCTGGGCTGGGGAGCACGGTGGGGGACACCAGAGGGGCGCAGAAGGAGAAACGGGGAAGGGTACACGCCTGGGGGTCAAGGCTGTCCGCCACAGACTGACTCACCGAGGGCGGGCGCGGCGGGAGCCGGCGAGGGGCCGCTGCGGCGAGGTCGGGGCAGGAGAGCTCGGGGACTTTGGGCAGCGGGGGGCGTCCACGCCGTGTCCCCGCCGGGCCGGGCCGTCTTCTTGGCTAGGCGGACGGGCGGGCCCTGGACCGTGTTGGGGCAGATGGTGCCGAAGGCTCGGCGGCGGCCGCCCTGCTCCATGCTGGCGCCGCGGCCCCGGCCCCGGCCCCGGCCCCGGCCCCGACCCCGGCCCCGGCCCCGGCCCCGGCCTCGGCTCCAGCTCCGGTGCCGGCGGGAGCCGTCCGCCCCGCGCCCCGCTCGGCGCCGCCCCGCGGGCAGGGGCGCGGGGGGCCGCGGCCATGCCGGGGACTGCCCGCCCGCCTTCACTCCCCCGGGGCGCCGAATCCTCCCGCCGCCGCCCCGGGCTGCGCCGGCGGCTCCCGCGCCCGCGGAACCCTTCCCCGCGCCCGCGGAGCCTGGGCGGGTCGAGGGGGCTGCCCCGGAGGGAAACTTGAGGAGAGGCGCTGCCGGCCCCGCCACCACTGCCGCCCGTCCCCCCAGCACCTCATTGCCGCTCCCAGCCCCGCGGGTCTCTGCCGGGCAGCGCGAGCATCAGCCTGGGGGCTGGGCTGGTTTTT
Source organism: Corvus hawaiiensis (assembly GCF_020740725.1). Lineage (NCBI taxonomy): Eukaryota > Metazoa > Chordata > Aves > Passeriformes > Corvidae > Corvus > Corvus hawaiiensis. The sequence continues at coordinate 7,374,830 of NC_063255.1, read as the reverse complement.
ATAATGATGTTTGTTAAATGTCGTTACAGGGGTAGGGGCCGGGCTGGTTTTTATAACGATGGTTTTTAAATGTCTTTACAGAGGTAGGGGCCGTCTGCGTTGAAAGCCAAGGGGCACAGGGGAGTGTGTATGAAAAAAACCCGCCCATGGAATCTTGACTGTACCGATCCGCCCACCGGCACAGGGTACACTCACACCGGCAGAGGGTCCCACCCGCTGCTAGGAAAAGTCCAGCTGAAATCACCGGCGGGGCTGGCGGAGGATGAGCTGCCCCTAATTCCCTTGTGGTGGTCTTGTAGGCATTTTCTGTAACAGCAGTGTCGACAAAGGTTTCCTCGCTCTGCCTCACCACCTGACGGCAGGCCACTTGGAGCGCCGCCCGGTGCCCGGGTCCCCCCTGCCTTGAAAGGCGAGCACTCCCGAGGGCAGCTCTAGGTGTCTGTGAGGTCTTTTAACACCACTTTTGTGCACAGATACAAACGAAGAAATTTAAATATTTTACAACACTATGACTGTTTTCTGCCCTTGAATGTTTCCCGTGCTACAGTGCCAACCAGCTTAGGAGAGTGCATCTGGATTATAGACCTGCTAGAAAACTAAACAAACAAACCAACCTAGATGTTTTTATTATTCCACACTTTGTTTTCCTACACTTATGTCAGTGCATCTAAATTGTTTTTTCCCCGAGCCATGACCAAGCCAGCGGGTGCCAGTTTGAACCAGGGAATGACACTATTGGGCATCTTTTTTTTGGGGGGGGGGGATTGAGTTAACTGACGAGGTGAATTCGTTATGTGCCAATGTGTTTCCTCTCCCACCTGTGTACACATACCGCCAGCAAATAAACGAATAGAGGTAACAAGCAGAAAAGCGTTTATTCAACATTCAGTTGGTCCTTACACCGTTATCTTTATGGACCACCCTCCAAATAAATAACACAGTACGTGAGATTCAGTGTATTATTTACATGCTGGATTTTTAAAAAAAAATAGCAAAGGGACAGTGCAGGTGACATGTCACATAAAATCTTTTGCAAAACGCCATCTAATTTTTAAGCTCCAGTGACACTAAGGCTTAGTGGATCACACTACACCGACTCTGTGGAGCACAGACGCCGAGACAGAGCCGCCGCCACCACCACCCGCTGTCAGCCGTCATCCCCAAGCCAGGGGCACTTCTGGGCCACCTCCGGGGGCAGGAGGAGAGACAGGGACCGCCCGTTCAGAGACACCAGGAGCTGCAGCTGGTCCATGCAGTCCCGCAGGAGCTCCTCCGGATAGCCGCTGACTCGGAGGTCCAGGGGGCTGAGGTGGCGCAGGAGGCGGTCCGCCAGCCCCAGGCTGCTGGCTGCCAGCAGGGAGGGCGCGTATTTGGTGAAGGCATAGTCAGCCAGGCTGAGCTCTGCGACGCCCGCCGCCAGGCTCCGGGCGGCCGCCGCCTCCCCCGCGTCGGTCCCCCGAGCTTCCAGCCGCACCTGGCTGAAGTGTTCCAGGAAGAAGCTGACGGTGGGCGCCGCCAGGTCGAAGTGAAGGCGATGCAGGACGATGCACTCCAGGTTACGGAGCTGCTGGCGGGTGAAGGCGTCGCAGCAGAGGGCGAGAAGCTCCTTCACGCTAGGGGGGTGCACCTCCACCTGCGAGGGGGGACAGGACTGAGGACGCTGCCGCTGGGAAGCAGCGCAGGGGAGCTGGCGCGGAGGCCGGCCTGTCTGGGGCCCCCTCGGGCTGGCCTCGGCGGGCTGCAGAGACCCTGGCGGCGGGGCAGCCGGGCACCGCGGCCGCCCTACCTGCTTGGAGGCGATGAGCAGTGCCGTCACCCCCAGGAGCTGGAAGCAGTCGGCTGCCACAGGAGTGGTGGCGAGAAAGCGGTCGAGGATGTTGACGGCCAGGCAGAGTGACTCGAAGGAGAGCCCGAAGTGCCGGTGAACAGGGATGAGCCAGCTGACCAGCTTGCAGCGCGCCTCCGCCGTCACCTACGGCACCGGCAGCGGGGGTCAGGCGGGGCCGATCCCGGGCTACCCCGCCCGCTCCCCGCCGCCGGCCTCGCTGTCCCCACCTGCGGCTGCCGGGCGAGCGGCTCCCGCGGCTGGAAGCGGCTCTCCAGCCCCTTACGGGACCGGTACCAGCTCTCCCCGTAGTCGCGGAAAGCCTGCAGCTCCTGAGCGCTCTCCCTCGCCGCCGCCGCCGTCCCCAGGCGCCGCCGCCGTGCCGGGCGCCGCGGGCAGCTCCCGGGGGAGCCGCCGGGCCCCTGACGTTCCGGGGTGCCGCCGCGCCGCCCGGTCGCCGCCGTCACCATGGAGTGGGCGGCCGCGCCTGCTCCGCTCCGGTTGCGGCGGCGGCTATTTGAGCGGCGTGGTCGCCGCCGAGCTGTCACTGCCCGCCTCCCGGGCACGCCTCCCCGCCCGTCCCGGGGAGGTCGCCTGGGCATTTAGGGGATCACCGTCTCCAAAACAAAATCCGAGCCGCCGAAATGTCTGTCTCTTCTCTACCGCGTACCCTCAGGCTAGAAGGCTGTGGTGGAGTCGCCGTGTGACTGTGACCTCCCGAAGACGGGCCCCTCGCTCTGGCAGGGCACAGAGAGCAAAGCAGGCAGCAGTGCCGTAAACCCAGGGCAGAGCATGGAGCCAGCCAGCTGAACCTGCTGCATCTGTTTTGCCATTACAAAAGCAGGCGTCTCTCCAGCTCCTAGCAGTTCAACTCGGAACCCCACAAGCTTTAACAGCTACTGATCACTCCCCGTAACTAACACTTTTCACTGCAGGTCACCAGAAACAGCACAAATACACCAGGAGAGATACCTGGGAATGCTGGAGCTCCCCGGGCAATCTGGGGCTCAGTTACACTTCCATCCATGAATAGAGAACTATTTTAAACAGCCGAATGCAGGGAAATCAAAATAGTCCTGCACTCCATCCACCACTTTATAATGTGCTATAGCTATGGAAAGACCTGGAGAAAGAAAAAGCAAACCTCTTCTGGGTTAAGCGCTGGGAAAGATACCAGCGGGAAACAAGAGCTTCAAGCAGCCCATGATCCAGAAGCAAAAGAGGGGAGGAGGTGGGAATTCTACAACGTGAATGGCAGGAGCAGAAACTCCTCTCCGAGGTGAGGACAGAGACCAGGAGAACAAGCTGCCTTAAAAAAAAAACCAAAACACACATTGCAGACCACAGCTGAGACTACAGTGACCAAGACCCAGAAGAGATAGTGAGTGGTCTTGTGTCCAACAAATGCCTTGAGAAAAGTAACACAAAGGTGTTAAGAGAAGTCTTTATTAAATAAATAGAGCAAAAGAGAAAGATCATTCACCCAAAAGAGTACAGGCACAAAAGTTGCTCATGTATACTGCAGAAGCAGAAAGCCAGCACAGTATTTGTTTTTTTGTTTTGGTTTTTTTTTCTTGTTTTTTTTTTTTTTTTTTAAGATAACTGTGCTTATCTGTACACCACAGTGTAATCTCCTTAATCTGTTTTGCAGAAAACTGTTGCTCACGCATATCGTGCAATGTCCCAGTTATTACAATATATCCCCTTAATTTATTTCAGTTATTTATTTAAAAGATTACAAAGCAGAGCATGCTAGAAAAACGAAGAATAACTCTGAATTTCAACATTACCACCCATAAATGGAAAAAAACCTCCTATTCATCACAGTTGAATGAGGGAGAAGAACTCAAACTCGATTCACACATTCCCTAGGATCTAACCATTTGAGACCAATAACCCCTTTCCAAAATTCAAACCCAAAAGAAAGAGGAGCTTGCTAGTTACTGAATTACTGAAATGTTTTTCTAACTCATTTTTCCAAAGGATACAAATAAAATATCTCAACCAAAACAAAACTTAGGAAATTTGTTTAGGGTACAGATTTAGCTTGTATCTTCAATGAATATAATTTACACTTCAGTGTGGTTTTGACTTCAGTGTGGGAATACTGAAGGCAAAGTTGAGGTCTTATGGTCTAAGATCAAAACTTCCTATTCAAATGCTTCCTTGCCTAAATGGTGGTGTGAAAAACCCCCAAAACTCACTTCCTGTCTCCTATGAAATCAGGACTATCACTGGATTATCATAACGTACAAAAGAGTAACAGATGTGATCCCTGTTCCCTCAGAACTGTTAGCAAACTTTCCTCTTCCAGAACTAAGTGTAAGCTAATGTACACAAGCTGGACAGCAATACCAGTTCTGCTATGATAATCTAAATGGACAGGGTCCATAGATCCTGCATTTTTATGCATTCATTTTCCTCAGGGCCCTTTCTGTACACAATTAACCTCAGCTGTATAAAATCTTTTATTTTTCAGATTAAACCGAAGTTGTCATCTACACTGTGCCTCTGTCTGTAAAGACAGTTCCTAGTTGACAGCAACTGTTTAATGGCAAACCCTCCCCACCAATATATTCCTTATTTTTGAAAGCTGAGTTGGCAATCTAAAATTGCACTTCATAACTGGAAATAGTGTGGATAGGTGGAATATAAGATCATCTGATTAATTAAGCTACTCAGTTAAGGATTATTCAGTATTAAAGAAACAAGAAACAAAGGATCACACAAATATACAGTCATTGTGAGGAAGTACGGTAGGAGAGAACTGCCACTGGAAGTTTCCACTAGGAGCTTCTCTGGTATTTCCTTGAAGAGGGTCAACATGAACTTTGACCAACAAAGGGAAAAAAACCCCATGATCATCACTTGAAGGGGGGCTTGCAGAACTATGCAAAACTTAACATACAAAAAAGGGACAGCAAAATATAGTACAGTTGCAGGAGTTGCAAGGATCAGGGTAAATAGGGAGTAGCAACTGTGAAAAGAGGCACATCCTCTGTTTGGGAGGATCTGCTGGTCAGTACACGCCTCACCGAGCACTTGTTCACAGCAGTCCATACTATCACCTTATAGAGCATCTTCTTAATGTAAGTCATACAGAAAAAATAAGACTTCCCTAACATGTATTGGTTTAATACTGTAAATTCATAGTTCCAAAAAGAAATCATCCCTTATGAAACCCATACGAGAAACATTTGTCTTCTGTTTGCACACATGGAATTCTACTCAGCTAAGATTCTGGACTGAATCTTTAATCATCAGTACATACTGCACTGACGGCATGATTAGCACATTAAGCTAAAAAAAGAGGACTTGTTCACGGCCATGTCTCTTTTGAAAATAAACTGCTTGCAGTTATCATTCAAACAGACAAATGGCACCAAATATATTGTAAAGGCTAAACATATTCAATGTTCATCTTTAAACTGATAAAGAGAAAGATTGATCCTATGTAAAATCATGCAGTCTATCCCCATCATGGCTGGTATCAACCACACGAAGAATTTAAAAACTTTCAATTAATGTTGGAGTGCATATTTCCCCTGCAATTACTGAAGCTCTGATTTGTTAGTGATTTCTGGTTTCAGTTACCATTTTCTGTTTTTATCAGCTCTTTGATGATGTATAAGACTTTGTCATCTAGAAAAGAAAACAAACAAAATGGGTGAAAAAACAGTGAGTTTAAAAATTGATCCCCAAAACCCCAAAAAAATCATAAGAGAAGTCTAGCTCTCACCAACTTAAATTTCTAATGTTTTAGGCTACTCCAGAATCTAAAGCAAGACAAGCGATTACCATTTGGCAAGCAAAAGGACCAACAGTATCTACACAGTACATCATTATAAAATTATCCAATGAACGGCCAATGACCATTTCAGTATTTCACAAAAAAGATTGGGAAAGTGGTGGGTTAACTACAGATACATCAGCATACAGGAACTCCCTTTCTTCCCCACCTACAATATGCTCCTGAACATCCAGTGTCCAAAGTTTAAATTGTGCTCCACTATCTCTTACTTTTGGGAACCAACATGCAGTTGGTTAACCTAGATTTTGAGACAACTTGCACAACATTTACAAGTCATCCACACCTAGGATTCTCCACACACAGTCTCAATGCTGTTTTGAGATGCACGCCTCACCATTACTACCACTACCCTGCATGTTACTGTCAGGGATACCTTTAAAACAAGAGTTGTGCAGATCTTCATACGTCTGGGGTGAGCCACATAATATATGTAGTTAGTAATCACTTTTTGGACGCCTCTTAATGGAACATTCATGTCACACATGCTACTATGTGAGGATGCAGTGTACTAACAATTCCTCAGATTTGCCACAAGGTCCACTTAAACAGTAGTGCCAGCAATGCAGCAATAAAGTTACCTTCAAGTGACATTTTGGGATTTTCAAGCTTCTTCTTTAAAACGGACTCAATGAGAACTCTCAGCTGTTTGAAAATTACTGCTATCTTAACAGGAGCCTATAAAGAAAAAACATTTGCATTATCAGACATTTCATACCAAAATATAGCTCATAATATTACCGTACATATAAACAGAAGTTTGTAGTAAGATTCCTGCAAACATGATGCACATACATGACTCTTAATGGTAATGACAACCATGATGGATAGTATACTCATGAAATGACTGGGCTTACATTATGCCTTGGCTTTAAGCACCAATTGTTCATAGTATCAAAGCCTGAAGAACAGCAGCTCAGAAGGGTTCCCACACAACCAGTGTAAGAGGAAATTATTACTTTACCAAAAAGCCACCCAATTAATCGCCTTTTCTGCCCCAAGGTAACAAAGCTCGTATTACATTTATACCTGAAATAAAATAGCTACACATTTCCCTCTTGGGAGGTCTACCAGGCCTTCTGAGAAAGCAATCATGAGCCCTTCCTAAATCTCACTAGGAATTTGGATACCTAAAGCTGAACCCTCTCCCAGAAATATTTAATTTTATCCTTCCCTCCCTATTTCAGTCTTTATTTCATTTATATGCTGCCTTTAGTCCAACAAGTAGCTGCTATGGCAGAAGCACAAAATGCAATGTATTCTGCTTAGCATCTCAGTAGAAAAGTAGAAATTCTGAAACACTCTGTAAGATGTGACTAACCCAGCAACTGCGCCACTGTAGCAATCCAGGGACCAGGAAAAAAAGCTCCAACAAACCCACAAGGGACCTGCTTTCTAAAATTCCCTATTCATGATAAGCAGTGAATTCAATTAGATGGTTGCTTACTTGGATCAGCAGACTGCAAAAGATGCTTTTGTTGCTTATAGTTGTCTTTGAGAGTAGCACATCGCCCACAGGAGCACAGAAAATTGTAACCAAGTAGCTGTCAGGATAGCAAAACCCACTACTTGCCATTTACCAGAATTCACAGAGGATCTTTTCATGACAACTGTTTTGTCTGCAAAAATATGCTAGGAAAACGCTCTCAGCCTTTCCATTTCCAAATAAAGCTTTCACGTATGGAAAGGAAAAAACCTAATCAAGGAAACCAAACACCCCAAACCCAAGTAAGCAGCTATTTTACAATACGGATTTTTTTCTTTTTCAAGTAACTCCATCTGCACTATAAAGTAGTATACAGTATACAGTAGTGTGCTAAAGACGAATATGTAGTTACAAGATTATAAGATTGTAGGAAAGGGTAATATAAAAACAGTACACTCCTCTGCTTTCAGTGCAAGCTCTATTAAAAAAAGGCTTAGTCTGCATCCACTTTCAATACTTTTCTGAAAGAACACTTTCTTCTTGAAGAGAGAGGGAACTGATTTGTTGCAAACCACATATGACAAGTCTATTCTTTTGAGTGTGATTTATTAAGATTTCATCACATGTATATAAAATTTCCCATCATTCTTTTTAATTTTCTCCCCCTTTCTTCCTTCTTTTCTCCATCTTCCATATACAGTGGTCTGAATCAAGCTGATACATCAACTGAGTAATACAAAAGCCCACAGAACCATAAAAGGTAGTTTAGTTGTAACTCCAACGCACCTGAAAATGGATCCAACCATCAACTGTCAGGAGACGCTCGCGATGCTGCACTTCTATATCCCCACCAAAAAGCAAAATGGGAAAGGGGGATATTAAAGTAGTCTCTCTCAGATACACCCTGGCGTACCTCACCTGCATATAAACAAACATAAACAAATAAAAGCAACAACAAAAAATCCTAAACCATGTAACATCTATAACAATAAATCTGATTGCTACTCCTACCCGCAAAAAATACTTTTTTTTTCTTTTTTAAGATGCAACCAACAAAAGTTATTGGACACAATCAATAGCTATTTGTCTGCCTTACACCACTTAAAATAATTCACCTCTAAGTAAGTGGCAGGCTTATATGCTGGAAGTTAGGTAAAGCCACAGTTACCTTCTTAAAGCTCAAATGGAAAGGTAATGTTAGCCTAGTAGTGTTCACAGAAGCTACATTAAAAGTAATAAAACTACTGAGGTAAAAGGGAGGAAAAGCTCTTTCATTATACATTCTTCTTGGGAGCAGCTATTTTTTCAATTTGTCTGCATCCACATATGCACATGCATAAATGTGGTACACCCAGACATACACTGCATGAAGTACGGGGCTCAGCATGTGCTGCTTCTGGCTTTGGAGCATCTCAAAGACAGAATGAGGTGAAATGAGTTGTAGTGGGAAGAATGGACATAAAAAGAGTGCACCCCCACACAAAATTGCAGGCTTTGTCTGCCCTACTGTTCATGGAAAAACTTACCTACCTTAGCTGCTGTCTTGTCATCAGACTATGATGTTCTTGGGGGCAAGAAGTACTTTCAGGTCTCAAAAAATACTATCACTTTATATGCATTAAAAAGTCTAATGCTTTCTGCTTCTCTACAGTAAATTTGGCCAATAAGCAACTGCTGTCAAACTTCTGTTACACCAGAAATGTAACTAAATACAAACACTTGAATTCAGCAAATACCTGACAAGGTTTTCAGTTGAAAGGGAAAGAAAGTGACAGGGAAAATAATGCAATTCACTTAGGGAGTTCAGCAGTCCATTACAGAATTGGCTATTTTATTACTGGGTTAAGTCAGTACCAAATTTCAAAACCTTAGAACAGTGAAAAAGTAGACTTTGAAAAGTTACTACTACATTCTACTGTGTAAAGTAATACTAAAATCAGCAAGACTGTACTTAAAAAGTCAATTATATTATTAAGTTAAATGATACAAAGAAAATGCCTTTCATTTATAGCTATCAGTTTCACCATGAACATATTTGTTCATGATCTTCAGCTTTACCTTCTTGTTCTTCAGCACTCAGATGACTCATTTTTATGTTTTTTAGGATCATTAGATAATAAAAGACTCTTTAAGATAAAACATTTAGATATTAAATAACATACACTAGTTTAAAGTATACTAGAGGTGTAACTCCACCTTTACACAAACTATTAGCTGCATTCACTATCTTCAACTTACCTTCTCCTGGTAAAGCAGCCATCCATATGTCTGCAAGTCTCGATTTACAGAGGAGGGATGAACTTGCGCTTTACCCTGAGCAGTTTCTACCATGCAAGCCAGCTTCTCTGTAATATCCACAGACTTTGCATACAGTATTTTTCCTACGTTGTCATAGAGCCCTGCAGTCAACACAGCTTTAAGAAGAGCTATTTCACTGGGAGACGGGGATTGTGTGGCTCCATTTCCATCCCATCCACATTGCATTGAAGGTGCTGTGAACCCTGCTGCTCTGACCAGCCTTATGAGTTCTTGCTTCACATCCTGAAATTAGGATATTAGTTAAGTTTTTAATTCAAAAATTACATACTTCACTTCAGCAGCAGGAAATGACATTTCATCTGAATTATTCATGCTCTCCAAGGGAAAGTCCCTTACTAGAAAAACCACTTGTGTTTTCTGCAGCCACACTGGAATCCTAGCTATTTCTATGAGAAAAACATCATCTATAAAACAATCTGATATCTGGAATATAGGATTAGACATATGGAAATACATATGCTGCAAATACTAAATCTCTACTTGTAGTTAAAATGAAAAAGATATAGCTACATCAAAGATCCAGTTCTGCTTAGAAGTACTCAGTCACCCAAACTTAAAAGAAAAGATCAATTAAAACATTTTCTTACCAAAACTAAGAGGTTATTCACATAAGTTTGTGGCTCATCTTTTAAATTAACTGTTAATAGATATGTTATTTGATATCAAGAATAATATAAATATTTTAATTCATGAAGTTTTGATCGTCTGATGGAAGTAAGGCCTAGCTTCTCCAATGGCAGTGACTACAAAACTGTTTACCAAAGCGTGCATATCAAAACTCAAATACAAACACAGCTGCTTTGATTGAGAGTGCACATTTCATCAGTCCCTAGAATTCCACTTGCTTTTATCTTGTCTAAATAGTAACTGTGATGTATCACCTCTTTAAAAGGGAATGACATTTTCAGAGGAAAATTTTAACAAATAACTTATGAGTGCAGAGCAGAACATAGAATGCTTTACCTCCAGAGTTAACAGCGACGTCCTATTAAGAAAATTTCTTCTGCAATAAGTCATTTCAGCACGATATCCCCCTTCCTGTCGAGCCCTTTTCCACCTAAGGAAAAAACTGTGTCTTATTAGAGCAGGAAGAAACCCATCAAGACTATAACAACAGATGTGGCACTAAGTTAAAAAAGAATAATGTATTTTGGTAAGCATTCTCCACTCTAACGTAAGTTGTATTAATGAAGATGAATACTGTTGGTCTAAGGGCACTCCAGAGAACATGCCTGTAACATAGATTTGACAGATACTAACAAAAATACAAGGTGATTTACTCTCAAAACCCACATTTCTGCCTGTCTTGACAGTCAAAACAAAATTCAGATTTAGTGGTAATACCCTAAAAAGGAAAAAACCACATTTTATACATTTGTGCTTTATCAAATACAAAATATTCTGGTCAAAATACCACAAACAGCAAACAAAATACTTTAAACACTAGGATAAACCCACACAGTAAACCTCTATAGGTGTGTAAGCATAGTTAAAAGAAGTTGAAGAACAACACACTAAGCAAGCTATCCATTTGTGTTACAGTATTGGCAATCTATTGCTACTCCAAAGAGAAAAAACTTGAAGTGAAAGCAGTTCCAGAGATATTAAGGATTCTTCACATAACTGCATTACTTAAGTGTTATCTGCTACTGGTTACGAGCATAGGAGAACCATCACTTACCCCAGATAAGCATTGTAGATTGTTATATGGTCTGAAACTGCCATAGCTAGAGATGATTTTGCAAGATCTGCTTCATCTTTTTGACCAATAGGTGTAGTAAATGGGGATTTTTCTGTCATAACAGCAGCCAGAGTTGCCTGCAATTATAAAGTACACATCACTTAAAAATATTTTATTATAAGCTTACAGGTTTGTAATACAAATAGTCTTAAATTTTGTTTTGCCAATATCAGAATTACAGGCTTGGGTTGCAAGGGACCTTAAACTAGTTTCATGCCCCTGCTATAGGCAGGGACACCTTCTACTAAACCATGTTGCTCAAAGCCCCACCCAACCTGGCCTTGAACACTTCCAGGGATGGGACATCCACAACTTCTCTGGTCAACCTGTTCCAGTGCCTCACCACCCTCACAGTAAAGAATTTCTTCCTAATATCAAAACAAAACCAATCCTCTTTCAGTTTAAACCATTCCCTCTTGTCCTATAACCATATGCCCTTGTAAGAGGTTCCTCTCCAATGCCCTTCAGATACTGAAAAGCTGCAATTAGGTCATCCTGAAGCCTTCTCTTCTACAGGCTGAACAAGCCCAATTCTCTCAGTCTCCTCAAAGGAGAGGTACTCCAATCCTCTCCAGTCATCTTTGTGATAACCTCTGGACTCACTCCAACAGGTCCACGTCCTTCTTGTGTTGGAGACCTGGAGTCACATACAGTGGTCCAGATGGGTCTCAGCAGAGCAGAGCAGAAGGGCAGAATCCCCTCCCTCCCCTGCTGCCCACACTGCTCTGGATGCAGCCTAGGACACGTTTGGCTCTCTGGGCTGTGAGTGCCCATGGCTGGGTCATGTCCAGCCTCTCACCCACAGCACCCCCAAGTCCTTCTCTCCGGGCTGCTCTCAGTCTGTTCATGCCCAGCCTGAGTTTATACCAGGGTTTGTCCTGACCCTGGCGCAGCACCAGCACTTGGCCTTGTGAGCTTCGCATCTGCCCACTTCTCCAGGTACCTCTGGATGACATCCCATCCTTCAGGTGTGTCAAAAGCACCACTCAGCTCGGGGTCATCTTCAGATTTGCTGAGGGTGCACTCAACGTCTTCATCTACGTCACTGATGAAGACACTAAATAACATTGGTCCCAATACAGACCCCTGAGGGCACCACTTGTCACTGATGTCCATCAAGACTCTGAGCCATTAACCATCACCTTCTGGGTGGAACTGTACAACCACTTTCTTATCCTTCTAATAGTTTATCCACTGAATCCATCTCTCTCCAATTTAGAGAGAAGCATGTTGTGGGGGACCATGTTAAAGGCTTTACAGAAAGTCTAGATAAACAAATATGTAGCCTTTCCCTTACCCACTGATGTGGTCACTCCACGACAGAAAGCCACTGGGTTGGGCAGACAGGACTTGCCCTGGGTTAAGCCATGCTGCTGTCTTGAATCACCTCCCTGTCCTCCAAGTGCCACAGTGTATTTCTAGGAGGATCTGTTCCATGATCTTCCCAGGTACAGAATTGAAGCTGACAGCTTAGTAGTTCCCAAGTAGTTCCCTCTTATCTACTTATTAAAAAAAAGATGGGTACAATGTTTCCCCTTCTCTAGTCACCTGGGACTTCACCTGACTGCCGTAAAAGAGGTTGCCATTGAAGACTGAGGCAAAAACATTGCTGAGTACCTCAACCCTCTCCTCATCTGTTGTTACCATTTCATCAGCTGCGGCACATTTTCTTTGACCTTCCTTTTCTGGCTGACACAGCTGTACAACCTCTTCTTACTCTTCTTTGTGTCCCTTGCCATGTTCAGCTCCCTCTTTGCCACGGTCTTCCTCACCCCATCCCTTACACAACTAGACAGCATCCCTATACTCTTTCCAGGACACCTGTCCTTGCTTCTGCACTGCTTGTGCATTTACTTGTTGCCCTTGAGCTGGACCAGCAGGTCTCCCCTCAGGCCCATCGACTGTATTCCCTGCCTGACTTCTTGCACCTGAGAAATAGTAGCTCTTGTACTCTAAGAAGAGTATATAATATTTAATTATAGCTTATCTTCTACTAAGTCTCAAGGAAAACTCAGCACCCTAAGAATTTCTTATATAGAATTCAGCACTTGCTTATATTAAAGCCACCATTTATATAGTGTTTTACATGCAAGGATAAAAACCATTAAATCTCAAAACTCACATGAAATATTTTACCAAGTGACAGGGCAATGAAGGTCAGATTAATCAAGTGCTTTAGGTTATAACACATTAAAAGGAGACATCAAGAATTTTAACTTTCACATTCCAGGAACTAACATACTCATGTTTTCTCCTAATTTGCAGTGAATTAAATGGATTAGGTGAAAATAAAAACCATGCCACAGCCTTTATAAATAAATTAATTATTTACAATCAATTAATTTGCAGTAACTCTGATAATGTTCTTGGCCACAAACTGTGGGGTAGCCCAGACTGCCCAACCCACATGTAAGAGGATGTTTTCTTTAAATGTCAGATTCCCTGGGATCACCATGGATAGAACTGGAGAGCAAGCCTGATTATCCACTGTGGAGAGTTCCTAGGAGTTCAGAATCATAGAATCATTTTAGGTCAAAAAAGACCTTTAAGATCATTGAGTCCAACCAAAGAACACTTACGTTATTCCCCTCCATGATGTCTGGGTGCCCTCACCCTAAACATTTTAACTTCTTGCATCATCTTTTCAAAATATCACATTATAAGAAATCAGATTAATTGCAAAGAGTTAACCATTTTTATACTTTTTAAAATATAATTTCTTACTCACCACAGGATCCAAGCAGCCAAATATAGCACCAAATATAAGCATTTTGCCAATCTTTACATTAACAGGAAGGGCTGCAAGGTGCTGGCCCAATGGAGTCAGCTTGGGCACATGTAACTGACAAGCCCCAATCTTCCTCAACAGGTTCATTGCATTACCAATTACTTGCTGCTGTGGCGGATCTAACGCTCTGGAAAGAAAATCTTCAGGAGAGCCAAGACTACATTTCTGTGAAGTAAAGGGGCATATATTTCAATATAAAAATTTATTATTAAAAAGTTTTCCAACAGCTATGCAGAAAACTGCAAAGCTGTTCTTGCATCAAAAGTTCACAATCCCTCCCCATTAAACAAGTCTCTTGCTTCCCAGAAGGCTGATCTGCCCCACATTAGGTTAACAAAACTTCATTGTTTGGAAGGGCTCCATATGGCATGACCACTGTTGAGAGAAGTGTGTTACCAACGACCACTGATGAGCAAGAGACTCAATCCTCATGGGATGCAGTTCAACCTAGCACTAATTTGTCAGGTTGCTCATCTTTCCATGCACATCCTACTCACTTAGGACACGATGAGAGGTAAAGGAATTGCTCCCTTAAGCAGAAATCAATTAGAAAGCTATTTAACAAAGTTTCAATTGTTACTCTGAGGCAACTGCAATCATATAGTAGACTATTCTCACTGAACAGTACGCTCCTATTATCCAGCAGTCAAGTGCTGAGTTACCCCCTGACCTGTGGGAGAAGCCCCATTAAGTAATTACATTGGATCAGGTCTGTCGTAGCAAACCTTTTTAGCTACTAAGGCCAGTAATTCCAAACCAGGCAATAGTATGAAGGTGTAATTTCTCCAAAGGCATGTGTAGTATTTTAGCTACCAAGCCTTTTGTTATGTTTTCTCTCCCATCCAGCTGAGGACAAGAATAATAGAGGCGCTTTGGGGCCACCCAGCGTCAAGCCAAGGTCAACCCACCACACAAGGTTAGCAATTCTAAAACCAAAAACCATACCATAATATGAAGGCATAATTCCTCCAAAGGCACACGCAATATTTCTGGAACAGAATATTCCATGAAACTCTCAAACCTGCAACATCACAAAAACACAGAAACATATATTCAACTAAATCTTTGAATTAAACTTGTAAATCTGGGTTTGACATGGTCACTCTTCCAGTTTTTCTCTTGAATGGCAATGGCATGGGTAAGCCATTCATACTTTGAATTAAGGCATGTGTTGTGGCTTGAAAAACAAGTTTTAGTCAGAGAGGGAAAGGCAGGAAACCCCAATTTTCAAAACAAATCTTTAATGCTTTCAAACTGAAAGTCTTGTATGTGATTAAAAGGGACGCTTCATTGGTTGTATCAGAAGCCTTTAACCTTTGTTTCTCAGCTGAAAGTCACTTCAGGCTTTCACAGAAGCAGGAAAAAGGTTATTCCACTGCAGTAACAGAAACTAATTCTGCAGTGCCCCCATCTCTTATCCACAGAGATACCTCCTCAGAAACCTACAGATTTGCCTGATAAAAAATTCAAAGCTCAGGAGATAAGGTTTGCACACATTTGATGTGAACAAAGCCAGTGTTAAAAAATTCATGTTCTACAATTCCTTGTGCTGCATTTTTCCTTTAATTATGGATACTTTTAAAAAAACACATTCTAGAAATATTAAGAGTAAAATTAACTTTTTTAAAAAAAATGCAAAAGACTACCGTAACACTTTATATATATGACATTCAAACTCTTGTTTTGGTTGAGTTTTTTTCCAGTTTTATCTTTCTGGTTTGCAGTAAATAATGTGAATTTCAACAAGAATTCTTGGTTTTTCACAGAAAAACAAAAAGACAGTATCTATGTGATTTACATAATTCTGCTAAGTTTACAATACCTGTCTCTCGTGTACATTCGGAAGCAGAACCCATCCCTAACACGCCCGGCTCTTCCTTGCCGCTGCAGAGCACTAGCTTTACTAACAAAGGTCTCTTCCAGGGAACTCATCTGACTGCTTTCGTGATACCTTAAAAATTATAAAGCAAAAGCCTGTTCAGATTTCAGAATTAAAATCTGCACATACATATAACCTGAACATCAGCACACTGACAATATATTTAATGAGCAATTATTTGAAAATATATTTAGTTTTGAAAATTAAGCATGGGTGGAACTGTATATTACAAAACCTTGAATACAACTCACCAATGAAACTGTAAATATTGGAAAATGAAAACTTTATTATTGCATGTCCCTGGCAATTCAGAATCATTCCAATACATTGTGTAGGGCTTTTCACATTTAAAGTGAAGAAGAAAAATAATTCTTAAAAACAGAGATAGTATAAAACATACTTCCTTCATTTTTAAAGCAGTACTTAATCATGATTATCCATACATTACATCCATTATCTGTGGATAACTTCCCCTGTTCTTCACACCATTTGAAATTCCAAAGATACATCCCAAACTTGCACCTAAAACTCCAAGCTGTTATATGAGCTCAGCACTCATTTCTGCATCCGGAACTCTAGTTTAAGAAGGATACTACAAAATTCTTGTATTTCTATCCTCCAAATATTTACAGTAATCACAGTATGATTGATGAAAATCAAACTCTTACCTATTTTCTTTTGTTCTCCCAGTATCAATCACAAAGACAACATCTGGTATTGTAATACCCGTCTCTGCTATATTGGTTGCCAAAACAATCTGGAAAAAGCAACATAACATAAATAGAAGAACTGGAATGTCTAACAGTTTTCACCCTTTAAATCAGTATTATGGGGTAAGTCTGGTTAAAATTTTTTACCCAGAAATGTTTCCTTAAATAAACTGACAAATAATTAAAAGCTACATGACTTAGGAAATTGTCTAGTTTCTCCCAATGAGAGAAATTAAAAGTTAATAAAGAATTTCACATTCCCATTTTGTTTTATAATCCATCAAAATTATTGGCTAGTATCTGCCAAAACTAATCAACATTTAATTACATAGTTTGGCAGTAAATAAAATTGTATTTTTCCTAGATAAAAGCCATAGTTACTGGTTAACAATAGCTAAAATACAGGAAAGTAAGAATTAAAGAAGTTCACAGAAAAAGATTAGGTTTAAGAATTTCTCCAATACTGTCAATATTTTCACAGAATATTAGCTTCTAGATCATGAAATTAGAATTGTTTCTTTGCAGAGAGGAAATTCCATGAACAACTGTTTGTTGTGTAATTCTGTATGATTATATTTTATAACAATTCAGAGTTGCACCCACAGAAAACTTCTCTTTTCAGCTGTGAACTTTGTAAATACTACCTTTCTAATACCAAGAGGAGGTATTGTAAATGCAGCTGCTTGATCTTGAGTTGAAAGAACAGAATGCAGAGCTATCAATCTGTGCCTAGAACAAGAAATTAGAGTAATAAATATATACTTATCAAATTAGATAGAGTAAAAAAATGAGACCAGAATAATGACAACATTCGGAGAAAGCAACTAGAACAGACAACTGAAAGAATAAAGCTTTGTATGATTAGGTATGAAAGTCTGCTTCACTGTTTTATTACAATATCTAGAAAAAATAACATCATTAGCTCATAGGGATGTTCTCCCATTCAGTAAAAATGCAGGCAAAATAGTAATACTGCAGAACTTCCGGTTACTTTACAATAATAGCCTAGCAATAAAGGGAGGAAGGTGTCCATAAACCCAAGTTTTTCAAATTGTTCTTCCAAGACAAGGACCATTACAAACACATGCAACTTTAAGTTTGAGTAATAAAGGCCTTCGGAGATGAGACAGCCACAGAGACTGGTACTTTTCTTCTCTTCCAGACCTTTACATCTCAGTGCACCAACAAATATTTAGCATTTGACTGCAATTGTTCCTTTTATGCAGTTGTGTTGCTAACTTTCAGTTACCCAAAAAAAAAATTTTGAAATTATCTGTCACTACAACCCTAGGCCATTTCTCTTGGTAGATCCAGATGCTCTGGAGCTCTTCTCAGGAAGTAGTCACTTCCATGTAAACAGTAAGCCACAGAAATCTGTATCCCAGGTATGGCAGCTTCCATACCCTAAGAAGTGGAAAAGAAGTAGTCAACTGCTTTTGATTAAATAAATTTGTTGAAGAATAAAACAGAAAGTAACAAAAGAAAATTTATCATACCATTCTTAAGTATCTGTCATTTTTGCTTGTACAACTTTTAGATTATAGTAGTAAAAGTACATTCGTATTAAAGCAAAACCACATTTGTACTGCAGTAAAAGTACATTTGTAGCACAATTAGGTCAGAGGTATAACTCTCAGTTTCCTTTTACAAGAACAGCAAACCTTAATGAATATGTTTATTAGGTTGTAACTGAGAGTATTAACTTAAAAAAATACATCTGTGTTACCTGTCACGCAAGTTAAATCTTCTGTCAGTTGAAATGAGATCATACAGCTGTTGGATGTGAGCAAGGCCTGGTAAAAAGATCAGCACAGCACCTTCAATGTTCTTGAACTGGGGACTTCTATCTGCAAAATTACAGTACAAGCATATAGTTAAAACAAACATGCATTCCAAGAAGTTTCACATAACAACAGGAACTAATGCTATACCCCGTGGTTAATGCTTTTTAGGATGTTTCATTTAAGAATGAAGTCAAGTACTTCAGTATCAGTAGAAAGCACTGGAAAATAGGTCCAAAGGACAACCACAAGTATATAAACTTTTTAAGAAGTGGACTGTACCTAAGTATGCAAGCAACTCCAAAATAAGTTCAAGGTTGATCTTGTAAGGGTTCATGTATAAGATAGCCTGCTGTGTACGACTGCTATACTTCGCATAGTGAGGAGCCAAATCGATACCAGATCCAGACTGAATTGGGACATACTCCTAAAAAGCAAGAGTAAGCAAAAAAAAAAAAAAAAAATCACATTCTTAGTATTTTTGAAGAAGGTAAGAGAGAAGAAGGTGAATTTGCCATTCACTTGAAACAGAGATAGGGATAAGAGAAATTTAACTGACTAACTTCCCACCAAAACCCGTGCAAGTTAGATTTAATCACAACCACCTACACAATGTGTATAGGTATCTACAACTGTTAAATGACACTCCAGATGGAAAAAAGGTAAAAATTAAAGTCTGCTGAAGAAGTAAACAGGCCCCAGGTCCATATCTAGCATTCAACTGGTATCAGTTCAAACTGGGCTAATAGATGTATTCTTGTCTCTCAAAACTCCTACTCTGGGGTATAAGAAACTAGTTTCACCTTTTCCCTCTCCCTCACCTCACCCTTCTCAAGTAATGGTAGCAACGAAAATTAAGAATGAACGAGGCGGCAACTCCTGCAGTGTTTTGGAACAAGAAAGAAGAGTTAGCAGGAGAGACATACATTTGAATTGTTTCCAGGCATCTTAAACAAATAGCATAGTTTCTGTATTAAGTGGCACTATTGTAAACTTTTTCAGTGTTAATCAATATACTTAAAGAAGCATGACACCACATATTCTTCTGTACTGAAGGACAATCAACAGAGCACACCAGAGTATCTTTTTCAACTTAAGTATCAGTGTTTGATCATAGCAAGCTAAATTTCCAGAAGTTTTGCAAAGCAAGTTGGAGCAGATGGGTATCCCCCTAAAATACATAGCCTACATGAACAGCCTAAGCTGCTGAAGTCAGATGGCACTGACAGAATCTCCCCTTCAAGAGTTCTGATGCAAAAGCACAGAGAGCTGTCACTGCAGAGTACTCAAGGATTAACCAGACTGTTAAAGAAAAGAGGTCTATACAACAATCTCATGTAAATCATCTCATTTGGCATGTCAAGTTGGAGGTTCTTTGGAGTTTTTCATGTAAGGATAAAGCCTTGTCTCTTCTGTCGTTAGGTTCACTATGTAGGAGAATTCTTTGGCATAAAAAAATTAAATGCTTTCCCTGCTGCTGCTTATAGTGCAGAGCTGGGAATCTACAAGATATCTCATTATCAAATACAGCAAAATCAAGACAGCTATATAGGATTTGGAGTGACAATCAAAAGGGTGCAGCATTCACAAGTATTTGTAGGAGTGCCACTGTGTCTTTAGAAACTGAAAGAATATTTGATATTCTACAATCCAGTAACATTTAATTCAAAGGAACCAAAATGATTAAATAATAAAAACACTCAAAATTTCCAAGACAAAACGAAAAATGCCTGTTTTACCTGGTGCTTTGTAGTGCTTCCTCCTTTGCCGGTAACATTTATTGTTACTTCCTCCTCCTCCTCCAAGAACTTCTGACAATATTCTGAGTCTTTCTCCAAAACATAGCCAGTTGCTTCAATTACATCTTCAACATGAAAAATCTTTAGTGAAAATTCAAAGAAAAAGCACAAGGCATGTCAAAAATTAATGAGCAGCCTTTTTCACTTTTTAAAGCTTATTGAACAAAGTTGAACAGGGCATGCCTTAATGTTGCAATAAATCTTCCAGATTTCAACTAAAACTCTTACAATTTTTGAAAACCTAACCTTAGAGCTGCTACAAGTTTGTCAACGGGCTTCTCCACCTGATCATTACATAACCTTTACCATAGTCTACATAGCACAAGTAAGAAAAACACCTAAGAGTGCAATGACAAAGTTACAGGGGGTGGGAGGAATTCTTAAATGCTTTACCTTCTACCTAGGTTTAACAGAGAAAAATCAAAGTGTCACTGATGGACTGACTGTAATCAATTAAATCCATCACGAAGAAATAGTACAGCTGTGTACTTCAAAGCCCTGAAGCTATTCTGTATTTTCATAAAAGGACTACAAGTCCCTAAAATATTTATTTTAAGATCTGTATTTTTGGTAAAAAAAAAGTGATATAGGTATATTACCTAGATACTAACCAGGCAAACACTGCACACATGCATACAAAGTGTCTTGCATAATCAAAATAAACATCTACCTACCTCAACAGGGTAGCTCCTCCCTGAGATCCTTAAAATGGGACAGTGTGAGAAATAGCTGGAAAACTTCTCACTGTCTACAGTGGCGCTCATTAAAATCAGATGCAGGTCTGAACGCTTATGCAAGATCTCTTTCAGAATAACTAGCAAGAAATCAGACTGGACACTTCTTTCATGTACCTAGAATTAGAAAAACACATCTATAGCAAGAATTTAGTACAGGTCAAGGCCCAGAATAATTATAATTTCTGCAGAACAGTAAAGAACTGATAACCTCATCTACAATAACATGAGATATACTTGAAAGAAGACCATCTTCTTGAAGTTTTCGAAGCAGGACACCTGTCGTACAGTACAGTAGTCTGGTAGCTTCTCCTGTTCTTGATTCCATACGAATTTGATATCCACACAGGGAATTCTTAAAAAATAAATTAAAAATATAGAATAACTAAACATACAAGCTCACAATATTCAAAATTTAGTGAACTCTACTGTCAGATTCAGACACCGCACAAGTTGCTAATTAAGTAGTATACTGAATGACTGCCACACTTCCATACAAGTACTTTCTTTCCTTTGTTAAGAAAAGAAAAATACAAAAGTTTATCCAGAGTAGCAAAGAGCTGGTAAAATCAGGGCGCTTTTCAGGACTCTCTGACAGCCTCAAAAGTATTTTTGCACAAATTACCCTAACAAATGCAGGACTTCAGCTTTTTTCAAATAACAAAATAACTTATACTGGAAAGGCCCTCTCTCAAGGCCAGACTGGATTGCTCAGAGCCTTATTCAGGGGATTTTGCTTCAGCCCTAGTCATAGTGATGGCCAATAGTCCCTGGAGCATCTGCTCAAATCTTTGACCATTCCCACTATGAAACACTGTTGCTCTACATCAGCCTTTGAAGATTTTAGAAATCATACACAGATACCTACAGGTTCACAGGTGACAAGACAAAATAAATAACTGACATACCAAGAAGTCCTTTTCAAGAGAAAATAGCATCTAATTGTTTTGTTGTGTAAGAAATAGTGTTCTTGCTTTTTGTCAACAATCCAGCCCCCTGTATTTGATCAAGACAAGCAAAAGAATTCAGACACTTCTTACTTTTCCTCCTGGTCCTGATTCGCAGCCCAGCTCTTCACAAACCCTGGTTGCCAGACTCACCGCTGAGATTCTTCGGGGTTGTGTGCAAATGATGTTGCATTTTTTTGATCCTTCATCTAGCAACAAGTCTTCTAACAAAAAATGGGGCACCTGGGTACTCTTCCCACTGCCTGTTTCACCAGCAACAACAATTACTCGATGTTTTTTAAGAGTTTCTACAATTGAGGATCTGTGCTTAAACACAGGTAACTCCTGTCTCTCTTTCAGAAGCCTCTGGTATCTGGAAGAACTCTGCAGCTTCTTAAACAAAATCCTTGAAGGTTCCAAATTATCTGCATCTGAGGTCTCAAGGGAGAGACTGCTGAAGTCCTCATCAGAAATTAAGTTTTCCCAGGAATCTTCAGGACCCTCAGATAGTTTTGGCTGATTTTCAGACTGTAGCTGCTGTTGTTGTTTGAGTTTGTTTAATAATCTAGCAATAAAGGTATCACGTGGCTTGTTGGTTTCTATCTTGCTTTCTTCTTCCTTTTTCTTTTCAATATCTCTCCACTCTAGCCAGACATCTCGGTAGGTAGGAGGCAGCAACTGATGAACTGACTTCAGGCGCAAAAAGCAGAAAAAAACTATTACATACTACTTAGTAGTATCATCATTAATATTTTATGTGTAAACAAACTCAAATGTCAAAAGATATGACAAAAACCAAGAAAGAAGTCATTCTAAATACAGAAACTATGAAAGAAGTAATAGAAATGTCAACAATAAATTTTTATTTTCAATTAGCTTACAGTTTTTACAAGACTGAAAGTACAGCTTTACAAAAAAAAATCATTTCTGTATGCTGCAAAGCATATGCACAATTAGATAAAAACAAATGAATTTGTAACAGAAGCAAAGAATTTAATGGGAAATACTACATGAAACTATTTTTAGAACCTAACCATAGATAATAATATAGATAACAAAAAAGTGCAGAAGCAGATTTGAGACCAAGAACAGTAGTACTGCTAAGAAACTTACTTGTCCTTTGGTTAAATGGTAGAGTGCCAAAGTAGCAGCTAGATGTTGTGCTTGCATACTATCTTCTGTTACAATTGTAGGACACATTGTCATTACATCATCTGATGACTTGATAATCCTGACCCTTAAAGAGATATTTCAAAGGCATTTACCTCAATTTTTTGCTACTGATATAAACAGAAAATACGTATATAACGTAACATTTTCAGCAAAGATTCCAGCTGTGAATTCGTGCTTTTTTTTTTCCCTCTTCACAAACATCTTCACTTTCTTCAAGGCAGAAGTGTTTATACACACACAGATTATCATTAAGGTTAGGTGCTTTGGAAGAAGGACTTTGGAAGAAGGACTAAGTTTGTGGGCTTGTAAGCATATAGGATAGGTCGAGGTGACATTTAATGATCTACTGAGACGCAAACATCTGTTTAACAGATAAACACCAGTCAGAGCAGCAGTCAAATTTTCCATATTCTTAGGGTGGCAGTCCGTTAGTAGTTTTTAGCTTGAGCAAGAAAACAAGCTCTTTTCCTTGGTTTCTTCAAGAAATGTTGCTCATTTATAATGTTGTGACTACTTTATTTATACATGGTAATATTCTACTTTACAAATCTATATTATACACTTGATTTCTAAAAGAAATTTTAAAATAAAATACTGCACTCTCTTGCCTACAAATTTATGTTAGTTTTAATATAAATTTTTAATTTGCACTTTATTTCACACAATCTCCAGAGTGGTTTTGGTATTCACAAACTTGAATCTTTGATTTGTTACTTTGAATATCAAATGTAAACTGTTCAAATCTATCTCACAGCTTCAGACTAATCTTTCATTCAGCAGTACACAAATAAAAAACCCTTATCCCTGCTTTATGGGATCATTCACTAGAATCTTATTTTTGTGACTTTGTCTAGTCCAAGCATCACTTTTGAGAGCTATTCAGAGTAAAATACATCCCTGATGGACTAAACAGGACACACTATATAAACACACTGTATTAATATAAATCTCAATCAACAATACAGAATTGACCCAGTTTTTATTTTCAAATGAACCAAAAGACAAATGTAAAGATTACAGGAAATACATACCTACATTTCCAATATTTTCCAACGGGAATTTTTTCAAAAGCAGGATTTGGGCTCTTGGGAAAATTCTTTCTGCACCAGTCAATCAAAAATTGTTTTGGAGATTTACCAGTCCAGCTTCGAGCACTATAATCAAAATTTCTTATATCTAGTGGTTCCCTCTTTTTCACTGCAAGAGCAGAAAAACACATTTTTAAGTATCTTAAAATTTATTCTACATTCATTTGAAGTAATTTTTACCTTTTATTCACATGTATTTAACTAGACAGCACTATTTTCTGGAATGTTTTGCAGAAATACAGGTATTGATGATACATGACAGAAATTTCTGCTTTTCCTACAGAAGTATCTGGCAGAAAATTAATTACAGTACTTTGTTATCTCTGATCACCCAATAATTTTAGAACTTTCATTAAAGTTTCGTTATTAGAAAATAACCTAACAATTTGAATATTTACAATGAAAATAGTTGAAAAACATGCAAAGGTGACTGGAATAGCAACTAGCCCTACAACTGAAAAAAAAAAATCTAATTTTTAAGACATGACAGCATGACAAAAATAGCTTTCAACGTAATCTGCTAAAACAACTCCAGATCCTTTAAAGGTAGCTTGGTCAGTGAGACAGACTGTACACAAATGACACTGATTTGGGTGGGAGTATTGATCTGCTGGACAGCAAGAAGGCTCTGCAGACAGATCTGGACAGGCTGGATCGATGGGCTGAGGCCAATGGTGTGAGGTTCAACAAGGCCAAGTGCTGGGTCCTGCTAAAACAACCTCAGGCAGCACCACAGGCTGGGACAGAGGGGCTGGAAAGGACCTGGGGGTGCTGGTGACAGCAGCTGAACATGAGCCAGGGTGTGCCCAGGTGGCCAAGAAGGCCAAGGGCATCCTGGCCTGGATCAGCAATGGTGTGGCCAGCAGGACCAGGGCAGGGATTGCCCCCTGTACTGGCCACTGGTGAGGCCACACCTCGAGTGCTGTGTCCAGTTCTGGGCCCCTCACTGCAAGAAAGACATTGAGGTACTGGAGGGAGTCCAGAGAAGGGCAGTGGAGCTGGGGAAGGGTCTGGAGCACAAGTCCTGTGAGGAGCAGCTGAGGGAGCTGGGGGTATTTAGCCTGGAGAAAAGGAGGCTCAGGGGTGACCTAATCACTTTCTACAACTGCCTGAAAGGAGGCTGTAGCCAGGTGGGGGTTGGCCTCTTCTCCCAGGCAACTGGTGATACGTCAAGAGGACATAGCCTCAATCCGCATCAGGGAAGGTGGTTCAGGCTGGACAGTAGGAGGGATTTCTTCACAGAAAGGGCTGTCGAGCGTTGGAATGGGCTGCCCAAGGAAGTGGTGGAGTCAGCAACCCAGGAGGTATTTAAGGAAAGACTGGACTTTGCACCCAGTGCCATGGTCTAATGGACATGGTGGTGTTTGGTCATAGGCTGGACTCAGTCTCAGAGGTCTTTTCCAAGTTAATTGGTTCTGTGATAATCCACCTTCCTTTCCAACCAGAGTTTGTTCACTTATCACTGCAAACCTAGAAAAACAAGAACTAATTTTGGAAATTTATGGTATGATTCAAGCTTATACTGAATCACTTCCAACGCACCTTTGTCTTCCTTTGCAGCACCATCAGGTTTTTCAAGCAAACTCAAATTCAAAGTGGTTTCTTGAGGCTGAGGTGAGGGAATTTTTTTCTTTTCATTTTGCTGTTGGTTTGAAATCTTTATAGATGGATTAAATACTGGATGTTCCTCAAGTACTGCCATTTCTGTCAGAGAGAGAATATAACTTACACCCACCAACGGCTTAAAAAACACTACATTAATTCATACTGACTACCCAAAAACAGAAGTAGTGAAATGTTACTGACATTTTAGAATTTGACCAAGAAAGAACAGATTCAGAAAAGCCTTCATTTCACAGAGTGGCATAAAAGATAATGAAATCATCTTCAAGTCAATCTGACTCCAATATTTAATCGCCTAACAAACATGCAGGCCAGAAAATAAAACACAGGTAAACTTGCATAGCTCTACCTTGCTGAATTCTTCTTATTTTTTCTTGTGCTGCCTTCTGGCCTTGCTTGTCTTTGTCTTGCTTGGAGATGCTTGCTTGTTCTTTTGCTTCTGAAAGCTTGGCAGACAGATGTACATACCTCTCATTCTATTTCAAACAGAATTATTAATTACAAGTTGAACATGGTATGCTTGTCACTTTCAATGACCTTCATAATAAAATGCAGGTTTTTTATCCTTTGTACCAAGCTTACACAATGGGGAAAAAATGAGTTTTTACTTAATTAACACTCAAAACCTCCCAGAATTTGATAGTAACTCACTCAATCTCACTGAAATGTATTTTAAATTTTTTTCCTACACGTTACATTCCAACATTTTGAACCCAGTGCAAGTAATATGGGAAAGGAAAAACAACTTAGAAAAGAAGCAGCTTCAACAGATTTTCCTTCAGCAGCCAGATGCATTACTGATAACACAAAAGAAGTTTTCAATCCCCAATTTGTAACACACAATTTTGTAACAAATAGATCCACCACATGCAGATGTACCAGACATGTCAGTTTTTAGAAAGACTTCCATGGAGCATTATTCTGCTTACTGGGTCAAATTTTTCTTGCTCTGTCTCTTTCACAGACTCATCCTTCTCTTCATCACTCTGTTGCTCAGCATATTGCAAAATCCATTCCTTCATACTCAATTCTTTCTCTTTCCTCACATTCATTTCCTAAGAGCAATGTAAGTTAAAAGTAATGATAAAGTATGTGAAAACAATGCTTTTTCTGCCAGTATCCAGGATCTACTGGTTAAGATTTTATATATAAAATATATATATGACAAGAAAAAAAATGGCTCAAACTTCCCCAACCAGGGTGAATACTCCACCATACACTTAAATAGATCTTAACACTAGAGCAACTATAATTGCCATAAAGAATGAAATTATTTGCATGAAATCTTTTTGTTTTCTAGTTTAAGATTCAATAACCACAGAAATCGAAACACTGAAAGCAGGTATGCAAACTTTAACCCATGCAAGTGTGTAGAGAGTGCCACATGTAAATAAACAGAATAAACCCATTATAGCATAAAATTAAGCAATTAATCTATAGAGTCATAGAATGGCTTGCGTTGGGAGGGACCTTAGAGATCATCTAGTTCCAACACCCCTGCCATAGGCAGACACACCTTCCACTATGGCAGGTTGCTCAAACCCCATCCAACCTGGCCTTGAACATTGCCAAGGATGGGGCATCAGCAGCTTCTCTGGGCAATCTGTGCCAGTGTCTCATCACCCTCACAGAAAATAATTTCCTCCTAATACCTAACCTAAATCTCATGAGATTCTCCATGCTTTACCACAAAAATGAACTACAAAGAACCTTCACAGGAAAAATACCTTTAAATTACCATTCCACTGAAATTAAAATGCAGGTGACAACTATCAATCATACAACATTTTCATAAGCTTTCCACATCAGTGCTTGAAATCAATACATCTCCCGTATTTCTGAAAGCTTTGTTCTCTCCTCCCTGCCCTGCCCCAAGTAACTAGAGATTAGATTTTCAGATTACCTTAGTTTCAGGGCCATTTTCTTTCTTTTTGTTGTCTTCTAAGGGAGGCAGCGTTCCACGTTGTGACACAACAGAACGAAATTTTGCTCTAGGTTTCTGCTGCTGTTCTTCGAATTGCTGGCTAAAACCTTCAGGCAAGGCATCTTCAAAATAAAACATGTCACAGAAAATATCAATAATAATTACAGGAAAATATTTTAAAGTGTGTTGGGAAACAATTAGAAGAACACAAACAGAAATAAAAATTAGACTTTAGCATTTATGTAAGATACTATTTGCTCACTGGACTTCCACAGAACTCCAAGTGCAGAAACAGGAAGACCACAAGATTTTGACACTAAAATATCGCAGAACCAGTCAGGCGTGCCTCTAGGAAAAGAACACTGTTGTAACTACTAGTCTTAGAAACACATTGTATTTAATTGCTACTATGAAGTAGGAATGCTACTGCTTAGGAGGTCCTGTTTCTCTTCTGTCAAGAACTATTTTGTCACCGCACTCACCATCGGGAAGGTTTAAACAAAGCCAGTCAAGTGCAGAGTGAAGATCACCACCATATAAAAGTGTATTTTTCATTGCTTCTTCAATGTGCTCAGTCTTAAAAGAGAATCTTTGTAAAGCCATATATACATCCTATAAATGAGACAGCCAGAAAAGGTTAGTATTTAATCTAACAATGTAACACAGGCTTGCAAAGTTCTATTTCCCACATATCAGAAAGTCAGCATTAAAGGGAGATAAACAATGTGCAACAATGTATCTAAAACTTAAGCAGAAAATTGTTTTGCACACAGAGTTTATAATACTTTCTTTCTAAATATGCATGCATAGGTATAAATAAATCTACATTCCTGCCTCTGTACACAATATATTTTCTAGCTAAATAAGGACATACCTGTAATTTTCCAAGTATATGGAATGAAAAATGTAGGAAACCTAAATCATTCAGATTAAGTACTATTCCTCTATGTTGTCTGAAACCGCTTGATTTTAGTTCCTGAATCCATAAAGATGTGCCTTTCCTAATAAGCATACTTCTTGATTTCACTGACTAATCATTAGTCTAACTACTGAAAAGCATGGTGTACTGGCTTGTACTGTATACAGAAGTGTAGTATAACACTTCATAAAAATGACAAAAAACAAACTTTATTCTACATAAATAATGGAAACTAAAACTTTGAACTGTACCTGTAGTTTCTTTGCAGTTAGTCTTTTGGAAATAATTCCTTTGTCATCATTTTGGTTTTTATGTTTATTAATCACATCGATAATCCTTTTCTCCAAACTACCATTTATCATTACCTGCAAAGAAAAAATTAGTTGATACAAGGTAAACATTAGAAGCTTTTCTGACATGTCAGTGCTCTTAATGACTAAGGATGTAAGAATGCAGAAATCTCTCTGCCATTCAAATTCCAATTTTTCAAGCTTTCCATAAGTGGCCTAAACATCTCTTACAAAAAGGATACCTTTATTTCTGCAAGTTATAGGCTTTTACTTGAAATACAGGGGTTCGTTCCTTATTACCAAGAAAGCCCATTTACATTTTCAAGGAAATTTGGTATGTTAAGTGAAATGCTGTAAGTAAATTTTCAAAAATTTCTACCAGAAAAACCAAGGTCTTTCTGTTCTACTTGCATAAGATAATTTGGACATAAAGATGCAATCTGTGATATCCTCCTTCCAAAACACCTTTATAAAAAACAAATTTAGTATAATAATTCTAATATTTGAAACTCTTCTGAAACATGAACCAGGCTTTACTTACTACTAAGTTTGTTATATAAAATCTGTAACTCTTTCCTGACAGGAAGAAAAATCAATACACACAGCAGAAGCCCAAACCTAACTCCTAAAATAATCTTGCATGCAAAGTATGATTTGTTATTTAAAAAACAGACAGCCATTCTCCTACACTGTTAATTTATCCCTATTTCTTAAAGGACACTCAAAACCCTAAACAATATCAAACTCAAAATGGTGACTGTCTCACACATTAATGTAGTTTACGTGCACAACATAATACTGAAATAGACCTGAAGAAATATTTACTCAGCTAAAGCAGTATTATGAAAATCAAAGTTGTTTACATAAGAAGATACTTGCCTTAAGAACAGATTTATCTAGATTTGCAGCACTACTGGAATCTGTTGTTGAACCAAAACTGTAAGTTTTTGGACCTGCAAATTTTAAATAACAATCAATTACACAAAACTCATTGAGAACATTGTTTAAAGTAGCTAAAGCAGACCTAACATAACACAGGTTAGTGCAAACTATTACACTAACTTGCCAGAAACTTGCAGGTGCATAAAGACAATAATAATCAAGAAAGGCCTTAAACAAGGAACAGTGAAGAGGGCTATGACTCTTGGTAGACAAAATATAAAATTCAGAGAGTATAATGAGAGGAAATGGGATTGACTGCTCACCCTCTCAACACTGAAAAAGGATTGCCAAATAGGAAGTAAATGGCAGCTTCAGAACACGCAAGGTTGCTAAGAATTTTTTATTACAGAGCACACAGCTATGTAACAGAACCCTTTGCCACTAAAGCTATGGACAGTGGATATTTACTGAGGTCCGAGGGCAGACAGAACAGCTCTGAAGTAAAGAAATCAATTGATATGGGAGAGTATTGAAAAAAAATTATATCTGGTTCAGGAAGACCCTAAGCCACAGCTGGTGGAGCCTGTATCACTGCATGCCTGATCTGTTCTTACCTACATACCTGCTTTTGTCCCCTACCTAGGAAAGGGCACTGGGTTACAGAAGCCTTTGGCCTGCTCTGCTACAGCCATTCTTAAATACTTCTCATTTAACAGCTATTAAAAAAACCAAACCCCAATTCACAAAACTATTTATTGTCATTAGAATGACAACACACAGCTTGCTGTTGAATTCCATCACTTTCCGAGCACACATACAGTGTCTGGTACTCCACAGGTAGGAAGAAACTGAGCAAGCCCACAGCTTCCACCAGCCTGTGTGGCTAAGTGCTGTTCCAGGAGGCACAGTTCATCCATGCTGACCTGCCTGCAGAATGGCTCTGGGAGAGCCTGCTTTGAGATCAGACCAGGTTTTGGTAACTGCATTTCAGAAAAAGTATGGTCACCTCTGCTCAGGACAGACAAACAGCTGTCAGCACTCAGGAGTTACTCACTGGCACTTACCAATGGGCTCTTTAGAATATACCAACTTAGCTTTCACGTACCCTGACTGATTTTTCACCACAGTATGCAACCTGAGAGAGAAGCAGGATATTTTCTGAAGAGGACTGAGTACCGTGGTTACTGGAGAAGTGGAAGACACAAGAACTACACTTGGTAGAGCCCACACTTGTGAAAGCAGACTACATTAACAGGTCCAGGAAGCTTATATTAACAGATTACAAGAACTTTTTCTTAACAAATTCGAATCGCAGATGCCCTGGCCATTGCATGATTTGCTCATGGTCTGCAACACAAGCTGTTCTAACGTTATATAGTATCTGAGCTACTTCTGGCAAAGCTGGCTTATTGAAAATAGGCATCTCACAGTGTTGCAGAATATCATTATTCAGACATTCAGAATAACATTATTCAGAACAGTCATCCCTTATCTTATCCAACACCACAGAAGTGCCTCCAGCCCTGTAACAGCTCCTTCAAGACAGAAAAAAACCCTAAAACAATCCCAAATCCACATTACATTAATTTTAATAACATACAAAACAAAGACATACATCTGGGAAAGTACCATCCAAACACTTGCTCCACAGGAGCTACTGATCATCTAATAACAAGACTTTCTGTAATTAACTGAACACATCAATGCCACCAAGGCTTATCTGCTCAGGGACACCCATGGCAGCAGAATCACAGAATAAGTACAGTTGGAAAGGACCTCTAGAGATCATCCAACCTAGAGCGGGCGACACAGGAATGAATCCAGGTGAGTTCTGCATGTCTCCAGAGAGGGTGACTCCATGACCTCCCTAGACAGCCTGTTCCAGTGCCCTGCCACCCTCAGTGTACAGGATTTCTTCCTCATGTTGAGGTAAAACTTGTCGTGTTTTGGTTTGCAGCTATTGCTCCTCATTCTGGGTACCACGGAAAAGAGTCTGGCACCACCCTCTTGGCACACGCCTTTGAAACCCTTATATACATTTATGAGAGCCCCTCTCAGTCTTCTCTGAACAGGCCCAGCTCCCTCAGTCTCTCCTCATAAGCAGAGACATCATCTTTGTGACCCTCCATTGGGTAGATCCACTCTCCAGTAGCTCCTCTCTCCCACAGAGAAGCCCAAACCTGGACACAGAACAACAGACGTGGCCTCACTAGGGCCGACTAGACGGGGAGGACTGCCTCCCTTGACCAGCTAGACAGGCAAGGCGGGCTGTAGCCAGGCCCAACCACATTAGGAGAAGAGTAATTCCAGCTGCCTCTCCCGATGCTGGGAAACAACAGCCCCTATGGCCGACCTCTCCTCGTAACGCCGCGGTCCACGGCAGCTGCACCCGTGGGGGCTCCCTGAGGGCACTGCCCCTCCAGCCAAGGCACCCTCAGCTGCGCGCACAGCGGGCCCCACTCCTCGTCCGCACGGCACGGCCGCTCCCCGGGCTCCGCGGGGCGCGGTACCTTGTTTGACACGCGGCTCCTTGGAGGCAGGTGCTGGTCGCGGCGGGGCAGCCCGGCTGGCCGGACCGCCGGCCGCAGCTGCCCCGGCCTGGGCGGCGCCGGCGCGGGCGGTGACGGCGGTGGCAGCAGCCGCATGAGCCGCGCCGCCCGCGCGCTGCTTCTTGTTGCGGCCGCCCATGGCACCCCCGCCGCCCTGCGCGCGCGCACATACGGGCACCGCACTTGACACGGCCGCCGCCGCGTCCCATTGGCCAGCACTCCCAGCGCACGCGCGTAGGCCGCGCGGCCTGCGTCGGGTTTTCGCGCATCACCTCCCAGCGGCAAAGGGCCGGGTGTGTGCCCGGGGGGAGGGTCACAGAAGGGTCCGGCATCGGGACCGAGAGCCAGATCCAGACAGAAATCGAGATCGAGATACGGCACGGGCCGTGCGGGCGGCTCTGGGTGCCAGAACCGGCGGGAGTCTCTGTCTCCCCTCGGGGGGCGGGGCCGGAAGGGCCCTTCTCGCGTGAGGCGTGAGGCCCTTCACGGGGCATTGTGGGAGCGCGGCCGCTAAGATGGCGGAGGCCTTTGGGGATGAGCTCTTCAGCGTGTTCGAGGAGGACGCGGCCGTCCCCGCCTCTGGCGCCAAGAAAAGCAAAACGGGCCCCGCCGAGGGCGCCAGGAGGCCGGGGTAAGGGCGCGAAGCGGGGTTGAGGCAACTATACCGGGGGCGCTCTGGCGGTGGGGGTGAGGGCCGTAACGCTGGGCCCGGCTTCTGCCGGCTTGATTGAGCTGCTGAACCCCCTCGGGACTCAATGTGTATGTGTCTGAAGGGAGGGTGCCGGGAGGATGCAGTCAGGCTCTTCTTGGTGGTGCCGAGCAATAGGAGAAGAGATAACGGGAAGAAACTGATGCACAGAAAGTTTCACCTGAACACGAGGAAGAACTTCTTTAGTGCGTGGGTGACTGTGCACTGAAACAGATTGCCCAGAGTTTTGGGAGTCTCTCTCACTGGACCTATACAAGTACCATCTGGACACACTCCTGTGCAGTGTGCTCTAGGATCGTCCTGCTTGAGCATGGAGGTTGGACCAGATGACCCACTGTGGTCGCTTGCAGCCTGACCCATTCTGTGATTCTGTGAGGCACTTTCCCAGGATCCCTGGCTCTAAAGCTGTAGCCAGCCCTGGTGCTGTGGTCAGCTGGGGAGTATGGGGACCTGGTGGCCATCTTATCTGGGCGCTGGTTTGAAATTCCATGACAGTTTTTGTGGATGGAGTTACCTGGGTTGTTTCCCAAGTGCAATGGGATCACAGTTTCCCTTAGCCTATCTGTTTTTTCTCCTGAAACTACATGAATAAATGAGGCAAAATGTAAATTTCTTACGTTTTTATGTTGCAGAAAACGATTGGAAGAAAAGCCTTCAGTACCAGCAATAGTAAAGCCAAAAAGGGAAGTTGAGCTTGATAGTACTGAAAATGTCTTTTTGGGAAAAAAGCCGAAATTGGAAGATGTTTTATCAGAAGATGTTAAGTAAGTGCCTGGCTTAATGTGTAAGGTAGTCCTAGCAAGCCACACTGGGAACAGTTGGGAACAGTTGATAAAAAGTAGCTTTGCAGTGTTTTCATGTAAAGATGAATTTGCACAAGTTTGTTTTTCCATTATCTGTTTAAGTGAGAATGTGCTGCTAGTGCAGCCTCAGCAGTAATGAGCACTGGGTGTGTTTAAAATACTGCAGACTTGTAGATGTTTGCAGTAGAAAGTATACATTAATTTGTGGTTACTCATATGAATCGGTGGCTCTTGCTCAAAGCCA
Organism: Corvus hawaiiensis; assembly: GCF_020740725.1. Classification (NCBI taxonomy): domain Eukaryota; kingdom Metazoa; phylum Chordata; class Aves; order Passeriformes; family Corvidae; genus Corvus; species Corvus hawaiiensis. The sequence goes on along the minus strand of NC_063255.1, from coordinate 7,340,869 downwards.
TCATGTTCATTTCACATAGAGCAGAAGATGAGCTGGAAGTACGTGGGAAGAGACAGGCTTGCTGTGTACTATGATGTTGAAAGACATAGTTGGCTTGGGATATCGGAAGAGTAAATTGGCAAATAGGACAAACAAGGCTTTTGAGGCATGTAAGGTGGTAACTGCATAGTCATTTGGTCTTGCATTTAATTTTTCTGAAGTTCAGTGTCAGATTTTCTGTGAAAAGCTCATGAGAAGACTTCTCAAAACACTGTAAACAAAGGGTAAGTGTATAGAAGCAAAACAGAACCAGAAACAATACTTTTAAGTCATTTTCTGTGTTGGTGGTATCAGTAGAATGTATACTTGCCTGAAGTAGCTTGCTAAGTATGTTAAAACCATCAGAAATAAACAGTTTCTTGCATTGAGACATTAGGCCCTTCTTGTGGCCATGAGAGAAGGAACTGGTAAAGAAAAGAGGAGCCTTGTCCTCAGGCAGCTGCTTGAGATGCTTCAAGCTGCTTACTCTGTCTTGACTAGTAGCAGGAGTACAGGTCTTGAATTTTGTTTCATTATGTATTGAAAAAAGTCCTCATTTAATCATAAAACTTTATGGGAATAAATGTGACCCAAGTGCTGTTGTGTGGTGCAATTTTTGAGTCAATAGCTAAAGTAGATTTATATGGTAGCAAAATTTTAATTTACAGGTATTAGTCCTGGTGGTAACCTCTGCTGCCTGTCCATGCCAAGACTGTGCATCCTTTTTTTTTGGTGTTGCAATTCAAGTAAAGGTGAAATTCAACATATTCACATTTATAAAGATCAGGATTTTTGAGTACTTATTTTGGCAATCCTAACTCATATCTTTTTAGTTTGACGGATCTGATGCCTCAAGTAAAGGTGCAGTCTGTGGACACTGTTGAAGGTTGTACACATGAGGTGAGTGCAATGAAAATGCAGATGAAAAATAGGCTTGTTTCACCTAATTGTGTGTATCCTGCCAGTATAACAGTATTCGTTATTCCGCTTGTAATTATTAGATCATAGAATCACTGAATTTTTTAGGTTGGAAAAGGCCTTTGTGGTCTAACCATTAACCTATCACTGCCAAGTCCTCCCCTAAACCTTGTTCCCAAGTGCCACATCTACACATCTCTTAAATAGCTTCAGGGATGATAACTCAACCACTTTCCTGGACGGCCTGGTCCAGTGCTTGACAAGTCTTTTCTAATGTTCAATCTCTTCATACACATTTTACGGTCATTTCATATCCTCCTTTTGCTTATTATCTCAGAGAAAAAGCTGTCTCCCCACCTGGGGGTGCCTGCAGTGCTCGTTAGAATTGTTGTGACCCAAGGGCAGGACCTTGTACTTGACCTTGCTGAACTTCACACCGTTGATCCAGCCTGTCCTGATACCTCTCCAGAGCTTTCCTGCACTCTAGCAGATACAGTATTTCATACTATATTTAAGGTTGTGGGGAATTTGAAGTCTCTATCTGACACTGAGCATGCACAAAATGCACTTGAAAAATTAGTAAAATATTTTACCAGAAAAAGTTTCAATCATACTTAAAATAAAATGAGTGATTGTGAAAGACTCAAATCATAATGTTGATAGGTTTCCATATTTGTAAGGTACAAGAACATTTTGAGCACTGTTGTTGAGGAGAAGAACCTACTGGTTGGTGAAACATGTTTGTGTTCGTAGTGTGATCAGAGCGTTGAGGTATTCTGCTATTCTAGTTCAAGAATGAAAGACTTTCTTGTAAAGATTATTTTATGTGCAAAGTAATGAAAACTTCCGTTTTCAAGTTGTGTTCATAGACATAAATACAAATTCAAATGCAAGAAATATAAACTATTAATGTTGGGTTTTCTTAAATCATCCTGCATCCATATATGACTATCAGAAAGAGTTCATGTGAGAATCAAATACGTAAATTTTAAATTCCTTGTACTGTTATGGTCTTTTTCTCTTGTGTGCTGTTTTCCAGAACTAACTCAAGTTAATTAGGGTCACATTCAAGGGCTCTGTATCATCAGACTTTTGTAATGAAGGAACTGTATAAACATTTGCTGATAAAGGGTTCTAAAGCCCATGTGTCTGTACAATTCTTGTTATTTTGAGATGTCTGGTAAAGGTTTGCCATTACTTAGTAAGTATAGAGAGCTTAAGTATTTAAAGTGATTAACTGTTAGATATTGGCAAGGAACGGGAATGTTACCAGTATAGATACAGTGTACTTGAAAAGGGAATGTTTATCAATGTGAGCTCAGTAATTACTTGAAACATCCACTGGCCGGAAGATATGATTGTGTCTTGGCCTGAAAAGCTAGTATTCCAAGGTAGCTGAAGCAGTAATATTTCACACAATACAGGAGGGATATCAGAGAAGTGAGAGAAGGAGCATTGTTGGGGCAGGAGAATAAAGAGATTGATAGAAAAACTCTTGAGAGGAAGGGATGAACCCTGGACACATGAGCTTGTAGAAACAGGATAACAGAAATTCACATTGGTTTTCATATACTTCTTATTGCCAGAAATGTCACTGCTGTGGACACAGAAATCTGCAACTGTTTTTATTTTAAATGTGTTTTGTAGGTTGCGCTTCCAGCAAATGAAGAATTCACGGGTCTGAAGCCAAGAACTGGAAAAGCTGCAAAAGTATGTGGTAGATTCCATTTCTTTTTCTTTTTGTACATGCTTTACATACTAGGTGAGAGCAGAGGAGAAAAATTATGTATTTTGTCAGTAAAGTCTGTAAAAGATAGCCTGTCATAAATAAGATTGATGTTTCTGTATTTAAAATTCTGTAGAGAAAATTATGTGGTTGAATGAGGTGGATAGGCTGTTATGATGTCCGTTCTTTTTGTTACATCAGGCGGTGGCATCATTTTAGTTTCTCTTCCTAAGCTAGTAAATTAGAGAAAATTCAGTCATCAGGGCAAGATTTTCATTTGCTATGACAACAGGACATAAGCAAAGATCTTAGGTGTGGTATGAGATAAAAATATTTAAATACAAAGTCATTGCCTAATACTGGATTAGATCAGCGGAAATTACAAGTATCTGCAGGATTTAGTTCCTGTCTCTAATTTACACACTAGGTCAGTCAGAAAATTAATTAGATGTAAGTCTGTATTAAAATTCTGTAATGTTTTTGTTTTTTCTCTTTCTAGGAATATCCATTTATTCTTGATGCCTTCCAGAGAGAAGCTATTCTTTGTGTAGATAATAACCAGTCTGTGTTAGTGTCAGCTCATACATCAGCTGGTAAAACTGTTTGTGCTGAGTAAGTACTTCTCTAACAGGCTCTAATGAAAGAACAGTGTGATGTCCGTTCTGTCACTTTCTTGTGCTGTCAGTAGCTGTTGTGTCTCAATTTCTTGATGCAACATTCAGTCCATCGGTGTTAGAATTAAATTGACTACCCTTGAATATGAAATTCACATCTTTCGTCGTTTAGTGGGTAACAAAAGGTTTAATTTGTGTTTAAGCTTAGCTTTTATTTTTAAACTGTCAAGGTGTCGCTGTATAGATTGAAATGGAAGCTTCTTCAATACAGATTTCTGTAAATCTAGAAAAAATACCTTTGTTTTCTAGCCCCTGGATAGAACTAGTAAGGACTTTCTTGTGTGGTCTTTTTTTGCTTTGTTGGAAGCACTGGTTTGCTTTAGTTGGCAACTTTGTGTTTATTGGGCAAGAAATTCTTAAAAGGTAGTGTATATTTTCTGCCAGGGTTTGGTTCAGGCAGTGAAGTGGCTTTGCTGACCTGAAGCAAGGAGTGAAGTGTACATGAAGATATGTTAGAGCATGGCTTCAAGTAACAATAGTTTTGTTGTGAGAAAATGACAGTTTTTTAATTAAACTACATGTACTCTGGTGTCCATAAAAATCAGCTAACTTGGTGTTTAAAGGTTTTTCACTCTCCAGAGATGCATATGTAGTTGATTTAAGGTTGTACTGAACTTACTAATCTAGATATGAAATGCTAAATGTGTTAAGAGTGTGGGTTCAAATGCTGTGAATCATTCTCTTCGTGTTCTGAATTGCGCAATTTATTTTGTTTTTAAACAAAGTCATATGCTCTGTCTTCCTGACAGCTGTTAATATGGACATTGTTTGAATACAGGTATGCAATTGCCCTGGCTTTGAGGGAAAAGCAGCGCGTGATATTTACAAGTCCAATTAAAGCTTTGAGTAATCAGAAGTACCGTGAGATGTATGAAGAATTTCAGGATGTTGGTTTGATGACTGGGGATGTCACCATTAACCCTACAGCTTCTTGTTTGGTAATGACAACTGAGGTAAGATCAGACATTAATTCTTGATCTGTGTTTTCTTCTACCCTTTTTTGATTGGGGAGGTCTAATTTTAAAGCATTAAACTTGCCCAGTTAGGGTAGAAAATGTTCTAAAGTTCGTTATGACCCATTTGAGCGTTTTAACTTTTGGTTATTTAAAAAATTAGGTAAATCTCTGTGAATTTGTACTTTTGAACTATAAGCCAGGAACTTTTGATTCTAATGTGGAGAAAGTCAGAATTTCATTTCCTGGGTGCTCAAGACACTGAGTATTTGTAAACGTAAAATGCCGAACGTCAGATTTACTGAATCCTGTGGTCAGTATTTTGTTCTAGAAAGGCAAAATGGGGAAAGCAACATCATTGAAGGATTGTTGAGTGGTTCACAGTAGGTGCTAGAGCTCCAGGAATATGCTGCTTTTCACCTTTGGTAACAAAGTACTGCTTACAGAGTTTTGTCACATTTCTGTTGTAGAAGTGCAGCCATGAGTTGGAGTTTTCCTCTTTTTGTCTTTACCTCAAAAGAACCAGGCAAAACTTTGGTAGGGAAAGATTAGAGAGACAGGATGATTTGATTTCTGACAAAAGATTTCCTCTTAGGATGAGGTAAAAAGAGGGCTTGCAGAAGTAGACCTGTAACAATTACCTGCCATGTAGAAGCTTGGAGAAATACGTTGTTTCATTCTTTCACCTTCCTTTCAGGGAAACCAGTTTTTCTCATGTAATGAGATTTGTTGGATTGGAATGAACTTGGAAAGCATCTCGCAACTTATCTTTAAATGCTTTTACGTTTTGTGCAAAGTATGATTTCATATACCCATGTAAATGTGAACCAAAAATTCTGGCAGTTTCTTATAAATGTTTGTGTAACACGACTGTTGTTTATTTTGTATAAAGGCACTCAACTCTTACTTCCTTTTCTAGATTTTGAGAAGTATGCTTTACAGAGGTTCTGAGGTTATGCGTGAAGTCGCATGGGTTATTTTTGATGAAATCCACTACATGAGAGATACAGGTATTCTATGCATACCATTTTTTTTTTCCAATCATTTTTTTTTCCTCCAAGAACAATTTATTTTTCTTTCGGAGTATTAAGTCTTATTTTCTCTCTTAAAATCAGTCATCTTTCTGTATAAATCATTCAGAATTTATTTCCTACTGAATTTTTGTAATTCTGTGTTGTAGTTTGCATTTTCTTCGCCAAAGCAGAAACAATTTTGAGGGCATTTGATATGCCCCACTTGTGAAGGGGAGATTTGTTTTAGTTTCTGTCTTATTTTCTTTTTAAGCATGCTGTTCTTTGGCTTCAGGGATGAGAAGCATGCTTTGACCACATAAATTTCCCATATGCCTTTCCATTTTCAGAACGTGGTGTGGTTTGGGAAGAGACAATTATTTTGCTTCCTGATAACGTACATTATGTGTTCCTTTCTGCAACTATTCCAAATGCCCGTCAGTTTGCTGAATGGATCTGCCATCTTCACAAACAGGTTATATTTCTGATATGCTGTACCTCTATCCTTTTTGTCTTGTGACATAATACTTTCTGTTTGGTTGATAACTGGACCTTTGAGTATCTTTTTAGTCATTTTATTGCTTATAGGTGATGGTAGAGATCAGTCCTAGTTCTCTGGCTGTATTCCTGCTTTTGCAGGTGTACTGGCTGTTGCTTCTACGTGGCAACATTAAGGCTGTTTCTTCATGTTTATTTTCCACAATTATTTAGGTACCTGCCTGATTTCAGCAAACATTCTGAGTTATGAAACATGGTGAACATACTGTGATTTTCTGAGGGCTGATAGACAAGAGGTTTTTGGGAGAATTTGGTTGAGGAGCTCTGTAAAAAGGCCATGCAGAAATCGAAAGCAAATCTTAAATCCGTGGGAAATACTATATATGCTTGCAAGCAAGTGGGAAAAGTGTAATTTAAGAAACCTCTCCTGTCCTGTAACTTTTGGGTTTTAAATTCTGTTCTGGTTTTTTTTCTAAGATGCGATTTTGTAGCAAAGAATTTGTGGATTAGAACTGGGGAATTTGTTATCATCAAGAGGTTGGTCCAAATTTAAAAATATCCTGGAGATTGATTCTTAAGTTGTTTGTGATGAAGGGAGTATAATATAAAAGATGTCTGTTTAAACTTGGCACAAAAGCTTGACTTTGTTTTGTAGAACATTAAATTGCCGGTTTTTTAAAAGCAGATTTATGCAATATTTAATGTTTTAAAGGAAGTGTTTGTTTTTTTCCTAAACAAGTCTTCTTGATGCATTGAAACCTTAAATGCTCATGAAAGTCTACTGTGAGTCTTTTTTAGGTGTTTCAGAAATACTTCAGGCTTTTTTTACAAAATAGAAATTAACAGGTTTTCATTTGATTTTAGAAGGTGTTAATATTTCAAGCCTGTCTAATAATGCAGAAAGAAACACTGCCTATACTTACTTTTTTGTGTTCATGAGAAAGAATTTTTATAGCCATCTTCAGAGTTCTAAAACATTTGCAAACTTTCATTTTCTTAAACAATGTCATTAGTACAAAATCCATATTCAGGATAGAAAATTTTCTATCTTAGCTTCAAAAGCCTTATTTTCTGGTTTTTAAAAAGTTGTATTTTAATAGTAATGTATTAGATTTTCCATCAAGCAAGTGATATTACAATGCAATTATAAAATACTTATGTGAATTCTTTCTTTATAGCCTTGCCATGTGATTTACACTGACTATCGACCCACTCCACTGCAGCATTATATATTTCCAGCAGGAGGAGATGGACTCCACCTGGTTGTTGATGAAAATGTAAGGATTGCTCCAGTTGTTTGAAAGATTGTTTTCCTCACTTAACAGTCAAAAGCTTGAGCTCTTGCAAAATTTGGATAGGCTGTATAAAGGATGTTTTTGTTAAAATTAAGTACAAGCGGGTAATGGTGATCTCTGAATTGCTTTTAGATTTTTGGAGTCTTACACAAGAAATTGATATTATTATCTAATGTCATGCAATCAGCTGAGTAATACTTCCCTGAGCCATCTTAAGTGCCCACATTCTTGCTTGTTTCCTAAAATGTGTGCTGCTTTTTGTACATCTGCAGAGTAGTTGATTTCCTTGTACTGTTTCTCACTCAAAAGAAAATGCAGGGGCATGTAAATTCGACTTTAGTCGAGGGGGCAAAATATTTTTGTTTCTTCAGGTATTTTTCAACTAACAAGTTCTTTAAAATTTATCATTAGCTCACTTAGCAGTAGCTGATGCCATAAACAGTAGTGCTGCACTTGAAGATAGGTCTTCATTGGGCAGTGTAGTTTTATGTGGACATTCCTAAAAGTCAGTTTTGGTACTGTGTCATTTAGCAGGTCTGGCATGGTGGATAATGTGGTGGATAGAACAATGAGCAGTAACTTCAGAGACACCAATGTAATTCTGAGCTGTGACACTGACCTAGTAAACTCTTTTGATAGCTTATGAATTGTTTTTGTCCTTCTGCCTGTGTATATATGGGGTAATGGTACTGGCTGTGCAAAGTACTAGGTATTTTTAAGTGGGCTGTGTAAGTAACTCCTTACAAAGTTTGTGTTTTACATCTAGGGAGATTTCAGAGAAGATAATTTTAATACAGCAATGCAAGTGCTTAGAGATGCAGGAGACTTAGCAAAAGGGGATCAGAAAGGCAGGAAAGGAGGAACAAAAGGTGAGTTTGAACCCATTCTGAGGTAATTTTTGGTATAAATGTTTTTTGAAGTTCTGTGCAACTTGTGCTTGTGTTTCAGTTACTCCATAAGATACTTTTTGTTGCAAAATTTAATTTAAATGAATGTAATCTTCCTGCAGGTCCTTCAAATGTTTTTAAGATTGTGAAGATGATCATGGAAAGGAATTTCCAACCTGTGATTATTTTCAGCTTCAGTAAGAAAGACTGTGAAGCCTATGCACTTCAGATGACAAAGTTAGATTTCAATACAGGTACAGATAAATCCAGTCGAATTCTATTCACAGATGTAGTTTGATGTGAAATACTACTTTTCCTGTTGAACATCTTGTGTAAAACCAAAAGGAAAATACATACTGCTTTTTTCTTTTACTATGCTGGTATCTCAAGCTGTATTCGGTAGGAAGGTGTTGGTGTACAGAGTACTTGGTCATCGCAATGTTGAACTGTTCATTGATTTTAACTCTATTTCTTGCTTCAGTATGCCGTTTATTGTAATAATAATATAAGAGTTGCTAGAAAATTCTGTCTGTAATGGGAGAAGACTGATCATAACAAAAGTATTTCCGAAAATTTTCATGTTATGTTCATTAGAAAAATAGTATACTCTCAAAGTCCAAACAACGGTGTAACAAACCACTAGACTGTTTTTTCTTGACAATGCAACCCAGTTTTCTTTCTTTCGTTCTTCCCCCTTCTCCTCAAAGTAAAAACCAAAAGGTAATTAAAGATGTTTTTCGTCTTGGACTAAGACCAAGGTTTGCAAATAAGTTAAAGCTCATCACTTCTTGGAAAGCTAAAGAGTTTTAACAAAAATAAGGAATTTGTTGTAAGTCAGTGTACTGTTTCATGTTTGTGAAATGTTCAGGGTTCTTGCTTGCTTACTTACTTGCTCCAATCATTGCACATTTTGGTTCAGTGTTGCAGAATAGTCAGAAAATATAGTCAGAAAATTTTCTGTCAGAAAATATAAAGATAAGTGTAAATGCAGAGGTGCATTTTCATGTTTTCTTCAGAATCACACCTTTGAATGTATATTCTTGATATTCATACTACTTAGTGGAAACAGTGTAAACTTTGAGAGTTAATAGGGAGGAGCCTTTATGTCCATTCAGACAGGGACTAGTAAGTGGAAGAGGAACAGGGGAGGTTTATGAAATAGGCAGAGAGCACATAAAACTGATAAATCCCAAGCTTGGAAGTAGCTGAAGTTTGGACTATTCTGAAAGGTTTGTTCTAGTTTTCTTTTTCCTGATCATCTGCTTCTGCTTACCATTTGGCTCCTCTAGGCTTATTGAAGTCTTGATCATCTGACCCAGTGCGGGTGGTTTTGTGTAGACTTCACAGTATTCCACTCAATTTTTATTGTACACTTTTGTAAATATTAGAATGTGGTATCACTTTATTTACATCTGGTATTAGCCTTCTACATTTTGTGATAATTTACAAATTGCCTTCTTAGATGAAGAAAAAAAGATGGTTGAAGAAGTCTTCAATAATGCAATTGATTGTCTCTCCGATGAAGACAAAAAGCTTCCTCAGGTGAGTGGAGATTGAACAGGGTTCTTTTGAATAGAGTTGAATTGCTCTGTCCTGTTTTCTGCAACCTGTGAAGCTGAGGGTGTTTTGTAGATGGTATAGAAATTATAAAACTGGATAATCTCATTCATCTCCCCATGTTGTTCTTGTCATTATGAAAGAGGTGATAAGGATTCCTTGCAGTTGCGATTCCAGCAGATGATGTATGTCAGAATTAACAGTGGAGTTCCTACCGCTTGTTTTATTTTTTCCAATTATGTTTTTAAGTTAACATAAGAGTTTATCAAGCAGTAGACCTGGATTAAAACAGTCCAGAAGTAGTTCAAGTCAGAGTGCAGTGTGCACTTACTACTTATTGATTCCTGACACTTTCAAAAAGTCACATTGATGCATCTGCAGTCTAATTTTTTGTATAATGACTAAACATAGTGATGTTTTCCTATCTTTACAATGGAAAAATACAAGCTTCTAAGCAGACAGAATATTACAAGATTAAAGGGGTAGTCATTGTATTTTAAATTGGGAAATGGTGAATTACATGAACACTGAGGGCAATGTTGAGGCTTTCCATGCAAATTTTAGTAACAAATGCTAAAATTTGTTTGCTGGTCTTTGGTACGTTTCTTCTCAGGTTGAACATGTGCTTCCCCTCCTGAAACGAGGAATTGGTATTCATCATGGTGGTTTGCTTCCTATCTTAAAAGAAACCATAGAAATTCTTTTCTCAGAGGGCCTAATAAAGGTATGTTTTATGTCCGTCAGTAGTTTGTTCTCTGTTGTGAATACATGGCTGGTAATCCTGAAAATCCAAGAAGTACGCTTTAGCTCAGGGTGTATGCTAGTATTACAGTGGAGATCTACACAATTGCAGCTGTAGTTTTAAGTGTTCCAGATTTTATTCAGAAGTGTTTGAACTTACAGTGTCTAACTTAAATATTTTCTTCAACTGTTTTATGTTACATCTTGCTCCTATAAATGACGATGGACAATTGCCAAGCTGATTGTTGGTTGTTCTAAGGAGAAATATTCAGAAAAATGTAACCTTAGGTCAATTTCATGGTTTTTTGGGATAGCTAACTCCTATTTTCTCCTTGAAAACTTGAATATTGAAATTAATTAGTATTATTAATTAATATAATTTGCACTCCATTATGGTTTTTTTGGAATCTTTCATTTGTCCCATCTATTTAGTTTTCATGCTTTCCCAGGAAAAATAAGGGAAGAAGGAAAGATGGTTTTAGTCCAGTTTTTAAGTATTGAATATGCCTGTGTTCCCTGTATTGACTGCACAGATATGTTCAAATCCAGAGGGGTTCTGTGTAGCAATCTCTGACTATTTTCATCCTCTTTTGAGATCATCTTTTTTTGCTATATTAACTTCAGTCTGTTTATTTAGGCCTTATTTGCAACAGAGACTTTTGCTATGGGAATTAATATGCCAGCCAGAACTGTGCTGTTTACAAGTGCCAGTAAATTTGATGGAAAAGATTTCCGATGGGTAAGTGATAAACAGGTTCTGTAGAATAATTGAGTTCTTTAAACCTTACTAGGATTAAATTTGCGCTTTATGTGTTCACCTCAATGTAGTAGAAAACACTTTTTCTTTCGAAAATCTTCATATCTAATCCGGTTACAGTTAATACACAAATTTCTGAAGACAAGGTTCCTCAGATTATCCATGAGATTGTTTAATAGACACATCAAAAGGGAAACAAACACAGGTTAGCAGCAGACACTGGATTAGACTAAGACTTTTGCACAACTTGTCCAAAACTGTGAGACCCAAATATTTTATTCTGTGTCAGAGAACTGTGGAGAATAAATGGACTTGATAACCTATCCTAATGATCACTAATTTTGACAGACCTAAGAAAAGAGATCATTTACCTTGGGAGAGTATTGTTTTGTTACAACAGAATTTTTTTGCATAATTATAAAATTTTAGACATTAAAATGTGGTATGTGGTTTACTTAAAATAATAATGATGTCTTGGAAGTCACCACAGCAAAGCTTTATAAGAGCCAAGGCTCATCCTTCAAAGGTGGGAAAATTGTGGTGAACAGGACAAGTGACTTGACCTATGCGTTATGAAGTAAACATTTCTTCGATCTTAGTTTGGGTTGTTCAGTTTCACTATTCATTCTGATTGCATGTCTGTAAGATATGTATAAGAATGGGTTACCTTTGAGATAGCAGAAATGTGGAACTTCTGAAATTATTTAGCACAGTTCACTTAAGTAGTTTTTGAAATCTGACTTTAAGTGAAACCTGGGAAGTTGTTGAGATTGCAGTTCCACAGATGACAAAACCCGTGTTTTATAACTTGCTGAGACATAGGTAACCAGTTGTAGCTGCCTCTTGCCATGTCCCAGTTCTTTATAAACTCTTCAATTTCACATATAGGAGGCATAAAAATACTCCTTTTGCAAGTGTGAGTATATTAATGTTAGTCTTGAATAATTTGAATGAAATGATACATTACTTGAAGATGATGAAGGTGCATTATCAGTATGTTGAAGATAAATTGTGTCTTCACCATTCTCAGCAACCTTTCATTATAAAAGACATTAGTAAAACGGTTTTTGTTCTTGCTTAAATGATGCACCATGATATGGAGCTGTAAGAGCAGTAGTTGACTTTTACAGCTGACTATGTTATTCATAGTAATGGATTTATATAATTACTTCATGGTAGTTATGACTAATGAAGTCAATCTGATAACTCTTAGATAACTTAGGTAAGTCTTTGCTAATTTTTACACATCGTGTCAACTTACTGTGCAATTGTAATTAGCATTTTGTGTTCTTGCTATTTTCTTGATGTTTGTTAATTGCTTTTTCTCATTTTATTGTAGATATCCTCAGGTGAATACATTCAAATGTCAGGTCGTGCAGGACGCCGAGGTATGGATGACAGAGGAATAGTAATTCTTATGGTGGATGAAAAAATGAGTCCAACAATTGGCAAGCAGCTTTTGAAGGTAGGGGAGACATTATTTTGTTTCTATTCTCCCAACAAGGTTATGCTCATTTGAATAATGTTATGTGGAAAATTATCCACCTTAGATGAGAATATCATGCAGGTAGAAGATGACAGCTCCTAAAAGTAGCTTTCAGCGAGTTCTCATAGGAGTTTCTATTGTGAAACAAAGTTAGAAGACTAGTACCATCCTTATTTGTACAAAAGTAGTATCATCCTTCTTGGTATAAAAGGCCTGTCAGGCAGGACAAGTAGAGCTGTATCCTGTTTTCTAGTGATAGCACTACTTCTTTAGTATTCTGTTTGTTTCTTGCTGACAGCAGTGAATTTAAGGGTTATGCTGAACTAGAAGGTTTGAGCTTTCACAAGAGTTATTAAATTCTTGGTTCTGTGATGAAATGAAACTTTGTTAATAGGCTGTCAGTGTGATAGACAAAATGGACAAGGTCATGCAAAAATGAGGTAAAGAAGAAGAGTGAAATGGCTGTCAGTGTGCTCAAATCAGCTATGGAGAAATTGACAGTTCTTGCAGAAAATGTTGAGTTTGGAAATTAAGAGATTGAAAAAACTATAATGGGAGATTATTACACTAATACCCTCTTGCTTTGTAATTTGAATATGAAATACCATACTCATTACACTTCTGTTTAAATTCCATGGCACAAATAACTACAAAGAAATACAGTAATCTATTGTGTGAGTTGCCTGTCTTAGGCTGCTTACATTAATTGTGCACACATGTTAAAATAGAAAACCTGGGGAGTTACAATGCACTCTGTTTAGGAGCTTGTAGCCTTGGTGCAAATAGCAGGTCATTCGTGTGCACATAGCAGGTCATTTCTCAAAAACAGCATTTACAGTATTACTGGACTTAGTATAAATTGGGAATCATCTCAAGTCAGCATCAGGTTATGTTAACAAAAGGCATGTAGTTGTTGCAAAGAAATGGAGATCCCAGTGTTTTTCATTCAGGCAAATTAGAAACAAGGGAAAAAGTACATAAATGGCTGCTGTTAATTATGCAGATGAGGATTCTTTGTTGTGTGTCGTGATCTGTCAGTGCTACCTGTAAATTCATAATACATTATATTTGTAAATATGTACATTACATGTACTCTTTATACACAGGTACTATTTTCCTTCTTAAAGTCAGAATTTTCATGAATGCTGCATTATGGCATAATCATTATAGCCAGAAATCAGTAAAATAAATTTCAGAAGTATTCTTGTATGGTAGCATTAGGTTTTGTGTTAATTTCTTAGTCTTGATTTGATTTGTGTTTTCTCAGTGGAGCGTGCCTGTATTTATTCCTTCACATGCACTCTTAATGCATGTGTACATCTCTGAGATGTATGAAGACTTAAGTTTTTTAACTGGGTTTTTTTGAGTTTTTAAGGCTGTTTAAGAAAACAGATGTAATTTTGTGTCATACTTACTCTTAAAAAGGTTTTACACATTTGTACTTCCACAGCTGAAAAATAAAGAGCAGGATATATAAAGTGAGAGAACCAAAAGGGAATCCTTATAAATAGTATTTATAAAAAAGTCCACAAAAAAGCTAATTTATATGAAATAATTGTTAATAGCTTAAGAAAAAATGGTATTTCAAGTAATTATCTTTATGTTAAGAGATTATAAACTCACCTGTTCCAAAGGTGGTTTTTTTTTTTAAAGTTTGAAAATTCAACAGTTTGAGAACTATTGAACTTAATCTGAATGAAGTACGACAGAAAAGGAAGTAGTAGATCACTTACCTTCTCTTTGATACTACCCCTGGGTTTTAGATTTTAAGGAAATAATAAAGAATATTTCCTTCGTTGAAACTTCAAGACCTTTGGTTTTTCCCCCTTTTGAATTATAAGGAAACAGATGGGAAAAATAATGGCAACGTTTTTGCTTTCTATGTTATCTCTTGCTTCTTACCCACTGATCTAAATCAGTTAATGTATTTCATTAATTTTTGACACTATTTCACTAGTGAGCAAAGACTGAATTTTAGATTTTTCTGAAAAAGATCAGAAGGGGCTAAAATGAAGGTATTGATGTTTCTGTAGCTTCTGTAACTAGCCAATTGCTGTAAAGGCAGTAAAAGTAATCTTTTATGAAATGAGCAGTACAGCACAAAAAAATCCTGCTTCTTATTTTCCTTCTTAAGTACAAAGCGTCTAGAGGAAATTCCATGTCAAGCAGGCCAAGAAAATCTATACAGACTAAAATTTCTACTACATTTACAATTCACAGTCATCATTAAGTATGTCTCAGTTTTTACTTACTGATGGTATTTGTGTAAGATTGTGGATATGTCTCATAGTGGTGTTTTACTTTCAGAATAAGCTAAAGATTTATAGGAAAAACTCCAGAAGAAATAAATTAGCTGTATTGAGAATGATAGAACACTTACATAAAACATTTTTATCATAGCTCTTCAACCCTAATGAGTGTCTGATCCAAACCATTTCCTGAACACTAGAGCAAAACATCTAGGAATCCTGTTGTCAGCTGCCTCCCACTGCGGTCGGTGAAATGAGAGCTTTGAGCGTATTGGTACCAGCAGCATTGCTGCAGCTGTGCTGCTTGGCTGTGGCACTGTTCATTGCAACATTGTGTACAGTACTCCAGACTTACATTCAGCATTCCGTTCTTAGATGGACTTCTTACAAGGGAGATTTGTAAATATTTCTTAAACTCAGTAATGTACATTTGTCTTTTGCAGTGTAACTAGGTTTTTTTGTTTATCCTTAGCATTTACTTGACCACTGAATATTTACTAAACTTGCATAAATCTGTAAACTTAAATGCTTACAACACTGTTGGGGCAGCTTTCTGAAGATGGTAAATTGTAATTTTACAATTTGCATAATACTAAGAGATACTTGATTGGAATTTTTTGTTGTTGTTTCCTTTCCTTACTTAAAATCTTTAGCTATATTGTGTTAGTTTAGGTAGGAAGTGTAAAGTTTCTTCTTGATGCTAGATGGCCTTTGAAATCAGTGTACCATCTCTCCAGATGGAACTTGGCCATGCTACAAGGATGTATTCCTACAGAGATAGTTGATAATTTGTTATGTCTCTAAAAGACAAAATCTTGAGCTAATTATGTTACTGGAATGGATGTTTGTACTCTGAAAGAAAATGTGCTGCATAAGTAGATTTTTGAACTTTGAATTTGAGCCTATCAGTGCTTTGCATCTACTCGCTCCATTACAAGAGAAGATAGATGGACTGAAAAATTCAAAGAAAACATAGAATCATCAAGGTTAGAAGAGACCTTTAAGATCATCAAGTCCAACTGTAAACCCAGCATTTACCAGTGCAAGCCCTAAACCACTAAACCATGTTACCCAGTGCCAGATCCAGACACCTCTAAAACACTTCCAGGGATGGTGACTCCACCACCTCCCTGGGCAACCTGTTCCAGTGCCTAACCACCCTGACAGTGAAAGTTTTTTCTAATATCTAACCTGAATATCCCCTGTCCCAGTTTAAGGCCATTTCTTTGGGTCTTCTCACTGCGGGCACAATAGAAGAGACTGGACCCCACCTTACTAACAACCTCCTTTCAGGCAGTTGTAGAGGGCAATGAAAATTCATTCCCCTGAGCCTCCACTTCTCCAGGATAAACACTCCCAGCTCCCTCAGGTGTTCCTCATAAGACTTTATCTCTAGATGCTTCATGAGCCTTGCTGTCCTTCTCTGGACACGGTCCAGCACTTCGAAGTCTTTTTTGAAGTGAAGGGCTCAGAACTGAACACAGGACTCGAGGTGTGTTCTCATCAATGCCAATCCTTTCCCCAGTCCTGATGGCTACACTATTCCTGATACAAGAATACATTCATCTATCAAGGTAAAAAATTCGTTAATATGCTTTCTTGTCATTTGCCTATGGAACATAAAATGCCCTGATGCCAAGCTGTAGGAGATACTCCACTAGCTGCATCTGATTCCTTGGCAGGGCCTTCATTTTATAGAGCTGGCTGTACCATCCTTATGTGGCCTGTATGCTGCCATTAAAAGTCTCTTCGCATTTTACTTGAATTCTGAAGTTGTTTTATTGTACCAGGCAAATGAGCACAACAGCAATTCAGACAGTTCAATAGTTTTCTCTGGAAGCATCAGCTTAGCATGCCATCTTAATTACATTATGGTACTTTGGTTTGACTCAGAACTTACTTCTGAGGAGGGAAAAGCCTCAGGAGTTGAGAAATTTACCAAATCATACATCAGGAGAGAAAAACTTTAGCTGGAGGTTGGCACTAATACTTGTTGGAAAAGACATTGCAAAACCTAAAGTAACAAATTGTCAGTAGTGGTTTGAGGACAGTAAAACATTTTTCTAAAGTTGTGACGTAGGTAAGAATCACAATGAAACAAGTGTTTTGGATGTTTTATAAAATGTATTTACATAAAAATAATATTAATGTGAAATAATTGTTTTTCTGTAAACTGCCAACCTTTTCTTGTCCTTACGAAGTATGCACTGCAGGAATTTTCCAGGCTTTGATTCAGGAACGTACTTAACTTTTAATCTTAATTTAAAATCGCCTTAAAGTCAACAAGGTTTTAGCATGAAATCCCAGAGATAAGGGAAATGGATAATCAAACACCTTTGTGAACAGGGTCACGAAGATAAACAGTCTATACAGTTTTGTATATAATCATGCAAGCCAGCAGATGGAAGAGAACAGCAAATAACTGTTCTTGCTGATGTTTGCAACCAAAATGTAGGAAAATGGAGTGTATCAAATGGTATGTAAAATGGTTTGTCATTCTTGAACTTCGCCTCAGGATTTTCAAGAGCCTGTAGGACTAAGCTAATTGTATTATTTATTAATTGTGGTTGCTGCTTGTTAATACCACAGAATATTTCAAGTTTTATTAGTTCAGTCTGTGGAGAGCAGTTTTCCTCCAGATTTTTGGGAAATTTACTTCAGTAAACTCATCACTATAATGTGAATGTATTTTGGCTGTCCAAGCTAGATTTTTTCCTTTGCCTTCTTTTTCTTAAAAAGGATAAGTTTGAGATGAACAGACTACAGATACTTTTTAGAATTTATTTTTGTATTAACATTTTATAGAATTAGATAGTCTTTGCTAGGGCACACTTTTCCTTTAAGTTAAAACATACTGCATATTTACTGAAATTGTAAAGTGTCATAAAATAAATGCATCACTGTCTTGATACCTATAGTGGCAAATCTGTTGAGGATCTGAGCTAGCTTCTTCTTGTAGATAGAGATAGTATTTACTTTTTCCAAAACCAAGGAGAAGACCAGAACTTGGAGTTACCAACCTGAAGTCAAACTGATGGCTACAACAGTAGAACCTACTTTATTAAAGAGGGTAAATGACTGCAAATTTCTGTCATTCAGAACTGACTTGAGAAGGTAGTATTTGCAGGCGAGAGAAACAGAGGTACATTGTTTTCCTTTTAAGTCTCTTGTTACAACTGGAGCATGTGTTGAACCCCAGCCTGAGGTATTTTCACCAGCAAAGCCTGCTGAAGCAGTATTTTGCCACCCACAGTGGCTTCTGTTTGTTGGTATAACTGGTTTTGGGGCAAAGCAGTGAGCCAGATTGGTAATATATTTGTGTTTAAAATAGCTGTTTACCATTGCCTATTAAAAATAACCTCACAGAACAGTTTTTTTATTGGTTTTGCAGCTGTGCTAATGTAGTTCAGGGTAATTCTGCTGTCAGTGTAACTACAGGGGGGTTTTTTATATTTCTGAGGGAGCACTGAATATTCCTGTGGTTATTTGATTACTGATATATGGAAAAAAGCATGTTATTATTTCACAAGAGGCGTTTCTTTGTCATAAAGATGTATCAAGCAGTCACTTGCATTTTTATTTAATGAGGGTTTTAATAGAAATTCGTAGCAATGACTGTTACGGACAGCTAAGTGTACTTATTTTCCCTTTATGACGAAAAAAGTGAAAGATCTTTATCTTTTTAACTATTATCAGTTTGTTCTGTTCTTTGCTCTTTTTTGTAAGTGTTTTATTATTTCCTTCCTGGAAACTCAATGATTCAATTTATTTCTGGAAACACTGATAATTAAATGAAATTGTCAGTGGACCAAAATGGTGTAAATGATGTCCTGTATTGTATCAAATTTCATCATTATGAAAGACACTTTATTGTTGCTTTGCAACGTGGCTCTTTGATCTTTGTTACCTCATAATGTCTCTATGAATTAATTAGTTTCAGACAGTATTTGCCATTTGATATTCCCATGACAGGCTGGAGAGCAAGAAATTTATGTGCAGAATTTGTTCCTCTCTCTTAATGGGAACATATTTAAAAATGTAAATATTTTTCTCCTGCTGTAAGAGAGAACAGAGGGAGTAACCCTTACCAAATGTATGTCTTGCTCAACACTACATGCCATAGTGCAGCAATGACAACTCTCACATCTCTGGTTAGACAAGGCTTCCAAGTCTTAACAGTAATAAAAAAAAAGAAAAAAATACTATTTTTATCAATTCCATGCAATAATCTTCCTCATCCCAATCTTCCTATCTTACTCGTTTATGTGGGCAAGAAATGGTTGTACTGGTAAATACTGAATGGCCTGTTGGATTGCTTGGTTGTGTTAAGAAGAGGATCTGCTCTCAAATTGTTGGCAGTTAAACAGGGGACACTGTACAGCAGCTCTAATTTTCAGATTCTCATACTTTTTTGTAGCTTTTGACTAAATTATTCTGTAGTGAATTGTTTATGTTCACGTTCCTGATTTTTAACATTATCAGCTTAATCCAGTCATTGTTTTGCAACCCAAGTCTTGGAAAACTTGAAAGGGTGCTTCTGTTAAGTTAGCTTAAATTTCTTGAGAAATGGTTGCAAGTGCAAAGTAGATCATTGATTTCTGAGAACTTTAGTTGATATATGCAGGCTATGCTTATGTATCCAGGCAATTGTCATCCAGAGGGAGGAAAAGCTTGCAAAGTCATTCTGCTGTCTAAAAACTGTTCAGAAAAAAAGTCTGTTGCTACAGTCTTGTTGAATATTTGAGGTGACGAGGACTGCCTTCTCTCAAGGACTGAGAAGCAGGATTACTTGCAGAAACGAGGCTGGAGAACTGGGACAATAGTTCTTCAACAGCAGTAAGTCATGGATGCAGTGCATGTTTGAAAGTGACTTATTGATGCCTGTTGAAGTCAGTCTTTCTTGTCAACTCTTTTTGCAGCTCTGATTAGGCTTTTGCCTGATCTTCTGCATTGACTGGTTGGCGGTTCGTTCTTTGCCTAATGTGGAGCTTCTTCTGTGGAGGCAAGGGCGAGGCTTCCTCAGACACTGAGAGGTGTTGAGGGAGATGATGGTGTAGCCTAGTTTATTGAAGAAAACGTTGTATTTTGGCAGGAGGGCCTGTGGTAGAGGGTGAACTAAGTGCTTCACAGTATTTTTAAGAAAGTAATCCATTTGGGAGCCAATGGCAAAAAGGTTGAGCAGACAAAGAGGTTTCAAGAGGAGCAAACCATCATGGAGAAAATATAAGTTAAAACTGATTTGCATCTTATTGGCAATAAGCAAAATCCAGCATAGCTAACACTTTATATTGTCAAGGCTCTTTGAAAGTAAGTTGGGAAGGAAAAGCCCACCTTCCCTCCCCTCCTGTTAATTGCTTCTCTCCACCATGTGTATCTGAGAGGTGACTTTAGGTAAGCACTAATTGTCTTTGCAGTAACTTACCATGGCCATTTTTAGTATTTACCATAAAAGGCTGATTGTCTACTCATGCCTTGAGTGTACTGAGTATAAAAGAACAACTGTATTTTGGTGTAAGGTTTTCTAATGCAGCTGCAAAATCTGGATGTTGCTGTTAAGTAAATGAAGCAAGGATGGTACAGGTGATTGCTCCCTGTTAGGTGTGAGTCTATTGGTAGCCTGGGGTAGTAGGTAAAGACTAATGCACACTGCAGAACTCGCTGGTTGTGCTGAAGGTGTAATACAATAGAGCTAGTATATTTCATTCGAAGAAGTAGCAGTTTCAGTTTTCAGACAAAGTAAGCTTCTCAGAACTCTTGATTTCAAATGTATTGCTTAGAGAACACTGAGAAGACAGGAGTTTCTGAAATTTGGAGAAAGATGTGTTTATGAGATGATGGAACAGGAAAAATTCATAATTTTTTGCCAAAGCAGGATTTGTATTTTAACTGCTGTGTCTTAATAGAATGATCATATTCTCAAATTGTAAAATGCTGATCGTGTGTTTAAAATAAAAATTGCCACATCAGCAACTGGCTCAAACATTGCCTTTCAAGTAAGTCTGCTTTATATAATCTCTGAACTAGCTGGGTTTTTCGGTTTGTTTTTAAATTACTCCTTCATAGTTGAACTCTGCTGTTTAAAAAAGTCTTTAAAGGGAATCTGCAGGAATTGTTTGGTCTTTCTTGGCGTGTTCTGTGCATATATTATAGTTGCATGAAGTTCCTTGTTTTCTCACTTTATGATCACATTTAATAGGGGTGTGACAGTTATAGTTCTATTCTTTCAAATAGTTTATAATCTTGCAAGCACACGATGAAGGTTTTGCCTCCAAGATGTCAGGAATGGAAAGAGGAGTTACTTCATAGTGTGCTCAGAGCAGTCACACAGCAGCTTTTTGCCAGACCTCTAGTGCCTGTAGCCAGCTGATGAGTGTATTCCAGCTTCTTTAGTTGATGCCTGACTAGAGCAGTGGACATTGCAGTAGGAAAGAATCTGACCACTGTTAGCTGACACTGGCATAATTGCTGTGCCATTCTTTAGTAAATGGCATTCTTTAAATGGCATTTTTTGTTACAGAGAGGCAAGCTTCTTAGGGAGTGATAATGTCTCTTTCCTAAGATGAATGATATATTTAGAAAAATGGTCAGGAGGTTGGGTAGATACACAATCCTTTTATCAGGTCTAAAAAAAAAAAAGCTATGTTATATGTTGGTTAGCATCAGCAACAGAAGTTCTGTCATCTTTATTTGATAGATCAAATCAGAGGCATCTGTAGAAACTTGAGCACCACAGCTCAACTGTTGATGTTGTAATTAGTGACACATTTCTGTGTCACTAATTCCTAATTCTGTGTGTCACTAATTCACTAAAATCATCTGTGGTGATTTCAGAACTGACAGCATTATTTTAAATTCACATTTCACGGTCTAATTTAAGAGGTACTTCTGCCCTGAGATGCATCACTTGAGGTGAAAACCTAATGTGTATTCATGATCCACTCACAGATGTTATCTAGAATGACTAAATGAGTGGCCATGGGAAGCAAAATATTAGGCTGTATGATTTATCCTAAACTTGTTTTACACGTATGCATGCTGGTACTTCCATAAGATAAACATACACCGAAGGCTTTTTCTGTAACAGCTGTGTTCTTTTCTGAGACAAAATAATCATGCAGTGAGTAGGATTCTACCATTTGCAAGGTAATCTTGTAAAGCTCTGTCTCACTTAAAGCAAATGGGATTACAGTATTCTTAAATCTTCTACATGTGAAGGAGTTTTAGATTCAAACTGTCTCTTAATAAGTCTAGTATCAGTGCATCAATGAATGTAGGATCTGAATTCCTGACAGTACCTTTAAAATTGAAAGAAAAATATGTGTATTGTAGTATTGTCATTTAAAATCCAGTACACTTAGCTTGATCAGAAAAGCACTGGATCTGAATTTCAGCATTTGCATATATAAACAAATCATCAGTTAATTTTTGAATAGCCAGTGATTTTTTAAATTAGGTATGGCAAGGGAATAGCTCTGCTAATAAAGAAAAGCAAATGAATTAGCTGCAAGAAGATATACTTAGTTTTAGGTAAAGCAATTTGTGATCTTAAAAAAAGGTGCAGAGTAGCATGTTTTCTAGTGTCAGCCTTCTGAGCTCCTAAAATGTCTGATAGAATATGTGGAACTTCAGGCAGTCGTATAGTTGCATGAAAAATATGTCTCCTTATTTTCTTGTTACGTTTTAGTTATTATTTAAAATGTTTAATCATAACTGAATTTACTCATAGGCTTGTTGAAATAACAATGCTTGTTTAGTAAATCTCTTATATTTCACATATAAGTTATTTTAAAAGAATGATAGGTACAAAACCATTGTTGCAAACAGCAAACAGCAAACTGTTGTCCATTGTCTTTTATGTTACTTCTAAATTAGATTTCACTTGCTGTTTTATTCTTTGTCATACACTGTTTGTGGATTATTTGTGTCTTCAGATATCTAGTACAATTTTTAGCAGACCTTGCTATTTTTCTAATGTTGCCTTTTTTACATTTCTTATAAGTCCAGCCCTCTTTGAGTCTCTGGGAAATTTTGCTTTGGAAAACACCAAAATTGCACTGGTTTTCTGTTCAGTAATTCACAAGAGTTTGTTTTCTAA
This sequence comes from Corvus hawaiiensis, assembly GCF_020740725.1. Lineage (NCBI taxonomy): Eukaryota > Metazoa > Chordata > Aves > Passeriformes > Corvidae > Corvus > Corvus hawaiiensis. Next base: position 7,318,005 of record NC_063255.1, on the reverse strand, counting down.
AAATCTCTTAAACACTTAATTATGTTACATTGTTGGAGGTGAGTGTATTGTCATAAGCATTTCAGGAACCAAGGAGGTATGATAATCCATCTATTTATTAATACCTTCAAAGAGTTCTGAAATATTTGTGAGATCTATCTTGGTTTTACAAAAAGCCTATTTATGTTGTTGTTCTGCCATGTTCTGTCCAGCTGTGTGTTGCTTCTGTTTTGAACTCCTTAAGTTGCACACAAATTGTAATTTTCTACTTCATAACTCCTGAATTTCCCTGGTATCCTTTCTGAAGGACTATCAGACACCTGTTCCTGTGATACTAGTGCTACTTGGATGAAAGGTTATGCACCGCAGTTGGGCAGTTTTGTATTTCAGAAGTGTTGGATCTCTCTCATCTGATTTCAGTGATTTGGTATATCTGGATGGTCTGTGCTGACATTTCAGTGAGAGACAGTTTCCCAGGCTGGCCCTTACTTGGAGAGGCTGTGTGTTGAGCTCTTCTAGATCTTCTGTGGACACTGCTTAACTGTTTTGTTTATTCTTTGAATAACTGGTTGTTTTGGTCCACATTAATTAAATGTTTGCTCTTTTATGATAACAAGGTTGTCCTCTTGGGTAGAACATAGTAACAGCCAATGATGAATCAGGCCAAAGATGCACTTACTTAGTTCAGTACCCCTTTTTGACAGATGACAGTAGTAGACATTCTTAAAAAACGTGTATGGGTAAAGAAGATAATTGTGTTACCTGCAATGCTTTCTCAGCATCCTTTCTTCTTAGGTTAATCAAAATACCTGTATGTACCACCTTGTAAAAAAAAACTTAACTTCCCAGAATGGTGGGGGTTGTAAGGGACCTGTAGAGGTCAAGCTCCAGCAGGGTCATATAGAGCAGGGTGCCCAGGACCACATCCAGGGGAGAGTTCACAACTTCTCTCAAGCGACCTGAAAATTATGTTAATTTTATAATGAGTCATAATTTAAGTTAAAGAATTTGCAGATTACCTATTTTTGAGCAAAAAGCAAGACACCAATGTAACCAGTAGGTCTTAAGACTTGCAAATAAGATTTTTTTCAGTGTTAAAATAATGGATTGCTTTAAATCGTGAAGAAACTCTTACTTTAAAGTTAAGATAATGGAATCTAAATTGTAAACTACAGGAAACATCTGAATTTTTCACCTGGACTTTTCATTTCGTTCAAATATCATTTATAATATTGTGGCTATGGTAAGTATCAATACAGTACAAATACTTCTACATATTCAGCATAATAGAATTGCTTAGGACTTCATGAAACATGTAATCTAAATTCAAGACAAGTTGTGCAATTCATCAAAGCAGCTCCTCATATAAAATACTGCATCCTGGTTCGTTCAGTGTGTTCTTATATGCTGCAATTAATATTTTTTTAATCAGAAAATGCTCTTGGATCTTTTTCAGGGTTCAGCCGATCCCTTAAACAGTGCATTTCACCTGACATATAACATGGTATTGAACTTGCTTCGAGTAGAGGAAATTAATCCTGAATACATGTTAGAAAAATCCTTTTATCAGTTCCAGCATTACAGAACTATTCCAGAAATAGTGGAAAGTAAGTACTGCTGCATGTTGTTCCCATGTGAGTAGGTATAAAATATGGTGAGATTGGGCAGTTAGACTTTATTATGCTCATACAAGCTTTTACCTGGGCAGTTTTTGTCTTCCCTGCCAACAGTTGCCATTGCACCATTTGTTGCCACGTTGTAGTTTCAGTAAGAGTAATTTCCTCTTGTTCTTAGGACTCATACTAATATGCACTGTCAGTTTATGAAGAGAGCTTTCCTCTCTGAGTCAGACAAGAAGGGTTGTCACATTGCTAAACTGTAAGGCAGGAAGAAGGAAAAACAATTTAAAAATTCCCATGGCTTATTTGAGATGCAGGGAAAAAAATCTTAGGGAAGGAAAGTCTTCCAGCTTTTAATATCCCAGTACAATCTGTAAAAAGAACTTAAGCACACTGCATTCAGAGTAGTGTAGGTAAGAAATGTTTATTATAATAATAAGAAAAATGCAGAGAGATCTGAGACATTATTTGCACTCTGTTGAGTAACTGCATTTTGAGCCATGATCCTTAAATAGTGAGTTTTCATGCACCAAAGTCAGTTTCTGGAGATTTCAGACAGTGTTTGAGAGTGAGGCTTCTTATAAAACTTAAGAACATGAGAGGGAATTATTAATGAGGAATTCATCTGGTCATTTGTTAATTGAATGTTATGAAAGAAAGTGTGTATGTGCATGTAGCTTTGATAGCCATGCAGAGGGAGGGTTTCCATTATGTCTCTCTGTTAGTTTGCAGGTGCAGTAGTAGTTAAATAAAGTATTTATTTCCTGACAACCTCTCTGTTCCAGCTGGTATGCCTAGATCTTTATTCTGTCATTCCAGCATTGCTGTTTAAATAGAAAAATGGAGCTGAAGAACATTTTTCATAGTTCGTGCACAGTTTCACCATAGGCACCATACTGGGCATTAGAATTTTGTAATCACTTCAGCTGCAATTAAAAACACAAAGGAGAGAACTGGCTACTTAGACTAAGGAAGAAAGTATGCCATGAGTATGAATGAATGGCTTATTTCTTTGAAAAATTGGCAGGTAAAAAATAAGGAGCACTTCCCTGAGTTGTCTCTCAAGTCCCAGTGAAGTGGGATTTCTGGGCCACTTACGAGCATTCAAAAATAGCATGCAAGAGGATGAGTTGGTAGAGAGGAAAAAGAGATTTTTATAATCTGTCCTTTGTTTATGCTTGCTGATGGTATTACCAGAATGAGAGAATGAATCATACTGCTTAGAATAAAAACTGATTTGCATAAATAAGATGTAAAAATACTGGAGGAAGAAAATACTGATTTCGACTGATAAATCAGAAGCTAAAACAAGTTAGGAAGAACATCTTCTAACAACTCACCTCTTGTTGGAACGCTTCTTTTTAGAAGATGTCCTTGAGCAATCTTATTTTTGTAGGAGGAGATAAAAAGCGCTGGTAAGCATCGAATACCTTCCTGCAAAATCACTGCATGTTTTAATGTGACTTCTGTGCAAACCTAAATCAGTTATTCCTGGATAATTGGGTGTCTAGGCTTTTCCAGTTTCTCAAGCTTGTTTATTTTTTAAAAATAATACCGGAATTTAATTCTCTATAAATAAAATGCAGGGGACGAATGTACAGATTTCTAGCCCTCCAGAGAATGGGTTCTTGTAAGTAGAAGATGAATACTAAAAGTGGTCACAAAATATTAGTCATGTAGATCTGAAAGTGAAACACTGATTTCTCAATCTGTGTGAAGATACTGATTTCCTTGAGAATTTACTTGTCATTTTAGGAGTCAATAATTTGGAAGCACAGTACAACAAAATTGTAATTCCCAATGAAGAAAATGTGGTGATATACTACAGAATCCGCCAGCAGCTTGCAAAACTGGGTAAAGATATTGAAGAGTATATTCACAAACCAAAGTACTGCTTGCCCTTTCTACAGCCAGGAAGACTGGTAAAGGTAGTTTGATTTTTCTTTTGTTTTGTTTTTAATTTCTGCCCATTTTTGAAATTTGCAAGGTTCATTTGTGTCTGCCAGTTTACCGTCTTGAAAAATTACATGCATCACACTAAGCACCAGTTTTTACTTGTGTTTCTTTGCTAAGCATTCAATAATGCAATAAAAGAAATACTGTTTTCATGATGAATAGTAATCTATGACTGCCGTTGTAAATATCAAACATACAAAAAGTTGTGCTTGCTAGGATGTTATTATAGGTGGGTGATGTTACAACATCTTGTAATTTTTCCAGGTGAAGAATGAAGGTGATGACTACGGATGGGGAGTGGTTGTTAATTTCTCTAAGAAATCAAATGTTAAGGTAAAATACATGTTGTCTCCATTATCAAAATATATATCTGACTGGCTTTTCTGAAAATAAGATAAAACTCCTATTTCTTTATAGTTCTCAAAGTCAAAAAAATTTCCTTTTACCCCAAATTTACAAAAAGCTCTGAACTTCCTGAAGTAAAAGTGTAAAGAAATAAAGTTATAGAAGATGGAGAAAACTCCACGTCTTGGGTTCAGTTTTTAACTTTTAACATATTTGTGGAGGAAATGCTTGCTTTTACATAGCACTGAAAATGTTTCGAACTAAGTTGTTTCTGAGACATTGCCAGTGCTAATTTAAGCTGTTAATGAGAAAGTTGAACAGCTTTAATGAAAAAAGCTGTTTAAATGAAAACCTAAGTTAAAAGCATATTTTTCTGTGGTACCATTTTTGCTATAATTTTATCAGGAGACCATTGGCATTAGTTGCTAGGTCTAAATGCAAAGTTGTCTTTGTTGAGTTCTGGTGGTGCCTGTTCATTGTGGCACCTTTTGGTGCTTCTCTAATATATATTCGTTAAAGAGGAAATGAGAAAAATGTGTGCATACAGAACTTATTAAAAGAGATTTTGTTCTGGTTTTCCATCTTCCTTTTGAAAGTCATATTTCTTTCTTTTTTCAAGTTGAAAAACTGGACACTTACTGCTGTTGCTTAAATCTTTGCTTTATATCATAGAGACACACAAGTAGTAAACCAGATTGTCCCTCTAGTCACAGCTTTCTATGTAAAATTCCCAACTTCTGTGTCATTTGGAGGCCGTTCTTCTATCTGTGACATATTTATTCACATATATATTTGCCTTCCCTATCTGGTCTGTCTCACTGTTGTATAAGCCTTTGGCTTTGAATATTAGCTTTGAAATTCCAGTCTGTTTTGCAAGAGATGGATGTGGCTCCAGCAGCACTTTTTTCATTAAGTCATTCTAGCAGCTGGGTTGAATTTTTCCTTCTGAGTGTGTGGAAAGAATGACAATAGGTGGTGGAAATTAAGGAACAGACTTAAAGCTATGTAACTTTTAAAGTCAGTATGAAAGGACTAGTTTCTATGAGCAGAGGCAAAACAAATTACTTGAAGAAGTTGTTGTTTACCCATTTTAGTGTCTCTTCAATGCATTTTTGTCCTGAGACACAGATGCCATTTGCCATTACTATTTAATGTATACAAGTATACTTAGTTAGTACTGGAAAGATATTACTTATGCTGCATCTTTAAACCTTCATCCGCTTCTAAGCTGAACAGTTCTTTGGGTTTGCTTTTAGAAATCATGTTGAATTCAGTCGATATTACTAGATTAGTTGCAAACTTTTCTTCACTATATCATCGTTTCTAATTAAGTCTTTTTTTCTAATGAGAAATCTATGTAATTAATAATGACATTTAGGGCTATAGTATGTCTGTATTTCACATAATATTCTTAGTTCATTGCACTGTGAAAGTAAATGCATGAGTCATGCCAGTTATGTTTATTATTAATTATGTGTAGATGCTTTTCCATCATAATTTCAAAATTCAGTGTTCCACAAAATTGTCAATGCAAATAGCACTTTACTGTTATTCAGAATATAATTTATCTCAAGCAGGGGTGCTTGCTATATACTCTACATTATAGTAGGCAGCAAAATAACTATGTCCTTTGGAATTCATACAAAACCCAAGTATTTTTGACTGAGAAATTTTATTTTCACTAGATTGTGCCAGCAGTAAGCTAGTGATACTGTTGTGCTGTTGATAGTCCATATTATCTGATCCCTGATTCTAGACAAGAAATTTTTGTCTCTTAGCAATTATTGATACTAAAATTTGAGATGATGCAGTTCTGTCTTCCCTGTTTAGATTTATCGTAATCCTTGTATATTTATAATGTTTACTATATAAACATCTCTTTTAGTGCTGTGTCATGGTCATTGAATTTTCAGTGAGTTTGATGTTACTAATCTGGGACTCTGAATTCGTTACCTGTGCTATACTTCTTAGTTCCTGGGCACGATCACCTTTCTTATTTTGGTTTGTTTCTGGGCAGATGAAGTAAGAGATGTTTCAGGGCAAATCTGAAATCTTAAGAATACAGCTAATCCTTCAGTACTCTGCCAAAAAGGGCTTAATTTTGTCCTTGAAACATGTGACTTGATGGCAGTGTGAATTAAAGAAATCATTTAAACTTGATATGACAGAGAAGTCTGTGGCTAACAAGTTTTCTAAGGGTTCTAATCTCCTTTTATTTTTGCATATAGAAACATGTCTGTCACTGTTCAAAGATGTAGTAACTATACTGTTGTAGGAAATCCATGGAAGGAAACAGTACACATTCAAAATGTAGTTGTAGGTTGAGTCGTGTCTAGTGAGCATTGTCTAAAAGCTGTTGGTATACGTAAACTTAAAGAGAGTAATATTAACAGCAGATGTTAATGATTTTTATACTCCTGCTTTATTAATAAGTTTGCAATGCAATCAGAGATAGAAATTTTTTTTCCTCTCAATTTTCTAGATATCTCCAATTCTAGTATTTTCTGTAGCACACTTGTGCAGCTATGAGTTTAGTCTCTACTTCATTCAAGTCAGCATTATGCTTTCCCTGGCTTTGGCTGGATACTGATCTGGTATATGTGGGTATTATTTTAAAATTCTTATTTCAGAGAGTGGCAGTGGTTTGGATCTCCTACATTGCTGTGACTGCTTTCTGCAAATGTAGGATACAATTTAGAGGAACAGTTTCTTCCCCAGCAAGTAATTGGCATTTCTTGAAGAAATAATTTAGCTTATACAACAGGATAACCCTGTTTTTGTCTTTATTTTACTATGGCAGTTTCTCATAGCACTTCTGAGGATCTGTTAAAAATGCTAGTTGGCATGCAGTGAAATAAAGTAGTATGTTGTAGCTTTGTAATGAAAAATACCACCCAGTAAAAATGAACTGAGTTAAGGTGGGATTTCGAAAAGAATGTTTTCTTTTTCTCTTGTATTTGGAAGCAGAAAGCTTGCACGTGGTATTTTAAAAGATTATGTCTACGTTTGTGTTAGGCCTAGAACATAGTTCTGTTCAAAGTCTTAAAAATACTTGTTTATAGTAGGAGTGTATCTGAGCAACCCTAGTGCATAGTGATCCACTCAAATAACTAATGTCAGGCTTTTTAAAATCAGGATATAAGGAAGGTTATGGCCTTGTGAACAGTAGTCTTTCATCACCACATCTACATGTTTGAGTTCTTTAAATGAATATCAGATGTTATGAGTGCATTTTGGGGTTTGTAAAGGTGCAGCGTGCAAGACGCAATGTCCTGCTTGCCGCAGATACGAGCTGTTATGCTTGAAAGATTTTTCTGTGGTCTCTATTGTGCATGAAAACTTGAACCTGCAAACCTGCAAATGAAAGAGATCCCCTAATTTTGGTTTGGGTTGTTTTTTTTTTAAATGCAAAGTTCAGTACTGCTAGCATGATGCAAATATGCATTACAGTTTTAAAACATAATGGCTTACTTTGGAAGAGATACATCTAGAAGAAAAGGCAAAAGCACCTAAAGCTTCAAGCAGACTTTAGGCTATTCCGACAAGGGAGGATGAGGGAGGGTAATTTTTTCAAGTGTGTTTTCCTGGAGGAGGGATCTTTCAATCAGTTCACCGGAATGTGCGTTTTCAGAATGTACTGCCACACTGAGCTGATACTTTGTAAAGAGACACCGCTCATTTCATACCTTTAATGTTGGAGAAATGATGTGGTTTTCATTCATTCTTTCTGGTATTTTAAAATAACTGTTTCAGACCTGTTCTTTTTCTGTGCCCTCAACAGCCAAATTCTGGTGAATTGGACCCTTTGTATGTAGTTGAAGTGCTCCTGCACTGCAGCAAAGACAGTCTGAAAAATTCTGCGACTGAGTCTGCAAAGCCAGCCAGACCTGATGAGAAAGGAGAGATGCAGGTTTGTTACATGTGTTTATTCTCAGTAGTTCTTCGTAAGCTTTCTCAAATCTTTATTTCCAAGCCATTTGCAAACTATGGTAAAAGAGGGACTGATTCATTTAAGGAAGAGAAAGAATCTGTAGACCTAACTCTGCCTTATTAATAAATTAAAGTAATAGATTTTTAGTAGTACTGTTTGACAGATGCTTTTTTTAGCAGTAACTTGTCTTTGGGAACAGAACTCCTTCTTTATATCTTAAAATCATTAAGGCTGGAAAAGACGTCCAAGATCATTGAGTCCAACCTTTGAACACCAGCTTCTCACCTAAATCATAGCACAAAGTGCCACCTCCGGTTGCTTCTTGAACCCTTCCAGGGATGGTGACTCCACCACCTCTCTGGACAGCTTTGCAAAACTCATTCTAAAATTAAATTGAAACTTTTTTTTAGTGAAAATACTTGCTTTATTTAAAATTTTTAGTTTGAAACCCTATATCAAGACAAACAGTTACAATTTTCAGATCAGAGGCAGTTTAATTTGTCTGCAGGTTTTTTCTCAGGAAGTCCATTTAAACCTTGGAGTTCAATGCAGTATTGATTCTTCATGGTGTCATGATGGTTTTGATACTTAGGAATTATGTGGTTTCTGGCTTGATGTTCTCTGCTGTTAGCATTCTTATTCAAGTGTATGACAATAATTTGTCTGGTTTGGATCAAAAGAGGTATTCCAGCAGGTAAGGCGCGAGGTAATAGAAAAACTGTTGTTTTGTTTTCACTTGCAGTCACTCTGTAGAGAGAAACTGCATTCAGAATTTTCCCATTTGGACAACTACTTTTCTTCTTTATGAGTACTTTAAGTCATTAGCCACATTTTCCTGCTTTCTGATATTCCTTTACCCACTGCTGCGTGCTTGTGCACTAAGTTTTCCTTTTCCCTTGAAAAAGTTTTGCTATGGACCAGTAATAAGAGGTACGTTTTTTACTGATTTATGAGTTACTACCCTCTCTTTGATAGGTTGTTCCTGTTTTGGTACATCTTGTCTCAGCTATCAGCAGTGTCCGACTTTACATACCAAAAGACCTGAGGCCTATTGATAACAGGCAAAGTGTGTTAAAATCTGTACTGGTAAGTTCCACTAGGCTGTGTAAGCACTCTGCTGTGATTAGTGAGGTACTCTTGAACCCAAGGCAGCTTGTTATAAAGAAATTTGTGGAAAGCATCTGTCACATCTTCAGCTTTATTCTTTAAAGGGGTTGGAAACCACAATGTGTGTCAATTGTTTCTCCTTGTCATGTCATTTTAAACTAATTTTGAAAACTGCTGAAATGTCACGTAACTTACATTACAGCCTCCTGTGTCTCTATAGTTATGCCAGCTTATTTGTAAAATGTAGTTTATTTTGCTGTTACTAATCATAAAAATAAAAATCTTTCTTCATCATTTTAGGAAGTACAGAAACGGTTTCCTGATGGAGTGCCTTTACTAGACCCTATTGATGACATGGGCATCAAAGACCAAGGGTTGAAAAAAGTAATCCAAAAAATAGAGGCATTTGAGCATAGGATGTACTCACATCCTCTTCACAATGATCCAAACTTGGAAACCATATACAAACTTTGTGAAAAAAAAGCACAGGTAAAGATACAAACAAAATCACTTTGTATTTAGCTGGAGTGGGGGAGGGAGGTTGTCTTCTTACTTGCTTTTCTTTTTATTTGCTAAGCCCTAATCAGCCCTTTTAAATACAGTAAAATTACTGAATCTCAATAACAAAATGGCTGAGTTGGTGGTATGCCCTTCATTGATACAGACGCAACATATGTCTGAAAAGAAGACTCTTCAGAGGAAGTTTTCAGGAATTAGAAGGTTACAGAGCTCTTTTTCACTGAGTAGGCATAGCACAATGCAGCATAGGAAAAGTCTTCATAGATAATTTCAATTGATAAGTTTGCAAAAGTATATTAAAAATTAAGTTGAATTACTTGATGGGGCTTACTAGCTTGAGGAGTATACCAGAGGAATCATCATGCTACTGCTTCCTGAGCTGACTCTCAGCCTGGAAGCAATGCACTTACTTATTTTGCCTAGCGTTGTACCCTCCTAGACTGAAACTGATTGTGCATAAAACCAGCTGTCATGTTTCTCTGCTGCTTGAGAAAAAAGGTTCTCCAGCAGCCACTTCACGGAAGTGAGGTAGTTCTGGTATGGCCACAAAGTTGCATGTGGTAAGACCTGATGGACGAAACAGCTTTCTGCAAGGGTGTCTGCTGTCAGGATCTAGACAGTGACTGTGATGAACTGCAAGCCACTGCAAGAAGCTCTAATAGTGGAAAATAATGCATTTGGGTTACATTTCATTGAATGATTGGTTAGGTGAGACTTAGTATAGGTCTCAGAAGATGAGCACTCATTTCTCAACAGATGATCACTTTGTCTTTTTAGCATGGGCTGGTTTGGTTTGTTTCTCACTATGTGTAAATAGCTTAATTTACTAAGTTTACCAGAGGCTTCAGTGGGTAAATGGAGCTGATTTTTAATAATAATAATAATAATAATGATAATAATAATAATAATATTGTTTAATTTGTTTTAAACCTTCCTCTTAAGAGAGTTAGGCAGGTCAACTAGTCAAGTAGTATGTTCATATACTGTTATTCTGAGGCCTTTATGTAAATTAAACGATGTCTTTAAAACAGTTGCATCTGTTAAACCAGCAAGGTGTAATTCCTCTCCTTCTGGCCCCCCAGATTGCTATGGATATTAAAGTAGCAAAGCGAGAATTGAAGAAAGCCAGAACCGTCCTACAAATGGATGAACTCAAATGCCGCAAGCGTGTTTTGAGAAGACTGGGGTTTGCCACGTCTTCAGATGTTATAGAGATGAAAGGACGGGTTGCTTGTGAAATCAGCAGGTAACTGGCTTCTGTGGAAACTGTTCATTGTCATGAATACACACTTTACTGTCCTTGCTAAAATTAGTACACTGTATTTTAAAGTTTTGAGACCATTAGAAAAAGAATTCTTCAGAGACAGTGTTCTGTGTAATAAAGGTATTATACTGATTCAAGCAGTATAAATAAAGGTAGCAACTTAAGGAAAAACACAATAGATTTTAAAATTCAAACATAGACATGAAAATGCCGAAACAATGGCTATTTTTGTGCCTAAGGTAATAGGATGTGTTTTCATTTAATGTTGCACGAGAGGAAGATCTTGATTTCTGTGGTTGACATTGAACCAGGACTGTTGGTACAGTCACTCACAAACAAGTGTAACAATGTTGTCAGCAGTTGCCAAGTCACTGACAGGTTTGGAATATAGTGAAATTGCTTCCATAGGAATCAGTGAAGTGGTGCATTTTACTATAATACATTTAGCAGGTACGTACATACTGAAACAGGTGAAAAAATCATGAATCAGACTTTAATATTTTACAGTAACTCAGATTTTGATAGAATTTTGTATTTTTAAAAGTCACAGTGACTGCTGTACCCCTTGTCTTACAGGTAAGTTTGAAAGCTGCTACTGGTATTTGTTTGATAGCTAATTGCCCTGCAAAATTTGATAGCAAGTGGGGAAGCTGAATCAGAATTTTATCTACTTCCTGACTGCCTGGAACTGTTTGAGTGACATATCTCTTTTTTAAAAAAATCCTTCTTTGTTTTTCCCCCATCCTATTCATCATTTTTTTGATAAATTCCAGTATTACCGAAAATTTGGTGTTTTATCCAAATAAGTATGTTTGGATTTTGTATCTGCATCATGCACTTACTTTTATAATTCATGATTAAGTCTTTATTCCTCAAGTAAATTGAAGCAAGTTCATTCCTTTCTTCAGTATTTTGGAAATACCCAGTCTACTCTTTTCTGAGCAGCAGCAGTACTAGTTTTCGTGCTTTTCCTAAGTTGCCTAACTCCCTGGTTCTTTCTGATCTCTTGATATTCTGTCTGATAGAAACTGACTAAATCAACTATTCGTACTAACTCATATGATCTGTCAGGAGGGTTTTATTTTAGTCTATTAAGTGCTTTTAGTTTCTTTAAAATAATGTTGCAGTCTCTTATTAATTAGCATTCCCCTTAAAAAGCTAGTATTTTTGTGTGTGTGTGTCTGTATATTTGGTGTCCCTGACAGTAAAATTAAGATGCTGGTTTTTTATCCATATCCAGTTGCTTCACAAAACAGATTAATAGTTCTTAATTTTAAAATTACATTTCAGTAAGTCTTTCCCCTAAGCTTCCTTCTTGTTATTTTAGTGCTGATGAACTACTCCTGACAGAAATGATGTTCAATGGTCTCTTCAATGACTTATCTGCAGAACAGGCAACTGCACTACTCAGCTGTTTTGTGTTTCAGGAGAATGTGAGTTACTTCTTCAATTCCAGAATTCTAGACATTCCTGTCTTTTAATAATACTGTTTTTAATTCAGTTGCAGAAATTGGTCATAACAGTATGAGCCTTTGCACATTTTTTATCGCTTCCTAAGGTGTTTGACATGAACTCCCACTGAACTGAGCAAAAGCATTTCAGCTTCAATGCTCAAGTCTCTTTCCGCATGCGTGACATGCCAAAGGTTGTGTTAAATTGCAGACTTCCTCATTAAATGAAGCAGTATCAATAGATTCTCAGCATATGTGCTGCTATTAATACATACATACCCCCCTCCATATAATTTAAAATGTAGAATGATTATCTCAAGAAGAGGCTTAACAATAACTGCACCCCTACACTGTGGGGTGAGGGTATCTTTAATTCTCAGATGTGTCTGTGTTACGTTACATGGTCAGTACCCTTGACCATTGATCAAAATGGCAGTAACACATGGAATTGATACCAAAAAGGCTGTTAAAATCAGACCATATATTTTTGAAAGCAATAACATGGGCATTTTATACCAGGTGTTATTTTTTTCCCACCTGCACGCTATATACAAGGTTAGTCTCACCCCAGAAAATTAGTAAAAATAACTACCATATGAAATATTTTTACAAAGAGCTAGCAGGATGTATCACTCAGGTTGATTCTAAATATGGGGAAAAAACATTAGCAGCAGATGCCAATGCAGTTCATTTGTTAGTGGAAGGGATGCCAAGGTAAGCCATTGTTAATCAGAATATTGGGGTTCACTCAACAATAATACTTGAGTCTGAACAGCTAGGACATAAAGATGTTCCTGTATTTTGAAAAGCCATATTTTCATATATTGCCACTGATGCTTAAGTTATTAAAAACATTTTTTTGTAATATTCTTAAAGAAAAGCTTGAACTGTCACATAATAAATAGCAGTTCATTTGTCGGTTCCAAACTATGGTACAGCTAAATAGAGAGAATTTTGGAAGTATCCAGATAGCAGGTGCTTTTTCATGATGTTGGTATATTATGCAGAAAGATTTAGTTTCCTGGTTTAGTTTGAGGAACAAGCATTTGGGGAATTGAGTCATTTTAGTGTTGATAACAGGTTTGAGAAGTTATTAGAATAATTTAGGATGGCAGTATCACACACCGAACTTCTGGTTTTGCATTTAATTTGGTATAGAGCAAATGTATGGGAGCACATGAGATTGTTTAATGTCTTCTTTTTCAGTCCAGTGAAATGCCAAAATTGACTGAGCAGTTGGCAGGACCACTTCGGCAAATGCAGGTAATTAGAAATCTGTCTGAGCTCAGGGTTAATGTTAACACGAGCAAAGCTCATGAGTAATGTATAATAAGTGCATAGTAAAGACTTAATTTTGGATCATCAGTGAACTCAGCTGGCACTGCATGTGGTTTTGCAATGTGTAATAACACGTTATATTGTTTGCAAGAAATCTTTATGCTAATTTAGGATATACCTCTAAAACTTTTATAAGCTTGGTTACTACACTGTACATGGTTAGTGCAGGCAGACTTCATGTAAACAGTGGTTTACTTTCTGATTCTGAATAATTTCACACTAAAAAAGGAAACCTCATTCTGGAACGCAGTACCTAGTAACGTGCATGTCTTTCTATCAGTTCAATACTTACTCAGGTTAAGTACATTATCAATATAAAATATTTTATTTTAAAGGAGTGTGCAAAAAGAATTGCCAAGGTGTCAGCAGAAGCAAAACTGGAAATTGATGAAGAAAATTACTTGAATTCTTTCAGACCAAACCTAATGGATGTTGTGTATACATGGGCAAATGGAGCTAACTTCGCTCACATCTGCAAAATGACAGATGTCTTTGAAGGTAGGCTAATCAGTTGTTCTTTAGAAGGTATGAGTTGGTAATTCTACAACAGGGAATGGTAATACTGAATAACTTTATAGTAAACTCAGATGTATTCAAGCATCTGTATGGCTACAATCAAGTGGGGAAAAAATTGTTTACTATATATGTTAATTTATACTTAGACACTTGGTAATTTATAATCTAAGATTTTTTAAAGGGATATCTCTGTATTCTAAAAACTTTCTATAAAACTCAGAAATTCTAAGCATTACAACAAACAGTAATGCTTACTTTTTCTAGTTAAAGGGGAAAAAAAATGTTCCAAATGCTTGTCATCAGGAAGTACAGCTCTTGCACTTGTCCTCATTATAGTTAAGATTTTTATTTATTTGGTATAACCAGTTGGTATAACCAATTCCTCCTGCTGACTTAATGATGACAGAAGTGAGAAGTGGTAACCAAGTCTCTCTTTTGAATAGTTTTTCACAGCGGTGCAATGGATAGTTGAAAAGCCTAGATATAACCTGTCATGTGGATTAATTTGGTTCCTAAAATTGGGAGTACTAGAAACTGGCCCTTGAGGAAGAATATTTTGTTTCCACTTTTAAAAAGTATGACGACTTAAAGCTCTGATACTTTGTAAAAACAAACCATCCAAAGGGTTGTGAAACCAGAATGAAAAGGTCAAACCAGAATGAAAAACCAGCCTATTGGAAGTTGTGAAGAACAGTAGGATGGATGCAGCAGTCTTAGAAGTCTTCCTTTTTGAAGTTGTTACTGTCAGTGCTGCCTCTCTCAAATGCTGTTTTCTTGTTTGCAAAGGCTTGCAAATTCCCTTAAAACAAGGGAATTCATGCGCATAATTCGTGCATGTAATCCAATGCACAGATCCAGGAACTTAATAAGAAAGTTGCCTTTAGCAGCACAAATCTTGGCAGTCTTGGCTTCTGCAGTCAGCAGATTCCTCCTATTGCAATGATTATCTGAGCCTTCCATTTGCTATGGAGGCACCCTGTGTGGAACACTAAAGTAGCAGTAGCTGGCATGTATTTACATTGACACTTGAATGTTCAGAATACACTGGGCAGTAACATTTTCCATTTACCATATTTAACGTATTTCCATTTAACGTACTAAAACAGTCAGCTTTGTTCTACTCAATAGTGCCAGCTCCGTCAAAATTAGATCTAGTGGCCTGTTTTGAGGTCAGCTCTTGTGGCAGGGGTCAATGCATAATTCTTCCCTTAACTTTCATTGGCTGGTTTTCTGTGCCTTATCCACAAGGACGGGAAGCATTTCAGGCATTTGTTGTCGGTTATGTGTACCTCAAATGGATTGTGGTGTCACTAAATCCCAGAGTAGTTCACCTTGGTTATCCAAGTAACTATAGTGATTTCAAAGAAAATCAGAATACAAAATAAGTCTGAGTGTTTCAAGAACAAGTGTTTGCCACATAGTGGAGTAGTGTTGATTTGCTAATGCAAATACCTTGTCTTCAAGTTGAAATGCGTGTGTTGGGAAGAAATGAAAATAAGAGCGGCTTTTTAAAGCCTTTAGGGAAGAACGCAAAACTGAGTTAAGTACCCTATCTATTAACTGCAGACCAACTCTTGCTTTGTGGAAGTATTAACAATAGTAATTTATTTTAAAATTGCAATTTTCTTTATCTTGCACAAAAAACTATGTCTGCAGCAAGCCCAGCTATGCTGCCTGTAAACAAATACTCCCTGGAATGGCTGTCGGGGTTGGCCTTGTAAATGGAGACGAGCAGGATCTTTGACAGCTGAGCCAGGACATGCCACAATGCAGCACAGCCGTGCTCGGGGCAGCTGCCCACAGGTCACTTGTGTTGGTGTGTGCTCTGCGCTCAATGCTCTGTGTGGGTTTCTCCATCTTGTCATTGCAACAGGTTTTACAGACTTGCTGCTCTTACATACACTGTTCTCACTGTAGAAACTGACATGACCTAGTGAGGCCCTATGAATGCTTTTTTAAAGAGAAGCATTACTTTATCATGTCTCCGCTTTGTAGAATGTTCTTTTCGTATTTTTTTTTTCCCCAGATATTATGCCTTAGAGGTAATATAGAAAGGTTGTACAGACCAAATCCTCTTCAGTGAGCAGGGACATCTTTCCCTAAATCTGGTTGCTCGGAGCCCCATCCAACATGACCTTGAATGTTTCCATGTATTGAAAGGTCACAATAAGGTCTCCCTGGAGCCTTCTCTTCTCTAGGCTGAACAACCCCAACTCTCTCAGCCTGTCCTCAAAGGAGACCTGTTCCATCTCTGATCATCTTGGTGGCCCTCCTCTGGACTTGCTCCAACAGGTCGATGTCCTTCCTGTGCTGGGGACCCCAGAGCTGGACGCAGCACTGCAGGTGGGGTCTCATGAGAGCAGAGGGGCAGAATCACCTCTCTTGCCCTGCTGGCCACACTGCTTTGGATGCAGCCCAGGATATAATTGGCTTTCTGGGCTGCAGGTGCACATTGATGGGTCATATACAGCCTCTCATCCAGCAGCACCCCCAAGTCCATCTAAGCAGGGCTGCTCTCAAGCCCTCCATCCTGTATTTACCCAGTAACTGTTATTTTGCCTACAGTAATTTTGACTGTACAACATGCTGCTGGAGGAAATGACCAAACAGGATAGTCTTTGCTTGTGGCCAGAAGAGCAGAAGCATTCAGGGTTGTTTTGTGAAATTTGTAGCAGTAACTTGGGCTGAGCTGTGAGGAAAGTTCAGAGAGAAGATGAATGCATAATAAATCATGAATGGGTGTTGGGTTGCAGTGTAGGAGCTGTGTCAAGATGCTTGTGTGCATTATTGTAACCATGCAGTTGAGTGGTAGAGTGGTCCATGGACTCCTGAGTGGGACAGGAGTAGTAAGATGTATCAGTTACTGCCTTTGCCAACTAAAGAACTAAGGCTTATTAAAAAAATCACAAAATAAACCTGTGGTAGTTCATGAAGCAGCAAACTTGTGAATCCCCTAATGCTCTATGGTTTTTGAGGAAGTCTTAACAAGTACTTGAAAGAAAAAATCCACTAGGAACTACTCAACAGCCCAGAAAGTCCTATGATTAGGTAGTAGTTAGAGACTGTAAAGACAGTAGAAAGGACAAGCATTTGGAAACAGCTTCAAGGAAATGCCTCACAGAGAAATTTACTGTGCAAACAGAAACTAAGTTTAAGACATTTGGCTTCTAGATAAATTGAACAGGGTTGTAGAAGGAACTATTACTTTGAATAATTCAGGACCAGTTACATGATGTGGCACAAAGTTTTCCCTTGCTCTTTCATACAGGTAGCATAATTCGTTGCATGAGGCGTCTAGAAGAACTGCTTCGGCAGATGTGCCAGGCTGCAAAAGCCATTGGGAACACAGAACTGGAAAATAAGTTTGCAGAGGGTATGTATTTCACTTTCACAGGACATGAAGCAATTCTAGAAGAAGTGATGGGGGAAGGGGGCTGCACAGGTACCGAGGGGCCAAAGGTGAATAATTTTGTATTGAGAACTTCTGGTGTTGACTTCGTGGTAAACAGCACCATTGCTGTTATTTTTCCAGGTAACATCTCTGTTACGAAGTTTGACTTAAAGGGTGGATACTGATGGTTTAACTAAGTTTATGGCTAAAAATGGATGGACAATGACTTCCATTTAATACTTGTAACATGCTTATAACTGTACTTTAAATAGTGGTTGTGGCAGTTAAGACTCTTAGACATGGATATTTTTTTCATTAATAGGGATTACAAAAATCAAGAGAGATATCGTCTTTGCTGCAAGCCTTTACCTGTAACAGCAGATGTCTTCCAGAAACTATACTGACATGATGGAACAAATTCATCAGCGTCACACGTGGCTTCCATCTCAAGTAATTCCTTTTAATGGTGTTTACTTAAACCACAGTTGATTCAACAAGGCATGTAAAAACAGCAGTGTATGTAATATAACTTGTTACTGTTTTCAATAAAAATTTACAATTTTAATAGCTTTCTTTTAAGCAAGAGCTTGAACCAACAGAAACTTAAAGTTTAGATGTACAGTAACTGTGGTAGGTGTTACTATATACAGGTGAAGTGAGCATCCAAGAAGCAGCAGCAGTCCCTTAAAGGCATTTACTTATATTACATAATCAGACTTGTTGAAATTGTTTTCTTTCAGAGCAACAGAGGTGATGTGGGTCATTCTTCATGGTTGATGATTGCTGCCAAAGTGATTTCCATTTGTTGGAGTCTCATGTAGGGTTGTATGGGAATCTTCTTTTGGTTGAAATGTACATCCTCTCACTTTGAAGAAGTCTGACACGTATACAACCTAAGTGAACAAATTAGTGTTAAGTTCCTGCACTCGTAAGTCTTTGAAACAAGGGCTCTGCAGAAGGCAGATTCTAAGATCAAAACTAATAAAAAGCTTAATCAGTTTAAAACATCAGAAAATGGCAGGGAAGTCTTGTACAAAATTCAGATGTCTGTTCTTTCAATAGCTTTTACTCCTTGCCCTTGACCATTTAGCCACTGATGGTTTAAGACAAATTCAAGGCTTGTGCTAACTAACTGCTGACTGCCTTACCAGGCACTGCTTCATCACAACAGCCATAGTTGGAGCAGCTTTAAATGAAAGCAGAATGTGCTTTCTGAGGGCCCACAATGCAAGTTTAGTTAAATTTTTTTTCTGTAATTTATGTAGAACAGAACAGGAGAGGTGGTGCTTTAGCTGGACCCAGCAGCTGTAAGGCCAGCTCTGCCTACATAGTCCTTTCCTGCAGTCCTTTAAACATACGACCTCAGTTCTTCACAGCTAGGAGACATCTCCCTGACTACAAGACAGGTGGTTGATCCAGTTCTGCAGCTCGCTGTCTTCCATTGCTCCCTTCAGTAAGTCTCACAGCAGATGTGCTAAGCACAGTGCTGCATGGGGTGCAATAAATGAGAAGCCTCACATGATCCCTTCCCTTCCTGCATTGTGTCTTCCCCTCCCACTGCAACCCTGAGAACAGCAGAACACTGTCCATGGCAGAAGAAAATATCTCCCACCACACTGGTAGGTGGCTGATGACCCAGCACACTGCTTTAGCCACAGGCCAGGGGAGTTTCCGCTTCCACTTAATGCCAGATTCCCTCAGTCCAATTTAGTGATCCATTTGCAGTTGCTGCACCACCATGCTCTAACCTCACCTTGGTGTTTCTGGAGAGGAACTCAGTTCTTTCAAATAAGAGTTTGGGGGTGGTGGTTGGTGCTAATGTATATTTTTAAAAATAATTTCCTGACCTTTCAACTCTTCTCTCTGTAATGCTACTTTCTACTCTTTCTTGTATTACCAAGCACCTTCTGAATCATCCAACATTCTTGACTAAACTTGTTTTCCTAATAAAAGTGTCCTCACCTCTTCAATCTGTGATGTTTCTTACTCTGAACTCCTTTTCTTAGAAAAAGAGATTGGACAAAAATGAGGGGTAGGATTAAGTGAACATGTAGCCATTTAGTAAGAGCTACTGGAGCCTGTACAATTTCCCAGAGCTGCTCCAAGATTTGTTTTTATTATTGATTGCACCTTGTAGACAGCTTTGTCTTGAACTATACCCTTCTGACCTGAGAAAGCTGACAAAGCATTTATTTTGGATGTGGTTCTTCCCCTAAGCCTCAGTTCTTGGCAACTAAATCCTTCAGTAGACCTCAACTCGCTCCCATTGATCTGGAGTTCCTGATCTATCCCTTCCCAATGGATGAATTAGCCTTGGCACTCTGGTGACAGCCAGTACAACTGTTGCCATTAAGTCAACTGGGCCTCCTGTGACAAGTTTAGGCAAGTGTCTGTTCCCTGGGATAGCTTTATACTTATCAGTACAGCTGAGCTTCACAGGTTCCTCCTTGTGAACACATTTTTAGTACTTGGAATGCACACAGGAAAAGGTGAAGGGTTTTAGTTTCCCATCAGACTGAAAAAACACACTGTGTAAGGTGGCAAAGGCAGACACTTTGATGCTCTCCTTATTCTTCAAGGCCTTTTTCCCCCGTTTACCTTGTACAGAGTCCTCTGCTATTGTACTCGAGATCTTGAATTTGGCTAGAAGCAAAAAGCGTGATTTATACAGAGAGGCCTACACAGTTTGCAGGTACCATTTCTATCTTAATTATTTGAAAAGCTCTTGAGCAGAGACAATTTCATGTTGTCCAATGGCTAAAACTGCCACTTATCTCATTGGGCCAGAGCCTGTCTCACTCCCCAAAGTACTATTGCTTACACCCAGTTCAAGGAGTTGTTTCCCTGCTTCAGCAATTTTTGAAGCATTAGAAATACAGGTTTGCTTTCCTCTGAACACAGCCTGCAATTCTAAGGTGCTGTTCATAAAAGCAGCATTCACACACATCCACCCCCTCAGGAGTTACTTACAATGAGTACAGCAACCACTGCTCCCTGGATAAGTCCTGTTAAAACATCACTCCAGTGATGCTTGTAGTCAGAAACACGTGAGAGACCCACATAGATAGATGCAGCAATGAGACCAAATTGTATAGTAGGACGTACAAGTCTTGCCCAGTCTCCTTTCATTCTTGCCTGAAGATAAAGCTGAAAGAAAAAGAAAAGTTACAAAATGCAGTAAGCACAGAAGAAGTAAAATTGTGTTGGGTCTTTTCGAAGAGTTGATTGAAATTTGCATTGAGATAATATTCACAGCTGTTCTAGGTGTTATAGCTGTACTCTCAAGGCTGCCAAGGCAGAGCTTGATAGTTTCGGTCTTTATTTTATATATAACACCATCATATTGTTTTGTTTGTACTAATGTGACAAATGAGTATTTTCATCCCAGTAATACTAGAGCCACTTAAGGCTTAAAAAGAATCCACTGGAAGTCAAACCAATATTTTACTCCTGCATGAACTAGAGGTAAGCCTTACACAAAATAGTTTACATTTACGATACATAGAGCTGACAAGTTTTTTAACTTCATTTGCAATTCTAGTCACCTTTAGTATTATCAACTTCCTGCATAGTATTGCAGCTGTAGCTAAGTACCAGAACTAACTTGATAAAATGATTGCATTTCTCAGTTGTCAATGGTGTATTTCACTGAACTTTGTTCCTCACCCTTTTCAGCTGTGTATTAACCATGCTGCCACTCTGGTAGATATATGAAGTTCCCATGTTTCTTCCCTCCCCTCAGCTCTACTTCTGTTGTGTATATCTGTGCTTTTGATGTGTTATCTCCAATTCACAGTATTTGTTACTTTCCCATCTAATCAAGACCCTGCCTTTGTTTCTTCTCTGGTCTGTCTACAATCTGGCTGTCTACATCTGTCTAGCTCTCTAGTTTCTCCAAATACTCTGTAAATACTCTCCAAATACTCTGTAACTATCATTGAATTTATTCTGAAACTTAATCCTAACACCAAAAAAGGTACCATAGTTACTGTATTCACTGAGAAAATAATACAGTTGGAAGTTAAATTTAACATTTCAAGTATATCTTCTCAGAGACATAGAAACTTCAGGGCAAGGACAAAACCTTAGCTGATAGTGTTGAAAAATGTAAAAACCAACACACAGGTGTCAGGCACTAAGGCAGCACACCAAACTCCTGGTAAAACCCTCTACTACCAACTTCAAAAGCCATGGCTAACTTTGAGAAGCAGTACATTTACAATGTAAATATAGGCACAGAGAACACACTGTAAATGCAGAGGCGCTACTTTCTAAAGTTAAACATTTGGGGAAAGTTTCTCTGACTAACTTACATCACAATTTTGGCAGGCTGACATTTTCAGGTATAAATGGAGCATCAAAAACATCAACCCCATCCATAAACAGTTTTCTTTAATAGCAAGGTCAGGGTAAAGTTGGACTCTGAAGAAGCTACACCTAAGCCTGAACTGAAAAATAATTTTTCCCCTTCAAATTGGTGGGCACTGCATATTTCTGCGGGCCTCAAATTCACCACTAGGGGAAAGAGCTTAGCCACTTCAAAAATTACCTGTCACACGAAGTTCTTTTAACAAAAGGTGTTTTAATGGGCTTAGTGATACTACTTCTGGATTTACCAACAGTAGACCAGAACACTACAAAGTGCCTGGTGGAATAGAGGTAGGTCCAAGGAGTAAATGCTAGTAGTCTAAAGAGTTGGCTGATGATTTGATACTGGCTGTTCTTTGCTCTTTCCCTATTCCCACTAAAGTTTCCTGAAGGCAGTTAAAATACCTTGCTGCAATGAAGTTTTTTCCATATAAACATTTTTGGAAGTTGGCAACGGGTGTAGAAAAAACCCCAGGGTTATGCAACTGCAGATCTGTGAGAAAACAGGTTTACTTCTGAACACAAGAAAATGGGGCAAGACATGCAAATGCCAACTTGCAAAGATGCCAGCCCAGTGCACTGAATGATCAATAAAGCAGTCTTTGCCCTTATGCAGCAGGTATTCAAATTCCTTCTGCTTTACAAAGCATCAGAGAAGAAACTTGGATTGGACGTTGATGTGAAAGCTTGACTTTTGTACTGTGAGAGTTACCTCCTGTCATAGAGAGGATCTGCAGCTGTTCCATCAGCTGCAGGGCACAAGCAGTTGGCTATAGACTTCACCAATTCTAGATGATTCTTTACACCATCAGTTCCTGTATCTGTACAGGAAATGACCAAAGGCCTTCTTGCACCTCATACCAGCAAATAGATTTACATTGTTCTAAAACTAGGTGTGAGAAGGGTGAGAAGTGATACCATAGATAAGTGTTAGGCTGACTGTTCACAGCTGTGTTTAATTTCAGAAGTAGCAGCTGTCATTCTGGTTACAACTGGTTTGGGGTTTTTTTTGTTGTTGGTTTTTGTTAAATTTAAAGTAATTGTTAATTTAAAGTAATTGTTAATAATTAAGTAATTGGGGGTTTTTTTGTTAAATTTAAAATAATCTGCTGCAATAGCAGATACCGTGTTATTTTTAAGCAAGTAACTTCAGACTGCTTCTTTTAATAGGCTGAGTTGTGCTCCCCTGTCAAGTTTCTTCCCACTACTGTGACTTGCTCTTATAAAGACAACAGCGACATGTCTGCCTGCAACAGGCCATCAGGTCCACACAGGAAAATAAAGCAGCCAAGGAGAGGAGGAGCTTTTGCTGATGATTCATTAAATGTAAATCAAGGTTAATATTGGCAGTAATCCCAATGTACATTTATACAGTATTAGCCTTTATGTAGCATTAAATGCACAATATGGAGGTGTCCTAGCCCCACGCTGCTTTAACTCTTGCTACTATTTTGACCCTGTTGACTAACAGAGGGCAATGGCTTCAGGCTGTTTACAGAACCTCCTCCTTCACAGCATACCTCAGGTTCCTTTGCTCCTCTTTGAAGTCATTTACAGGACAGCCTTAGAGAAGGAAAACAGAAGTGTTTTCCCAAATTTAAGTTCCCAAATTTCCCAAATTAAATTTCCCAAATTTAATTTTTCCCAAATTTAATTTGCTTTCCCAAAGCAAATCCGTGTTTCCCCACCCAAGCCTCTTTGCTAGAAAGGAATAAGCTTTATAAATAAAACTTGTAATTTATAGAAGCCACAGGAACTTTAGGAAATGTCATCTGGTTAATACTACTGAAATGCCTGCTACCAGCTTTTCACATGTTGCTGAGAAACAAATTTGCGAGCCTATGAACACAGCAGGAGTGTCCCAAGCCTCTCTGATAGTGACTTGCTTCTATCAGCATTCACCATGCCAGCTTCCCTCCACACTGTTCTAAGCAGTCTGATCCTTCAGCAGTTGTCATTCAGCTATGCTCTATTGCTCTCTACTCCCCTACCCTGCTGTTTCTTGTGTTTGCTTCGTTCATTCCTTTTAAAAGTGCAGAGATTTCATAAAGGCTTCTTTTTAATGGGATTAAATAATCTCCAGGGTTTTTTTCCCCTGCTAGCTTACTCTATAATGAAAATATGTTCTCTATGCCACACACATCCTGAACACAAATTTCTTCTTAATCTATGGTCTGGTACTTCATTTCTAAAAATTCACACAAGCCATGAAGAGAAACTCACAGCTACTTTGTGGCTTCTTGCAAGAAGCCACAGACATGAATGGAAGGGTCTCTGCTACTGGAGAATTATTTACTACTCAACATTTCTAGCATGCCTTTTGAGTGTTTGCTCTTTCACCAGAGCAGTATTAATTTACATAAACACATGCCTACCAAATTTTGAAGTACAGTGACTTATATGGACTAGATAGACTTCTGGAGGTGCAACCATGTGACTTCACAAGGAAATTTCCTAACAGCTAACATATTGCATCTCCACTTTAAGGGCACAAAATTCTTTCAAGATTTACCAAAACCTACTCACTTCACCAACCAAGATCATACTTCAGATATTTAATTTCAATACTTTAAACTCCCTGGTTATTTTTCATTCAATACCTTCTCCAATTATACAAAAATTCCGTACTGCAAAATACTTTTGCCTGTTAAAGTATGGAAATCCTCCTGCACTTGTTCAAGAATGGAAGTCAAAAGGAAGAAATTTGGAGGGGGGGATTGTGGTGGTGTTCCCCAACCAAGTAATACTACTACTTGTACCAATTGATTTGTTCTGGTAAGTTTCAAAAATGGATTTTCTCCTGATACAAAAAAGGCCCCAGTAACTGGATTTCCTATAGGTGTCCTGTCCTAAAGAACAGAAGCAAGGCACATCTTCCCTTTAGAGATACACCTATTTTCTCTCTTATTTCTGTCTCTCCAACCCTAACAAACTCTGCATCATGAACTTAAGAGCAGAACAGTGACAAAGTTTCCAAGAGAGAAAACTCCCGTGACACAGAGAAATGAGAACACTTCTCAGTTTGTCCAAGTACAAGTACTAAGAGTCTGGAGATGAAACAAAGGTGCAGAAAAGTCAGTTCTCATGAAATAAATCCCTACTTTGAGAGACCTTAGTAGTCAATACAAGTTTTAGAAGCAAGCAAGTGGCATTTACTTTACTTAGCTTAGCATTTACCATTAGTCATGTTTTACTTTGGTTTATGATATCTGCTGGAGCACTAAGGAAGAGCCCTATGGCATTACTGTTCTAGGAGGCACAAAATACTGCTGTGGTTATAGTTCGTATTTGGATCCATTATTGGCTACCGTTAGGAAAGCTCATACTTCAAAGCAAGTCTGCTGACCCAAAAAGTCCCAAGAGCCACAAACCATAAGGATTCTTCCAAACCAAGAAGCTCTGAATTAGGAATGCTTAAGCACACTCAAGTCCATGTATACAAGTATGTGGTTTGCTTTGGGATTTCAGAGGTGGAGGGAGTAGTTATGGAGCTACTGTGTATACGTGGTTTTGTTAATGAGGCAGGGGTGGAAGGAAAGGAAAGCACAGGAGGCACCAGTGCTTTGAAGTCTTCAGAAAAAACAGTCTTTGCATAACTAATACGAAAAGACGGGGCAAAATTTTTCAGGAGACCTGGGATTAGGCATTAACAGCTGAGAATCCAGGCACATCTGTAAAATAGGAAAATTCCATTTCTACAGATATCCCAAGGACATCCTTACAGGAGACAACACCCCCTCTCCTAAGACCGTAAAGTCTTCCATTAGGAAGTTGGGCAGATGCATAGAGTGCCAAAGTAACTATTCACCCTTCAACTCCAGTAAATACACACTGTTGCCTTTCCTTGAGGAGAGGGCAGTGCAGTAGCCACAGTACTACACACTTGCACAAGGCACAGTTTGCATCTTTGATAAAAGCAAAAAATATTAAAATATGAAAATATGATCCTCCAAGAGAATGAGCAAGCTGAGACATTCAGGCTAGATTCTTGCATAATGTTATAAAACAACTGAAAACAATGTTTACACAGGTAAGTGATCTGCCATCCCTGTTCCGGTCCCGTTCAACAATCCAGACACCTCTGCCCTGCTCAGACTAGGCAACAGCAGAGAGAAAGGCTCCCTTCAGAGATTTTTTAAGCTTTCTCTTACATCTGTAAGTGTTTGCAGAATAGCTCTTCCCTTTCTGCTTGTTATGGGAAACTTGAGAGATCCTGTCATATGAAAACTTGTTTGTATAAATGCTATTACCCAAATAGCTATGTATAAAAGTTATTCATCATATTTCAGCTAGGACAAGCTCTGGAATTCAAGGAAATAAATCCAGTAAACAGTTTAAAAATTGCAGCTCTGAGCACAAAAGAGCCACAAGATGTGCTGAGAAATAACCTGTCATATACAATCTTACATTTATGCAAATATTACATACAAGTGCAACAGCTTATTTTATACCTGGAAGCACTGTATCTATGGATAAATACAGAGATATAGGCATCAGCCAACAAGACACTGCCTGCAAACCAGAAATATGGATAATGTCTCTCCCATGTACTTTTAAGCACAGCAGGTTCACATCCAAACAGAAAACTGTATTATGAAAGGAATACAGAGCTGTAGAAGAATTAATGAGTCACTCATGAGCTGGGCTTCTCAAAAAAATATTTAAAATAATAATAAAAAAGCAACTTAAGACTTCCATGTCTGTCAATGAATTTTGCCTTTTTAATGAGATCACCTCCTTTTCTTAAATACATATTTATGATCCCTGGTAAATCTGCATTATTAGATGTCCTTTATTTTTATTTTGATTGGGCAGAAAATAAAGAAAGAAAGAAGCAATTGTCCAGAATTAGTTCTTCCCCTTCCAGTAAGGAAAAGAATATAGGTCTGAAGTTACTCCAATGTGGGAGTATATCAAAGCTGCTTTTCAAACAGATGGCAGATCCATATTGTTCCGAGCATATCTGATTCCCCTGTGTCAGCTCTGATGTTTGAACAGCCCTACAAGGAACTGATCTATTGGAGAGCTGAACTGGGGGGTGGGGAGGGAAATGAACTAGGGAGAAAAGGCAGAATATCTCCCAGTCTGGGCTCTTTAAGATAGCTGCGCACTGTTGCCAAAGGCAATTGATGTGCAAGAGCTGCCTCCTAAGCAATGGGGATAAAGTCCCCATTGTTACTAATAACAGCTCGACTTTCAATTCAATATCAAAAGTATTATCAATCTGTCCTAAACAAATACTACTTGTCCAATGGGCAATGGGTTTTTTGGGTTTTAATCCTCCTGCTTCAACTTGGCAGTACATTGCCAAAATAATTTCACTTTGACAATTTTTACCATAGAGCAGGATAAACAATAAGAACATTTTATTCCATTGCAAATTGGAATACAACACTTACCTCTTTTCTGATGGAAAAACCCCTTGAAATTAGTATTTTAACCTTTACTAGAAGAAGTAAAGCACTGCAGCCTATTGCTTTCAGTTCAGTCCTACAGGAGCCAGTTTGTAATACTGGCATTACTACTGCTGGCCCTAACTTCCAAGCAAACCACAGAGAAATCATTTTTCTTGTTTGCTTACTATAAAAAGTCTAAATACCAATGTTAAAAGAATACGAGGAGCACATACAAACAGAAGTGCAAGTGCTTCCATACTTGAGCCGTGCAGCATGACCAGTTACCCTGTATGTTTTTAGCTCTGCTGAAAGTAATATACTTGATACTACACACAGCTACAGCCAAACAAAGCATTTTCAGTAACAAATGTCTTTTCATTAGTTTTAGAAGACCAGTAGTCCTCAACTTTCATGTGGGCAGGAACACATTAAAGACTGTTCTGTAGCTCTAGTCAATAGCATTTGGGAACATGAAGAAATAGGTGCTGTGTAAACAGACATACCTAAAATACTGTGTTAAAGACTGTTGTTTGAGTACTGTTTCACTCAACCTCCAATCCCAACATAAACAATTAAAATCAGAGTTTGAGACCAGAGCTTGACTGGCACATTTGGGAGCATGAATACCAAAAGCAGCCTAAAGCCTGCTTTCACTATCCTATGATCTCTCTGCAAAAGAACGCTGTCAATCCCGGCCACTGAAACACCAGTTCTCATCCGTAATTCCGTGTGTCCTTGGATACATAAAATGTTCCCAATGGCTTGTAGGAGAGCCACTCAAGTTACATTGTGCAACACTCATCATCCCTTTTCATCCCAAGTCTAAGCAGCACAAACACGTTGCCATCCCCAGAATAGCAGTGCCTCTTGGTTGTGTTTGTGCAGCCCTATTCTTCATCCTGGGATAGGGGCCAGCAGGAAAGTGCCCAGGCCAGCTACAGCCAAGACTGATTCTGTTACAGCAACATAATCCTCAGGGCCACACCCATTTCTGCCAACTGCCAACAGTTGTGGTGGATCTTTCTTGCTACTGATGGCAGCATGCATTTGGCATTTTAATTTACAACAGCTTTTTAACATACTTAGATGGAAAAGCCAAAGCAAAAACTACCTGCAGCATCTCCCCCTCCAGGGGCAAGGGGCTAGTTTTATCACATGGAGACACAGCTAGGAGAAGTGTTCCACTACACTTGCCCTCCCATTCTCCAAGCCAAGATTAAATAGTTTTGTTGGTACAGGAGAGGCCATGCCAGCTGTTTAACTATGAAAAAAAGGAACATCATGGGGAGAGGACAAAAGAGACAATTCAGGATCCAGCATCTGTTATTAGGTCACTGGGTTCCCACATACTGTTGCGGTCAAACTCCATCTAGTTTCCACACAAAGCTGCTGTTGGCAGAAGCTCTTATCCCAGAGATAACAGCTCTGCTTGGACCCTAACTAACCCATCTAGCTCTGCCAAATGAGTCTCAAAATACACTCTCCACCATAGCTTCCTAGACTGACAGTCTGCAAGCAGTTTTTTTTCTGGGGCTTCACTCATTTTATGTACCAACAAGTTAGAAAATATAGGAAACTGTAACTTTTACCTGGAACTGGGCTGAAAACCCAAGCTTTGAACTTGTCTAGCTAGACACAACAGCTTTTTTACAGGTGCAATGATCTCTGTGGTGCGAGAACAAGTGATGTATACTGCTGCTTATTTAAACAGATGGATAATATAACTATTTAACATTCCCATGCAAAAAACAGTTAAGGTAGAGAATTTGATGACTAATACAGTGAATGGTGTTTCCGTGTGTGGCCCCTGCTATGAGATGGGACATGCAGCACAGGATTATGTTGAAAATTGCAGTTTTTTCTCCTGAAACCAGCAAAGCCATGCAGTCAGGACTCAGATAATTTTGGCAATCTCCTGTAAGCAGAAGAAAGGAATACTTCTCAGCATAATTCAGACTCTTGAAGTAATCCAAACGGCTGCCAAGTAAAAAATGCCATAGAATCACAGAATTGTTTAGGTTGGAAAACACCCTTGAGATCATTCGAGTTCAACTGTTAACTCAGCACTGCCAAGTCCACCACTCATCTATGTCCCCAGCTGCCACTCCCACACATCTTTTAACTACCTCCAGGGATGGCAATTCCACCACTTCCCTGGGGTAGCCTGGTCCAATACCTGACAATCCTTTCCAAGAAGCAGCTTTTCCCAATATCCAACCTAAACCTCCCTTGGCACAACTTGAGGCCATTTACTCTCATCCTATTGCTTGCTGCCTAGGAGAAGAGACCAACCCCCATCTGGCTACAGCCTCCTTTCAGGCAGTTGTAGAGAGTGATAAAGTCACCCCTGAGCCTCCTTTTCTTCAGGCTGAACTCCCACCTCCCTCAGATGTTCCTCCCAGGACTGGCTGTCTACAGAGTCATGGATTCACCTGACACAGCACATGCATTCAGCAGGTAACATTTAAGAGCACACTTTCTTCACTACACACACACACACACCAGACTCCTCCAGCCTCTCCAGAAAGCAGCATGCTAGTGTCTGGTTATGATTAACACTGCCTCTGAGTAATGCCACATGTTAACAGCCTGTCCTGCTGATGACTCAGCCTGTGGCTGCAAGACATGTGCAGGGCGCAGATGAAGCCAACATCAGAGTTCAGCAAAAGAACAAGCCATCAAGGGCCACAGGTTTGGCTTGGAGCCAGAAGCAGCACTCTGCCGTGCGGGCAAGCATGTGTGTGTGTCTTTTCCTCACCTTCCTTCACTAGCTGTCTTTTTGAAGACATCTGCACTCAATTTGGGTTCTTGGTATGCGGTAAGGCTGTGTTAATCAGCAAGACAAAAACATACCACACAGGAGCCATTAACCTTCTTCAGGTGTCCCTACAATGGCTTCATGGCAGTTTCTAGATGATTAATTTTATTATTGGACAGAAGGAAGTAGAAGTCTAATCTCCACAAAGCCTCTTATTTTTACTGGGAAATATAGCTCAGCCAGAGACAAGAAACGGGTGCAGGAATACACGGGGCTCTGGGAACTCAGTGACTAATTATAGAAAAACAAACTGATCTCCAATGAAACACTTCAAATGTTGTCATAGAAGAGTTAAAGGCATTTGTACCCCTCTAGTCTGAGTATGCTACTAAGCAAAGCCATGTTTTGCAGTTACTACAGAACTGAATGAACACAAGGACGGCTCTGAGCACAGCAAGTGTCTGAACCAGGACAGACACAAGGCCAGGATTTACGGTATTTTGAAGTGGCTTGCATAGGAGGTGTTTGATTTGCACTTGACTTGCCACCTGTCCATGCAGGAGGTTGCCAAGAATGAAACTCATACACACAAAGCCCTAAGACAGCTAAGGTTCATAATTTCATCTTCAAGAACTTTCCAGACAAGCTCTTTTGCATGGATTCAAAAAATATGCTACAGGCACTCCAGAAAGCATTATTCAAGCCACATGAAGTTAGTAACTTCAAAATAAAGAATTCTTTACTTTCTTGCCAAAGGCTGAATTTTTTCCAAGCCTAGTAGGTTAGCTAAACAAGGTTTCAAGTTGAGTCTGTTCAGGACATATTCTACTATCTTGTGTTCATCTAGAGAGTTGTATTATCTAGTGTGACCTATTACCTTTTATTCAGTTATTGAGTTGAGAATTCCTTCTGACCCCCACCGTTCACCCAGGCTGCAGCAGAATGCTCCTTACACACATGGGACAGAGGTAAAAGCTCAGGTAGCTTCAGATCCCTGACAGATGACTGTAATCCAGTCAGTCTAAATTACAAACAATACATATTGCTACACACTACACCAAGGTTTTTCTTATCTCTAGGTCTGTCCTTGTGTGAGGTGTCAATATCACATTATCATGTTGCTCAACAAAACCACATGAGAAGATGTTGGATGAGAAGGGTCTGACTGAGCCCAGAGGGGCAAATCTGTATTAGGGTACTCTCTGTATAGCAGTAATTGCTTCACTGTACTATGGAAAGAGTAGGTTTGGGTTTGAAGTGCTATTAGAAGTGGACCCATAAAATTTTGGAGACAGCCAGTCATAATGAGCAAAGACACTGTATTACTTATTTTCAAAAACCCAAACAGCTGACAGGAAGTCATACCATATTCTAGTCAAACCCAGGACATAAAGCTTTTATGAACTCTTTGTATTTACGTTAGATAAGACCAGTAAGCAGGGGAGAGGAACCAAACAGGTTTAGCCATAAAAAACCTGCATGACAGACCAAAACTCAACACAAAGCTTCTGAAACAGCTTTATTTTAAAATAAAGCTAAAAAAATACCTACATCATACTGAAGAGTCACCCCTTTTGTGTGTGTGTAGTTGTAGGGCTTTTTGATTAGTTTGAACAATCAGTCCACTCACTGTGGATGTTATACTATTGCCAAGAGAGTGAAAAAATTAAAAATGCAACCAAGACAAGAAAGCAAATTGAGGTCTGTAAAGATCGTGGAATGTACATGTGTTAGCAACTTATGTCCACTACTAGAGCTTAATATTACAACTACATTAACAACAAAATTCCATAAAGTTGTTAATGTCTTCTGTGTTACTACTTAGCAGGAGAACAACAAAATCAGTCTTTCATGTTACAAAGCTTATGCTAAGAGTGAAAATAATTTGTCCTAGATGACTTGGAACAATTTCAACTAAAATATATTAATCTGCAACTGAAGCATTTCCAAACTGATCTTACCACTAATATTTACTGTCCCCTTGCTTTCCTCACTCTTTCCTCTCTGTCCCTAAAAAATAGGGAAACATAGAAAGGAATTTGAAAATTCAAGTTGATCTGCTGTTTTGTGCTTATGGGCCCAGCTGCAATTGATCAGTGTTTAAGGGTCTTGTTTGCTTTATTTTAAAATAGGCTTTGCACATTTCATTAAATCAGACATATTTTATTATGGCTTTTTATAAGGCTTATAAATTTAAACTATTATAAACCTTATACATTTTATAAGGTTTATGATACTTTAAATGTAACTAAATTTAAGTAGCATCTTCTTTTCAAAACCCACTTGTCACTAGGTTCATTTTAGACACGACACACAAGTGAAGTACCATATTAAGTATTCTTAGGCATACTGAACATCATTCTACTTCTTGTCCCAGTATCACCACCCTTACAAGTCCTCTTTACCTGTACCAGACAAGCATCCTACAAAAGCAATGTCCCTCCTGCAGAGCAGCCAAGTAAGTATTCAATTTTTGTACTGGGTAGCTAACAGATCTTTTGTTGCCACTTAGATGGAAAGAGCATACTTACTGCTAAGAAGAGCATGCAGTACATGGAGAATGAAGAATGGCCAGAATAAAATGATAGTCTGGAAGAGAAAAGATCAGACATCATCAGTTTTCTTTTACAACATTCAGTCTGCAGTGATACTAATCTATATTATACAAGTGAACTGGTAAAATGCAAACATGTCCATACTACTCTTCAAGGAGGCTCTCTAGGCACATTACACACATCTGAAAACAGCTTTTGACAAACAGTACAGACTTCACTACTTAGTAGTTATCCTTTACCAGAGTTAAGTTGATCTCCACATCAAGCAGTAACTACTAGACCTTTGACTGAAGTTTGAACAGCAAGGGAACACATCTTCAAAGAGACAAATCAAGTGTCCTTTAATAGTTCATCTTGACAAATGCCAGAATACTTTAAATATAATTACTTCTTAAAATTTCTTGTCTTATAGTACATGTATGAATACAAATTACATTAATCATCCCAAACCAATTACTTGCATTTAGTCCCCATCAAGAGGCAGTAGTTAACAACTCATATCTAGTAGTTTATATTACATATGTACATACCTTTGTAAAATGTATGATTCACAAAGACCCTGATCATTTATCACTGAAGGGTAGGGGGAAAGGCAGGAATGCCGTTTATTAGCTAGCCAACTACAAAAGATAACACCTCATCTAATATTTTTAAAAGGTATTCATACTTGGTGGTCTCATTTAAAGTGTCAACACTGTCTTCAATTCCCAAAGGCTTCTATCAGGTCCAGGCTGAAGGGACTTGACAGTTGACACTGACAGTCCAGGATTCCTTTGGCTAGGTCCTCCCCTTCATAGCTGGTTTTGTGAGGAGCCACAGCTATAAAATAAATGCCACCCACCTCTTCCAGAAGAGAAGGCAAAATGGAAAGATACTTCTAATTTAGTCTTAAGCGGGGAGATGAAAGAATTCCTTTTTTCCATTTTGTGCACAGAGCCTTGTAACAGTGCTACTTCACAGGCCACCAGCCAGGTCTCCATGCAATTTAACTACACAAACAGAACACTCCTCCCTCAGCAGTGTGGCATACACAAACGAGGCCAGCTTAATAAAGTTTCATAGCTCACCAGACTGACCTTTACCATATCCAGCAGGTTCCTTGTTTTGCTGCCTCTGCCAGGCAGAGACCCCGAGGCCAGGGAAATTCCTGGTCAAATACATTTCTCCTCTTTGGACTAGGAGTAATGAAGGCAGCTCTGACGTACAGCAAGATAAGGTTAAACACACCGTACTCAAATGCCACAAACAAGGCAATGAAACAGTCTCGTGCACAAGTGAAACTGCAAAACTTCCTGAAATAATTTGCACATATAACATTTAGAAACTGCATCAGAAAAAGCCTAGATAGGTTTATTCCAGAGGTTTTAGAGATTTTGGTTTATGGTTGATTTAAAACACTGGCAATAGCTTTTGGTTTCAGAGGTACTAAATAAGCATTCTGAAATAAGAATCAGTTTCACCAACTGATATTTTCCAATTAACTTCTTAAAAAGAAGAACTTCATTGACAATGTACTATCTTCAGATGTTTAAAGTTCAAAACCATTAAGATTACACTGTAGCTAGACATTCCTTTTCCACTCTTGTACTCTAACACTTAACATTTCTGGGCAGAAGTCCACTAGGAAAACAAATCAACAAGCGTCTTGAAGAGCCCTGCCCTTCAAACATGTTATCTCAGAACGCAAAGTATGCTGTTCTACAGAAGATGCAGAATAAGGAATTCCTGGCTCCAATGACAATATTTTATCCAATAGCTCTGGAGCTGTTCCTGTTGGCCATAAGATGACATTTCCCACAATTGTTGAAAGCAACCCACTGCCAACTGAAGGAGTTTAGAAGACAAGTAAGTGATAAAAGGAAAAAAATACCATTCTTTAAGTTTATTTTGGAATTCCTTTACCCTTTTAAAAGCATTGTTGACTACTGGTCTTTTTTGTTTCAGGGAAGTATTGGCCTAAGGTAACTTTAAGAATGCCTTGTTTCAGGTTGAAGATTATGAATTTTGAATGCATGCTTATCAGGCATAAGTAAGTACATGCTTACAGTCATGCTGTACATGACTGAAAATATTGTGCTTAGCACCTGAAGTATTGCTGGAAATACAACTGGGATAAAGTACTGATCCAACCTGCACATTGTGCGATCCCAGTGAAATTTCTGTGGCAATACTGCTGTCTCTAGACCTCTTTTAAAAACAGCCATTAAAAAAAAAAAAAATCTTATAATCCTTTCAAACACTAAGATTGACAATGAAAAAGTTTCCCAACAATTCATCAGCATGTAAATAATGTCTTCCCAAAGCCAGGAGAATGTCATGTCTATCGGACCAGCCAAACACTTGTACAGCCCAGGCTTCTTTGTGATCCTACTGCAAGTCCTGGTTTGCCATGAGCCGCCGGTAAAATGGTACAGACAACTCTCCAAATCCCTAGCTTTCACCAGTGAAAGAAAGGCTACATTGTCCCAATAGGAATTCACACATCAGATTCCAAAACTTCCTTTTCAAAATAGTATTAGAACATTCAGTGAAACTGAAGTATCATGAAATAGAGCTGGTAAGTGCAAAATCTTGATCTGATTGTTTCCAAAATGGCCAATTCTGACATTAAAAAACCAGCTTTTCAAGGTCCATGTCTTTCTGTCCATCAATACCTACCTCACAGACCTCCTCCTATGTCAGGAGCAGGGCTTCATTTTAACAGGAAAAAAGCATAACCTTTAATTACTTCCATTTGGACAATATACTATTCCCAAGTTAGAAGAATGCCTTTAGTAACATAAAACCAGCTTCAGGTCTCAGTTGAGGTCTAAAGTATACTCCTAGTTTCCAATGTACACAGTAGAGCTGGACATCATAAAAACGTCTTAAAACAAGGTAATTTAAGGGCTGTTTAGCTTTCTTGAAACTTAGTTTTGCCATTAATTTCACATGGTTTCCAATAAAGACAAAAGTAAAGACAACAGTTTTTAAAAAGCTTGCCATAAGATTGACTACAATTTATCACTATGGTTTATTACTGTAAGTCTGCATTTTTAAAAAATACCTGGAAAAATAATCAAAGTACAAACAATCCCTACAAAAAGCATATCAGCTCAACCACTTTGTTATTTTAGCCAAGATTTCTAAGCCCAGATAAGCAAGACTAAGAGAGATTGCCTTGCAGGACTTGACACTGAGAACCTTCTATTACTTTCAATGCACAAGGCCAGCTTAGCCTAGGGAGCAGAGCTGAAAGGTCATGTTTCTTCACGTAGTAGAAAAATGGAACACAGCACACAGCACATAAAAGGATCCTTTTTCTTGGACTGTGACTTACAAGAAAGAGCATGTTTTAAGAAGTAAGTTCTGCTTGGTAGTATTTTGTAGAGTGAATGATTTCTTAAGTGAATTACTGCACACTGGAATTCAGTAAACAAGCTTGATGTCTTGTCTTCATTTAATGTCTTAGTATGAACACCTGAATGTGCAGAAACTGTAAGACAAGTGCAGGAATCTGACAAGGAAATTAATAGCCTTGGGAAACACAAGACTAGAGAACAGCTAAACACATATGGTACAGTGGAACATTAAATGGTGAGAAATTGAAGTAAATGACAGTGATAAGCCACAAGAAAGGGCATCCTGTGGTGCCACAATAAACCTGGCAGAGGCTGAATGACAAGGAAATCTTCCCAAAGTAACTACAGAATTATGGAATGACCCCTTGGAGAAAAAGAGGCATCTCAGCAAAACATTATGCACACTCCCATATCAAAGCAAATAAATACACCCAACTGGATTAGCCAGAAAGTCCTTTCCATCTTCAAGTTCCCTGGATTCTCCTAGACTGACTCAAAGCTTCCACTGACATTTGTGTTACCCATTCCATGATCTGGAGGGGAATAAATGCCAGAGTGCTGCAGCTCAGCATGCCTGTGTTGAGTAAGCCAACGCCTGTGACAAGCAAGCCACATGAAAAGTCAGTGAAATAGTCCTAGTATTTCAGTGCCATGGTTTACTAAAGTCCTAGTTCTATGCTTAAGCACCACATTCTTTAAAGTCAATTTTCTCTGTATTCAACAATCAGCTTGTTCTCCCAGGATCCACTCTTTCCTTATGTGCTGGACGACTTGCACTGCTACAACTCGCATGATCAGTGTGGGCTAAGAGGTTTGAGGACTCCGAAATTAAGCACTTTTGTTATTATTGCGAAGGAAAGTTTAAATAAATACACAAGCACTTCACCCACTGAACAATACCAGGAACTACTCAGAACCTCACTTTCAAAAGACAGCATTCCCAATTTCTCCACTTTCTTCCTTCTCTGCTAGTAATCATACCCACACTTCAGTACAAAGCCATACACTTACACATAGGAAAATGCTGCCAGTCTTTCCAAATCAGTAATCCTCATCTGGAAAATTTTATTGACAGGTTTTTCAACACGAGACCTAACATTTAATAGCAAGTATCTTGCACAATTCTCTAATCATATCTGGGATGAAGGGTGGATCCACTCAGCTCTGCTTTAAGCAGTGGCAGATAGTGAGGAAACTGCCAATGCTGACATTTAATACACATGATTTAATACCATGACCACGTTTTTGCAGACTTACCACATTTTTCCTTTTACAGCCTATCGCACACAATTAAATTTCCCTGCTTACCCTACTGACATAAACCCAACCTAACAGGTTCTAAGAAGAGATAGGTATCTTCTAATTTCTAACCACCTTCCTAGCCACCAGCCTTTGAAACAAATGCTGCAGACAATGCAAGAAACAGGGGTATAATGTAACTTCTTCCCAAGCTCAGGATCAACATCAAGTAGTTTTACTCAGCATTAGGTACTACAAGGGCTGTCTTCACTGCTAGACTGACCAGATTATGAAGTTGGATAAAGCCTCTGCTGGTGTGATTTGATGGGTGTTTGTTTCTTTACTCTCTGAGAACTGAAGAAATTAACTGACGATACATTCAAGTGTGCAGATATTCTGTAAATTCTATTTAAACAGAAGTATTACACACTGATGGAACAACCTAGCTGAGCAATGACTACTTAAGCTAGCTATTTTCCATCTGACAGCTGAAGTTTATATCAGCAGGTACCAGGGGAATAAACTTGATTGCAAAATAACCAGTAATAAAAAAAAAAAATTCATACTCCTACTGGTTTTTTCCTTTTTAAATAAGCAGCAGTCAACCTGCACATGGAACTTCCAAATTTTTTTAACTTTTTCCTAGGGAGCAAGAAGTTACCAACTCCTGTCATTCATGCCACACACAAACATGTACATTTTGAGTTTTCAATATTCCAAAGTCAACCAAATTGCATGCTGCAATTTCCTCATGCACATTGCAAAACCATTACAAAACAAGTTATCTTTCATCAGTTCTGATTTTATCATTCCATTTAACTCAATGCAAAAAAGGAAAGTTTAACTTTCCACTACATTTCTAGTTAGCCTCCTCCAATAGAGGAGAAAATAAAAATTAGGACTTTGTTTACTTCTCTTCTTAGTATCCCATCTCAGGAAAAGAGTAAAACTGAAAAGAGCGGCAAGGCGTACTCAAACCAACATTTCTAAAGACTAGTAGCTTGTTCTCACATGCATCAAATTACGGGTTCCTGTTCCATTTATTATGTCTGCATAACTTACCCACATAATACTTTTTTGATTGGCAGTAATGTTAGTTTACATAAGGGGAATGAAGAGAGAAAATTATAATCTCTATTAAATCAGGGATTTATGTATTATTCCTTCTGTAAGGACCTGCTTTGAGCAAGAAGTGCTTGGCAAGAGTGCAGAACATCCTTCAGTAGATTCTTTTAATCTTTGAAGGGGAAAAGGAAAGGTGGCAGTGGGAGAACCATTCAGGGGATCAGGGGATACCTGTTCCTCCAGTACTATTTGATTGGTACAGTTATACACACCCGAAGTTTCATCTTAAGAGACTTCGTCCTCCTATTACCTTAGATATAAGCTTTGCAAACCAGTGAAATCCTATGAATGAAAAGATGCATCTACCTGCTTGGTTGGCCACAGCTAGCTTCCAAATAAATTTCAGGATGCACTGAACACAAGGCACGTATTTTGATTTCCAATGACCTTAAGCATGATAAGCTACTGAAATAGATTTCAAGCCCACCTTTGTCTGCAACCCACTAAAGGGGAGGAGTTTTAGTATCAGTCATGAAAATGAATGTTACCTATCACTAGACAAAAGGTCCAATTCACAGTAGGGCAAAAGAGATGTAAGATCACAAACAAGATCCAGATTGCAGAACTGCATCTCAGTTGATAAGAGCATGCTCACCTTTCAGATTCAATTCTCCCCACCACCAGTTAGTTTCTTTTGCAATGGCAGCTCCTTTTGCTCCCAGATCAAGTATAGCCCCATTTCAACATGCACTGCCAGGCTTAAATATTTAAATTTAAAGGCATTTATTCACTACCATCTCTTATTTTCCTTCCATGTAAAATAATGTGTAGTTGCCCTGACTAAGCTCCACTTCTCAGATGTGATGAATAATTTCATTAGGACTGTAAGTATATCCTGAATACTAGTAATGGCATATGGGTGAAAGCAGTGTTTAAGGAAAAGGCTGCACCATCTGAATAGTAGTACATGTGTGGCCTTTCATTCCTTTCAAATGCTTTGGTATCCAAGCTGGTTCCATTTTTGGGGTTTTTTTTTTTTGCATGTATATTTTCAGAAGTGAAAACTAGTAAAGTAGCCTCCAATGAAAACTCCTATACATAGAAATTTCAGTAGTGTAGAGCACTTCAGAGGTTGAAAGCTCCATAAAAGAAATAGTCAGTGCTATACACAGCATACCAGTATGCCTCTAGTAAACACATATTAAGTCTGACACATCAGAAATTTCTGATTTCATGATGCTGATGGAAACTGCCAGATGAGAAGTAATCCATTTAGTTATGCTTGAATCATTAAATGCCGTTTGGTTTTCAACAAAGCTTTAAGAAGTTTCAAAATAGAATATTGGTACATTTTATAAAAGGCATGTAATTTTAATGCAAAATAATACTTCATTATTAGAAATACTCCCAGTAATGACAGGCAGGGAGACTGATAAGGAGAAGGAGAAACAGGTTATTTAATAGAGATAGGTTAAATTTAAGCAAATGTTCGGTCTCTTGACTTAAGTTGAAAAAATACAGAGCAAACCAATTGCTATTTAATGAAACAAGGGAAAAGAAAAGCATTCATTAAAACAGAAGTAAATAATTTATAAGCCCTGGAAGTTTTGCAAAGGTTTTGTGGGTTTGTAGTTGTTTTTTGTTTTAACACGGTTACAGTTTTGAAGGGGTACACAGAACAGACAACATAAGCGTTTCAAAAGTTTGGTTGAACTTCAAACAAAGTTATATGGGTTAGTCCCATACCAGCTGCGTGGCATGGGTGCCCTGCTACTGGAAACTGCTCAGTGATTTAACTGCACTCACAGCACATGCAGGGCTACAACCTGAGAAAACAGCTATGAACACAGCTGACAAATTCCTGGCAGATGATTGGTAAAGGGCACCACCTTGGCAATTGTTTTGAAATAAATTATCAAGGTCAAAACAGTCAGCCTCAAACTTCCTAAAAACTTCCTTTGAAGATTACATTTTGAGTAATGGCAGACTACGCAAAGCTTGTTTTGAGTGCAGTCAGCATGGGAGCAATACATCAACTGAAGCAGGGAACTATTTTTTCCCTTTAGACATCTGAGTTGTAATATGAATATGTACATTAGTATGACAATTATAATTATGAACCTTGACAGCTGCTTGTTACCACAAATAGAAAACTGGCAGACTGAAATTAGAGAGCTACAAATATCCAAGGTTAAATTTAACTTAAAAGGAAGTGTTTCACACACATACACATCCTTGCTAGCTGTAAAAGTCTGCTTTGGGGGCCAATAAAGCTCAGACTGCACAGAGTGCCTCTGAAGTAGCAGCCTTCTACAATATGGCATAATATGTACCACTTCAGGTTTAAAGGTTTAATTTCTATGTACATGCTTAGTTAGCTGACAAATAACCTAGGAAGACCAATTTCCTGGATGTATTCCTGGATCTACTTTGTCAGGAGGTCTTCAGTGTTGCTCCAAACCCAGAACTCTAAACTTTTAGGTCCCACCCCAGTATCTGCACTCAGCAAAAGAAGCTAAAAAAAGTAATATCTAACAAAAATATTTAGACTTTAGTGATTGCATTATTGTGACAAAGCTGCACTGCTCAGCTAAAATGTAGTAAATACTGCATTTAAGAAAAATTTTTAGTAAACTCAGGAAGCCTAAGCAGGTAGATTAAGGAGCCTTTTCACACATACCCAGGACAATTACAAATGGGAAAAAAATACTACACTGTACAAGAATTTGTACTGAGGAGAATTAGTTTACCCAATGTTAAAGCAACAAGCTTTACAAGAAACTGTACTGCAAACTGCAACCAAATTTAGCATCATTAAAAGGCCATTATCAACCTACACGAATATGCTGGCATTCAGTTCATCCTCTGAATACTCATACCACTGCTCTGTTCCTCCTTTATATTCACTTATCCCATTAAGGGAAAAGATGGATTTTTGGGAACAATAAATAAAGATTTTGTTCCAGCTTCATTCTAAAGTTCTGAAATATTAAACAATGTTCTCAGAATTGGTTAACAACATGATTCAAACTTCAGCTACAAAAGGTCTTAAGCAAATTCCTCATAATATATACTAGAGGAGACAGCTAATGCAACCACTTTAAGTACATCCACTGCCAGTACTCATTTGCGGATCACCCACATTACTTCTATTTGTTCAGAAACAGAGGTTAAGCAAAACATGGTATATATGCACACAAGTACTGCATGCACACACTCTTAACTGCTCACATAGAAACTTGCTACCATACCTAAAACTATTTGCATGAAGGGCTAGTCTTTCAAAGGACTGTTTAGACATATATTTTCACATCCTTCACCAGAAAAGATCTGGACCCTTACTTCCCATTCCCAGCTTTGCAGTGTATTGACTGAGGAACAACATGTTACGCTTACGGCCTCCCATCTGCAACTGTTCCATGTCTAAGAGCAGGATACTTAAGCACTTTACACTCCTGGAATAAAAAGGCTGCTTGGTTAACATGACAAGTATAGATCATTGCTAAATGTGTATAACTGCCCTGCTTTCTTAAAGAGCATGAAATAATTAGGGGGTGAGATGTTTCCTATATGCATCTTTTCCCTCTAATGAATACTGCCCCCTCCACTTTCAGAAACAGAAACCTGAACTGTCTCTTCATACAACACTGAAACTGCATTGTTATGGAACTAGTACCAATATTTCAGTTTCAAAAATGTGAAATAAGGTTTGGAATTGCATTCCTGAAGACTAAGTTTTATTGTTTTTTTTAAAAATCCCAAAAGCTGGACCCAACAATTACCCAGGTTTGAAATTCAAACCAGATTTTTCAATTGCAGTCCAAAAGCACAGTAAAATTCCATCACAAAGGGACATCTGGCAATTATAAAAACCCAGATCTTATATATGAATGTAACAGAAAGTCCTCATATTTGCATCTCAAAAGAAAAACCAAAACAAGACAGCAATACCTCAACAGTACGTGTTTTAAGAGACAGGAATGCCTCCAAATCTGTACCTTAAATGAGAGCTCAATAAATAAACTTCAGAGTAGAAGTTAGTGAATTGAAGGTTTCAATAAATTAAACCATATGTTGACCCTTCTCCTTTAACTCATCATAAGGTGCAGCTGGAGAAGCATAAAAACAAAATGCGAATGTGTTAAAGAAGGTCAGCAAGTAGAAAGATCTTTTCAGCCTCCCAGGTCTTCATGCTTAGTTGTACAATTCAGAGATGAGAGTCACCATCCAGCCACCGAAGATCTTACCATGATTATGTAAAAGCCAGACAAGCCCATGAGTCCATGAGACATGCATCCAGTGGTGCTGAAGAAGGCAGATGATGCCATAATGAGGCTGTCTAGATACCTTTTAACAGCCATGTGAAGGAGCCAGGGTGTCCCTCAGATGGTTAAAAAAATGGATCAGTATTCACAGGGCTTTGTTGAAACAGCTACCTCCACATTAATGAAATATTTAACCCATTCTTGTCAGTCACTGTAACAAGATCTCCACAGTCTTAAAGATGATGGGGACATTAATAATAATGGGGGCGAGGTGACTCAAAAGCTATACTCAAAAGGGTAGAAAATGATATTTTATGAGAAGCAAGAGAAGCCAGCATATTTATTTCCTGAAATTATTTAATCCTTTTTCCAGTGACATTTTTTAAAGTTATTTTAAAAATAGTTTTCACCATCACTGGTATAAAAATATGTATTTCATGTTAATACAAAACTATGAAGAATAGCTTTATAACCCAATTACCAGGTATCTGAATTTATTATTAAACTTGTATCCACTAAGTAAGTTAGGATTTGTCCCAGTTAAACTGTTTGAGACCTACATACCCACTATGGCACAACAGAAAATCAGGTACACTGAACATGCAAGAAGAAGAACATGTTAAATAAAAGCCTTTTGCTTTCAAGGGTTGTAAGTTCAGCACAGCATTAGCAAATTTCTGTTTCTCATTCCTTACTGAATACAGACACTGTAAACTTATTTTTCCTACATTATTACTTCAGGAAATTATTTTAAATCCAGAAAATGAAAAGAAGTATGCTTTAAAGCTTTGAAGTTCTAGGAAGGCATCATTTGCATGAGTGAAAAATGTTATTATACCCTAGTATATTACTGTCCCTGTGAAATTATTCAGCAGACATTGAGTAAGAGTATAGCATACTTCATGCTACAACACTTATTTTTAACATTTTGTGGATAAAATATAAGTTTAAATAGTATCATATTCAATACACCTGACCTTTACACAAGGCTTTAATGTGCAGCTTGTGCTGCCAAGTTTATAAAATTATATATATACATACACATCCCAAAGTGACAGCACAATCCTAAACTAAGTTCTAAAAATACTGTAAGCTTTATGTAGCACCTGCTACATTGTTTGTATTTCAGTCACACATAACACTTATGTTGCATGTGATTGAAAGAATATTTGAATTAGTCTTACTTAAACCAGAAGTTTGGTTTTGGTATTCTTCGTTGGTTTTGTAGAATTTTTGTTCAACTTTGACTGGCTTTTTTGCTGGGAAGGCTTAGGGAGTTGTGTTTGATTTTGTTTTAGTTTTTATTTGCTTGTAGAAAGAACTTAACGAAACTGGAGAGAAACACCTACCATTATTACTAAGTTCTCACCCTCCTCAAAAAAAAAAAATTGACAGAACTTTTATTTAAATCACATTTACTTTTTTTTGAGATCAGATTTTACGACCAATAGGAAATACTCCTTTGCTTAAGATGACAACTAACACTGACCTTTACCAGGTTCAGGCTGGTCTCGTCAAGTGTGTCCTCCGGATTCCA
This sequence comes from Corvus hawaiiensis, assembly GCF_020740725.1. Classification (NCBI taxonomy): domain Eukaryota; kingdom Metazoa; phylum Chordata; class Aves; order Passeriformes; family Corvidae; genus Corvus; species Corvus hawaiiensis. The sequence goes on along the minus strand of NC_063255.1, from coordinate 7,274,065 downwards.
GATCCTACTTCCTAGAGATTACAAATGCTTGTCTACACAAAGGCAACCAATGTTGAATTCGCAATTCCTGTTTGCCAAAATGAGTTGGGAGCCACCAGTTAGTACTGCCACACCATGGTTTGGTACATCCCAATGATAAAGCCGGAAGGCACACTGTCACCACTGAAATCTTGAAGCACAATATATTTCAGCTTATCTGAACAAATACCTTATAAACTTGTCTTTTTTCCCCTCTGCCAGATGGTAAAAAATAAGTCTATTCCAGGGCAGTCAAGTGTTCATATACTAAAGGAAAAGAGCAGCACTTGATGTTCTCCTTTGTTACTCTACTGGACACTCAAGCCTCACTGTTTAAATACTCATTTCAGACCACCAGCAACTACAGCAAAGTACACTCACCAGAGGAACACTGAAATACTAATTCAGAGCTGCTGCTGCTGAACATCTGTGGTTTCTGTTCAGTCTTTTGGATGCAGGAAAGCTAACAGGATGTATGAACAATCTGCCATGAACTGGTTGGAGCAGACAGGTTTGGGAAATATGCCTTAGCTACCAATAACAAATGGAGAAGCCATCATCTGTCCTATCTGCTTACTTCTCCTTGAGGAATTTGGGTATTTTGCCAACCCACTCAAAGCCAGGCAAAGGTACGCAGTGGAAAGCCAGAAGAAAAGGAAGATGTGCAGAAATGGAAGCTGCAAAAGCCAAAGAGATCATAGGTTAGTAAACACTGCTCACTCACACCCCCACTTTATCAGGGTTATAGCCTGGCACACCTACCTATTTTACTGAGTCCTGCTTTGCTTATTTGAAAGGCAAAACAGCCAACTGACTAGTCATTATCTTTATAGGTGCTCAGAAAAGTACCTTAAAGGCAATTCAGCAACAGTAAAGTACATACTAGTACACTAAAAGTGACATGCTAATTGCAAGCACCAGTGACAAGAGAACACCATGACTTTGATCTCTCTTCATTCATAGGCACTAAACTTGTGCTTCTATATCAAATTTACTTTTCTGAAACTAAAACAAGACAGGTCAGGCACCTTTATTGAGTTACTACTCTTAATATTTATTCAGAGGGAAGGAATACTGCACAGCTCTACACAAAACCAGCTGACATCAAACCTAGCAACAACTCCATAAAAGCTTGTGATGGCACTTCTGTACAAGTCATTCACCTCAGCGAAATGCCATTGAGTAGCTCATTCCAAGATTCTGTGTCTAACTTAAAATAAATGCCAAACACTGCCTGAAGAAAGGATTGCCTTACAAAGAGGTACAGAAAAAAAGTAGTTTATAATGTTAATATTTAACTAGCAATTTTTTATATAACCAGCGAATTGCATGCATATTTTAGAGATCTTCAAGTGCGACAAACTTGGATGTATATGTGCCAACTCTTACATGCATCTTTCAACAAATATGAAAGATTTACGAAGCACACAACTGTGCTTGTGATCCTCTGCTTTGCTGAGCCACCAGTAATGGAAGTGCAAACATACTACAAAAGTTGTCAAAGAGAACCTAAGGCATTTAAAACTGAGGAGGACTGCTTTCAGCACGATATACAGCAAACAAAATGCTTCAGTCAGCAAGACCTGTCTTATTAACCTCAGGTTAGAAAGTGAAACCTTACTGAAACTAACCATAACTCATGGGCACTTTACTCATTTAGACAATCAATCCTAAATCCATTGGTCTATATTCCTGATTAAGCATGCATGTACTGTAATACTGTTCTTGCCACTCTACAGTAAAAACTAATTACTATCTTTCTCTCATGCCCCTATGTTATAACAGAGTAGACATATGCAAAGAATTAGAAACATCAGATTTACATAAAACAGTACTGGAACATAATATGCAATATGTTTGCCTCCAACCATAAAACTTACAGGCTTCTAGAAACACAGGTTGTTTTCTTGAGGTTAGTCTTCTAGAAGTTCCTGCAAATGGTGTTTTGAACCCATTTTGAACCAAACTTACATATTCCAGTACTATAAAGAACTTACACAGCTTACTCCTTAACCTTCATGTGGGAAAAAATAAACTACTTCAAATGTTTCCCCTTCCAGTTTTACTGTTAAGGAGGAAATAGAAACACTGATTGATTACCTAATTGCTCTACCACTTCCAAAGTATCCTTTAGAAACTTCCACCTTACATCCATCTCTTCCACATACACACTCTTACTCTATTTCAAAACAAGAAGTCTGATGTACTCAGGGATGCTCCATACCAAAACTATTTTATGCTTTTGATTAGTAAAAAATTGTAAGAAGAAATGAGAAGGGAGGAGATAACTAATCAGAAAATACAATATGAATAATGGAAGCACACAATGGATTTTTACACTGTTCTCATTATTTTCAACGAAATAATAAAAAAAAAAATTTGTCTTTCTGACTGTACATTCAAGCATGAATCTTTAAAAATATTCAAATGCAACCTCAAGTTTTACTAGTATACAGGAATAATAGGTTCAGTTCAGAACATATGATTTTACATGCAACACTATGATTGTTCTGTTTTCATTCTCTTTGCATTTCTACCCGCCTATTTAATCTATGCAAATTAGAGTAGATGGTAGTAGGTTTGCCACTAATAATTTTGTCAACTGATATAGAAATTCATCTCTGGATTACATCTTGAGAGACTACTGACCTCTTCCAGCTTCCCGGAAAAAACTCCCTGCAATCCACCACTCTCCTCTTACTGGGCTATTAACTGAAAGGTTAATGCCTTCAGGCATATGGCTTCTGTGTGGGCACATGACCCAAGATCATTGAAAGTTTCCGTCGGAAACCCTGAAAGATTTACTGGATTACTGCATCCAGGTCATACACCTCTACAGGACAATGTCCCACTTTAATCTATCCTACACTTCTTTGACCACTCACTAGCTTTTGGTTTACATCTTCCTGTGCATGCAAAACCTTAATTGAGAGCATAAGCCCCACAAGTGAGCTCACACTCAAGTGAATACTTCAAGGCAACCTCTGACCAAACAGGAGAGCCCTCTCACATCACTCTCTAGGGGAAACAGTAGCAACAGAAAAGGGGAACATCACAGTTGCTGGAAATACAAACCTAACAGCTGATCAGTTAAGAGATGACAAACAAATCTTGCTTCCAATATAGAAGTCTGAGATGTCAAAGCACAGGGAAGAATACAAGGTAAGTGATCACTACGTCATTGCTCCCCCATACTATTCTCGTACAAGAAAAATTTTTTTGTTTAAGCATATGCTAACTCTTGTTTTTCAGCATCCCCGAAACCCAGAAAGATTATTTCAGGACCATTTCAGTCATCACGACCAATTCAAATTTTCTCCATGCCCCTCTTTACACTTAAGAAACATTTTTAGACTCATGAAGAAGTTAAACTAAAGAGTTGGAGCTGGCTGGTACTGGCTCTGTGGGACACAGCAGCTTCTCAAAGAAGCCACTCCTGTATTCCCTGCCACCAATCTCTTGTCACACATACCCAGCGTACTATTCTACTGCCTATCCATGCACTTGCTCCTCTACCATCAACAGCCATTCACATTTCAACAGCGTTTTCCTATGGCTACTGAAAAATACCATACATGCTACTGGAAAATTATAGGGAACACGTGCCAGAAGAGTCAAGGAACACAGAGGACAGTGAGCAAAACTACACACATCTACTTAAAAACTACACTAAGAGAGAAGTTCTAACTAAGAGGGTATATGGAATGTCTGGAAAAAGAATGGCAAGGAGTCTCTATAAAGGTAAGGTTGCAGAAAGCTCCAGCAACTCAAATTATTCTGAACATACTTCTAATATTTCCAATAGCACTCAAAACAGTGTTTATGGCACAACGACTGAAGTTTGAAGTGTCAGATGCTTTATTCTTGTTTCCACAGTATATTGCTGCAATTGAACTGGCAGATAAGTATTTAAGATTAAAAACTTCTTAATAGTGAGAAAAACGAATAGAGTAATTTTCTTAATAGTCCTGCATATATTTATATAGATGTGCAGTTTTTATCACTTTCATTCCAAGGTGAAAACACTTCCTTTGCTATTCTACATCCAATCTATACAGTAGATTTCAAATTGTTCGCTTCATTGGGATGCAGACATTTTAGAAACACGAATAAAAGCCAATTGAAACTGAAAAAAAAAAAGACAATCACACATTTTCTAAAGAAGCAGAAACAAACACACACTTAGGCATTCACAAATTGGGAAAAAACCCCCACTGTCTAGACAGGGTTTAGGGTTTAAAATTACAATAAATTTATTCTAGGAGAAGCACAAAACCTGCAGCACCATTACCAAACTCATTGTCCCAAGTTAACAAACATGTTACACAACCAAGTGTACAAGGTCAGTCATACTCACCTTCCCTCACTGATTTTTGCTTTGTCTCCATGACAAGTGAAGTTCTCAATGTAGCCCAGGCTGCAGTTGATCCGTGTCCAGTCAGGCTGGCACACAGCAATGAAGTGAGGACGCAGTCTACCTATGGAGTACTTGGCAATGTCTGTCAACGACTGGCTAGCAGCTGCCCCAAAAATGAAGGTCCCAATGGCTTTGTAAATAGTGGCTATGTAGTTATTTCTGACAAATGAATTTGAGTGCAAATTATTATAAAAGACTGAGAGAGTCTCTCCTAGGATTATCTGAAAGAGAAATAAGGACAACAAGTTAAAGATAATAATTTTAAAAGAAAAATATCACACTATTCTTGTTAATACTCAGACATACAGTTTCAGAAATTAGTTTTTTATAAACATTAAGCTGCAAATTTAAGTTCTCCAAGAGTCAGCAGTAACCATGTCCAAACATTATAAACACTTTCACACAGAAGAGAAACACCCTTTTACTTTACCCTACTTCATGCTGAATTTAATCATATTATTTTCAGAATACTTATTAAAACAAAGCCTTCTCAGAATAACATTTAACGATACTACTTGGCATGGCCCTAACTAGAAACATTTTCTCCTGTATAACTTCATTTTACATTGAGTCTTCTTCAACTAACTTCTACTGAGCAAAATTTTTCTAAGCTTGTTAGGTTTTTCATGAAGCCAGAAACTATTCTGAAGGGTTGAGACTTCATATTCAGATCTGAAAGGCCATATATTTTAACAAAGGAATTCCCTATTCCTCATGAAAACTAAATCCTTCGGGGAGAAAAGAAAACTAATGAGAGTAGGGAAGACAGGGAGGTCTTTCTAAGGATTTTTCACCCTACATGTCCAAGGTACAAGTATCAAGTGTTGACAAGAAAGCAGATCTAATTTTGTTTTCTTGCAACTTCATCTTTTGCAGGAAGTATTTCCTTATGCCAAATACAGAACTTCACTCCAGATAATTTGGATATTGAACCAGATGGTCCCATTCTGTACAGAAAAGATCAATTCATATAGATAATCAGATGTGTGGGGGACTGGACATATATATGTAAAGTTATCTTGAAAAATCATGTAAAAATTAAAATTATGGCTCCATCTGTCACTTGAGAGTGCCAGGTCCCCAATCTCAGCAAACCAGAACTTTGGTGAATGAAGCCATTACTTAGACACTGCCACCCAGTGACAGCTTGTCAGAGGCTTCGCACGTGAAGGCTAACAGACAATACCATCAGATGTGTGTGACACTTTAGTTTTACAGCCTCCACCATACCCAAACATGGACTGAAGCAGAGAAATACCAGAACATGCACTAAAGCTGAGAAAGTCTTCAGTAAAGTACATAGACACCTAATCCAGAAAGTAACCTCTTAAGGAAGATGGTTGAGCACAAATAGACATGGGTAAATAATGAATCCCTTTCAAAGAACATTGCTGCAAAACCTGCAAGGAGGTCACTTATCTCAGTTGAGGCAACAAAAAATTAGTTGATGTCTATGCAATTACTACACTGGACAGACATCAAAGAATGTTCATCTTCAATAATCTGACTAAGCATTGAGTAAAGGACACCAATATTTGCTTTTACCATCTGACTATGAAGCAATCTTGACAGAAAAACCTGGTTTCCCAACTTTTCCCATCTTTTAGATGGTCCTTGATGTTGCAAAAGAAACTTCATTTGCTAAATATTCATACAGGCTCAAATGGAGATTGGATTAATTCAAAGGGAATACATCCATTAAAAAACTATATTCAGTGGAGCCTTTTCTGACTCAGGAAGTTCCTGAGCTGCAAATGGGCAGTAGCCACGTACTGAGGGCAAAACATCAATCTTTCCATGCTCTGTTTTGTTCCTCCTCCCTCAACTGTTTTAACTGCTCTAGAAAATAGATAAGCTATATGGACTTCAGTTGTGAGCCAGCACTGATGGTCTCAGGTAATACTGACTACCAAAGGTAGTAACAGGGTGGAAAAAAAAAAGTCTTATCTTAAAGGCAGGATCTTTAGCATAAACCACTTGCCATTTAACAGAACACACAACCCCTCCCCCCCAAAAAATTTCATGTGCTTCAGAAGCATTTCTGTAAGATTTTGAAATAGCTTTTCCAAAAAGAGGGAAACCAGGCAAGTCATGGTTTCAATTCTCAGAACATATTTCTACACTGCAAAAAAAAAATTCCACCCAAGAGCAAACATGAGCTGCAAGTTGACCTTTATGTTGGAACCTAGATAAATATCCATGCAGTCCCTGCGCAACACAGAGTTTGATTATCATAATATTCCTCCTGGCTTAAACCCATTAGCCCAAAGAAACAGCTGGTCAATACTGAGGATTACATTTAGCTGTGCTAAAATTCAGCCATTTTCATTTCTGGCTCCTAAATATACTTGGATAAATATTTATATGCCTAAAAATCTTATTTGGCATAAGAAAGTTTTAACTCTGTTCAAAGTGTGGCTCTGATGAGCTTGGATGCCACTCAACAGAACCATCAGTGGAGGCTGAAGCTTTTTAGCACATCTGGACAGGGATCTTGAGGGCCCTGTTGAAGGGCCTTTGTAGGAACTGAAGTGCAGTCCTATCAGACTTAGGACATGAAATGGTTAACTGAAGAGGTCCAACTGTCCCCTCTACTCATGAGGGCATGTCCCAGCTACTTTTTGCCCCCATATCCTTCTAGAAGCCATCTGCACTCCATATGTAGTCAAGGAAAGCTGCTGTTTTCTGCCAGGCTACGGAATTTTCACTAGCTGATCACGGCTCAGACAAGCCACAAGAGGCGGCAACAGACAGTGTAATAGTGGGACCTCAACTTTTGTCCATACACAGTAAGCTATTAGGTTAGCTCAGCTGACAGCATACAATTAAGTATTAGGGATAGAGAGTCACTACATGCTTGAGACAGTTCAGCTGAGCTAGGAGCTGCGGTCAGAGAGAGATCCCAAATTGACAGTCACAGAGACAACCCGTCCAGCTCACTGATCTGGTGTGACAAAGAGGAAAGAGGAAAAGTACCCTGTTTTTCAGCCAGGTTAGGTGCAGTATGAAAGTGAGCCCCTGCAGTAATTTAAATACAAATGGGCCCAGAGCTTTATCCTGACCTTCAGGGAAATATCCAGGGGAAAACTCCACACCTACTTAGTCTTTTTATTCTATTTATGTTTCTGGTAACATCTGACTGGAAGTCAATCTTTCTCTTAAATAGGCTGTTGTTACACTTCCACACACAGAAGTATTCCCGAAGATTTTGTGGCAGATAAAAAAATGCTGACTTAATAGGTCATGCACACTGATATTCTGAAAGTAGCAGGTCCTAAAATAAAAAGACTTGAGACAGTCACTTCCAATACATTAGTGCTATTTTCAACAAATATGCTAAGAAGTTTTTCTCTCTCTAAGTATAGAATTAAGCCACCATAGTTTTAAGGTTCAAAGGCATTCTTCTTCTGTTCTATAATTCTAGCTGTTTGACCTCAGTTAAAGAAAACGTTTTAGTTACACTTGCCAGACCATCATTTCTACTTCTTTAGCACCTGCCCTAAGGACATTATTTTAAGGTTGAGAAATCTTACAGAATATAGTTTTGTAAGTCTATATATATTAATATATCGCCCTCCTCCCTCTCTCCCACCCCCACTGAAATCAAAAGCAATGAAGAAAAGTTTAACTTACAACAATTACACTGAAAGGAATAATTATTCCTGCTAACAACTTATAAGAAATGGTGTCCTCTTTGTATGGATACCGGATGGATTCATCACTACAGAAAACGCCTCTCTGGAAGGGGATACGTCGTGAACTGAGAATTGCAAAAGGCAAGCCAGCTGGCAAAAAGGAATACAAAATACATTACAAAAGCAAAACAAAGTGGTGATGATTATACCCCCGCATTTCCAAAAAGAAGTGCATAAAGAGGAATGGGCATGCAGGAAGTTAGAAGGTTATGCACTTCTCTTGGCCAATGCCTACTGCCTTGACTTTTTAGCTTCCAGGAAGGATTGCTGAATGAAGGAAAGCAGGGCAGGATTCTTCTCATCTCCATGTTTGTGGCACTTGAAGTGTGGAAGCATGCCAAAACTGTGACTGAGTAAATAGTTCAGTGACAACCACTGAGGTGCTCAATCTGCTGCTACTGGGACAATTATCAAATATTTCTTTATATTCCAGTGAGCACCAGTTGCCCCCGTACACCTTCTCTGGACAGCTTTACAAGTCAGAAGAGCATAAATTGCATTTCATGAAAGCAGAAAAGGAGGTGCTTTTCACGGAGTGCAAGTGCAGAGGGAGCTTTTGGGAATATGGAGAAAAGGAAATTACACATGCATGCAATACCCTCACTTCCTCACACATCGGATAGCTTCCTAGAACAACATGGTCACTGCACAAGCCCTACAGCTGCATGGCATGGAGATTTTATCCTCACCTCTTCCACCAAAGAGGATGCCTTTGGCTCAATCTAATACCAGCAAGACACAATACTAAGGTGCACAATAGCTGCACACTATTGCACATCAAGATACCCAAAACAAACCAAAACTAGTCATTTGAACAGCAAAGATTTTTTTTAAAAACTCAAAATAGGATGCAAGTCACCACAAACTAATAGAATCACATTTCTAAAACCTGTTCCTCCATCCTTAACACACATACAGCATCCACACAATCTGTTTGTGTACAGGGATGAATACTCTCAGAAAGAAATGGCTGTATGGAAAACAAGAAGTGGGGGACTACAAAGAATGCTTAACCAAACAATAAATAATCTTCTTTAGCCTAGGCATGTAGAGCCCAGTAGCACAAAAGCCCTTGACTTAATGTCAAAATTCAGCTGTGTTGCACATAAAATGCATATTCCTTTAAAGTTACACAACAAAAATTATCTGGGGAGACACTCCCATCCAACAGTAAGGGATTGCAAAGATAGAAACAGTCTCCATCCTTCCTTCCCAGCAGAAGTAGATTTTGCTGTAGTCTCAGGTCTCTCCTCAAGACCTCTCTGCCAAGGCATAGCCTACCTCTTCCTTTCCAGATACACAGCTAGCCCCAAATAAGCACGTACATGTAAAAGTAAAGATGTGAAGAACAGGAGAAAAAGTGAATAAAATAGGATACCAACCAAGTCTCAGGAGAACCGCTAAAAAAGGGAAGCAAAAAGACCTAGGATCCTTTCCAATCCTCTTCCCTCTTTACCTACACCCATGAAGTCCTCAGCCTGACTCCTGGGGACCATCACAAGAGATACAACTGGGTTTTCATCAACAATTTGCTATCAGTTTTGTTCTGCATACCCTAAAGTGCTTAAAAGAATACTTCAGTTTGAAAATAAAAGAGCAAATAAACTAATAGCTCAAAAGGTGAAAACTTCCTTGAAGTGAACTCTGGCGAATGACACAACCTTATTCCTTGATCAGGCAGTTATATCATGTGGGCCCATGAATTCTAGCTAAGTCTGTTGCAAGGAACCATGTACCTTCTGTATTGCTGTAGTCATGAAACCAATAGCATGCAAAACCTCTCCTCCAAAAGTGGCAGAAAAAGACCACTGTCACTGTCAAGAGGGGTTGTTTCCAATTCCATGCCAGCAGGACTACAATGACACAGCTCTGGAAGCCATCCAAGCACACCAACAAAGCAGAAGGACAGCAGGATGGGCTAAGAGCCAAGCCAGAGCCTCACCAAAACACTGCACTATTCAGATACCAGCCAGCACAGAGCCCAGGAGCTGGACTCTACAGTACAGTGCAAAAACACTGCCTTTCCTACTAGGAAAAAATTCCTCTCCCTTTCTCTTAACAGGAAGAATATCAGGATTTTAAAAACACTGCAGCCCAGACCTCATTTTTTTCCCTCCCCTTGTGTTGGTATTGTGACAGATGTCATGATACACCATCAATTGTTTCGTATTTAGCTGACTTGTGTCAGGGATGAGGCAGAAGCATATACAGCCATGGTGAGGGAAGGTGACTTGTCAACATAATGTCGTGGTGTTTCCAACACCACTTATTACTACAAAATATGTATGGAATGAAAACTTCATCATTCACCCTGCACACATGCTAACATCAACATTCAAGACTGAGTATTTGAGAAAAATATATTGTTTGGACCTCCAAATATAGAGAGTTAGACATATACGGATCAGAGTTTCTTAATTACTTACATGGTTACTTCTTTAGAGTTGGTAGTTCTGATTATCATGGTAAAGCAGTTGTTCACAAAATTATGTTCAGCCCAAAAAAACCTTATCACAGCTTCAGCACAGTGCCACAAACACCTGTGGTTATAGCTTGACAGTGTCACTGACATCAAATCACTAGCTCTGCATCACCCTTTTTAAAGGCCTGCTCTGTGAATAATGGTGTCATGGTACCTTACTCCTCATTTCCTCCTACCCACACCTGGATGTTTCAGCGTCTCAAGGTGAGAGATCAAAAATTTTCAGAACAATGGGGTTATTCAGGGGGCAGCTTTTTTTAACGTAATTTCCAGCTACTAAATCAGAAATAAAAAGCAGTGCTGTGTGGATCATAGGAATGAAGTCCCTCATGCAGTGAGGATCTGTGCTCTTCCATGCTGAGTGAAGCTGCTTCAAGTGTGTGCTCACTCTTCAGCAATATTGAGATTATGATGTAATTAGCCTGTAATTGCACCTTCCTGTATCCAGATCATGCAAACAAAATACCAAAGAACTCAATGTTTGTTTTTGTTTTGCTTTGTAAGCAAGTATGAACAGCTAAAATAAAGTTACTGTCTTCTTTCACAATTTCTTTCCACCTCCTTTACTTTGAGTTTTAGAAGTCCTAGGTATCTACGTGGTAACCATTAAGTTGCCATTAAGTAACTATCAATTGGAAGAGCTATGCACTGAAATACAATACTGTTAATAAACCTTATATAGGAAATGTAACAAGGGTTTCTTCAGTTTCCCCCAACTGCACAACAGAGTCAAGAAGTAATTCCACCAGTCATTTATCTTACTGCTGTTCTCAGCACCTTTCATTTTTGAAAGGATACAGGCTCCATGAAAGTCTGTGAGAAAAGTTTTAATTTCTAAAAAACAGATTACAGTAAAATTGATCAGATTAACTTAACACAGTTAAACTGTAAACTGAAGTCACAGAACTACAACATCTGTAATTTACTTCTTGCTCAATCCACGGCAGTCATTAGCCTGAAAAACCATGCCAGTAAGGGGCTTTTGGTATCTTTTTGGCTGAAGTACTCTCCAACATCAATACCTAATCCCTCAGGACATGCTCCATACAGCAGGTTTAATTTACTTCTTTTTAACACATACAGATTGACTTCACTATTACTAACTGGTGAGAGAGAGGACAAAAGTAAAGGTCAAACCAGAGGGGCATCAAGTGTTTCTGGCACATGAAGCCAGTAAGAGAACCTTCTCACAATACTGAGGGTTCTGTTCTGTTTTAAATAAATCACCAAAGGCTGCTTTTGTGGGTTTTCAAGGTGTTTTCATTTCTAAAATCAAATCAAAATTATTTCAAATATATAGTTTAAATACTTTCTGCAGTGAAAGTTTCTCTCCCTGTAAGAAAATAAAGGGACAGGAAAAAATAGTTCAATTTTTTCATTACTGCAAGCAGAACAAACAAGCAGAAGAACTGTCCTAAGTGATAAAGAGAAAGCTTCTTACTATATCAAGTACAATAGTAGGGTTTCCCTACAGTTGTGATAGACATGTTACTTTTTCACCCTGACAGATATCACAATTTCAGAAGAGAGGAACAAGTTTTTGCATCACAGCAGCAATTTCCTGAGCATGGAAGCTCCTGGTACATACAGGAAGACTGGATATGACTGAAGATACTGAATGATACCTGTCTTTATAATGGTACCACTATCACTAGTCTCACTGTCTTTAATTTCACAGATACAACTGAGGAAAAAATGTTTACTGTAGTATAGGAAGTGGTGTACTTCAACAGATTTATTCACATAAAAATCTAAAGTAGTTTCTCAAGAAAAAGTAGCAAAGACAACACCAGATGACTGTGAGAAGAAATCCTGCTCATCTGCCAGTCACATTACCACATCTAGTTAAAAGAAAGGTCCTACAATATCCTACAAACAACCATTTTGCTCCTAAAAAAGCTACAATTTCCAAGGGCAGAGTCTGGCACAGTAAATGGAGAATTAATTTGGCTCAGTTTTCCCTGAAAGCAGAAGAAATTGGGGAGTCTAAGTACTCCTTTTATGTAAGAAGTGGAGACAGTAGAGGAGCATCTTCTGTGCCAGTTGTAACACAGTGAAGAAATTGCCTAATGGGAAAATTACAACACATATGTGAAGAGGAATTATAAGGTTGGGAAGAGGTTACCTGTAGGGTAATCTCAAAGATAGAGCCAACAAGCTGGTGTTACATGGTGCATATGCATCCTTAATGAGTAAGTAGAAGATGTACTGCTGACAGAGCTGGCAATTCTTTGATACAGTGGAAGATCAAGGCCAGCCAGTTCTGCCTGCAAAACAACTCATAAAGACTGAGGCAACAGAACATACAGAGATTTGTGCAGTAATGAGTTCAGAGTCATGCATTTGGAGGTTAAACAACTCTGTTGAGTTGGGAGCTTGTCAGTTAAAAATAGCAGGGGGAAAATAATGTCTGCTTCCTGTGATTGTTGTATATCAATATAATGGTGTGACCATTACACAAGTCTTTTCAAAGGCATTAACACTTCTAACCATCCGACAAGAACTTTCTTCTGAAACAGTATTCAGTCAGAATTGGTGAATGCATTTAGTTTTAATTAATCTGTCTTAAGTGCAAACAGAGAGGGACTGCTAGGATATACTCTTCAATATCTCAAAAACAAGAGTTTGGTTTCGCATAGTTCAGCAGTCAGGCTGTAAATCAGCCAAGTGCATATGCAGTAGGTACAAAAAAAAAAAAGCAATACTGATCCAACAAGGAACCAAGAATCCAGGAACTACAGAGTTGATAATAAAGATATAGGGAGAAATATAGGCTCTGAAATGTTTCAGTCAGAATACACAGAGTAGAGACACAAGTAGCTCAACTGATAAGACATATTTTAGACAATCACTATACCCTTGTCCAAAAGTCCAACTCATATAATATAATGTATTAGATTTCCTCAAACTGGAGTGATTTCTGACTGATTACATTACGTTTTTTCAGTAAGTATCCTGCATAACAGGCCTATTGCTTTCCAAATTTCTAATCTTGATTATGTTTCTTCCCTGGGCACGAAGTTGATCTCTCCACTAAAGCTGACCATTACTACTCCAAAGAGAGAGAACATCAGATCATATACCTCCCTCAAGTTGTCCTTCTCACTGACCTCAGGAAGGATATCACTTGGCATTTATCCACACTGTATTTCACCAGCTATGTTACTGTCATCTTTTGTATTTATTGCTCTGAGTTCCCTACTTTGCTGCCTCACTGCATATGCTTTCTCTCCTCCAGGGCACTTGTGACTATACTGAACAGGATAGACTCACAGAGAACTCTACTTAACAGCTTCCTTCCTTGCAAAGGACAAGAGGCACTTACTCCTACTGCTCACTTCTCACAGTTAAGCAAATTATTTGTTCATTTAAGGATTCTTTTTCTGGTCTCATGACATTTTCTTAAGATTTGGTTCAAGTAACCATTTGAATATACACATCTAATAATGAGATTTTCTAAAAAAATGAAGTTTTAGCCTGAGTTCTCCATCTTCCTGGTTTATCACAGGGATTAAGATAAGAACAGATGTGACTGACACCAGAAAACAGTGGATATGTTCCTGACAAAGTAGTATGTTTCAACACCTATGCTTAAGTAGTGGGTAGTAACAATCTTTCTCCAGAGCTCAGAAACAAAACAAAGTTTAAAAGATTTTGCTATCTTCTCTCCCAGCACCTCAAAAAAAGCTGCCACCACTTTTGTGCTTCTTTGCTGTAGCTTTAAACTAGAAGTGACTCCTAGACTTATTTTTTAAAAAGCATAAGTAATATTTTGAGCTTTAAGTCTCTTTACACCAGAAATTCAGATAGAAAATAGAAGTTAACATTTCCCCCAAATATGCTGTAGATATTTCATTACTAATTCCATCAGCAAAAACATCCACATCATTCATTACAACATTAGAACTACTGCCTGGAAAAACATTCGTTTTGTAAAAGCTTGCTTAAAACTTTTGTGCTTATATTACTGCTCACATTCTGTGAAGGTTGGGTATAGTGTCACAAAGCTGTTTGCAGATTAAGTTAAGACTTTGGCTTCTCCTCAGTGTAAGAACAGTGCTACTTTCCATTTCTCAGAAGTGTTAAGAGTTCAGGAGAGCACCAAGAAATAAACCATCACACCACAGTTCACCAAGATCAATAGTTCCATTTTTTGACATTCAGCTTTCTCCTGAAAAGGTGGGTTAAAAACCAGCTTTTTGCATGAGCATTTCCTTGCTCAAGGCACAACAGAAAGAGGCACAATGACGTGAGCCAGATGAAGGGAAGTAGAAGAGGTAGTACAAAAAGGAACACTCTCTGCTTTACTTTCCCTGTTCCTTGTCTCCAGTTCCTAGTGCGGTTGCTTCCCTTTTTTGATACCCCCTCCAGTCTCTGGTCTAAGTCCTGAATGTCAAGAGCACATTATTAGTAACTGCGTGTCAGTCTTGAGAAAAATCTACACCACAGACTGTTTAGGTTTTTTCCTTAAATTACAATACTCCAAATAAGCTGCAACTCCCTCAACCTACATTTCTCCCTATTCCATTTTACCCTTTTGTATACTCTACTAAATAATACTTAAACTCCTTTATACCAATGTGACTGCTTGGCTTTCTCATAGCTGTGACCAAACTTCACTTAGCATTTTAAAAGCCCTTGTCTGGAGTTCCTCCCACAGTCACAATGCCAACTGTCTTACTCAGTTTCATACACTGTGTGCATTCTCCATCACTATATCAAGAAAGGTACTTGAAGGGTTGAGGAAAGTACAGTACCAAGTCCATAGGGCTAACAAGCAAGTTGCTACAGTTTATTTACTTAAATAAAGGTGTAATAATAATTACAGCTGCACTTAGTAAGAGTGATTTGTACAAGTAACAGAGGCAAATGGTGCTCCTCAGATCTTTCCTCACCTGATTTCAAACCAAGCCCACCAGAACACCCACACCATGGACAGGTCAAAAAAGCAGAGTCAAAAGCTGGATGCTGCTACTTCTCAGCATCTGTCCCCCACTGCTCAGATCTCAGCCAGGAATTACTCATCAATTCAACAGCTCACCAAAGTGCATCACCCTGCATATTAACCCTTCACAGAGTAAAACCATGGGTTATTATTACTATGTTGGCTTTAAAAAGAGAACCAAAATATATATATTTTTGTTTATTCCTCAGAATAACGTTGGGTTCAAAGATAATGCTAACCTGTAGTAGTACAAGGTGAACAGTTAATATCAAGTGGAACCTGTGACAGATTATGAAGTTCAACAGCATTGCCCAAAAAAGTTTCCAATGCCATAAATACACCAAAAAAAAGATAAAACATGAACACCTTTTCAAGAAGTTTAACAGATAAGAGGCAGTCTTGCTGAGAGCATAATAAGACCACGTACAAGTAACCTGAAACCTAAGATTTAACTTGAAGCCCACTCTAGTGTCAAACAACAGGTTTAATTTCAGTTAGTTGGAAAACTAACAGCGGATCATAAAGCTTTGACACTGCTGAAAAAGTGAAGAGCACATGTACCAATCAACAGTCTTCAAGAGGTTTCATTAGTCCCCTGATTTATTAATCTCTATCACAGTAGTAACTACATTTGTCCATTAAGACATACAAAACTAGCCCAGTGAGTACTTTTGTTGGTCAATCTAATAGCTGCTGTCAATAAAAGTTTCCCTTCCCATCCCTTTCATAAACAGGCCGTTAAAGGTCAGTGTCTTTTGCTATAAAAGAAATCAATAAATTGATTCCAAAGTATGACTGTGCTAATCTGTAGGAGGGAAAAGCTTCAGTCAGAACATCATTATACACGGTGTTAAGTAAACATTCCCAAAACCACCAAGCCTAATGCTTAATAGGTTAAAGCTGGCACAGGAGCAAAGCTACCTAGGTCCCTTTTGGGAAGTCATCATGATACTGAGGACATTTTGCCAAACCAAACCTAGGAATGTTTTGATTTTGCCCTGTTTTTGATGTTGTTTAAACTACTTTGAAATTAATGTAACCTGATCACTTAAATATCTTTTGGATTTGTTCAAGGAGGAGATATCAAGTCCTATATGCCTCATCATGTTCCTTTCTCTCAAAGATGTTCCAAACAGCAGCACATATCCCAGAGAAGTGACTTAATCAAAACACTGTTTACTAACAGACACTTCCCTGTCAGAATATCAGCATTTGCATTACTTGTTTTGGTAGCAACAGGTTGTGGAGAACTACTTTTTTTCCCGGAAACTCAGTGCAGCACTTTGGCTGCGTTAGAAGATCTAAACTCTTCTGTCTACATCAGTCCATCTTGTAATAGAAACCTACCAGCAGATCGTGAGCATTCAGCTCTGGAACAGAGCTGCCAGGCAAAGCCTTGGCAGGGAACCACAGAAATCCTGTTGAAAACCTAGAACAGGGAGCAGACAAAATGTAGCAACCCTCATGTTGCTCTGTTGCTCTGTTCCTCTGATGAGAAGGGTGTTTCTTTCAGAGAGGTTTTCCTTGCTCTGTGCACTTTTCTTGCTCTGGACACTGGCCTAGCCACCTAGAGAGATTCAGTCTTCTAGACCAATATCAAGTCTTGTTTGACTCTAAATCTCAAAAAATTCCCATAGAAAAACTGTGGATCCCATCCAGACAAAGAGAACAATTTGGAAAACTGAGAAGCATTATACTATGAAGAGGCACTTGGAAAAGAATAAACATTAATTTCTCAGACATTTTATTTCCTGATAAAACATGGCAATGGCAACAGAAAGGGTTCAGAGCTACAAAGAGAATTATGATTCCTAAGAGCATTCTTCTAATTTTTTTTAAGATTCCTGAGTTTCTAGCACATCTTGTAAATCTTCAGAAAATGTCATAAAAACAAATCCATGTTCATGCAGCCTAGTTTCTTTTATGTATAAGAAACTTAATAAAATATCTATGTATGTTTTGAGTTTTTTGAGGGTTGCTTTGTTTGTTGGTTTTTTCCCCTCTTTGAAGTTATTTTATATTCCATTACAGGCCTGTCTCAACAAGATCTTTTAGTATTATTATTATACAACAAGATGTTCAGGCCATTTCTTATTACATTTTGAAGACAAGCAGGCCCATAGTGCAGCAAAGGGCATATGCATAAAAAGAGTTCTACCACTCAGGCATCATCTTTGAGGTAGTCTCATTAGGGAAGAAAAGTCTGTACAAAAGTGCAATTTATAGACTCTAGATGAAATTTTTATCATCAATTCCTTCATTGAGGATTCTGTGCCTTTCAGTAAAGTCTCATGTGAGGATAACAATTTTTACTAGATGCAGGATAATCACAGTTATTGCCCAAAAACCTTTCATGAGCAAGCTGTGTTCCTGTTGACACTGAGTGAACACACTATGCCCAAAAACTTAAACTGTCTTGGAAAGTCTCAAGCCTCTATTGAGTCAGACCAAACAAAAAACATTCTGAATTCAGATTCCCAGACTGATCAACTTTCCCTGCCCATTTTGAATAAAGGCAATCTTGAAGACAGAAACCATTCACTGGGAACCCACTTTCAATTCAGGAAATTGTAATATCCTGTCTCATAGTCCCTAGCTGTACAGCTTACTCTGGCCCTTAGTTTTCAGTAGCTATGGAAGATTTTTCACCTCTTGCATGAGACTAAAGAGCTCTCTAAATCTAAAATTGAGATTAAGAGAGCCAGGTCAACATGTTAACTACACTGAGCAGTTGCTTTAAGGTTTGTAAAATGTTCAGACTGAAAAGCAAATGATCTGGTTAGACTGTATTTTAACAACTACAAGTGCTCTAGAATTTTTTTTTTTAAACCTCTCAGCGTGGAAACCAGAAGTGATTGTTCCAATTATAAACTCCAGGGCCCTGCACAAAGACAAGCAATGAAAATCCACTGTGTGACTCCTACAAAAATATCACAGCAGAAAAATAGCACAATAGACTGGAATTACTGACACATCTAATTATAAGCTGTAACTTTAACTACACGAAGGTTATCTAAAATTTTAATAGTCCAAACCACTCTTTAAATGTTCAGAATTAGCTCTAAGTTAGATGTTTCTCCATTGCTTTAGAGCCAGGAAAAAACACACTCTCAATTGACTTTATATTACAGGAACAACTTCAAATGAAAGATAATAAAAATATCAAGCAATTCAACAGATTATTGAACTACAACTAGAACATTTCTTTAAAGGTCTGAAAGTGCAGAGAGCTGCAATTGTTAGTTCACCTGTACCCATATCTATCAAGGTATACAGGAAACTACTGTAAAATAAATTTTCCCAAAGGTGTGCTGAAGATATATGTACTTGTCAAAGTGACAAACTTTCCTTAAAAGTGAAACTATACTAGTGATAACTTGTTGTGTTAACCTCCTACTGATTGCACAGGTCTAATGGAAGCTTCAATAAATAAGCACTAAAGGCAAAACTACAGTAATATACATAGAAGTTCTGCAGGTAGCTGTTCACTTGTTTTAAATGACTGCCTTCCATCCTTAAACCATTTCATATATGTCTTACTAATTAATTTAGCTTATACATTTGTTAGATAATAATATCATATCTTTCATATGGCTTGGTCAAGTACTGCAGGCAGAAACAAGATGTAGTTTCAGATTCAAAACTATTCTGCACTGTTATATTTTGATTCTCTAAGTCAGTTCAAACCTTACTAAGAACTGGGATACAAGCAGGCTTAAAATATCGTTAGAAAAACCTACTAAAGAATTAAATTGTTCTTTGTCAAAATCATGTGGTCTTTAAAACACTGAGCCTCTTTTCTACGAGCAATTAGATTTTCAGTCTCTGTATCCCATTTTATCCCACTCTTCTTTAAAGAGTAATCACATTACTTTTAAGCTAGAAAAAGCTTTTGAGTCAAAATTAGACTTATTTTTTAAGAAAGTACATGGAAGCAACAGTGATCCGTTATAGGTATGTGCACTGCATTACAGTGCCAACTTTTAACATCACAAAGTGTTTAAGTTACCGGACTAACCCATTCTAATCATTCTGTAACATTTTGGAAGATATTTTTCTTCTCCAGTGATAAAAGCCTAGTCCAAATTTTTTTTCTGCTCCTAAAACAAATGAAATTAGCAACACTAGCAGTTAGAGAACAGTTCCAGATTTTCTGGGCAAACAGAAAGTAGCAACAGCACCTTTCACATGCATATGTCTACACATATATGGGATTTTACCTATATAGACTCGTCTTTAACTCATTTACCGTGCTGAGCTCTTGGAAGGCATACATTTTACTCCCATCACCAAAGCTCCCTATATATTAGCTACTTACAGAGAAAATGGGCAGGGTGAACCCCACTGTGTAGAGGACAGTGGATGTGATGGTACTGTCATGGAACGGATACTTGATGTTGTCATCATTACAGAAAAAGCCTCTCTGATACGGTTTTATTTTGGCCAAGTTTAGAACACCAAGGGGTAAGCCAGCTGTTGGGGGAAGGAAAACAAAAAACAAAAACAAGAAATACATGTGGTTAAATCAAAAAAAATCATTTCTAAACATGCATGGAGGAAGCTACCAAACATGCATAACTCAAATTTCCTAAGTATCATGCAATGCACATACTTAAACCAAATCCTGTTTATAGACATTTCTCTTTTAGAAGACTACTTCAGAAAGGCTCAGATTCCTCATCAGGTACGGATGTTAAACAAAATACAAAGTTCAAAGTCTTCCATCCGTAAGGTGAGTTGCTACTGAACCACATTGCACCAAGATTACATTAAAGAAAAAGCCTTTACCCCTCACATGACTAAACGATTATAGACGGCAGGCAGTCTTTCATGCCCCCTCCCTTTGCCACTACCCCATGACCTTGGCTTGTATCTGATTTGCCAGCCTTGTTCTATACACTATAATGTGGCTAGTGTTTACAGATAAGACAAAAAATACACACAGATTCTGTCACAGGGAGTTAAAAGATTTCATGCAAGTAGTTTCCATGCAGGTAATGGGAACAAGAGAACTGCAGGGACACCAATGGACACTTTGAATGGATTGCATCTCCAGGTAATGAGACTATACCTTACACAGCTTTTGTACACTTTGGAAGATTTCTGCATGAAAATATACAAGTTATTAACATGGCATCTGAGACCTGGGTACAAATTATAGCTCTCAGAATTTACACACTGATATATTACCAATTCCCTCTCCTAGAAGTTAACTTGCACTATACTGACAGTCATGCCAAAGAAGTCTTCAAGACTTCTGACAATTATATTCAGGTCTAACTTATTTCTGGTAAGAACTACCTGCCACGGAATACACGTTTGCAGGAGCAATAACCTCAGGAAATCAAACTTGTTTTTACGCTACTTTCTCACAGAATCGGTAAGGTTGAAAAGGCCCTCCAAGATCATGAAGTCCAGCCTTCAACCAAATAACACCATGCCCACTCTCCCCCTTTCCTTTGATCAGCTGAGCAAGCGATAGATTAAAGTGGCTAAATTACATAATGCTAAATCCCCAAACAAAACAAAAAGTAGATTTTGTTTTAAAACATGGTAAAAAAGGACAAATAACTGTGCATTTTCCCCAACATCCATGTAGTATACAATTCTGCAAATAGACACCCTATAGGTAAACTAGACAGTGAGTACAATTACTGCAGCAGAAACAACTAATCAGTACATAAACAACCTGCTGTACTGAGAACAAAAAACACCTCAAAGAAGTTAACATGACTGCTTTGATTGAGTGACTGCCTTGATTTCTGGTGACATCTGTTTACTACCAGGTAAGTAGCTTAAAGGTGTTTTAAGTAAGCTTATTTCTATATACCTCATTAGAAGAAAAGACATCAAGAGTGAAACAGTAGGAACAGAGTGATAAATGCTGGCCCCTTTTTTGGGCTGCTGAGTTGCAGTGCAAAGGCTTGTAAAGTGCATATTGAAACTGTACATGGTTGGTAGCACGCCAGCTTTCAACTCCTCTTCTAAGAAAATTGCTACGGCCACAGAAAGCAGTTTGGGAGTAATTTAAATCCTCTTACAGAGCAGAGAGAAGTTTTTTTTCACAAATCATCTGAGATATGAAAACTGTCCACACTTACTGATGCTTACCATCCCATATAGAAAAAGTGAACTAAAATACAAATGGCAGTAAGCTTATTCAACTTTAAGCACAAAGTTTTTCATTAAGTAGCATGGTGCACCATTGAATCAACTACATCTCAAAAGTCTCTCTCCTTGCACTTTAATGGCTGAGAAAAGAGCTAGAGCTTGACCAAGTACAAGTGACAGACAGAAGCAGATGAAACAATTGCAGCCCTTCAAATATGAAGGGGGCCACACTGAAGAACTCAGAAAGCTCACTCTGACGAAATGACATTGCTGTATGTTTGCATGCCTGGAGCCAAGTTCCAGCTACTCTCAAGGCCATGGCAAGATCCCACTAACATAACCTGGAGTCCACACTTCCTGTCTTTACCTCTGCTATTGCATACCCAGAAGGATGATGGAGTGGTAATCCCATTACCTATGTGATACAATCATATTTCTCAAACAGGTCACCAGATTTTCATATAAGGAAACATCACATGTTCATGATTAACTTAAGCAGCAGCTTGTGTTTTGTGGAAGTGGACTACTTCACAGACATAAATACCTGTTTTCCAAGGAAAGCTGCTACAATTTAATATAAAGAACTATAACACGTAATTAATTTTTAACCTGGGAAGGGGGAAAAATTGAAAGCAGCAAATAAAGGGGTCAGATGAGAACAGTTTCAAAGTGACTGCAAAATTCATCTGTATAGTCTACATTAAAAGAATACCAAAAAAAGGAAGTTGTTACACATTTTACAGTGACTGCCCATTTCCATTTTTTTTCATTACTGTTAGAATTCTTATTGCAATTCAAATTATGTACTGCTTTCCAACAGTGGACTAGAAGATTTTGTTAAGTGGTACTCAGTTAATCATTAACCTATCCCAAACAGTGGTAGCATTTTTACTGTTGCTCGTTTTACAGGGAGAGAAGACAAGACTTAGTACATGTAAGCAAACAGTCCTGAACTTTTTACTGTAAGCAGAAAAGGAAAAAAACCCACCACTAATGTACATAACAGGCCAGTATTGACATCAGAGGTGCCAAGCATCTCCATGACCTTTAATCAGTCTGAACTTCTGAGGAATGTACGTATATGTTCAGTCTCATTAGCTTCTACAAACTGGAGCAAAGAGTGACCAAGATCTCATGCAAGATCACCAGGCTAAAAGCCAATCTTGTAGAGCAGCTCTCATGCCTTATCCTCTCCACAGTATACCTCCACTTCCTTTTCACCTAGACAGTACCAGCAGTACCACAAGGTGCTCTTCTGAACCAAGTAGATTTATACCTTAAGGGATCATAATGGCTTAGTTGCTATTCAAATCCTATAAAGCATGAAGACCTTCAGCTGTAAAAAAGGGCTATTTCTTGAAGTCACCCATCATTCAGACTGGAACATCTCAGAATTGGAGTTTATCTGTTTTCTGGTAGAATTTGTGCAGCTTATCTTGTCAAGAACTAGTGACCAACAGATTCTGGGCTGTTTTGCTAGGTAGTAGCAAGAAACAGCAGTCCTCTGAGCTTTCTCTCCCCTTTAACTATAAAGGGAAAACAACCTGGTCACTCCAGTGCTCTGTAACTGTTACAAAAGCACACACTTCCGCCATGCTCCCACAAACAGACCCTAGCTAACCCATAGGCCAGGCTGGATAGGGCTTAGAGCAACGGTCTACTGAAAGTTGTTCCTGCCCATGGCAGGCATATTGGAACAAGATAATCTTTAAAATCACCTCCACCCAAAATATCCTACGGTTTTATAGCCTTGAAAGCTACAGATGTAGTAACAAAGTTGAATTGGAAAAGAGATTGCAAAGATTTTAATTCTTTGCCTATGAAAGAAAGGTAAACAGCTTCATACATGTGAACAAGAAAAAAAAACAAACAGGGTAAAGAGGAAGACAAAGGCAAGAATGATCCTTGAATTACTGAGCAGGGATTGCAGGGAAGGAACAGCCTTAAGTTTTGGCCTAGAACTGTAAGAACAGGGCAGCACACATTCGTACAGAGTGAGGCTAAGCTAGTTACATGAGGTATGCTGAGTTCACAAGGAGTTTCCAACTCTAATTTGTAGGTCCAAGCCAGTTGCAGTGCAGTTTCCACTGACCACCTACAATAATTCACAGTAATATACATAGCCTTCAGGAACTATTTGATCACATCTGGCTGGATGACATAGTGTGACAAATGCCTGTAAGAAAACAAGGAAGGAAGGGAAGTCCAGGCTGGGAGAATAGGGAGGAAATCCCTGTGAGAATGGTCCTCCACCCACAGAAAAAGAACGTTAAAAATAAAATACTAGTACCCAAGGGGAGAAAGTGAAGTCTTTTTTTTTTTTCCCCCAAAGGAAGTCCGTTTGAACAAAAAATGTTGATATGCTATATTTTTAGTGGTTTTTTAAGACTAAACCAGGAAAAAAAAAAATTAAATTTCACAGTTTATCCTACAAATGGAAGTGATGGGTACCAATCCATCATCTTTTTACAATGTGTGTAACACTGCACTACTGTTCTGATCTGTGGCGTTTATCACACTGGTAATTTTAGAGTTAGGTGCTTAAGCTTGGAGACCTAAGAAGTGAGATTCTGACTCTCAAGTGTCCATGTAGCTTTGGCAGCAAGCTGCCTATTTTTCTTAAACAGAAGAAAAGAAGAATTTATAGCTGAGTTAGTGTCTTTTACAGCAGTTGCCATAAGTATTTAAGACCAGCAAAGAATATTATGGTTTTATGTCTAAAAGGAAAGAAACTCTTCAAGTTTCTAACCACTTCAGTGATACTGTACTATCTAGTTCTCAACCAAATGTGGTGCTCACAAAACTTGGCTCAGCTTTCAAGAGCAACCCAAGACAACTTAGACTGTCCTGTCCTTCTCCCACCTCTGGCTATCCACCACTACACCCCCTTCTTGCCCCAGCATTAGTTTTCATACAACCTGTCCAAAAAGACAAGCCCGTGCCCACGCAACACAGGTTTTTCAGAGGCACTTGCTCATCTGGCCAACTGTATTACTGTAAGAGCTGGCTTGAAGGACAGAGTAGGAACATGTAGCCAAGAGCGTGTAATAAAGGACAACAAGGACAGCCCAGGACAGATCAGCTTCAATACCTCATGAAACTGCATCTTGATCAGTGGTGCTTTCTTCCCCACAATTTTAAGTAGTACAAAGGAATGCACTGTATTTTGTAAACACACTTTAATTAAGCCACCTGGTCTCCTTATCTGTGCAAGTATTGAATCTCCACTTGAGGCTCTGTGCCATCTTAAACTCATGCTGGATTGCTGCTTCAAGTCCTCCAAGGCAATATGACTCTACTCCTATCTGGTCCTCAATCAGGAAGTTCTCTTCAACAAAACTAATGAATATCTAGGATATTCAAACGAATGAACTGGGAGAAAGGCAGTTACCCTTAAGGGAGACTACAGCAAATGAGAACACTCTGGTTTGATTATTAACCAAAGTTTTTCCTCATGCTGCAATGAACCCACAAGTGAGTGTTAATAAACAGAACCTGTATTGGACTAACATGAGACTGAAGAATTTTTATGTTCCTCTACACTTACACTGAAAAATATAATCAACATATTCTGCACTTGATATGCTGACAAAGTCAGCTTCAGGTTTTGTACAGAAATACACAATTTACAGTTCAGTTAGGGAGTGTCAAACAATTCTATCTGTATCTGAGAAATAATGAAATAATCTCCAGAAAACACATCAAATTATATCCTCAAAACAGATCAGCTACTTTCTACAACTTACATTCTTATTAGCAAGATGGTGCTGTTAACCCCACAGACAGATAAATATCATTATTTCAAGCTAAACCTATACAGCTGTTAATTACTACCAACAGCAAGAGAGAATTTAAGTTCTCCTACTCTTACACATCTATTTTTGCTTTTTATTTTCAGATAGGACAACCATGTTTGCTTAGCTGTTCATTTTTCAGTGTACAGTCTGGGGTGAGGAAGTAGGCAAGAGATTTAAGAAACTCACATCGACCTCATGCTACTGGAGAGAATTTAGAAACATCTGTAAAAGATACTGCTGCTGCAGAAAAGGAGACTGGCTGAAATTCTTTTTCTATGAACAGTCAAGAGAAAGAATCAACACTTTTTAAGACAGAAGGTTCTGTGAATACAAAAAACTACCAAGAGGAAGAAGAGATTAAAATAATGAGAAAGCATTTAAACTTTTGATAACTAGAGACAAGGGACGTACAAGAAAAAAAATCAGTGCACTATTTATTTGCAGTAGTTGAGATAAGTGGATAGCCCACAATTTACCTCCTAGCCACTTTAAAGAACTTTATCTTACTTTTCTACACTAAGGAATGTGAAGAATTTCTAATACCAGCAAACTGATTTTTCTGATAATGCCAGAAGCTGTGATAGGCTTCAGGAAACAGGATACACGTATTTAAAAGCATGAACAACATTCTAATACCTCCTACTATTATACTTGCAACTTTACGCTACTTACATTTTTATTTGTCCTCTGATCTATGACTTGGCCAGTAGAGAAGCCAGATCAGCAACTGAGCAAGTTCCTCACCACTTTTTGTTATGCCAGGCAAGGGTGATGGAGGCAGGAAGCAAAAGCAACCCTCCTCTGAACTGGAACAGCCTCAACACAAGCATGCATTTTCTAGTCCAGTCATTTACTAAGACAGAACGACATCATATTCCAGTTTCTCTGCATTCAAGAGTTTACTACAGGGGAACACTAGTTCAGTTATCTAGAGACCCAACTCATTCGAACAGGTCAAAACATTTGTTTAAAAATATTAGCACGGACAAGTGTATTGTCCCTTATAATAACATTTCAGTCAAAAAAAATGGACTTTTACAAGCACTAAGTACATGTTACTCTAAAACCCATGCAATTGTCTCTCCTGGGAGTGCTTAGAGAAGCGCAAATGTAAATTAAAAAAATGCAGAAGCAAGTCAGTAATATATCCTATCCCGCTCTATTACTTAGAGAAATATACACCAGACAAGTGAGTCAACTGCAGGTCACAAGCAAAAGCTGTGCCCTGGGCACTGCTCAAGGACAAGGGAAGGCTGAAGCTGGCCCAGGGATGGACACACCTGCAAGTCGTTAGCAGTTCACCCAGTGTGGCAGAGGCCAACTGCACCATTACTGACAGATTGAAAACACTGAAGACCTCCGGAGGAACAGTTAAAAGTCACCAGGGGGACAAAGGCAAGGGATGGAACAGGAGACATCAGCAATTCTTTGCACTGCAGTGCTGCTCATGGGGCGGGAAAAAATCTAACTGGCTGCAGCCAGAGTAAACAAGGGTAACTTCCCCCACTATAACCCCTCGTGTAGGGGAAATTATATATTTCATCACTGCTTGCATTATGTGCTCAGCATTACATTCAGTTAAAGGCTTTAATGGTACTATATAGAGAATTAAAAATAATGTACATGCCCCCAAAGAGGTCGATTTGTGCACACAATCTACCTAAATCACTGAGCTTACAGACCAGGAGAGCCACAGCCAAAGAAACAGAACTGACAAGGTCAGCTGCTGGCAAGACAGGGAAGGATTTACTTTAATTTTTTAATGTAGGTGACACCAACTTTGAATGTTATTCAAGACTACTGCTCTTTTAATCTCCAGAAGTTGCAACTATTTTCCCGTTTTAATCTTTGTTTTGTGGGAGTGCACAACAGGAGGCTTTCAGAGTATTTCACCTATAACTACACACCCTAACTTGAAATACCATTCAGTCTCTAGAAATATAATAGGCAATTAGTTGTCAGGAACGTAAATGCTCATTTTCCAGTGAGTCCTACAAGCATAGCAGCGTTTTATTTAAACAGTCTTTAACGAAGTCAGCAGTGCTACAGAGGGACTCAGAATTTCCATGACATTGTATACCCTGTCATACACCACGACGTCACTTTACACTGTACACACTGATGCATGCCACCATGTTTAAGAGAACAGAACTGAATTTTTCATGTTAGACTTAAGTTTGTAGTGTCTGATGGTACATTGTAAGAACAAACTCTGTAGAAAGCTCAATATAAACAGATTTTAAAAGAAAAAGTGACCAATATACTCTTGAGCTATCAGAACAGTTTTGTTTTGTACAGATTCAGGAGACTGCCCAAAAAGTCCGTTACTTAAGAATTTGGAAAAATATTTATACAAAATTGCTCTTGATACTTGAATACAATGAATAATGCCATAGCATAGAAAGTCTTACAATACTTAGAGTAGGTGCTGCTTCCCATTTGTAGTAGAAGTTATCAGCATTAGATTTGTGATCTCAGTTTCTGTGTACATCATTTTCTAGTGTTGATGACTAGACTCTTACATTTAAAGAAGAGATGGGAAGAATGAAAAGAGTCTGCAAGCAGAAACGGTGACCTGACTTCCATTCCTAGGATCTCCACTAGTCTTAGACCCAACCATCACACTATCTTAGAGAATTTTAACTGAGTACTAGTACTGCAGCATAGGCTCACCTAACAACACAAAATTGAAGCCTTGATTTCTGTGCATCAGCAAAAACCTACAAAAAACTCACCCAAAGGAACACTAAGAAAAGCAGACACTGACTAAAATAATGACTAAGATGATTTTTGGAATTTAATAGAGAGTAGTTTCTGACTATTTGACTGGCTCAATCCCACTGCCTGCCTTCTGTACCTCTTAAGGGCCATGTATGCTCCCCATTAGCTTGCTGCACATCAGTTTTCCCTGGTTATAATTAGCGTTTTATTCTCTCAGGTCTCTCCACCACCAGCTTCCAAACCACCCCTTCAGCTTAAGGTAAGCAAAGTTCACTGCCCTTCCATGCCTCAAAACAAGGCAGACAAATTTAGATACGTGCTCCTTACCATCCCAGTGGTCCAGTTTCAGAAAATATTGCACCTATTGCTTAGTTTCAGTGACTCAGTAATCTAAGACTTTCTGCAATAACAGAACTAAGTTAAATGGACAAAAATGCACTAATATTAAATTGAGGTAAAAATGTCACCTTATTCTAAGAGATTGAGAAGCCACCCAACATGAGAAAATTTTGATACATAATTCCTTCTATATTAAGGCAAAAATTGAGTATAATTTCTCCTTGGTACAGTTTCCTCCTTTCCCAGGAAAGGGATCACATAAAAAATTGTGATCCTTCTTCTATACCAGGCATGGCTAGGTAACAAATTGAAGCTACTTTTTGAGATCCAAGAAAACCCCACATAGCTCCTCTGAAACCTGCATATTTAGCAGAGGCAGACAGAGGAGAGGAGGCACTAAAATCCAGGCTATGTCTAGCAAAATCCACTGCTTCATCAACAGCACCACAGAAATAAGGGTGTACTGATATGGCTCATCCATACCTTTGGTTTCATTTAACAGCATCTGGTTGAGAGACATTCCAAGATGCATGTCCTGACCTGACAGACATCTGTTTTTTAAATAAAATTTTTTAAAAACCCTTCATTTTCCTGTTGCCTAATATCAAAACACCATATCAATGGAGATGCTAAAACTAAACTGAAGTACAATACAAATAAAACTGAAGTGCCTTCACAAACTTCTGAGTCAGACTGCTTCTTGATCACAGCTTTTTCAAGATGAATCAGTTAAGTCTATAAGAGAGCAAGAGCAGCCTATTGTTGTACTGGTCATTTCCTCTAACTCAATATTATAACAGAACAAGAGTTTGATAAGTGCACCAGAAAGTTTCAACATTATCTTTCTGTATCATATTTTACTAAAGAAGCTTATTTGGCTCTATTTTTGGCTTCCATACAAACAAGCAGTCTTGATTTTAAAAGCTCTATCTGACTGTATGAGAAGGATTAATGCACCAGAAAAATCCAGCAAAAGTGGAGTCAAAAACACAATGCAGGTTTATCAACAGTTTTTAGTTCTATACCTTTGAGATCAGTCTCATAACTTGAAAAAGGAAAATTCCTCCCAGAAAGTGGGTCAACTCATTAGCAGTCAATTGTTAAACAATAAGAGGCGGCATCAGATCCTTAATATAAGCAGGATAATTGTTTTAGTTTTAAAATTGCAGGATTGAGCTATTCTGGCTGGAAAATCACTTATGAGTCTACTCACAGGCAGCACTGAGAGATCTATTGCTACAGCTGAAGTGAGTATCTGTTCTAGTGGAAGGCGCCACTATCCACGGCAGTGGAGGCTGGAACTACACGATCTTTAAGGTCCCTTCCAATACATTCTATGATTCTATGACTAGTGTTTCCTGATGCAGTGGCAATTATACAGTTAAAAACCAAAACAAAACAGTTTCCAAAAGTATCCTAAGGAAATCCTGCTTCTTCAAAATAGCTTTAAATGGTTTTAATTTTTGTCATAAAACTAGCCATTTGCTAGTCATCCATTATCAGAATTTCTGGTGTTTGCAGATTTTTCACTTGTTTCAATGAACTATTTACCTGAATAAAACCTAAGAACTATGAGCTTCTATTGCAGAATAGGGGATGAAGACAAGCACCCCCACCCAACTAAGCAGATCTAGTACTAAATCAAGCTCATTTTAAAGCCATACTTCCGTGGGTGACGTATCTTGCCAATAGGTTTCTATGTAATTCTGTTCAGCACTCTTTGTCTTTTTCCTCCATCCAAGGTGAGTTTGTTTTAATTCTCCTGGACTAATTCTGGAAAGAGGATTACCAGTTGTTTGGGACAGTAAATCTGAGTCAGTTGGCAGGCTACAAGGCTCAAGTTCTCTTCTCATTGGGTACTTTCAAGAGTTGGGTCACCTCTTTGTGCTACTTGCCTTCCACAGCTCCAACACAGTCACAGGCAGAGGATTATCACAGCTTTATCCCCTCATCAGCATCTGGTCAGCAACAGTGCTCCTACATAAAACTATGCAGCAGCAGGCAACCAGTACTCAACTCTTTTTTCCCCCCAGCAGGGCTGTGATTGTGCAGCCTTCAGACCAAGCTGCTTTCAGTCAGTATGAGTTCATACTGCCCAACTCTTTAAAACCAGGAGCTGTGTTGCATCAGCTCAGTACAGCATAAACAAGCACTCAAGCAGTATGGAAGGGAGGGACGAATTCTTCTGCTATGAGAGATTAGCTATTTTATAAATTAATTGTAGTGTCATACTTAATTTTCTACAGAAAATGTTAGAAGCCCCTTCCCCTCCCATTCCATTACACAAAGGTCACCACCCTCATGTAAGAAAGCTGCAAGAGCCCTTCTGACTGTTTAAGGCTAAGGAAAAAAAACCACCAGGACTCAAGCAGCTGGTAAGGAACCCAAGAGCTGATAAGCATCTTGCTCTATTACGCCAAGAGAAAAGAATATAGTCCTGAGTTCAAGACTTGGCTCTTGGGAAGGCACTGGAAGGTGAACTAAGATTCACCCATTGCTGTAAAAAGTAAGTGCAAGAACTTCTGGTTTTGAGTCAGAAGTTAGTACAAGACACACTTTAACAGCAAAAGCTGGCAGAACAAGAACCAGACTGCTGACTTTGAATAGTATTCATTAACTAATTGAACTTTTACCTAAAGTTTCACTGCAGGTTTCTGATCAAGAGGGAGAGTCTCTGGTAGGGCATCTTTCTTCATGTGGGGGAAAACAAAAAGTGACTGCTGCAAAGAAGAAAGCACAGCAGAAGAGGAAAGATTTGCCCAGTTTCAGGTAACAGCTATGCTTCCAATTAACTGAGAGCGTCAGTTTAATGAGTACCATATCATGGTACTCATTATACTGGTGGATAGTGTCACTGAAGACAGACTGCTCTTTCACATGTACTTGTTACAGCTTTACAATGTATTCATGCACTAGAAAAAGTATTTAGCACCCACATGATGTGGAAAATAAGAAAGGTGACACATATGTCAGTGAGTCACAAATAATAGTGGAGGAGGTTTTATTTAAACTAGGGCAATCAGGAAGTGCTAACCCACACAGAAGGAGACTTCCCTGACTGAACAGCAATACCTTAATTGTCACTGAGACTTCAGCCTTCAGTGACGGCAAGAGTAAACACTCCCAAGAGAGAAGAAAGGCACTGAAAGCAAAAACACTGTGCAGGGTGTGCGCAGTGGTCCAGCCATTTAACCCCCAAAGGTCACACACTGCAAAAGCAAGCTCACTGAGTCCTATACACATGCATCTGCTGTTTAGCATGTTGTCCTGTATCATAAAATATTCCAAAAGTCTTTAAACAGTAACCTGAAAGTGATGTGAGCGTTTACTATTTCTGGGTTCAGTTCATATGTCCTTATGTTTGTGAAGGACTAGACGAAGTTTCTTGACAAAAGAAAATAAAAAAAAAAATAATGTATAAATAAGACTGCCACAGTCTCACCTTCCCCACAGTCACAGGGCAGGACATGGTGAGGAAGAAAAAAGATTAAATCCCCACACAGATACAAGTATATTCCACAGCAGTTTTAAACTTAACTAAGTAATTCTTTACTATTTCCAACATATTGCAGAAAAATGAATCAGAACAGAAAGGGTTGAATTTTTAGAAGGCTTCAGTTTTTCTAGTCTTGGGTTGTACATATTCTTGCATTACACCAGCGATCAGATATTGACAAGTACACTCTCCAGTTACTTATAACAGCTTGTCAGTAATTGCAGAGTCAGGTAAGGACTAAAGATCTAGAGCTGTGTTGTATTGCACCCCTGCACTCAAGTTAGGTATGAATTTCAACAAGTACAGACCAGATGAAAGTCATCCCAGAATTGTGACAGAGTGTTTTCCTTACGGCTCCAGTCACCTCTGCAGAGCTTACTTTAATCTGATTTTGTTTTTGTGAGAGTGATCTAAAGATAAATGCATTTAGCAGTTCTTCCACTGATTACAGGAATATTGCCATGCATTTCCCAACTTTGTTCTTTAATGCTGTTTACCTGCTGTAATGAAAAAAGAGCCTGATTTGCAATCAAACAATAGACCTCTAGGAGTGCCAAATAGTATATATATAGTGCCTAATGAAGACATCAGTTGCAAGCTAACTAATTAACCTATTCTAATAAACTTTTTTTTTTTGCATGACAGTTTCCAAGTATAATAAACCATAAGGACCAAGCCTCAGTATCTATCTGTGAAAAATACTACTGTCTAGAATGCAAATCTCTGCCATGCTACATAAAATGTCTATCAGAAAACCCAGGAGTAACAGAAAAAAACTCAAGTAACAGAAGTATGAGAGAGAAAGAAATCCTGCAGTCCAGGCCACTCATGCTTTCCAGTGCCAGAAGCAGCTGTGTACCATCTATGGGAGTGCAGGGAGTAGGGGAGGTGCTGCCTGCAGCACTGCAGAGCTGCATGCGGACATGCAGCACACACACACCCAGCACTGCAGATCAGCACACAGGGAATGCAGCTATAGCCTCCTCGCACTGTTTGAGGACAGGTACTGCAGAAACCTGTTAGATTACAGAATAGAAAGCTAGTTTAAGGCTGAAACACCGGTGTTATTTTCAGGAGAGAATTATCTTGCTGATAAGAGGGAAGGAGTTATTTTCTCAGGCACCAAAGACTGCTTTCCCTGAATTCTCCCTCCTTTAGTGGGTAAAAAGCCAGATGAGGGAGAGATCTTTCTTAAGGACAATTAAAAGAAACTTAGACTCAAGTTTCAGGCAACCAAACCGGTCTAATAATTTAATGGGGATGTTTTTTACCTCCTATTTTTTCCCCCTCTCCCCACCTGCTCTTCTTTGATGTCTTTCTTATTCTCTTACCTCAACTCCATCATAAGCATGTCACACCTTTCAGTAAACCCATCTAAATCACATATACAAAAAAAACCCAAAAAAACCCCACCAACAAAAAACCCCAACACAGTATAGCTCTTCTTCCCCTTCCCTTTCTTCTGAAAAACTTACGTTGGGAAAGTTGAAACTGCACAAAAATGGCTTGACTAAAACAGGAGCAAGTAAGTCAGACACACAGTCAGAATCACTTGTTTCCACTGCAGTGAGCTCATGGGTGTGTCAGATCAACTGCAACTTCAAGTGGTAAGCTCGGATATCACTTGGGTTTCAAGTCCAACATTACTGAGACAATGAAAATAATTTTTCTTCCCCATCTGCACTTACTTTGGGGAAGGTATAAACAGGAAAAAGAGGAGAGTAAAGCAAAGCTCTGTATCAAGTGGCAAGAGTTAAGTTGGGGATTCTGAGTATGCTACTGGTACCCCTTTTTGTGGTAGCAGGGGCTACCACACCAAAATTGAGTGTTCAGCTGAAACCGGTCTTCATAGTTTTTAAACCTTCACTTCTGTTGGAGGCCTCATGGTCTCTGTAGTGGAGATACTAGGTATCATTTATCCATCCGAGCAAGTCACTTTATCTGGACAGTTACCTCCGTCATTTGAGCAGATACCAAAGTACACGAGCAGGGGAAAGGGCGGGGGGAAGTGAGAGTTAAAGTCCACAATCAACTGGGACTATTGTTTTTACAATAAAAAAATTAAATTAAACAGCCCATTAAACACAGGTAAGACCTATGTTCTTCTAAGGGCCTGTCTCAGCCACGTGAGAGTCAGCCAGAAGAGGAAGAGAACTTGGTCCTACATCCAGTATCTTTCCCATTCTGCAACTCAGCTAGAGTTTCACTGAAACCTGTAACTCAATGTGTTTAAAGTTGCAGGTGTCAGAGCACTTCATATTATGCACTGCCTGCATTTTTCAGACTACTAGTAGGAAGTAAACAAGCCTAGGGGAAAATAAAAAGTCTGGCAACCCTCCAGCACACTAAGGCACCAGATAAGTACATCTGTGATCCAAATGCTACACAGTGTGAGAGGAAGAGAAGAGAAAGGTGTGTAAACTGATATTACACTGCGGAGCAAGGTCAAGGACCTACCTTCCCAGGTAATGACTTGAGGCAACAGTAGGGGGAAACCCTCATCCTTTCAGGTGGATGACCCTCAAGTTACATGCTTCTGCAGTCTTACTTTCAATATATTTTGCTTTCCTTGATTACTCAAGATGACTTATAATACACCCATATGCTTCATACAGACCAAACCATATGCATAGTGGAAATTTTTTGTCTAATTATAAAGATTTTATAATTACAATTATCCAGACAGACAAAACGGCTTCACTCACCATAAAGACAGCATGAAAGTTTAAGCCTCACAATACCGTAGCCCAATAAAACTCCTGATCTGAATAAAGATTGTTCTCAGTGGATTACATGGATCCACTATCATTTTGCAAAAGCTCTCTCTCCTATAACACTACCTCAGAGCAATGCATCATTCATTGTAATTTTGCTTTTTAATGGCATTTAACTACAGGTACCACTGCTATTTGAAGCATCCAGCAAGAGAAAAACGTTGTTCATTATGTTTATACTGATGCTACAAACAGCTTCAGCCAAGCAGGAGTTCATGAGCTAGGCCTGAACACTATCTACTGAACGTGGCAAGAAAGTACTTAGATTACTGAAGTACTGACATTATTTAAACAAGCTAACACCCAAAATTAGCACTTCCTAAGACCGACCAAGAAGTACATCTCCAGAGAGTAAAGACACTTCTCAGGCTCTCAATACCAAGAGGTGCCACTTCTTTACAAAGTGCACCTGCCTCTTCTTTGATCGATAACTGACATCACTGCCCTTTACACTGTATCATTAAACAAAAGGAGAGAGTTAATGCAAACTGGCAGGACATTAAGAAGTTTCAACAAAGACTGAAATAGAAGTAACACTGGGAATGCGCTGATATTTGGGCTGGCCAAGCCAAGCATTGCAGCGCTGTGGCAGTGTGCTGTGGCTGTGTCGGTTCGACGCATGGCCATAACCGAGGCATCGCTCCTGCCCCGACACCCATCTCTCGCTGCTGCACACGGACAAGAGGGCGCAGACACCGTGTTCTAATGAATGCCCCATTTCACTTCCAGCCTACAGCTACAGCTCTAGTTCAGCGCCACTGACATCGCACTCAACCCAGCCTTACAGCGAATCCCTGCTCTGCTGCCGAGCACCACCGTGCCTCTGCAGGACCCTGGATGGATGAAGCGTGTTTCCGTGATGACGGTCCCTTCCAGGACAGCTTCCCGACCCACTGGGGATAACAAGCACATCCCAGGCTGCAGGTATCTCCCAGACATCCACCTCTCCAGCACTGACTTTTGCCACAACCAGTTTTCATCTGACAGAGGAGGTTAGGGAAGGAAGAGTAAGGACGTAAGAGAGAAGGGGGAGTTACAGATGTCAGTGGATAAGCTGCAGCAGCTCCCTCCCCCCGGCGCTTTCCCGTCTCCTCCCGGCCCGCAGCAGCGACCAGATCCCCCCGTGCGGGCGCGGGGCGGGAGGCGGGGGAGCGGGCGAGGGGCGGCAGGCACGGCGGGGGCTGCGGGCCGGCCGGAGCCCCGCTCCGGGCGGTGCCGGCGCGGCGGGGAGGGGGAGGCGAGCATGCGGTAAGCGCAGTGCCGTGCAGGGGGAGAGCGGCGCCCCGGGGCCGGCTCCCCCCGGCCCTCCGCGGCCCCCGACCTACCCAGCAGCACGCAGAGCACGTCCAGCGCCACGAAGGGCAGCCGCGTTCTGTCAAACATGCTGGCGGCGCCCGGCGGCAGGCGCGGTGACAGCCTCGGCCCGAGGGGCGGGAGCGCGGCGGAGGCGGCAGGGAGGGGCTCCAGGCGAGGCGCTCCGAGGCAACGGCCCCCCCACGCTCCCAGCACCGCTAAGGAGCCGCCGCCGCCCGCACTGCGCTACTGCCGCCGCCGCGGCCCCCTCGCGCCTTTAAGGCCGGGCGCGGGCGGCGGGGCAGGGAGGGAAGGGCGGACGGCGGCGCCTCCTCGCTCCGCCCCTCAGGGACGCCCCGCCCGCGGCCTCCGCAGCCCGGCGCGCGCCGCCAATCGCGCCGCGCTACGCCCCGCGCCGGGCCTGGGCCGCGCAGCGCCCCGGCAGCGAGCGCAGCCCCGCGGCGCACCGCGCACCGCCCGGGGAGCCTGTGCCGCCGCCTGCCCTCACCTGCCGGCCCAGCCCGAGGCCACACGGGCCGTGGCTGGGATCTGGGAGGGAAGGGGTCGGTCCTCCGCGGAGAACACGGGGAAATTTATTATTACTATTATTATTATTATTATTATTACTACTACTACTACTACTACTATTACACAAGGAAAAAGCTGTTTCCACCTCTGGAATCACTGAATCCTCCAGGTCGGAAGGGACCACAGTGGGTCATTTGGTCCAACCTCCCTGCCCAAGCACCGAGGACAACCTGGCTCCTTCCTCTTGGCACCCACCCCTTTTAGATATTTACAGACACTGACGAGTCCCCCCTCTCGGTTGTCTCTCTCCTCTTAAAGCTGAACAGGCCCAGCTGTCTCAGTGTTTCCTCGTAAGAGTGATGCTCCAGTTCCCCAGTCCCCTTTGTTGCCCTCTGCTGGACCTGTTCCAGGAGCTCCACGTCTCTCTTGTGCTGAGCAGCCTACAACTAACACCCTGCTCCAGATGTGGCCTCACCAGGACTGAGTAGAGGGGCTGGAAGAGTGCTGGAAAATTGCAAAAAAATTACAAAACAGCTGGATGCAGAGTTTCAGCCCAACCCAACCCAAAGCAATCTTTTTCCTTGTTAAAAGCTTTTATTTGGAAAGAAGAAACTTACCAACACAAAGAAAATGTTTTCTGCATAACCACAGTTTTATTTTAGCACCATTAGCAACAAACCAGACAATTTTATTCACCAGTGTTGGGCACATACGTGTAGCTCCTGCTACAGAGCACATCTGTGTTTTGTTCAAGGCAATTGCAGATGGGATGAGTGGCACTTCCCACAATCACAGGACCAGGCATAAGCTTTTCAGTCATTTCTCATATATTCCACTCCCTAATTCTGTAAACAGCTTCACTTTGTACAATATCCTAACAGCTGAATAACAGGTTTGAGGGATTCACAAGAGGGACGAGTTCTTGAGGTGGAAGTGCCTCACTAAATATGCTGTATCTTCAACTATGCTGCCTAAAAAAGCACACAAAGTAGTTCCATATAGAATACATAAGCAAGCTCTACATAGCAGCCTATACAGGAGATCCCAATTTTATCTCAATGCCTAAGCATCGTAAGCAACATGTCAAAATGGACAGTTCTAGATATTAAAACTACCCTTGATTTCTGTAAGTGTAGTATAAATTACAGAGCGCATTTTCCTGTGGAAGTGTTCTGGGATGGTTTCATGAAGGTAGAAATTCCTGTTGTTTTAAAATGCATGAAGTAATGGAACAAATTGGAGCACAACCTGGCAATGAGGAGAACTGGGCTTATCTTTGTGAGAACAGCTGCTGAAAGAAGTGTGCAATCTGCTCTTCTCCTCACAAAGCAGGAAATTGTACACAAGGTCTTAAATCAGGAGTAGATAACATCCCAAAAATTGAAAGATGTTAGAAAAAACAGATGACAAGCAATGCAGACATTTCATGCACAATTGCCATAAGTGCTTTCTTCAACCCAAAAGCATCAGGCTAATCTTGTTCAGGCTAAGCTGCAAACAGCCCCCCTGATCCACACCCCTATGCAGTGAATTAGAGACCTGAGAGATTGCACTAATTTAAATGGATCTCTTCCCAGAAGAATGTAAGCAAGATAGTGATTACACTTAGAACACCTGGAAATTGGGTCGCAACACAGCATTCACTGACAGAAATTAATCACGCTTTATTGTCCTGCAGTTTCTACATCTCTGTTTCACCCTTGCGATGTAGCGTGCCTGAGGGAAGAGGTATCTTTGCAATCTTCTGCCAGAATTCAGGAAAGAAAGCAGTCACTGGCTCCTCTCCAAATTTTCCATTGCACAAGGGATATGAGCCTTGTTGTTGCAACCCTATTCCCACCACTTGGCTTGCTGTGTCTTGGAAATCCCTAGCTGAGCACAGTTTGGGGATGTGGGTAGCAGTGCACAGTTCCAGGTTCTCAGAAGGCTTTCCTGGGCCTTCTAATGTGGGCAGGTATTAAGCATGGAAGCATGCCAACCCAAGCACTTCCAGCCTGAAGTACTACTCAGATTAGCAAAATCCTACATTTGCACAAGGGCTGTGTTAGCATAAGTACTGGCATCTTCAGATATGTTGTTATTTCATACGAAAAGGATGTTTTGGTGTAAACTGAAGAGAGTGTAAAAAATCCAAAGCCTGCATACTTAAGTACCTTTAACAAAGAATATATGCAGTAGCAACAAAGCCCAGAGTGGCAGAAAGGGTAAACCGATGGTGCTTGATTAGAGAGCATCTGGAGCAATATGTTCCAGAGGAAATGGATGTTGGTTGATTACAAACACAAATAGAAATAACGTTCAGCATTAGTTGGAGGTTCAGGGTTTTTAACAATACAACACAAATCAGAGCCTCTGAGTTTCATTTTCTCCTGATACCGTGAGAGCTTTGTAGTATCTCTCAACTTCATGGCATTTTTACTGTGTAGGCTTTGCTTGGTAGCTGTCCCTTACAACAAAGTGCTAACTACTGCCACTACTCTTAGCCACAGTGACCTTAGTGACCCAGCGAGATCAAGTCAGAGCCACTCATATACTTAACACAGTCTGTGCTAAAGAACATTTCTGGACACAAGTAAAAATTAAGGCAGCAGACAAAGCTCATAAATTACATCGTCTCATATCCCTTAAGGAGATTTACATGTTAAGTTAGTCTTAATATTCTAGAATTATAACTTCTTCTCTAGAATTTAGACTCTCCAAAATATCTTCCCCTCTCACCCATTCTCTTTTTTAGTATGGTTATTTAGTTGGTTGGTTGGTTTGTTTTTATAATGGTGTCTTTTTGTTTGTTTAAGGGAGAGCAGTGAGCAGCAGCAAACCTCAAGAACAAGTTGAAGCCCTGTTAATGTCTCGTCTTCTGTTTCCTCTACAAATTGTGACCTTCAGTGTTTCTACCAATCTTCTTAGAAGTTTTGTGTGTACAACGATTAAACTCTCAAGAAGTTTATCATCAGTCTCTAGTGGTACTTGTGTGATAATTAATTAGTACTGACCCAACAGGATTCTTAACTGCAATTAACATTCATACAGATCAGCAGCTTTAGTAAACGACGGGACTTTCCCAGGCTTGTTTCTCTGTAGCTTGTTCTGGGGTGGGAGTCAACAGCTCTGAATGAGCTGTTACCACTCAGGAAAGGGATGAGAGGGTTACTGTGGATAGTTCTGGGAAGCCATCCTCTGGGTGCTCAGAGAGAGAGCAACACTCCAACCATAGCACTGGGAATGCTCTTAGGAAAGAGAGCAATCTGACAAATCTCATTAGGACACATTCCTGAATGCCAGCAATCCCACTTCAAAATGGGTAACTAGAAGCAGAGAAAGCACACAGTAAAGCAGAAAAGAAAGCAATTTTAGAACTTGTATACAACAGCTTCAATGTAGCAGAAATGGAACATGATATTTCAACATTTAAAGGGAATTATGGGATAGGAAAAGTCTATAAAGTACAGATCTAGAAAATCATTAAATATGTGGAGAACATTAAATGTGTAACAAGCATTCAGTATTTTATATCAGCTAAAAACTAGAGAGAACTTCTACAAGATGTCAGACAACAGGACGTTTTTACATGAGAATGTTGTGAAATGTTTTGCCTCAAGATGCTGTGGGGCACACAATTACAAAGGAGCAAAAAGGCTCTAGTGAATTCATAGAGGATAGGTCCACTGTTAAACAGTGGATCCTGGTTGTTTCAGAAACATCCCTACTTCTGATTTCCCACGTTTAGAAAGAACTGCTGGCAAACACAGCTCCTGTTTCTTAAACTCCCCCTCAACATCTGCTCCTGGGCACTGCTGCACAGTTTTTGGCTGGATGGACTTGATCTGAGTCAGGTCTTCATATGTTCAAAGCCCATCTGCATGCACAGTGTAGCACTGCAAAATACATTAGTAATAGCAGAGATTAAAAAGTTCAGACATGTTCATAATGTTCCGTCAGTTTCAGACTCTGCAAGACTTTTGTGTGGCTATTTTGAATTTATCTGCCAAAACCCCACTCATGGAGTAAGGAGGACAAGGAGAAAAGTCCACAAGATAACCCCCCTGAATTTGTCTTTCAGGATACAGGATTTGCCTCTAACAAAATTGCATACTCTGCTATAGGATAGTAGAGACCTGAACCTCTCAAGTCAGCTGAAACCCCTTGCACAGAATGTTTCAGGAAACAGAATTTAGACTCCACCAAAATATCTTAGCCTCATATGTCTTCTTTTGTTTGCTCTGGCCATTTATTTGTTTTCTTTCTTTTGCTTCTACATCTCATGTTTGTTTTGTTTTTAATAAGGGAGCTGTGATCAATAAAGAAAACATATATTTCTAATAAACAAAGCATGAAAAGTTTCCTGTCTTCTCTCTTTTAATTCTTTTTTCTTTAAATGCAGGTGACACTTTTTTGGGTAGTTCATCCCCATGTCTCTCTTGAACTATTCCCCAGAAGGTCCTGCTGTCAGGCTGACTTGAGATTGTCACCTACAGGCAAGTTCAGATACGTGAAGGGTTCTGCTCCCCCAGTTTTAGATCAAAGTTGTAGATCATTCCCATAATAGATCTGTTTTAGTAGAAAAGACAAGTTATTTATAAATATTAGCCACAGAAATAAAGAATCAAGCAGACCTCACCATACAGCATAATAACAAATCTAATATTCATGCCCATGTAATGAATGAAGATGCATGAAACCCCAAGTATGTAGTTTTGTTTATATTTAATGGTGTGTATCATACAGCCTCAGAGGATCATATAGCATATTCTAGAAAAAACACTTCAGGCTATGTCTACACAAGTTAATTAAGTGGGGCCAACACACACTGAACAGGTACTGGCACATGATGGTACTGTTTATAAGTTAGCTCACAAATGGTGTTGTTCAGAACTAACTACCACAGGCTGG
Source organism: Corvus hawaiiensis (assembly GCF_020740725.1). Classification (NCBI taxonomy): domain Eukaryota; kingdom Metazoa; phylum Chordata; class Aves; order Passeriformes; family Corvidae; genus Corvus; species Corvus hawaiiensis. Next base: position 7,232,559 of record NC_063255.1, on the reverse strand, counting down.
GGAGCATTCCCTATGGCAGTTTTGCATGCAGCCATGCTATTTTGATAGGAAGAAAAAGCAGTTGTGTGGCCATCAGCTGTGCTCTACCAGTTGGCCTTAGGGCTGAGAAACTCTTCCTGTTTGCTCTTTATGGGATTTCATTATTTGTTTCAATTACAAATATTGCTCTGAAGCAGTAAGAGACTCTGAAAGAAAGAATGTCTCAAGGGCACTCACAAAATGTTCATGTCTGAGTGAAACTTTTATTAAAAAGGTCTTACAGTTATTGCAAGTTGGAGTGATTTAAAGGCTGCAGAATTTGTGTCCTCTGGCTTCTGATTTCCCTTTTTGATCATGCTTTCCTGTCAAAACAATTAGCAAAACAGAAGTAACTCTGGCAGCAGCCATACATCTCAAGAGATGAACTTCAACATGGTAACCAGTTGCACAGTGAAGAATTTGCCCATGATGTTTTAAAGGCACCCAGTTTTGACCCATCACACACCTAAACTAGTAACTCAGCCTCCTGTGCCTGTTTCTGTGCATGTTTGGATACCCATATATCCATTTCAACAGATGGAAGAAGATAAGCTTGAAGGAAAATATGTGTCTTTGCAATTTTGTCCAGGTGTGCTTCACTGGCTGATCAAAGCTGTGCATTCAGATTGCAGCAGGTAAGGTGTCTGTTCCTGCTGCTTCTCCCTGTTTGGCAGCAGCAGTCCCACCCCTGACCTAACACTCTGTGCTTTAACCAGGCAGCAACCTGCATGGAAACCATTGCCAGGCAGCAGCCCCCAGTCTTGTAGCACTTGAGGATGGCCTGGCTTACCAGTAGAAGTACCACTATAAGTACAGTATGGGAGTTGACAGAAGCAGAGAGATCCAAAAAGAGATACATCTAGGTATTTTTCCCAGCCTAATGCTTGTGCTGCTGCTAGGAGGATGAACCACCTGACTGCTGTCCTTCAGTGCCACACATCTTCATTTATATTGGAAAGTTTTCAGATTAGTGGTGGTCCCTTACCATATACACTTCCTAACACAGTGGATTGAGCCATTGCAATACTCCTAAGTCATATTCATCCACAACTCACTCTGAAGCTAAGGCCAAGACAAAATGACCAGAATGGTCATACGGAAACTTGTCTGTAGCAGACCTTTTGCAACACTATTAGTCACAGTGCTATGCTGTAACAGTTATCAACACTTGCTTTTGTTTCATCTCCACTTGTGATTTTCTTTCCTAGTGTCAGATCTGAAGAAATTTATTCACAAGTTTATAGCACTTAGTTGTTTTCTTAAGAAATAATAATTATATTGGATAAAATTAAAGCTTGGACACATTTCCCTTACTGAAATGTAGTTACTATAGCCTAGCACGTAAGTGATGGCAACTAAAAAAATTAATTATGAGGGGGCTCTGAAAGTGAAATAACTATAGACAAATTGTCACCAGAACCCTAAAACTGGAAGAATCAAGTAAAAAGGAAACCTGCTTCAGTACTGATTGTAAGGCATGTTTATTTCTGGTACATCTGAATTATTTTTAATGGAGCATGATTAGGGCCAGTTCCTGCTCAAAACACAATTAAGAATGGAGGAGAATAGATCAACAGATAATTGCAACATTAATTATTTAGAATTCTTCCACAAAGCATTATGTGAAGATTTGGGTCCTAATACAATCATAATCTAATGGAAGCTTCTGCTTCTCCATCTTCTATAAAATAGTATTTGATTCCTTGAAATAGTCATCAGATTTGAACACAAAAAGCCACAGCTGGAGCTGCTCCAACATACAGAGTGTTCAGTTACTGAAACCTTACACTTCCTCTTAGTTTGCATTCTACACCCTGAGCAAGAAACATGGGATTTCACTTTGCTGTCTTGTCTCTTTAGATGGGATCACCCTCATGCCAACAGCGGATTCAGTGCCTTAAAGCACAAGTTGATGTCTCCTCTAATCTACTGGCAAAGCACAGAATGTCCAGATTATAATTACGCCCTGACCACTTGGTATTTACTTTTATTACACTAATACTGTGAGGCCCCAGTAAGATTGGAGCCAATTGTGCTATGTGCTGCACACACGCACAGCCACTGCCTGAAAGACTTCACAGAACAGGGTGAGAGAAAGAGTTATTTCCCACAGCAGCAAAAGGAGCCTTAATTTTGTTGCTGCTCTCCTTGAGGCATTAATCCCAAAAGAGAAGAGGAATAAACCTGTCTCAAATGAGTCATCTGAGCAGATGCAAGCATAAAAATATCCTCTTATCTCTTGTTTTATCTTCCCTTCCACATTGCTGCTTCTTTCCCAACTAGAATAATAACAAAATAAGAGTGAAGTCAGTCCTGGGCAGGGATGTTGTAGTGTCTGGAGCACCAGAAGCAGTGGAAGCAGGCAGGAGTCTCACTCGATGCACTCTGGCTCCTGTAGTCTGAGCAAGCACTTGGCAAAGGCGAGGAGAAGGATTATATCTGTCAGAATAACTTTTATGGGACCCAACTCTTCCAGGAATTGTTTAAAATCCACATAATGCTTCTGAGTGTTAATGCCTGTATTGGGACATTTGCATTAGCAGATAAATGTGCAAGAACACATGTTTCCAGACATCCGCCTAGTGACTGCACATCTGAGCAGTTTGCTGAAACTTAGTCTAAGGTCCGTGAGGTCCTTGGGCTCCTGAAATGATTTCCAAGGTTTGTAATAAATTGTGCTGCTGCAGTGTACCATGGTTAAGCAATTCTCCCATGATAGAAACAATATGTGGTGCACTGCACTAAAACCAATCTATGTTATTTTAACTTTCCTGCCTTCGAAATCTTTCAGAAGGGAACACAGACGAGTTTCATACATACAGATGCTGTGAAAAAAAGATGAAAGCTTTTGTGATGATATCCCCAAATTATCACTCTCCCAGTACAAGACAAGTGGATAATACAATGCTGATCATTGTGCATTGTATTAGTAAGAAGTGAGGAAGAACAGTGTAGTTTTTTAAGGCAAGGGCACTTAGTAGATTTCTGCAGAGCCCTGGTTGAGTTGCTTACATTCCCCCAGCTAGATCCATAATTTTTTAGCCATGTCAGAGAAAGGAGAACTTGGAATGTGCAATGCCATGAGGTTAAGTGGTGGTGATGTCTGGGAAGGAGGGGTTCATCTTCAGGCACAAAAGGCATTGCAGTGTTGTTGAGTTCCCCTTCCTGGTGCACACACGGGATTGCAGGATTGCGTCAGAGTGTGAGTCAACAAAGAGGTGGACTTTCAGGGATTTTGGGCTTGAATGGGAATGCAAGCCATTAGCTAATGTACACCATGTGTTTTTCCCTTCTTTCAAGTGGAGAAAACAGTGCTCCTGTACTACAGGTAGGTACTGTGAAGATAAGTGTCACAGAAATGTCACAGATACTACTGTCATGGGTACAGATTCAGGGCACAGATTTAGCTTGTTCATTTCTCTAATGCTATTATTGCTGTTATTATTACTATTAAAACTATTAAATTCACAAATTATAATCTACTATCAGGCTACACACACATTACATACTTCATATGACTAAAGCAATTAAGACACATAAAAAGACCTTGCATTTGATAAAAATAGGCAAATGGGGAGTATCCCATCCCAGACACAGCAGCTGGAAGAGGGTATATGCTGCACTCATTCACTGTGAACATGAACTTTGTTCTTCTGAAGAGTCCATGAAGCTTGTGATAAATTAACTTATATTGGACCAGCCACAGCAGGCTGGCAGAAGTACCCAGGACTGAGCACGATTTTTATTACTCAGTAACCTGTACTCTTAAAAAAATGTAACCATGAATCAATGTGGTGTTTTACACTGTGTTTGTCTGCTTAACAAAATGTAAGAGGAAAGCTATAGGAAGAAGTGGGAGGTTGCCTAGTTAGAGCTTATAAAGGTCTATAAAACATGTTATACAGTTAAAAAATGACATGCAATGCAATGTTAAGATTACTTCCGCCAAGTATGTTCATGGTATGGCTTGTTTTCTATCAAGTCATTTGTACTGTCCTTGTTTAAAAAGCATTAACTAGTTTTATAAAATTAAAACCAAAAAAACCAGTCCCGTTCAGAAATCAGGCATCAACTCCATATGATAAAGACTTTGACTTTGTCACATTTAAAGACAACTGACAGAATTGGTTCTGTAAGGCTGGTGATTAGGAAGATCTCTGAGAGATTGTAGATTTTGCTGTAAGTCTGCTCCACATGTGTTAGTTACAAGAAGGGAGAATTCAGCTTCCCAAATCTCCCATCTCCCATCTGAGTGCTTTTACTACTGGATGTGGGCAGGACGTGGGTAGGATATAACCCATCTGCTTCCTGGCTGTAATTCCAGGGACAGTTAGGCAAGAGACTGGAGAAACCCAGGTTTTTGCATCTCCCTTGTTCTCACCTGTGAGGTAGGCTCTGAGTACTTTCATGACCCCAGGGATGACTGCAGACACTGCAGGGCCAGGTCCCAGACATTGTGAATACACCAAGTGCTGATATTTAAAAGGCCTGTTAGGCATTGAAGACTTTGTGAATAAGACTCAGCACTGACACCATCACAGAACTGTCAGTCTTCATCTGAGAGCCTTTCTAAGTGTTACTCATCTTTGCTGAGACTTGTTTGCTCAAATGCTCAATCCAATACAACACACGCGATTATTTGCAAGATGAGAACCTTCCTGTTTGTCTGCAGTCTGCTTTGAGGACAACCATGTTGATTTTTCTTGCACTTTTATAATTTGGAATATACTGTGTTTAAATGGCGGGGGAGGGGGGAGGAGGGGAAGGTAAGGAGAGCAAGTGGAGAAAGAGAGAAAGACTGTGTGCATATGTGCTTACCTGTATTTATCAGATTAAATAAACATATTTTAATAGGTTTATAGGAGAGGATAATTCAGTTTGGTGATGGATTTTCATGTAAGAAAAAACCCCAAGCTGTTGCCAAGATTCTGGCATTGGTTAGAGAGAGGAACCTTCTGCCATCGGTGCAGTTCAGAGTCCTGCCTGGATCCTAAGGCTCTGGAGACAGATGAGCAGCTCTGGAGATAGAAACAACTATCAGGGGAGAAGAGAAAGGAAGCAAAGAAAATGCAGAGGCATCTCCTGGCATGTTTAGTTCATGCACAGCTCATATGTGATTTTATCAGGGTTGATGTCTAGTCTTGCAAGAAACATTTTGAAATAGAACAGTGAAGCAGTACTGTACACATGGTGGTGTGGAGTGAGAGGTGGGGGAGCTTCATCTGAAAGCATCAGAGAAGTCAGTGCAAGAGCAGAGGTGAAAGGCTCAGTGAGTAGCTCTAATTTAGAAGGAAATTAGTGCAAATTACAAACGTTAATTAAATAATATTTCACAGGGCAAGAAAATACTGGATTGCATTCCATTTTTTTTGGAAACAGGAAGAAAGGTGATGGAAATGATTAGAGTACTCCAATATGAAGATCCTGGATAAACTCAGCTTCGGTCCTTCAGGCTTTCTCAAATGACATGACAGGATATCTAGCACAAAAACATGCTGAGAAATGTTCAGATTCCAGAAACACAGTGACTCATGCATTTCCAAAACAGTGTTACAGCAAGCTGCTGTCCAAATTTCCTGCTGTATTACATGTAATGCATGTTGAGTGGTGCTGCTGACCCACTTCCCTCTAAGTCAGTGTAGAACCACTGCCCCAATTCAGAGTTAGGTGACCCCTGCACAGCCAGTGCTTCTGTCATTGCAAACAGATGTGAAACAAATGTCCTGATTCCTCGTAGTCCTCAGGATCCTTTTACAGATGGCAGAGTCTACTTAATCTCTGACAAAGTGACAGTGTACGAAATAGATACTTGCCTTCTACATTTCTGTGCCTTTCCATCTGATTACAACAGTTTTCAGTTGGATTAACATTGACCTCTGGGGACATGGACTCTAAGTTAGGGAAACAGAAGGGGAAGTTGGAAGGGAGCATTACTTTGCATGTTTTCTCTTTGTTTCAGTACCTAATGCAATGGTATTATGTCTTAATGCTGCATGTCCTTTCCCATGGACCCTCCTTGCACTGTGTGTTTGACAAACTCTTAGGAAGCACAGGAAACCATGTGGAGAGGTGAGAAGGAAGGTTTAAATGGAGAGAAGGACAAGTACTGGCCTTAACCATATTGACATGAAGGGATTCAGTGATGCCAGGGAACAAAACAATTTGTCTGCTCCACAAACCCTGGAGTAATCCTCCTCCACAGTGATTTCTCTCTGTTCTCTTTTTTCTGTTCCTGGGTCTTACTGCTGAAGAAAGGCCTTTCAGTCTCTGGGAAATCTCGACCTATGTAGGCGTTTACTGCAGCTTGTAAATGAACTAGAGGAAAGGGTAATGATAATGAACAATTAACAGCATTGAGCCTGGACTTAAATAATCATGATCCCATCTGTTGAAAATGCAAGAAGTAAGAAACCTGAATGCAGTAATGGGATCTTCTCCGATCTTTAGATGCCATCAAAAAATATAGAGGAAGAATTGCACAAGCCTTGTTTTGTTTTTCATTCTTTTTAATGTACTGGTGGACCCCTTGAACAAATGAAATCACGAGGCTTTACGTGCCTTCCTAGTAATACTTTAGCCCTCTGTAAATGCCACTGTTTCATACCATCTGGAAATCTGGAAATAAAAAATTCTATCCTAAAGGCAATTTATTTGAACTGAAGGAGTCAAGTTTGAATTTCTCCCAGAGCACATTACATGTCTCCTGAAAAAGAGTGAATTTTTTAAAGGTTAGGTGTTGCCCATTGTATGCTGGAAAAGCACCTTTGTAGATTTGCATGGAGGCAAGATGGTATTTGAATCTGGTATGCTTTACATATTCATATGGCCTGAAGGCTGGGAACTTTTTATCACCAGAGGAGTAGTAGAGATGACAGTAAAGATACAGTTCAGTCAATGGAAAATGAGATAAAAGCAGTTGTTGAGACCCAAATTTTCTTCAAAGCACCTCCCTCCCTCCCCTTCCCTCCCCCCCCTTTTTTTTTGCATGTGAAAGTCTACATTTCTTTTTGTGAGATGTACTGATTTGCAGGGTATGTTGTACTGGATCCCAGGGACAGCTCCAATAAGTACAGTTTGATCCCTGAATGGACTTCAGATGTAAATATGGAAAACATAACAGCTTTTCTTGGCTATAATGAGAAGAGTGACATGCCATGTCCTTACAGCTCTGACTAAGGTAACCCCCTACAACACTTCCTACAGCATTTCCTTTTCTACAGCATTCTTGCTGGCTAGATCAGAATTCATTTTTTAACAATGATGGTTTCCACAGATCTTACTCTTGGAGATACAACTCTCCCTCCAAGAACCTATCCTGAATGACATGGCAGTAAAAATTAGACACAGTACTGAAGAGCACCCTAAATCTCTTGTCTTATTTAACCTAGAGCTAAGAAGTCCAAGAGAACCAGATGATAATCTGGTTTAGTGCTGTCTTGAATGATCCTGGTAACTTCTTACAGTTGTTCATTTTTTTTGCAATGATTTTTCTCTAACACCACACTTAAAAATTTAGTTACAAAATCAGACAGGCTAATTTGAGAATAGAGATACTGAAAGATGAAGGAAGGACATGGGGTGATTTTTATATTAGTGCTTAGTTTCTGTTTCTGCAGAAACAAGATCCATAAGGTTTATTGATGTCTGGAGATCTCTGGGTGTGTGCAGCCATACTCTGATGCACACAATAACTGGAAAAATTGCTGTTGCAGCCTTGGAAAAGATGACTTTTCTTCACAATTACAATTAATTTAAACAACTCCAAGACACAAACCTAAGATCACAGCTGACAACACAGCAAATAATTAGGGATGCTCTACCTTGTGGGATATATTAATGAGTCATATTAAATAAAGAGTTATGCACTCACATTACATAAGAATATTCCATTACGTGATATTAAAAAAACCCAAACAGCCAAATAACAAAACACAGAATAATGCAACATCCAAATACCTAGGAAAGGAAAAGAAATAAAAGCTGTAGAATAAATAGTGCTATAAAAAGCAGTAAAACTTTTGCCAGAGACCTTGGTCTTTTGCACAGGTTTACAATTGTGTTTGATCCTCCTTCTTTGGTTTCTCATGGAACCCTTGTCCAGCTTTGTCATTCTTTATTACGAGACTGACATCAGTCAGCTGGTTTGTAGCCAGTGGCACTAATAATAAACTGGCAAGGAGATCAGAAATTACTGGAACTATTTGGTCATCTTGAAACTGAAAATTAAGAACTACTCCAAAATTCTTGAAGGCAAAAAAAGACACTCTTAAATGCCTTTTGTATAATAACTGGTTCACAGCATAAAAAGTCGACAAAGTTCAAATTGTTTCAGTTTATTTAGTGCTATGTTGGCCTTAAAAGTTGTAAGGAGTTCCAGCCAACAGAATCTATCTTCTCCAAGAGAGTTTCATTTAATATTAGCAAATAAAAATACATATAGTTGAGGACCTTTAAAACCTTTTTAAACCTTTAAAGCTGTAGAAATAATTTATTAAGGAGAATGACTTTTCATACCATATTTCCTACAGCATTCTAAGTAACATACTCCATTTGTCTCATAAGGTTTATAGTCTAATGTGGAGCCATTAAGAGACTGGGTAGGCTTTTGAATCAGCTACATGAGCACAGTGTGTGATTTATTTGCATGTTTGACTGCCCCACTTGCAGGTTTTTTAAGAAATTCAGCTCTCCTGTGCTGAGGTCATTCACTTACAACTTTACAGTTCTAACCTCACTCCACAGGAGTATGGAGTGAGAGCTTGGTGAAGTTTGTGAGCATGTTAATAATGTTCTTGTGAAGATGGAAACACGGATACAATGTTTTTCTCTGTCTTTGCACATCTAGGCTTTTGGGTGGAACTGCACATGTCCTGAGGTAGCTTTTGCTAGCATGCTATCTTTCTATTAATCTTCTATTATTTCTTCTACAGCTTTGGTGTGCTCAGTAAGGCATTTTATCCCCTTTGAAAGTCCCCAAAGTAAGAACAGCAAAGCAGTCTACACAGTTATACCAATTTTAGTGGAGATTATGTATTTGGCAGCTGGAGGGCACGCCCCTCAGTGAGTGTCTGAAACCTGGATACAGCCTGGAGCAGCTGTGGCTGTACCTGTGTTATACCAGTCCACTAGTGATGCTCCCACCCCTCTGTTGGCAGTGTGAAATGCACCTCCGGTATTTGCTCAGGCCAGGATACAACATGAGCTCAATATCCCTAGAGCTAGAACCAGGACGTTTCACTATTCCTGAGAGCCAGGCTGCCAAGCTGACTGCCACCACAGACTCACCCTCTTGGTGGACTGGATATCAGGGTGACCACAGGAAGCAACTGATCACAGCCCAGCATGGCAAACTTCATGACCAAAGAGTACCTCAGGGGCTCAAGCAACAGCAGGTAGGTGCATGTTACTTACGTGTCAGGTATACCCAGTGGTGCCCTCTCCAAAACAGGTCAGCACCAGAAGGTCTTTAGATCTCCAGAAGAGACTCCTTCTACTTTGTTGCACAGGTCAGTAGCTCCGCTGAGAGCCCTGATGGGCCAGATGATGTCCATTCATCTCCTGAAGAACTGTCATCAGGAGTGCCAGAATGGGACAGCTGGTAGTGAGGTTAAGCAAAACTAGACTAGTTACTCTAAAATGCAGTGTGATACAATGAACAAGTGATGGGACTGACGGAGAAGGAAATGGCAGAAAATGGAATTCTGAGTCTTCCATGACTTCATATATACTTTGGCTAAACATTTTAAAATAAATGTGGTCAAAAAATTCACAGCTTCTCTCCAGCTGTCTGTTGGCTTGAGGTTTGTGGGTCTGGTCAGTAATGAAGGCGGTGAATCGCATGGAAATTCACACAGCACTTAGAAGAGGAAAGATCTTTTAAAGCTCTGTGACCATTCCTTACAAGTGTTTTTGAAGAGTACAGAGTGCCCTTTAGTGGGTTTTTTCTTCCCCAGAAATACATGACAAGATCTACACACAACAGATTATTCACCAAATTTAGCAGTGAAGCTTGGTGCATACTTTCCATGTGGTTTAAGTGCTATAAAATACTCCACAGAGAAATGCTACTAACAAATAACTAACATGCAAAGAACAAGTACACAGGGGCCCACAATGCAACTACACACAAATCCCAGAGTGTGAGTAATTTTTTGCCCAAGGAGTTAAGAAAAACCAACAAAACCAAGATCCACCCTGGAACGACATAGCCCGCAGAGGGTACTTCACATGTGTATTCCTGTATGAGTTATCACAGCACCCCTGCCCCACTACAAAAAAAACCAAGCAAATTCCCTTTCCCACTTACGTTCTTACTTTAGTGCTTACCATGTCAGTGAGTTTTTAAAGAAGTAAATTTGTTATTTCATACTCAACAATATAACATGCAAACTGTGATGCAGGTCCAACTGCATCTGAGTAACAGCTGCTGAAGTATACCCAGCTCCTTGCGTGGAAAGCGGAGTCCTGCTGTTTCTGATGGAATCTTCCCTTAACTGCCAAAATCTTTTCAAAAGCGACTTCTCCAAGGGCTGAATCAGTGCCCACTAAAAGCAAAGGGAAAGATTCCTATTGATGGCAAGCATCCCAAGTAAGCCAGAGGTCTAGGTTGCCCTTGCCAGAAAATTTTATGTGCATTTTGATGACTCTTAAAGCTTCTCTTTTTGTAGTTGTCTTTCATATGGATCTCACCATGTGATTTTTTTCTGGACACTTCACTTACTGAATAAAGTGAGGTTGATGTATTTCTATCCCTGACTCAACAGAGAACATAATTTTATCAAATTAATTTTTAAGAGACCTGCTTTAGTCAGGGTGCAGGGGGAAGCATATGCAATGTTTAAACATTCTGCTGTCCAATGGCCTGATTTTCCCTGTATAAACACATGGGATGAAGGTAAAAGACTCAGTCATGTGTTAAAGAAAACGATGTGGTGCCCTCACAATAAAACCATAGAAGCCAGGTTATTCACAAGTTTACTCAATGGTTGACGTTTACTTGCAGTTTGTCCTCAGAGGTAAGTATAGACATTCCAGTGCAGATGGGGATTGTGGAATGAAATGAATATGTGGAACGAAGTCTCCTAAGCTCCCGGGGAAGGTGTGGGAGCCTGTGGTCATGTACATTCTCCTTTGATACCACTAAATGGCAATTTGTTACCAAGGTGCAAATCAGGTAAATAAACCTGTCTGAAAGGGGTTAATGGGAGCATGAGTTATCTATGAAAACAGACAGGAAAGGAATGAAAAACCGTGCACCTTTAGGTAAAAGTTTATTTATGGAGAAGCTCTAGCCCATCATTTATTGCAATTGCTGTGATGGGGTAGCTGGCTGCCAGCAGGAAGTAATATAAACAAGCGCACACAGAGAGCAAAAACTGTCCCCTTTTGTTGTTCTTTAACTAAACTCAGTTTCTTCTGTTGGAGTAAAAGCAGGAACAGTACATGCAGTTGCAACTCATATTTTCCCTCTTTTCATAGACCAAGATTGTTTTAGGCTAGATCAGTTCATTTAAAAAAATGCAACACTCTCCTGCTGCTGCATTAAGAATAGCAAATTTTGTTGTATCTTTGATACTACAACTAATTATCCAGAGAAGAAATCACAATTAGTTGGAATTTTGGCTACAGACTCTACCCCTAATTTTGCACTCCTTTGGTATACAGTGTATTGAGAGGACAGACAGGATGACACTTGAACCTGAGCCAACCCTGTAAAAATAGGGAGCTGGTGGCATCATAAAGAAACACTGAAATTATTTCAAAGGCTTAGTAATCTAGTCTCAGGAACACCACAGTCAAGAATAATCTGCTCATGGCAAGTTTCACAGAGGCAGGATATGATCTTTTGCCCATTGCTGTGAATCTGGCTGTACCCCAAATAGCAGCTGTATTTCCATAACAGAGGACTTTAGTTATGCAAATCCTCCCCCTTAAGCCCAAGGATGGCAGACAGGGTAGGTGAGATTCAGCCTTCCTTTAGTAAAGAGTGTTGCACTTCTATAGAAGAAGAAATGCAGTGCAACCATGAGCTCTTCTAAATTCCAAACACACAAAGCCAGCACAAAGCATTACTGGAAATCATCTTCACTGTCTCTGCCACTCTGTACTGGCCAGACTCCTTGAACTCTTATGCTGGAAGGTGAAGGGATGTACATGAGTTTGCTTATGCTAACTTGGGCTCTTATTATACAAAAAAAAATAAAACAGGTATTCACTGAAGAGATAAATAAAAGCCCAGCAAAACAAAAAAAACCAAAAAAAACCCAAAACAAAACAAAAAAAAAGCCTTAAGTTTCTTCCTACGACCAGCCTGTAATTTGAATGCCCCGTGGTAATTTCATAAATCAACCTCCTTTTGCTCTAAGAGAAGAAACCAGATGGGCAGTGGGGACAATGTCTCTCTTTGGTGTGGCATTTGGTATCTAGCCTGGTACACAAATGTGTAGGCATTTCTCCTCCCCTTGTATTGCAGCTGAATGACTTTGCTGTGTTGATTTGAAATGACCTGACTAATCTCAACTTCCTCTAACAGTTTAATGAAATGTCAGAAGTTAACAAGGTTCATGGAATTGAAAAAAGGCCATTCAAACAATGATGAAAAGAAACACATGGACAGCAGTTTTTAAACAGTCTTTGGGCTATTGGAAATAATTCAATGAGCTTTAGCCAAGCTGCAGTACAAACATACTGAGATGCGACCAAAAAAAACCTGCATTTTCATCTGGACTCTTTAATCTATTTCAGGATTACAAAAAGGAGGTATTTAAGAAAAGCCATAATTATGTAAATTTGAAAAAAAAAGAAAGAGACCCTTTCTGCCCCTCTTGGATCATCTGGTGTTTGGAAATACAAACAACAGAGCAACAGTTACGTGGCGCTTGTTCCACTATCTGAAATTACAGGAGGCAGAGGTAGTGATGATCTGGCAAGTTGAGTCCTGTTCCTTTCCAAGAGAAGTTTAATGGTGTTCTCAAGGGCAAAGGAATTGAATACACTGATCATGGTTCCAATCTCGTAGAATACCAACTCAGAGGAAAAAGCTTACACTGTACTCCCCCACTAAGCATGGTACAATGAACTAGACCAAACACATTAGTGCTTCGTCTATCATTAGTATTTTACTTCCTATTAAGAAGTTATTGAAAACTCTACTAAAATAGCATTTCGTTACTGAAGACAGCTCCCAGATTTAACGAACTGCCCACAGGAATTAATTTCTGCTTCCAGCTGAAGGAAAGAGAGACACTGTTTTGCTGGTACCAGTACCAGTTATGGCCAAGCACTAATCCTTTTCCTTTTTTTGATTTTTCCTCAAGGTAGGTACCTTCATATCTGTTATAAAGGTGACAGAAATTTAGTGCAGCTGTCATCTGGAGCACAACATCCTGGAAGGCAAAAACATGCTTTCCAGAGGCTACCATCTCTCTCACATCCCCCACTACCATTTCACTGCAGAACCTGGCCACTGCAGCATCAGTCTGCCTCCTGTACACAGGAGTCTCTAGGACTTCGAATAGCACAGACTCTATATCCTAGCTTCAACTGTTTCAGTATTCCAGGAAGTCTCTTCTCCCTCCCATCACAACTCCAGCTGTGATGTAACTCCTTTATACTGCTGCTGCCACTCAGCTTTCCGGACTTGGATGGATGGATGGATAGAAACTTGGTTCAATAAACTCCACAAAGGAGTTTTATCAACCTTAGGGCTGACTGCATGTCCTTGCACGTTTATTAACACTTGGCCAGAGTTGAGCACTCAAAGCTGGGAGACGCCAGGTTACCGCAGTAATGGGGAACCAACTGCCCTGGCAACCTTCGCACTCTCAAGCTGACTCTCTATGGAAAAAAGGTTACATGAACATGTAAACAGAAGACAGCCCTTGTGCAGAAGCCTGGTGATGGAGGGAGCAGTCTGGAGGTCAGGCAGGAGAGCTATCAACACAAAGAAGAGTTCAGTGTTGCAACCAAAGGCTATTATCTTCACATATTTTTGCACATGGAGTTTAAACAGCTGAACCTTTAAGAAAACAGGCAATGTTACATAAAATATCCTCCCTGAGACCCTCTGTTTACATGATGCAATGTTTGGATCCCAAATGCTCGTATTTGGTGCACACATCATCTCAGCTACATGATTTAATACATTAGCATTACATTGCCAGTCCAGGCGGAACAGGAGAAAATTATTTATGGGAACAGATGCAGCTGTGAGAGACTGGAAGAGCAAAGGCAAACTGAGAACCAGTAAGCATACGAGAAATTATGAAGACCACTAGGAGCTGAAAGGAAGAATCTGGGCCACAATAACATTACAAAATGATGCTAGGCCATTACAGAGGGGTCAACGAGATTAGTACAAGCATATAGAGAAGGTAGTTCTTTCTCGTGTCGTAAGAGATGACAGACTTACAAGCTGTATCATCTGTCCTTGTCTTTAGAAAATACAACTACTTCGGTTCATCACAATGGTCCCGCTGAAAAACTAATCCCTTAGCATCAGCGCTCAGTGTGTGCAATAACCTACAGACATGTCCACAAACTCACCACACAGGCATGTCCACAACTGCTCGTGGAGCTTCCTGGGAATTCCCCAGGCTACTTATGCTTTGGCAATGTCTGAAGGTCATGCTGGGTTAACACCTTATGTATCTTGAGATCTGGATTTTAGCTTGATGGTATCAGCACAGAGGATTGACTGCAACTGCTCAAACCTCATGCAACAAGAATTTCAGTTTGCATCACTGAGTTATCATGTAATATGGATGGCTGGATCGTCAGAGTGCAATGAGTTAGGGATGGTTACAAAGAGCCTGGTACTGTTAGGAAGAAAACCTTAGATTCTTAGTCAATGCCCAGAGCCAAAAGTGTTTCACCTCACAGCTTACTTCAGCGAATTCAGTATTTCCAGCAGAGATTATTCTTCTTCTGAGAGAAGGTAATAAATGACATTTCATAATATACTACTGGGTCAATATGTTACTTTTTGCTTTTCTAAATCACATGATGATATCCTGGAACACAGAACCTAAGGAACTGAAATTAGCTGGCCATCACTGCAGGTGAAGTGTGTGTTTGTAAAAAACTACATTTTGTGCTTGCACTAAAAAAGACACTGCAATCCACCTCTGGTCTTTTAGGGCATTTAAGTTGCCATTAAATTTTAAGACATTATTTAACTTAGGATGCTGACAAAGAAGAGAACACCTGAAAATCACAATCTACTTACACAGTCATAACTTGCTTCTGATGCTTGTGAAAATCTCAACTGCATGTAGTAAAATTTAAAAATACTTTATTATAAGAAGGCGTGCTTCAGGAGATGACAGTTTAACGAAATATTTGCTATCACTCTAATGCTTACCAGTCTGTAATTGAAATCAAACTTTTAAAGGCTGGTGTAAATAAACAGTGCAGCAAGAATCTATCTCTGTGACACAGAGATGAAACAGTCTTTTAAAAAGGTTCTGAATAATTTCCTTCTAAATATTAACTCAGTCATTGCACATTGCACAACTGACAAAAGAGCCAGATACAAGATGCAATCAGGACACTTCAAGAATTCTGTCTTTCTTAGAGATTTCTATTGACTACTAGATCCTAACAGAATTTAATTCTGCTAAAATCAATGGGCATTTTACTATCAGCTTCAATGGCAAAGATATAAATCATGGAATCAAATACAAATGGAACATGGAAGGATATAATCTAATTTAATTACCTGCACTCACTGGGGTTTGTACCTAAGTTAAGCACTGAATCTATAATAAATAAGCACAAGAGCTTAATGTATGTAAGCCAACAGTGCTAGGAAGTCTGTGTCTTTTGTCCTTTCCTTTTGGTTTTTAAATACTTCTCTTGTAAGAGTATACACAGGAAAAAATGACCAGGACGGGGCAGATAGTTCTCTCTAATATAGAACAGATGATGGATGTATTCCCCAATTCTAATTTAAAGGAACAGAAAGTTTCACAAGAAAAGAACAATCATAAATAATCATTGTAGTCTGCAGATAGTATTCCAAACCCATATAATACTGTATTTCTTACAAATCAAAGGATATTTAGGAAAGTGAATGTACTTTACACAGTTTGAGGAGCCTAAGTAAAACAAATGGATTTACATCATTATTTAAAAAATCCACATAATTTCCCAGAGAAGCATGGTAATAACCTAGGTTATGTTTTTCACTGTCCTTCTGATGAAAATATGAACTCTTACCCTGCAATGTAATTATCTTTCCCAACTCATACTTCACAAAGATTGCACCACTCCAACTTTTTTCCTCTTTTACTTACTTTGGAATTTAGCATAGCTCAGAGTTCTCTTTCAATTATTCTATTTGTTGATTATTTTAATGCACTGAAATTCTACACAAAGAGAAGTTTCTACTCTCTGTCCAACCACAAAAATGACATTCCACTAGTATCTGGCAACTTAATTACTGCATGTTTTGGGTTAAGACACAGACTTACAGAAGGTAGGTGAAGAGAGGTGTCTGTGTGCTTACGCATGCACAGCCTCTTAATTCGTAAACAAGAAGTTAAAAAAAACCCAACCCCACAACAAAACCTTCCCAGATTCTTCCAGCTTCTGTTAGGAATTATTTAAAAGTTAAATTCTTTGACTTCATCCATGATTCTGAAGATGGCTGGCTTTGTCTCTGCTCACATCCAAAATGTCTGGAGTAACATAGTAGGAAAGTGAGAGACCACCAGAGGAAGACCCTACAAGGGAGGGAGCAGGCCTGTGATGAACAAATGCTGTGCACACCATGCATCCATGAAACCACATCCAGCTCCTGACAAAACAACTTCACAGCACATAATAGCCCAGTAACAGAGTTGAACTGAGGTCAAGCCGGGAATACTAATTTTAATTGTCTTGTTCTAATTTTTTTCCTCCTGACTTTTTTGTATTGTAAGATCACAAATAATTTGTGCACATATTGGTTCTGAATAAAACACTGAAACATGGGTTTATTGTTTCTCTTTGTTGGAATTTCCTAGAGGAAAAATATTGCCAAAACAATTTAATAGCGTATTCAAAATTAAGAGTGCATTTTGACCCAAATGACTATAAATTAACCTAAAAAAAAAGAGGAAAGACAATAAAGTCTTAATTTTCCAAACAAATCAAGAAAATAACTGCAACAAAAGAGCATTTCAAAGAGTCACTGAACAATACTGAGAAAACATGCCTGCTAATCAAGGTAAGGACAGCTCCTTTGGAGGAAAGACTCTCACAGCTTGAGGCTGGAAACTTTGTATTTGGAGAAATGTGCTGTAAAAAATTAAAATATTTGAGCTTCATTAATTTTTGATGCACCTTCAACAAAACCAGGAGAACTGTATCACTCACATCTGAACCATTCCACTTCTCACAAAACTGTGTTTTCGAAGAAGCAATACATGTTTCCTGTAAAGCACCTGAATGATGTGGTTTGAATTTGTTTGAATTTGCAGCTTTTCTCAAAATCCTCACATTGAGAACTGTTCTCATGCCTAACAGTGTTGCTTAAGGCTGTTGCCAAATACCGAAGTACCACTTGTGACAGCCACGGGAGAAGGGGGAGTTTTCACAATAGGAATTGTGCAATCAGATTAGCCAGTCCAAGGAGGATTATAAAGATGTGAATGATCCATGCTGGCCACGTCAGCTGCCCAGCACGGTGCAGGGAGATCATGTAGATGAGTGATGGATACACGAATACAAAGGCCAGACCACATGTTGCTCCGGAGTATCTGAGGAAAGAGAGGGAAGAGGGGAAGAAGAAGAGAAAAAAAGAAAGAATGCTTTGCATTTATTCTTATTTCTTATTGTCGTTTCCCCTGCCAAACCAATGAACAGTCTGGATGAACACTGACTATCTGCAATTGCTAAACATTGATTTCTGTTCCTTGCCGACTCCACCTCCTTCACTAGCATTTAATGATCATCCTCTGTGTTGTCCAGCCCCCTGCTTGCCTGTACCTGCACTCTGACATGTCTCTGTCCTTTCAGTCATACCCTGTGATGCTGTTGAGGACCAAATCCCTTACTTTGACTTTATGTTTCTACTTTGGGGAAATCTATCAACATGCAACAGAAAGAGACTGGACAGTGCACCCTCTGTTACACATCCTTTACTGTCAGAACTGTAAATCTCATTGCACCCCAGCCACCTGAGGACACATATTAAAACATTTAAATATAGAAATGTTCCTGAATCTGCAACTCTTATTTTAATTTATTTAATGAGCTTATAGAAAATTATTCTCCAGACCTAAGAGGAACAACATGCCCTTCTGGTAACATGATCAACCACAGCAAGGTTGCATTTAACTGTTCTTTTTCTAACCTCTCCCTTGCTTACAAAAACGTTCTCATTATTTTCCCTTACTAAGCAGCCAAATATTATTAAGTAACAATGCTTTTTCTTTCATATATTTGAACATTCCCTTCAGAGGAAAGACCATAATACATGAAAATCATCTGCAACACAAAATCAGCAAACATGCAAGTTAGACTGCATAAAGACAATTTATCTGCTGGAAATCCACTGTTATACATGTTTGGCTACTATGCACAATATAGACACATTACAAGAGATAAGCACCAGCTTGGAAACAGAGACACGTATTGCACAGTGTTTAACTAAATTAGATATTAGGAAGAAATTCTTTCGTGTCAGGGTGCTGAGACACTGGAACAGGTTGCCCAGGCTGTGGATGTTCTATCCCTGGAAATGTTCAAGGCCGGGTAGGATGGGGCTCTGAGCAACCCGGTCTAGTCAAACGTGTTCCTTGCCCATGGCAGGGAGGGGTTGGAACTAGACGATCTTTAAGGTCCCTTTCAACCTTAAGGTCCATTCTGTCATTCTAAGAGTCTATAATGACGATTAACTAGACCATCTCTATTACTGGAATACAAATAATTTTACTACAAGGAGAGACAGAAGAGAAAGAGGAAATGGGAAAAAACCTCAAAGATCAGCCACTGAGCGAAAGTAAATTATTTTGCTACCTTGGTCAGACCCAAGCCTGTCATTCTGGTTTTATAATTGCAGATTTCTGTATTTTTAAACACCTCCCTCTCCTGGTTACTTAAGGAAAGATGCAAACCAAGAATAAATGACAATGCATATAAATATGTTGATGTCAAATGTAGAAAATAAGATTATTATTTCCTCTAATATTTTCTAATTATAGAAATCCTAGCTTTTCATCAACATAGTAAATTTAAGATATCATTTAGAGGTACAACTTTGATGCCACTTTTCCGTTTAAAGTTACTTGCCTTCCTGGATTTTTATTATGGAACGTTTTTATTATTTGAACCTTCAAACCAGGTTCAAATGTTAACACAAAACAGAAACTTGAGAAAAAGCACACAATAATGAAGCAACTTTTCTTCAGGCACCATATTCTTTTATGAGTATAGTTATAAGGTCCTCAGATCCAGCTCCAGTAAAACTCAACCAGCTCAGACACAGAGGCACAATAACAGATAGCCGCTTGTCAGAACTTTGCAAGCTGATTGTTTACACATCTAAATCATTATTTACAACTTAAGAAGGCATAAGTGTCACCAAATATAAAGGTACAATTATTATTGCTTCTTTTCAACATCAAGACACAAATGTAGTAACACCACAGGGAAGCTGCAAGCAACACTCACCTTATGATACCTCCTATATTTGGATAAAATCTTGCCATTGCTACTCCAGCTCCTACAATGGCTAGGTTCAGGATGAGCACATGGAAAAAGCTAGGGGAAAGTGAGGAAAGAGTTTTAAAACCTGTTCTATTTATTACAAAATACTACCACTATCCTTCATTTACACTAACATTTAACTGGTACATGGGTGGTGTTTTCATTTGCATGACTCTATTAAAACTAATTAATTTCACAGCAAACATGTAATCTACTGAATATTCAGAGTGCCAATTTCTAAATATCTCGTATTTTGACTCAAAATATTCTTAAGGAATAAGAATGTGTAATTTGGCAATTCTTCCGAAAAACATCATACGTGATACTCAGCACTGAAGTATTTCAGATGGATATTCAAATACCAAAGAAACAATACTATACAACTTAATTCCCACACAAAAGAATTAGCTTGTTCACAGAATGATCTGAATTGCTCAAAGTGAACTAATGGAAACCAGAAGAAAGGCAAAGATGCATCAAGTGGAAAACATTACAAAGACTACTGGGGGGGAAATAAAACCTTAAAATTTGAACTCCACTGCATTTCGATAGAGGACAAACATTTAGAATGTTGGATGTCTTGCGGTACATGAACTGTGCCCTATTTATGCTGAATTTTTTGCTGAATTTGTTTTTACAAATAAATTCCTGTTGCTTTCCTTTTGCATTAAGGATGAGAAAAACAAGTATTTTCTTTCTGCAAAAACAGCTTTTACTGAATGAGACAAATTCAGTTCAGTTATGCACAGAACTGAGACTCAGGAAAGTATCACTTTTCTTTCAAGAATATGAAATGTTGGCATATTTTAGCATAAAGTCAGGAAATATAATAAAAACCTGTGATATTTTGGTCACACAGCTGTTTCTATGAAGGGAAAAAAGAATTCTCACAGAGGAAACATACATACACTTACAGGTTTTGTTTATTCTTCTGGAGGATACGATTTCCTAAAATATACAAAACCTGTAAGCCGAGGCTAATTTTTTCTTCACTGTAGAAAGTATGTGTATTATGGAGGATGTAACTAACTAACAACTTTTTAAAAGTGACAACTTCCATGGCTATGGCTGAAAGGCTGCCTGCCAGTTTCCAAGTTAGGAAGATTAGGGACATAGAATAGTGTCATTAAAGCTCAGGGAAATTAAGGCAATTAAAACACAAAGGAATAATTTATGCTATGGACTGTTTTTAACCATCACTCTTAAAAATTGATTTCAGAAAGACAGAAAAAACATCTTTAATTTTATATATGACATTTTAACAGTGGTACAAGAGGGGTTCTTTAGAGATTGACAATTGCAGTGAGGCTACAGCAGCTGTTTAAGTTTAAAAAACACTTAATTGGATATAAACCTGGTAAGACCCCGCGAATAAAAAATAAAATTCCAAGAATCAGACTTCTTAGGGACCGAATGTGTACAGCTTCTCTAGTACTGCTAAGGAAAGTTAGTTAACTAAACTGTTCACAAAAAAATGCCATTAAAAACTACTTCCTCTTTCCCCATATATGTGGCAGATTGTAAATCTTACTATCACGCAATTGAAGCAGAAAGTTTATGCACACAGAAAATGACAGCACTTCTTCCATTCTTTTTTTGCTGAGATTATTTTTTTAGCAAGAGGGACTAAAAACAGTGCAGGGTTACTAATTCAAAAATGTTTTGCATATTTGTGTCAGTTTGGAGTATTTTAGCAGAAAACCTGAAAAATTGCAGAAGTACTTTATTCAGGCATGCTTTGAAGACACGATTTTGTTGTTCAAAGCTGTTGTTTAAAAAAAAAATTAATTCTCAATTCTTCTAAATTTTGAAAGCAAGTAGGCGTGTCTGCATGTTTGGTATGAAATGAAACATTTTACAATTTCTTGATCTGGAAAAAGATTATTGGGTTGAGGGGGGACACAATGTGTTCTGGCTCAGTTGAAAACAATGGTCCCCATATGCTGAGGCCTCCAAAGTAATTCAGTACTTGTAGAGTATTACTTTGCAGTTTTAATTGTTAAAATTAAGCAGAATCCTCAAGAACAATACCAAAATCAGAAGGTCTGAAAAGGCTTTGCATCTACCTGTTTCAATGTGAAAGATTTCACTCCATTTCTCCCCTGGAACTTCCTTGCTCCTTTTTCTATCTTTTGAAACAGCCTGAATTGTAACTATGTCATTGGACGACAGGTGTTTAACCTGCAAACCCTTTCTTTTACCTAGGCAGACATTCACAGCTCAGCTCATCTCATCTCCAGGGTGGGAAAAAAGCCTCAATCTTAATGGAGAGAAAGGCTTTATCATTTAGGAAAAAACCCCTACCCTTCTGAATAAAGTAAAATCTGATACCTAGGGCTACTAGGAGGTACATTATTCGAGATAGTACTTTTTCTAAGACTGTAGAATTCTGTGCATGTGTGTTCCAGACAGGACAAGCATTTCTCATAGCCTGTGACATTTTAACAAGTTCTGAATTGCTCAGGTTTAGGCTGACACTGGCTTACAGTACAATTAGCAGTCACCACACATTGCAAAAGGACAGTCAGAAAAACAGCATTTGGAGGCAGGGGACATAACCATACCACCCTGCTTTTTACAACCATACAAAGAAAAGTACTTTAGAGGATATTAGCGATTAGAAAAGATTCAGCCTGTTTTGCCTAATCACCATGGTCACATACAGATGTTTTCTAAGTGATATAACTTTCTTCCCCATGGTCAATGGCAGCAGAGTTGGGTGGCCCATGCCAGGGCTGGACTGTCTGCCTGGGCAGCCTGGTTAGGGCTACTTCTCTGAGGCACAGGTTGGGTTGCCTGAAGGAGGCTGTAATTCACACAGGAGGCACACCCATGGCAATTCTTTTATATTCTGTTCTCAGTCTCCATACTCTCAGCTGGGCAGATGAAGATTCTAGCTCTTTTCTATAAAGGGAATCATTGCTCACCTGCAAAAATCCTGCAACCCCACAAAAATGATAACAGAGAGGAGAAAAAAAAAAAAAAAGATTAAAAGTAAATGCAAGCTTTCCCCTAAGTCTTGCTTTTCTCTCATGGCAAGGCTATCCTTTCAGATTGACAGAGTGGAGAAACAACCTTGTATGCCAGAAGATCATTAAAGGGCTTGCTCCATCAAGTTCTCTCCTGTGGAAGTGGTAGACACTTAAGTCACTGAATAGCAGTGACCGTATATATCTAATTAACTTTGGCATCCTCAAAGTAAGAATCATATCAAAAACAATGAAACCAAACCCTAGCACAGGTGAAATTTAAAGACAGAAACTATTTTTAAATCCTGTCAGCTTTTAAGCTCCCTCAGAAGTTTTGGACTCAGCATGGAGTCACAGGATGAACATAACACAATAAGGGAAACTGGAAAGCCAGGAAAAAAGCAAATCAGGATCATTCAAGTAAGAAATTTTGAGAGGTTACTGTATCTAAAAATGCATTTTCTTCCTGGAAATCTCACTCAAGTGACATTGGTCAAAAGACTATGAATCATAACCTTTAAGAAGCTAGACAGAGACTACGTGAAAAGCAGACAAGCAAACATGCATGTAAACAGAAGAAATGTGTTTCATTGCATCAGAAGACATACATCAGTGGGAGAAGGAGAACTGGCAGGTCTGCTGGGCTACCATGGAGTAAAGGAAGGACAATCATTAAGAAAAGCTAAGTGATTTTTGTCCATCAGCTTATTTAAACTCTCAGAACAGGAAAGACGTTTAAAAAGTTTTTTAAAATTATCAGATGACTGTATAAAACACTTTATGCACACCATATAATTAATCAAGGGAATCTCTGTCACAAATAGCACTGTAGCCAAGAGCCAGTAACAGTAATAAAAAAATTGGCTTTCTGGACATACAAGAAGATCCAGAGCCAAGCAAGAAACAGCAGATAAAGCACATGCCTCTGGCCCTAAATCAGCTGTTAAATGATGCCATTACAGACATATCTCATTTTAGAAAAGAAAGCAGTTACCCAAAACACTAAATTTTGGCCTTCCTTAACACCAGGGAGAGCAGAGAGAATGAACAGTTCCTTGGGGTTTTGTTCCAGTACATCTGGAACAGTACAACAGTACTTTCTCTGTTGTAATCTGTATACTAGCATACATTTTGCAAAATAAAAGAAGGAATTAGGATGTCTTCTCTTGTTTTTAAATCTTCTGTAGGTAGAGAAAGTAGAGAAAGGCTGAAGGATTTGTAGATTGAGTGCACTCTCAGCACCAAGCTGTGTATGATGCAGTGGACATGCTGGAAGGAAGAGATGCCATCCAGAGGGACCTGGATAGGCTTCAGAGGTGAGACCACGCAAAGCTCAACAAGGCCAAGTGCAAGGTCCTTCACCTGCATTGGGGCAGTCCCAGACACACCAACAGGCTGGGCAGAGAAGTGATGGAGAGCAGCCCTGCAGTGAGAGACTTGGGGGTTATGGCTGATGAAAAACTCAACACGGGCCAGCAGTGAGTGCTCACAGCCCAGAAAGCCAGGGGAATCCTGGCCTGCATCCAAAGAAGAGTGGCCAGCAGGGCAAGGGAGACGATTTTGCCACTCAGTTCTGCTCTGCTGAGACCCCACCTGAAACACTGCATCCAGCTCTGGGGTCCCAAACATAAGAGGGACATGGAACTGTTGGAGCAAGTCCAGAGGAGGGTCATGATGTTGGTAAGATGACTGGAGCACATCTCCTATGAAAACACGCTGAGAAAGTTGGGGCTGTTCAGCCTGGAGAAGAGAAGGTTGTGTGGGGACCTCACAGACACCTTCCAGTATCTGAAGGGGCCTACAGGAAAGCTGGAGAGGGACTGTCTGACAGGAACTGGAGTGGCAGGGTAAGGAGGAATGGGTACATACTGAAAGAGGGAGATTTAGGTTTAATAGATGGAAGAAACTCTACTGTGAGGGTGATGAGACACTGGAAGAGGTTGCCCAGAGAAGCTGTGGGTGCCCCATCTCTGGATGTGTTCAAGGCCAGTTTGGATGGAGCTATGAGCAACCTGGTCTAATCAAAGGTGTCCCTGCCCACGGCAGGGGGGTTGGGACTAAATGATCTTTAAGGTCCTTTCCAATCCAAACCACTCTATGATTCTATGTGATGATGCCTGTGAGAAGACTCCTGTGTCTAGCATGTATTTGATTTTAAGATAGGCAGAGACGCAGGTGACTGGTACTTGTACATAAGAGCAAGGAGAATCCTCCTTCTTAGAATCAAGGATGTTTTTACTCTCCTCCTGACTGTTGGAAGACAAAACACTCACTTCCTCTTTCAGACAAGCATGCTTCAACTGTTCAGCTTATGCCTGTTGTGAAACCTGAGAGAAGGAAAGTTACATATTGTCTGTTTAAGCTTTTAAGTTTGGAGAGCATGAGCTGCTTCATCACTCAAGACTATGGATTAATAGGATACACTATAGGTACATCCAGCAAAGGACTGTTCACAGAAAAACAGCACTACAGAGTATCTAAAAAGCATGGGACAAAAGAGATGAAAATCAAGTTTTCAGACAATAAAAGCTCCCTTGAAGAGGAGTATCTAGTTTTTTATTATAATCCAGTTATAATCCATGGTTTACCAGAAAAAAAATAGGATACAAACCATGATATTGCTTTTGGTAGAATTTGCCCTGGATTGGATCAAAAGTCAAGACTATGAACAGCAAAACAGCAAACAAATATCTTGGTACTTTATTATAACTAGTAACAGATAAATAAAAAGGAGTAAAGCCCAGAGAATGAAATTGATCTGAGCAATACAATCACTCCTAGGAAATAAAAACTATCTGGCAGCCCTGCAAACATGTGCGAGATCAAGCTATCTGCTTTAAAGTTGCATCCATCCATAATTCTAAGTACTCCATTTAATAACTTAATGGCTATTTGTTAACTCCATCCACACCAGTAGCAGGTATCCACACTTGCAAATAACTGCTGATATGAAGAAGTCTGGCTTTTAAAATCAGTGAGTTTCCAAGTGAAGCAACCAACAGCTTAAAAATGAAGATAGGAAAATTTCTAATGGAGACTAGGACCACAGGAGAAGGTGTTCCTGTTAGACTTTGTTGGTGGTGGTGATTTGTTTGGACAATTATAGCCAGATGGCAAATTTATAACATTCTCTCAGGTGCAAATGAAACTTAATATAGGAAATACACACCTATAAAGAGACATAGGATTTAGCACACAGAATCACAGGGTTAAACTAGGCTAGGTTGCCAACAGAGATCATGCTCTTTTCCTCCTGTTCCGTCCTTTGGGTTCCCTAGTCACACAAAAATTTTCTCCAGACACATGACCCAGCATATTCTCCTCCATATATTCATCTTAGACAGACATATTCATCTTACACAGACATGTAAGACTAAAGCATGAATCTCTGCAGGTCAATCTTCTTATTGCCCAAGAACTTATTGCCCTGATTAATGAGAATTTTGAGAAAAGAAGCCAAGTATATACTATTACATATAATCAGCTTATTTTCCTACACAAAAAGCCACAGAACATAATATTTCCAGGTAGGTTCTTCAGAGTGAATCACCAGGCTCTCCAGTAGACATCAGCCTATGTCAATAAGAGCAACATCTTTATATTTGCAGACCATTTCCCTACAAAAGCAGGTCTGGGAAAAAATAAAAGTACTTAAGTTTTTCCTAGAGAGGTGATAAAGTGCTACTAAAGGAGCTTTGTCAGGTTAGGTGACTGGTGAGAACCAGTCATGAAGATACACTTCACAACCAGGTAGCAAATCTTTACTATCCTTCCAGATACATGTCCCATGCTTTCTACTAGCCTTCAGTAACTCTTCACTGCATAGAGAAAAACAAGGGCTGACCTTGCAAATGCACAGAAGCCAGAGCCTAAAGGTTAACTGAATGATTTCTGTGCCATATTTGAGACACCTGGGATGCTAGAAAGCGAGTGACAGTCCACTAGGCAGAATGTGCTACCTCATCACTACAGGTTGGAGTGACTTACGCGGCTTCCTAGAAACCGTTTCCACTAGGCAGAATATGCTACCTTATCACTACCGGTTGGAGTGACTTATGTGGCTTCTTAGAAACCATTTTTGACTTCTCAGAAGCTTTAAATACCTCAATATATGGAGTCTTAAAAAAAATTAAATTTAAAAAGGAGTGAAGCTACCCACAGGACATCCTGGAGACCAGAACCAAGCAAGTATCTGCATCATCAAATTCGTCATACCATGAAGGCTTAAAACAGCAAGCTGGAATTAACCCGAGAAGAGTCTGGCATAAAGCTGTAGGTTCTCAGAGAGGCCATGAGGGAAGTGAAAACCATTCTGGTTGGAGAGTAACTGGAGGGAGGAGATAGGAAAAGGCACATCCACATAATATAAAGGACATGACTATTTCCCAGTGGCTGTGAAAGCCATCTTTAGCACTTAAATAAATGGCCTTGTTTCCAACAGTAACTTGCAGCAGTTCCTAAAAATCTCAATGTTGAACTGCATACAATTCAGCGTCAAAAAAAGCAGGCACTTATTTCACTGTCTAATTTTAGGCATTCAGTTTCTAGAACTTCTCATACCTATTTTAGGACTCAGAAGAAACCTTAAACTTGGAACAACATCTCTGCAGACCTGAACTGCTGATGCCACTGAGGAAATACACATCCCTTCCTGAGATTTTTTTTCCTTTCCTCCATCAACAGTAATTGAAAATATAAAATAAGACACTTGGAGATAAATGGCAACTTCTCAACGGTGACAAATTCAGTACTCCAGTACTCCAAATATAAATGTCCTAGGTTTCATTTAAAAAACCAAACTAAAACTGAAATCTGCATCAGCTCTTCCCTGGAGTACAGACACTGTACAAATGCAAGGGTGTGGCTCATCTCTGAAATTAGCATGTGAAAAGCTATTTTTATAAGCATAGCAGCAGCCCAGATAGCACAACTAACAACTCACTTAGCTATTAGCTCTGTTTAAAAACAGATGGATGATTACTAATCATGCACAATCAAAACACAGATGGCATGCTGAAAGGTTAGTATCTGGAGTGTATGTCTTTCACAGCTTAAGGATTGCTAGATGAAATGCTTCTGGACTAAACAAATTTTTTTTCCTGTACAACTTTCCTTCTGCCATATAAAAGGGAGTGTGTTGACAAAATATAAAAGGGAGTGTGTTGACAAAATTCCTATTTATTGAGAAAATGAAGATCTAAATCAAAAGAAACCCCCTTACCCTGCTCCGGCAAACTGTAGCAGTCCTGATCTGCAGGCAAGTTTATTTTGCATGCCTATTCACCCCAACTCTACAAACTGTGAAACTAGCTTATGAAATGTACCTAATGCACAAAGAAAATCCTCAAAAACCTAGCCAAATTTCTGACAACAGAAAGCCAGTTAAGCAAAGTGTGCCAAACTATTGTCAAGAAACAGACTTCTTACCTTGGGTAAGCATTTCCAAAAAACTGTCTTAACAGCTGAACTCGTGCCAGATAGCCCAACAGTGGGTATACCGTCATCATTTGGAACAGCAGGAATATTCTTGCAACAAATGACATGATGTCATCACTGGGAAAGTTATCTAGAAAATTCTAAACATATAAGTAATGTTACACATCAGTGGCGGCTTGTTTACATGTATCTGCTGGTTTTTAGTATCTGTGTGCCAGAAAGAATGGGATAAAATCCAAACAACTACAATTGCTAAATGAACTCCACAACATGAAAAACCCTCTCCCTCTTTTACAACTGCCTTGCCACCAAATAACAACTGATTTTTGAATATTACTAGGCTGATGTCAGTGTTAATGCTAGTATTACATAAGGAATCACTTTCTGATCTTCTGAACATCCTCAAATAATCCAGGCTGTGGAGGGGCCACCTAACCTTTTAGGCAGATGGATTCATATGCTCCTATTATCTGTTATATCATACCTACTAATTAAAAACTGTTATTTAGTAAGTAAAACTGCATCACATACAAATGAGGAAGGGATCATACGCTACAAGTGGAAACATCCAAAAAAATATTATAAGACTTAAATATCAAGAAATATACAAATGGCTTCATAAGCACTTGAGATAACTACAGAAAATAAATGGGAAGAAAATCACTCATTATGTTATTTAACTGTGGATTTCATCCTGTGAAATTATTTTAGGTGGTTAAAAAATCGTTTAATGGTTTAACATGGTACTAGTTCTAACTAATCCACAGTCAGAGGAAGCCTTTAAATGTTGCTTTATTGCTAAATATTATGCCAGAGTTATAGAATACCTGGCATAAAATGGATCCCCCCCCCTTGATAACTGCTATCTCTGAAGCAGCTTAAGGGTGTGGAAATTTGCCTATAAGCAAATAAGAGTTTTTAGCCTTCACACGGTGTTTCATGTGATGGTATTATCTGAAGAACTCTGCTGGCAAGGCTCACCAGAATGTCAGACTGGAGTATCAGACTCCAAAATACTTGCAGTGAGGACTCCTATCTAAACAAGCTTGTTTTCACATTCTGTTTCTTCTAGAGTCCCAATGAGTCACTGCACACACGTCTCAGGATTAAAGAAGCTAAAGAAATGAAAGGCTCAACTGTTCACTTATTCATTTCAGTCCTTCTTCATCACTTTCACAGAGTATTTATTGAATGTTTGTTTTTCACTGAAATATTGGGAACCATTTATAAATATAAATGAGATAACACAAGCAGTACTCATCTGTTCATGGTAGTGCCCATGAGGTGTCAACCAACTGACCACAGTCAAGGGCAGATGTGTCTGCTAGAGTGAATCACGAACCAAGAAGCAGAAGCTGGGGTTTATTTATTGCATATTTTTAAAAAAGTTAAGGACAAATATGGCATCTTAATGCGTATTAGGAAGAGCATTGACAGCAGGTCAAGGTAGGTGATCCTGCCCCTCTACCCCGCCCTGGTGGGGCACATCTGGAGTGCTCTGTCCAGTTCTGGATGATCAGTACAACAGACACATGGAGCTCCTGGAGCAGGTCCAGCTCAGGGCTACAGAGATGATCAAGGGACTGGAGCATGTCTCTTACATGGAAAGGCTGAGGGAGGCAGGCCTGTTCCTGTTGCACCTCATCAATGTATACAGGCATCTAAAAGGAGGGTGCCAAGAGGATGGATCTGGATCTTCTTGGTGGTGCCAAGCAATAGGACAAGAGGCAAGGGGCAGAAGCTGATGCACAGAAGTTCCACATGAACATGGGGAAGAACATCTTTACTGTGTGAGTGACCAAGCACTGGAACAGATTGTCCAGAGAGGTTCTGGAGTCTCCCTCACTATGCCAGAGCATAGCCAGAGCATATTCCAGAACCATCTGGACACAATCCTGTGCTATGTGCTCTGGGATGCCCCTGCTTGAGCAGGGAGGTTGGACCAGATGACCCACTGTGGTCCCTTCCTAAAAATCCATTTTGTGATTCCATGAAATACATACTGCAGTGAAGTATCTCACCTGTTCAATGCACTCTTTGGATAATGGTGGAGAAGGAAAAGATGCAAAAATTATCACTCCAACATAGAGATACGTTAGTCCAACCAGGAAGTATGCAATAGAGAGGTCTCTCACCTGAGAAAAAACAAGACTTTATTTTGGCCAACACTGACACACAAAACCAGATGAAATAAAAACCTCGTGAGATTTCTATTTCATTTATTACTGTTGCTTTTATATGCATTACTTTTTTATATTTACTACTATCACTTAATACATCTTTACTTTTACTTTCTACTACTTGAATGGAGACTTCAGACCTGGTCCTGATCAGATCAGAAAGCTGCAAGGAGATACCCCAAAGTGGAGCTAGACAAGTATTATTTATCTCTCAACACACAAAAAAGCCACCATGAAAGAGATATACCAATAGATGTAGCGTGTTATTCCTGATGCATAAACATACACTGGTTATTAAAACAAACAAGAAACTCCTTCTACTTTCTTACATTCACCTATTCCTACTAAGACCCTTGGGACACAGACACACCTGTCTAACACAGAAAGCCCAGCAATACCCTATGTTAAATTTCTTGTCATGAATAAAATCTTGCAATCAAAGACATCAGTGTACCCAACTGCAGATATAAAAAAAAGGAATTTAACCAAAGGTTTTAAGGATAGAGTGCTGAAGCAAGGGTCATAAATCCCTATTTAACTATACTACATACACTTAAGTATGGATTTAAACCTAAACTTCAATGCTCAGTTCTGAAAATTTTGGCTATTTTTATAAAATATATAATATATACAAATATTTTCCATTACTCAAAAATAATTACATATTTATTACAGGAAAATAACCAGCAAAAAAAATTAAGTACTTTATGAAACTACAGAATCCACATATACATCAGAGTGACCTCACAGAAATGTACTTGGTGGGTTATTCTTCTACATCAATTCCTTTCTTTGGAAATAAAGAGGGAGACCATTTGTTTCTAGTTATTAACTATATTCTGTATAGGCTTATGTTACAGTACAAAAGACTCATCACCTTACAGCAAACCATTTGTTCAGCTACTGCTAATCATCACTTCTTAAAGAATTACTAGTAATGTTTCAATACATGGCCCTATTTTCTTAAGACTGAGAAGCAAGTCTTACTAGTTCAGGGACAGCACCAAATAACTAGGATGATACTGGTTTCCAGCCAGCTCACTGAGCATGAGCAAAGCCTGCTCACATCTGTGCATGAAAATTTTTCCCTATGTGCTTCTTCACACTATCTTGTTGACAGAAGAAGCATATCCTACACCATTCCAGCCTCTGCCAAGGGCAAGGCAATCCTTGAGGAAAGCATAAAATGCTAGACTATGAGTTTTAAGAGAAATTCAGATGGAAGGCAGTGAAAGAAGTGGAATCTCCTACTGATTTTGCCAGTGTTTTTGGGGTAGAAGATTGCTGTTTGATAAAGAGTATTATTTGCCCCTTAGAGGCTGATGGGAAAAAGGCATCAGTGTTCTCTGAACACGTCTCCCACGGTGGCCTTCAAGCTCCCAGAAGCTGCACATTTCTAGCTGCAACCTCTTCCTCCTGCTGACCACATGAAAGCACATGAAAGATGATTCCCTAGATTTCACTCTCCTCATACTGGTCACTGAGTAAGGACTATCAACTTTCACCAGAAGCTAAGCAGCAGCATTTTCTTTAAATTATACTCAGACTTTCTCCTCATGACATGAGAATTTGTACAGCTATATGTTTCTATATAACATCTACATCTTCAAAAGCATCAGTGCTCACCCTAAAAACTGATTTTAAGAATACAAAATCTGAGCATCCAGATTTCTTACAGGTGTTTATCAGCAACTTCCATTAACTGCAAGACTCAGGCAGTTTTGCAAAGAGATACAGACTCTCGTCTCTTGAGGACAGGACTTGGACAATTTTTCAAAATGTATCCAAGACCTTCTTAATGCACATAATCTACCAAAACCTGCTTTAAATTTGGTATTTTAGATGTATTCCTAATGCATAAAAACAGCATAGCTACTCACAGTTGTTATTTGTACTCTGCCTACACATAAGTTCTAGAACCAACTGTAAAACTATTTTTGCTGTGACAAGTGCATGCAGTTGTGAGGGCAAGAAATCTGAAATAAAATTCTTACTGCTTCCTTTGGACATGAAAAATGGTAGGTAGGTGGTGTGCTATTACTTCCAACTATACTAACGAGTTCATGATTCTTTCTTAAGGGTGTATGATTTAATCTTCACTGAAACTAAGTGCTGAGATAATTTTGATAGTTTATTTTCATAGATGTAACACAATAGACTGTTCTCTTCAGGTGCTGTCACCATACAAAGAGTACGCAGGTTTCAATTTCAATAAGCTACTAGAAAAGAAATAGACAACTTGAAAACCTGGATTTATTTTTTTCTCAAACATCCATCAGCTGCCTTCCAAACATATGCTGCTGTGTCTAAGATGGTTATCTTTGTACAACATGTGTTTGCTTACATAACAGGAACATCATTTGATTAATGTTCATTACTCCTCAAGAGACCTGGGTTCACTCCCTAAAGACCTTGACAGTACTGTTTAGACAGCATAATTCCAGATAAAATCAAAGGACACATGGGGAGAGACAAAAGGATTAATTTTAACTAAGAGCAATAACTACACTTTTCTATTTTAAATTTGATACTTGAGGCATTTACATTCAAAATGGACATCGCTGTGGTGAAAGCTGCCTAAGCATAAGAATATAGCGATTCTTACAGCCACAATTTAAGAACCAAATGTAGAAAAAACTATGTCGGAAGCAGGAAGTACTTGTAGAATCACAGTGGAAGTCTCAAGGCAAGTATCTAAGGTAACATGCAGGTCACAGTCCATAAGGATCACAGACTGATACCTGCCAAACGCTTGTCAAGTACACCAGAAGTAACAGGCAGATTTTGAGACAGAGCTTGGAGAACCTATGTTAGCTGCAGTTCCTGCTGATCAGGAGCTCTCCTGGTCAGATACATAGAACAAAGTGTTAGAAGTGGCACGGGAAGAAGAGAAAATTGGGTGATCGAGGCTGGCAGCAGCAGTAGAACAAAGGAAGAAACCAGCCTCCTAACAAAAGGATGAGTCTGATAAATCAGGTGGAGCTAGCAAAGACAACCCTGAAAGTACCTAGACAATATTGTATCATACCCACAGACCAGTCAGTACTCAGCTGCTAGATGGACCTGCAGCACAGGATTTGACACAGCATAGAGAAGGCTCTGTGGCTCTGCGGATATTTCTTATGTGGTGCTGCAAAGAACAGGCTGCTTCCAGGCCTTGATTTGCCTGTTGAATGCCATGGAGAAAACAGTTCACTTTCTTCCTCAGTACCAGTGAAAGCTAGCTTGTAGAGTTGCTTCTTGGATGGAGAAGCCTGTATCAGTGCTTAGTAATGATTACCACATTCAAATTCAAAAGGTACCTTTTGATCATTCCATTTCAGATTAGTGCTTCTCAAGAGAGATGCCGTCTCTGTAATATCTCAGGACTCGATCTATATCATAAAACCAGATTTCTGCATCAAGGGCAAGTGATAACATTTAACTGGGTGACAAAAAACGTATTTCACCAGGATGATGATGCTGTGCATAATTTTGGCTGGAAAAGAAACCAGTGGTATGGCACCATCAATGGAAGCTCACAGTGTTTCTTTCCATACTGCAGAAAATAAGTACCATTTGCAGCTCCATGCCTTCTGCGTTTAATACCTACACAAAAAACATCTCCCCACTCCCAGCCTTTCTCCCAGGTACATCCACAAACAACTCTTAGGCGACAGCATATTCAGCACTAGCATATTCATGCCTGCAGATCATGCTGGGCTTATGTAGCATCTGTACAGATGCTCAGGGAAACTGATCACAGACATCAATCAGGAAAAAAACCAACCAACCAAAACCCACAACTAAGCCCCTTTTTGTGGCTGGCTTATGTTTCCTATGCAATTTGTTTCCAAACCATTTACCTGAGCACTGTACAGAAACTCAGGCTGATAAATACAAGGAATTCTTGGTCTGAACTGCAGACTAAGAACCTGCTCACAGGGCTTCTCCAGGCTGTGCTGCTGACATTTGGCTTACTCTGGTACACTGCTCTTCTCTTCTCACACCCACATCACTGTACAGGAATAGCAGCCAGAAGAATCCTCCCCCATGTGCGTTTTAGCTTTGGGCTGTGATACATGCCTGTGACCAGAATGGAAGCTGCTATTGTTTTGAATTTCTGACTCCATAAAAGGAACGTTATTGTTTGTCTTACTTTTTTCCACCTCCCCATTGAGTTGTTCTATGACCACTAGTTTCAGCAAGATTTGTTCAAGACTAAAACAGTGTTTTTTCAGCTTGCCATATTCTGTGCCTTTTCACAGAATTCTGATGGAACTGACATGTTAACAGGTCGATCAATAAAATAGTGAAGTTTTTATCCATGGAGTTATATCAGTATCACCCCATCAGATACTGAGAGAAGAAAGCATCTTGTTATAAATATATGGGAAAAAAACCCACAGAGGATGAGACCCCTATACATATGTAAATCTCCCACTTAGCCCAGCAGCTTAGTGACATAATCACAAAACGACTCTTCAAGAGCATAGGTGCTTCATTAACATTTGCAAAGCACTTTTGAGACATAGGTGAAAGGCTCCTACACAGCTACAAACATGAAAAGAAATCTCCAGCCAAATAAAACTCCTACAAGAACTACACAGATTTGATATCCACTAAAAATCTTTCCTGCCATACTTCAAAGGTGTCCTTTCTGAGCAATCTGAACATTCTTCTGGAATGCATAATTTTTTCAAGGGCTTGAGATCCATGCTAGGGCTGACTTGGAAATTCAACTTAAGCTCCAGGGAGGGTATTAGAAAAGTTGATTCAAATGCATGCAGCAGTTTTTTCCTCCTTCACACAGGAAAAGCAAGCTGGAGAACACTCCAGGTCCTGCTTGCTCTGATGTAAATGGAGCAGGAAAATCCACAGGAAAACCTTAAAGATGGAATGAGGGTATTAGGCCACGTCTGCATATAGAGCTGATTGCTGGAGATCTAGCCTTTAGAATTTGAAAGCCACAGCTAAAGAGAAGTCTCGTCCTTCTCCACATCATAAGATTTTCTTAAGGAAATCAAGAAAAAGCTTACTTATCTTTCTTTGTCCAGACCTCCAGTTGTTAAACTAATTTCTGAGAAGCCTATAAACCTCCAGAAGCTTTCCTGGAGGAGAATTCATGACTCCTTAGCAGATATGGTCATTCACAACCTGTCTTGATTCACAGGCACAAGGAAGTAACCATGCAGATTTCCAAAGAAGTAATCTCGTAAGAGGTCGTCTCATTGCATTGGTACATAATCTGTACTTCACCGTGAAATGATCAAATCTGATATATTTTATCTGATATGTTATACAGGCATCTGACTCTTAGTGGCCGATCTACCCTGATTGAGTAGGGGGACAAGATGACATCCAGAGGTTCCTTAAAACCTCAACCATTCTGGGATTCTATGATTTTGTACCAGTTTTTCATGTAGCTAATACTCTAAAATTTTTGTATGTTATTGCAGGTACCTTTACAGCTAACAGTTTAATGAAGCTAGACAAGAATCTTTGGAAGTAGGGAGGAAAAAAAAAATAATAAAAATAATTACAGTAAAAGTTAGACTCTGTGTACCGTGTTTACTATTTTGTATTTTATAATGGGAAGATATTAACAAAGAATGAGGTTCCATCTGGAGGAGCAGTGCTTAACTTTTTCAAGGGCAAAGCACCAGTCCAAAGACTACATATCACAAAGCCTCCTGATCCAGGCTTCAACTTTTAGGACTTCCTAAATTGTGCCAAGTTTCTCTATGGACCTTGCCTTGGATTGTGACACAAAACTACTGAAGCAACTCTGAGAAAAGGTATTAGCTAGACCTCAAAACTACTGTTCAGGACTCTGCTAAAATTAATCTTGTACCAAACATTTTTCACCATTTTTTATTCTAAAAGTGGGCAGTTTTCACTGAGTCTTACAACATTGTCAAGTCACCTGCCTCATGTGCAATTTGGCCGTTTAATACCAGCTTGACCAAAAGTAAGTTTGGGGCATTCCTCAGGGCTCTTATGTGAATAAATTTCTAATGTGTCTGTTACTCCCTGATCGCTAGGAAAAGAACGTATAACTTTTTTGTTATCAAATCATAGGAAAAAAATCACTGTTGTCTGGCAATCTAGATACAAATGAGCACAGTCTTGTGAAGTTACTTACATTGTTTTCTTGATTCCTGTTATTCTGAAGAAGTGTGATGACACAATTGTGGATGAAGAAGGCAAGCGTTAGAACCCCTGTGAGCTGAGGGAACAGAATTCTAAACTCTAAAGGAAGAAAAAAAAAGTGTTTTTAAGTTACTTCTTTGAAGCAAGCAATGCTAAAATGCAGATGACATACAGTGCTGTGGAGGGTACTGGCAAACTCATGCACTTCCACCTTGAATTAGAACAATCTATCTCATCTTTGACCATAGCCAATGCAGATATTTAATCAGGAAGTACAAAATGCATGAAGACAGTAGTTACTGTAGAATACACTTTTCAGCAAGGCTTCTCTGATAGACTCCAACCATCAGTGATTGCTAGATTAATTTGACACATCCAAGCTTTTCTGGTCCTCAACAGTTTAACTGGAAATCATTTGTAATATTGGAATTGAAAACAGTAAGGCACAACCCATACCTATGGGTTCCTGAAGAGGGAGATGGAGGGAAGGAATCATTTGCCCTGTGAGCACTTTTAGTTATTAAGAAGTCACTTATGCTATCAGAGGAAAAATTACATCTGTAGATATTTAAGAGGCTCTGCTTGCAAGCCAGGGCAGAAAGAAAGGTAGAGCAATTTCTTATCATGCTTCACATCATGTATGAAAAAATTTCTTTTTTGTCTTAATGGGAATAGCATTGTTCTGTTTCTTTTAATTGTCACAAGATGTTCATATCTTAACTTTTTCGAAGGCAAAGCACCGGTCCAAAGACTATATATCACAATGCCACCTAGTCTAGGCTTCAACCTTCAGATTTTCTACATAGTGCCAAGTTTCTCCATGGACCTTGACTTGAAAAAGCACTGGAAGTGCTGCAAATGGTCTACGAACTCACCAATGTGTAACATCATTAAAGCACCGTCTTAGTTTGTATTACCTAAGAATGTAATTAGAGACCCCTAAGATAGCTCAGCTTCTGGGAAGCATCCAGCAGTATAGCACAACACTAATCAGAGGTTCAGAAATCCTTACAGAACAAACCACAGAGAGCTCCATGCAAACATATTTAAAACAGACTTCTGTAAAGTGCTATAAAGTTAGAAAAGTAAACACATGTAGCGGGGGGGGGGTCCCGGGAGCAGGGAAATCCAGCCAGAGTCACGACACGGACACCGATACAATTTGAGCATCGTGCTCCAGTTTTATTATTCAGTTACACCAAGTTATACTTTTTTCCAAAGTTCACGCCCCTTTCCCATGAGAAAGCCTCTAAGCCGCGGGGGAGCTGACCAGTGTATACCTTTTCCCAAGGCTGTTCAAGGCTGCCAGCCAGCAGGTGCCTTGCAAGCCTGTTTTCAGCCTGAGGCCCCTTCAGGGGTACTTCTGCAACAGCCCTGGGATGCCCAAGCCCTCCTGGGGTATCCTATATTCCACAAGGAATCCCTCTACAAACACACCCCAGGCAACTAATGGAGGGCTTATCCAAGCTGAAAGAATATGCTTTCCCTAGGGCTGGATTCACTGTACCTTCAATACCTAATTAGCATGATGCACTGCTGATAGACTTGAGAGTGCAAGCGACTTTTGGTCTTGTTTTCCATCCACTACTTCAATCTCAATAATTAAAAGCAAACTGACAGTTTCAGAATCTCTTGTAGCTGTATTTGTACATGTAGCATTAGCTACATGCTTTGTCTATCTCCTAGCAGTACTAGGAGATTTTGCCAAAATAATTGAACTACTGGGTGCTCTACTTCTCAGTGACCTGTGGCACGTGTGTCACTATAACTCATTTTTCTCATTTGTTTCTGAGAACAGAAGAAGCGATACTATTCAAATGTACAGGACACAGCTCCCTGGAGATAACTGGTCATTCAATTTTGCCTATTGTAAAGGATTGGGAAAAACAGCTAAGACCTAACCCTGGTTCTCTTATTCCAGGTTCTTTAAAACAAGAAACTTACCTCTTTAGGCTGTCTGTTCATGCAATAACAAATGCCACTTGCTTATGACTATGGCATCTCACAGTGTAATTTATAACAGTAATTTGGAAAGAACAAATAGCCATCAAACAACTTTCAAGAAAATAAAATCATACTGGAAGGCTAACGTGTGTTTAAAAGAGAAGACCTAAGATTATGGCCTAAAACTTGAGATAGATGGGGAAGTACAGGAAAACTGTACTTGCTAATTATGGTGAATGAGCTATTTCATTTAAGTAAGACACTGTGTAGGGAACTTGAAGTACCTTTAACAGTCAGTCTCTCTACAGTTTGTCATTTTTAATTGCTAGTGAAACAGGCATAATCTGAAACTGGTGCTACCAGAACTTAAAATAACACAGGTAAAACAGGACTATGGTAAGCTCTCTGTCACAAGAGGTATGTTGGAGATTCCTCTGGCAGGCACTCCTCCTCTTCCCCTCTGTTGGTATCATCTCTTAACTAAGGAACATCGCTGGGAAAGGGATTCCTTGCCACTTTGTCCAGAGGGATCTTTCCTCTACATGCATCATCAGACAGCATTTCCTCACTCAGAGGTGTCTCAGAGGTGTTAAAAGATGAATGAGAAAAAAATATCTTAAACTCATCAAATACGTGCTTCATTACTGCATTTTAACTATCTTACCTGGTACGAAAAATTCATTCTCTGTAAACCAGTTGAATTCTAAGTGTATTCCCAGATGAGCAGCCTTTACTGTAACCATAAAAACTAAGTAGACAACTGAAACTGTACCTGGAAAAAAATGAGAGCCAAACAAATACCATGATGCAGTACAAAGTATTTATGCAGGGTTTCATTTCTGCTCCACCCAGCTAGTTAGTAGTAGTCAAACAGCTATGGTTGGTATTCATTCTTAACAGCAGACTAGGTCTAAACATTTTCTTTACTTCTCTTAGAGGTCAGAGAGAAAAAATAATGCATATGCACACAACATAAACTTCCAGCAAATTTAGTATTTTCCAGGTGCTGGTGACAGCAGAGGAAGTACTGTGTAATCCCTGTTGCTGGGAAGGTAGAAAGATCTTTAGGCACTAACAGACCAGTTCCAGCTTTCACTGCCAGGATTTCAATCTAAGCTGAGACAATGTTGATCACAGTACTCCAGCTATTACAATAGTCATCTAGTCATTGGCTTTTTTGAACCAAAGAGCTCCATGAAATGTGAAATTACTGCACTTGTGAACTTAACACTGGAAACTAGAAGCTGATGATGACATTTCAATGCTACTGATCAAAACACTGTGTTAATTGTAACTTTGGATAATATTTATTATAATACTGGATTTGCATTCCATCTCATTGGTTCAGAGGCATCCAGCAGTACTCTGCACAGCTAAAGGACAACAAATGAGATCACAGATGGGTATAATGCCTTGCTGTGTATACCTGTGGAATGGAGTGTATATGGACTTGGGTCGGACCATTTGAAAGAGACAAAGATAGAATAGTAACTACCTAAAAATTGAAGGAAACTGAGCAACAATAATTAAGGCTACTGCAATGCACCTCATGGCCAATAATGCTGCTAGTGATCAGACAACAGGCTGTAGTTAACCAAAGACAAAAATCCAGCATTTTTACCATTTAGAATACACATTCAAAAAAGACATCATTTCATTCTAGCAATATCTGCAAAGTTAAAAAATAAACTGAAGAAATTATCATTCGATTATGCAGAGCACGGTCAAGAAATTAGGAAAATAAAAGGTTTTGTACATGAAGATCAGCTAAAATATTCTATAGTTTCCTAATGACTCCTGTTTCCATGGATATCAAGAAAAGTAAAACTCTACTGAGATAAATTTCAGCATCTCAAAATTGCCTTTCATTTTTTCCTGTTCTATAAACTTTACAAAAATTAAGGCAATTTTGAACAGCTTCTGAATTATAATAATCTACTGAAGTGATGAGCAATTAATAATCAGGTTCTTTTACTTCTAATGTTATATCTAAATACATAAAACCCACACCTCTTGCACAGAAGCAGTATCAAGTACCCAAATTCCTATGTGGTATTTATATCTAATGGTTTCAGCAAGAGCAGATCCAAGCTCTGATAAAGTGTTACTATGGAACAGAGGAATAAACTAGACCTTCAAATCCCTGTCCTCTACCTCCTTTACAATGCATCTTCAACTTTTCAACCTCTGATCCCCGTCTGCTTTTCTCTTTCTCTTCACTGTGGGCTTCAGTGCTATCGCTCAGACCTCTCATGCTCCCTGAATCCTGACCAGCTCCACCCATCACGCATGTGCTTTTCTCACTTTACCAGCCTCAGCCACCCTGGCCTTCTATCTCAAGACATGGAAGCTAGAAGTCACAATTGTTGCCTCTGCAGCACAGAAGAGTCCACAATACTGGAAGCTGGGACAAAGAACGGCAGCAGGTCATACTGACTGACTGATACTACGATTAATTAATCACCTGATTGGCAGCAGCTGATTTCAGGTCAAAAGCATCTAGTCTTTGGGAGTAACTGCTGGTTTGAAATGTTTACCAGAGGAGGCGGAGTACACCTGACTATAACAAGATAGTATGTATCAAATGCTGCACAGCAGCAGGTATGGAATCATTTGGGAAAATATGTTGTAACGGAATTTGTTTCACAGGATCATCAAGCAAGCAAAAGGAAGAAAAATGAACTGCCTATTAACTGTAAGATTCAAGCAAAGCAGCACAGAAAGCCTGTGGGGTTGATAAACCAACCAACAACCCACTTCGAGGCACAATAGGGACTGCCAGCAAAATACTGGAAGAGTGGCTGGAAAGCTGCCCAGTGGAAAAGAACCTGGGGGTGCTGGTGACAGCAGTTGAACATGGGCTGACAATATGCTGACAGGTGGCCAAGAAGGCCAGTGGCATCCTGGCCTGGATCAGCAAGAGTGTGGCCAGCAGGACCAGGGCAGGGATTGTCCTGCAGTACTTGGCACTGCTGAGGCTGCCCCTGTGACGTGAATATTGCCAGTTTTGGGCCCCTCAAGACAAGAAGGACATCGAGATGCTGGGAAGTGTCTAGGGGAAGGAAATGAAGCTAGTGAAGGGTCAGGAGCACAAGTTCTATGAGGAGCAGCTGAGGGAGCTGGGGGTGTTTGGCCTGGTGAAAAGGAGGCTCAGGGGTTACCTTACCACTCTCTACAACTGCCTGAAAGGAGGCTGCAGCCAGGTGAGGCTTGGTCACTTCTCCCAGGCAATCAGTGACAGGATGAGAGGACACGGCCTCAAGCTGTACCAGAGAAGGTTCAGATTTGGAAAATGTTCTTCTCAGAAAGGGCTGTCAAGCACTGGAACAGGCTATCCAGGGTAATGGTCAAGTCACCACCCCTGGACATATTTAAAAAATGTATAGATATAGCACTTATGGACATGGTTAAGTGGTGGACTTGACAGTGTTGGGTTAACAGTTGGACTCAATGATCTTACAGGACTTTTCCAACCTAAAAGATTATACGATTCTACTCACTGGAGTAGATTTCACTGTCTTCTGAACACTTCAGTCACAATGAACGAATGCTTTAATAGTATTTGTTACCTACCTAGGACATTAAACTTCGCAAAGAAGGATGGAGACTTCAGATTTAGCAGGGGTAGAAGAACTGCAATCAGGTAAAATGGTACTGTTTGTGATTTGTCCCACCATTCCTCAAAGAGCTCAAAACCTGTTCTGTTGCCAGACGAGAACATCACACTCCTGTTCTGTGGCAGGTGACCACTAGCAGCACTTGGACAAATGACTGGAAGAAAGGAAAAGAAAAATATCTTCAGATGAAAAGGGTTTTACTTGCACAGAATATTCACAGCCAAGATCCCACAATTGCTGGTTGTGTTTTACCTACTGAGGATTTCTCAAGTGCAATGTTCAGCATTCAGTTCCTAACTTCTCTTTGTTTTTTTAATCAGGAATTCATTGCTACAATTCCACTACTAGGCACCTTGCACTCTAATCTGACAGTGCTACAGTTCTTCCAGCTGAGCAGAACAAAGATGATAATTTATCTGAAGTCCAAGTTGTGACACAGGATCATCCTTCAAGGTCACATACCTATAACAAGGTCTGTTCAGTGCCTACGTGCACCTGCTGGAATCAAGTCATAGCAATGCTTCTCTGCATCTGGCTGCATATTTAGCATCCTAATCTGTCCCGGCACACTTCACTAAGATCATATCAACAAAGATCCATGTGCACCTCTGTACAGAAGAGCCTGAATTACTGTAAACTGCTCTACAAACAAAGGATTGCAAAAAAGCTACTGGCAGGTCAAAACCTCATGCACTGAACAAAAACACTCTTGTCATCTTTGTGCCATGACAGGGGCAAGTACATCACTGCCAGACAACACAACAAATTTAAGATGTGCTCCAGTAACATTCCTAAGAGGGAACATCTTACATGGAGGTTGAACAATGGCAGCACTTGAACAAGTGACTGGAACAAAATCAACCAAAAAGACCCTGTGCAGAACACATGCCTATGAAGCTCTGTGTTGAAATATAAAACTGTCTTATTGTGCTCATAATGTCTTATTTTAAATCTTGGCCTCCTGCAATACTCAGCAGCCATTATCCTACACTGTCTGCATTGCCATTCTGTCACAAAACCGAAGGTGTAAGAATCATTCTGACAAATTTCTTGCTTAAAAGAGGATTGTTTTACAACCCTTGAAAAATGCTTTTGTTCTTACTGATCTCATTGGTAGCCCTGAATGTCCTGTCAAGAGTCACTTGAACATCTGGCAGTCCTTAATTTTGTGTAACAGCTGCTTTAAATCTTCTAGTTGGTGGAGGATAGTGTGGAATATTGTCTACTTTGCCTCCAAGTTATACCCCCTGCTGCATAAGAATGGGAGAGAACAGCAGAAGCCGGAGAGAGCACAAATTGGTGCCTTGCTGGTAAGGACTGCAAGAGAAGCAGGATTCATCACTAGCTCAAATGCAAATCAACTGGTTTTCAGAACTATTTCTCAACTCCTTGCCTGACTCCAACATCTGCTCTCCAGAAACACAGCTGCAGCTAGTGTTACATACAGCTGCCCAGCTGGTAGTGATATGTTTCCCCATTCCTCATGCACTCAGGATAGAGAAAGCTTTCTGCTTCCTCAGAAAGCAGTACAGATTCAGTCACTATTACAGAAGCAGAAAGATTCAGGGGTTGACAGTGCCTGCCTTGCTCCTGTCTTCATTCTACATTAAGAATGTAGAATGCCTACTTAAGAACCCTGAGCAGATCTATGTTCATACTTGACTGAAGTTTCTTCCCTTAGTTGTGTAAATGTCAGATGCTCCAAAAAGCACAAGCGGAGGCTCAAGTAGCCTGACACTTATTTCTTTTTTGCACTCAGCATCATTAAAGCTGTTCTTACGTAAGTTTTTAAAAAAATTATCTTGCTGCAGAACTGGTGAGTAGCAAAGCTGCCCCAGTCGAGATTTTAAACAATGAACAGAACTAAGGTGCCTCAAATTTAGGGTGTGAAAGTTAAAATTCCTTAAGGCAATTCCTCATTGTGCAACGTTAAAAAGTTAACATTCAGGCTTTTACGGAGGATGTATCTGGGCATACAGAAACTTGTAACTGACTTTTTAATACTTATTCCCACCTCCACTTTCTTTACTTATTTTTCCCTTCCCCAATTATTAAGATCTCCAAGTGTGTGGTTATTTGTGGAAGTACAAATCCCAGATAGGAAACTACAGGTTTTTAAGAAACACATAGTTACAACTTACGACATATACTTTATAACTGGAATGTGGTTAGGCATTGAAACATGATGACTTGCCTTCAAACCCCCACCCCAAAACTGGAAACACAATACTACAAGGGCTTCTTACCTCTGTTACTTCCATTGGTGCCAGGAACAATATCCGTTACATTAATGTCATGAACAAAGTCTGAAAAGAAGAAAATCTCACTATCAATGTCCCAAACCTGCTACTAGGCTTTCACCTCTTGACTAGACTAAAATAATTAAGAAAATACTTTGGAAAACTACATCAGAGGCACAATACAGCAGCTTGCACTCCCCACAGACCCAAGTGAAAATTTTCAAACTATTGTAAAAGTGTTTTATAGTAGCCCCACACTCTACTACTTTCTTCTCAGTAGCCCTGTCCATTTATAAATTTCCCAAGACTCCCCACTCCTAGGATTCCTGTTCCACAAGCACACCTCCCGTTCTCCCAGCTACTCGGTTGGTAGTGTTGAACAGTAGGCCAGTGACAGATGCATCTTAAATCCAGAAAAAGAGGGCATGCAACCATACCCCTAGTCCAGATGGTATTATATAGAAAAAGCTTCCCTTACTCATTTCTCTAATATTTTCTTTTTCAAAAGAGGCTCTGTGGGATGCTTTTT
This sequence comes from Corvus hawaiiensis, assembly GCF_020740725.1. Lineage (NCBI taxonomy): Eukaryota > Metazoa > Chordata > Aves > Passeriformes > Corvidae > Corvus > Corvus hawaiiensis. The sequence goes on along the minus strand of NC_063255.1, from coordinate 7,187,802 downwards.
CCATGTATCCACAGACAATTCTGGAAAAAGGTTTAAGCCTTACTGTCTACATGCATTTCTAGTACTGTCTTATTTCCAGTACGCTCCTGTGCTACTTTACTGCTATACAACACCAGTTACTTCCAAGTTTCTGCAACCTCACCTTTAAGAGGGTATTGGATAGCAATTTCATTATATTTATGTATATATACACAAAGAAAATGCTCCATCAGCTTGGAAACTGAAGTAGCATGTCACTGGTTAAATTTTGCTTCTGTTGCATGTGGGTGTGTTATGCACACAGAGAATCGACCGGGGCAGTTGGCCTCAGATTTTTTAAATGCAATTAAAAGCAGCTTGTTTCTCATAAAGAAAGCAAAAAGTCTTGTGGGAAGAAAACTGTTTCTTCTTTCTTTATTTTGATTTATGACACCTTGAATCACAAATAAGTTTCTCATACTTACTTCTACTAGTTCAGGGTATACACCAATCAGAAGATTTAACTAAAATCACTGATCACCTCCTCACTTAATCACTATTTTGTGTTCACCTCCTCACTTAATCACTAATTGAAAAAAAGTACCTAGTGAGAATCCATCAAAATTAATAGCTCTTACAGAATTAAAGCACTTTCAAAGTAGTTAAAGATGTAACTTTTGTTTCTTCTGTATTTAAAAAGCAGTTTAGGACTAGAAACTGCATTTGTGGATTTCTTTTTTTTCATAAAACAAAAACTGAACAAGACCATGCGACAGCATGTTGAAGAAAAGACATGATATTGTACTCAGTTAACAATTCTTGCATTCTTGGTGTACTACAGATTTCTAGACCATCCTCCCTCAGGAAATCAATTTTTTCCCACATAAATTGTATGTGCAGATGTTTTAAAAAGTCATTGGAATGTATTAGAATTAAATACAGTAGCCTTAGAATACTTAGAAACACATGGCAGGAAGATGCCATTGTGTCAAACCTACATCCTATTACATATTTTATTACCTAGTAATTAAGTATGAAAGTTAAAAGAAGCCAGTGATTGTTATCTCAGACCAAACAACTTAAATAAGAACTCCAAACAAATAGAGGTAAGTGATAAAATAACATGCCAGACCCATGAAAAAGCAGGACTTTTCTCCTAGAAAAGAAGCTCTTTTCACCATTTTGAATTTTGCTTATAAGAATTGGCATTATTTCATTTAGAATAATTTAAGATTTAAGTATTAATCTTCTTAAAAAAACCCCAAAGTCTAAAATGAAATGGCTGTAACAACATATAAATTAGGTCAGCTATAAAATACATCAGTCATTAACCAACATAGCAAAGTATGTCCTTCAGGGATGGCGGAAATTCTAATTAAACACTGTTTAAGAGGTTTAAGTGTCTGTGCTGTTACTTGCCTCAGAGAGCTGTTAACTACCTTCAAAACAGAACCTCTTAAATCTTAGTCAACCTATTCAATACTATGAGTCAGATTTTCAAAGCTGTCCATTCCATCATCCATTCCCAGAACTCTACACTGATTACATGCACAAAGGCTTGTGTGCCTGTGCATGTACCAGGGTATAAAAACCCAATGTGTTTTCTTTTGTAGCAGTGCCACACTAAGAATCATTTTTACTGTGATACAGTTCACTGTTCCCTCATGGACACTTGCAAAAATTTCCTATATGGCAATACTTTCAGTGTGTTTGTTAAAATCTATAATGAAACTATAGTTTTTCATTATCCTGAATAATTTCAATAGTCTAGCCTGTTATAGGGCTGTTGAAATAGATACGCTCATGTAAACAAAGGGGGACTGAGAAGAGAGGAAACAAGCAACCAGGTTTAGGTTGTTTAAACTATACCAAGAAAACCACACTTTGAGAAATTGAAAAAGTGGCTTTGAAAACACACAGGACTTTGCCCATAACACCACACACAGTTACTTATTCTCAACTGATTTTTCATGCAATGTAGCAGGAAAATCAAGATTACATAAATGGACCATCCTGTTTAAGTATAAAGCAGTCTTGATCTTTCTAAAGGTTTGCTGTTAAAACTTAACCAAAAATGTATACTTACTGTATATAAATTTCCCTGTGTTGAACAGAAAGTTGGACATAAGTACCCAATAAACAACCATGGCTCCAACAAGTGATACCATAGAAAATATGAGGCTTGACCATTGACCAAAGGATCCAAAGTAATACTTGCAAACATCTGGGAATTCCCAGTTTGAGGTATCTGTTAAAGCTGAAAAAGATACAAAACCCAAAAAATATATCTAAACAAAATGTTACACTAGAATTAGTAGAACTATTCATGACAAAATGTGGAGGGTTTTTTTAGAATATTCTGACACACATTCCCAGCACTTTCAAGGACTAAGAGAATTGCCAGTAACTTTAAAATATAGCACTCATAAAGTGTTTGACTGAAGAAGCCTAAAGTAGAGACTTTTATGGGGTCATACTACTACTTTTGAATACTTTCAGAAGCACTGAAATAAGACATGGCAAAAATGCCACCATGCATTTGCAGCTAAAGCCCTTTGCAGGAGTTATAAGAAGGCCAGACCATGAACTATTCCTCAACAGTGCCCTGAAATGAGTCCAGTCACAAACTGAAAGTCTTAATGGCCTTTATTTGAGCAAGTTAGAGGTTAATTTATGCACAAAAGCACCAACCAAACAAGAGCCGCAAGATGAACTTTTGAACAATACAAGTACATTCTAATTAGATCCACTGTCAGTGACTGCTTCAGCTGCTGACTGTACTTAAAGTGCTTTCAACACAGGATATACACAAATATTAGGGCAATACAGAGCCCACCCTGTTCCACTGTGCAAGCTGATCAGATATATAGAGCACTGGACAGTGCTTATGGAGAAAAGATGCCTCTAACTCTCCAGGTCCCCAAAAACTTAGTAAGTGAACATCTGAAACCATGCTTGCTGACTGTTTGTGTTTGGCTATAATACTTAGGTCCCAAACAACTGAAGGAATACCTAATAAGGGAAGGCAGGCATTTAGCATACAGAGCTTAGACACAGACTACAAAAATAGAGAGATATTCAATGGAATAGCTTTTATTTGCAGGTCAGGTCTAATGTATAGTAAAGACACATACAAACAGAATCTATTGCATATTGGTATTTCACACTTAATGGAAATATTTGCATTATGAAGCTTTGGATTTCTTACGTATCATTTGCCGTGATTTCACAACTCTGTAACAGCAATAAAGAGTCAAAATGCCCATCAGTAAGATGAGAATAATTCCAGAAGTGAAGCCTGCCTGTTAAGAATGAGAAATACAGTTAATACAAAAAAATGAAGAGTTAGCCATGTTACCAAAAGCATTTTCATATGCATACATTTTTCATAGTTTACCTGTTTTATTCCCCATGGGATACTTAATATGGATGTACCCATCATGGTATTCCATATCATAAATCTAGGAAGAAAAAATCCAGTCAATATTTTAAGAACTACTCTTACCTCATATTGTCTTCTTAGTTAACAACAGTTACATATACTATATAGAACATTCAATAATAATGCATTTTGTGGCTAATATATGGCAAGGTGTTTAACATACATTGTCACTAGACTGGAGTTTTTACCATAGCCATCTGTGCAACTGTCAACTTTAAAAGCAGTTCCTAATGGACTGTACACGTAGATTTCATCAGGAGCTGGGAGTACATGATCAGGAGCAATCTAAAAAGTGGATAAAAAACAAGACTTATTAGTAACATCAATATAACCAATTGTCCTGAATACAGCAAGTCAACTATTTTAGGTCACAAATGTTTCCAAGAAATTACATTAAAAAAAAAATTTAAAAAAGAAAGAAAAGGTTGTACTATGCTAATTCTCTTCCTGGGGGGAAAAACCCAACAAACAGTTGATAGAATTTCTAGAGAGCAGAAAAATGCATTTTCCTTCTGCAAAATATGTGTAAACACACTATGAACAGATCATGCTAGCTCAGCAGTTCAATTACTGCAGCTACTTAAACTGCTTAAATCTTATAGAAGGGAGAAATCTGGGCAGCCTGGGTCACTCTTATAAAATTCATGTTGTTTGTATGTTTTCTTTTAATGGTGAAGGCATTGCACAGGAAGTAAATAACAGCTTGTGATAAAACAAAACCTTTCTAAGGCACTCAGCTACTAGATACTTAATTCAAAGCAAGCTGCAGAACAATTCTCCCCCAACCTTTATTTCCACTGCTTATATAAATCTAGGCTGTGTAAGACCCAACATGCCAGAGACCACCCAGTTAATGAGGCCCTGTCTTTGCCTTACCAATGCCTTGTCTGCAGGGGATGTGAGCCTGCTATAGTAATGAATTCGCTTATTCATTGCTGAAGCTTCATCAGTGACTCTTTGCATGTCATCATTCACACTGACTATGTTTGTGGGCTCCACATGAAATGGTCTAAAGGAGGGGAAAAAAAGGGAAAAAAGGAAAACCCTTAAAACCGTGGAACACAAGATCTAACATACAACTCAGAGAACAGGTCAGCAGTACTCAGGATGGTTTTGTCATTCACTGACACAAGGCAAATGCAAAAATATCAATCAATGCCATTGACAGAAGCTGCCATCCATGAAAGAGCCATGAGTTTATCATCCATATTAAAATGGCCTCCAGCCCAGATTCTGTAGAGCAACCTAACATCAGACCTAATATCCAACTGTTAGTTTTCAACAATGAATCACACCAGAAATACATGTTAATAAGCTTGGGCAAGCTTATTAGTGCTTATAACTGGTGTTGCCAGAACTAGTGCAGAGGAACAGAGGTAGAAACAGAAAGCATAAGAAAGAGGAATGAGCGGTGGCAGTGAGAACCACCTATGAAAAGATTAGGAACTACTAATCTAGCTGAAAACACTACATAGAATTGTGTTCAGTGGGGAAGGAACCAAGACAATGTAAGTCCATGTGCTCACACTATTTTTAAGCCAAAGCAACAGGGAATGGACTTTGTCTCGCTTCCTTCTTCCCCACCTTAGTTAGACTGCAGGCACGGTCACAGCTGCTGAAGGAGAAAGTGGGCAAACCCACATGCCCCCCTTGTTCTCTCTGCACACACAGGGGTACAGAGCAAGCACAGTGAAAGCTGCTCCTAAAGTTAAAACACAACATAAATCCAGCTTCGTGCAAGGAGCACTACCAGACAAACATGTCTGAATCAAGGTATTGCTGACATTTTCTTTTCTAACTCAAGTATAATTTACTTCCATATAGGCATATTATGCTCTTGCTTAAAACCAACATTCATTCCTGGCACTGAGAGGCTAATTTCTCAAACAAGACAGAGGACACTAGTGGCCTCTAAGCCCTAATACACTGGGTTTTTTTTTCCTTTCAGCAGTGCTTTTAATTTTTAAAACTACCTCAACAGCTTTCTGATCTTCCTCTTCCAGGCTGATGTTTAAATCACTCAAAAACCCATAGAAACAGAGATCACAAGTTTCCAACTACTAGGAACAGGAACTAGGTCATCAATAAAGCCATGCCATTTATTCTGCAATATGAGCAGAATCTATTTGAATTGACTGGTTTTCGATATTAATTTCTGTTTCAGACTACAAAGGAACTTGGGCAACCTCTTCAGCTGCAGCTGTCAATACCATCCATAAAAAAGTTCCCATTCTCTTTCCCAGTTAATCATTAAGCATTTGTACTATGACACCACATTTTATCTGTAAGGAAGATAAGGAACACAGTTCTTTGCTCGGTCTTTGGAAGAGATGAAGATAGGTTCCTATTCCTGTGTGCTTAAGGGGAGACAGTATGTGGGAGCACCTAAGAAAATAAGAAAACTTGAGTCACAAAAGTGGAAAATAGAGAATACAAACTTCCATCTCCACAAATTCATTCTTTCTTTTATCTGAATTAATTCTTACATATTCCTTCATCATGGAAAAAATGGCTTAGACTTTCTAAGTTGTTTCCTACTTACTGAAATGAAAATGAACACTTTTAATTCTCTAAAACATTCTCAATTGACTCTTCTTCCTATTAATATGACATGATGGGGGAAATACGTGTTTTGTGTGTGCTCTTTTGTGGTTTTCTTATAAACAATTAGAGAGAGATCTCAATTTAAGAGAAAAAAATTTTAAGCAATAGCTTTATTACTCAGAACACAGGCACAAGGGGCTAACATTCCACATGTAGATGAAGTACAAAAATACTCATGGACTGTCAGTTCCTAAGGACTTCACTTGTTTTAGCATAAAATTTATTAGGTTGAGCCAATCATTGGACACAGCTAAAATATATTTCATTAGAAGACCTGTAAAATAAAAACTGTAGTTCTGAAAAGAGGAAAAGTAACTTGTTTAAATGCCGCCCCACCTCCACTCAGCTCTCTGCTGTTTTCTGTTTGGATCTCTGACATGCACTATATTTAGAACACATAAAAGTATGTGTTTTGCTAATTACATGGGAGCTGCACAGTGTGTAGACCTTCACCCCTCTCCTCATCTCCATTTAATATTATTAGTACATCCCCATAAAATTCCACTGCAATTGTGGAAAGGTTAGTGAGACAAAGTCTACATTTTGCTTCAAAGCAAGTAGATCTGTGACAAAGATTTCTTTCAAGATGGTGTTCAACAGCTGCTAACATGGATGTTGAAGAAAACTTCCAGAGTGTACGACAGCGAGATTATTTTTTAAAGCAATTCAAGATGAAAGCTAAGGATGATTTTAAAATTAAAGTAACAGAAAACATGAATACAACATCCTATTTTATGGGGAAAGCAGTGTTGTTAGTCCAATGACCAAACAAATATAAAGAAAATAAATTATGTGTAGCAAAAACCTATCTGTAGGTAAAAAATTGTTTAAAGAAAGACATTTCATTTTCTTCAGTATTATGAACAGAGTCTGGATTAAACAAGCAACTTATGGTCTAGCACAAAACAAATGGGTATGACCCAGAATCTAATCTATGGATGAGGAAAAGAAAACAAAAGTAAACAATCCCTAAGAAATTCTATATACCTATTGCTTCTGCTTCCTGACTAGAGGAATGCATATGTTTATTGCTACCAATACTTGGGCTACTTCCCCTCTTGATCTCTACTCCTGTGAATCTGTTGAGAATGAAAATTATGTAAAGCAGCAGTTAATTATATTTCTTCTGGGGTACCACTGCACCACTAGCCCTGAGCAAGTGACTGCTAAAACAGACTGACCACCCATCAATTTTATGTTACTTGCAGGTCTCTTTGAAAACATCAGTCTGACTTGGAAGCTGTGTGAGCAGGCTAGGAGGCAACCTTTCTCCCTGATCTCCACTAGGAGAGGGTAGCACCTTGTTTAGGATCAGGGTCAAGGTATTGGTCCCAGCAATACCCAGATCAAAGACTGGTTGTAGGCATAACTCAAATGGCAGTCTGAGAAGCTCTCTCAAAAGCTCAAAGAAGTTCTCAAAGACTGAGAATTTCAAAGCTCAAAGCAGGTAGGATATAATCTGGGATATATTTTGAAAAACCATTTAGGGACCTTATGTCTAACAGGCAAGCACTCTGTACATGCAAGTATTAGCAGGTACAATACATTCCTACAAAAAAATCTGATTTATACAGGCAATTATATCATATCTCTCAAGTGGCAAAATGATTGTGAAAAGAATGTTGGACAAGATGATCTGGGGGAAGGGGAGAGATTGCATGACTGGAGGGTGTGACTATGACGTGAAACACTGCAGATAATTTTCATGCACTGAGATAAACTATAATGTCTCTTGAATTTCATCCACACTAAAAGACACAATTACAATTACTATTTCATCAGCTAGCCTGAAAAACAACACTCTTTTACCAGGGCAAACATACCAGTAAAACAGAGCTGTTTTCCACAGCACCATGAGTATGGAAAACTTGCAGGACCACATGCAGGAGGTCCAAATCTTCCATACATTACACTCTGTAGGGGTATTTCAGAAAACATTCCCAGAAAACCTGCAGCTACACTCATCTTTTCTTACTCACACAAAGGTATAGTTAATAATAATTCTCTAGAGCCAGTCCAGGAAAAGAAAGAAGAGTGATTCTGTCCAAACTTCCTCATGTTTTGAACTTCAGTAGCAATTTTTGCAAGCAAAGAAAATGAAAAGAGATGCTCATGATTAAGGTTTTTCCCAAATACTGTGATAAGCAAAGTTCTAGTGTTGGATTTGGAGGGCTAGCAAGAACAGCATAAAAGGAACACTGGCCAAACACATACAATTTTGTATAAGGATGGTGCATTCATCTTACGGATATTTTCAGCAATGTACTACATCTTGCAGGGCAATGAAGGAGTAAGACTAATGCATATCTCCAGAACTTCTAAATTAAATAATACTGCTTTTCAAGTACCTTTGCTGAAGTATTTTTAAACATCAAACAATTAGTTCTTGAGATGTGATCAAAAACATGGTAAGTATTGAGGTGATTTTTTTTGTAACACTATGTCTTTTAGCTCTACATGATGCTCTTAATGACTTGACATTAGACAAGCTTTACATTTTTAAACAAATAGGCAAAAACCTTCTTTACAGGATGCTTTACAATTTCTTTCCTCCAAAGAGACCACAAGGAGACACTTTAGCTTACTGCACAGATTACTTTGAACCCCACATCAATCACTTACTTTTCAGGGATGTGACAGGATTGTCACACAGAAATAAAGCTAGTAAATTCCTACAGCTTTATTGTCTTACTGAGTTACCAAATTATTATAGAAATGCTGTTTAGGGCAGAGAACAAACTAAGGAGTAAAACTGATTCACTGTATTGGAAATTAAGATAAGGAGAAAAAATAATAAGAATAGGTGGCTATTTCATAATTGGCAACTGCCTATCTGGATAGGAGCACCAGGCACTGGAAGTTTCCCCAGGGAACTGGCCATGGTACCAAGCCTGTCAGAGTTCAAGAAGCATTTGGACACCAGTCTCAGGCACATGATCTGATTCTGGGGGTTGTCCTGTAAAGGGCCAGGAGTTGGATTTAAGGATCCTTGTGGGCCTCTTCCAACTCAGGATCCTCTGCGATTACAGTATCAGTGCGATTCTCTTAAGGAAATCTGTATCAAAGAATTCCCCAAGCGACTTGGTTTCTACTTTCTAAGCTGTCTGAATTTACTGAAGCATTAGACAGTGTGCTTACAGTTATTCTGTAAGATCTTCATTCTCTTGGCAATACGCTTTACCTAAATTTTTCCGCATGGATATCACCGTTATAGTAATTACAGCACGATCCCACAAGTTTCTTAACTTGCATGCTGGATGCAGAACTAAAATACCCTTTCAAAGCATAATGTCATTGCTTGCACACTTTAACAAATTAGAAATCACAAGTTTTACCACAACACATTTCAATCACTGTTCCTCTTCTGTGTCAAAGACAAAAGCTATTTTACTTGTCACTTACCAAGAAATATGAAGGTTCTTAATTAAGGTTACAAATTTTTCCAGTTAATAAGAAGCAGTATTAGGAATTCACAGAAGTGTTGGCAAGAGAGAAATACAGGGAAAGGAAGCCATGGTGTAAAATTATCACATTCGTATGGAGTAATAAAGGCATAATAAATGCAGAAAGGATAGATTTGCACAGGTTGCCGACCATTGCCTACCTTCTTCTAAGTTAAAAGAACTTTGAAAATAAAGGGAATCAACCACTTTTGCATGAAAAAGGCTTCTCTGACTGCCATCTACAGACACTGTTTAATTTATAGCTGTTGAATTTAACTTACTGATGCCTCCTACATTCTGGGAACCTGTGGGACTTCAAAAAGAATAAGAAAAAAAGGCAGAAGTCTTGATCTTCCTTTAGCAGGAAGCATTGTCAAGTTTTTTCATATGCAAAATGAAACATCAATTGCTTCTTTGAAGATTCAAGTATTCCCGACTGACAACTGCAGTATCTGTTGACAGTGAACAGATTTTAAGAGCAGTTGGAAGAAAACAAGAAACTCCCTCTTTTGCATACAATAACTACCAACAAGCCACTGCAGCAATGATATGATGTCGCTGTTGGGGCGGTCACCACACACACACACACACAAGGACAGTGCCCCTTTCAAGGGCCAAAAAGCCGTTTATTAAACAAAGCAGCCTCTTTTATACACTTCTTGTATGTTATCATTCGTGTTATATATTCATTGGCTGCTAAACTACTACAATAGACTCACTGGCTAGTACTAACTACAACATACCTATAGCATAAGCATTCAAGCACTCAGAAAAATTACAGGTACAGATATGTTGCTGTTTTCTCCTTCTATTGTTTAACTTTCATGCTTCTGTTGATACTACATTCTCATGGGTAAAAACTAATTGTTTTTCTTCTCACAGACTTTTCTCACAGTCCTTCTCTAGCCAAAGTAACAGGCCTGAGCCATAATTTTACAAATGCAACAAGGCCTTCATTTTATAAGGTTTTACTTAAATGCCACAATATTCCAGTTTCCAAAGGGCCCTACAAAATGGGAAAAACACCCTGAATACCGTGTGAGTAATTCGGGTCACCACGAAGAACAATAACATCCTCCTTAAAAGGATTAAAAGTGGCTTTATATTTCCCCCAAATTAGCAAAACAATACTAGACAAAGTAATTTACAACTCTAAAAAACAATTAGCTCATTGTTCTTATGTAAACACTGAAAAGCATTCCTTTCAAAAATCCCAAATCCTCCAAGCTGTTAAGAAAACCAAATAACTATGCAAATGCCTCAAATCTCAAGCAACCCAAACAAAAGTGCAGAACAGCACTAAAACAGACAATCAGTAATTACAGCAAATCACACAGAACACTTGAAGAGCTATCTCAATCAAAGCAAAGTGACCAAGCACCCACTTGGGTCCAGTTTCTGAATAGTAAGTTAAAAAAAGGAACAGAGCAAAACCACACTGCATTGTACTACTGGATTTGCACTGTTTGATACTTCTATGTGTAATAATCCTCCTTCCCTGGAGCTGCTAATCTCTAAAGGTTTAATGAAGAAGCCCTTCAAACTGTCCACTGCTCTGACCATGACTGACACAGACCCCAATGGCCTCTTCTTCCTTATTTCTTCTTTTAAAGTGTGGGGGTTGCCTGTTCTAGTATAGAAATGGAGTTCAAACTTGTTTAGCCCCTCTGTGATTTCCAGGTCTTTCTGATATCCCAGGCCTCATGCCCTTCATCCTTGTGCCTCTGCATACCTGAAAGACAAAAACCCTAGGTCATAGAAAATGGGAGAATGAACTCAAGAGAGGAGCAGTAAGGACATTTAGGCAGATCTGCAGAGCTAGAGGCCGTGAATGTGGGCACACAATTCAAGTACACACTTCTGCTTTTAGGAAGGGAACCAAATGCCAGAGGCTATGACCTTTTATGAAGCTGAGTATCCAGACTTAAGAAATCACAGGGAAAAAACCACAACCACACAATATGGAAACAATACCTAACCTCACTTAGAAAAGTGAGTCTTAGCATTTAGGTATTTCAAAAAACCTCTCTCATTGCTACTGCATCACCACAACACCTGAAACCCACTGCTCCTCAAACGGAACACATACTTCCTCCAAAACAAGTTGCTCCAGAAAGTCATACAGATTAGCGGTCTTCCTATGACAAGAAGGCCATGAGGGGCTCAGATACTCCACAATAAGAGAAAGACTTCATTTACATTCATTCACAGTTGCCTTTTCTACCTGAAAGTACTCTACTGTTTCCTAGCCTTTATATACACAATTCTGTATGCTTCTACACCTGTGCTCCCTTTGTTCCCTCACTCAGACCCTTATCCTCCTTCCTTTACTTGCAGAGAAGAGCATGTAAGTAGGCTTTCATAGCTTTCCAAAGCTGGAGGCTGAGATAGCATCAAAGCTCTATCCTCAAGAACTCTTTTTTTTTTGCTGAAGTGGCCTCCAACAACGTGATTTTTTTTTTGTATGCAACACCGCCATCTTCAGTTCCTTCAGGAAAACTGCGTTACTGAAATATGATGGCTGTAAAGAGGAAAAAAAGAATCATAAATAGGTCCAAGAGGTGCTATGGTGCTATTCCTTCATCTAAAAATGCAGAGCTGATGCCTTCAGCTAGTATTACAAGGGCTGTTCCCAGACTGATTTCAGTTTTGGTTCCATGACCAGCCCACAAAAATCTTAACTGCAGCAGAGAAGGTCTCCGATTCCAACCCCCTTTGTGGAGATGTTAAACTCTTAGGAAAAGATGTAAAATAACAACTTAGCTAGAGATATAATTTTTGAAGGCATAGTAATAAGGCTGGACTGACGAATTTTTCATATTTGCTCAATCTCAGAATGCACTACACTTTTTTTTTCTTAAAAAGCAGTAAAGGTCACTCAGCTCACTTAGTACTAGCAAATAATGTATTTTTCCAGCATCACCTGCAGAATGCATACAGCACCATCTACACATATTGATAGCCATTTATCTACAACATCTAGCAAACTTTCTTGCATAGTCTCAACATTTCAGTGAGTTGTTCTAAATAAAAAAAATCATGCTCTAGTATACACACAATATTCCATGTTTGAAGAGCACTTTAAAAGCCTCATGATGAGTTCTTAATGGAGAACTCTCTCTGAAATGATGGCAATAGAAAAATCTTACCCTTGTAAACAAAATACAGTATCTGTTCACCAGGTACTTGGAAATAAAATATTATCATATAGTGATGAAGTAGGAACTGTTTGTACAGAGATTCTGGTTTCCAAATGTGCACCTTCTGTCTTTGTAGGATTCTGTTGTCAAAAACAAAGATTAAACAACTCTTTGCTACATAGTAATTCTTCAGGTTCATCTTTCCTCATACCTTTTGCACTTATAGTCTTCTGGATTAAACTGTATATTCATGATTCCATAATTGCTTTCATCACCACCCACAGGAACCAAGATAGGTTTGGTATCCTCTTCCATATTTGGTGAATATGTCTCCTTTTAGATTCTGTCAGTTACTCTAGCCTAAAAAAAAGGAAATAAAGAAATGAGTCAACTGCAGTTAAGCAAAACTGTGTCCCTCCTATAAATTTAACACTGGTAGAGTCCCACAGCTTCAGAAGTTCCTGGGGTGAAAAGCACCAGTAAAGAACTTCAACACACCACTTGAGAATTCTCATTCCATAATGCAAACACGATGAGGCATATACTGTGGGGACAGCATTTTTTTAAAACACACTATCCAGTCCTTAATCTCTTTTAGCACCACAAGGCAGTATGAATTAAATATAAATTTCGAAAGGACCTGTATTTCTAATACGTAATGGTACAGCTGAGAACAATCAGTTGTAAGAGCCTACTGTTCCACTAAATTACTTCAAACTTTGCAGCAGACACATATGCAGTTTATTTCAGTTCCAGTATACTTCCCACAATAAGGATCAGACTATTGCAGTCCACTGTATCCAGGCTTTTTGAATTAAAGGCAATAAATGGTTTAAGAATGCATTAATAATAACTATTATATGCATTTAGACCACTCCTGGCCAAAGAGTGGAGAAGAGATTGCTTTTAAGCTAATGGATTTCTACTCAGATTGAATTACAGGGACTTTCTGCGGTCTCGTGGGCAACTGAACATATATAACGGCTTAACAGCTCTCATCCCTGCTATCTTCTGAGGAATTCCTCAGCCAGGACTCCTTCAAACAAAAATGCTAGAAGTCAGGACACCTTGAAACAACAATGGTAGAAGTATCTGTTCTTTCATCATTTCAGAATGCTTCAGAATGTTAGGCTGATGGAAAGACAAATGACAACCTGAGATGGCACATAACAAGGAAGGGTAGGTGCTGGATGTTTGAAACCTGGAACGGCAGTGGAAGAAGATAAGATAGAAAGAATAAGGCGTGTATCATCCTTCTGCATCCTCATGGAAATACACCATAAGGGCCCAATCTCAGAAATCACACCAATCCAAGTTAAGCACTGACACAGTTCTATCCCCTCCTAGCTGCATATTGTCAATCCTCTTCCATTAACTTATCCTGCTAATACCTCCAGCAAAAAAAACCCCAACAAAACAAACAAACCAAAGAATCCAAAGGAGATGGTGAAAAAGGAAAGTTACCAGTTTTCAACCACATCTACTCTCTGGGGTTGAAAAAACTGAAGGAGGCACGGGAAAACACTGATGAACAATGTGGCAGGAACTGTAGAAGCATTAAGACTGGCTCAACCTGCTTTTAAAGGAAGTGCTTTTTAGAAGATAGATGCAGGTTATGTCTCTCTGCTCTTAAGGGGAGGGGATCACTAAAGGACCCAGTTTATGGAAATTGTACTGAAAGCTTAAGTCCTGCTTTGACAGCTCAATGGCACTTGTGTGATCCCATACTGAACTGGACAGGGAAGACTGACACAGATGAAAATTAACCATTCTTTCTTTTGCTTTAAACCCAGATCGTTGTTGAGCTTGGGGCTTGTTATCTGTATGCCAGTATGCCTGTGCAAGGGCAGGACAGTGCCATAGAAGCCATTTCATCTAGCAGTGCTGACAGATTCCTCCTAGTTTCAACATCCATGACAAGAGATTTGAAGTTACTAAGTTTAAAGGCATGGCTTTGAGTTTAAAGGCATGATTGTATCTTGGTCACTTCAGCTCTTTGAGAGGATACAGTAAGTAATCAGTGGTAATAATCAAGGGAATCTTAAGAAACTTACTTGCACTTGCTGACAACATCCTTTCTCCTACACTAATTTTTGCTGTTACACTCTCTAAAGCTTTATTCCTTTACCTTTTTCATGCCCAAGGGATCCTGTTATCTCTTTTAACTTACTGCCTTCTCTCCTTTGCCACTCCAGCCCTCTAAAACATCAGTTTTGATCCTCTACCCAAAAGTCCTTCTATTCCACAATACTGCTTCTAGTCCTTTGGCCCAGCTAAACATACTCTTACCCTTCTTAGCTCCTCTGGTGATGCTTAGCAAATGGATTCCTGCTCCTCATGTCCTTTCTATTTTCTGTCTCTCCTACACACTGTCAAAATTGCTTTCCCAACCCACCTTTACTAAGCACTACTTACAAAGCAGTATCTTAGTTCACACCAATATTTTTACTTCCTTTCATGTGACACACTCTTTCTCTCCAAACTCTGTTTGCAGCTCCCCTTTTGCAAACTTCTTTTCTACTGGCTTCTCTAATTTTTCTACAGCTCTAGGGTTTCTCCTTTCTCCCTATCGATGCCCTTCCAGTCAAAATTTACCCTGGTGCACATCAGCTTCCTGCAACAGCAAATACTTCTGAAACAAAAATACAGGCCCCAGAGATCTCATACACTGCTACAGACATGCACCCAGTCCTTTGCCATTCCCATTAAAATATGGTATAACCTTGTTTTAGTCTATTCTATTCTTTCTCAACTGAACATCCTGTATTCATTTTACGAACAGACAAACCTAGGTGTCAAACTTGAATCCCTTCACTTGTTCTGCATTTTGCATCTCTCTTAAGAATTTAAATCACACT
This sequence comes from Corvus hawaiiensis, assembly GCF_020740725.1. Taxonomy (NCBI): domain Eukaryota; kingdom Metazoa; phylum Chordata; class Aves; order Passeriformes; family Corvidae; genus Corvus; species Corvus hawaiiensis. Next base: position 7,172,357 of record NC_063255.1, on the reverse strand, counting down.
TCAGATCTAGCCATAAAAATGCAGATGGAAATTTAAATTCCTAGTGCCTGAATTGAAAATTGAAATACATTCAAATCCCAAGTAGTCAGTGTTTTTAGCCAGAATCTTCCATAAGATCGCAGTACGGACAACCCTTCCTTCTACAGGCCACGGTTTGTGAGACAGATTAAGCAGATAAAATGAGCATCCCTTCCTTAAAACTTGTTAATACTTGTGCTTTATGAGTCAACCTGACAAATGCTGACAACACTGATCACCAGTTTGATTTTTTTTGCACTACTGACATAAAGAAAGAACCCAGATTTTATAGGAGTCCATGAAGAAAAATAATCCTTCCAAAATATATCACACACTAAGTTTGGTTTGACAGCATGATTGAGGCTTGTGGAGCTGTTGCTCACTGACTCTTTACGGTCACTTAGAAACTGGGTCTGCAAAGACAGCTTTATTTTTTAAGTACTTATTGTTGATAACAATGAAGTTTATGACCAGCAAGCTTATGACCAGGAAAAATAGATGCAGCTATCATACATGTAAAGGCTGGAGCTGGAGCCAGTACAGTTTAAAGGACAACTGTAAGCAGAAGAGTAAAATGAAGAACTAACGTGGTTAATCTCTCTTTTATCTACCATCTATGCCTTTTGACTGGACTGCATTCTCCATAAACATTTTTAATACATAGAACGGAGTGAGTTATGCTATCTGAAATTATTGCCTGTTTCCATTACAACAACTTCTTCCCAGCTGTAACCTTCATAGTGTAGCAGTCAGCTAAAGATTCTTCTGAGTATCTGATCTATGTTCATCTCACTCAAGATGTTTCTTTCAAAAACCTGTGATGGGACACGGAATGTTGTCTATACAGTCTATAAAGCTTATAATCAGGGCTGGGATGCCAAACAGAAAGAATTTACATCAAAAACCAAAGTTGTTTGACAAGCTTCATTCTGCTTATATATTTTACGATACACCATAGTTACAGCTTCTATGAGACTACTCTTGCATGCAGACAATTACTATGGGTCTCTGGGAATAAAAGTATGGCTGTTTAGAAATTGAGAAGGCTGTTATAGGGGATACCCCACTCATTTGTTGTCAAACTGGATTTTCCTGCAAGTGGAAAAGAGGTTCCTGTTAGCTGCAGTGTAGCAGGAGTTGGAGATACAAATTCATGGTACTTTCTCTTTAGCTAAGTTAAAAGTAGTGCTGTTCATTCTCAGTCCTTCCTTCTCCTGTTTGTGGTGGCACAACTACTTGTCTTCTTTCCTGTCTTGGTAGAGAGCAGGACTGGGGAAAAGATCTAAAATAGATCTAGCTGAAAGTATAAATCTGAAGGGGGAGGTAATTGTTTTGGTGCTGGTTTGGGACTGTCTGGGCTGTAGAACCAGCAGTTTCACTATCCAGTTGAAAAGACACAGGTATAGTCTGCAGAGGAAAGAAGGCAGCACTAGAGCCACAGCCTGAGGGACCACCTACCTCTTAGAGTATGTTACCTCTTTTCTTACCCTGCTGCTTAAAGTCTGCTTCATACAACACTGGACAATACAAAAGAGCATTTGTGTCATGCACCAGTGAATCATGTTAGCTATTTTGAAAGCAATCAAGTTGGTCTCAAACTGAGCTTTCAATATTTGTGGATTGTTTTCCTGTGTTTTAATCCCTATCCTTAAAATACGGATAATGCCAGTACTTGCCTTAGCTCATGGTATGTTGAGAAATTAACTTTTATACAAAACTTAGTGATCTGTAGTAAGCACTGCAAAAAAACATCCAAGACCACAGTAATGATTTGCTGAGCAGCTGGTAAAGCAGATCACTTTTATGCGCAAGTGAACTGAACACCATTAACTTTGCTGCTCTAACAAAACATTCCCTATGTCTCAAGCCAGACAGTGAGAACTATCTGGCTTGAGAAAAACAGTATCATAATCCATACGTACCAAGATGACTAAAATCACCTAAGTAACTAATTTTCATTGTTTAATGCTCCAACCTTTGAATAATTGAACTTTGCAACCTCTGTCCTTTTAAACATGTTTGTGTGTTTAATTATCCTTGCACAGAATTGCTTTGTAGTATATCTGGTAGTGAATAGAGATTTTCTCCTCAATATATTGCACCCAATATTCCCCTCCAAAAATCCTTTTTGTCTGTCTGGATCTTCTGCCATTTGCTTGTCACTATTCTACTGTTCTGCAAGTCCTCTTTTTCCCCTTGCAGGGATCTGCCTTCTTCTTTCCTCTACTACAAGCATCATACCTCTCCTAACTTTTACTAATACAGCCGTGGTGAAGCTTAGTATGACCTGTTGCCCTATTTGTAATTCTCCTACAAACACCTGAAGCAGTACATCAGAAGGACAGCAAAAGGGAACAAGTGGATTAGAATTTAATAATCCAGGTTTTCTGTTGCTGGTCATAAACTGTGATGCAATACCTTAGTCTATGCAAGTTATTTTTCCCCAGTCTCATTTTGGGCTACATGCCACGTGACTTTCAGATGGTAATGTAAATAGGACTGGACCTTCATTAATCCTCACTGGCTCACCCCTACCCTGCTTTAACTGTCTTCAGGTTCTCTCTCCCGGTTTCAAAGTCTAAAAAGCATGAAGGACTGAAGACAAGGACATAGCAGATTCAGAAACCTCATTGTAGCCTGGTGGCTGTTCTGTGATCTAATAATGTTGGCACTGAAGGGCAAAACTGTATTAGTTGGCTTGCACTTACAATTTACCAATGGCAGTTTATGGCTTAGTTACAGATGTGCGTGATGAAGCTTTAAGATGAGAGACCCACCTTGACAGATCACTCAGAGTTACAGCCCAAGCTGTGCAAGCAGGCTACCAAACCGGTTTACCCCACAGCAGGAACAAAACTGTGTTCAGTTACTCAGTCATCCCAACCATCTCATGAGCACGAACTGTGCTTAGCTGGTATTTATCAGAGAACCTCCCACAGCGGGCAGGAGGAGAAAGGCTTAGAGGATCACTACCCCCACACCCTCCACCATGCCATCATGGTGCTGTAAAAAGAGCAGCTGGAGCACTGAGAACTAGTTGTACTTCATTTCCTGTTTAAAGCCACTACTTCTAAAAACCACTTGATCCTCATGGTTTAAATACCAGAATATGCTAATTGAAGTATTTAGTTCAACAAGGAAATTTTTTTTATAAAGTGCCATTTGGTATAATCTGGTCTCCAATTCTGAGGAGGATAAATACAGTTCAAGGCATAACTGTCAAGTAAGCTGCAGTCTGTGTACATACAAATTATGAGAAATAAGCACGGTCTACACTGAAAGACAAGAACTTCAACACAGGACAGCAGAGTTCCTCCATTCCTGAAGTGAATCCTCCATCAGAAGGGACTGAAGGATGTTATACTGGCCATGAAAGTAGCAACATACATTAAGAGCTCCTTAAAACGAGGACAGCATGCTGCCTCTTGTGGCACCTTATAGACACCTTAGCTATACCTCCTAGAACTCCATTGGTTGAAGGCGATTAAAACTGTATAAGCAGGGCAAGTTACCAACTTTTTGAGGAAAAAAAGACTATTGAATATACAAGCTGAACCTCTGCTGAGCTTTTGTGTTGCTCTGACTGAACCAACAGGTACATGGTCAATGCCAAATGATAAATCTAAGTAAAATTAAGAAGAAATGGAATGTTCAACTAGATTTGTCTTCAACGGATAAAGCTTGTGTCATTTATACATTTGTGGGGACAGTAGATAAATAGTTACAGAAACATAACACTATCACCTTAGGAACTAACTTACATTTTAAACACGATTTTTGTTTTTAACTTAACGGGTCCTCCCTCAGGCCCGTGAAAACCGATATCAACACTTCCCTGCTTCACGGACAGCCCGAAAGGCTTCCATGCCGTTCCTGTACCTCCGCCCCCGCTACGCCCGTGTTCCCACGAACACGGCATGGCCGCTCAGTGCCCGCGGCCGATCAGTGCCCGCGGCCGATCAGTGCCCGCGGCTCCTGCCCGGCCCCTCCGCCCCGCAGGCCGCGCCCTCAGCGCCGGCAGGCCGAGCTCGGCGGGCGGCGGGGGACACAGCGGGGGACATGGAGGGGACACGGCGGCGCCGCCACCCAGCTCTCTGGAGCCGCCCCGCGCCCCGAGACCCCCGCGGCCGCTCCCGCCGGGCCGCCCCGCCCGGGCGCCGCCGCCGCCCCGCCTGACGCGGCTCGTCTACCTGCGGCTCGGCCCCGGCGGCGCCGCGCTCCCGCCGCGGCCACAGGAAGCACGGCGGCGGCTCCGGGCGTGCCGGGCCGCGTAGTTCCCGGAGCGGCTGCGCCGAGGAAGCCGCCCGGGTGCTGTGGAGCGCAGGACTACGATTCCCAGGAAGCGGCGGGGCGGTGTGTCTGCCTTCGCTGCTAGGCGGGATCCTACCGTACGGACAAACGTGACCCGAGTGCCGGGAAGAAAAGATTTGTTCTTGCTGGTGATGAGATGCTGCTAGTGAAAAAAAAAAAAAAAGGGGGGGGGGGGGGGAAAGGAGGATCACTCATCTGCTTGCATGCTTTTGCGGTCAGTGTGCTGACAAAATGCATCCATGACCCTTGCCAAAATTAACCGAGCTGGTCTGCACGTGACTGGCTATAGGGTGATGTACCGTGGGCCTCCTGACCTGCTTAGCGAGGTATGAAACACTTGCTAAGCAAAGCACACTAAGCAGACCAAACAACAGGGACAATCTGCCAGCCAATACCTTTTAGAAAATCACTATTTTAAATCATGGGTTGGATTTTTTTTGTTTTAGTTTGGTTATTTCTGAGTTTTTTGTTTGCTTGTTTGTTTTAATTTGGTACTACTTAAATCAAATTGAGATGATCCTTTTCATAGCTGAAACCCTGGTTAATATCAGAATCCAGGGATATTTATAGTTCATGCTTGGAAAAAACGCTGAATTGCAAGGAAGACAGCAGAGAGAGCTTCCCCATGTGACAATACTACAAAACAAGCTACAGACAAATCACCCCCTGTACTTCCTCTTCAAGTGAGGCCCAAAGCAGAATGTAGCGATAGCAGCAGGACTGCAGGACTGTTCTGCAAGAAAATTGCTGTGTAATTCAATTTCAGACTGCTGACGGAAATGAGGCAGCAGAGACTGAACACTACTCATCATCCTGAAATCCAGCTGCACACAAGCTCATTGGGACCAAAACTTTTGCTTCTGTATCCAGAAAATTCACCATCTTTTGCCTCTAAGTCACTCTTAGAATCCAAGTGTATGTTGTGGGTTTTGGCCATTAGAAGATTTTGGTCGATGAGTCAAAAAGTCCATCCAGCTGCTATCACAGGAACTTGAAATGCAATGCTAACACTGTGTGCTGGGGCTACGAAAGTAAATTAAACTGAAACCCACAAAGGTAGACGTGTGTGAAGAACTTTTTTTCACCATGCAAACTTCTAGTCTTGCTCTCACAAGCCTGTCTTCTGTGTCCTATTCTGTGAAAGATTTGCCTAAGTTACTACTATAGCAGGCAGATGATCTGTATTTCATTGCATTCTTGGTCACCCACTACTGTTCGCAAGTTACACGTAGGAAAAATGTTTTATTGTAAGAACTATAAGCCTAGCAGAAATGTAGCGATTCTTCCTGCTCCCTCATGAAATCTGCTGCCACAGCTGACTTCACAAAAGGCAGTTCAGTCTCTGTCCTGCAGTGTTTGTGTTCTGGCTTTCTATTCTGATGACATGTTACCTCCTGGGCAAAGAATATCTCTTCCTACATGCTTGGACAGGGTCTAGAAAAATGGGAGCCTAAACTAATTTTGAAGCTCTTGGTAAATCTGTAAGACAAAGGGAATACTAATTCCAGCTCTTTAAGAAATTTCCATCTCATGCTATGTTGAATCTTCTTTTTACTGCCTTAAGGCATACTTTACTCTGTACTTGCAGATATAATTGTAGTATGCAAATTCATAAAACTGAGGCATTATAGAACATTATAGTGGATGAATTAATAACCTTCCCCATTGTTGCAAACAGGGGCATGGTCACATAGCTAACAAACTTAGAGGGATGTCGCATTCTGTTAGAGAAAACTCCAGGTTTTTTTCTGAAAGATACTGAAAATATGTCAGGATAGCATTTAAGATACAGAAACTATGTTACACTCAAAATCTTGTTTGTTGCCAAAGAGAAAGTAGACCTCCTATTTAACTAAGACAATCATTTGTTGAAAGTGTAACCAAAATTCTAGGGGGTCCAATCCTTATTAGTCCAGAGCTTTTACACAAAAAGAAAGAATAACGGGTTTTATGCACACATTTACTTCCTACCCCTGTTCCTGGTGCTATGCTCACACTTCTACAGCTGTTCTGGATCATAAGGTTGATGGTTTAATTCTTGGGCAGTGGTGAGAGGAGAGGACATTAAAGCAGATTGTCAGCATCTGGAGCCCATCTCTAAGCGGAATATGATGTTTACATTGCTGATTTCTTCCTTCTTTTAAGGGGTTGCACTTAGACTTGGGGTAAATTCTTACAAGTTTTTGTAAAATACTTCTATATGTTTTTCTGGTTAGCGGCAACTCCATATTATGTTTCGAAGTATTACATGAGATACTGTTTATGTATGTTGGATAAAATTTTATTCTGTTTTTGCTCTAGGTGACTCTGCTTGAGTGGGGCTGGTTGGGTAAAATTACCTCAAGGGTGGTCTGTAAAAATCTTGTGCAACTTGTTCACTGCCACCATGGTTTACATTGAATTGTTAGCAGCCTTAGGGGGAAAAAAATTTAGCTCCCCAAAGAATCCTCTGAGTTGAAGAAATTAGTTACAATTACCATGTAATTTCTTGCTATTCACAAAATTTCATAGTTTGGCTTCTCCTGGTGTAGTGGAAAGTAATTTGGAGGCAGTAGGGAGTGTCCTACAGAGAGCAGAATCAACGAAAAAAATAACCTTCCAAGTCTATCTACTAGTTAGAGGCTGTGACATCTGATTGTAGTTAAAGTGACCCACCAGTGATTACAGATCTGCTACTATGACTGTATTCATAGTAGCTGCCCATGTCTACCATTAAAAGTATGAAGCTGTACGGAGTGCTGAACATGAAGTTACACCGGCAAAGCTGAGGAAATAGTAACCTGCTCATGGAAAGAAGGGGGAACAGTCTGAAAGTTTTCAGTTTGGCTTAGATGTGTCAGAGTAGCACATCTGCCACTAACCATAAATTTCTCAGGAGAACAGACACACTGCTGTTTTTCATTACGGTCATCCAAAACAGAGCTCCAGTACAATGCAAACAGAAGCCATTTTGGCTCCCAAAGCAGCTGACTCTGTTTCCTTGTTTAGACAAGAAGTAAAATGGTTACCACAGTGGGTGAAATTTGACTCGTGAGATTCCCTGCTAGTTTCAGGTGCTGCTTTGGGAACTCGTAAACAGATTAATGCACTTCCCACAGAGATGCTCCCACTGCAGATTCTTCATCCTTGGACATTATGTGTCTGAATACTTATTGAAAGCTGGTAACTCCCAGCATTAAGCACATCATACACACACACACACACACACACACATGTATACGCACACATATATATAAAATCTGGTCGTGCAGGTTTAACCTCACTGTGGGACAGAGAAGCTGGTTATGTCTCTTACTCACTTTGCACTCTAACCTGAGTCCTGTCTTGATGCTCCTGAAAAATGAGCAGCTACAAAGGGTAGGGCTTAATTGATGATGGCTAATGAGAAAATAACAAAAGCATTAGTTCAAAGACCACTTTCCAAAATCTTCCAACTGCTGAAGGAATTTGCCTTGATGCTCAAAGCCCCTGCTAGACATTCACTGCAGAAATACGGATCCCGTGTCACCTCTCTACAATAGAAGGCATTAAAGTTCTTGAACAGACACACAACTTTTCAAATTGTTTTTCTGATGAGGAAAATCTGTTGAACATGGTGGAGCAGGTTAATGAGTTTTACCATGTTTATGAAATGACATAGGACATTCCTTAATGTTTTTATGAATAAGCATTGCTGTGTTATCTCACAGCATGAAGAGAGGTACAGAGAAGACACACACTGCACTGGTAGCTTGGAGACCCAAGCTGGAGTGCCAGACTACTTGTTACTAATTTTAGTAGATGCATTGAACTGATAGAAGTGGAACCCGTGTTCTCCTCCTCTCCAGCATCACGTCCTGAGCCAGGAATTCAGCTATCTTTCTTATCTCTGACAAGTCTGGTAAAACAAAAACCAGCGGCAAAGAGTCATTCCTAAGTTTGAGCTGTCCGGGGAGGTTAAATCTGTTTCGTTTTGTTTTTTAAACATGTAACCTGCCTAACACAATTTAACCTTTTTTTTTCTTCTTTTTTTTAATTCCAGCAAAAGCACATGTCCCATTACTATTACACTAATGCTTGACAAAGGTGTCCGTAGTAAAACGTTCGCTGTGCCAGCTGCGGCTCGGCGGCTCCTGCCCCGCCAGGCGCCGGCAGCGCCATTCCCGCCCCAGCGGCCGCACGTGAGGCGCCGGGGCGCGCCCGCGGAGCCCGGGCGGGCCGCGCGCCCATTGGCTGCCGGGCGCGACACGTGACGAATGGCCGGCAGCTGCACGTGTGGCCGCTTTGAGGGGTGTAGGCGCAGCCGCCATCTTCTTTTGGTGCGCAGTGTCGTGGACCGTGGGAAGGAGGTAGGAGAGGGGTTGGGCGCTGTCCTGCGGGAAGCGGGATGCTTTTCAACGGGAGCACCCCCGCCTCGTCCATCCCCACCAGCGCAGCGCCCGGGCCGGGCACGCGCATCCCCGCCTGCAGGCGTTGGCGGCGCCGTGTTGGCGAGTCTCGGTGCGGGGCGCCATTTTCTTTTCGTTTGCGGGACCCTCCGGAGCCTGGCGGGGGACGGGCGCTGATGTGTTCTGTTTCCTGCAAGCAGGTCTGGCAGGGCGCAGCATGTTTGAAGAAGACTGGAATGCGGAGATAGGGGACGAGGCGTTATTGCTATCCCTTGGGAAGGTAGGAGTGGGTATGGGGGGCAACTATGGCGATGTTTGCTTCTTTTCCCTTTCCTTTCTCGAGCCCATGTTCCTGCAACCTGTATTGCTGTTGGTTAGTGGTGTCCCCTGTTCAGTGATTTTTGCAAGTATGGTAGGCAGCCGTAGGAGTTCACTGTTACTGAGGAGTTTTTCTCTGCACTAGCAATTCGCTTGCTGCTGTTTTGTTAAGATACTAGTGCCTCTTTATGCTTAAGTGGGCTTGATATGTTGTCTGTGTATAATATGATTTTTGGTAACATTCAGGTGCAAACAGTATGCCACTTAGTATACTGAAATTCAATAAACTGGAGTAAGCAGAAGGATGTGAGAGTTTTAATTTCAGAAGGTGCAGAAGGCAACTTCTTTCAAGCGCGTGACTTAGTAGCTGTGTTTGTATTTACTTATTTTGCTAGGCCTGAAGTCATCATGATGTTGTGCCTTTTTTCTTTCTGCAGGTTAGCTTACTTGAGACACCAAATGACCCCTCATCTGTTTTCAGTCCAGGTGTAGATTCATCTGGTATGTGAAAGGCACTTTTGACTTTACTGATGTTTGGAAGAGTTGATCCCTTGGGCATTGTACAAGATTAAAGGAAAAGACAATGTTATTGTGCTATTTTCATGTGACCTCCATGGAATAGCAGCATCAAATTATATAGAGAGCATTATGAGTAGGCTTTCCGTTTGACTGTCAACCCTTCTTTATTTACTACAGTTATGTAGTAATGTACAACTTCTAATGCGTCAAAGATTGCTTTGAATTTTAACTTAGTTCTTTTTTTTTTTTATTATAGGTACTGATGAATTTGTGAACACACAGTGTCAACCAGTGAGTAGTTTTGGTAGAGGAAGAAATTTTGCAGCCACAGGTAACTTCCAGTAGTGGTTTTCATTCTAATGGCTAGTTGATTATGATACATTAAATTTTGCTGTTCACCAATTTCAATCAGCAGGCAGGTTCAACTCCATGAAAGTAGAGCTCTGTCGTGCATGACCATCATTCTGAATGTCCTCCTCTTCCTCTGTCTTTCCCTGGCTTTATATATTGAGCTTGATACCACATGGGATGGGATCAGCTTTCCTGGCTCTGTCCCATCCCATCTTGTGCTCCCTCTTTCCCTTTGCTGGTGAGGTGGGGTGAGGCATGGAAAAGGCCCCAACTCAGTGTGAGCACTGCTCAGCACTAACTGAAAACATCCTTGTATTATCAACACTTTCTGGCAAGTCCAAAGTACAGCCCCGTGCCAGCTGCTATGAAGGAAATTGACTCTATCCCAGTCAAACACAGCACAGTTTATTCTTTGAAAAAATTCTATATCATTTCTGCATCCTTTGGGTCGAACTGCATTATGATGGGGGAATGCTAGATTTGTTTGATGGAGGACACTGATGACAAGCAGTTTTACTGTAGACTCTCCAGCAGCAATTGTCAAGTAACTCACAAGCTGTATTTAAGATCGATTGTATTTATAGGTACTTAGGATACTGTCATTTGCGTGTGGGCCTTTAAGATGTAATTTTTGTATCTCTTTGGAACTGATGTGGAAAAGCCAAACTGACTGACATACTGGTAATAGACACCAAGCATTGGTGGAGAAGAAGCCACAGATGCTGTGCTAGGAGAACTTCATGGTGTCCTGTACCAGATGGTGCTCTTTGTCGTTACAATATGATAGAGCAGATGTTCAGCTGAAGAATAAGGACTAAAGAGTAAATCATCACCTAAGCTGGTTGTTTGGATCTTAGACAACACCTAAAACTTAACAGTCTAAAATGTGGAATACCTTGTTTATGCATATGACTGTTTATTTCTTTTCTCTTCCCATCAGGAGAGTGACTAAGGAAAGGGATTAGAAGCAAAAATACACTACATACTTGTCTCCGCCAACTGAATAAGCAGTTCTGAGTAAAAAAAAAAAATAGAATTTGATAGATCTGAAAGACATATTTTCAAGTCCTTGTTTCATAGCAGGCAGCAACTGGCATTGCCACCTTATTCTACAGTACCAGTTAAGAAAACTGTGAAGGGACAAGTGCTGTCAGTTGCCCTCAAACCAGAAGTCTGAATCAATCTGCATCCTTACAGAAGATTTGAAGTTAGTGGCTTGGTTAGCATATACGCATGTAAAGTCAAATAGTTAAAAACCTAATGTTTGATTTACTTCTTGAAATTGTACAGAAGAGCAGTATTGTTATCTGTCAGACTTCTTGGCAAAAAGTACTCCCTGTCTTCATTTTTTTCATATGTTTAGGCAAATCGCTTAGTTATATTAAACTTTTATGTGGAGTCATGAAACAAGGACTGAGAAGAATAATTACCAGATATAAGACATTTGACCTGCACATCAAAATTAGGCAAACTTCAATTACTGTGTGCTGTGCTGTACTGCAGGTTTTCAAGAAGGCAATGGAAGAGATGCTGTTACACAAAACAGAGGGTTTAAAGGATTTGGACAAAGTGAGAGTAAGTTTTTGTATTGACTTTGTATTGGTTTGTATGATGGCAGCATACACCAGTCATTCTGTGTGGCTTTGCTCGTTCTGTGAGAACTAGCAGTCAAGAGTGAAAGCTTTGAAATGGCTTCTGTTTGTCAGCCAGATAAAAGGCACTTGATCTGCTCATGCAGGAATGGGCAAACTTACTTATCGTGTGCTATGCTGTATTGCAGGTTTTCAAGAAAGAAACACTGTGGATGGTGCTAGTACACAAAGCAGAGGGTTTAAAGGATTTCGTGGTGGCTTTGGACAAGGTGAGAGTAAGTATGATGGTTTGGGTCTTTTTTTTTCCACACTGAGTAGTTTGTATGGGTACAGCATATGTTTAGTAAATCTTCCTGGATTTGCTTGCTCCCTGAGAATTACCACTGCAAGGGTGAAAGCCATGAAGTGGCTTCTGCTTTTCTGCCAGATAAATGGCATTTGTACACACAAAATTGAGCAAACTAGGTTATTTTGTCTTATGTTGTACTGCAGGTTTTCAAGAAGGTAACAGAGAAGATGCTATTACACAAAACAGAGGGTTTAAAGGATTTCATGCTGGCTTTGGACAAGGTGAGAGTAAGGTGTTTTTTGGTTTTTTTTATTGACTGGTTTGTATGATGGCAGCATACACCAGTCATTCTTTGTGGCTTTGCTCTTTCCGTGAGAACTAGCAATCAAGAGTGAAAGCTTTGAAATGGCTTCTGTTTGTCAGCCAGATAAAAGGCACTTGATCTGCTCATGCAGGAATGGGCAAACTTACTGTGTGCTATGCTGTATTGCAGGTTTTCAAGAAAGAAACACTGTGGATGGTGCTAGTACACAAAGCAGAGGGTTTAAAGGATTTTGTGGTGGCTTTGGACAAGGTAAGTATGATGGTTTGGGCCTTTTTTTCCCACACTGAGTGGTTTGTATGGGTACAGCATATGTTTAGTAAATCTTCCTGGATTTGCTTGCTCCCTGAGAACTGAGAACTCCTACTACTAGTTCTGTTCTTCAGCTGTATTGTGGAATATGAGTGATCTCTTCAAAAAACGAGTGTTACTGGGTATAGTACAGTATAGGTTGGAGTTAATGAAGTTGTTGTTGGGACTGTTGCACTGCAGATTTTTTTGGAGTAAATAGCACTGGCTTTAGTTGTAGTATTTCATTATACTGATTTTATACCTTATATGCACTACACGTTTGTTACTTACAGGTACTAAAGGTGGGCAGAGGGACTTACCTCAGTCTGGAACTCTTGACTCTAGAGAAAGAGGAACAGTCGCAGATGGTGCAGGTGAGACTTCTTAATAGCAGGGTCGAGCCATACAAATTTCCTTATTGGTGATAAATGACTAAGCAGTTCCTTCCTAATTCTGCCAAATACTGTCGTTTTTCTCCCTGTTAAGAACCTTCTGCAAATGTTAGGTATCTTGGTTGTATGCGTGCAAAAGACATGTTTGTAACTTGTTTGAATTTTAGTTATTTAATTTTCAAAGCTGTTGGTTACATAATTTTTTTTGTCTTGCTGCTACTGGTTCAGTTAATGCATGGTGAAGCAGAGGTGCTAACCCCAGAATTGAAAGTAAGCCTTAAAGAACTTGCCAAGTTTTAAGAGTTGATCTAGACTTTTACCCTTCTTCTACACTCTGTAAGCAGAAATACTTTGTCAGTGCTAACAAGTAAGATGTATAGCTCTGACAAGCCACTTCTTCCTGATTTAGCTTTATTTTAAAGGTGGGGTTTTTTTTTGTTGTCTGCTAGGGATTTTTCACCCATAGTCCTGCTGTATTCTTTTGCCACTGATGCTGCTGTACTTGGCTACGTATATGTTGTCCTACCTAGAGCATAGTAATACATTATTCACAAAAGTACCATAATTCAAATTAGGAATGGGATTAAACCATTGGTAGATGGCTGATAATCTCCATGTAAGCACACCTTGTGTGATAATCATTAAAATATTTTTCATTGTAGAGAAGATGGCTAAATGGCTCTTTACTCAGAGGGTGCGTTCCAGTGAAACACTAGAACAGGCTCACCAGAGAGCTTGTGGATACCTCATCCCTGGAAGTGTTCAACGCCACATTCAGTGGAGCTTTGAGCAATGTGGTCTAGTGGAAGGCATCCATCCTGTGGCACGAGGGTTGGATGATCTTTAACATTCCTTCCAACTCAAAACCATTCTGTGATCCAGTGATTATATATACATTTTGTGTATACATTTTCAGAAGTGATCCTTAACACCTGAAGAACAGTTGATTTGCCTCTATTTGACTTAGTTCAGCTCAGTTTTTTTAGATTTTTAGTTCAAATAATGATTTTTAGGAATTGAAGTGTTTATAGAGGCAACATGCTAGTGCTCAGTGGACATAGCTGCAACCTTCACACAGAATAGTAATTCCTTTTTCATGACCATAGTGTACTAGTGTCTTAGTGTACTAGTGACATAGTGTATTAGTGTGTTAAAAACTGTTCTGGGTATTGGTATGCAACAGTTGCACCTATCTGTATAGAATTTCATGTTGAAAGAGAATTCTTCAGAAAGAGTGATTTGTTGGCATGGGATGCATGTCCTTGTGCCATAAGAGCGTATGTCTGTCTGGATGATAAAGAAGCCTAATTTAATTTTTGTGAGTAGCTCTTGCAAGTGTGGTCCTTGAGTGAATGTGAGACATGAATGCTTTAGAAGTCTGACTTCGTGTGTAGGTAAATTTTAGGTCTCGTAGTATAAAATTAAGTTCTGATAGAACGAACGTATGGAATTTCGTGCCTTCCTGAAAAAGGGAGGGAAATCCAAATGACATCTCACTGAACTTAACTTCAATAGCTCCATACTTAAAATAGTTTATTTTAACTTCTCTTTATATTGCTTGTGAACTTCTAAGTGTTTGTGTTCTTAAGGTCCAAAGGTGACTTACGTGCCCCCTCCTCCATCTGATGATGAACAAGCCATCTTTGCCCATTATCAGGCAGGAATGAATTTTGACAAGTATGATGAAAATGTTGTTGAAGTGTCAGGACTGGACCCTCCAGCAGCATTGATGGTTAGTGAACTGATTAATCTCACAGTTTATGTGAAGCATGATTTACCAGGGTGTGTAGTGGGTTTGATATTTGCAGCTAATGAAAATACTAATAAAAAATACTGCATCTTGCAGACAGTGTGATGGTGGAAGGAAGTGCTCCCCATTTGAAAGATAAAAATTTGAATTCACAGTAACACTAACAAAATGCATAAATGGTCCAGAGAAAGTAATACTGGATATATAGGAAGAAAAGTCATTAAATTGCAGAAGAATACCAGTTTAGATATTGGAAGAAAGAGATCATTGACTGCAGTTTCTGGGTAGGCTGGTATAGTTACCTTACTGAAGTCAGTTACCGGGGGATCTTGAAAAATGTAAATTAACACCTGTTAGGGTAGTATTTGTTTGGACAGAGAGGTGTTTTAAAGTAATTTCTAGCCCTGTTCTCCATGGCTGGAGTTCATTGTTTAACCTATAACTTTGGTTTTTATCTATGCTGGGTGGCCAGTGTTTAAAAAGAAAAAAGCTCTTTTTAGGGAAAAGAATGAGAAGTGTAGAGGGGTTAGTAGTACCTGTATTGAAGTAAGATGCAGAGGTGTTCTCCCCATCCATCTTCTGAAAGGTGTTCTTGCTGAAGTCAAACTGATTTTTGTCACCTGTGTTGCTTATTGGTCCTGGCTAGGAACGTTGTTTTAGCTACCCTTGCTGGTTTTAGCAGAGAAGGCCATGTGTAGCTCCTGTGTGAAATGAAACCTCGGAGTGTCAGGGTTTTCATAGCTTGCTGTGTGAGTTGATGTGCTTGAATCCAGGTGTATGGCTTCTGAGCAATTTTCTTGTAAGACTAGTAAGACCAGCTGAAAGCATTCACTGTCCTACCAACAATGTCATTGGAATGGCATGAGCAGATTTTAGAGACCTTTGGGGCTTTTACTTGTAGGAGCCTTGGCAATCTAAGTGACTGGTGAGACTACCTCTGAAGTTAACACTCTTTAGTATTTAGATGTCTGTATCCTACAGTAAGCATTTTGGGTTTTAAGCTTATACCTTCCATGATTGTGTAATAACTGTTAATTTTTTTTCTTACAGAGTTTTGCAGACACTAACATCTGTCATACTTTAACTGTGAACATTGCTAAAGCTGGATACTCTAAACCTACTCCAGTGCAGAAGTACAGCATTCCTATTATACTGGCAGGACGGGATTTAATGGCATGTGCCCAGACAGGATCAGGAAAAACTGTAAGCATTTTGTGCAGTATTCATTCTGCTGAAAAGTGTGTTACTGGAAGCATTTGAGGGGATGCTTTGCTGTTTGGCATTTCAGATGCCTGACTGCTTGTTGTCTCATAATTTCACTTGCACAGCAATGGCAGGTATCAGGCACAGATAAGGATGATGATAAGGTTGTCACATTTTGGGCTTTATTCTTTATTTCAGTAAACTAGTGTCTTGATACAGCAGGCCATCCTTCAGAACTACAGCTGTGGATTCGAAAGTATAGGCAGGCATTCCTAGAAACTGCTGATGAGAAGACTCAGCAGTTGAAAGTAGGGATTTTTGTGTTGTGTGGGATTTTGCGTTTTTTTTTTTTTTAGTGGGGTTTTTTTTTGTTTGGTTGGGGGTTTTTGTTTGTTTTTTATTTGGTGGGTTGTTTTCTGTTTTGTTGGGGCCTTTTTGTTTTCTTTTGGGTTTTTTTTTTGATTGTTTTTCTTTTGTGTGTGTGGATGAGTTTTGTATGTGTTTAGGTTTTTTTCAAACTTACGCCAGATTCTAACCATGTTGTGCAGGTTTGTCATACTTAGTTTGATGAAGTCTGATCTGCACCAGACTTGATTTTAGGTGATTCACTTTTAATCGTGGAGCAGGGTTGAGAATTGATACTAAGTTGAAAGTTGTCTCAACTTTTTAAATCGTCTAATGTACCCAAACCTAGCCACTGACAGCTGGTGGATGGGAATGTTTGGTTATGAGGTGTAGCTTTTTGCTGTTCAGTGTGGAATCCTGGTTTTGTTTTAATGTAGCTTACTAGTTACTTCTTTTGAAAGACTTCTTCCCTTTGCAGAAAGGGAAGTATCCAAAACCTATGCTCTAAATACTTACTCTGAATGCTTTTGGGACCGCTGTGCAGATGTGGTTTTGTGGGTAGCTAGTCTTACTTGGAAGTAAGTGTGCTGGTGTGGTGCAGCTGTGTTGCAAACTGATCTGCCGTTTTAGTAATCTGGAGAATGTTAGTACATGGTTACTTTACAGACCTACTGATGATAACCTATAGCTTTTAAGTACACATTAAGGATGGTTTTGATCTTGGTTTACTTAATTACCAGGGTATATCATCAGTGTATGGAACCGTATGGAAAGTTAGCCACTGCATGATTGTATTCCTGTGTTACTAGACTGTTAAGATCCAGAGAGATACTTATATACTATTTAACAAGGAGAAAAAAGCTTAAATGTTCTCTTGTAGGTTCAGGTCAATCGTTTTGCAGTCTGATTTCCTTTATCATTGTGTGCACTGTCATTCAAGCTTTAAGATTGATATGCAGGTTTTAATGGGACTGATTAAAGCTTTTAAGACTTAAACAGCACAAATACTACTGTGGTTTTTTTTTTTCCCCCAGGCAGCCTTTCTTGTACCAGTTGTGGCCCAAATGATGAGGGATGGTGTAACTGCCAGTAGCTTTAAAGAGCAGCAAGAACCGGAATGTATTATTACTGCCCCAACTAGAGAACTGATAAATCAGATCTTCCTAGAAGCAAGAAAATTTGTGTATGGGTAAGTTTTTGCACTGTTGCCTGGTATTGATTATTACTTTGCTTGAATCAGCAGTGCTTTGTTTTTTTCATAAGTACTTGCAAATATTTTTGTGCCAATCAAATTACAAACATTTGAATTTAGATTGTAATGAGTTCACATTATAATACTGGCTAGCAAGTTTCTTACTATATGACTAGGGTTTTAAGTGCCTAATCTTCCTGATACTGGGGTGGATGAGTGCCTGAATGGAAGGCTTACTCCAGCTTGAAGAGGAGATAAGTATTCAGCTTGTCACTGATGAGAAAATTTCTTAAATTTCTTAGAAGTAGTGTTAAGCGCATTGTCCTGTCTGACCATCCGGGAGCCACTCTAGCAGTCATTCTGACGCCGCCAGGAGGGACTTCAACTGCTGGGACTGAAGTCCCTTTGCAGCAGGTGGCTCTAGTGAGCTGCTGGCTGCCCTACTTGACTTTTTACGCACACCGCTCAGAGAGTCAGATGAGGCTTCCTCACTGACTCGACCCCAGGTTTGCCATAGCAGAATCTCAGACCTCCGTTTCCTTCAAGTAATTTCATTGTTGTGCAGCAATGTGTAACAGCTCGAGCAGGATGTCTCCTGAAGGGACCCCTGAACAACAGAATCACTGGGCTTTTATATGGTCACAGTTTATGTACCTAATATTCTGAGGTCTTTTTACTGAGTTATTTGCTCCTGCGGAGTCTGAGTGTTAGGTCACCTAGTGATGCAGGTCCCTGTGCCCTTTAAGCAAAGGGTCAGCTCCAGTTCATGATCTTTTGCCTGGGCTCCAGCCATTTCCTGCCACTCAGAGGGAGGTCAGTCTGTAGCTTGCACTGCTGCACACTGAGCTACCTGCACTAGTTGTATTCAATATGAAGAAACTACTAGCTTGCCTTTTGCAATTTATACTTGCTTTACTTTCATCTTTGCAAAATGGAGGTGGATGTTAACGGGTTTTAGTTAACTTTCAGTGATGGTTTCTAATGACTCTTGCTTCCCTGTGTTTCTGGTCTTGGACAGACACATCACAGCTCAAAGAAACTCTTTGAGCTTTCAAAACAGAACAAAAGGTTTAAACTTGTTTTTAAGTCCTTGAATATTGTGGGAAAGTACATTTGTACTAGATTTGTCATTAATGTTTTCACTATTAAGTAATAGGTTTTACCACTGTACAGAAGAGAACTAAATCTATTGTATGTAACAGTTTGTTACTGTTTGGAGGTGGAATGCAGAACATCATCGCTGCAAAATCTGGTGGGATAAATTGTACTTGCTTTTGTTCAAGCAGCTTACACTTGGAGGCTGGCTGTCCTCAGGAGGAGTGATCATGTTATTGAATGATCAGTAACTAAGGATGTTATTAAGAACAGCTTCTTAATCTCTAAATCTGTTATAACTTTGTAGCTGATTCTGTTCATTATGCTATTTTAAACTAGATACAGATGATTTTGCCATAAAATAACGTTTCAGTCCAGAACTTTCTGCTACAGCTGGCCTGCAGTAAAAATGAGAACGAGTTAGTGTCAAGATGTGAATATGTAGTGTCTAAAGAATAGCATGCTTATTGATCTGTTCAGATTTATGATCTTAGGCTCTTTAATTAGCAAATAGGAATATGAAATATATATATTGATAGTGGGTAAATATTGAAATTGTAGGATTCCAGAGGGAATTTCTATTCTTGACTAAAGCTTTCTGAAAAGTTTTGATTAACATTGGTAAAAATTTACCAGGCTTATCTGATCACCATTGTTGCATATGAAGCTGAATTAGTATCTTCAGGAAAAGACCTTTTGAATTTGGGTGTGAAAATACTCCTAGCATGCATGTTAAAATCTTAGCAGAAGGTTATAAAGATGAGTTTGTAAACATGCTTTAGTGCTGCATATGGTGGTTCTTGCTTAGAGAAGGGGTTTTCTGCAGAAGAGTATCTGATACAGCTCTACTTGGTAGATCTAACCAAAAAGCCTGCTGGGAAGAGCAGTGAGTAGTATAGTCTTTGAATGGATTTGCTCTCTAATCCTTGAGTCACACACTGTATGGCCAGTGTGATTAGCTGCTTTACAAAGATTCCATACGTGTGTTTTTTTGTTTTGCCCTTTTAAGGTCTGCAAAGTTTACTTCTGAAGCTCTAGAGGCGTATGTGGTGGTGGTTCTGGTTTTTCTGAGTATGCTGTATAAAAAGGGACAAAGTCTTTATACCATTTTGGCTGCTACTGTTAGTAGGTCTCAGTTGAAGGGAGAGGGGAGAATGCAGGTGAAATCAAGTGTTTGTTCCTAGCAAGCCACTTGGGCAGCCTCTGTTACATAGTGTGAGGGTGAACTTTAAGCTTACTTTGAGTGAGTTTCTGGTTTTGAGTGCTCTTTTTGGACCAAGCTGTATGCTGAAGGAGTTAAACCACTCTTTAGCTCTTACTTTTTTTTTGAATTTTCATGAAACAATACTGTTTGCATACTTACACAATTAATCCAAATTTTCTTCTACATAATAGAACTTGTATAAGGCCTGTTGTGATCTATGGAGGTACACAAACAGGCTATTCGATTCGTCAGATAAAGCTAGGCTGTAATATACTTTGTGCCACTCCAGGAAGGCTTCTAGACATCATTGGAAGAGGAACGGTAAGATCTTAACACTTCATCTAAATTCCCTAAATACTTTTACCTAAAAGATAAAGTACCATCTTTCATTCTTTAAAATCACTAGAAACAGAGATTGGTGTTCAGTGGATCTATCAGTATGCTGCCTTTGTACAGGCACTGAAATACAAGTGAGGTTTTCTTCTATCTAAATTCCCGTGATGGTTTTTGAAGGAGTAGCCTGAGTCTAGATCCCTTCTGTTCCTTTCAGAGTCAGCTGGAAAATATCAGTCTAAATCAAAGTGGCTGCAGTGGTCATGGCAATAAAATTTTATAGCTTAAATACTTGGAACAGCTTCTCTTAGTTCTTGTGGCATATTCCATGGTATATGTTCACTTGATGTCCTGTTTGTTTTGCTACAATGGTTTTTTGTCTATCTGGAACTATATTTTCATAGTGATTCAAAATACAAAAAGTCCAGGTTATATAATACTTTATTTGAATTTTTATTTTCCCAGTCATTGTAAATTCATATTGAAATTGCTGCGTGTTACAGTGGTGACTCAGTGATGTTCACTGAACAAACGAGGTTTGGAAAAGCGCTTCTTGGTGGTAAACCGGAGATTAGTTTTCTGCAGTTGTCAGGCTTTCACTAAAAGGGATAGTCTTGGTCAGCAACAGTGAAGTTGTGATAGTCTTAATAATGCTTTCTAACATAATTGTTTTTCAGAAAAAAAATTTTTTTTGAGAATGTTTAAGGGTTACATGAGAGAACCTTTCTAAAACTCAAGGCATAATTCCAAAATAGGTGGGCTGAATTATAGTTGATCTCTAGGCTCTGTGTTTACATTGCTGAACCAAGTTCTGAAGCACTGTGGTGTGTGCCTACTGCTAGAATTAGTGCAGATTAAAAGGTTGAGTAGAGGTGGAGGTGTGAACAAATCATAATACTTCCATTTTTTATTAACTTGAAAGAAATAAGTAAAAGATGGATTTTGGCAATTAGGATATTTTTAAAGTGTATACTGTCAGTGAACCAGTAGTGTTTTTCTTTGACTGAAATACTTGCAGATTGGCTTGCATAATGTGAAATACTTGGTGCTAGATGAAGCAGACCGCATGCTTGATATGGGTTTTGGCGCAGATATGAAGAAGCTGGTATCTTTCCCAGACATGCCACAAAAAGAAAAACGCCAAACCCTAATGTTCAGTGCTACTTTTCCTGAAGAAGTTCAGAGGTGAGTAGAATAAAAATAGAAATATATCTGAAGATGTACTTGTATAGAACTAAATATCTGGGGAGTTAAGAACACTCCTAATTTTTAAAAGCTTATAATCTTACTTGAAGATACTGAAAGCTATGATATTAACATTCCTTGCTTGACTGAAGCAGGGACTCTAAAACATTAACTGCTTAATTTAGGTGAGAACTCCAAAGTAATTTAGAAAGTGGTCTGAAGGCTTTTAAATTCCACTTCTGCAGAAGTCCTCATGTTCCTCTTTTTGGTTTCTTGTTCCTCCCCCATCACATCTGTGCAAGCTGAAAACCAGTGATGCTGCCATTTCACCAGCACTGATGGCACTGTCTTTGGCTAATGAGACATACCAATTATTGCTCAACTTACCAGTGTTTGATACACAGTTCTTACTTATGTAGATAATTGGTATTTATTTTCAGTAGTTTTAAAGTGTCCAGATGTGGGTTTACAATACATCTTACGTATTTACTACTTATTACCTTTAAAGTCTTCTTTCTTAAGGGAGCAGTCTTCAACAGATGGTAGTATGGTTGCTGAGTAACAGAACAAAACAACTAATTCCCTGCATGCGGATGGAAACTATTTAGTATTTCTTCTGCTTTTCAAGACACCAGCATCTGAATACTCATTGTCAAATCAGAAGAGTCTAAACTTCAGTTGGAGCAGTACAAATAATTTTGGTGACTCTTGCAGAGATTACAAAGTGTGTTGGTACTTCCGTGAGTCAAATCCTGACAACTTACTTCCATCTTCAAAAAGTCTGAAAGATCTTTTTTGAGGCAGGGAGAAAATACTTTTCTGTAGTTGACTCTCCTGAATGAAAGAGGGGAGTGGGCTGTTTTCTTCTGTTAGTCAAGTAGTGCTGACTACTGATGTGGAAATGTATCACCTTTCTTAAAGCAGGACTTGCCTGTTGTGGCTTTGCTTCCTTGTCAAGACTTTTTTCATAGGTTCTTTGTATGGAAAAATAATCTTGTAGTGAACTAATGATGATATTGCTTGCTCAGCTGGGAATCAAGAATTCAAATGATACTGTACACAAGTATAGTTTGTGTTCATTCCATGTGTTTACTTGTTTCTGCAGGAATGTGGTCTCACTTTTCAATGTATCCTGGGAAGAGACCAGGCATGTGTATCTCCCTGTAAGATACACAGAGTGCTCTGATTTGCTGAGGTTTTGGGTTTGAAAGAAGAATCTGGGTCCCGTGGTCTCTAGGTCTGTTTTTATCATTGTGATTTTGCCCAGGCTTTTGTTATGTCCTTTTGTTGCATTTGTTGGGATGAATCAAGAGTAGTCTAACTACCAGCATCTGAAAGGAGGAGATTCCTTGAACTGTGAAAGACATTTATGGTCTGCTGCTGTTTAATGAAAAAAGATGTACCTTTCTACTGTCAGTCCTGCAGGATTTACAAGTGCTGGTGGAAGACTTCAGAAACCTGAGTGCTTACATCATGGTTTGGAACTGCATAATAACATTAGAATCATAGGAGCATTTAGGTTGGAAAAGATCCTTAAGCTGATTAAGTCTAACCATTAACCCAGAGCCAGCAAGTCAACCACTAAACCAGTGCTCCCAGGTGCCACATCTGCACATCTTTTAAGTACCTTCTGTGGTGGTGATTCCACTGCTTTCCAGGCCAGCCTGGTCCAATGCTTGACATCTCTTTCAGTGAAGATTTTTTTTCCTAACAGCCAGTCTAAGCCTCCCCTGGTGCAACTTTGAGGCTGTTTTTTCTTGCCCCTGTTCTTGTAACCTTTTGAAACTGAAATGCCTAAAGGTAGTTTTTGCATTTTAGAGTGTGAAAACTCTCTTTTCTGGAGTCTTTTCATTACTGGATTTAATGCTTTTCTGGTGCTGAAGTCAGGAAAGCTAATGATTTCCCATACTCTGCTACCGGGAGGGCTTTAAACAGTATATTATTTTGGTAGTATTGGACAAGGTGCTTTCTTTGGTCCTCTTGGGTTCAGATAGTCCTGCATTTCTGTTCAGTGAATATAATCAGATCTAATTTTAACATAGTGCTTGGTTTTATACCTGCATTTGTTTCTGCTATTATATAGACCTTTGATCTGATAGTTGTATCTCTTTCTGTACATGTGAGTTGAGAGAACCATGCATTTTTCTAGTTGACTGGAGAACTTCAGTTTAGTGTGTGAGGGTTTTATCTCCTACTAAAAGGCTGTGGTTTAATCCCAGCTGGCAGCTAAGTACTGTACAGCTGCTCACCCTGGAAGGCTACTCCAAGATCTCCCTGAAACCTTCCTGTCCCCAGGCTGAACAACCCCACCTCTTGTCAGCCTGTCTTCCTAGGAGAGGTCCTTCAGCCCTGTTACCAGGTTAGTGGCCTCCATGAACTCATTCCAGGAGGTCCACATCTTTCTTATACTGGAGACCCCAGAGCTGAACAAAGGTGGAGTCTCACAGTATCAGAGTAGAGGGCCATAATCCCCTCCCTTGCCCTGCTGGCCACATTGCTTTTGGTGCAGCCCAAGGTGCAGTTGGCTTTCTGGGCTGCAAGTGCACCTTGCTGGGTCATGTTCAGCCTCTCATCCACCAGCCACCCCCAAGTCTTTCCCTCCAGGTCTAATCTTGATCCATTGTCTGTCCAGCCTGTACCTGTCCTGTCCTATCAGCCTGTGTAAAAGGTTTCTCCCTCTTTTTGATAAACCCCCTTTAGGTACTGGAAGGCTGCAATAAGGTCATTCCAGGCTGAATGGCCCCCACTCCTCAACTCTTAGCTTGTCTTCAGAGGAGAGGGACTCCAGCCCTCTGATCATCATTGTGGCCTCTGTGCATCCTCTCTGGCATGTCTGTCTTGTGTTGAAGAAGTCACAGCTGGATGCAGTACTCCAGCTGGGATCTTAAAAAAGCAGAGGTAGAGTCCCTTAACCTGCTGGTCATGTATCATGCAGCCCAGGATGTGGTTTGTGTTCTGGACCGAAACAATGCAGACTCTCCTGGCTTTTTAAAAAATGTACATAAGACTACTTGTACTGTTCCTCACAAGATGGAGGATAAAATTATTTGTTGTAAGTGTTGCTTAAACATAAATGAAAACATGTGATTTTAAAGCAAAAATAATTGCGTAGTATGTTTCACGTTGCTCAATTTTGTCTCTTTTTCAGGCTAGCTGGTGAATTTTTGAAAACTGATTTTTTATTTGTTGTTGTCGGACGTGTGGGTGGAGCATGCAGTGATGTTCAGCAAAGTATTCTTCAAGTTCCTCAGTATTTCAAGAGGACTAAACTGCTAGAAGTTCTACACAGCATAGGTAACTTTCCTTAATGCCAGTTGTTTACCAGGGAAGTCAAAATTGCTTGGTTTTAAACTTGTGTTTAAAAGGTTTCAAAGGTTCTATGATTTTATTGTCTGTCACATACTTTACAAGACTGTTGACGAAGCTTGAAGCAGAACTTGGAGAATTGCAGGTTTTTAGGCATATTTCTTTAGGGATATTTCATAGAATCACAGGATAGTTTGGGTTGGAAGGGACTTGTAAATGTCATTGAATTTAGTCTAATGCCCAGTAAATGCCAGTGACTCATCTCTAGTACTAGCAGACAACCTTCCTAGATGGTTTTCTACTTTATATGGTCAGTTACAATACTTCAGCATCTGGGGGTATTACCTCAAGATTATAGGTGTATTAAAATTACTGTGTGAATGTTTGGGCCTGTATTTTTTTAGTGTCTGGAATTTTTCCATTTTTATTCTGTATGTCTTAAGTTTTAGTGCTGAAGACTGAACGTGCGTTGGGAATTAAAAAATTCTGTGGAATCTTGCTGTTCAGTGCTCAGGATAATATGCTGCCTTTAGCCACATTCTGTAGAAAGGGAATGCCTGCTTGTCTCAGGGAACAATGTTTGTTTCCTCCTTTTATTGGAGTAAACAGAATGTGTGTGTCTTCACTCAGTTTCCATATTGATCTAGAAATTGATAGATTGGATTTAATTAGCTCAGAATAGGGTATTCATTACAGTCATACTTTGAAGACTTTACTCAAAATGTCTGCCTGTATTAAGTGTTGATATCTGTAGGTAAGTGCAGCTGTAAGTGGTGAAAGTGCATCATGTTTCAAACTGCAGTGGCTTTAAACTTCTGTTCACCATAGGTAATGAACGAACCCTGGTCTTTGTGGACACAAAGAAAAAAGCAGACTTCATTGCATGCTTTCTTTGTCAAGAAAACATACCAGCCACTAGTATCCATGGGTAAGTATTTTTAAAATGAAAGTCACCTAATAACTGTGTCTTTTAAAAGAAGCTTTTCCTGAGAACTCAAATGTTTGGCTGTATCTGTGTAGTTTAGCTTGCCATGTGTTCTGACAGACATCATAATATCAAGGTTGAAGAACGGCTAAAATTTTCTTAGCATGCAGATGCAGGATGTTTGTGTGTATCCCGTGGCTGTTGGATTTATAGGTGTGTGAAAGCCACACAGCTTTGGGGAAGATCTGGCCTTCCATTCCTGGCGAGTCTTTATTGCTAACCTACAACTCCCTTGTGTGGGAGGAGGGTCTTAATACATTTCTGTTGAATTATTGTACTGTGAGTTGAAGTATACTTACATAGAGAATAACTAGTTCAATGGAAGCTGTTAAACTGTAATGAATGTTACTGGTTTCTGATTCGCTTTACCTTTTTGAGTTGGAGTTAGGACGGTTACTCTTCACTGGAGTAGTGGTCGTACCAGGCTTCACTATATATCTCATGTTGAGATCCTAAAGAGCACTGTTTAGCTTTCTAATTTACTTTTGTATTTGAACAATAAAGAACATGAGTGAAGTTCTGACCCAGTAGTTAAGTACTGGATAATCTGTAAATATTCTTTAAACAGGCAAATGCCACAGCAAATCTAGTTTTCTTGTCATGATGATAAACAAAAAGACAAGTTCTGTACTGTTGACTGGCCACACTTTTTAGTATATTTGAAAAATGGCCTATGCAGGAGTCTAGGTAGACTTTGTCTTTGCTGTACTGGCTTCCTGCTACAGAGCTGTAGGAAAAGCACTTGTAATCAATTAAGCAAGTGGATTTTCTTAGGCAGTGAGTTTGATGCGTAATTAACTCCAGTTCTTTTAAATACCCTCAATTTCTCTAGAGACCTAAATTAAAACAGTTCCTTGGTCTTGCTTCTCCTTAGTTAAAAATTCAGAAAACCTAAACTGGCAGCCTGTGAGTTGTTTAGGTCTGGTTTTGTTTTTGTCCCCCCCAAGAGCTTCTGTCCATGAAACATGGCATTTAAATTGTATTTTAAATAATGCTGTAGGTTTTTGGAGACATCCATTCTAACCCTTGCTTTCTTTGTAGAGATAGAGAACAGAGAGAGAGAGAAATAGCTCTTCAGGATTTTCGCTCTGGAAAATGTCCGGTTCTTGTGGCAACCTCAGTGGCAGCAAGAGGTCTGGACATTGAAAGCGTTCAGCATGTTATTAATTTTGATCTTCCTTCCACCATTGAGGAGTATGTACACCGAATTGGGCGAACTGGTCGTTGCGGAAATATAGGGAAAGCAATTGGCTTCTTTGATAACAATTCAGATGGTCATCTTGCACAACCTCTAGTTAAAGTGCTTTCAGATGTAAGTTTCAAATCTTAGTGCTTAACTTTTTCTGTTCTTTTAGATTTCACTTGAATGTACTGAGCACCTGTTACATCTTTGGTACAGTTACAGAACTCTTAATCTGAATTGGTAAAGCAGTCAGTCTCTGAATTGATTTTCCTAATTGTATAGGCTCAGCAGGAAGTTCCTTTTTGGTTGACAGAAGTTGCTTTTGAGGCTAAAGGGGGACGACTCCCAGTTAATACCCAAAAGGTAGGTCTGGAAATTAAAAAGTCTTGACTATTAGAACTTCATCTGAGTTTAAAACTGTCTTCATTGGTATATATCCAGAGTAATGCCACTGAAACTGTTTTGAGTGTAATTGTAACTTTTCTTAGTTGTGTATCTTAAAAGAATTCAGTATTACTGGAACTAATTTCAGACAAGTTGCTTGACTTGGACTCTTACAGTGTGGCCTCTTACTTAGCTGCCTTACTCTTGATCTATAAAATCAGGATTACTCTGGAAGAAAACATTCATGCAAGCATACACAAAAGCTGTAGCTCAGAAATTTCTCTACTGCACATGTAGGATGGGAGCAAATAGTTGCTGATTATACCGTTACTGCTTGTTATGAATCACCCATTCAAATAACTCATTTGACTGAAAACTTCAGCTAATTATAGCTGGATAAATGCCCCAATCTGGTCTGTGTCAAAATTATTCTTAATGTCTGTGATAGGGAGAAGCCTTCTAGTCTCTTAGTGTTGCTAATTTTAGGATTTAAATTCTGTGCGTACTCCTATTTGAAAGCATTTCCTTCCTTCATGTCTTGATTCCATAACAACTTTATCATATCTCAGTTGCTTTCAAATGTTATAAATGTACTTTCTTTGAGACCATAGTAGAAATAATTGCTCTGACTGCTTACACAGTGTCTGGAAGTTTCAGTTCAAGCTCTGACTTTCCTTTCATTATTTATCTTTTCCCATACCATAATTACTGAAAGCATTGGGTGGTTTGGGTGTTTCTACCTGGCTGGCTAGTTCCCTTATTAGATCTGAATCATTTTTTTGGGGGGTTTTCATGAGATCTCAGTTACACAAACCTTGCTTCCTTCTCACACTTGCATCCTCACATTATAGCTGTTGTGTATGTTTGCCTGAACCTTTTCTTGCAGAGTAAGTTTTGACTCAGTGGATCTTTCTTTTATATTCCAGTTCAAGGACGCTTTATTTTTGCTTTTTTATTAGATTGGTTTCAAAGGTGGATCTCACTAGATTGCTTCCAAATGCACATCTCCAGCCTTTGTGTAGTGTCTCCCAGCATTTCATGAAATCCATCATTTCTAGGTCCAAGTCTGTCCATGTCCTTTACAACCTCTGAGTTACCAAATCTGACCGTGACTCTGTCCAGAATAGAGTAGATTTTCAGGTGAAATCTGTCTGCTTGCATTGGGAATACTGCCCTTAATATTACATACATATAGTGCACCAACTCTTTTGAGTTGGAGATCACGAGGTTCTAGTTCTTATGACACCTTCTCATGTCAGTCTGACAGAAACTCTGCATTTTTAGTCAGCCCAGTTTTTTATGGAAAGGCTGTTTGATAATCAAATGATGAATTTGAAAGAGGAGTCTTTGGAGGATCTTACCTGTTCATTTTGAGGCAGTCTTAGAGATCACTGAGCTTTATTCTTTTTCCAGGGGAAAAGGATTTTATTGGGAAGGTAATGCAGACAGTCAGTCTTAGATATGTAGTGGAGATGGAAATTTTTTTTCCCCACAATTTTATGAACTGAATTGTGTTAGGTAAGAAAAGAAGTTGGGATGTGAACTGTGGGAAGTGTTATTCCAACACTTGATTAAAACTTTCTATTTATTTAAAAGCAGCGTTCTGATTACATTGAGATAGATGCATGCAGAAAGCTAAAATTGTATTGTGGTGACTTACCATTAAATGATTGAGTGTTAATAATTCTAAACTAGGACCTGTTGTGTTTCCTAGAATTACAGAGGCAGAGGCAACATGAACGCAGGAGAAGTAAAGATGGAGTGTTCTGCAAGAGAATTTGAGTCATGGGATTAAACTACTTTATACCAAACTAGTTTGTATTTTGTTGTGCTGTAAGTGGAATGTTGCATGAGAAGATAATCTTGTGAAGGCCTAGTTTGGGAAAGAGATTTATGTAAGGGTTCGTCTAAACCTTGTTCCTTTTTTTGTAACATGTCAGTTAAAAAGTTTGAATCTTGTGTTATGATGATTTAAGGACTGTTAAACAGCTCTTAAGCAGTTAATAAAAGTTTGAGAAGTGCACTTTGATTGTTGGCTGTGTATCACCTGTATGTCATTGCAGTTTCATTAGCTGGTATTACTTTGACATGCGTGGAATATTTCCATCTGCATATGGAACTAAAGGTCAGTGGCTACACCCACAGTTTAGTGAAAATACGTGCTTTTTACAGAGCCGTCTTCAGAGAAGGATGGAATCCTGTATTGCATCTAGTAGAGTATTTTTAGCTTTGACTGACATAAATACGCTTCTGCTATCTCTTGCAGAAATGTTTGCTTTAGAACAAGCTTAGTGCCTTATATCCTGAAATTTTTCAGGGCTTGCAGAAGCTATAGGAGGTAAGCAGTCATTAATAGTTTTAGGTTTCTGTCAAGTTGCTTTTTCCTTGAAGTTGTTTTTTCCTTATCAATACAGCGTGCTACAAAGATGTGTATCATTGGGTCCCAAAGAAAAGGGCAAGGTCATTATATTTTGTAGTATCTTGCACAGCTGAACAAGCTTACAAGCTTCTCTTCTATTTAGCGCAAAGTGCTGAGATCTGTTTCTTGTACAGTCTTCCCAATCAATCCAGAGAAATAATACATAAAACCTCTGCTTACAGAACTGAAGGCTTAGTACCCAGGTTAGTGAGAACCAGAACTGACTGGACAGTACTAGGGAATCTCTCATTGCAGGTTTTTAGGCATATTTGTTTAGGGATATTTCAGAGAATCATAGGATAGTGTGGGTTGGAAGGGACTCGTAAATGTCATTGAATCTAGTCATTGTGGAAGAGTGGTCTTTCATTCTTTGTATGAATATCTTTTCAACACTACTTAAATATCTACTTAGAGAAATACTGTTATTCTTGTAGATTGTAATTTTACTGCTATATATTATGCAAAAAGAGTAAAGTCTTAATTGTGTACTTGGAAGTGAGCTGGAAGGGTAGTATACTTAAATTGCAGCTCATAAGCAGTAGATGAATTTAAGCGTGATGTTAATAATTCAGAGTAAAATACCATGGGCAGTATGACTCCTTTTCCTGAGAAGTATCCTTGTAGCTTTTTGTATCCATTCTGAATTTCAGGTAAACTGAGGGTGCTTTTGATGGCTGGCTACAGTAAGTGCGAGTGAACTGTAACTGTTGGAAGAGGCTGTGAGCTGATAAAACTTGCATGTTTCTGTGAAGTCGAAGGAAAGAGTCACTTGTGACCTAGAGTAAACATTTGAAGGGAACGTGGCTTAGCAGTGCTTAAAGGACCACTTAGATCACTGGGTGTTTTTTGTTTTGTCTCCCATCTTACGATGTGTGAGTTGTGGTCAGGTAGCAGAAGGAGTTCTGCAATTGCTAGATTTTCTATAAAACAACTGTTCTGGCCCCATTCTTCATAATCATTTGCACAGAAAGGTGACCAAAAAAAAAAAAACGTTGGCTGTTCTAGCATAGAGCTGCAAGCTCCCATAAAAAAATGGAACCAACAAACCAGTCCATAGAATGCTTTTGAAATAATTCAAAGATGAAAAGTCATGTTTACTACTTTTTATGAGAGGATGAGAGTTGGAAGGGCCAAGTCTGCTGTGAAGGAGAAATAGAATTAAGAGAAATAAACTTGAGCAATATTTACAGAAAGATAAAATACTCAGTTTTGTTTTAAATTTTGTGAGTCTTTAAATATTTAATCTGCAGGAAAACATTTCAGTGTGATTTTTCAGCTGGAGGAAAATGCTGACAAGGGAAGTTGGGGTGGGGAATTAAGTGCACTGTCAGGTGCCTGTTTATTTTTGCGCTCAAGTAATCTTACGTGGAGAACATGTTGAAAAACTTACTGGAAAATACTGTGTCGATACCTTCTTTATTCAAGGGAATTCTGTTGTCCTTCTGGTGGTGAGTCAGGGTAAGTGTTCTTAAAAGGTTTTGCTGAACTGATTTAAACCTGAGAACACCATAACCACATACCTGTGATTCCTTTTAGGTGATTCTGCTACCTGTAGTTTGTGCTAAACTCGGGTCATTGAGTGTTTTTCCCCCATCTTTTACCTCCGTGTTTTTGTAAAGATTGCTATTTGTATTGGAACTTTAATTCAAGATTAAGTTGAAGGTTTTTGACAGAGTAGTGTTGAGAAATGACATCAAACCTTTCAATGAACATGGAATTTTTTTCAAGTTAAATTCAATTTTTATGCTATGTATAAAATAGCATTGACAGCATGTGTTTTCTTTTAATGCCAGTTTGAGCACACATTATGTCCAATTCTTGTCACTAAAGGAAAATAGAAATTAGTAATTTAGAGCATTTGATGTGGAGCTGTTCATGTGCTATGAACAAGTTGTAAGGAATCTTCAGGTAGTACCTGAATAAAGCAAAGTTTTCACAGTATGCTTAACTTCGCTGATTAGGAGCTGCATCTCAGCTCAGAAATTATGGCTGTAAGAATTGAAGGACTGTAAATGAGTTCTGAAAAACTGAAAGAAAATGGAATGTCTGCAAACTAATACCAGGTTGATTAAAATCCTCCAGAGTGTTTTGGCAGATAGGAAAGCAGACTATAGTCTGCTGAAGACATAAACGGTCTATTCCGAAAACATCTCTTTGTTGATAATACTTATGGGAGTTTGCATTCTCCTACAGATTAGCTTTAAAAATGCCAAAGAACAGACCAGTCTCTCTTCATTGACCTCAGTTAAAGGGCTGGGAACAAAAAGCAAGCTTGCTGAGTATTTTCAGTGTGTTAGCTGGCTTTATGCAAAATCTGTATTCCTCTTTAAGACAAAGTGTAAAGCTTCAATGTTAGGTAATAAGGGTTGTTTTGTTTTTTTAGGGTTTTTTTTCTGTTAGCCAAGATTAGTAGTTTGAAGGTGTTGTCCAGCAGTTCCAGGAAATTCCCTGGTGACACAAGAAGGGAATACTTAACATCTGTCACAACTTTATCTTCAGTGACACCATAAATGGATGGGTCTTGGTCAGATGCGGATGTCTGTACATGTCCTGTGCTTCAGAAACTGTGAAAGGTAAAAATACTATTCTGTCGTTGCCGATTTTACTTTTTTGCGTGACTACTATTGTGTGTGGTTAGTGTCAGTCTTTGGCAATAACATTTCTTAAAAACCCTCAGTTGCCTGAATGTTTTATGGTATCACTGTTTCCATGTCTTAACTCCATTAACTAATAAGCAACAGTAGATGCAATTGTTTGATTATGGAGTGTGGACCAAGGACGTGGGAATCTTACATTTAAACACAATCTCTTCAGATTTATCTGGTACTTGTATTTTTTCTAGAGAGCTTAAGGAAAATACTGAAATCCAGTAGAACTAATTCTAGGCTGTAGTTCAGTAGTGCTTGAAATGTAAATATTAAATATTTTTTATTTTATACTGTTTATTTCCTTCAAAGTAACTATGGTACAGTTGTTGGCACTTCTAAATGTAATGAGTTTGGCTTTTACTTCTTTTTGTTAAGCAGAAAAAATAGTGAGAAAGGACATTTAGAGGAACTACTTTGTATTCAGGAGTGGAGAATCAGCACTTTGTTCAGAGTTGACTAGACAAATTATTTGGGAGCCAAACTGCTGAAAATGTCTTCTTTATGTTTCTGTATAAATCCGATTTACCTTTCAGAGCCTGATACCATATGTAAGTAGGAATAATATTTTCTCACTGCAAATTTACGTGTTGCCTGCTGATACTGTCTTGGAAAACTATGGACAGTGGCTGTAGTCAGCTAA
This sequence comes from Corvus hawaiiensis, assembly GCF_020740725.1. Classification (NCBI taxonomy): domain Eukaryota; kingdom Metazoa; phylum Chordata; class Aves; order Passeriformes; family Corvidae; genus Corvus; species Corvus hawaiiensis. The sequence goes on along the minus strand of NC_063255.1, from coordinate 7,139,715 downwards.
TTTTAGTGTTACATGAGCTTGTCATTCTTGTCATTCTTCCTGCAGTGCAGTACTGTCAGGCAGGATTTCCTTGCACTGTTGTCTTTTCCCTCCTTCTGTAGCCAAGTCAGCTAAACCAGTTTTCAATACCCAATCCTTTAATATCTCCCAGCTTTAAAGAATGCTGTTCTTTGCTCATCCTCCACTCTTTAAAATGAAATATGCATGGTCATACGAGGTGGGATGGTTGTTTACAAAGACTTTTTGTTCTGCAAAGATGAATGAGGTTTGTACTGGAAGAAGTTGACTCAACTTTGGCCTCTTAGTGCCTTTCCCTTTACCACTAGTAGCAGGGAGATGAAAACAGGCAGATGACTTCTCAGTAATTCTTCCTCAATAATTCTTTTGTCTTCATCAACTCTGCCTTTCCATTCCCACTGCTTAAAAATGCTGGGTTTCTTCCTTTAGGATCATTATCATGTATCAGCTGAAACTCCCTACAGCAGTATTTCATGGGCTTCCTGGTCTAAACATGCCAGTCAAATTAAATTATATTAAAGACCTATGTTTCCTTAAGAAATTCTGTATTCTAAGGTCATATGCAGCATACACAAATGTACTAAGCAAAGGAACGTTCTTCACCGGAACAGATTAATTTCTGAGCTTGCAATGTAAAATTCTTTGTAGTAGTTGATCAGTTCGTTTAGCGATCACTTCTAGAAATTAATGTACTTTATTCACATTTACTGCCTAGACTGGTGAATATGTAATCCACCCTCTGTGAACCACTTCAGGAATTTTTGTGCATGTAGACTGCAAGTGCAATATATACAATTTAAGAATATAAAGCAGTGATTTATTAGAAGGTGTAGATGACTGGTAGCATGTTAGTCTTGACTAAATGGTGATGTACCCTTCATGAGACATCTGACATGTGATGAGGAAAAACCTGACCTCAGCCCACAGCAACAAAAACGGCCAGTCTTACGAAGTGAAGACTTGACTCCTTGGAAGGTAAAATTGTGGGTGGCCAGGTAGGAAAGAGAGGAGCTCACATCATTCTATGAATCCTTTATAGGAATTTCTGAGACATTTCCTAACCTGTTGGTCCTATTCCAGAAATGTGTTGCCTTAGCCAGTACCTGCACTGTCTCAAATTCAGGTTGGTCATGCTGTAACTCCTCTTCAAGCCACAGATGTTTCATTTTATAAAAAGCAGTTGTACTTCCGTATTGTGTTCTTCAGTCACCAAGATTTACCTCAGATTTGCAGGTTAGAGACTTGTTAGTGAAGTGTTTTACCTCTTAAATGTTTTCCGCTCTGAACAGTTTCACAGAGTACTTGGTGTCATCTACCTGGACTTTATTAAAGCCTTTGATACAGTTTCCCATAGCATTCTCATGGAAAAGCTGACAGCCCATGGCTTGGACAGGTGCACTGTTCACTTGGTAAAAACTGCCAGGATGTCCAGGCCTTGAGAGTGTTGATGAGTGCAGTTATATCCAGCTGGTGGCTGGGCAGGGGTGGGGTTCCCCATGGCTCAGTAGTGGGAGCACTTCTGTTAAATATCTTTATCAATGATCTGGATGAGGGAATTGAGTGCACCCTCAGTCAGTTCACAGGTGAAACCAAATTGTATGGGAATGTTGATCTGCTGAAGGGCAGGAAGGCTCTGCAGATGGATCTGGACAGGCTAGATTGATGGGTTGAGCCCTGTGGTGTGAGTTTCATCAAGTCTAAGTGCCGGGTCCTTCCCTTGGGTCACAACAATCACAGGCAGTGCCACAGGCTGGGGGAAGAGTGGCAGGAAAAGGATGTGGGGGTGCTGGTGACAGCAGCTGAACATGAGCCAGGGTGTGCCCAGGTAGCCAAGAAGGCCAATGGCATCCTGGCCTGGATCAGCAGTAGTGTGGCCAGCAGGACCAGGGCAGGGATTGTCCCCCTGTACTGGGCACTGGTGAGGCCACACCTCGAGTGCTGTGTCCAGTTCTGGGCCCCTCACTGCAAGAAAGACACTGAGGTGCTGGAGGGAGTCCAGAGGTCAACAGAGCTGGGGAGGGGTCTGGAGCACAAGTCCTGTGAAGAGTGGTTGAGGGAGCTGGAGATAAGGAGGCTCAGAGTGACCTAGAAGGAGGTTGTATCCAGTTAGAGGTCAGTCTCTTCTCCCAGGCAGCCAGTGACAGGATGAGAGGAAATGGCCTTAAGCTGCACCAGGGGACGTCCAGGTGGGGTATCAGGGAGAAGTTCTTCACAGAAGGAGTGATCAGGCATTGGAATGGGCTGTCCAGGGAGATGATGGAATCACCATGCTTGAAAGATTTCAGAAAACACCTGGACTTGGCCCTTAGTGCTGTGGTTTAGTTGACAGGGTGGTGTTCAATCAAAGATTGGACTCAATGATCTTGGAGGTCTTTTCCAACCTTAATGATTCTGTGGTTCTATTGATGCCATGAAGATTTTTTGTCTTTTCTTTTATACCCCTGTTATACCTTTTTACCACTTCCGTATTCCTAGTGGTTTTTCCTTACATTCTTGAACTTGTTTGTTAAGCTAAGAGACTAAACATTTTAGAAGCTTCATAGCTAAGGATCAGTGTGCCCCAGACCCCAAGGTCCTCTCCAGAACACATTCTGTAAACCAAGATAGAACCATCCAGGGGAAGGTTCCTTGGGGAGGGGGGCTCACTTGAGCCTCTCATTGGGGAATCTTAGATATGCTAATTATTAAAACCTGTAATGTTATACCTGATCTTCAGGGATAGACTCGGCGGGGTGCATTTCAATGCATATGACCTGGACGTGTGCACCTAAGGATCCTTAAAATAAATACCAAGGTGAAATCCCTTTTCCCCTTAACCGTGTATGACTCTTGATTTTAAGACCAGGAAAAGGCATCACTATGACAAGTGGAAATGGCCTCAGGTTGCATCAGGGGAGGTTTATATTGGATATTAGGAAAAACTTATGAAGAGAGTCGTTAAGCAGTGGGTCTGGCTCCTCAGGTTGGTGGTGGAGTTGCAATCCCTGGGATTGTTCAAAAAATGAGTCAACGTGGCATTTTGTGATATGGTTTAGTAGGTAGTGGTAGGTGTAAGAGAAGAGTATTTGTATGATAAGCTGTTCTTTGTTAAAGTGTATGTGAGAAACTTGGTTCATTGCAGGTGGTTACTACAAACTGCTGCAGCTCTCCCTTCATAGTGATTCTCTGCCAGGAGTAACTCGTCCTGGTTGTAGTTGTCATAAAGAGTCTGCTCACTGTGTTCTTGGGGTGGAAAATTACAAGAAATGGTGCCTTGTAGTCCTGCTATTATTACATGGGATTTTCAGTAATTCCTTTAGCCTCCTTGTACAAATGGGTTTGATTAGGTTTCTCTGCTTTTGCAATTGTAGTAAAAGGCTTGGGAATCTTAAATTACCATAGGATGAAAACATGTAAAAAAAAAAAATCTGTAATAAACCTCTAAGACATTACTCTGGGGATAAAACATCCCTTCTTTGCCAGCAGATTAACATTATCTGGCCTTTAACAGATGGCAATTACAGCTGTTTTGATGTTGCAATGCTGTGAAGGAAGATGTGATGGGATGGAGGTATTGCATAATTCTCTATTCTGAAATTGATAATGGCTTTGTGGCTTTCTTAGCAAAACACCTGATTCTTTTCTTGAGGAGTGAATCTTCTGTAGAGCACAGATTAAGAAGATGCACAAATAATTGCACTTAGGCATTAAAACCTTTCAGTATGTATCAAACATTGGTGGATGCACACTGCAAAACAGTAATTCGTACATTTCTCATGCCTTTTGTTAGATTTGAGCAGTTTGTAGAGTCTGCCTCTAAACCTATGTCAAATTAGTGTCATACAGGTGTTGCCCATTGTAGGGAAGCTGACTTCAGGCACGCAGTGGATTGTGGTGGTCCTTTCTCTCTCCCCCTACCCCTTTTATCAAAAACCCACAGCTGTGTGCTTATATAGTAGGTCAGGAACAAACACCAGTTTCCATGCCAAGTGTGTAATTTACTAATAAAACTTTCTGATTGATTGTGGACCCTTTGACTCGTCGTTCCTTTTGACCAGTGAGCATTTACAAGTCTTAGGTACTTCCTTCCCCTTCAGAGTTTGTTGTCACACCCATTGTTTTTGCTTATTCAGTGATACATTAGTCATAAGCTTGGACAATGAAGGCTGTAGTCATAAACTGTAGTCAACAGCATTTAAATGAAGGCTGTAGTCATAAACCAGTAATTTAAGAGCATGGTTTTGAGGGTACTGCTGTTGTTGAATTTTTATGTTACTCTAAAGTAAAATTTAAGAATGGCATCGTTAATTTTTTTACTTGTTAAATGCAGTCTTGCATGGAGGTTGATACTAGTAGACTTCTAATGACAAGCTACTCACTGAGAAATGGAGTTATACATACTCAGAAATTGAAGTGAAAATCAGACTAGTTTCACTGGATTGTTCTTCCCCACAAATGAAAACAGTAGGGAATAGAAGGACACTCATGGGTTTTGTTTGTGTTTTGCAATGGCATAAGTCAATGAAAGTCTGTTCCCATGCCGTCCTCCTTACATTTAGAGGAATGAACTGGTTTGAGTTATTGGCATAGGTAGAAATCAGCCTAATGAGTTTCTCGGTTAAAACCAACTCTGCAACTTCCTGAGGTAAAATTCAGTATATATTTTCCATCAAACCTGCTTTTGCTAAGACTGCACAATTAAATGCTGCAAGGTCAGTTTGCAGACTGGTCAATGAAAATGCACTTAATTTTTCCACCGAACTACAAAATTCTCTATTCTGTGCCAGTGTTAATACAGGCTCACTGTAATTATACAGTGGTCAGTAACTTTATATGGTGTGGCCATACATAATACAGAAGATAAATATTTTTTGAAACTGAACTTCTACAGATAACAAATGGATTTGCAGTAAGGGTCAGATTTGTAGCAGTAGTTCTGCAGTCTTCTGTCTCACCCTGCCAACAGAGGCAGTGGAAATGCTTCCCTTTAAGAAGGGGTACCATCTGGGATCAGGCAATCCCTGGAGCAGTTACCCCTGAATCACCAGCCCAAACAATACGTAGAGAGGAATCCGCAATGAAAACAGTTGAGTCTTTTCTGTGGGAGGCACTCGTGTTTCAGGAACAGTAACTTCTCTTTGCTCCCACCCTCAGGACAGAAGAGTTAGTTCTTCTAGAGCATTTGTGTGCAAAGTGGATAAAAGTGTCTCTAAGTGTGGATATGGGACACATTTTTTGGCATGGTTTCTATTGTACTCTAAAGGTTTCCTGTCTTCTGTGGCAAATGACTTCGGTAAATGACATCACTTTTGTAAGATGTTTTTCTCTTTACTATTAAGTTGTTACAAATGGTAGTAGCTGAAACAGTTACTGATGCTATGATTAAGTGCCTTCTGCATCCTGGAATCTCCTAAGTGCTACTGCCCAGTGCACACACAAACATTTAAGATTGTGCAAGCTTTAATTTAAGCACGTTATGTAGCCCTGAGGCAGGCAGAGGGATGACTCAAGGTTTTTAAAAGTTGAACAAATGTTTAACTAGTCTGTTAGGTCTGGTGCAACTTTTCATCATTTTGAAAGATTGAGCAGTCAACTTTCAGTGTATCAGTAAAAACAGTGTATTAATCTGTGAGAATGGGCAGTTAATCAGACCAAGTCTAGAATAGAAGTTCAATAATTAAACATAATTATGGGTCTGGTCCTGCTCTTACTTTTATTCTTACTAAAGAAAAAAAAGTCTGCTATACCAAAGAGCATTTAGGTTACAGTTTACATCTGCTGCACAAGTCATGGAAGTTGAAATGAATCAATCTGCAGCTTCTGTTGCATGTGACACTAGTGCAGGATAAACTATTTGTTGTCTGTAATGGATCTCTTCCTGAATTGGGGCCAAGACTTCTTGATGTACTGATTGCATTATTAAAATTCAGTATCTGTTCGTGGAGACTGTCTGCTTAGCAAGGACTGTCAGTGCTTAATAGGAGCCACACTACTAGGGACTTTGTATTTCCATTTACTAATTTCACGGCATCTTAATTGCAACGTTCCTTCTGATTTTCAGTCCCATTATTCCTTTTTATGTTGCTTATGGGCTGCAGTCTTCTTCCAAGCCATTAAGTGGAAAACGTTTGTTTTAAAAGGGATCACCACTTGAATTACTCCCTTGCCTGTGCCCTAAATGATGCATGACGTGCTTACCGGTGAGTGCTCCTCTGTTGTTGCTGTTACCCATATGCTTGTTCCGCTGCGTGTGCTTATGCGATTTGAAGACACTCTTGACTTGTTTCATCTGCATCCGAACGTCGCTGCGTACACCCCCGCACGGCCGGCTGATTACCGCCCTTTGAAAGAGCGGCGAAGCTGGTGCGGGCGGGCCCTCAGCCTGCATGGCGGCAGGGCTGTGTCCCCGCTCCGCCCCGTCCCGGGAAGTGGGGTGGCCGCAGGGACGGGCGGGGAGCGGTCCGGGGGCGGCTCCGGGGGCGGGCGCCTGTCGGGGCTCCGGGCAGGGCCGAGGAGCCGCCCGCCAGCGGCCGGCGCCGTGCGGGGCAGCTGGGGACATCCGAGTCCGACACCGCTCGTCCCAGCGGCGTGGGTGGGAATTGCTGGCCTTCAGAATTACGGGAAAAAGCGTTACTTGTGCTCAGCCGGGCGACTTCCTATTTTGTCCGTCTCTTCGCCATCGCGGGGAGGCAGAGGCCCCTGTTAAACCAAACGCCCGTTCTGCAGCTGAGGTGAGTAGAAAAGATGTTTTCAGCAAAGGTCCCTGTGCTCATTTTCGTTTATATGAAGTGTGGGGGAGTGTGAAACTCTTCCTCGCACTGTTACACGCGTGGATCTCTAGCAGTGAAGTTTGCTTGCGTTTGCATTTCTCCAAGCGTTTGTCCCAGACTTCGGGCAGGATATGCTTCTGGGTGTCTTCGGGCCAAAAAGCTCCTTTTGGTTTCTTTCTTTCAAGTCCATGAGACAGAAAGAATTGAAACTTTCTGTTTAGCTCATTGCATTAATCTCATTTTCTAAAGAATGCAGTACAGATGCTTGGCAGTGGCTTTCCTTGTGTGTGTAATGTTCTCATTATGTGTTCTCAAAATGTTTGCAATGTATGCAATCATCAAAGGAAGTAAAAGCTCTTACTTAATTGCTCTCTGCTTAATTTGTATTCATTCACATTTTCTCGAAGTGATGTATCATATTTTAATGAACTGGGCCCAGGTTTCTTCAATGTTTGCCATTTCTGCCTTCTGAGGAAAAAATATTTTCGTAATGGGTTTGTGTATATATATATCACGAGTATCATGTTCATGTACTCATGCTTAAATTGGGAAGTGTCAGTTGTCTTCTCACCTGTAATGGACTGTATGATTTGTCTTTTGGAAGTGGAGGGTCTGGAGCACAAGTTCTGTGAGGAGCAGCTGAAGGAGCTTGGGGTGTTTATCCTGGAGAAAAGGAGGCTCAGGAGAGACCTTATCAGTCTCTACACGTGCCTGAAAGGTTGTGGTGAGATGAGGGTTAGTCTCTTCTCCCAAGTTATAAGCAACGGATGAGGAAATTGCCACAAGTTGCACCAGGGAAGGTTAGATTGGATATTCGGAAAACTTTCTTATCGGAAAAGGTTCTCAAGCACTGGAACAAGCTGCCTGGGGAATTGGTGGAGTCACTGTCCCTGTGGGTATTTAAAAGGCACGTAGATGTGACACTTGGGAACATGGGTTAGCGGTGGACATGGCATTGCTGGGTTAATGGTTGCACTTGATGGTCTTCTTGAACCAAAATGATTTTATGATTGTCTAAAATAGTTGAAATCCAACTTCTAGACTCTCTGTGAATTAAGACACTGATTGGGCAAGAGAATGTTTTCATGCTTGAAGGAAGCTTTGTGTGTTAGGCAAAAGAACGGAGTGGTCAGTTCAGATTTTTCTGTTGGAGGGTAATCTATAACAAAACAGGTCTCAAAAGGGATAAAAAGGGAGAAAAAAGCTTTGGGTTTGTATCACAGAGATTGTAGTGTTGAAGATTAAAAATTTTGATTTTTTTGTATAATAATCATTTAAACCTGGGGAATTTTTGCATGATTTGGTGCTTGTAGAGGGCATTTTCAGTTCAAAAATGCCATACTAAGAGATGTCAAAACATAACTGTGTTTAGTAGGTCCCATGGAGCCTGATTTCTCACTACTGTGCTGTGTTTTGCCTTGCAATTTTGGCTAAGATACAAAAGTATTGTTAGTAAAGGTAACAGCATAGATAGTAAAGAATAGCAGGATAGATAACCTTTACTATTTGATTTGAAGCAGCAGGGTTATGATGCTGCAGTGAGTCTGAGCTTATAATGTTTTCTAGAATACACAATTAAATGTCTTCTTCAGAATGTTGTGTTACATGTACAGGTAAGTTTCAGGGTCATGGTCATCTTTTTTGAGTGTGAAGAAAGTATGAAAGTGAAGTTTTGTGCTCATTTTGTTCTCTTTCCTTCTCGTGTTTGTGGGAGCATGGTGTTACCTGCACTGTGTTCTGTGTTGTTCTACTTGCAGCACTGCAGCAGTACAAGGATTATAACTATATTATACATTTTGGGGCTGTAGCTGATTCCATAACAGTCCAGGAAAGTTTTTATTTGCTTTCTTCCAAAACATATTTTGTTGGCATTATAAAAGTAGGTGTGTGTTTTACATCTAGGTCCAGTCTGAGGTTGAGAGACAAGACTGGAGAAGGTGAGCTAATGCTCTGAAGCAGTAGAGAGAATCTTCCTTCTGATTTTATGACAGGTGTGTATTCTGTATAAACTTTAGATTGAAACCACCCAAATGTAAAAGATTTTGATCTGGCTACCGTCTTTTCAGTGAGAGCTCTACATTTCTTTGGAGTTCAGTGCATGGATCCTGCTACCCTGGCTGTCCATTTTGCTCACCTAGTTGCTTGCCACATGAGAGACAACTTGTTCTCCACCAACACGAAGGGGCATGAAGGCAACCATTGTCTAATAACATCTTACTTACTGAAAATGTCTGATGCAAAATCATCTCTCAAAGTAGACCCTTGCAGTTCAAATAGACTGTGTAGTCACTCAGACAATCAGCCTAAGAAGGAGGCTTGCTCCAAGACCAGATCTGTATGTTAACCTTCTTTAAACCATAGCTTGTCTGTTTTTTCTTTCTCAGTGAAAAAAGAACAGGTAATGACCTGCTCTGAAAGCAACATTCTGTCTGGTAATATAACCAACATTTAGTTATAGTGATACTGATGGCCTGACCTTTCCTCTAGTGAGTATTATCAAATTGGATACAATCATGTAGTTATAATAAAAGAAATGACATGTATGTAAAGATAAAGCAAGTGAATCTTGTTTTGTTTCTAACTTTAAAATTTTTCCATAAAAATTGTTTCTTTTATGAGGTACAATATATTAATTAGTAAAAAAAAAAAAAATCTGTTTTGCAGCTTTTTTTATCTATCTGAGCATTTTATACATTAAGAATTATATAGAGACTTGTTTGTTATGCTTGTTTGGAAAATAGTGAGTCATATTCTATTTTTCCCTATTAATATCAAGCTTGTATAGTTAGAAATTTGATTTAAATTCCAATATAACAGCATTTTATATTATAATGAATGAATATTCTATGTTCTGCTTTATAAGAAAACAAAGGGGGTTTATCAAAACATAATGTTTTGCATCTGAACTGCAGGGTATACTAAGCAAAATAACTGTTATCAGCAGTTATTGGCAGACCTGACTTTTCCTGGTCACAATGTCCTTCAGGATTTTAGAACAAAAATATCTCATCCTTTTGTGCCTACATTCTCTATTGAGAGACTGAAAGAGGAAAAATTACTTTTCTGCTTTTTCCGTTTCCAGTTGAAGTTTTTAAATTCACAAGTTGTTTGTGTGATGATGTTTTGGGGTTTTTTTGACGTGATGTTGTTTTTAGAACAAGTTTCTGTGGTCACCATACAGAAACATATACATATGTATATGATACAGCGTTTTGACAGTGTCATCATGTGGCTCCTTCAGATATGTCTATAAGCGTAGTAGTTTTCTCAATAGATATGTATTGTTTGATTTTATTTCCTTTAAGTGGTGTTAGCAGGTTATTAGTTAATAGATTATTAGTTAGTAGACTAAGTTTTTAAAATACATATAGATTTCTTTTCCAAATGAAAGTGCACCTAACACCTGTTTAAATCAAGTTCTATTTAAAGGTAAATGTTTTAAATCCTGTTCATCCTGGTCTGAGGTTCAGTTGACTATTTTTAGCTCAGTGAAAGACTGTGGATTGTGAAATCAGTGTGCCCAGGATCTTTCGTCACAGTGTCTGTCATTTTTCCCGTGGATGGGCTTGTCTGTGCTTAAGTCATAGGGGTTAAGGAGTTAAGAAAACCCATTAGATGTCCCTCAAATTTACTGCTTCTTCCATTATGTTTATGTGTCATTGTCTTCTCCAACCAACGTAGAAACCCCTCCATTTTCCTCTTCTGATGCTCACTGGTACTCGCCTTTGGTGCAATCCTGACCTATCATGAATCTGATGCACCCTGTTACCTAAAAAGGATGCTGAAGTACATGTTTGAATCATTTGCCTGAAATGTCCTTTTTCCCTCTAGGATTTGTGTAAATGCTGATGTATTTGAATCTTGGGGTTCTTAAAATTGATGGTTATTGCTTTTCCTGGTGCATTTTGTAGAACATCACAGTTAGGTGGCCCAGTGGGCCAGAGTGGAGGCTTTCAGCATTTGCTGACTGTGTATAGGGTGAGGTCTGTCTCTCCATATGGCAGCTATCATGGGAGAGCTATAGCAATGGATAGTAAAGACTAAATAAAAGGAGAGTTCAGTTTCTTTCCTCCTTCATAGTTGTTAGATGAGTGTCAGACTTGGTAGTAAAGAATTTCCTGTCACATTCCAGCAAAGATGTTAAAAGTTCTTGAAGATGACTGGAACGAAGAATGGTGCTGAGTGGTGCCACATTCAGTTGACAGCTGGTTGCTTCTCCTGGGCTCACTATGGGGCCCAGTCCTGTTCAGTGTCTTTATTACTGATCCTCACAAGGGGTTCAAGTGCACCCTCAGTCAGTTTGCAGATGAAACGTGGTTGGGCAGGAGTTGATCTGCTGGAGGGCAGAAAGGGTCTGCAGACAGATCTGGGCAGGCTGGATCGATGGGCTGAGGCCAATGGTGTGAGGTTCAACAAGGCCAAGTGCTGGGTTACAAGAACCCCAGGCAGCAGCACAGGCTGGGACAGAGGGGCTGGAGAGGACCTGGGGGTGCTGGTGCCAGCAGCTGAACATGAGCCAGGGTGTGCCCAGGTGGCCAAGAAGGCAAATGGGATCTTGGCCTGGATCAGCAATAGTGTGGCCAGCAGGACCAGGGCAGGGATTGTCCCCCTCTACTTGGCACTGCGCACCTTGATTCCATGGCTATGTTGCAAGGAAGACGAAGGTTAGGGATAATGTGGGCCCTCTTCAAAAGCAAATGGGAGACATGGATACCCTGGGAAAAGAGAAGGCAGAGGTTCTCAACAACCTCTGTGCCTCTGTCTTTGACAGCAAGTGTTCCAGCCATTTCAATCAAGCTGAGAAAGGCTAATGCAGGGTTGGGAGAATGAAGACCCTAAACCCACTGTAGGAAAGGATCAGGTCTGAGACCATCTAAGGAACCTGAATGGTTGTAAGTCCATGGGATCCAATAAGATTTGTCTGTAGGTCCTGAGGGAGGTGGCAGAAGAAGCTGCTAAGCCATTATACATAATTTTTGAAAAATTGTACCAGTCAAATAAAGTCCCTGATGACTGAAAAAAGCAAACTATAACCCCCATTTAAAAAAAGGGGAATGCAGAAGCCCTGAGGAGCTACAGACCAGTCAGTCTCTCCTCTGTGCCAAAAAAGATCATGGAGCAGATTCTCCTGGAAACTATGCTAAGGTGCATAGAAAATAAAGAGGTGATTGGGACAACCAACGTAGCTTTACTAAGGGCAAACCATGCCTGACAAATTTGGTGGTCTTCTATGATGGGGCTACAGCTTTGGTGGACAAGGGCAGAGTAACTCTGAGGAAGGTATATTTTCAGCTTTTACCGGCTAGCACTTGTATTTCAATGCCTCAGAAAGCGTTGAGCAACCCAGAGAGGTAGCACGGGCAATCTGGCACTTTAGTAGCTCTAAAATCGGTACCTGTATCAGCTGCAAAGCAAATACCACCAGCAGAAGCCAAGAGGGAGAAATATAGCTCCCTGCTCGCTCAATTTCCCACAGTTAGGAGCTTTCAAAAGAAACAGACGACAAGATGTTCGCAGAAAACATAGCAGAGCCAGGAGAGGGCGGGGCCTCCCTCGATCGTCTGTTGTATCCAGAGAAGGGGAAAGGGGAGGACTGGGGGCGGACCCGGGGTGACCAGACAGTGAGACACTGCTGAAGAGTCTGAGTTACATTTGGTTTTGCCCATGCTTGGAACAAAGGGGTCCAGAGCACATGTTCAGAGCAAGTGTCTTTGGGAGGGGGAGGGGAAGCTCAGAACAGGTAGCAACATAACTCCCCTTGTCTACCTGGATTTATGCAAAGAATTTGACATCGTCCCACTTGCCATCCTTGTCTCTGTATTGGAGAGATGTGGATTTGATGGATGGACCACTTTGGATAAAGAACTGGCTGGATGGCAACACATACAAAGTTGTGATCAACAGCTCATTGTCTACAGAGACCAGGGATGAGTGATGTCCCTCAGGGGTTGGTCCTGGGGCTGATGCAGTTCCACACCTCTGTCAGTGACATGGACGGTGGGATTGAGGGCACCCTCAGCAAGTTTGCTGATGACACTGAGCTGTGTGGGGCAGTTGACACATACTGGAGGGAAGGGATGGCATCCACAGGGACCTGGACAGGCCTGAGAGGTGGCACCAAGCAAACCTCATGGAGTTCAGCAAGGCTGACTGCAAGGTCCTTCACCTGCATTGGGGCAATCCCAGACACATGAACAGGCTGGGCAGAGAAGTGGAGAGCAGCCCTGTGGGGAAGGACTTGGGTGTGATGGCTGATGAAAAATGCACCACGAGCGGGCAGTGAGTGCTCGCAGCCCAGAAAGCCAAGGGAATCCTGGGCTGCATCCAAAGGAGAGTGGCCAGCAGGTCAAGGGATGTGATTCTGCTCCTCTGCTCTGCTGAGACCCCACCTGGAGCACTGCATCCAGCTCTGGGGTCCCCAGCATAATGACAAGGAGTTGTTAGAGCAAGTCCAGAGGAGGGCCAGGAGGCTGATAAGAGGACTGGAGTACCCTCCCTGTGAGGGTAGGCTGAGAAAGTTGGGGCTGTTCATCCTGGAGAAGAGAAGGTTGTGTGGGGACCTCACAGACACCTTCCAGTATCTGAAGGGGCCTACAGGAAAGCTGGAGAGGGACTGTCTGACAGGAACTGGAGTGGCAGGGTAAGGAGGAATGGGTACATACTGAAAGAGGGGAAATTTATATTAGACACTAGCAGGAAATTCTTTATTGTGTGGGTGGTGAGACACTGGAAGAAGTTGCTCAGGGAAGTTGTGGATGCCCCATCCCTGGAAGTGTTTGAGGCCAGTTTGGATAAGGCGTTGAGCAACCTGGTCTACTAGGAGGTGTCCCTGAACATGGAAGGGAGGTTAGGATTAGATGGTATTTAAGATACCTTCCAACCCTTAACATTCTGTGATTCAATGACTCTATGATATGGTGTCTTGACATTTATAGATGTGGCATGCTCTTTATTCTTGGTGTAACATCTACACTGTATGCAGAGGTGTGTAGTTAAAAACAATCTTAGAATTGGATCTGAATGGAAAATGGTTTCATGTCCTGAAATGGGGGAGAAGGGCAATTAAGAAATGGTCTTAAATACAATAGGGGGAAAAGTTAACTTTGAGTAATTTTTTCGTCTGACTTTAAAGTTTTTAAATCACAGCTCTTCCAAACGCGGTAATTTAATCAGAAGTATTGAGACATTATTCATCAACTGTGTTACACAAGTTTTATTTATTTAATGTGACCCTTACTGAGATTGCATCTTCCTACAAGATATCTGGCCTTGCTGAATCAATTTTTTAATCAACTGAAGAAGACAGTTCTGTTCATATTTGTTTAGTCATCAGAATTGAGCTTTTATAGGCATCTTTCAATTAAATACTTAAATTTTCACTCAGGCATGTTCTTTCATCACTTTTACATGTACAACCTCTTCAGTAAACAGCCAAAGAGCTATTTTGTCACGTATCAGTGTCCTGACAAGCATATAAGATTTGAGCAGCACTGTAACCTGCTGAATCACCCTGGTTTCTGGCATGTAGTAACTAGCAGCTGGCATGTCAAATTAACAGCTGCTAATTGATTCTGGAGAAAAAGGAGGCGGAGGACTGAACCAAATTAACAGCTCACGTCTGGGAAAAGTCATGGAGGTCTCACTCCCCAGTTCTCTCCTCTGTTTCACCAACTCCTGTGCCTGTCTGATCATGTAGCAAGTTGCTTAATGTAGTACAAATACTTTTTTTTCCTTAGTTTTCTGCTGTTTTGGCAAGTGGAAGTGACTTACTGTATGGTTGAGTACTAGAGAAGCACTAGAAGAGGAGGAAAGGGTACAGGATGGATACAGAATGAGGAGCACCCCCTGGATGTGGATGGGATCTTAGGCTATTTAAGCTTTCTGGTGTGCATGTCAAACTAGAATTTTTCAAATCCTTTGTCTGGGGAGGTAAAACCCCAGACAGCAGTACAGGGAGCTGGCCAAGTGGAGGGCAGAACATGAGCCAGCAATGTGCCCCTGTGACAAAGAATGCTGGTTTCCTGGGCTGTGTTAGGACTGCAACCAGCAGGTCAAGGGAGGTGATCCTGCCCCTCTGTTCAGCACTGCTGAGCCGACACTTGGAGTATTTTGTTCAGTTCTGGACTCCCGATGTCAAGAGAGAAATGGGCATACCAGAGAGAGTTCAGGGAATAGCCACAATGATGATTAATGTACTGGAGCATCTGCCATATGGGAGCTGGAACTATTCAGCCTAGAGAAGAGAAAGCTCAGAGGAGATCTCATCAGTACCTGAGGGGAGGGTGCAAAGAGGGTAGAGCCAGAATCTCTCCAGTGATAGGACCAGAGGCAGTGGGTACAAGCTGAAACACAGGAGGTTCCCTCTGAACATCAGGAAATACTTCTTTGGTGTGAGAGTGAATGAGTACTGGAGCAGGTTATCTATCCAGAGAGTTTGTGGAGTCTCTGTCAAGGGAGATCTTCAAAAGCTGTCTGGACATGGTCCTAGGAGGCCCTGTGTAAGCAGGGAGTTTGGATCAGATGGTGTGTAGGGGTCCCTTCCATAAACACATTCTGTGATTCTGTAAGAGCTGACAGCAGCACTTGAGGCAAGAAGAGTGTTTGATTTTTGTAATTTTTTCTCATGGAATCCTAGATTCAGCTGTCCTTTTGGAAGAAATCAGTCTCTGCTTTGCTTTCCCCATTCTTAACATAGAGTTAAAGGTTTTTCGGCTGCACAGTAGTTCAGTTCTTTTCTTCGAAAAGAAAGCCAAAGAGAGGTGCTTTCCTTTGTTTTTGCGGCGTGTACTCAGGTCTGTTGCCAGGTACACTTGGCCAGGATAAAACCAATATGAATTCATCCTCTTTTAGGTGAAAGGCAACCTGCACTGTTGTCCACTTCCTGAACAATTTCTTTATTAGGTGGTGATGCACAAGATAGGCAGATCATTCCTTCTCCTGCAACAGCCTTAACTTTAAAAAGAATTCACTAGATGAATCTGCTTAGGAAAGACTAGGCAGGCTGCGTGTCAAGTGAATGGAGATACATTTCTTGCCAGTTATTTACATGGTCTTTGGAAGGTAAAACCCTTGTGTGAATTGGATTGCCCTTACCAGAGTTTTAGGTACACTTACCTTTCTCTTGATTATGGGAAATGTATGCAACTTATCTTAGGAAAACTGCATCAAATTTCTCCATTGTTCAGGAAAGTAACATTTAAAAAAAGCAATACTTCACTTGAATACAAGAGAGAAAAGCTGAATAACATTATTAACTCTTACACAAATGCTAACAAGGTGTTAAAAGGGCATCTTTAGTTGAATATATTATTTTTATTTTTATTTTATGACAGCATTTTCTGCCTATACTTACTGAGAAGGAAATGTTCAACAGTTTGATTTGGATGTTTGTCCTGCTCTGCAGCTCTGTAGCAGGTATGCTTCTGGATTTTTACCACCTGTCTTGCCATAAGAAATTTTTCCGAAAGGTAACATTCTCCAAGTGAAATTTTGAGGAGTTCTGAAAGCAGGAAAAGTTTATTTTAAAAGTAGAAGTTAGTAGGTGATTGACTTAGTGTACAGTATATATAGAAAAATTAATTTATGGTAGTTTTGATGTCTTCTTGTTGACAGATTTATTTATGAAATTTATTTATTTAATAATTTTAAATTAATGAAATTTGGCTTCAAGAAATAAGTAGCACCAACCCCCCCTAACAAAAACAGTTTGTTCCTTCCAGGACTCTAATGGATGATTCTTGCACTGTTTGATAACTTTGTGCTCAATTCATTTATTCAGCCCACTTATGTGTTCTTCTTTTACATGTGTTTTGTATCTGCACTCTGTCTGGGAATATAAATTCTAAGAAGTATTGAAATATATTACAGCTTAGTTGTAAATTTTAGTCTTACTGTTTTAATGTATTTTTGGATATTTTAAGTAGTAATGATAAATGCATATAAATTACATGCATATCTTTTACCTATAGGAATATTTTATAGAAACAGGCTTAAAATACAAGACTTTCTTTTCTTCATTTAGGGCTATTAAAAAGGTTTCTGAATGGAAACTTCCTCATTATTTCTGTGAATTTGTTGAAACATTACTCTAATGTAATACCTATTGTAATACAGTAATTAATGTGAACTGAGTTTTCAAACAGCAGTATCTGATTTGAATAACTAACTGGGTATTTTATTTGAATTCTGTATGAAAAAAATTAATTAAATTATCTGTAGACAACAAAACAACTTACCATTTTTCTACTAGTATTTTAAGAGGAATTTGTCTATGAGATGTCTTTGATTTTGTTTCTAGATGAAAACTCTATCACAGATGCTGACATTTTTCCTTCATCTCCTAAAATTGAAAGAGGATCCCCCCTGAAACTATTCTGTGTTCTTAGAAAGAGCTACCTGCCTCAGAGAAATGCAAGCCACATCATCTGGAAACTGAATGATGAATTAATTGCTTCAGAAAACTGTAACATTGTGAATGAGACTGTATCTAGTGTAACCATTCATAATTTCACGTACAACACAGCTAATGTGAAGTGTTTAATGAACTTGGACAAGGAACAACTTTTGACTCACACAGAAGTTAAGTCTGGCTGTAAGTAGAAAGGCAGAAAAAATAATCTTAACACTTTAAAGTAATTTACTGTAATAATTTTACTTTTAAAACAGCTACTTTTGGTTGTGGCATTTTAAAACACCTGTATTCAAGTGCATTTTTTTTTTTCTGAAATAAAGCATGAAATTACCAGTATTTTATACTGACACAGGTCTGTAACCTCTCTGACCCTGACTTTCGCCTAGCTGAAGTTTTCTGTTGAGTTCCAAAGGTATTGAGTCTGTCCCATTGGTTATATCTCCTTTCTAGCCTAGCCAACTTCAGCTTTCTCCAGAGAGATTTCCTCTCTAATCCTCTCTTCTGAAGAAATGATAATTACACTCTCTCATGGAGAACGTTAAAATATGTATATGAATTCTTTAATTTATTGAACAGATTAAGTCCAGATTGTACTAACGTATGCCTGGGGGTCCCATTCTAATAAAGAAGTAATAAAAGCAAGACATCTGTAGAAAAAAATCCAGCAAAAGGTCTTGCTTGTCTGCAAAGTTTAATGTGCTGTAAGCTTATTGATAAAAGAAAGATCTTTTGAGAATTCTATTAGATGGGACAGAAAAATACTATTTTGAAAAGAGGGCTTTTTCAACCAGTTTATTTCACTGGGCACAGTTCTCTTCCTTTCTACTCAGACTTCTTCTAACCAGTGATGAAATTGAGCTGTAACAAAAAAGTCTTTCAGGGTGTAACATTTTTATGGATGACTTCAGACTATAGAGGAAGACTATAGAGATTGCAGAAGATTGTTTCCTTTGTGCTATCTTGCTTATAAGATAAAGAGAGCCCAGAATTAGTGATCTCTTTGAGATCACTTAGTCACGTAGATCTGTTTCCCAGAAACTTGTCTTCTGCACTCTTGAGGTTGTGCAGGTTTCTCAGATTCGGGTTTTTCATAGCGTGAACAATTAGATATTCTGGGAGATAACCAAAAGGAGTTTTATCTGTCAGAGAATGCCTTTTTTGAGGGGTTGCTTTTGCTGTTTCTTTGTTTTCCTCTTACTTTCTGGGCTCACCTTAAACTACAGGTGTGTTGCAGGGGGGGAGACTGTGTGTGTGTATACTTAGATGTTCAAGACAGTGTATGCAGTGGTTTGATACATGATAGTTAAAGAGTCACTGCCTTTAGGCACACTTAGTAAAGTATTTCTGAGAAGTGGTTGGAGAAAATCTCGTTGTCTCCTCAGGATAAGAAAGAGTGGCTTTCGTTTTGGTTTTGTGAGGAGTTCTCAGGGCAGTGAAGAATGATAAAACGAAGTGCTGACTGACACTGAATGAAGTTTGCCATAATCTGCTTTTTGACCAACAAAATCAGGTGTATGTTAAAATTACTTATTTTTACTGGATTTTTTTTTTTTTTAAACCTTTGTCATTGTAGTTCGTCCAGACAGGCCAGAAAATATTTCCTGCATTTATTTCTATAAGGATAACCTTACCTGTACCTGGAATGCAGGAAGAGAAACAAGTTTTACAACAAACTATACTCTTTACCGAAAACTGTAAGTACAAGAGATGCTGGGAACTGGGTTGCTGGGGTGTGACAACCAGCTCTCTTGCTCTCTCATCCTGACTTCTGCTTAAAGAAAACTTGAAATCATCACGGAGATTGGAGTCTTGGCATTTCTCGGTGAATATTGATTAATTCAGGGTTGATAATTGCTGATAAAGTATAGTCTGATATCTTTTTTGTATGCTGTATAAAGGAAATGAGTATTCTCAACCCAATATTCAGTAGAGAAATATTTATATCAAAGCTGATTCCCTTGAAGTAACATTACCAATAAAATTGGAAGTTGAGTGACCTTATGTACAGATGAAGAATGGAGGCATTTTATGGGTGAGTTTCCCAGAAACTTTCTATATAATGAACTATCCTCATTTTGAATGAGTATAAAAGATTGCTTCCTCATCTGCTTTAAAAAATTCCCTGTCAAAATTCATTAAGCCACTGATTTACTGCAGTATTCTGCTTGACTCCAGCAACATTTAACCTAGGGACCCTGGGAGTCATGAGGTTTCAGTGAAAGAATCCGGAGTTGTCCTTTTGGATTGCTTGGGGATTTCTATTTACAAATTATGTGGTCTCATGCTTTTCAGCAGAGAAACACAGATACTTGGTTCTTTCAATTTCTGTTAGATTTTAAATATTGGTTAGGAGCTTGCTTTTTCATAAGTGACTGTGAAAATGGTGAAATCAGTGTTGTTCCAAGGCAGATCTCAGATAGCACAGATTTGTCCCAGATGCACTTGTCAATCTGTCTTTCATAGTGCTGCTTCTAGTAGTGTTCTTTTTCTGCCTAACCAAGACTCCAGGTAATATTGTTTCATGAAGAGATTTCCAAAATGCCTAAAGTTATTCTTGATAATGGGAAGGAATTCAGACTCTGGAGGGCGCTTTTTCATATTGTACTAGTGCATACTATATTTTTTATTTAAGTTGTAGGGTAGGAAAACCTCTTTAGTTTTATCTCCATTTTAGCTTTGGCATTTTAGGCTTCCACCTTTTTAATGTGGAACTTTCTTACTACTTCTGGTGTTTCTATATTTTATAACTTAGCTGAGTTTATGAAGCCAGAAGCTAAAACAGCCATTGAAAGCACGTTTCAGTATTATTCCTTCCTCTATAAGTACAAACCTTTTATTAACCACAGAGTGAATTGGATTGCAGAACTGTTTCCAGCCAAATCTAAACATTAGTTTTAATCCAGATATCTCCCTAGCTGAGTTTAGCATATGACTACAAAAGCACTGGTACAAGGGAGCAGGGAAATTAGGAAAGAGTATTCGTTTACACAAACATGTCATCTAAAGATGTTCACTGGTAAAAAAGTCTTGCAACCTCAAAGGTATATAAATAATACCCTAACAATTTGTTTGAATTATTGTAAGAAAATCCTCTCGTTTCTAACTGCTTTTATTTTTCTCTTTTTTAGGATGAATTCTCCAAATACAGTCAGCTCCTGCCAGAATACAACAGAGTCATGTTCATTTTTTTATCCAAATACTCCGTATGATAGGGATTTTTGTTTTCAGGTGGAAGCTAAAAATGTTTTGGGTAGCTCTTCATCAGACTGCATTCATATACCTTTGATAAAAATAGGTAGGTAATTAAAAAAGAGGTGATAAAGATTTTATTTATGACCTTTCCATGTAAAATTCTTCAAACTGGTTGGTGTTACAGCAGTAATTTTCAGCAGTTTCTTGATCTTTCTGTGAGGTGGTGAAAAATGACAGGGTGTTGTTTTCATGCTGTGAAACATCTAACTGCAACAATATTGTTTTAAGCTAAAGGCCGTATATTAAAACCTTTTGTCAACCTAATTGGTACTCGGACTGTACTTTAATATTTCTGAGTGCTACCAAGCATCAATACAACACCTGGCTGTAAATGAATAGTGATATTATAATTTCTCAAGGGCCACCCATCATTTACTCTGCTTTTCTATATTCTGGTTAGGAATGTTAAAAAAATGCACTTGTTCTAGTGTGCAATAATAATTCCACACAGGAGCAGTAATAATATCTTCTGTACCTCTTCTCCCTCTGTCCTATGCTTTTCTTCTGTTCATTTTGGTGGTGTAGTTAATCAATAACCCTTATAAACTGACTGCTTTTTGCTGCAGCACTCGTCATCAGTCATATCCTTTATTCCTGTTTTCAGACCTGCTGTGACTCCTCATTACTCTCCACATTCTCTATGCCAGACATGTCTTTTCTCATTGCTAGTCCATTCTTTTCCCGCCATCTTCTTTACACTTCTCACCCCCTCAGATCTTTTTCAGCTGAATTGTTTCCTCATTTGCAGTTCAGTCTTGCCTTTGGCATCCCAGCTCTGCTTCATTTGTTTTCCTTGCTGTTGTCTCTGGGTACTATTTTTGAGTCCTGATGCAAATGAAAGACATCTGCACGTATATTTGAGGGCAGGTTCACAGCAGAATCACAGAGTCATAGAAAAGCTTGGGTGGGCAGAGACACCTTCCCCTAGACCAGGTTGTTCAAAGTCCCATGTAATTAAATCAGGTATTTATGCATCTCTTACAGATAACTTCCCATATGTAGAATTATGTTTATAAAATAAAAATCATCACATGAATACTCTGATAGGGAGTGTTATTGAGATAAGGATTTAAATTCTTGGAACACACACAGACAGAGAAATTCTGAACTTTTATAGAAGCGTTTTGCTCTCTTAATGTTTTTGTTTCTTCATTCTAGAGAAATTTGCTCCTCCTGAAATACTTTCAGTTAAAAAAATCCCTGGTATAAAGCAGTTACTTACGGTAACCTGGAAAATGCCTGAGAAGATTTTCCCTTCAAAACATTTAATTTGCCAGGTTCAATACAGAAACTTGTATTCAAACTTTACAGTAAGTTACATCATTTTTCTTCTGAATGCCAGTTTCTTTTTGACTAACTTCTTAATATTATAAGAATTTAAGTAGAAAAAAAGCAACAAGTTGTTTGAAATAGTGATTATAACCTTGTTATTTTTTTAGTGGAATGTTATCAGGGGTGCATGATCTTAAGATGCATGATTCTAACACTGTTTGGTTTTCTAGGGTTAATTGTCCTCTTTCTTTTGGTCAGTACCTGTTTTGGTACGTACCATGCTTCTCAATATTATTCTGTGAAAGGATGAGGTATGACCCTAGACCAAGCGATTACACAGGCAGTCAGTCACAATATTTTATTTTTCCCTTGCATTCTGGTGGTGAAAACAGCACTCACTCAGAATCACAGTATTTAAATCTGATTAAGATGGAATAATGTTACATTTATTTTAAAGTGAATGAAAATACAAATTTTGCAAGATGGAAAGTAAGAGAAGTTATTTTTCTTAGTTTGTCTTTTTGACACTTGAATGGTTGTAAAAAAACCCAGTATTTGCATATTTCAGATGATCTATTTCTATGGTCCTCAGTATGGAAGGGATTGTGTTTATGGTTTTACTGTTTCTTCTTCCAAATTAAAGAATTGGCCAAGTTTATTGGATTGTCTTTTTAAATTTATTGAACTGAGATGTCTACCTTGATCTTACTGTTTTATGCACTATATGTATAATTTTGGGAGAGAAAAATTCATCAAGGTCGTCTTCAGAGCTTTAAAAAAGTTTCTGACACTAAAGGTGTTTCTGGCTAGCATCCTTCTCACATTGTCAAGCATCATTATTGTAGATATGACATACTAGTTCTTGGATTCATGATATAATATTCGAGATGATTGGATGGGCAGGCTGGCTCAGGTCCAGTTGGGGTATTAGAAATGGAACTAATATTTGTCCAAAAGATCTGTTTGAGATGTTTATCCCTTCGGAGTTGTCAGGATTTCCAGGATTGTCCTGGGATTAAAGTATGCTCGAGATGTCACTGAGATGATTTATTGCTGAATCAGTCTCATGTTTATTGAAGGGTGAGACAGCAGAGTCCTTACGAACAGCATCTCCAATATCAAAGGCAGTAGTTACAGTAGCAATGGCAGAAGCGGTAGGCCTGGCAGCTGCAGCAGGTACAGATGCCAGGTAGCAGCAATTCAATGAGGTAGCAGCAGCTTGCTGAAGAAGCAGCAGCCAGCCTCACTATCTCTACAAGGCTTTTTATAACTTTTTTAGCCAATTAGCAAATGCCACAAAGCTTGCTACACATTTGTACCAATCAACACTGTATAATTTGCCACAATGCGTACTTTCTTAACCAATAAACATATTGCTATTATAGCCTATTGCACAAGCTTACACTAATACATCTTAACTTTCTAGGAAACTTTATTATTAAACTTATTATTAAACTCAAAACTCTTTACTCTTTTACTTATCACTATTATTTCTTGTATAAAGTATATTTTTACTACATTTCTATTCGTATAAGGAATATTTATTTCAAAACTACAAAACTGCATTTGCTTTAGTTTTGCAAAAGCTTATTGCTCTAAGTCAGGCAGTTTTTGCCAAGGCAGCAAATTGAAACATGTATCCATTTCTATCTGCTCAAGCACAATGTCGTTTATGTATTCTGTCGGCACCTGCGGGCTCTCTGTGAGAGCTCCCTGCAACTTCATTTCCCACACGGAGTCAAGGCACTGGTGTCCTTGTGACACTTATATGCTATGAGGTCCTTTCCAAATGTTGAAAACATTCACCTTCTTGGAGGTCTATAGCTTTATTGTGTATTGTGTCTATTTTTCCACACCTGCATTAGAAATCACCTATCTGGTTTTTTGCTATCAAATACAGTGTCCATTTGCTTCCTCAGATCACACCTGCATTTTCCCACAGACATTCTGGAAAAAACAGTAGCTATCCATGATTAGTAAAGACATAGGAGCTGTTTCTCTGTCAGCACATATATGCAAAACAAAACCCCAACATCAACCCCCAAAAAAAACCTAACTAAAAAATGTTTGAGCAAATGACAAATATCTTCTTGTCCTTTAAAGTCATCTGAGCAAACCAGTCTAAATAGTTTGGTGTGAACTGTTTTTACTGAGTGAAAAACAAGTGATCTGTTTTTGTACTTGCATATACTAAGTTTCTAATTATAATGCAGTATTGGTAACTGCCCTTTGGCAAATAACTAAAACTTAATATGAGGTGTCCCCAGTTCTGTGTCAGATTCTGACACAGGCTGGTAATAGTTTTGGAGCCCTTTTTATTGTATGTTTGTTGTAGAGTCTGTTACTGACAGTGGTTTGGAGAGTCCTGAATTCATTCTCATAGAAGCAGGTATTTTTTGACAGTGAATTTCTTGAGATCAGATCAGACTAAAATCTCCAGTTACATTAGGCAGTGCACTTCCCATTATGGTGTTCATACGAGTGGGTGTCTGCATTTTGTGTTGTTATAGACTGATGCATTTTTCATTGGAAGTTTCAACTGGTGGAAGCCAAGAATGTCTTCACTGTGTTTTAGCCCTGTTATTCTAAGTGTTGAAGTGAGTGAGATTCCTTTTAAGACAAAGAAATGACTCACATTGTCATTACTTTTCTGAAAAGATACCGCATCATTTATTTCTCATATGCCTGTTTTCTTTCACCACTTACAGGCTTCATCTTATTTTTTACTTCTTGGTACCAGAATTTTGCCTTTTCATTTGCCTTTTCATTTTAATCCTATGTTGATAATCTTTGGGAAAGCCCACAGCCACACTGTTGGATGGCTAAAAGCGAGAAGGCCCTGTAACTCAGGAAAGATATAAAAGACAGGAAACAAGTACCCAGCTGACTCACAAACTTCTTGAATCACTGCTTCCCCCAGGATGGTCTTGTGGGACATTATTGTAGTAATGGCTTTAACAATAACCAGTTGCTTCCCACCAGTGGGATCTGCATTCTTCCAGCAGCTCCTGTGCACAGCTGCTCTAGAATCACATGTGAGCTGCGCACTGTTCAAGCCACAGGTCAGTCAGTACAGACCTAGTTGGAATAAAGTTTTTCAGACCCTGGAGTTTTACAGGAAGAACAAAGGTCCTACACAGAAAAATGAAGTATAAAACAAGCAATCTTGAGTTTCAGAGGAGTGAGGTGGGATACACAAAAACTGCATCTTTTGTGGTTTTTTAAGAAAATAAGTCATATATCTACATGTAATTTTTTATCAAATAATTTTTGCTCATGTACCTTTTTTCAGAAATTTGTCAATGTCTCACTGAATCTAGAAAATAAAACAGGGTCATGTAATCTCACAGGTCTGTGGGACTCCACAGACTATTCTGTTGCCATTCAGTGTGTCAATAATGGGTCAGCATTTTGGAGTGGATGGAGTGGAGAAAAAAAAGGAAGCACAGAAGAAAAAGGTAAGCTACCTACCTGTAATAGTTTTCTTCTGTTACACTTTGAGGCATTAGGATTTAGTAGGGAAAAACTGTGTTTCAGCATATTATCAATCTATTGAATTTAGAATCCTGTTGCTTAAACAGAACATGTGTATTTTGTTTGAATATAAACTGAAAGATGAGCAAGTAGTGCAGGTGATTTGAAAAGTGATTCAAGCAACATAGTGCTAAGGAAGAAAACATGAATAGACAGACTGAAGAGAGGGAAAATTAAGAGTGTAGATGGAGATTTAACAGTGAAAAGTAAGATAGTAGCAGAAAAGTAGTGCAGCATATATGTTCAATGAAATAAATTATAAGTAGAGAAATTAAAATGTCAGTTATAAAACAAGGCTAGAAAATCTCCTCTAGGAGACTCTAATAAAAGCGAGCAGCGGGAAACTTATGAAATTAACTAAATTAGGGATTAGGAAAAAAAGGGCATAGCACTACAGAAAACTTACTTTCAGTAAGTTTCTCTTAGACTCTATGTTTGAAACCTTTTGATTGTTTTCACCGTATTAGACTGTCTTTTTAATACAGCAACAAATTGCAAGTTATTTGTTTTTGTTTTTAAATAGCTCCTTCAGGAAAAGTGGATTTGTGGAGAGTAATTGAGCCTTCACACTCATCTCAAAATAGATCTGTACATCTTATGTGGAAGGTATATACAGTTTTTGTGAATTGATAATTGTATTGGTATCTTGTCGCTGATACTGTGTTTAAGTATTTTAGTGTTGTAGGACACATAACTGCCAGAGGCATTTGCTGTTACCAGAAAAAAACCCTCACTGAACTAAATGAGAATTGAAAAGGCTTTTGTTTAGTGAATGGTAAAAGAATGGAGTTTTGTAATCTGTGTGGAAAAGGGAGCATTTAATTGTGTTCAGATCACTGGAAAATCTCATTGAAAGTCCTTAAACTGCATTTAAACAATCCATTTTTCCAAAGCTGTGTTTAAATTCACTTTAATCTTCTAGCAAAGTGTCCAAAGGCTTTTTGCATTTCAAATCTCAGTATTTGACTTTTGAAATCTGTCAAGGAAATTGCCATGGCTGTCTGTCCTAAAGACGGGCCTGAAGAAAATACCTTGCTTTTCTAAATACAGTGTGATAGTTTTGTAATTTGGCCTTTAATACAGCGTATGTTTTGGCTTGTCCAAATAACACTGTGAAACACTTACTACTGTATATTTTTTTAACAGCCATTAAAAAGCTTTCCACCTTCTGGGAGAATTCTAGGCTACAAAATACAGTATTTTCCAGAAAAAAAGACTGCTCTTAAAAGGACAAACAACTCTACTGAAAAGAAAATCACTTTACTTTTAAATGAAGAGGCACATATAGTATCTGTCACTGCCTGTAACTCTGCTGGAGAGTCTCCTGAAGCCATTTTGAGGATTCCATCCACTGATGAAAAAAGTAAGATTTCTCAATGTCATATTTTTCTCATTAATGAAAAAGTGGTTTTCATTACATCTGTTTAAGTTCTGATATAGTGGAAGCAAAACTGTGCTAAGGGCTTCTGTCATAAGTATCTATGTATATTTTGCCATCATGCATCATGTAACTGTTACAGACAATTATTGTTGGGGGTTTTGTTTTGAGATACAATTGTTAAGATATGAATACTTTATGATGTCTTATTGCATTTCTATTGTATTACTTTCTGAGGGGTTTTTTGGTTGGTTTAGTTTTTTCTCTAACTTTGCACCTCCCAAATAAATTTATGGAATGCTCCCTTTGTTAGCTCATAATACCTGGTTACCACAGGGTACTAGTGCAGAGTATTTAACAACGTAATTCAAAGATATGATAAATAGAAGTCGCTAAGTTGTGTTAGTGGAAGTAGAGAGAGAAGCCTTGTGTTTAATCTTATTTCATAAGCATTCCCAGAGTACCCATCCCACCCACTGCCTGGGTTAGGAAGCTGGTCTGCTCTAGCACAAGAGTTGCTCTTTGGCTCTTACGTTTAATTCTGATACTGCTTTGAGCCTTGCATTGCAACATCCTGCTACCTGCTATGATCTGGCAGAGAGACTGTATTTGACACACTTGAATCACCTCTACATCACTTGTTCATGATGTAAGTGCTAATGTTCCCCTGGAATTGCTCAATCAAATTTCATTTCTCATCAGAAGACTGGATACGTAGATTTGATGTAATTTTGTGCTAGAGTTTGCTTACTACCTCCCTATCCACGTTTGTATCTCACCATAGATTTTTTTCTGATTTTTCCATGCTGTGATATGCTTTCCTCCCACCAAACACATTTCTTTTTTTCCTCTGCTTTGTCAGGTCTTTTTTGCCTCTGCTTTGCCAGGTTGGGTTTTCACTCAGACTTTCATTACTTCTATTCTGCAGGCTGATGGTTCACTTCTGCTTCAGTGTCATTCATGACCTTGCTGACTTGCCTTATTGTTCTCCTATTACCTTTGTCATCTCAATCAAAATTGCTTATGAGCTACCTGCAAAATTGGTAGTAACTTGGTTTATAAAATTTTACACACTATGAAATTTGGATTCTAAAAGAGCGACTGGTTCTTGAATTCTGTATGTGTTTTTCAGGTGTTTATGAAGACAGAATTGCTGATACTTTCTGTTAAATTTTTAGCCTTTCAGGTGATTGAAACAGTAACAACCTCTACAACAAATGAAGAAGTGGTTGTGCAGTGGAAAACCTCTGAACCAGAACCAGCCAAATATGTGGTTGAGTGGTATGAGGAATCAGAGATGGACCCTTTTGGTAGATCATGGCAATATGTATCGAATTCTACAAAGTGGAAAAATAACAAAAGTATGTTTATCAGTTACAGCTGTAACAATGTACAGATGTACATATATTTATAGGTAGATTGGAAAGAACAAACAAGGATGAACTCATGTAGCTTTCCTCAGACCATTTTAAACACAACAGTATTATTGCATGTTTTACTGAAATCTCTGCAGGTAATGTAATAGCTTTTTTTAATCTTTCAAATTTTCATGCAATGTACAAGGTG
Source organism: Corvus hawaiiensis (assembly GCF_020740725.1). Classification (NCBI taxonomy): domain Eukaryota; kingdom Metazoa; phylum Chordata; class Aves; order Passeriformes; family Corvidae; genus Corvus; species Corvus hawaiiensis. Next base: position 7,111,535 of record NC_063255.1, on the reverse strand, counting down.
TGGTGTTTGATCCCATATAAGATTAGGCTACCAATTTTGTGTTAAAGCAGTTCCATGGCTTGATCTTATCCCAGTAGGGAGGCCTGTGACTGATGTCAGTGATGTGACTCTTTTAGCAGAGAAATCTAGAACTAAAAAGAATTTGAATATGGGAGAAGGTCATGCTCCTTCATGTGTTTTAGAGAGAGAACGTCATAGTCCTCCATGGGTGGCAGGGGGATGGCCTGCTTCACCATGATCTTCACTACAGGTGGCAAAGGAATCTTTACATCCCCTGTTCCAGCATGGGTTCCCACCCACAGGAGACAGTCCTCACTGAACTTCTCTGGCATGGCTGCAGTTATTCACAAACTGCTCCAGTGTGGCTCCCCTGTGAGGGCACGTTCTCCACGTGCTCCAGTGTGGGATCCTCCACAGGCTTCAGGTGGATTCTCCATTGTGGACTCATTCACGCATCACAGTCCCTTCAACTCAAGTTCACAGTGGAGTTCCAGCCTGTTCAGAACATCAGCACAGAAACAGCAGCACTGCCCTGGCCAGCCCAGGCACATCCCCATGGCTGTTATCAAAATGTTCTCAGGCACAAATCAGTTAAGCAGTGCATCACTACAGCAAACAGCAAAAGCAAAAAGCAGCCACTAACTAGCACTAGACTCTAATATCCAGTCAAGCAAGCGAGCCCCATAGCAAGCACAGGAACCTGCTTAACACTAGCTGAACAGCACTAACAGCTATGAGTTCAGTCTAGTACATACCAATCAAATCTGTCATCATTTCAATGGTTCGACTCCTGCCTGGCTCCCCAAAAAGGATGGCTGTGGTTTAACCCCAGCCAGCAGCCAAGCCTAGGCAGCTGCTCGCTTACTGAGTGAGATCAGGGAGACAATCAGCAGGGTAAAAGCAGGAGAACTCGTGGGCTGTGGTACAGACAGTGTAATAGGGAAAAAAAAAGCCCCCCACACAGGCAAAGCAAACAAGGAATTAATTCACTGCTTCCCATGGGCAGGCAGGTGTTCAGTCATCTCCAAGAGAGCAGGGCCCCATCACATGTAACAATGACTTGGGAAGGCCAACACCATCACTCCAAATGTCCCCCCATTCCTTCTTCTTCCCCCATTTTATATGCTGAGTGTGATGTCACATGTTCTGGAATATCCCTCTGGTCAGTTGGGGTCACCTGTCCCAGCTGTGTCTCCTCCCAACCTCCCGTGCACCCCCAGCCCCCTCACCAGTGAGGCAGTATGAGAAGCAGAAGAGGCCTTGGCTCTGTGTGAGCCCTGCTCAGCAATAGCAAAAATAACTCTGTACTATCAACCCTGTGTTCAGCACAAATCCAAAACACAGGCCCACAGCAGCCACTGGGAGGAAAATTAACCTAGCTAAAACCAGATGGAGTAATGTGTATATGATGGCCACCGTAACTCTTGCTGCACTGCAATAGGTGTAAGGGACTGAAAGAGCAGCAGAAAGCTGATATAATGCAGGGATCTGTTGATAGCCATTATTCGCAAGCTGCAGAACTTGAGAGGAGTGACCTAGGAAGCCAGTTTCATGCCAGGGAATGTAAAGCTACAGATACGTCCTCTCAGGGTCGATGGGAGCTGTTGTAAATAGTGGGTACAAACCCTGTTGATTACATAGCTTGAACTGTCTTGAAACATAAAATTCTACTGGAGAGATCTCACTTGGGACAATTGTACCCTTGAGTCAGGCTGGTTAAAAGTAGATCTGCAGTTGGCATAACTGGAAAATCAGTGTAGAAATAATAGAATAATGGAATATTCTGAGTTATAAGTGGCCCAGAAGGATCACTGAAGTCCATCTCCTAGCCCTGCACTGGACACCCCAACAATTACACCATGTGCCTGAGATCATTGTCCAAACACTTCTTGAACTCTGTCAGTCTCGGTGCTGTGACCACTTCCCTGGAGAGCCTGATCCAGTGCCCAGCCACCCTCTGGGTGAAGAGCATTTTCCTGATATCCAGCCTAAATCTCCCCTGACACAGCTACTTGCCATTCCCTCAGGTCCTAAGTGTTAAGAGCTGGGACCCCACTGCTTTTTAATCTGTTTGATGCATGAGACAAAATTGTCTCTTGTGGAGCAGTAAACATAAAGATATGTGAAATCAAAAATACTACCTTTAAGTGTAATGTCATACCAGTTATTTGAAGATAGAGACTTTCTCCAAAACCATAGACTGTTTCGAGATGAGCAAGTGGATTCATGTAGAGAAGTTGTATGAAACTGGAGTATTATTACCCATTCAAAGTATTTCTTGTGAAAAATGAGTCAGAAACCATGTGCTATTACAAATACTACTTTTAACAAAATGTGTTAAAGGCAGTAATGAGCATTCAAGTCAGTAATTGCATATTGTGCTTGCTAAACAGTTGAGTAGTCGGTAACTGTATGTTTAGAATTCCCTTGTGATTTAGTCTGTTTTCATTGTATTAATGTCACACAGAGATTGTATGCAAATATTCTTTTCTTTCCTTCACAGAAAACTTTAAACCGTTTATATGCTATAACATCTCAGTGTATCCTCTTTATGGAAATAATGTAGCAGCTCCATCTTACGCACAATTCTATGCTCAAGAAAAAAGTAGGTATTTTAAAGTAATCATGTTGTGAAAGATGTGTTGTAGTCTGTTTCTCAGGATGTATTATCTTTGAGTGATTTGGTACTATCATTATTTGAAAGAGAGATGAAGATGGTGGAAAAACCCCTAGGTTTCAGGGTTCCTGATTTCTGTTCTGTTCAGCCACAGAATTGGTTTATAAGAAAGTATTCCTCTTGTGATACAAGTACATTGCTGCTTACACCCACTAATTTTTTGTGAAGTTTACATATTGTATACAAAGCACTTGGAAAGAGTATAGCTCCAAACATGAAAGAGTTTTTTGAACTAGCTATCTCTTCAGTGTTACAGCTCACTTAGATATACAATTATACTTGATTTTAATGCTTGACTACATTTTTCAGTCTTAATATATGAGTAAACTCTACTCATAAAATAAAATGTATGGTTTGAGAAGCTTACTTTTTTAATACTTCGTTGTTATATTTTATAATGTAATAAAATATTTGCAGTCCTGCACATAAAAAATGATAAGAAGACACAACATTTGTAATTGTAGAGAAACTGTGGGTGAAGTAGTGTTTTGCAGGGGAAGGGGTAAAGTTTCTTTTTTTGTAGAAGTTTAATGTGAATTCAATGATTTATACAGCCATTTATAAGAATGTAGCTTACCAGTAATTTTAAGATTCCATGTGAAAATGTTGATTTGTGTGTGGGCATAAATAGGTCTATGTAAATGGGCATGCAGACATACTACAGTGCACCACTAAAGAGCATTAATTACTGGGGGACGGCAATGGAGTATTTTTTATTTGAGTAATAATTACTAGCAAAGTTAGAATGTGTTTTGAGTGCCTTCCTGTTTATAGGTAGCTGTGACAACACTCAAGGTTGTTAGAGAAAGGGAAGTAAGGTGTTTTTTTTAAACTGGAACACAGAGAACTCTTCAAAGTGATGAGGAATATGTCTGAGGTGGTATTGTGTCAGTAGAAAGGCTTTCTTTAGTGTGACGGGCAAGGCTGAGGATGCTGGGGGTGCTGGAGATGTCATCTGAATCCCAGCTCAGCTAGAGACCTCCTGCATCAGCAGTGGCCTTGCACCTGAGTCCCCCCATGAGTGCACAAAGGATACTTTTGATCTCTCTCTGATGTTATAACAATAGAGCCTTTTAATGATCTCAGGATATTTGAATACAGTAACACCTAGAACTATGCAAATTCCAGAATAGATGAGGGGAAGTTTAATCAGAAGAATTCCCACACTAAGGAGGGTGAGAAAAGTTAAGGACTATGTCGGAGCACTGCGGTTACGTATTTTCTCATGCTTATGTTTCCCCTAATGTTACTGGTACACGTGAAATAACAGGAGCAGATAACATTGTGGTACCTTGACTATTTTACTACTTTTCCTACCTTATAATGCTTCTCTGTAGAGCCATCAGAAGGACCTCTGGCTGATACAGGCTTTGTGGGGAAAAATGAAGTTACAATAAAGTGGAATGAGATTCCAAAGGATAAAAGAAACGGATTTATCACTAACTATACGATATTCTATAAACCCGAAGATGGAAAAGAATTGAGTAAGTATACATTAAGCAACAGTGCTTTCAACAGGGTTATGAAATTTTCAGTCTCTCTTCCATCTTGACACACCTTTGAAGTCAATGGCAAAGGTCATGACAGGAGTAGAGGAGTTAAGTATATTGGAGAGTCATAGATTCTATGTAAAGTCACAGATCGTGAGGGTTCAGTGAGTTTCATGCATGTCCTTGGAAGGATTTGCCTTCAGTTTCTGGAAAAGTATGGTGGAAATTTTCTGTTAAAATATTTTTACTGTCAATTTTATATTTATATATAAAATTTTATATATAATAATTTTATAGAAGAAAATAGGAAGCTGCCAAGAAATAGTTTCTTTGGACATAGTTTTTAGATCAGTTCCTTCAGAAGTGTTTGATTTTCTGTGCTTGCCATTGCTTTTCTGGTCTGGAGGCTGATAGCATAAATTTGAGCATATTCCTAACCTTTACCTCAGGAATAGTGTCCAAACAATCTGGCATTGTAATGGTATCTGTTCAAAACTTATTTAGTTTAAATCTCAGCAGAAGCTTTCATGAAAAGTGTTGGGGTGACCTAAACTCTTCTTCCTGTATAGTTTATGAAGAATGCTGTTGGATCATTCAGTGCTTCAGAGTTGGGTTTTTTCCCTCCCTTTTTTAGACATCATTGTTATCAGGCACCTAATACAATCTCTTTTCAAAGTTTGCAAACTTAAAAATCTTGTGATGCTTGTTTCTTACGGATATCCATTCGGACCCAGGGCAAGAGTATTCCTGGTAATTTTTAAATGTGAAAGAGAAAGCTTATTATTTCTATCAGATTTAGTCTTCTGCATGTAATTTTTCCTACCATGTTGGTTTCTGGGTAATTTAATGCTGACTGCTTTGTGTAGGGTCATCCGTGAGACATGTTACAGACCCGTATTTCTCCATATTACTTGTAATGTAAAGCAGGCTGTGTCCTTTTTAGGACTTCAGATTATTTTCTTTAGAAAATTAGTTGTAAATACCAATGCAAGGGAGTTAAATTTAAATGGAAAAACATGCTGTATTGATGTTTTCTGAGGCTTCTCTGATGTCATGTGTTCTTGATAAGAGTAGAACGTGGGGTGTGTGCCAAGGTGACTTTGCTGATGGCCTTTTAACACTAGAACTTCACTTTCCCAGCCTTAAGAGAAAGTCAGTTTATTTTAACTTGGGGCATATTGCAGCATAACTATTTCCTGGGTGTTTCTTGGCAGAACTGACTGATGAAAGGAGTTGACTTTGACTTTATGCACCAGATGTTTTAGTGCCTGTAATTTCTAATATGAAGATCCATTTGGTATTGTTAGTAGGCATAGGATGATAGGATACATGCCCTGCTTAAAAAAATGTAAAGGTGAAGCATGTTACACTAATTTCAATGTATTGGAAACACTGAGTTCTGTTCATAAAAGCATTTTTAAACTTGGAAAAAAAATACCTGTTGATTTTGGCTTTCCTTTGACTTTGTTGGGGTGGTATCCCAGTGCTTATAGATGGCATTCTTTTGCATGATACGTGTCTAACTGCATGTAGTAGAAATATAGTTGAATTTCACAAGCTACAGAAACTATTTGAAGTTCCTAATTTCTGGGCCAACTGCTTTGAGGAAATAAAGTTCTCAAAGCACTGTTTTCAGTGATAAACTGCAGAAGATCATAATTCACCTATCTTTAATACTAGCAAAAATATTTGTATTTATTTTTAAAAGCAAATACATAATGGTTCAGGTTTTTGCCTCAAACTTTTAAGTAGTATCGATAGTTTAATGATTTCGTTTTTCTCTTTAAAAGGACTGGTGAGATTGCTTTGTATTTCAACTTACCTTTAAAATAGTTTGTGATCTATTATTGTAGAAGTTGCTAAATAAGTGTACAGCTCCCTGATATAACATTTCTTTTGTGTGTTTACTGACATAAATATTCTCCTAAAAAGATGAAACAGTGAACTCTGATGTTCTGCAATACAGACTGAAGTCCTTACAGGCTAATACAGAATATACTGTTAATATCATGGCAAGCAACGGAGCTGGTGGAACCATTGGAGAGCCAAAAACCTTCAAGACTTTGAAATTGGGTAAGTAGTAATCCAGGTTAGTTATTACTATTTCAAAAAATGGGTGTGGGAATAAGAATTACAGGACATTTTTGTTTAGGCATTTGTTAACTTCTATTTGTTTTTTAAGTAGTGTTGAACAAAACAAGGAAGAATTGGCAACAGTAGTTGAATTCAACTTAATTTCACTAACCATCTCACAGACTAAAAAAAGAGCTCATAATTGGAAGTCAACCCCAAAAATCTTTATTTTCTTGTCAGTAAAGCTGTGGAAGTACTATGGTTGCTTGTGGAAGCAGTGGTGTGTATGCTATCAGCTATGGGATGGGATGGTTCATTAAAAAGTAGACTTTTCCATCTGAGAGATTTACAGTAACCACACGTTGTGTTGCACCTAATAAATGAGTGCAGAGGTTGTGGCCAGTGAGTATGTAGGGAAATACCTTTTCCTGTCTCTTACTATTTGTTTTAGCCAGATTTCACAAGGAAGTTGATATAATGGCAGCAGATCAGAAGGTCAGACATTTCCTCATTTCAACTTCTGGAAGAATGTTCTCAGTACATTCCTAAATACCTCTGGTACTCTGGTACATGGAAGCTAGCTCAGAAATTTGTACAATGTTTCAGTCAGAGTAACTGTATTTTTTGGGATTTAAAATCTATCTCCTGAACTTAATTTGCAATTTATCTTTTTGTAACTGGTGGAAGTGGCACTGACCAGCAGATTTAGGTGAGTGTAAAATAACAGGTGACCAAGAGGTGGTAGAGTTTTCATCCTAGACTCCTTTCAAAGGTTGGCATGTTATGGCCCTAAGCAGCCTGATCTAATTGAAATGTTGCATGAAGTGATTTACAGATATCCCCTCCAAGCTAAATTACTGTGTGATTCTATTAAGTAAAGGAAATTTTTAAATGCGATAAATCTGTCTCTGAAACATCCTGCAAAGTCTCATTGTGAACTGATTTTCTGGCTCAGTAACAGTGGCTTGTTGAATTCAAAATACTCATCTTTTGACGACTCATACAATGGATATCCTACAGTATTCTGAGTAATTTTGGCTAGTTTTGACAGAACTCTTTAGAATTGTGCTAATTGAGTGACTTGGATGTTAAAAATTAACTGTCTTAAGGGGGAATACCTGAAGAAATGACAAACACCTGTGGACTAATTAGTGTTTTGGTTTTTGTTTGTTTTTGTCTAAAGATAAAGAAGATGTCTTTTTTATTGCTATACCAGTTGGGATAAGCATGTTTTGTCTGATAGGCCTTTGGATAACGTGCATTTTGAAAAAACATGCGTGAGTACATTTTCTACTGTCTAAAACTCAATGCAACCACTTAAAATTAACTTGTAAAATGGGAATTTTTAATTATTTTATAAATGCTTTTATTGTCAATGTCAAAACCAATGTCAAAATAGAAAACAAGCAATTGGAGCAACAAATAAAGTGTACAGGTTATACTTTAACGGCAGTTTATGTGCCATAGCCCAAAAATAAATACTAATTTTAGGAAGTTTAATAAATGAAAACAAAATAAATAAGAGAAACAGATTTACATATCACCTACATAGTTTTATGTAAAATGCTGCATATGTGCCATTTGCAGTTCCATGGTCATTTAGGTGAGGGGAGCAAACTTCAAGCCAGTTTTTGAAAATTAAGAATGCTAAGAAATAAAACTTTCTAGACACTTTTAATATCCTAGGATGGTACTTGGACATATTTCACATAGTTCCTATTGCTTATCTTACCCATAATAATATGACTCTTGTTGGTTTGTGATGCGGCCTGGGAGCTGCAAAGGAGTAATGAAAAAACTTAAAAATGACATTGTGTGAAAACATTTGGATGCTTCATCCTTGAGTATGGATCCATATCCGTTCATGATTCATAATCTTTTCATCTGCTGTCACAGTTGTCACCTGACAGATTTTAAATTGCTTTCTCTGAGCATGGGGATCCAGTAATATCCCAAAGATGACAATGAGTTTTTTTAAGGTTATAAAATATGCTTTTTTTTCACAAGAAAAGTGACTGGGTTTTTTGGCTGATGAGAAGGTTAAAAAGTTGAACGATTTTGGGGCATTCTAAGCTATTAGAACCAATATTGTTGTCAAGTGAAGCATCAGCTAATAAGTACAGCTGAAGCAATAATTTCCATCCCTTTTACATCTTCATCTGTGTTGAGCTTTCTGAACTTTTACAATAGTAAAAACTATTTTTTTATTCTGAATAATACTTTGAGATGCAGTAGAATGTTTGTTCCTGTGTAGATCAAATTGCCATGTGAAAAGTCAAGCTAAGGACTGGTTTTCATTCCCTTACATCTCTACCCAGTGTCAGTAAGTGATTCAATGAGTGAGCATCATTAACTGCTGTTAATTTAGGAACTCAGCGTAGGTCTAATGTGGTGTAGTGCTAGGGACACTTTCCTTGAGCAAAGGTCACCTGAGGTGGCTTTTCACTGAAGAAACACCCTGAAACACGATCACAACAGTTTGTATACAGTCTTATTTTGGCATGCTCTTATTTAATATACTCTTTAATTGGATAATATTATATAATAATACATAATATATAATATAATAAAAAATTGCTTTTGTGAATTAGTAGTTTTTCTGCAATGTCTCTGTAACCCAAGAGATCTTGTTGAGATTTTTTGTAATAAAAATCCATGTATGGGGAAACAATTTTATTGAAAAGCATTGTGTTGATATAGAAAAGACTTCCTTTGTGAAAGTTTGATAGTTTAGCAGTATCTGGAATTTCTGGTGATTTGTTAGTTTTATTTTTAATAATCTATTTCTTTCATAATGTGGCTAAAATTCCATTCTCAATTATAGGCTTAAAAAGGTTTGCTGGCCTGATATACCAAATCCTGAAGAGAGCCTTGCAGTGGAATGGCCTCTTGCTTCATCTATGGTAATAGTTGCAATTTTATGCATTAAAGAAGGGGTAAAATGGAGAGAAAATAAATCTTTTTCTGGGAGTCATTTTATGAATTAAACCCTCCCCATACTGAATTTTATTCTTCTTTTTAAGTGCTACAAAATGCTCTTTGTAGTATTCCAAAACAATAGAGAAGATGCATCTTCATAAAGTATATTCATCTAGTTCTTATAAGATATTGAGAAATAATGTTTTGAAGTGAAAAAGTGGCTGGTGGACATGGTTCATTTAGTAAAGTAAATTAAATTTGCACAGGCTATTGAGTCTATTACATCAGATTTCCACATCTGTATACCTCCTCCCTTCTCCACAAAAAATTTATTACAACATATATAGTAAGATTTGGTATATGATTGTATTAACATTTCTGTCTTTTATTTGTTGAATATTTAATCCGTATTAAAGTTTTGATGTTTATTTGAATGGAGATGAGTTGATCAGGTTTATGCAGAAAGTGTAATCTGTGGATAATGGGATTTAAACTTTTTTCTCAAAAATGTCTGATTAGACTAGATGGACACAATCCAAACCTGATTCTGAACCTTCATTGAAACTTGCTATTTCATTAAGCACAGAAAACCTAATATGAAAGTGTTTAGCAAATGGACAGAATAACATTGCCTTTTTTAGTACTCATTCACATGTAACTGCATCCTGTCTGAAATGCATGTGAACTCTTTTCTAGTGCATGTCTGAAATTGAGTCAGAGCTCAAATAGCAATAATATACTTATCCAAAAATAAACTGATACTTTATCTATACCTTTATAACTCTCCAGTGTATCTCTTTGCATTGACAGAATAATTCATTTTTGAAGAGAGTGTCATCTGAGACTAAAACTGTGGACTTCGAAGACATAAATGTTTTGGAATACTGTTTTCCTGAAGAAAGTCAGGAAGGATCACTACTAATAAACTATGAAAACCATGTTTCTGAATGTACTGATACTAATACAAAAGGCATAACTAACAGAGATGAAAAGATACCGAATAATGAAGAAAATGAACTTGCTAAATGTTTTTCACCATCTATGACTTACATAATTACTGATCAATTTACCAGAAGCCAAATGCATTCAGCTTCAGTACCAGTGAAGGAAGTCCAACCCATAGAGATGCTGGCAAATGATTTGTGTGGATCCCAACAGAATCCAATTAAAAATGAAGAAAATGATAGTGAAGAAGTTTTAAAGCTGGAAGATTTCAATGAAGAAGCACTGTTCAATCCATACCTTAAAAATTCTGTTAAAACAAGGGAATTTCTTGTTTCTGAGAGCTTCCCAGAAAGCAGTATGGATGAATGCAAAAGTCAGTCAAGTGTCTTACCTCCTTTTCAACCAAGTGTTCCAGGACAATCCTACGTAACGTTGGACATATTCAGGGTGGCCAAAGCTCAGTAGCGTGAGAAAACTCCATTGTAAAATCCTGTGAGAGATCCCTTGGCACTGCTGCTCATTGGCATTCATATGTTCTAACGTGGCTGATATCTGTTAATTTGGATGGGAACACCCTCTTCCTTCAAATAGCTGTGAAGTAATTTTTTTCACTGTGTGTGTACATGTCAGAGTTCACTTTCAATGTGGATGTTTGGGTTTTTTGTTGGTTTGTTTTTTTTATTTTGTTTTGGTTTTATTTTTACCAGACATGTTCATAGTGAGGCAAAAGAAATGGCTTTTGTTATTTCTTCTTAGTTCTCCTGTATCAGCCTGCTAAAACAAACTGGTATTTGCTGCAGAAGCATCCAGCAGTGCAAGTAGCTCGTCTATTTCTCCCCACACAACCAGTTCCCAAGGCTCAGCTCTGCTGGGGAAACATGGGCGGACTTGAACGGAGTTGGAAACTGCCGAATCCCTCCTTCAGTTACACGAAACAGAACTACTTTCCTGTTATTATTTCCCTTGATTGTTTTTTTGTCTGGTTTTATATATCATGTTCCTCTTGTTTTACAAGTATTTTGTAGATTTCAGTAGTTGTCTTTTTGTATCCTGACTCTTGAATTAATAGTTAGGGTTATAGTTTCCTGTCTTTAATGACAGTATATTTGTTATGTTATCTGCATTTTGGAAAATGTGTTATGCTGGTTATGTTGCTTCCTTTCCTTTCTCATGTTTTTAATTGTCATCAGCATTTTGTGCTGCCTGCTTTTGTTTCTCCTGTTTGTTTCCTGCCTTTTAAAACTGCTTACTGAAGGATAACTTCTTATCTTCTTGTCCCTGTGCTTCTAATTTGCTTCAGTTTAAAACTGTGTTTCCCAGTTGAGATTTTGATATTTTGAGCTGAAAAAAAAAAAGCAACTAACTATGTCATCTTGTGCTGGAATAAGCACTGAGTTAGGAAGTTATTTTTCAGGGAGGTAATGAAAAAACACTAAGTCTATAAAATCTTCCCAGATATTCTCTGGTAGTTGATTTAGGATTAAGTATTTATACATGAAGGATATACCTTTTGTCATTTGTTTTATGATTTTGTTAAGTCATAAATCTAATTGCAGTTTCCATTTTACAAATCAGCAATTAAGCAGTAAAGCATTCGATTATACTAATTTTTTAACAAGAAAGAGACCATTGTAAAACTTACTGAAATACTTATTCTGTTAAATAACAGGTTTAAAAAGATGGAGAGTCTAAGTAAACTGTGTTAGAAGGGGGTGTTCAGTATGACACGTATTGGGGATATGGTAATTTTAAGACATTGAACTATTTTTACAGTATTTAGAGGCTTGATGTCATCAGTCTTGTTTGCACAAGACTGTAGTTTGCACAACTGCAGATTTCTTCCAGGGTAAAAAAAGATACAGGAGTTATGGGGATAGAAAATGAGAGACAAATGTGAATAGGAATAGAAAGCCTTTCTTTTCTGTGCAGGAAGAAAGTGGATGAATGGAAAATATATTATCTGGCATGAATGAGGAGGCTGAGCCTTTCCTTGGATGCATTGGCTATTACTTGCATTGTGTTGGGGAAAACAGTGTAAAGTTTTGCATTTAGGATCTTTTTCTATAGTTTGGAAGCTGCTTTAACTTAGAACAATGTTCCTCTAGTTGGAAAGAAAGAATGGGAAAACAATTTCTGCAAATGTTCCTTATCCAGCAACAATGATTTCCACCTCTTGTGTTTGTTGGATCACTTTTGCAACCACAGTGCTCTAAGCCAAAGTGCATGTAAGTATGCTCTTATAAGCCCTTGCTCACCTAGGTAAGTCATACTCTGAAACTGGGACACAGCTTTGGTTAGGTCACTGCTTTTTTCCGCTGCTTCAGTTGGTTCTAGACTTCTCACGTACAGCTACATTGTTGTTTCCCCAGGCTCAGAACTCACCGATTCCATCACAGCATTTTCTCCCCTTATATCTCAGTATTTGTTTTAATAGCACAATATATAAAAATAAACAGATGTAGAGATATTGTGGGCCTTTCTAGGAATTTTTTAGCAGCCATATGAAAGCTGCATATTCTGAGTTGCACGTTTGATACAGGTAAAAAGTGAAAATAATGCAACATTTAGAAACCATTAGAAAGGGGAGGTTCTTGCTTGGTGGTTATCCTTTGGTAGGTTATCCTTGTAACAACTCTTAGCTTCTGGAGGATAAGCATATCCTTCTTTTTTATCCCATTTTATTTCCTTCCCTATTGATACTCTGCTTTTCTCTCCTCATTTTTCTGTTTCCCTTGCTCATTATTTTCTCTGAAAAAGCAAAATGCAAGAAGTGGGCTCAATACATTCCAGAAAGTAAGGCTGCCTTTTGCACATGCTTTGGAACGAAAGCTTCTTGCACTTGGTTTTTTTTGCATTGGGAGTTGTACTCTTCCTTACCTTCTACAGTTTGTCTTTCAAACAAACACTGTGAACCATTAAAAAATTAAAACTGAGAAAATGTGTAAAAATTTTTTTTATTGATTTATACTAAATATACCATTTAGATATTTTATCTTTTCATATTCACATAGAATAGGTCTCACTTTGGACTGCTGTTTATAGGGTCATAAGAGAATGGGCTTTAGTCATAATAATTTTCTGTGGCCGCAGTTTGAGTCGGTAACTTTCCTTGAATGTCAAAAATATTATTTCACTTGGGTTGTTATTCAGGCAAGAAAAATAAGTTTCCAAGTCAGTTTGTTAAAAACCAGGTACTTATTGGACAGCACTAATTCCTGGGAGCAGACAGTGATTCTGAGTACATGAAGAGAAGCTCAGCCCAGATGCTGTTTGTCAAGGCTGAGGCTTAATGAGCATTTCTCAGATAATAGTGTGGCTGGTGGGGGAGCGTGGGATGCACCACCACAATCTGCCCTGTGACTAAAGTCAGCTTCTCTGGGCACACTACCCCAGGCAGCACTACAGCCTTGGGACAGAGTGGCTGGAAAGCTGCCCAATGGAAAAGGACCTGGGGTGCTGGTGACAGCAGCTGAACATGAGCCAGGGTGTGCCCAGGTGGCCAAGAAGGCCAATGGCATCCTGGCCTGGATCAGCAGGACCAGGGCAGGGATTGTCCCCCTGTACTGGGCACTGGTGAGGCCACACCTCGAGTGCTGTGTCCAGTTCTGGGCCCCTCACTGCAAGAAAGGGATTGAGCTGCTGGAGGGAGTCCAGAGAAGGGCAGTGGAGCTGGGGAAGGGTCTGGAGCACAAGTCCTGGTCCTGTGAGGAGCAGCTGAGGGAGCTGGGGGTGTTTAGCCTGGAGAAAAGGAGGCTCAGGGATGACCTTATCACTCCCTACAACTGCCTGAAAGGAGGCTGTAGCCAGGTGGGGTTTGGCCTCTTCTCCCACATAACGAGTGGTAGGACAAGAGGAAATGGCCTCAAGTTTTGAGGGGGAGGGTTTAGATTGGATATTAGGAAAAATTTCTCCACCAAAAGGCTCATCAAGCACTGGCCCAGGCTGCCCAGGGAAGTGTGAAAGTCACCCATCTGGGACTATTTAAAAGATGTGTGGTTGTGGCTCTTGGAGACATAGGTAAATGGTGAACTTGGCAGTTCTGGGTTAACAGTTGGAATCTATGAAGTTCTACCTCATGTCATAATTAATCTAGTTTGTTTTGAATGTGCCCTTCTGCAGAGAAGGAAGTTGTTTATGTGATTTATATTGCTGCATGCTGTCATTCACCAGAACAGATGGCATTACAGGCTGCTTCACTGCTGGGGTCCTCTGTTTTGCATTGTTCATGGAGTCTGGCGTAACAGCCCACAAGGTTGTGGCCCTTGAGCAGAAACCGTAGCCTGTTGAGCTTTTGACGGGGTACCTTTCCTTCTCAGAACAGGGTAGAAGAGCAGAGGAAGCTGCTGTTCCGCTAAGTTCTTTATTTCATAGTCTCACAGCTTTCTTGAAGGCAGAGTTCAAGGGGGGGGGGGGGTTGGTTACATGATAAAACCAAGCAGCAACAGCAGGCAGAAGACAGCTGCTGCTTCTAATTCTAGTTTCCTCTATATTTTTTTTCTTACGGAAGTGTGGATTATATTTGTTAATTGACCAATAAGATTAACACACAATTCTAGTTTTTCTGTTCTTAACCTATCCTGGTCTAATTCTAACAATCGTAAGTTTTACACAAGTGTTACACAGGTATCACACAGATTTGGGTGTACAGTTTCTATCAGTTCTTATTGTTTATGTGAACTCTATTTAAAAAATGTGAACAGTATAGTTCTATCTGTATTTTGTCTGAAGTAAAGAATTCTGTGAAAAGGTAACACTGCTGCAGTAAGAACTGTATTTAAGGTCTCTGCTGCAGCTTTTTAATGTTTAAGGCACTTAGCATATATTTCTACTAAAAGTTAAAAAATCTGTATTTCTATTTCACTTTGGTGTGGCTTCATGTATCTCAGCTTGTCCAAAGGTTTTAATTCAGCCCCTGTGCTTTGGCTTCCCTGTGGGCCTGAGTCCAGAGAACCTTTCACTCCAACACTAGCCCATGTTTGTGCTGTATCTGTTGCTGTGCTTTTAGATTGAGGCTCCTTGCTTTTGAGTTTCCTGCATGAGGAGGTGACTGACTCCCTCCACCCACAGTTCAGTGCAGACCAGCACTCGGACAGTCTGGATGCTCAGGAAGCTTTAGACACATGGAGGCTCAAGTCCAGAACTACAGGGTGGGAGTATCACCCATTGCTCCCATGATAACAGGCAGTTTTTAAGATCAACAGTAAGATGGTCCTATGGAGTAGGTGAAGACTCTTGAGTTTGAACGTCTGTTTGAACGTCTGAATGTATCTTTCTCAGCCTCTTAGGTTGCCTTGATTTCCAGGCACTGCTCAGCTCCACACTGATGAGCAGCAAGCCTGCTGAGCCAAGTAGTGTATTGTTCCTGTATGACCGGCCAGAACTGAATTTTCTGAGTACTTATTTCTTGGAAAAGCAGCCTTATTTATATTTCCTGGGTTTGTCATTGCTATGCTCAGAGAGCAGTAGTAGCCTAGCCAAGACTAACTTCTGTAGAATTTTCACCACTCCATGAGTAACTGTATGTCTAAGAAGTTTAACAAAGAAGTAACATTTTCATAATCACATTATGCAATAGTACCTAGGGATGTCAGAGACAACGAGCATAAGATTATAATCACAGTTAATGCTCTGGGATGTCCACTTAGAACATCACTGATCTAAACCAAACACTTTATTCTGAAGCAAAAGAGCATAAAAGACTTTCTAAAATGTTACTATGGCGAATTATGTCCTAATGCAAGAAATTTCTTTAATTATACCAAATGAGCCCAGCACAATTCTGCAGTGAATCTTCTCATAGCTAGTGTCTGCTAAGTCTGGGCATGGACTCTATGTTGTATTTCTGTACTGTCTTAAACAGTTAGCTGAGAGGGTTTGAGCTGGGAGGGGTTTTAGTTTTTGTTTCTTTTTCCATTTTGGTTATGTTTTGTTCCCCTTTTGTGGTAGGAATTTATGCCAGCATCAATAGTTTATGAGCTACAGATACTTTTATTTATAAAATGTGTTTCTAAATCCTCTGAACACAAAAAGATTTGAACAGTGGGGGATGGTGTCTTTGCTTTGAATGTAAAGCTTTTTTGTCACTAGCATACTGCCCAGAAATATCCATACCCAGCTGTGTTCACGGCTTGCTGCCTTTGCTGCCTGCTTCTCTCTCCCATGACCTTACACCTCCTTCAAACATGCTCCATGCATTTAGTTTCATCTCCAGCAATTCTTTTGTTTTATACCTTGGCTCCCAAAGAGGCTTGGATATTGCTTGTCTTTAGGGACTGCATCTCTCTTTTGCTTTTATTTCCTGGAGAGCTTAATTGCTTTTACACTTCTGATGAAAGGTTTCTACAGTTTTTGGACCAGATAAGGTTTCCCAACGTCTGATCTGCAAGAAAGGAAGCAGGGGAGTGTTGAATTATTTTGTGTGAAAAGGAAAGCACGGGAGTTTAGATTTTGCTATTTTTCACCTTTCTTCCAGCATGCAGGGCTGGTTCTCTGTTTATGAGTACAGTCTTTATAAAGTAAAGGACGATCCTGGAAATAAGCTGTGCACTACACCTCCTGATACACTGTGGTGAGAGGGAGAGGAGATGCTTGATCTCAAATAGGGATGACCCCATCCTTTGCTCCCATGCCTTCTTACCCTTCCTGTGTACATTCCCACTTCCCCAGCCCCACTGTCTCAATGCAAAACTACCAAACAGATTGCTGTGAAATTACCTAAGCCTTGGGTTCATTAGCAGGTCTGCTAATGAACCAGGTTCCTGATCTAAGGTAGGAGCAAGGTACCTCATTCCTCGGGGAGTGAACTGGCGGTGCTGTGTCTAATATGGATAGGAGCATGCATGTGTGGGGTAAATCCCTCATGTGCCCCTGCTTGCTTTGTGGGGACTGGGTTTTTTTGTAGCCATGTCTTCAGATAAATTCTTGGATGTATTGTCTCCAGCTTGTGGTTGTTGTGCTACCATGACTGAGATTTAATTTTGTAAGGACTAATTTTTTCTTTAATGATAGGGCTAACTAGAGTTTCTCTCTAGAATCCCATGTTGTGCAATTTATCTCTGTTTACTCTAGTTTTTGTGGCTGAGCCTGAGTTTTACTGCCTTTACCTTTAAAGGCAGTGAAAGGAATTTGTACTCTGTCAGTGTTTATTTTTGGTGTTTTTATGCTGACATTTTTATTTAAGTTACTCCACATGCTGCACTCTCACAGAGTCTGACCTTTTTCTTGCATTACGTTCAAGCTAATTTTAAAGGCTGATACAAGATCCCTTATTCTTCAAGCTCACAAAATAATTCAATTTGCTTCCATTTATAGATGTGTATCTATGCATTATCTATCTAAATGGAATTAATTTATATAAATTAGTAAAGTGGAGAGGCTTTCTGACACTTTCAAGTATGTTAATAGTTTCACTTAAGGAAGATATCCAGCAGAGGAGTAAAAACATGTGCAGCAAATGGAGCATAACAGGGATGTGCTAGAAGACCTGTGCCCTGAGCAGGCTCTGGAGACATCTGCTATTGCCCTGGGGCTATTGGCAAGCTCTTGTGTCTGAAAAAAGAAGGTGGGGAGGGAAGGAGGGATGCTCTTCAGGTGTCTGGCTGAAAATGGTACGTTTCATGTAATACCTGATAAAGGATGATCAGAATATGTTTTAAAGTTTATTACAGTGACTCCATTTAGGAAAGTTGTCTTAATACCAAAATAGCATCCTTGCCTCGTCCACAACCAAGTCCTGAGTGGTGGTGGGGAGAGGCAGTGTGTGTGGTGGGGTGGTCCCCGTGGGTCTTTGGTGCACGTGCAGCCACATTTGCCAATGACGCATCTCCTCCAAATGGGGAAAAGCTGTATCTGTTCAAGCAGAAGAGTTGTGCTGCCACAGGTTTAGTCCAGAAAAGGTCTTCAGGAGCCTCGTGTTTTCTCCCAAAGCACGTGGGTCAGTGGTGATTACTCATCTGGGCAGAGCAGGGCAGTGATTCAGGCTGCAGTAGTGCATGAGAACAGGCTTCCTGTCAGCAAACCCCAGCATGACCTTCAGCCCGCAGGGACAAGGAACCGGTAATTGGGGCCTGTTTCATATGGACCGACTATTGTGCCGCCCCATCTGGGGGGAGGTGTGTCAAGGGTGTGACCTGCATGGCAACAGGTACGCAATGACCCTGCCCATGACCTGGATTTATTAATGCACTCAGGATTGCGGGTGATGGAAAAACTTAACAAGGGTCAAGGCTTTTGCTCACAAAGGAAGAGGAAGAAGAGACATCAAGGGGACTTGCTAAACTGCCAGAAAATAAATACTAAAACCATTTCAGGAGCTAGTGCTGGAGAAGTCAGCCTGCCGGCTATTACAAGCAACACGTGCTGCCATCTCCTGGCACGGTCCTGGCGGGCTGAACGGGAGGGCCGTGGGGTGCTGCCAGAAGCGCCGTGAGACGCCAGGAGCGGGGCTGTGCTGCTGAGAGCAGCGGATCTGCAGTGTGCTGGGTCCCCAGGTGCTGGCCAGGCTGCCCCTCTGCCCCAACACCACGGTGCTCCCTCGCTGGTCCCAGTTAACGCTGCCAGTTTGTCTGCTGCTCGGCTGCATCCTAGAGATAATGAGTGCCCCAGGCAGTCACAGCCCTCCACGGCATTCTCTGAGGACCTTTATTTGGAATTCTGGTGCCCAGAACCTGCTGTGTGACATGATGCACTCAGGTAACAGCCTATGCCAGCACCAGCAGAGGACCAGCTGAGAGAGGCTGGAGCTGGGTAGGTGGTTCCTGCAGAACTCTCACTGAAACCTGTTCCTGGTGATGCCTAAAGTGGCCACCTAAAAACAGAGACTAGACAAGAATAAGATAATAATAGTAGGTATTTATTTGAAGGGCCTTCAAAGGTACACCCTGGGCAGTCAAAAGGCTACACCCAAGATGGACCTCTGGGTCATGAGTTCTTTACCCTTTTATAAGCTTGGTTCATTTGCATATCAGGGTTAATTCTCCAATTATAACTTTAGCTAATGATGTAATTTCCCTAAGTTTACCCTCCCCCCCCCCACCTTAAGATTTTAGTTTACACATTTTGGGCCTAGAACAATCTCGGTGTCCTTGGAGAGCAAACTTAGAGAAGTTTGCTATGTCTAACCAGCATGAGAGAACAGCAGCTAACAGGCCACTAGAAACTTCAGAGTTACACACTAGGCAGCACAGGATTTGAAAAATATAGAAGTTAAAACCTAAGGCATCATTCACCCTGACCCAGCTCAGTGTCCAGGCTGGCTGTGTGACTCAGCAGTTATCACAAAAGGAAAGCCAGGGTGATGCCTAGTACACCAGTGCACAGAACGTTTCCACTTACAGGCGAGCCTGGAGTCAGATTACTCACTGGGAAGTCATCCTGCATCTCCCGGTTGGATCACTAGCACTCAGCCTCCTTGGCGGATGCAGGAGTTTCCTAGCTATTTTGTAGGGAGTGGGAGGAGTATTTTGGCTCTGCTAGTTGTTTCGTACAGATGGAGTCTGCTGGGAAACCAGAAAGGCACTGTATTACTCTGCCATGAATAGCACAAATGACTGGAAAATACATGTAAGATGGTTTAGATGGTTTTGCAGAGAGGTTCAATGTTACTGTGGTTATCGGGGTCAGAAGGAAGCAGAGATCCCCCAGCCGCACTGCAACCACATCGCCCGGAGCTGGGCAGGGCTGGCAGGGCTCCCATGCACCTCTCCAAGGCTGTTGAGCTGTATTGCTGCTCAGTGCCAATCGTGGCTGGACAGACCTAGGCTACTCCAAAGGTAGAACGTGGTTAGGCACACCCCCTGCTCCTCTGCAGCACTCTGTTGGCCCCTGCCACAGGGCTGGGGAACTGTGTCCAGGAACCTCGCTGCTGCTGGCCTTCTGAGTGTGCACTGCACAAGCATGTGTTTCCTGGCTGCCCTGGCAGCTGGGAGCAGCCTGTAAAAGACAAACTGCTGTCCCCTCTTCTGCACACGCTTTGCCCTGCACTGGTGGAGCTCCACTGCACTAATGCTCATCAGCTGTGAGCGCAGGGGAGCCGGACACACAAAAATGCTACGCCTCTGCAGAAAGGTGCAGGGCCTTATGTGAAACAGGGGTTAGTGAACTACTGTGTAGTAAACCAACATTTTGGAAAAGGAGTCTTTGCATCTAACACCGCCAAGCATTAACTCATGCATGACATGCCTCGGATGGCTCTTCCGTGGCAGTAATAATTTCTGGTGATGTATAATGGAACGCCCCCTTCCCCCCCCACTGCGCCCTCAGTTTTACAGGGGTTTGTCTATTCAAATAAGGACTTCAGGCAGGAAGGGGAAGCAGTCCTTCCCCAGCTGCCCACCTTAAAGCCTTTTGTAAAGGTGACCAGCCTTTCAAGAACCAACTCTGCTTTTTTAGTACTGTGATATAAGTTAGTAATTTTTAGTACTGAGATAAAAGCCTGTGAAGGTCCTCCACCCATGAGAAACAAATGAACTAAACCAGGTGGGACTGAGAGCAGTGCCAGACATAGCCAGGTCAGTGATGCCTTTCTTGGAAATGAGATGGTGTGGGAACAGAAACATTTTTTCTGTTTCCAGAGCAATTACAACGGGAGGACTAAAAGACCATTCACCTGCTGCTGAACATGGATTTACCTGCTAGGTGAGGTAGCTTTTATCCAGGTGTCATGGCCATGTATCTGTTTCTTGCATATGAGGCAGTGGCCCAGACTCTTCTGTGGTTACTACTTGGTCAGCCTTACAAAACACTGACTCCAGCACACCAGGTAAGTATGGACTTTTGTTTTGTTTTCTTTCTGCGTATTATGTACTACAGAAATGCAACATTCAGGCTCAGTCAGGTAACAAAGAGGAAGACATTCAAAACTGACCATAAAATAAATTGTAGAAAGCAGATTTTATATGACAGTACACATGCAGCTTGCAAAAGAATAAAGACAGTGAACAGATATTAAAACACATTTCCATACAGAGACAGCTTATGCAGCAATTTACAAGTTTAACCTCTGGCTGGAGTACGCAAGCCCTTTAAAGCTGGCATTCAAATTACCACTAGCTTAATCAGCCATACTTACTTAAGTACACAGCAAAATTTAACTTAATGTTTACATTCACTAGCCATCCAATCCAGCATCAAGGCACTTTCCTTGTTGGTACATCTGTTCCTGTGTCGCACACCTCCGCTTACCTGGATGCATATATTGGCACAGCAAACTGGGTGACCAGTAACTTCTTATCCCCAAATAAAAGCAGTTGGTTACTAGACAATCCCTGGCTGTATCAAAGTGTCAGGCTATAAGTGACACTGTAAACAAAACTGGTGTGTTAAAAAAAACACGACAAGTTGACTGGATCCATTACCAAATGTGCTTTGATGATGAAAAATGATGGGTGGTATCAGTTCCCACTCTGCAGAGAATGCACATCGGCCACGCCCGTGATGCCTGGAGAACAGCTGACACTTTAGTCTGAGCAGGAGGATGTGGATGAGGAGCTTTCCAGCCATCAGTCAACGGTTGTGCCATAAGTGTTTCTCATCTATTGTTACAGAAGTGTGCTTCTGCAGAGTAGCAATGACATTATTGCATATATCCCCTTCAGGTTGTTTTTGCAAATAAATACAAGTACTGGCTAAGGCTGCATGCTGGGAGGTGCTTGCTGCCCACCCTCTCTCTGCACTACAGTTAAGAGGCAGGGAAGCAGACAATTGTTGAAATCTGGCCCTTCATTATTATTTTTAGGTTTGTTTTATCAAATCTTGTGGCCTTAGAAACGCATCCTTGTGCATTAAGTCAGCACTGCTTTTATTTTCAAGAATGGCTCAGATTGCACAAGTCCTACAAACGAAGCAACAGTGAAAGCAAATCAAATACACATGAATTTTAGCTTTTGTTTGTTTGTTTTACTAATGCTTTCACTTTAAAGGAAGAGAAATGGGAATTCATGAGTCCAATGCAAAATACTTAATTTCAACCTCCTCCAGACTGTTGTATTTATACCTCCACTTTACTGCAGTTTTCTGGATCAAAAGCAAAGCTGAAGACTTGGGTTGGCTGCAATTCCCTAACAGGTGTTTCATGAGAAAAGACTCAACATTTTTATATGGACTTCTCCTGTATAACATTACAAGCAACTCCTGGAACTTAAAATGGCTGTGTGAATCCATCCTTGCAGACAGACAAGAGGTTACAGGGATTAATGAACTCTTACAGTTGATCAGTCAAGAGAACTTTTTAACACAGTTAAAGGAATGCATTCAAATAACAGTTATTCTCAACTACACTCACTGTCTAATGGGGAAAATAAACTAGTGTATTTAGTCCCACTTAATGCACACAAATTACGATGTAAAATGTGTATGTCCTGGAGTGGGGCAGACTATTAACAACCTGACAGTCTTTGGAGTTTCAGATCCCACTGAGAAGTCAATTCCATAGCAGCATATACTGATATGGATCTTGGGTATTTGAGACCTGGCTCTAATTAAACAAGCTCAATTACTGAATTGAAACCAGCACGGTGATCCCCACATACTGGGCATACTGACGTAAGTTTTAACCACCTGACAAAGCTCACAAAGGTGAAAGCTCCAAGCCCCACCCAGGTGACAGGGCTTCTCCAGAACCCAAGAATGGGATTCAGCCCTTGCATGCAAACTCCCTCATCCCCCCGGGCCAAGGTTTTTTCCAGTTTTTGCCAGGCTCCTGTACCACAGACAAGCAAATACTTGTCATAAACTCTCCAGAACAAAGTTCAAAAAAATTTTTGCTCTGCTGTGCTTGTGCTGCCACATTAAGGCTTAACAGGCAGCTTAGTTTTCTACAGTAGTATGTATGAAACAATCCCAACAATTTTGCTACAGCGGGAGAGGATATTCCTAGACTATCTGCCCTTGAAGTGAGCCAATACACTCCAGAAAACAATACCAATCATCTCCTGGTCTAACAGAACCACCACAATAGAACTACAAAGGTAATATATTCACTTCTCTTGTAAACAGAGGAGCATTAGCCAGCTTGCATTTAAGAGGTTTTTCAAATATGCTAATATATTTCTCCTAGCCTCCCTTCCCTACCACCAAATTAACAGTTCTTACAACTATTCTTCCACCTGTACCTGAAAAATTCCAGTCCAGGAAATCAAGCTGGACATGAAAGTGTCTATACTGAAATGTGACTTTAATAATGCCTTTATTTTGTTACATGCACCAATAGCTATTGGTGAAGGGGGGGGGGGGAATGGGGGAGGGAGAAAACTTTTTCTTTAGTTACTGTGTTAGGGCCAAGCTCAGAAAATTTCAGTGGATTGATGTAATCACACTACAGATACCCTTAAAAACCTGTATGCAACTGTTTGACACAATTAGATTCTTACAGTCCAAAGTAGAAAAAATCTTGTTAAACCCTGAACACTGCATGATATATTTGGCACATAGGTTTATGAACTAGCTGCAAACCTGTTATTTGTATGTACAGTGGCTTCTACAAGCTGTTCACCCACGAGGAGCTCCTGCTTAGTCTTTAGTATTTCAGCCCTAGATAAATGCACTATCTCAAAAGAGAGCATGTCACTGCTAGCCAGCCAGAACTCTCTCTAGGCTCCACTCCTGCACAATTCTGTGAGTTTACTACCACTGGCCCATAAACAACAATGAAAGATGCCAGAAGTGACAGACCAGAACTCTTGCTAGCACACACTTTAAAAATCAGAATCTCTTTAAGCTGTTTAACATTAGTTAAGTCCTGAATGGTCCATGATTAACAGCAACTGAGAAGAAAACGCCTCCCCTTTACAGAAAAGCAAGTAGCAACTTAAGGAATAATTGACATTCTCCCTCAAGTAACATATGCTATCAAAAGTTAGTATTACTGAATCACAAGAACATAATTAAAAAAAAAATCATCAGCATGCTCTTGAAAACATCCAGACCTTTGCAGCAATGTTTAGACTATGTAGCCAGGTTGTGGCCTACAATATTTCAGAGATGAGAAGATGGATTAAAAGCACGTGGCTGCTGGGCAGTTCTAATAAGCATGCACACTGCTCAACAGACACTTTCCCTTCTACTTGTGGTTTCTACAGTCACTATGAAGTTTGCATAGAAAAGATAACCCATCCCCCACTAAGTAACTGCTATTTTTTCCAAGAGGAATACATTCTGAAAAAGGAATGCTCCCTTAACCTCTGAAAAATGAAAGATGGTCTCTGCTGTCTCATGTCAGCATAGTTTTCATTATGCCTTTGACCTCTGGGAGGGAGTTTGAAGGTGCTGAGGTGCAGTGGGGTGAAAAGGAAGAGGACTGATCTGAAGAGAGATGTAATTATAGTAAACTGCAACATGGCCTTTTTTTAAAAAAGTGCTTAGATACAGAAAAATACTGTCAGGAGAAAGGAACTGTGGAATACTGAAATGTTATTAAAGATTCTGCATTCTTTATCTGTTTAAATATTCCAGACTTCAAGAGGTAATATTACGAAGTTACTCTTGCACTTAATTTCTTTGTAACAAAAGCAGAAGACACGTGGACATTTACATGTATACCCATCCTTCCATGCAAGCTTGCAGACAAGGACAAGGGAAGATGAAATGATACTGACACCTGCCATTCAAGGGCTTTTAGCAAGTGCTCTGCAGAACAGCAGTACCAGAGGTCACAGCACAAAAGGTTTCAGGTGGTTTTCAATACATAGTTACTTTGCTGAAGGAGAAATAAAACACTTGTTTTAGTCTCACAAAACAGCATTTAGTGTTTTGAAATGAAGTTTTAGTAGTGTCAGATTAGAAAGCTGACTAGCCTGTATTAGATTTAAAATTAATTTAAAAAAAAAAATCTTTACGAGTGCCCTAACATTTCTGGTTATCATTGGAGAAAGTGTTATTGTAATGCCATTTAATTTTTGTTTAAGCACTGGCAGAGGAAGTTTCCAAGAAATGTAGCTTCCTCAAAAAAATGTGAACTGTATGACCAGGAAAAAGTGAGGCATTAAGAAAAAAAAATATGGAATTTTAACAACCATTTAAGTGTTTTTTGTGGCTCATGATTGCTAACAGATACATACTACCAGCAAAGTTCAAATTCAGCATACAGGTTTTGGTTTTAGTTCCAAGAGTGTCAATGACTTCAATGCTTTGGCTGCTTTCAGGTTCAAGGATGTCCTGCAGTATTAGCAGTGAGGTTAGAGCACACTAATAGCTGCAGCCTGTCAAGAGGAAGGTCGTATTCCCTTTCTCCTGAGTACTTAGAAAAATGGTAAAAGCTTACAGCTTGTTACTTGAGCTGTACACAGCAAAGGTGCACTTATTAAACAAAGGCATAATATGACCACAGAAGTTTCATATAATCAGACAGTGATTGGAGCACAAAGCCTTTAAATAACTTCTGACCTGTGCTGTCATCTGATTTCCAAACTTTTGAATATGAGACTGAATTGCTGTGCGTCAAGTTGCAAGGCACATATTTTAGGCCAAATTACTCTATAGTTCATGTGTACACATATCTAAATAAAGGTAAAGTATCAATTACTATAGTAGCAGATTCAGATTCAAGCAATCTTTGTGTTTTCCTATTTGTACACCATAGCAAGTTCTATTTAATTTTTATAGTTTTTAAACAGGGATGAACATGACTTGCAGGTCTGGTAAGCTGAAAACTGAGGCACTGGGCCATGTCAAAATTCAGTAAGTCAATCAAGTTACTGGAAAGTGTATCACACAAATATTCTTCCATGTCAGAATACTGAGCTTCAGTCTTTCTTTTGCACAAAGCTACACTGTGCAACTAGAGCTGGCTTTTTAGGCTTGTACACTGTCACCTGTCGAAGTATTTCTTCTAGGCTGATGCAGGTATTTAAAACTTGCCCTTTTCAGTCAGTGAAATTCTGTTATGAAAAGACACAAAACCCTCAATGTAGCACAAAGGCTCGTTCAGCTATCCAGATGTAAGATTTTATGTAGTGCATAAAAGTAAATCTCCTGTAGGTCTGGACTGGAAATTTTCCACAAAACCAGTCCTTTTTGTATTTTGTCAAATTAGTCTTCACTTAATTTCAGTATTTCTATCTGCAGTCAGATAAAAATACCTAGCTTACTTTATCAGAAACACAGGGGAACATGTGAACAGGCACTAATGAAGGCCTAAACAGAGCCAGTCTTTTCTCACTGAGGCATATAGCCCCCTTGTCTCACAGTCTGTGGGAGGTAACTTTTTGGCATGTCATCACCTGACAGTGGATTTTCTTCCACTGTTTCAGGTCTCACAGTTTGTCCTTCAGTACATGCCTGTAAAATATTTGATAGAGCAGCTTCCTGGGTATTTTTTGCCATCCCAAGGCCCAATGGCTGTGAACTCTGACCTGAGACCTGCAGTTGAACAAATCCAACAAGATCTCCCTCACTAGCATGAGTAATTTGCTTTGCTCTTTCAAAGCATGGCCTGTCTATGTTGTTTTCATCCTGACCACCATTCTGTCTGAAATACTGCTGCCTCTGAGCTGCACTGTCAGCTCCTCCAGCGTGATCCTCTGATCTCTCTTCTGAATCTAGCAGTGGCTGGGTTGACTCAGACCTTGAAAAGACTTGCACAGGTGTCTGGTCTCTGTAGCCATTAAGTACTACAGTTGAATACTGCACAGTGCTCGAAGTGTTCTGTGCTGTTTCGCCTTCATCACTGTCAGAGACGCTTTGCCTAGGAGAAGACATGCACGAGGATCCTCCAATACCACTGCTGTGCCCTTCTGAAGTACTCTTTTCTTTTTTAAGCAAGTCAAAGGGTTTTAGATCTTGTTCTGAAAAAGACTTCTTGTCGTCAGCTTCTATTTCTACGACGCTTACATCTGTAAAGCTGCCTTCTGGGTACATCTGATTTTTGGAGTTAAAGTTATGCTGAAAGAAAGAGATGCATGTTGCCTAAGAGGAAGGTTATATTAAAAATCAAAATCCTCATTAAATACATTAATTTTTGTTCTGTAATGCCAGTTTCTTCATATACGTTTTCTCTTTACTAAGTCTGGCAATATCTCCAAAGCATGTGTTAAAAAATGAAGGATACAGCTTTGTTTCCAATACAGAGTCTTAATTATGCAACTATTCTAAAATCGTAGTGGATGTGTGAGCAAGTCTTTGCTCTCATTTAATTATTCTAATGAGCTGTAAACATAGAAGCATTTGCTGTGCAGCACAGGAACATTCTATACTGAGAATCACACATTACTTCAAATAATGTATTCAACATCAGAATACTTCTTCACAGAAATTAGCCACAATTTCTTGAACAGAATTTGCCTGGTCATTCACCCCATGTGAAGCATAAACGTTGCTGCCATCTTCTCATTCATGACTGAACTGTGCAAACAAGTCACTTCAAGGTTTTAAGAATGGGAATCAAGAATTGTTTACTTAATCCTGATTTCCCATGAGTGAGCAAAGAAATGAGTACTTGACTCTTCCACCTAGTAAACTGAATCTAACTCACAAATGTAAAGCCCATGCTAGACCGTCAATTTGTGGTAAGAGCCATGCATTTCTAACACTGAAGCTACAGATACAATACAGTGTTCTAACCATATTCTATCACAATGTCAATGAAACTTAATATTCAGGTTTTTCCTTGAAATCCGTGTGTGCTAGAAGACAGAAGACTCCCACCCGTTAGTTTGACTGAAACCTTGCAGACTAGGAAGATACAGGATGCAGAAAGGTGAGTATTACCTTAGCTGGAACTTGGGGAGACCACTGAGCAATGTTACTCTTGGACGGATCAGGTACGATAGGCCAGATATGTT
This sequence comes from Corvus hawaiiensis, assembly GCF_020740725.1. Taxonomy (NCBI): domain Eukaryota; kingdom Metazoa; phylum Chordata; class Aves; order Passeriformes; family Corvidae; genus Corvus; species Corvus hawaiiensis. Next base: position 7,083,657 of record NC_063255.1, on the reverse strand, counting down.
TTTTAATTCTGTAAAGGATTAAAAATGGAATTAAGTCACAAGATGCACTCCCCAAATTCCCTGTTCATAGCAACAGAATCCAGGACACCACTCCCTTACATAGCAATTTTGCATTCCAAATAAGAATGCTTCCTGGGCTACATTTCATCTTTGTATGAGGCTGTACTACTTAGCAAAACACAGCACTGCACTCAACTCCTCCACACATTAGATGTAGCTATGAATGTAAAGCAAAACAACAAATGGTAACAGTTAGTGAGAGATTTTCAAATTTATAGCACTCTAGAACCTATAGAGCTATTACTTAGGTAGAATTTATGATGCATACCAGTATGAAAATACAATCCTGCTTCTTTTTAAATAACTATGAATACCAAAGGTCAAAATCTAAGCTAACCTCACAGTTGAAGTGAAAATATTTGGAAGAAAAACTTGCTTTGGAATTCTTAAGAACACACTGTTACTTAAAACCAGAAGCTTCTGTTGATACATCACCTCCAACCAAACCAGATTTGAAACTGATGCACCTATATCGCTCTTTATAAACAGACTCCAGCAACAGTTCCTCTGTAGGACAACTCTGAAGAACAATGCAAGATGGGCTTTCCAACTGATATCCATTAAGAACTAATTTTAGGAGCAGCAGGGAGGTCAGAAGGAAAAGGGCAAAAAATGCTGTCTTTAATTAGAAGGAAAGGATAGTTGACATGGGACATAGGAGAGGGGCTATGCCTTGCCAAGAGAAACACTGCAGCAATGACATCTTTATTAAAGCCACAGACAAGAGCTTTTGGGTGGGGGACCAGGAGGAGGCAGGCTGCTTCCCAGCAGACAATGAACAGGCACAGAGCTACTGGAGATCAAGGTGTCTCCCTAATTTTTTACGGTCATGAAGCTTAACGTTTGTTAATGCTGTAATTAAATAGCCCAAATGCAGCAAAGAGATCTCCTGTGCTTCACAAACTAGAGACCATCATTCCACTCACAGGATGACTAAGAAACACAGACAATATATCCTGATCAAAAGCTAACAAAGCTACTCCTAACTATGTTCAGAAAGAAAAGCACATTTTCTTGCAGGATTGAATCATGGAACATTTAGTGTTCCATGTATAATTAACAGCAAGAAATTAGTGTCAGAAGAGGCTCTGATTTCTCAAGGAAAACACAGAAGTTTTTAAAACCAATCACTACATGCATGTTTTAACTTTTTTTCTGATCTAACTGCAGAATACTTAACTGGTCTGTTATAAATTACTGACATTTCTTTTATGCTGAGAAATGTAAGAGAAGGAGTTCATTTGTACTTACAAGTCACGTTTGTTGAAGCAAAACAGAACTCCAAGGAGCACAATCAACAGGAATGCTAGACACACAGGTACAACTATGGCTTCAATTTCTCCTTTTCCTGAAGGAGGTGAAAAGAAGCAGTTATAGCCCACTCTGGCATTTAAGGAACTCAGCAGCAGTACATATTTCCAAAGGGTCAGGGAGAACCTGAAACTGAAGCACCTCAACGCTCAGTCTCAAAGCTTTACATTCAGAAGAACCCTTTCACCATATAAAAACATGAAAAGCTCTGTCCTGACAATCTAGTGCCTTGCATCAACAAAAAATATGGGTTGATCTAGAAGTTGCAATATTGACAGAGCAAATAATTTTGTAGCTTGGGCAGGTATGACAGTAACATCTCTGTCAATTCATCTGCTGCCCAGGTATTTCAGTGCCCTGGTAGCTGTCATAACGTGGTCATGGTCAAAAAAGTAAACAAAGTCACTACTCATCCATCAGTTCATTCTGTACATGAAGATCTCCTCTGCCTGCAAACATCAAAGTTTGCATTATTGTTAGGTATTCCTTCCAATGTTATACACGCTCTTAAGTAAACCTTACAGAATGCTTAGGGAAGAGCAACACTATACAGAAAAAAAGCCTCTGCTAAATTTAAGTAGAGCATCTTCCACAATTAAATTCAGTTAGTAATGTTGTTCTTACCCTTACATATAAGAAGCACTCTAAAGCTGAACATAACAATAAATTAAACTATTCAAAATGAGTCTCTGTAAAGAACTGTAGCAAATTTTCATAGTGATACGAAAGAATGTGGAAGGGCTGTGAGAATGGTATATGCTGACTGGTACCTACATCAACAGATCAAGATGCAAGCACAGCTCTCTACAGCTTCTTTAGGACACCTTATCAGGATTAAAACAAAAACTCTAACTAGGGGTAGGTGCCACTGGACACCAGAAGAGACAAGGGCACTGAGTAAATCCCAATGACTCATGAAAAGTCAGGGCAAAACAATATTATAACCTAAAGTATACACAAACCACATCCAAAACGGCATGCTTAATAACATAAGTTAATGAGGTTTGCAGAGGATATCTTGTTCTCTATATAATCAGAAAAATCCTGACTGAACTATCTCTTTGTGAATGAGCACTAGACAAGCCACCCGGGTATCATGCAGATTGCAAGCGGACTGAAACTTTAAAATAAAATCACCTTCCCCTCCTAACACATCTTGCACAGAGCCCTGCTGTATTGTTGCAACATTAATTCCTACTTCTACCAATTGTGCCTTACCAAATTTTTGTGTAGTAAACGTGAAATCGGGACCAGTCCTGCTTCCATTATCTGTGGATGCCATCATCCGCACAGTATACAGCGTGTCACTGGTTAGAGAGGAAAGGGTATACTCTGTCTTGGAAGGATCCACTGTCACAACTAAAGAGATGAAGAAATTTACACTAGTTTTCTGTACAATTTATTACATCTCCATAAAACCAGCAACATTAAGACATCACATCACATCAGATGTGAAAGGTAGTTTTAATACCATGCATAGCAGATGGAAAATAAAACAGCCCAAGACTACAAACTCATACAAGAAATGCTGAGATCCATTTGTTTCTGTTTAATTTAGTCTCTTTCTATATTTAATTTCCTATGAGATTTTTTCCCCCGGAATGCACCTACAAACTAAACTGGCAGTATAATCGAAGCTTAAAGGTGTCTAGTAAGGCAAATACACAGCACTAATGAGAAACTGCTAGTACTGACTAGAATAAAAACATGGTAAGGAATAGTAAGACATAGGTATACGCAAGTACCTGTCCCTTGCAATTTAAGCAAATCTAAAAATTAAAGTTTTGATAGTGCCAGCTGCCTGTAGTATGCCTGCAGGTCATACACACTATTGAAAACTAAGATGCACTTAAAACAAAATGATCTACATCAGTACTATACTGACCTACAGCTCCAAGAGGATTAAAAAACTCCTCCCCACTTCCTTTTTTTAAGGTTTTATCCTGCTTAAATGCAGTCAACTCCTTTTGTATCTAGAACGGTCTGCCATAATCTTGACTACCACCATCTCATTCTATATTTAGATAGCAATATGGGAGCACAAGAATCAAAAATCAGCTTTCACAAATTAAACTCAGTACCCTGCTATACACAGACTGAATGTTCTGAATTCTTTACTAGGGACTTTCTGTTCTATATGGAGGAGAATGAAGGCTCAGACACCAGCTTTATGTTCTCAGAACAGATTGTCAGCTATAACTGATTCTGTGTATTTTTTCAGGAACAAATATTAGGAAGGAGACAGATGAAACACTTCAATTACACAAAACACTTCTCCGTTTTCTGGTACCTGTTTCATTCCCATCAATAGTTTTGTAAAGTATTGTGTAGTTTCGGATAAATCCATTTTGTTCCTCAACTGTGAGATGGTTCCATGTCAAAACAGCTTCAGCTTTTCCTACTTTTTTTGTCTGAACAGTAGGTCCTTTTGAAGGACCTGTAATGGGAGATGAAGATTAGTTTTTGCTTGGCAACCTTGCATTCACAGAAGCAGCATATTAACAAGCACTGAACTGTTCTAGCATAAAAGCTTCAATGGAATAGTTTGACTAATTCATCTGGAAAGCACTGTTTTCAGACAACATAAAAACTACAAAGATATTTTAAAAAAGAAACATTCCGGAAAACAGATATGAAAAGAATAATCAGCAGGTTGTGGGAAACCTTCAACTTAAGTCTTGATTCACACTTGGAATTTAAAATAAATCTGCATATAAATATCATTATTATATATTATAAACATATATTAATATATTATATGTTACAATAGCTCTTTGGTTTTGCAACTCTTTCTGCAAACATCTCGTCTGTTTCTTTTTGAAACTCTAATTGCAGGAATTAGGCAAACCAAAAGCTGTACTTCTCCCTCTTTGCTTCTGCTGGATATCAGCTTTGCAGCTACTATTTGCTGCTTTTAGAGCTACTAAAGTGCTGGATTGCCCGTGCTGCCTCTCTAGGGTGCCCGAGGCTTTCTAAGGCATTGAACTACGAGCCTAGCAGGTAAAAAGCTATATTTCCACAATTATATACTATAAATATATCATTAAAATAACAAATTCATGTCTAATTATCTGGTAAAGGTTGGAAAAACAAAGAGCCAGTCACAGACATCTGTTTAGCTCCCAAACACTGTAAAAAAGCAGAATGGATGATAACAGAAGGGAAAAAGATCAATGATGTCACCCGACTCTCAAGTATTAAACCATTTTTCATTACACAGTCCACATTAAAGCACGTTTCTTTCATTTTTTTGTCAAAAAGCACAGTATGTGCTTCAAGGTGATGATTTTGTACTTACGATCTTGCTTAAGATAAGCCTTCACAGACTCTCCACTTCCCTGACCATCAGCATACAGAGGGTACACGGTTATCAAGTAACACTTGAAAGGCTTTATACCTAATAAAAGGAATTTAAAAGGTGTTGTTTCACAGACAGTCAAATTGCTCACCATCCTTCTCATTTACTTTAGATATAGGCTTGTGAGTTCTGGTAGTTTAACTAGGTGCACTTGTATCTAATGCAGCTGAGTATTTTCTAGAGCTCATTGATATACTGCTCCAAAATATTAACTAAAGGAACAATAAAATGGTTCACACTGAAATCTAAAATTTAATAAAAAGACTTCAGAGAAGTCAGGGTGGTTTTTTCCAATTTATTTTAAATAAAAAGCCTTTATTTATCTGTAGCATGAACTCCCAAAATTATTGATTTCAGAGACTGATCATAATCTCAAAAGAACAGTAAAGCTGATCAAGTTGCACTGTTTGAACTGAGTGACCAAAGATCTTGATTTTGAAAGAACTCAGCCTTTTCACTATTTTCATGGCTTCCAAGAATGACAAGACTAAAACCAAAATGCAGATAAACCCCTTGTTGTTACATAATACATGTTTCAAAATGCAAGATCAGATATAGTTGTATATTTGACAAAAATATACAAATACTTCTGCAGACTCATAATAAACTACTTGAAACCCTCAGCATTAAACACCTGTAATACCATAAAATTCTAATCACCATGAGGCTGTTCCTCATCTTCAGAATACTAAGCAGGTTTTTAGAGTGTCCTACAAACTGTACATAGATTTATGAGCTAAATACCTTTTAAGTCTATTCCTTGAACATCTCCTAGTGCAATCTGCCACTCTATGATGCAGTCTGAGCTGCTGGACACCAGACACCATTCGATCACATATTTAAGAACGTAACTGTTAGGAGCAGTCCACCCTACCCACAACTTGTCATGTTTAGGTAACGTTCTAAGATTCTTCACAGGAGCTGTAATGAAAGAAAAGATAAAAGTGATCAATATTGACAGTTCTTCCACTAGATATTCATGATAGGAGCTGTTCTGGCAAATGTTGATACTTTTGGGTTATTGTAATGGCAGCAACTTGACAGAACCTACATAATTGTAAATGCCATCTTCTGACATTTGGAGGTTTACACTTGAATCTTTGTATCAGAGATCCAAAAAGCCCTATTAGGCTATTCAAAAACCGGAAGTTAGAATCAGCTTCGCTATTCTTATAGACACTATGTTCCTTTCTTCCAAAAGAAGGGTCTATTTCAAGAGAGAAATCAGACTTAGAATGGGAATTTACAAGTGTATCAAACAGTCACATTCAAGTACCTTACTGAGTACTTATACCTGATGTATAGTGTGTGTATATATAAAGTAGATAGCATATATAACATCCAGGTCACAGCTGGATAAACACATCCTGTGGTGGGTGAGCAACTGGCTCAGGGGTCAGGCACTAAAGGTTACAGTGATTGGGGTGACATCAGACTGGGGACCTGTCACTGGAGGGGTTACCCAGGGCTCCATCCTCAGGCTTGTGCTCTTCACCATCTTCATAAATGACTTAGACTCAGGACCGGAAGGGACACTAAGCAAGTTTTCAGATGATACAAAACTGGGAGGAACTGTTGACTCCCTCCCAGACAGGGAGGCCCTGCAGAGAGACCCCAACAAACTAGAGAGATGGGCATTCACCAACCATATGAAGGTCAACAAGGGAAAGTTCAGAATTCTGCACCTGGGATGGGACAACCCTGGATGTATGGACAGACTGGGGAGTGAGAGGCTGGAGAGCAGTGCCATGGAAAGGGCCCTGGGGGTCCTGCTCAGTGGCAAGTTGAACAGGAGGCAGCAGTGCTCTGGCAGCCAGGAGGGCCAAGCGTGTCCTGGGGGGCATCAGGCACAGCATCGCCAGCCGGGCAAGGGAGGGGATTGTCCCCTCTGCTCTGCACTGGGGCGGCCTCACCTCCAGTGCTGGGGCAGCTTTGGGTGCTGCAGTATAATAAAGTTATTAAACTGTTAGAGAGCATCCAAAGGAGGGCAACAAAGATGATGAAGAGCCTTGAGGTGAAGTTGTATGAGGAGCAACTGAGGTCACTTGTTCTGTTCAGCCTGGAGGAGACTGAGGGGAGTCCTCATTGCAGTCTGCAACTTTCTCGTGAGGGGAAGTGGAGGAGCAGGCACCGACCTCTGATCTGTGGTGACCAGTGACATGACCCAAGGGAATGGCCTGAAGTTGTGTCAGGAGAGATTTGGGTTGGATATTAGGAAAAGGTTCTTCACCCAGAGGGTGGTTGGGCACAGGGACAGGCTCCCCAGGGCAGTGGTCACAGCACCAAGCCTGACAGAGTTCAAGAAGCATTTGGACAATGCTCTTGGGCACATGGTGTGACTCTTGGGGTGTCCTGTGCAGGACCAGGAGCTGGGACTTTGAGATACTTGTGTGTCCCTTCCAACTCAGCTAATTCTGTAATACATATTACATGTACACCTTACTGAGTACTTCCTCCTGGCTGCAGTACTACTTTGCTTGAATTATACCCTTAACTTACTAATCTAATAGTTTTAGAACTGGTGGGTCTCCCTTGCTGTTTACCTGCATCTGTCCATATATTTATTTTTTTGCTTCCTATCCTGGCAGTGACCATATTGCGAAAATATGGGAGCACAGGACTCACAAATCAGCTTTCACAAACTAAACTCAGTACCCTGCTATACACAGACTGAATGTTCTGAATTCTTTACTAGGGACTTTCTGTTCTATATGGAGGAGAATGAAGGCTCAGACACCAGCTTTATGTTCTCAGAACAGATTGTCAGCTATAACTGATTCTGTGTATTTTTTCAGGAACAAATATTAGGAAGGAGACATATGAGGAGAAATATTAGGAGATTGTCTAAGAAAAGGCTGGAAATAAGGATAAACCAGCATGTACTTACTATTATTGCATAATGAAAAGAACATAATAAAAAACATGAACAGTAAGGAAATAGTAGAAGCAGATGACAAAACAACCAGGTAAGATACTGAAAATGTGGGAGAGTGAGACTGGGACAAAGAAAGAAAGGAGTGGGAATGAGATCAGGAAATTAAAGGAGGAATGGCAGAATGGTATATACATAATTATATACCAACCCTTTGATATTTTTTAAGAAATACAGAAAAATGCCTACTATGCTTAGAAAAGAAACAATAGGGAATATAGTACACAGAAGCGCTAAGAATCAAAAACCAGCAAAACAACACACATCTTCAAATGACTCTGTGAGTACACAAATCCACACGTTCCCTGGTACACAAATAGCAGAATAGTTACAAAGGCATAAGACTGTAGATAATTCCGTAATACTTTAATTAGGTGCCCATGTAAAAGGTATTATTGTACAACATTGAAGATTTCTTATAAAAAAGGCCATGTAGATATATTTGACAGTGACATTACTAGGACACTCACCTTTTGAATTACTTTCTGGGATAAGCAGAACTGATGGAGGAGATGCCCCAACACTGTTACGAGCAATCAGAGTCACTTCGTAAGTTCCTTTTGGCAGCTGTAATGTATGGTTGGTGCTGGTAACATTGTATTTCTTCAGTGGACTGGAAAGAGATGATTTATCTCTGACAGTCACTTCATACTGCAAGATTACTCCATTGGCTTCAAATGGCTTCAGTGCCTGTCAGAAACACATCTTTGATTGAGCTGATACCGAATATATGTGACGTAACTCTTACTGTCCTTAAGGCACAATTAAAAAATAAGAGAACAAGACAAGTTCCATAGACCTGCATATTTAAGAAAAGCATAAATAACCTGTGCTCATTTCTATAAATCAGTAACTTCCAAAGCTTATTTCTGGTTTAACTACTCCTTTTCTTCGATCATACCTAGTGATTTCATAAAAGCTATTCTGTGAGGATTGCAAAACTTGTTGATAAAACCTCTGTTTTATGTGACTTTACAACACAATGACATAAAAGGAATCTCACATCTTTGGTCGTGTTAACGTGACAAATATGAGTTTATGGACCAAAAGAAAGGAGGGGGTGGGGAGTGACCATAATTACATTCCCCTTCTCAGCTGAACTTATCATCCAATTGGACACTGCAGCCTTACTGCACACAAACGTGGAGTGCTGTTTTTAACAACCCTGGCCTCTGCAGTATCTCAAGGCTTAATGGATTTTGTAGCTGGGCTATCTATCGCTGTCCCGACAGTGTTGCCACGTTTTAGGTTACAGCAAAAGGCATGACATGAAGGTATGCATTGTTCAAGTGGCAGCTCCAAATCCACATAAGGACAACAAATGAGGAATCTGAAAGTGTATTCTGTGTATTTTAGGGCACAGATGAGCATCAGTTAAATGATGCCCTTTACATCTGTACATTTAATTTTCCATAACTAATTAGTATAATAAGAATACTAAAGTCAATTCTCACCTCAAAAAAAGCTATACTATCTCTCAAGGCTGTTGGGTATATTTTTCGACTTAAAACTCATGCTTCTAAAAGAATGCTCAACTCCTGCAAATTAGTTTTACCTTCCACATTAGATGCACAGTCCAGGAAGCTGGTGAGTGAGATGCATCAATGATCCTCCATATGGGTGGTCCTTTAGATGGTTCTGATGAAACAAACAATGCTTAATAGTAGAAATATTTTTATTTAATCTGTTTTAATTCATCTGTTGATTATCACTATATGCTTACTTTCTTTAAGGAAATAAAAGCATATTAAAAAGCATTTCCTTACTTTCTCGATGAAAATAATGCTTGGCATATTAAGTGGAAAAATCTCCTGAAGAGATGAGCAAGACACCAGTTCTGCTTTAAGTATACAGTAGCAAAACAAGTACGAGTCACAATGGTGCACATCTGCAAGATTAGGCTGAAGGTGACAATGCTGAATGAGGCACGATCACACCTACAGTATGCAGCCTGCATCCAGAGGCACAGCCCTGCATACCTACACCCTGAAAACTTTGCTACAGTCTGTATCCAACACTGTTCCTACCCATCAATATCAAGCCACCTAAAAAAACGAAAGTGCACAAGAGTTAACAAGGAGACAAATGTCTCCTGGCAGTAAGACTCCCTGATTCTAAAAGGGTAACAGAACTGCAGTACTTTTGTACTACAGTACGTTTTGGCATCCATACTACAAAAAAAGTGGTATTTCCACAACAAATTCCATTTCAAAGTAAAATGAACCTACCTTACAATATTTCAAAGTAGAATGAACCAACCAATACTACACTGCACAAAGCAATAAAAAGTGGCCAATCTTTTGTGAGGGTCTTAGCCCCAACAGAAAGTTGATCTTAAAATGAATTATATCTTTAATGCTATAAGACTATTTTTTCTCAGAGTTCTTTCATAGCATTTAGTGTATTAATCATTACGAGGTTTTGGCTTTTAACCTCAAACACCCCTCAGTACCAAGTACACAGCTTGCCCCATATTTTTTACGCTTTACATTGTGAGAGGAGAACTAGGAATTGAGGCAAAGGGAGCTCTTTTACTCATCTGAGTACCTGAATTTGATTCACATGAAAGAGAAGCAATTGTACATCTTGCCTAATAGAGATCATGAATCTAATGTGATCTGCCTGACCACATTCGCTACTGTAACAGCTTTGTTCTGAGGCTGAAGTAAGACATGGGTACTTAATATTAGCAGTATTTTTGCAAAGCCAGTCACCACAGCAGAACAGCAATGCAACCTAAATAGGTAGGCAGTCCTGAAACCATCATTGCTCAGCCTGAGACAGAAAACACAGAAAATGAAGCTATACTATCATTAGGACTTGAAAAGCAGACACAAGAATACTGACATATTTTACAATATCTATACAATACCAAAGAAAGTAAATTTTGCACAGAACTAAAGCAATGCCATTATGCATAAAAATTCCACTTTGTTTAAACAAAAACTACAACAATCTCTCTTATTTCTTATCTAAGATGACAAATGAACTCAATCAGGATAAAAAAAGGAAGAATTTCCAATCTGTTTTAACAATGGAACCTGCACTGGTTTAACTTGATGTGCTCTGAAAGGCTGCAGTGAACAGACTGCTCAGAAAATACATGCCTTGGAAGGTACTATGGGACACACAGGATATTACAGAGACAACACCACAAAGATGCAAGCAGGAAAAACTAAAGCACATTTAAAAAACAGAAAAATACCAAGCAGCTTGGCACTGAAGTCAAACAGCTATCACAAAGTATTCATTGCAATTGGACGCAAGAATAGATTCCCTACTAAGTATTAAGTGCATAACACTGGCTCCTTATTGGGTAGCATCAGCATAAGCCAGAAACAAAACCAACCGTGCAGGCTATCAAAGTGGAAAAGAAATGAAAATTAATACATTGGTAAAACTTAAAACTAAACCAGAATGTCTTATTTACATGCTTTAGTGCATAAGAGGCTACACTTACCAGATGTACATTACTTTATATCATTGCTTTACTAAGTTTGTGAGGAAGTCTATGCATCCTATATGACTAAAATCTTCTGTTTCACAATTGTTGAAGATTGTTCACCTATGACTTTTACTGGCCTACTTAACATGAAGTTGTTCGTAAACTAAGGCAGCTGGTCTACTAAGAAAACCTTTTCTAACAGGCAGGATAACTTCTGCTACAGAGAATAATCTTCAGAATAAAAAAACAAGCATAAAGCCTAGATCTCTTCTAGAAGAGACTCTGAGAGTACTGTTTTCCCTGCTGCCCATTCTAGCTGTTTTCAGGGAGCACCTATAGATCAGCTTAATGGGGAGCTATTCTAATGCTCCTTGACATGCATAGGTCATGCTGAAAGTAACTGAGGAGAGCTTTGTTGCTTATACAAGCAAGCAGTTCAAGCAAGGATACACCATATCAGCTGGCCATTGCCAAATTGCTGAGCACTCACACACTTTGGAAGTCAGTGACCTACTTTTATATATTACTTACGATCTTCAGTGGTAATCCCGGTCTTTTCTTCACTCCAGTCACTCCAGTAGCCCACTCCATCTTCCTTCATGCAACGAATGGAAAAGGCATACTCTGTGTAAGGTCTAAGCCCTTGAACACTGAATGAAGTTCTTGGGGAAGCTGTATCTTCAGAAGGAACCTGCAAATGTGAGAAAGATTTTAAGGCACTGATCAAAATACTGTAAAGCTAAGTTCTGTGCTACTGCAGCTGTCATTCAAGAAAGCTCCCCACCACATACACACCTAACAAACAAGTTTTCCTTCCCTCTCATTTCCAGAAACTTCAATTCTCAAACACTGTTTGGTAAAGGTTCGGTCAGAGTTGTTGGTCTTTACCAGGTACAAGAACATACATACACTAGAACAGTTAGGCAGCTACCTCAGGACAATCTCATTCTCTTTTTTTAAAAATTAGCTTACATCTCTCTCCTTCCTTCCCATACAACTCTGCTGCTTACGGATCTGTAACATCCTGCCTCACAATTCAGAACCTAGCTAGGTTACCTGCTTGATTACTGATTACAAAATTATTGGTTACTAGAAGTTAGAAGTCCAGGATCACTGCTTCCACTGATCCAGAACAGTGCTTCTTCAGTGAAATTGGAAAGAGTTTTAGAGTAGCTTATAGTTTTGCCAATAAATTATTTTCATAAGCTCTTTCATTCATCTTAGGTGAGCAACCAAATGGCAGAAAAGTATTCTTAGTGCATATATAGGGAAGGAGGCATGGAGTAGGTAATAGACACAAGTAGGTACACACACTGACTCTTCACGTTATTCCACTTGCAAGTAAGGGCTTTTTACAGTGAGGACCCCTGCAAGGGGAATGCCTGCAGATTAAACGTAAATGTGGGACATTTAAGAGGTTAATCCTGAGGGCAAAGAATTATCAAAATAGTCCAATTTTACCACAGCCAAGCAAGTTCACCTGATTTAAAAGCTACTATTTCAATGGTCTTGAGCATATGTTAAAAGGGCAAGACAAGTTAGGAGAACTTGTCCTATTTTCCTATCAGGACAACATATCCACAAACCCAGGAGTTGCAGACAAGATCATACAGACCAGTGCTTTTTAAAATATCCATACAGGTGACCTTAATAAATAGTTGCTGCATCTAAAGCCACATTAGTCACAAGGAGCTATGTTATGCTACTTGCTCCAAACACAGTATTTTGGTAAAATCAGAAGCAGACTTCCTTCCAAGAACTCACAGAATTCAGAATACTTTTGGGCCTCTGCTGGAGTACTACTGCTCTGAGAGAAGGCTTAAAGTAAGGAAAAACTGAGGAGCTATTAGAAATATATCCCCAGATTGATGTAGAAGAAAAAAACCCCACAGCTTTTGATGAAAGGAACATATCATAGTACATTACACTTAAGTCTTACTCCTTACCCTTTTCCTCTTCTTGACTGCATCACATGTGAGGAATGTACACAGGGCAACCAGATTATACCAAATTACACAATCATTTAGGTTGGAAGAGACCACTGAGTCCAATCATATGCTTGTCACTGCTAAATCCACTCCTGGACTATGTCCCTGAAAGCCACATCTAGACCTTTTCTGAACACTTCCAGGGATGGTAACTCTAAATAGTAATTTCCCTTGGCCAATCCTTGACAATTCTTTCCAGGAAGAAATTTTTCCTCTCATCCAATGTAAACCATCCCTGGCACATCTTGAGGCCATTTCCTCTCGTCCTGATGCTTGTTACTTGGGAGAATAGACTGACCCTGACCTTACTACAATCTCCTTTCAGGTAATTGTAGAGTGATAATGTCACTTCTGAGCCTTTCCTCCAGGCTGAACAATCCCAGCTTCCTCAGCTGTTTCTTGTAACACTTGTGCTCCAGATCCTTCCCCAGCTGTGTTGCTCTTCTCTGGACATGCTCTGCTCAACCCCTCAAGGTCCTTCATGGAGAGAGGGGCCCAAAAACAAGATTCAAGGTAAGGCTTCACCAGTGACAAATACAGGTGGACAGTCACTGGTCCTGCTGGCCACACTATTGCTGATCCAGGTCAGGATGCCATTGGCCTTCTTGGACACCTGGGCATACTCTGGCTCATGTCCAGCTGCTGTCACCAGCAACCCCAGGTCCTTTTTCACTGTGCAGTTTCCAGCCACTCTGTCCCAGCCTGTGGCCCTGCCTGGGGCTGTTGCAGCCCAACTGCAGGTACAGTAAATTCTAAAGAACATCCCAGCATGATACAGTTTTCACCCAAGCTTTAAATGACATTTAGATCACTCATGTTGCACATGCATGGGAAGACAAAAATTCATGAATGTTCTGTATGTCACATGTGCAGAATAAAATTCAAAATAAACATTCTGCACTGTGACAGGAAGGACAGCAGAAAAGTCCACAAAGACATGAAAAGCCCACTGTACTCAGACTGTGCCAAAAAATACCTAGATCACAGCCTTCATAAACAGGCCAGATAAACTTCCTTGGGTGGCCATGTAAGACATAAGGAAATAAAGGTGAATGCTCTGAACTGCAACAGAGGGAACTGCAGTTCAACAAATGGCTGGGTTACAGCAGAATCATGGCAAGGGACTTCAGTGGTATTACCTCCATCCAGCTTGTGTCGCCAGTGATCCTATAGCGAATATTGAATTTCAGTGTCATCACAGCATCTGAAATCCAATTCTCCCAGGAAAGCTTCAGAACAGTAGGTAGTATTCCTGAGCTGACTGATACATTCTGTGGAGACAGTGGTTTAACTAGAAGAGAAGAAATTAAAGTCAACTCCACAGCTGTACTTGACCATGCCTTTAGAAGCTGGCACACTATGTTGCAGCACTACTATTAAAGCCTCTCAGGACCTGAAATGGCTGCTACTTTACACTATTTTCTAAAGCAGAATACTCAACACAAACTTGCTGTCTGAATTGTGATGGAATCTCACACCATCCCTTTGCCCAGCACAGTTCAAGTTCTAGTCAACAACACTTTTGCACTGTTAATTTTTATAGTGAAGAAACATTAACATACCAATTCAGCAATAAGCACAGAAGCAGCAGTAATGTTCTATTAGAGCCTTAAGGGGCATATAGTTACCAATGTCAATGGGATCAACAACAAGAGGATCAGATTCAGCCTTCCCAAGTGCATTTGCTGCTTCTACCCAGATCTCCGTGTTAACAAAGAACTGAATATCAGTAATGGTGCAAGAATTGTTTACACCTTTCGGTATACAGTCAGGAAAGACCTCTTCTGGCCTAAATAAAAGAGAACGAAAAAACAAGATACAAAGCAGTAAGTTTGGTTTCCTTTAGAGAATATTTTAAGGTAGATCAGACTAATCAATCAGTTTATCTTGCATGTTTATCCTCTGGTTTAACTTTGTAAGCAGAGAGAGGGGAAGAAGTGGGAATGGCTTGTTCAGCCACAAACACGTGATTGCATTAGAATTGAACAAAACAAAATCTCTTGACTTCCAGTCACATATCTTCAAAAGCACAAGTAACATCACTGTAATTAAATTTGTATAAAAACCTGACTTGGCTTAAAAAAAAAAAAAGAAGGTCAAGAACTGATACAATTGATCAAAAGCAACATGGCCAGTAATGAGAATGCATTAGAAAATGTAGTCAGTGCTACCCACATACCTTTCAAGAGTACAGTGTTAGAGGTGCAATACATAACTTCTATTCACCATCTTCTGCTACACTAACACCAGATAGCTCTAGGGGCATCAGGAAATGTGCAAAGCATTAACATTTTATATCTGTACATACTTCCTACTACAACTGTTACCAAAACACTTCAGCAGAATGGGGTAGCTGGAAAGCTGTAGGCAATCATTCCTGTTCCCAGAGCAGAGCAACAATCCTGTTCACTCCACTTTAAACTATGAGAGACCCTCCAAAGAGTTTGGAAAGTAACTTAACTTACTTTCACAGGAGAAATACTTTGCTGAAGCTTTCATGTTAAGATTAACTCAGAATAGTGTTTGTCCACAGTTCCTATGAAGTGCAGAGTAGGTAACATCTCCGCAAAATTCAGTCATTTTATATTAGTTTCTCTACTTAGAATCATAGAATGGTTTGGACTGAAATGGACCTTTAAAAGTCATCTAGTCTGATCCTCCTGCAATAAGCAGGGACATCTACTTGTTTAGAATGGGATAGAACTGTCAACCTAGAAAAGTGTAAAAATTTGGGTACAGCCCCCTATTTTTAGATGTATTGTACTCAAGCCACACTAACCATGTATTTGAATAATAGAAAAATATGAGATTCTTGTTTCTCTGAAACAAGTTCAGCACCAAAACTTCAGGTCTGACTTAGAATTACTTTGAATGCCAACTTCTTCCCTTCCCCTCAAACCACAGACAGCAATGCTTCAGAAAACTGGACTTATGGAAAGAACTCCTCCAAGGTATCAGGAATTTCAAGGAATGCTGGTTTAGCACAAAAAATATTCTTCAGAATTATTTAGATATTCTGTGTAGTGCTACTTACCAGCTGTATCTCAACCTGAACTCAGTATCCAGGAATGTATGCCTTCCAGGGTTCCAGGTACAAGTCATAACATATGTGAACCTTGATATCTGATGCACAATGCAACTTAAATTCTTGGGCTTCTCTGGGGCCACTGTACAGAAAGAGTTAGCAGTAATTAATCTGTACACACATTTCAGTCCAGCAAGAATCATTTTACGTGTCCCACTTAAAGGGGGATTTCTGTGAACATCGGAAGCATTTAATTAATTTTTTTTCTAAAGGGTGCAGCACAAAGTTGTGGATACCATCCTGCAATCAAAGCCAAGAAACTTAAATAGCTGCCCTGACAAACAGTAGGCTGTATAAGGAAAAAGCACCTACTAGTAAGGAACAAGAAAGATTTCTCATTCTGAGGCAGAAAACCTTATATTAACCGTCTCTCAACTAAATATATTTTAATTCACACAGAAGAAAAATAAATTAATAACCACTACTGAATTGGCATATGGTGACTTTGCCAGTAACTGGAGCTCTAAAGGCAATTTGATAGGTCTGCTCTCCCCCAGCTGAGGTATGGAAGAAGTTTGAGCTGCAAACCCACACAAGAAAGCTTAGGGATCTTCATCAATGCACTGTAGTGTGTAAGGAACGTCTTCAGAATGCAGCAAAACTATTTTCTTTCCCTTTTAAACTCAAATTATAGCACACACAGAGTTTGTTTCTACTTCCTATATCACCACTATTTAAAACAGTATAATGTACTTAGAGAATCTTATTTTTTTCAATCAGAGTGCTAGTTTCAACAGAACAACCTTATGAAGCTTATTTCTTTCTTCCTGAATAATTGTATTCTTCTCAAACCTGTTTCTAGCCTCATTATTTATTTTAACTGAACTATCAAAATACAACAGCTTTAAATACAAAAGCATCTCAAGACTTGTAACATGAATTAAAAATGCAGAATGTCATCTGTACTGTCATTCCATTTATAATCTTAGCATAATTTATCTGTCCTCACCTTTCCATATATTCTACCTCTTTAAAATATTTTTTATTTTATCTTTCCTGGTAAAATATTTACTCCTCAGAAGTTGAAATGGAAAACATTACTTTCCTGTGAAAGCATTTTGTAAGTCATGCCAAAAGCACATCATTTTACATTGTGAACTCAAGCTGGCCTTTTGCACGCAGACCATTCAGCAACTGCAATACCTTCTGCCATCACTAGGAGACAACATAATTCATGAGCCATGAAATGCAATATTTAGGACACTTCAACACCTGTCCGATTAGCAGGACACCAAGTAATTACAAAGTAGCATATTAAGTTATTCACATGGCTTTCTCAAGACAGTCTGGTCTAAAAGAGCACTTACTCTGAACGATGCAAGTGCTACCATTCTAGAACAAAGAATGTTTTTAAGTAGCTACAAGTATTTTTTTAGGTATGGAGGTAAAGTAATCCAAGTATGTTCCATCCTTAAGGCAATTCTGGTTAGCTTTAGTGGTACAGATGGACTAAATATTTCTCAGTCCATTAATTAAGAAAACATTATTTTCAAAATGTTAGTATGAAACCAGATGTATCACCTAGAAGTATTTCCTCCAATTCTGATACAGAAGCAAGAAGTAAGGAAAAGCTAATTTCCTACTATCTATTTCAGTTAAATTCACATCTTAATTCTGTAATTTAAATCTGCCACTTCAACATCTCTGTTATTCCATTTTTTTCCTATTTCAACACTGAAATACTCCAGACTACTTTCTATTTTTTAGGAAACTTTATTCAGTGCATATTTAACACCTGTGGTGGCATGTAATTTGACAATATTTTTACTCCATTATCCATGAACTGAGGGAATGAAAATAAGTACCTCAAGATATGCATACTCTCTATTTGCATTTCCCATTTCTCAGAAACAATTTTTTTAAGACCAGGGTAAAACAAAAAAAGGTACTCACAGCCTACTGTAACTGTAATTCCATAAATGTTCTGTTCAATCTGTCCATCTGCTAAAATGTTGCATGTCAGAGGAGTAGCTAGTGAAGAAGTGTCATTGAATGTGACACTGGAAACTGTTCTGTTTATTTCCCGATACTGTTCTTTAGGTACCACTCTATTTTTTATCTTCCAGATAATCTGATTGGCATAGATATTGCCAAAGTCAAGACAACTCTCATTCAGAATGCATAATGCTGTGAAATTGGAACCAAGGGCCAGTACAGGCGACTCCGGGATGATGTGACCACATGACTGCACAAGTCCACCTGAAGCTAAAAAGAAAATTAATTTCACATTTATTAAAAACTACAGAGCATTCCCTAATCAATATTGCTGATACATCACTAGTGCAATGTTAAAAACACTATGTGTGTTCTAAGCAACACGTTCAGTAGTTATTTTACAATTAAAAAACTGAAATGCATCAGTAGACCACCAAAAAGAATTAAGGGGAAAAACCAGCGTAGTGTTCTTTAGGCTTTGCAAAAGCATTTAACAAAGCTAGAAAAGTTCTATTAATGAACAGAGGCACTTAGAGAGAGAGGTGAGTCAAGGGTTGCATGTCTATATCTTTTGAAGAAGGAAATTATTATACTTGAGGTTACTCTTTTGATGAAAAAGTATTTTGATAATAAAGTATAAAGAAGCATATTTCTTAAGAAAGTTATCATAGGAAAATTGGGGCAACTGTGCACCTTTGTTGTGGTGAACTAGTGTTAGAAGACTAGGTGTGTCTATCCCAACATACCTTGCTTTCTATCTCCATCCAACAAGTAACTAGACAAAAAGCAAGTAGGTGCTTCAAACATCTGATTTAACAAATTCTACATCCTCTTGTATTTGAGACACAGAACTCTTACCGTCAGGAGAACAAATATTCAACACCAGATAGAAGCCACAGGCCACCCAGCTCCACCTAGAAAACATGCTGCACAGAATTTCTGTAACAAGAGAAAAAATATATTCTTAAATTTAAACTATTACTCTTTACTTTAGATTAATGTCAAATTCAGATTTGTATTTGCTCTAAGATAACTTCTCACACATGCACATTAAATTTCATGGAAGTGTTTCTATCTTCTCACATTAGAATGGGCATCTTGTTTCTATTTTCCTCACTGCTAATCTAGACAAAATCAAATGTCTACTTAACAAAACTGAGGCTGTTTAAAGCTGCTTTAATTGCAAGTTTAAGAAATGTTATCAGCTTTAGGTTTCCACATTGTAATATGAAAACAAACTTCACTGGTACTTCTGTTGGAATACAGACCATAACACTGTGGTTCAGGTTTTAAAACATAACCCTATGAAATTGATTATGGTTATCATATTTAACCTAACTTTCAAGGGCACTGATATAAAAGCTTCAGACAAGGTTCAGAACAACTCACCACACAACTGTATGTCTCATTCACAAGAGTAACTTAAAATACATTCAGGAATTACGAAGCACAAAGCTTCCATATCAAGAACTGTTGTCCACTATAAAAAGAGCACTAATTAATTCCTCAAAACTTTACAAGGGAGCTTCCAATTCCCCAAAAGCTGGAGCAAATTTTATAACATAATATTAATTTCTGTATTGCAACAGAGCTCACTTGTTCTCAAGTTTTGATATTTCCAGAATACACTTTAGAGAAACTGAAGCATTCACATAGCAGCTTCCACCCCCATTGTTCTGAAGCCACTAAGTCTGTTCTGGTTTTCTCAACTTGCAGTTTTAAAGCAGCCCTAAACTCCTAAAAGCAAGTGACCATTCCCTACTAAGCATATGAGCTATATTATTTTTAGCTACATTTACGCATCTTTACAGGAACAAGTACATTGGCTTAGTAAAATAAGGCATTTAGTTCACAAGCTGATTTCTAGAAGCGGACTTTATTCTATTCTTACACCTAGAAACTAAACATAGGCTCTTTAGGTTTACTAAAATTTGAGATGAGATGGCCTACAGCAACGCTGTTTCTGAAGTCTTATTTTCCACTAACCTTCTTTGGAAGCTAGTATTCTGAGCTTTACCCTATAAAAGGAAACTCAGTAAAAAATTTAAAGGAGTTCACAATATTCCCTAGACAGGAAAATTAATAAGCTACACTTATTATTATCAGAAGAAAAATAAACTGCAATTTATGACAGTAAACATGTCTTTGCTTTGATTGCATGTAATTTACTTAATAATAGTGACAGAAGGACACAAGGTATTTCACATATATAAGTAAAACTAAACATACATTTATGCATGAATCACTACCAAGTCAGAACCTCATTCCTTACACATCAACAAAACTAAGCCATTTTTTCTTTACAAATCAAGATAAACAGTGTAACATAAAGAAAATCTCTATTCACAGGAACAACAACTAAATGAAAGCAGATCTCAAATATTTACAGCAGAGTCCTCGTAGGGTCCACCAATCTAGATGTCTTTCAGTTAGAATTAAAATAAAAGCCATCAGAATCACCCAGCAGTATCTTTATTTGCATCTATACTTGTGAGTTCATTACTCAAAGCCCACCAAAATTTCCTGTATAGAAACTTTATAGTAGAAACATTGCTGATTGAAAGACTTGACAAACATATTAACAAAGGCACTGGAAGTTTGTTGGTTTGTTTTTTGACTAAATAACAAGTAATTTATCATCGGACCATAGCTATATGGCATTGACAATCAAAAAGCTATTAATTTTTTCTATATTCTACTCAAGGACTCTCACAGGGCTGGATATAAAAACCATTATTGCTTTAAATGCAATATGTATTTGGATATTTATTACAAGGGTAGAGCAAAACAACTATATCAATTGATTTTTGCTTATTTTGGATGTAAAGTGTCCAATATCTGAAAAATAAGGTTTCTACCCACTCATTAATTTCTGCATTTAAAAATCCCAACTAGCTTCACAGATTTTTATATATTTTTTATAAATTTGCATGGTGAATACAACCAAATTCTAAAGAGTATTCTCTTTTAGTTTAAATCACTAAAGAAAACCAGGACATAGAGATCTACTTTAATGACCTGACTTATGCTAACGCTTACCAGAATACTGCTTGTTAACCAGAGCCTGTTGAGCTCTACTACAGATAGACCTTAGGATCTGTCAGATAGACCTTAGGATCTGATCTGTTAATCAAGATTAATTTAAAATTTATTTAGTCAGAACAACTTGAGTTGCAGAAGATCTGAAATTCATCAGAAGCCTGAGGGCAACTACAAGATAGGTGGAAAGAAGCAGAAGCTCCGCTTCACTGCTAATTGCCAAAAACTGCAAAACAACAGCATAAGCACCTCTCACACTGAAGGGGAAAGAATGAAACAGATGTAAAAAGGTAAAAAGGAAAGTTTTTAAAACGTTGTTGAATTTCTCTCCCCATTTGCTATCATGATTCATGCCACCTCAGAGTAAGGGGAGTGTCACCTAAGCTAACTATTACATCATTACAAAGTTACTGGTTTTCTTTTGGGACATTAATTATGAAAGTCAAACAGCATTTCCACAAAACTATCCACTGATTTTCATAGCAGCAGTTATTAAGTATGGCTCAGGTTAGTAAAAATAAATACTGCAAAGCAACTGAAAGAATAAACAAATAAAAAGCAATAACCAATAAAAGTAAGCAATAATGCATAATTATCATGTATTTTGTCCTAAAGTATGATTTTTCCCACTGGAAATTAAAATTAAATTACTATATTTTCAAATAAATGCCATTTCTATATTCAACTGTCTTCCAGACTTGAAAACAACATTTCAGTTGTTCAGAGCAGATTCATTCACACATAAAGAGACTGAAGTCCAAATCTCTACTACTTTGGAAAGTTTAGCAACTGTTTTGAGGCAGCAGTGAAGCCCTCCACAAATCATACTACTCAATTCCACTGCAGTAGGCTCCTGAAAGGCAAGAGGACAGAGCTTCATGCTCCATCACCTGCAAAGAAGAGTTAAGTGGAAAGCCCACCCACCTACACTATGGGAACAAAGCAGTTGAAACTATAGTGTCAAAACCATGCCACAATTCAGCATATACCTGCTTTAGGCTGTTCTGATGTATTTTACTTACCCCCATCCCCTGCTGACCAATGCAGTTTGAAGAAGACTGAAGCTACACACCTCCAAACCCACAAAGGGGCTATTACAATCCCTTCTAATGTGTGCTATTTTAAAAAACATTAGTGTCTCTGGCTTTTACAAGACTGATTCTTAATTGAAATTTAATTCTAGGGGAAAGATCCAGAGTTACACTAGACACTTCCATCCATCTTGCCTACATGAAAGCCATAAAAGAAATGAAAATAAAAACCAAAACGTGGGACTTAAACCGAACAAAAGCAGCCATACTTCATATTAGAATGAGGAAGATACTTCTATCCAAAGTAGCATTTTCTTATCTGAGTGTGTAAAAATGCTCAGGTGAAGATAGTGCAGAAACCCTGCATATAAGCTACACCAAACTTTAAAAGATAGTGCCATCATTCAACAGAAATGCTAAACACTAATTGTTCACCATTAACGATTTTAAGCCAGACTAAGCTGTTAGTCTAGACAACAGAAAACTCCATTTCTTTCAGTCACTATGCACAGCTCAACCCAAGTTTTATGCTTTACAGACTAGTACAGTATATGAAGTATCTAAGGTGAAAGCTGAACCTGATGCTGAACTAACATAGCAGCTAGTCAGTTCAGATGCTTTTTATTAAAAACAAACAAAACCAAAGAGCCAAACTAACACTTTTATCTATACTATGTAGTTGCTGTGAATCACTGAGTGAAGAGGCAAGAGAGACAGAGAAAGAAGCTGACTTTAGAAGTTTGTCAGGTTATTCTCATAATTTAGTGGCAAAAGATCAAAATCCATCAAAATGTTACTGAATAAAACCAACATGGTCAATTTAGAATACTGCTGGTGATGGTCCTTAATTCGCAGACGAAAAATTACCTCAAAGAGGAAAAAAACTGTTAAAATGCTCTTATTATTTCCATAAAGACAGACTTATAAAACTCGTGCCATAAGATCACCCCATTTAATCTCCAAATCAAATGGGACTTCCATTATTCCTCATATCCTGCAGCCATTTTGAAAGGAAAGCACTAAGCCTTTATGCCTAACCCATAAACTGATGCTTCATGCAGTGTCCTATGAAAAGCTAATAACAACCCTAAAATCAAACCTTATATGCACAAAGTAGCAACAGTGTTGAGTTTTAAGATTAACCTGTGACTAACAGTTTGTGAAGAAGTATCAGGCTTTCATGCAAAACAGGTATCACTACATATTCTGAGCAAGAGAGAAATCTTAAAAAATAATCTTATATTGTAAATCATGAGATTTACCCCCAAAAGAATACAGGCATACGTCATATAATGAGTTATCTCTCCATTTCAGAGAAGTGGCAATTCCTGTCCAAGTGACCTACAAATCACAGTGTCAGTTTTAAGAAACTATAGCTAAAATAACATGTACTTGCCAGCAAAGCCAGCTTGCAAGTCAGGAAGCACAGATAACACCACAACCACCACAGGAAGGTGGTCAGTCTATTAAGGCTCATCATCACATCAATCACAAGAGACCAAAGGTTGATGGAAAATGGATTTCCAGAAATTCCTCAAAAAATTAAAAGCTATGTTTACAGCTTCAAGTGGTAATCTCTCACTATAAATCCACATAGCTCAGGCAGACAGAACCAGGGATGCTTCACAAAGCAGCTGCTGCTCGAGGTTTTATAACAAGCCAGACCATACTTAAAGCCATCTAAAAGCTGTAACTATCCTCAAGGAATTTTGATTACTCAAACATTAACTGCTTTCTAATTAAGCATATTTCATCTGCAAGCTTCCTTCCTTCCTCCAAGCTTCCTTCCTTCTTGGAAATATTTATGAGAGTCACAAAACACCAGACACCTCTAAGGGAAGCACATGAAAATATTACTCAACATTATATGAACAGAATATTCTGAAATACATTTTCTTATTTAAAATTGCTACATACAAATGACATCTCTATCTCTTTCACCATCTAAACAAGTAATTTCTCTACATTACTTATTCCTCTGCCTCTAGAAGGAGGCTTAACCCTAGAGTTTTAGTAGAGCCCTCAGAATAAAAAGTAAAGAGAAAAAAAGAAAAGAAAGAAAGGTTCACAGATTAAAATTACTGAAATACCTAATTAGAGACACCAAATACTTGTTTGCAATAACTGAGTTCTTTCTGGCACCTTCTTAAAATGATAAATCATTTTCTCTGAAATACTTCAGAATTTTCTCACCGCTAGAAAGTCGTTTCAGTCCAAAAATCAAATTAATTTGTACAACTGAATGTCTTAGCACTTCATGTTCTCATTTTGCAGTCAAACCTTCCAAACTGATCACAAGCACTGCTGCTTCTCTAATCTAGACAGTTGTTGCTAATACAAGAATAACAGATGAAAAAAATGGCCAAAAAGTTCATTTAATTTCATATAATTGTGCTAGTGCTAATCCTCCAGACAAGCAGCACAGGAAACAGTGTATCTCCATTTGGTGTACTCGCTTATAAATGTGCATGTGTCTTTCCCCTCAGCCAAAAATATTTATCTATTGACTTTACTTGAAGCACCGTATTTCTAGACATATAAACAAGATCCAAATAATTACTTTGAATGCTCAACTTCTAGGAAGTAACATCAAATTTTCATCATCCCCACTTACATTCTTATTGTGCTACACCAACATACGGATAAAAAAAATCTGTTAAGTTCAGAAGTTACATGCTTTCAACAGTATATTTTACATAACTATTCTTCTGAAAATAACAGTATACAGGAAGTATAACCGTTATATTTTTATAGAAAAGAGAGAGAAAGAAAAAGACCTTAACCCCCAATAGTATCCAACCTTTTCAGGTTGTGGACTTCCTTGGCCCCTCCACCCCTCTGTGACAGGACAGATCACTAACGACAGAACTATAACCCCATATAGTTCTACTACGAGGTTTCTCCTTCAGAATGGCTCAGTAGTAACAAGCAGCCACCAGCTGGCAAACCCCTAGTCAGCCTGAAACACGGAAGAAAACTGAGACTGGGAATTATTCCCCTCAATCCTGCCAACACACTTGGCAGACGGCTTTCCTTTGTGCCTCAGTTTCATCATCTGAGAGACTAAAATAATGATGCAGATTTTTTTTTTAGGGAAAGCATCAGAGCCCCACTACAGGGATGACTGGAGCTCAGGAGCGCACTGGAAGTTACCAGACGGCCACTGTACCCGCTCCTCCCTAATTCCTCAGGGATTCCCCTCCAGAACTTGGACCAACAATAGGACGAAGTATGCGTATCTTTCAGAGCAGCAGTTTTCTACCTTCTAATCTACAGGCAACAAGAACAGACCACTTGAGGTGACAGCAACAAAACGCAAATCTCTGCACCAAGGAAATGCCTGCCGGTGGTACAGCCACGCTTATCTGACAGTCGAAAAAGCCCGAAAGACCCGAGTCCCGCGAGGGTCGCGACACGTTTGCCAACTCAGACGGCCAGCACTAACCACCACCGCTCCGGGGAAGAGGGCAAATAACCTTCAGCCTGACCCTCCGCGCCACGCCGGGGACAGGGCTGCGGATGGGGCACCGCGGAGCGGCCCCGCGAGGGGCCCGGCACCCGCCGGCCCAGCAGCGAGTGGCCCCGGGAGAGGTCATGTTGCGCTCTGAGCGCCACCGCCGGGCAGCTCGGCCGGCGCCCGCGAGGGCAGGCTGGACGAGACGAGACACCGCCGCAGGGCACGGCTGGCGATCGGCCCCGGAACCGAGTGGCGCAAGGCTGCCGTCCACCCGCCCGCCCCGGCCCACCTCCCGGTCAGCCCTGGACGAACGCCCCGGTGCCCCCGCCCGCGGCACGCGGCCCAGAGAGAAAGACGGCCCAGCACGACCCCCGCCGGCGGACGCCCCTCAGGGAGAGGACGCTGGGACGGTACAGGGGAAGGGGAACCCCGCACACGGACGCACCCCCGCAGCCCTTACCCAGCGCCGGCACCGCCCGCGCCCCGCGGCCGCTGTCTCTAAATACCGGCACCGGCACCGCCGCCTCCCGCCATCGTGCCGCCGTCCCGCACGCGCGGCCCCGCGCCTGGTCACGCTCCCGCCCCGCCCCAGCCCCCGCGCGCCCCTCCCTCCTCCTCCAGCCACGCCGCCATTGGCCCACGGGGCCCGTGACGTGGCCGCAGAGGGGGCGCGGCTGCAGGAAGGGGCGGGGCTTCCCGTAACGCGGGGGCCGTGGCAGGATCTGGGGGGCGCGGGGGGCGCGCGCGGGGGGCGGGAGCGGCGGCGGGGGGCCCTGAGGGAGGCGGTGCCCCTCCCCCGCGTCTCTCTATCTGTCAATGAGCCGTGCCCGACACCCGCCGCAGGGTGCTCCCTTCAAGGTGTGCTTTAGCTCTGGGCGGCAGCCGCGGGACGCCCGGCTGAGAGCTGGACCTCACCCGGGCCGCCGGCGGCCAGGCCTCTGGAAGCTTCTGCTGGCCCTTGACCGGCCGGGCCTGCGCGGGCGGCGCGGCGGGGGTGTTGTCCTGAGCAGGCCAGAGGAGCTAGCGGCCTTCCCGGCGTTTCGCAAGACTCCTTTGGGAGCACGGGCGGCTGGAGAATGCTCTTGTCAACAGCCGCGGTGTGAACAAAGCGCTGTGATCCGGAGCAGTCTCGATATTTCAGTCCCTGAAAGTCATTTGGGATTCCAGTCTCTGAAAAAGGTGTTTGTGGAAGGCTAGGTTTCTTAGGAATGGTCCTTAATATAGATCGTTAAGATGATCATGATCCAGCTTATCCTTGGACATTTCCTCATTCAATAACTCTGAGAAACTACTTTTGTAAATCAGACAGAGTCATGTGCTCTAAGATGCCTTCGTCATTCCAGGTTAATTTTTTTTCCAGTTCATGAGTAAGAAAGAGCACATTTCAGTGCCACGCCACAAACTTGGTGCTGAGAGTGTCAAAGGAGGCTGTTCCTAGTCAGGAAAGTATCAGACATCACTGATGCAAGCCCGAGTGTCTTCCAGCCATATGTTTTAGGCTTTTGCCCCTTCTTAAATTATCTTTGGGCTCAAGTAGGATATGAGGTATATTACACTTTTAGTTACATCTTTAGAGGAGTGGGCAGATTGGCTCGATGAGAAAGACATCTAGTTCAATACCCTGTTTCCAGCACTGGCATGAGCAAACAGGCATGAGCTGCTAGTAAGATTTAGAACTTTGGAAAAAGATAGTGGAAGGTAAACTACTTCTCACGTATTTAGTACCAGTCTCTGATTATGCTTGGTGTACTGTCTCAGATTGCTTAACATCCAACAAAAATATTGTTGTTAACTCTGAGAATATTGTATTTTTTCTACGCAACAGAGTAAAGCTGGATAGACACTTTTAAATGGTCATTTAGTTGCTCTGCTTTCCTAACAACAAAATTGTCTGTACTTACATAATTTCCAGTAGGTATTTGTCTAACCTGCAGATTATTACTTTATGTCCCTGCTCACAGCTGATGCTGTCTAGTAACCTTAGGTGCTATAGATGCTGCTGTTTTCTCCCACTGGTGGTCTCTACACTCAATAGACTCAGTCCTTTCCATTTACTCCTTCAGGACTTTTGGTGTTCAAACCCTTCTTAATGTATCAAGACAAATGACATCTGGGGAATAAGTTTCACAGTTTTTTCAGTATGATAAAAGCATTACAGTTTGTCACCTTTGCTTTCTCACCAGATTATGGTTAGTGTGTTTGTGTTTACATTGATTCCGGGTTGCAGTTTGAGATTGTACAAATACAAGTACAGTTTGATTGTATAATTGGTAGATTTCAGTCTGTATGGATATGCCTGCTTCAGCACCCTTAAAAAATTGGTGTTTGGCAACAAAACTTTAAGTGGAACTAGGCTCTAACTAGAAGGACCAAAAAAAAAATGTTTTTTCTCTTGTTTTAACATGTCTTCTGTCTCTTGTAAGATCACTCAAGTTCTGCTGCTAAATAGGCATTCCAGAATTAGACTCTCCACTCTCCTCCCTCCCCCAGCCAACAAAAAGCTTCTTAGGACATTCTTATTCTGAAATCCTATAGCCTGAAGCGATTCCTGGTATATTGCCAGAACTTGTAGAACAACCCCCCACCTTCCTTCAAAACCAGTCCTGTGACAGGCTCCACTTACATATGACATGCATAGTAACTCTTCAAATAAGCAAGAGATCATGTACTTCACAGGCTATTTGTGGACTCAGTGTAGAACTATTTACACATTTCTGAAGCCGTGTAGGAAAACAAAATAATTTATTTGTAACTGTACTTAATTTTTCTGTATTGGCACAAAGTACTATTTATTCATTAACAATTTAGTTGCCGAAAATCTGATTGTTCTTAGACACCAGCCATTTTCTGGTGCAAGCAGGTAAAAAGTTAATAGCATTACAACTGCCACTGGATAGAGTAGGACATTTGGGATCCCTGGTAAAGAAGAGAATTAAGCCATTCAAGCATGTTGTGAAGTGCTTTTTCTGCACATGGGTGATTTCCTGGAAAGACTCTTTAGTTTGATTTACTGCTTTATAGTCTTTCCTACTGAGACATGTTATATGGCTTTATACTGTACTGCATATGCAGTATAGTACTGGTATATAGGTAATATAAACACCAGTTATTTAAACTTTCAAGTACAGAGAGAAATGAAAAATTCTGACCACATTTTAAAAATATTCCTGTCAGCTAGCATTTTAATCTGCACATTGAATAAAGCATTGTATGAAATGTTTATGTATTTAATAAAATGTTTGATCATATATTCCCTAAATATATGAGGCAAGAATGAAAGAAAGTTAATTGTCAGGAACTGGAAAGTCTTTGAGATCAATTCCCATCTGCTTATTTACACTGCAATTTGTATTCCAACACAGTGCTCAGATCAGGACTATCTAGGATATTTCCAAGCTCCCGTGATCACAGTTAAGATATAAGTAGGTGAAGCATGCCTTCACATTCTCTGCTTTCTCAGTCCCAGGAAGAAAGAGGTAGCCTGGGAGTGTAGAGATGGGCAATGACACTTGAAAAACATGTAGCTGTTGGCAAAGGTTCATAGCTGTTCGTCTGTGGGTGCAGAGCTATTTTTGGAGAAGCTGTTAGAGATTGCTGAGGAACAAACTTGTACCATTCTTTATGGATATTTTCAGGAGTTTTGTAACAAGTTGTGACAAAATTTGCAGTCTTTGCAAAATCCACCGAATCTTACAATAGGTGAGCCACAGAGAGGAAAAGATCTTTCTGGAATGTATTATCATCTCGGTATGAGGACATGGAGCATCCTATAGATGCATCAGGAGTGTGAAAAATTTCCTTACTCTGACTACATGTGGTTTTTTTTTTTTTGGTAATGCATCACTCTCAGAACAGGGATGTTGGGAAAGATTCTCAAAGTAAAGGAGAAGCTGAACAACGACACCCTTTAATGGCAATGTTCTGACCCATGCCAAGATATTTTCTGTGACACAGCTGAATCACTATATAGAGCTATTTGCCTGGGAAGTTCAGTGAAACATCTGAGCCTCTTGCCAAAGTGATGATGTTATCTCAGCTTGTATCACTTCTCCTGAGCTTGAACTTAGGATCTCCAACATCTGACATTTTTTAACATGAAGAAGAGTCACTTTATTTT
Organism: Corvus hawaiiensis; assembly: GCF_020740725.1. Lineage (NCBI taxonomy): Eukaryota > Metazoa > Chordata > Aves > Passeriformes > Corvidae > Corvus > Corvus hawaiiensis. The sequence goes on along the minus strand of NC_063255.1, from coordinate 7,053,899 downwards.
TTCCCCTGATAGTAGAGAGGACTAGTCCTTTGGCCTCAGTGGTCAGCACTGTAGCAGACTGTTGTGTTGAAGCCACAACAGGTCATGAAATAATGGTGAAGTCCTCTGAAGAGGTAGGGAGGAGACAGCAGCAAGGAAAAAAATGGCTAATGGAATTGTTGGAAGTGATTTAGTGACAGTTGAGGCACTTCACAGACTTAGGACTTACCAAACATGGGTAGCTCAGTGGCAGCAAAAAATGGGCTTGGTAATTCATTACTTCCTCTTAAGGGAGATGGAAGCGTACTGCTTTTTTATGAGAGCAAGTAGGTGTTTGCAATTTGTGTCACAAATTAGTAAAGTTCACTGAGCCACAAGCAGCCATTATGGCAACCTTATATGTACAACTGGATGCTTGATGGCATCTCTTTACAAGGGAATGGATGATGCATATGGCAACAGGACCGACCTCATTCTTTAGCATTGCTATGCCCTGTGAAAGGGCATAAAATCTGAGACTCTGGATGAGATCTTGCAAAATTCAGCCAGGGTCTGTAAAGCTTCATCAGGACTTCAGAACTTTAGGAGAATCTTGTGATCATTGGAAGAAGTTAGGAATGGGGATAGCTGACTCCACCACACTCCTGAGCTTTGGGTTGCTGAAGAGGGCTTGACCTAGTTCTTTTGTTCTGATTCTCAAGAACAGGAATGGTAACACCATGAAGCTGCAGCAGAGTATATAGAATAGAAGGGAGATTGATTATAGCCCACTTTAAATTAATGGCACATCTAATGGAGCAGTGTGGAACCTAGCAATCTGCTTGTTTTTCTGTAGTGGAAATTGCAGAGCTAATGACATTTTAGACCTAGACTGGAAGCTTTGACTGATGGAACATGTTTCTAGGGGGTGTTTTTTTTGAAAAGGTAGTGGGTATGATAATCAGAAAAAAAGCGATCTGTTCTTCACTGGAGGAACAAGACCAAAAGTGAGACCAGAAAAAAGAAAACAAATATGAAATTTCAGCGAAGATAAAAATACTGTAGAGGATTAAGTTGATCAAACATGGAAAATGGTTAAGTCAGAATGAGCAATACAGTTCACTGTGGAGAAATGCTGGTTCAGAGCTAAGGTGAGGTGAAGGTATTATGCTGCAGTCTCTTACACCACATGGGAGAGCTGCCCATTAATTTAGTATGCTTTTGGCAGCTGCTGAAGCTAAAATGGCTTTGGAATAATTCTGCACACACAGACCAGAATGTGGATGTGTCCTAAAGGCAGAACTCTTGGACAGTGGGTAAGAAGACCCAACTAGGAGTAGCAAAAGATGATTAAAAAGAAGAAGATGACATCTCAGATTTACTGGAATTATGTTTCCTTCTTGGCTACAAAGACTTTCATGAGCAGTATAGCCAATAAAAAATATGCCAGAAAATATAAGTCAGTACTCTTTTGCCAAAGTAATGAACTATTTGCACAAAATAAAGTCATGTGTGAAGAACAACTGAGCTGGGCCTAATTATTTGGGCTGATAAAAGGCCTGCTAGCAATAGAAAAAGGCATTCTGAAACCAAGGCTGCGGTTCAGTCTCTCTATTACAGGAAGCCAGTCTGTCTTATATCGATGTAATTGTGGAATTCTTTCTAATGTCGACCTTTTAGAAAACACATGGGTGGCACTTTTGTCCTTTCCAGTGAGTGAGGGAACAGTTCTAGCCAGGCAAATTAGCACTGGCCATGCTTATCCAGGCTTTCCCTTGAGTTTTGGGCAGGCTGTAACAAGTTTGTAGTTGGTACAGAACAGTGCCATGGACGTGCCTTTTCAGGTTGTACGATGACTGGTGTACAAGGTGCGGAATCACAAATGGAGCTTGTGTTCTTGGTCCTCAGCTGCAGAGTGTAGCAGGGACAGCACAGGGGTGCCTGACTCTGTACAACACACTGTAGTTAATCCATTTAGCCTTACCCTCTCCAGACTAAGTCTAAAACTTGTCTGTGGGAGGGCTGGTCTTAAGGAGTGGAATGACTCTAAACACAAAGAGTGTGTATGAGTTAAGCTGTTGTTAGATATGTTGGCTTTCTGATATTACAGCTTGTGACTTCTCACAAGTAAAGGATAGTAGAGACATATTGAAGAAACAGATATAGAGCTTACAGAGGGGAAATACGCTACAGGCAAACTACTGACAAATCCTTTTTGTATTTTTCCATGCTATACCTAGAGTTCTACACTATACCACTGAAATCAATACAGTGAGATATCACTTGATTGCCAGGAAGAGAGCTATCAGCAGTGATAGATAGGTAATTGTCTTAAAGTGACACGTTTTAAAAAAGAGGTCTTGACATCATTGTGCTTGAACTGTTAGAAAACACAAAAGGCCGAAGCCTGTTGCTACAAGTAAAGACTGTAGAATTTACAGGGAAGTACATTCTCATCACTAAAACTGAAACTAAGTTAGCATTAGATAACCCCTCCCTGCTGCCTTATAGTTAAATTGGCTAATGCTATTGAGAGCAATTAAGGATACACATGGTAAAATATATTCAGTCCTGAGTACTTTGCTGATACAATCATCAAAATGAATGCTTCTGTGAGAAAGAATAACAACTTTGTATGATGAAGGAATGAAGAATTGAAAAAGCAGTGGCAAAGTTCAACATGCCCGGTATATTTGTGTGTGAACATCTAACTAAGAGATGCAGGAAGGAATGTAGGAATTTTTACATGAAATTGAATAGAGCATAAAGTAAACAAAATAACAGAAGAGAATGAAGAGAATGAAGGAGAATATTGGCTTTTGATAATAATTTCTAATTGCTGAGATGTACTCTCTCTCTCTCTCTCTCTCTATTTATAAATATGTAGTATAACTTCCATCAGCTACAAGACTAAATAATTTATATCTGAAGTGAAGAAGTACCTAGGAAAGTCAGGCGTTCACTAAAACGTGAAAGAAACAGCAATGATTTGTATTAGTCAATTCATGTGGCAACTTCATATATGGTACAAAGATACAGGTAAAGATGTTTGCCCTGTATGTTTCACTGCCTCTGAAGATCTACTTTGTACTTTACATTTCTGGTCTCATTGATCTATCTTCTCATTTTCTTCTGCTACCCTACCATTTATTTACCATTCTTTACCATTTGTTAAGAGTTCTTCCTTTCTTTTATCTCCTTTTGCTTTTTTTGTCCTTTGCCATTGCCAAACTTACATTCATGTATTTTCCTGGTTTTTTCTGCTCCCTTTAGCATTACCTATTGTATTTACAACTTGTCCAGCATCAGTCTGTCAAAATAATTCCTTTTAAGAGTTATCTTTGGAGAAAGTTAATTGGCTAAAAGTATTTTTGTGCTCAATTTATACTATCACTCAGCTATATAACAAATCAAATTCTGCCAAAAATCTGAAATGACAGTTCCTTTTCCTCTTGTCTCACCAACATGGCATAACAAGTGCTTTGCTGTCAGAATTTAGCAAGCAAAAATGATGGTGGTCGTGCATAATCAAGCTCAGTTTGTCAGTATTGAAACTCCTCCATAGTGCCAATAGCACTGAAAGCTTGCTTTAAGAGATAAGCCAGAGACATATAAACTATAGCCTGAGAGCGTCTCCTTCACTGATCTGTGAAGCATTCTTTTTAGAGCCAAGGCCCCAATGTGAAAATTGTCATTGTTACTTGAAATTTTGATATGAATATTTGTAATCAAGCTTTAGCTTCCAAGAACAAAGCTTGGTATGTTCAGTGATTTCTTTTTTGTTTTGTTCTCTCACTCATATTTCCCAGACTGGAGTAGGAGCACATTGTCTTGCTGATGTATAAAAGTATGTATGTAGACCTTCTTCAGAATCAGGATCCTAAAAGATAAAAGAAAATGGCAGACAAACATTAGTTGTAAGAAATGTAATATACACACCAAACTCTTTGTGTAAATGTGGACTAGTCTTCCCTCATTCTTTACTTTATCATTGACTACTCATTTCTTTTTCACTTTCCTGTCTCTTTTCTTTTGCACTTCCTTTCTTCTGTAATTGGAGCCACTTGTCATTCATTCTGTAAAGGTCGACTTAAATATATTTTGTCTATAGTTAATTAAGCAATGGGAGAATCCTCTTGGAGAGATCCACATACTCATGATGAAGTTAAAAGTCACATCGTCATCAGTATGTCCTGACAGATACAAACTGTTCATATTTCAGTGCCTTTTCTGAATAGATCCTTTAACTACTTGCTAGTATTTGCTCCAAAGTTACAGTTCACTACATATTACTTGAATTTTATTATATGACTGTGACAATCAGTATCAACTAAAAGTATATTGCATTCACCAGTCAGAAGAGGAATTAAAATTTTTACTATCCTGATAATTTGTATGCAGAACTTAACAATGTAAATGAATGTATTTCAGAAATGCTTATAAATTCACATACCACTCATTATTTCCTGATAAGCTTGATTCAAAGGAGTCATTAAAAAATTACTTTTAATGCCTTGGATGTGATGAAAATTTCTGAGATAATGTTGACAATCTCATGGTAGCTTCTTATTGTCAGCTTCATACTGTAAATTACATGCATGTCAGCATGTAACTTGTAGGTACAGAGAATATACATAGGTTCTTTTAAATTAAAGTTTTGAAAAATAATAGTGTGGAGTTGAGTCATCTCATCTTTGGATGTGTTGAGAGCACTGTTCCCCCATAAGCTGATAGTGGATAATACAGGCTTTGGGAGAAGGGTAGAACCACAGTGCCTGCAGAATTTGCTTTCTGAATTATTTACTAAATTATTTTACAATTCTATGATAATCAATAACTTATCACTAAAGATCGGGCTATTAGCCCACGTGCTGTCCAATGCATTTACTATTTACAAGATTACTGGAAGGTATTCAACATATCTTCTTAATTTTTTTTATGTTACATTTATGCATACCTTATTACAAGGTTAATTGTGCATCACTGATAATATACCTACTTTCTACAGACTGAGATGACCATTAATGCCTGAAATACAGCAATACATTCACAATAACCTTTGGAGTGATTCCATGTTTAGTGTAAAGATGTATTCCATATCTCATTTTGAAATAACCTGCCTTATAGTGCCTTTGTGTTACCCCTCCTAGTTCTGGGAAACCTTTTCAAATGTTGTGTAAGATATGGTGTAAAGTTGCTTTGCAAATTGTTGGCAGCTCAGGGTTTTGTAGAACACTTGATATTCTCAAGAATGACCTGGTAGTTGCTGTCTGTCTGATCTCCTGCAGTGTTTCAAGTGTTGGGCTGTCCTTTTCGTTCCTTGTCTCCCTTAAATCTTCTTGTTCCACTGTATTTCTTTTCCTTGACTTTTGCATCTGGACTTATTTAGTGTTGTCCAGGGCATGTCTCACCATCCAGAGGCAAATTTGATTAGGTAGATTGGTATCACAGCCTGTGATCAGGCTACTGATAGAAGTACTAGGAGCAGGTACAGACAGGGAAGAAAAGGAAGCTGTGAATAACGAGGTGCTATTCTCAGTGCCTGAGTTAGGAGTTTATGGTGGCTGTACTCAGCACTGGTGAGGCCACACCTTGAGTGCTGTGTCCAGTTCTGGGCCCCTGACTCCTGGAAAGACATTGAAAGTGTTGGAGTGAGTCCAGAGAAGGGCAATGGAGCTGAGGAAGGGTCTGGAGCAGAAGTTCTATGAGAAGCAGTGTTTGGTCTGGAGAAAAGGAGGCTCAGGAGTGACTTTATCACTCTCTACAACTGCCTGGAAGGAGGTCATGGCCAGGTGAGGGTCAGCCTCTTTTCCCAAGCAGCCAGTGACAGGATGAGAAGACATGGCCTCAAGCTGTTCAAGATTATGATGTACAATCTGAACCAAGCCAAGGTTGGTTCAGATTGTTCATCAGTAGGAAGTTTTTCATGGAAAGGGTTGTTAAATATTGGAATGACTGCTCAGGGAGATGGTGGAGTCCCCATCCCTGGAGGTGTTCAAGAAATGACTGGAAGTGGCATGTAGTGCTTGTGACACTTAGTGGTTTTTGGTCAAAGATGGGACTTGATGGTCTTAGAGGTATTTTCCAACAGAAGTGATTCTGTGATTAAGAAAAACTAGTACCTCACGTACAGATGAGCTATTGACGGTATGGCGGTGGGATCTTGTCTCCTGGGAAGCAGCAGTTCCTGGCTCCTGCTGAGTTCCTTCCAGCAAGTCCAGCCACTAAGTTAGAAAAGAAAAACACAATCTGACATATAATCCTTGACAAATTGCTGACCCCTGTATCCGAGGGATGAGAGGAATCTATTATCTATGTTCACACAATTCTTTTCTCTGTAAGCAGCAATTCTTTGTCCTCAGCCTTAAGAAAAAAGTCTGAGTTGGAGACGGTTCGGTCTCATTTCTCTGTGTAAGAAATCCCGTTTACAGATGATTGAATTCAGCTGTGTCTGGAGTGAATGTAACAATTGTTTAAAAATGTGAAGTTTTAAATTATATCCAGCTGATTCTGTAGGGGGATTTTGCAGGCAGGAAGAAGTTAATTATTTAAAGCTGGATCCAAATCAGGATTAGGTTTATTGGCTCACACACTGTAAACTTGATAGCTCTAAAGTGGTAACTGACATACTTTTTAAAATATCATTTGTAAATATGTACAATGCTGTAAGGAGGTGTTTTTCCAGCCAGCTCAAGAAACAACTTTTTGCCTGTTCATTATTCAATTACACTTTTCTTGAGAAAAGGAATGTAAGCTAACATAATATTTACTGAAATAAATACCAATATTTACTGAAAAAAATATCTAAGTAGAAACTTCTCAGGTCATGGTTTAGAATTCCTTGGTTTTGCTTTCCCCTCCTCAAAATGGTCAGGGTCAACATGATCAGTATGTTTCCAGTGTTCTCATTTGTAGTAATGTGATGTTATCTTGGTGGTGTGATTATGCTGAAGAATCACAGCTAGATTTTCATCATATGAAGGGCTAGCAGATTTGGTTCCTGAACTGTGAAGTGAAACTTACTGATGAAAATCTAGACTAGCAAAGCTATTGAGTGTTTTATTACTGATCCTGTAGGGTAAGGATGTTCTCCAAGGAATTAAATCTTCAGCCATTTTTAGAAAGTTAAACACAAGTATGATTTTATATTAATCCTGATTTTTAGAAAATAAATAGATGTTTGCTGTTGAGTTCAGTAGCAGCTGGACTGGACTTCCTTGTTGAATTCTGCAAGATTCAGCTGACCTCTGCTAATCCCTCTTGTTTATATGGAACCTAAGGTACAAGTACCATAAATGAGAAAAGATTTTCAAGAAAACACTCGAGAATGAATTTTCATAAGAGTTATCCTAATTAAGCTCTAACTTCAAATTTGACTTAATGCACAAGTTAAAAAATTTTAGAGGTTATAGCCCATACTTAGAGTGATGTTAATATTGCCTTCTAAAAATTCAGACTCAGATGAAATTCAGACTTAAAAAAGAATGGAAATAAATCTGTCACTGTGCTGTTAAGACAAGCTGGTACTCAGAAATTAATGAGAAGAAAATACCAATTTTTAGTAAAATAGGCAAGACATTTTGAGTTACTTACAGAAAAATAGGATCATTATGAAAGTACCTTGAACTATTCAGAAACTTTATAAAATATTGGTACAAAAGTAAAGTTCTTTCAAGATACAGTGGTACTGTTTTTTTCCTTTTTGTATGTTGTTAAAGTTAACTGAGGAAGAAAAGTTTTCTAGGATACATAAAGCCTGTATCAGGTAAAAGAATCTTCAGCAGGAGCCGTCTTAAGCTGTATAAGACTTGATACTGTTAATGCAGTGTATCTGTGTTAAATGAGTTTGACCTATTTGTGCCTGTTTGTAGAACTTTTTTTTTTTGTAGATAAGTCCAAAATGCAGACAAAAAGATGTCAGCTCTGGCAGACAGAATTGATTTTCTGCAAGGGAGTTTAATCTGTTTTGTGAACAAAAAATGTAATGCCCAAATAATGTTTTGTGACATTGCCTGTGTACAAATGGAGACTGAAAAACAACCTTTTTTGGAAAAGCTTAATATAAAAAAGAAGAAGAAGTAAAGGAAATTCTGTACTCAGTGAAGTTAAATTTTTTTCCATTGTCTTCTAGAAGGTCAGTTTTCATCCTCAGTTTTCCAAAAATGGACTATCCAGGTGAGTAAATGCAACCTAACCAAACTGTAAAGAAATGTCACAGTAATAGAGGTAATCTACATTTTCAGCCTTTAATGGCACATTTTTTACAGTATGTATCTTTTCAATTACAGTTGATTTTTGAAACACATCTTTATTTTTGAATCAGGCAAGACAATACTAGTGTCAATTTCTTTATTAAATGAAACTACAGTGTAATAGTGAAGAACAGGATGCTAACTGCTTGACTGACCAACACACAGCTTGAAAGGAAAGGAAGCACGGTGGATACACTTCCTGTTTGAGTCAAACCCTAGTGCTAAAAAAAGAATCACTGATAATATCAACGAAGTAAGTTATGTGAAAAGGGCCACAAAGTGTCAAGGTAAAAAGGAGGAAAACACAAGTAACAAGATTATTGAAGAGATAGAGAGGACATTGTGCCTCTGTCAATGATATTTGGGGTACTGTATAAATTTTAGCTACTGCAAGAAAAAGGGAATTTATCTTCTATTGTTTACTTTACACAAGTAATGCTTCAAATAAATTGCTTTAAGCAATAGATTTCTTTAAAGCCCCACCAAGTTTCAACCTTTAATCTTCTGTATTTCTTACACCAGGACCTCTGGGGTTTCTATTGGTTACTTTGGTACAATGGCCATACAACTCCCAACAAAACTAATTATCACGAATGTGTTATATTACCTAGCTCACTTCTTTGGATTCTTACTGACTTTTCTAAAGTATATTAGATGACTGTATTAGGTATAGTAAGTGTTGTGTTGTCTTATGTGGGTGTGGGAAATGCTTCTTAGCCCATCTAATAACACCAGGAGGAGTTTGGATAATTTTATCATCTTAGTCTTATGTTGATTGTGGTATACTAGTAGTAGAGTGAAACCCTGCACCATTCCCCTCAGGTACAGGTAAGCTTGTTAAAGCTTTTCCTAGAAGCCTGTTTTTCCTAGACAACAGTCAACATCTAAGCAAGGCCTTGCATTTAAATGGAGGGTTTGAATTTGTGATCCAGACTATATAAATTTACTGACTCCAGACTTTTCAGAATCTGTAAAATTTTCATTTTTTGGGGACATCTGTTATTTTGCTAAGCCTGATCATCAAGAAAAGCCCTTTGTGTTCTCCACTAACCATGATTAGCCATCTGGCAGCTATCTCTAGATTTAGTTTCCCAAACTGTGCTAAGCCTAGGCAGATGACCAGGGGCCTCCATTGGCGTCTGCCTTTCTGTTATTTTTAAAAATTACTTCCAGTATTTCTGCCCAGTACTTAGCACCCTTGTTTACTTTAGAGTATTTCCAGCAGATGGGGAAGAATGTTCCATTTTCCTCACATTCAGCACATTTCCAAAGAATGCCGATTTCTTTTTTTTTTTGGAGCTATAGTGGAACAAGATACCACTGGAATAATATGTTTCAAAAGGATTTTCTTTCATGGTTGCACTTCTTGATGATCCTAGAGATCTCTTAGAGGCCACTGTTCATCTTGCCTTGTGTTGCTTTGACTGTGGCATGAAAACCGAAGCATAGTCTGTAGAATGAATCTGCTCCGAAGAAGTACTCCAGGCCTTCTCCCCTGCTTTGTACAGCTCTGTATTCATGCTAACTGAGGCTGACAGTTAAAACTGAGAAAACAAACAGCTGCTCCAGATTACAGGAAGAGCAAAATAGTCCTCAATTCCAAGATAAGAATGTTAAAATAGTGAAAAACCCCACTGCAATATTATCTGTAGTTTTTCTCCTGGTTTGAGAGTGCTATATTTGCATGCTATGGAGACTTGTAGAAGCTTTGAGTTATAAAGACAGTGATTTTGGTAGTGCTTTATGCCAGTGACATGGCTTCCCCAGCCTCTGTTCAATATACAGGGTTCATATTCTAAATATAGTGATCAATACCCCTACAAGACTGGAAAGCACACACATTCTTCATGCACTTTTAGCAGTGTTGGGAAACCAGTAAAGCTAAGATGAAGTTATGCTGATGTGGTTTACTTTTAAGGGCGATGAGGATGGTGCTTTACTCCACTTGTGTAATGTATTGTCAGAAAAAAGAAAAGCTGGTTCTTTCCACTTGCATATTTCGTGGCTCACTCTCAAGTTTTACCTGGGTAATATTCTCAGCAGACAGACTACTACATTTCCACTGTAACAATTCAGTTCCAAGCCCTGGAAACACAGATAAGAAATGAAATAGAAACATTGATCTAAACTTTGTGGTTAAATAATTATTGGTAACAAGAAGTCTGCCTTTCCATTTTACTCATCAGCTGATTCATCTAGATCAGGCCTTAAATCAGTTTTGAATGGACTGAAGTCAACGTAGTTTAGAAAGCTGTAATAGAGATTTCTGAAACTTTTCAATCTTACATTAAGAAAGGCTGTGGGTAGTGTAGCTGTGTGATAGGAGTCTCTGTATGCATAAAAAATTATTATGCAGGACACAGAATACACTCAAATAACATTGGTGGTAAAAGTCCAGGGAAGGATTGTGGGAGTAGGTTAGAGTTTCTAATATTTCCAGGCTACAACACAGGCAGAAACTGTATTCTGGAAGAGTGGGTGTAGAAAGTCATGCAGTGCTCAACAAGCTCATGATTTGGCAGGTGAATTCCCTCTTCAAAACATGCTCATAGCCTGTAGCTCCTGGCATTTTGCCTGCTTTTCTAGTTTGAGATGGGAGGAGTGAATTTCCATGTATAAAAGTACTTTTGTCTACAATTCACCTCAAATAGTTGTTGAGCAGCTGCCACACTTTCTAGCTGGCCTTAAGCCTCAAACCCTGTGACAGAGAAACTTTTTTTTCTAAAGCACTAGGGAACACAAATATATTTTTTTGGCGATTTTTAAAAAATATAAACATTTGAACTACATTGGAGTATTGTTCAGACACAAATTGGACTTTCTTTTAAAGAAGCCAAGAAATACTTGGGAAGAAAGATATTTGTGTTTCTATTTTCACTTTCTGTATTAAATCATTCGAAGCCTGTGTGTGCTGATTACAGCATTTCCTCTTTATTTCTTGTAGTGTTCTCTAAGAGAAACACTCATATAAGCATTGCAGCAAATGTGTCTAGCATATATTTCGTTTTTCTCTTCACCTCAGGAGTGTAAATGAGCCTAAAAAAAAGACTGTAAAATTCTAAAAAATGCTTTAAATTACTAACAAAACACGAAGAACTTATACTAAATATATCTTGAAGCTCTTGTGGCATGAGACATAAAGGGTTCTGAAAGTCCTGTTGCACTTATCTACTAGTATGTTATGCAGTGCAATAGCGTCCCAGAGCTCTATAAACATTGTTTTAGAATTGACTGGAACATTTGAAGCTGAGTCACAACTGTTTGATTCTGACTGGCCCCTTCTGAATTCTGAGTGTTCTTCTACAATCATTTTACACTAGCATATGCAAGAATTCCAACAGCTGTACTTTTCAACTGGCCTTGCAATTTTAGACAATATGTTTACATTTCCGTCTTCTAAAAATAGTAGCAGGAATGAGGTGAAGGGTGAGAAATGCTTTGCAGGAAGGCTAAAGAGCACTCTGTAAAAGATTCTTCAAAAGCATGAAGCTATGTAGCTGTTAAAAGAACGTGTATTTCTTAGTTTATATACACTGCTGACATATTTGAATGAGCACAGGCTGTTACCATTAATTTAAAAATAGTTAATAGTTAGAGAAAGTCTAAGGAATTATGCATATATGAGAGTTATGCTTTATCCGCTGCTAAAATGCAGCCCCCTCCTAGGGTGAAACATAGTGACAGTTCAAAAGGGGTTATCAGCCTTAAAAGAGTTCTATGTGTCTGATAACCAGAGTGACTGATATTAATGGGTGACTTGACAATACCACCATTTTCAGTAATTAACTGCAAATGGGCATCATGTTTTCAATTTCAGAAAGCTGCTACTGATGTGCATGGCTGAAACGAGAAACCAACTAAGATATCTTTGCTGTATCACCTTGACCAAAAGAGCCTCATTTTTCCTCTCTGTGTAGCCTGCTAATTTCAGTTATAAATTTGGGGATTACAGGGTCTACTTATAATGTATTTGCAAAGTAAGAAGCGCAATGAGGTTTAAATCTTCACTGGAATGTCTAGGTGCTACTTTGATATGAGGAAATAAATTACAAACATTTAAATAGGTAGTCACATCTTATGTATAAAAGATGCTCTTTAGTGCAATTTGAGTCTAATGGAACAAGAATGAATAACAAAAGATTTGCCTGCAGCTTGGGAGAGGACAGATGCAGTCTGAGACAATGCTGGCTTCTGCCACAAGCTGTATTTCCAGTTAGGCTGACTGCAAAGTGAAAGAATATTTTGCATAATGGAATTCGCCTTTTTTTTTCTGTATAAGCCGACCGCATGAACCACACCCAAAATGGCTGATGTTTTATAAATCACAGTACAGATTACTGTCATGTCCCCTGCTTCTCTGTGACATTCAGCTCTTTCATAAACTGAAATTTATTGCTTCCTTTCTTAAACTCCTGCTAGAGACTATTGAAAGTATTCACCTGTGAGATCTTAATTTAAACTGGGTAGAAGAAAAGAAAGTCAAAATTGTTAGCATAGTCCTGGCATTTTATGGCATAGCGGTATGATGCTGAACAGCTTGGGAGTATATAGAAAACATTCCTGAGGTGATGTGTGAGCCAGCTACGTTGGTGCTGGCCAGTATGAACAGGTGATGTGAAAATCTGTGCAGGATCACAGCAGAAGGTGGCCAGGAATCCACCGCAAGAGAGACACCGTTAGGATGACAATGGGAAGAGAAACAATAAGCTCCTCTGGCTCTGCCTGGAAAGAAGGTTCCCATTTTTGAATACAAAACCAGAAACTTGATTCTAGTGCTTGTTTCTTTGTATGTAGGAAGCATAACCCTGCAGATATTCTTGAAAAATAATCAGACCAAGTCAGAGACCATGCTGCTTGCCTTTCATATATCTTATTTAGATTTATTTGCTAGTCACATAGGATCCATGCAATAGTTGCTCTCACAACTTCTGGGAATACCTCCCTGCAAATTCTTAATTTAACTCAAATCACATTGTGAGGTTCACTGTGGAAACAGGGCATCATGTGGTTGTTCCTCAGTTCCTTCCTTCCCCCTTGCAAGAGCTTTCCAGCATGCTGCTGTATGGACATATGGGACTTATAGCTCAACAC